>NC_041825.1:4593750-5968333 GCF_900964775.1 Scleropages formosus | reverse complement strand
GAAGACGGCAGGAATATCGCCTCAAACTCCTGTCCAGTCTACACGTCTGGACCCAGCCTCTGTGGATTCGGTGAGAGAGACGCATCTGGAATAAGCTTCCGGCAGTCCCTGGTCTGTGATTTCGAGCTGCAAAGCGATCAACAAATGCGAAATCTGTAAAAAGTAATTGTGCACACAAGTATTTTTAAAACAGTGTCACCACGCCACACGGGCTGAATGGATGCAGGGTTGATGCCTGCTCAGTCTGCTTGGAGCTTGCGTGTTCTCGCTACGGTTGCGAGGGATTACCACGGGCGCTCTGGTTTCCTCCCACAGGCTAAAGTGTGTTTCAGGCAGAGTGACTTTAAAAATTGCACTTACTATGTGTGTGACATCCCATCTAAGGTTCACCCAGCCAAGCCTAGCACCCTGTGCTTCTGAAATAAATTGTGGATCACCACAATCAGTAGTTACCGATGGAAATAGAAGGAATACTTCCAAACCAGAATGGTTGGTAGCATAGCGGTTAGAGCTACTGCCTTGGGATAGAAAGGTTGCAGGTTCAAGCCCCCACCTCTGGCTGTAATACTCTCAAGCAAGGTACTTACCCTAAATTGCTCCAGTAAAACTATTGTATAAATGGGTAAATAATTGCAAGCTGCTTTGGAGAAAAGCACTAAACTAACAAATGTAAATTGCTAGCGTCCTCTTCATTGGGTTTTGTGTAGCACTAATACAACGCAACATCAAGCTTTTATAAAGGAAAGTAGTAGCCATAACAGCTGCCATAAAGGAACAGCAGTTGGAGAATGAATCTTTTTGCACTGACATAAATATGACATAAAGCTGTTTTTTTTTTTTTTAAGTGATGTAGGTGGGCAGCTTGAACCAGAAAAAGAGGAAATATTCAAGGACAGTATGTGCACACTGATGGTTTCTCTTCAACTATTTCATGTCACGTCATTACACTCGTAAACTCGTAAGCGTTATGTATGCCTTTTGTACGTCCCATTATATAAATACTACCAGAATTCCCCTACCTGATTTTACAGAATGTTATTTCCCAGGTGCATTCGGGACAACAAAAAGAACTCGGGAAGCTCCTCGCCACCGTTTCCCCAGGCTGCCTGCAGAGGTGCACCCTACAAGCACACGCAGACTTACATCGAAGGCGCTGCTCCGTAATCACATTCATATACACAGTTCTGTTTTCATTACCGAATTCCTGTACACAGCAGAATGAATCACCGCTGTGCTCAGTGATCAAACAGCCCCTGATTTCATGTCTAGAGACAAAGTCTGCCTTCATTGTAGACTGTCTGAAAGAGTATGTTGAATTAATCCCTCTTATTATATGGGGAATTTTGATGCAGGCACATCGTGGAATGATAAATTCGAGAAACCGGTGGACCAGCGCTGTGTTTTAGAGTCGATCTTATCATCGCATGCTGTTTATGTGCGTCTCCTCGTCCCGCCATGAACAACGGAGTGCCTATTCTCGAGCGAACACGAGCAGCAGCTCCAATTATCGCCTTTCCACAGCCCACATAAAAGAAAACCTTGACAGCTGAGACTCAGAATTAACACCGGTGTTATTAATAATAGCAGCGTTATTGGAGGATGCGGGAAAAGTGTTGCGTTTCATTCGAAGCGTCTGTGTCTACATCGCGTACACGCACCGCGCAGGGTTCTGCTACCCGGGCACGCGTGCTTTCGGACTCTCGGAAGTGAAACTGTGTCCAGATCTTTGGCGGAGGGCTGGTGAGGCCCGACTCCCGTAGGCCGCACGCTCCCCGTCCGTCCTGTCACAGCAGACCTGTAATTGCGCCTGGACAAGAATCGCAGCCGAGTCCCAGATTTACCGCCCTGCATGCGGTCTGGAGCTCCCCGTGTCGCTGCTGGCCTCGGCACAGAGCTCCCCGTCTGCCCTGATTTAGGACAGCCTTTGGCTGCCACATCTGGAAAACTTCAGGCCAGCTCAGGGGCCTGAGTGCCGGAGCACAGGAACGCTGGAGGATTCTGGGAAGTGAACCAGCACCTCAGAAAGACTTGTCATTCATAAAATGACACATTTCAGAAGACTGGAGGACTCTAGCCATATAGAGTAAGACATCCTTAGGCAGCTGGTTCAATTGTGGGTCAAGTTAAAGTGGTTATTTTAGGCAGCAGCAGTTAGTGCAGAGGTTGGACCGTTGCCATCAACTGGAGGACCCGGGTTTGAATCCTACCTCCTGCTGCAGTAGCCTTGAGCAAGGAACTTACCCTGAATTGATACACTAAGAATATCCAGCTCCTCCTTGCCTCTCTCCACTGGCTTCCTGTAGCTACCTGCAAGTTCAAGACTATGGTTACGGCCTACAAACCATCAGCGGATCTGCTCCCCAATATCTACAAGACCCGATCACTTGCAACCCTCCAACCAGACTGCTACGCTCCTCCACCTCTGCCTACCTGATGGTCCTGCACACAAGAGATCCGACCTAAAGCCTAAAGTTTTTCAGTTTTGGTTCTGGTTCCCATGTGGTGGAAATGACCTCCCTCTCTCACTCAGAACTGCTGAATTTCTCTCAACGTTCAAGAAGGATCACAAAACACACCTCTGTCAGACTCATGCTTCACCCGATCACCTATGTGCTCCATGAACCTGTACTGTAATTTGATGAAAAACCTCTATATGCAGCTACCTGTGCAATGTACAGTGCTTTATACGGTGGTATGAGACAAACTGACTGTGGATCACGTGTCTGTATCCAGATCTCTCTATCTGTTGGTGTAATGCACTGTAGTATTGTTTTTTGAGATGCGCATCGCGTTGGAGGAAAGCGCCATCTAATGAATCAACGTAAAAACGTAAAAGGTGTTGAAGACTCAGCTGGGTTAGAAGGCCCTTCCTAAACATAGGACAGTGTGAAAAACAGAGCACTGAATCACTACAATTACCGTATTTACTGGAATATAACTCACACTTATATCTCGCACCCCTAATTTTACTTAACGAAAAAAGAAATTTTGCATATACGATGAAAAGCTTTAGTTTCCGAAAATTCCCGCATATATCTCGCACCCCGATTTTTTAACTTGGATTTTGGGGAAAAAAGTGCAAGTGTTTATTTGAGTAAATACGGTACCACTCTCCTTACTGTACTCATTCAAGGTGACTATGCCTTTCTGCTTAAAGTCATCACACTAGCACCTGTATATCTACCAAAGTGCCAGAAGCCAATAAACATCGGTATTATGGGGAAGAAAAGCAGCCCCATGCCTCAACAAGCCTACTGCTCTGTTTGCACCAGGGATGGACACTCATGCCCTATATTAAGAGGCCTTATAAGAGTTCGGTAGTCTGCAGCTGTTCATCAAATGACTGTTAACTTGTTGGTTACAAACGATCATGTAAAAATGAAAAGAAAAGCACCGACAAATTAAAAAAAACCCTGCAGAGTCTATGATGACTGTTTTAAACTTTCAACGGGATAAGAACCGATAGTCGCTTGGGCCTTATGAAGAGGCCTCTATGGCCCTTTGTCTCACCGCCCCTCCCCCTTCCCTCCTGTGGCTGGGCTCATCAAACCTCCTCACGTCTCCAGGCCTGAGTCACACCTGAGATGTTCCGAGTGATTGATTCCGCCTTGCGCTCTCCAGCGCCCACCGCCCCTCTCCTTCCCCTCACACCACAACGCCTCTGATTTACGCCGGCCATCCTTGATGCCACGCTCCAGTGGCGAAATAGCGAGGAAAATGTGTTGTGCTTTTCACGCTAAGAGTTAAAGTGGGCAGAGGTCCACAATGTGGGACAGAAGGCTACGATATAAAGGACGATCGGCAAGCATCTCAGCAGGTTTGGGAAGAAAGAAAATCTTCACGAAAATGTCTTTCATCTTAAATCTTTTATGAACAACTTATTCTCTGTATGACTCGGCCAGCGCATCCCTAAAGAGAAGAGCAAAAAAATTCATTAATTTTTGTATAAATACTTAAGCGGTAGTTTGTATTACTTAAAAAAAAACCCTCAGGTGAAAGTATGAACAGAAGCTTCCATTAAGATTTAGAAGCCTGATTGCAAATATATCCTCCATATTAATGTGCCCCGTATTACCATGTCTCTGGTCTCCAGAGACACACAGAGCATCAGAGAATTATTTAGTACCGCTAATGAAATGCTGTTGTGAATTTCTGCAGGGTTTCAAACGCAGTGTGTTCCTGCGAGCATGCGGGGAAGTATCTCTGGGCTGTAAATTACAGCGCGGTGTATTCACCCTGTATTTATACAGTCTAATTAATATTTCTGTCCCTAAGCTGCTGTGCTGTAGTGGCGGAATACAGCACCCTGCTGACAGTGGGTTTTTGGTGGGGATGCAACCACGGTGAAAGGAATCAATGTGCCGCAAAGTAAGGCCCTAAAAAATCAATCCCCCCTACTCAGTCCCGTCTCTGCTTTGTTGGTAGGGATAGTAATGGAAACATAACCACTGAGTCTGTGACCATAACAGTCGTCTTGGGAACCAGCGGTAGACCTCGAGCACACAATTCATGTATCGTTACATCTTGGACAGGCAGCTGAAACGGGGTCTCTACCCACCAGAGTTGTTCCATGTGTTCCCGAGAAGGGGCAATGTCCTCAAAAATAAAACGGCAGACCTGAGTTACTATCAGGCGACGTGGAGTCAGATAATATAAATGACCTTGATGGTTAAAGTAGCGCTGTGCCCCTGGAACACAAAAAAATCAATGCAGTTCAACTGGATCTGAAGATTTAATAATCCTTTTGGGTTGCCTGTTTGGCCATATTGATCACCGGACCTCATAAAATGAGAGCTCCTGAATAAAACCAAGCAGAAATGCCACTTACTGACACATGCAGAATCAATCACTGACCCAAAACATTATTAAAAAAGCAGACCGGCAAAAATCGAAATCAGAGTATCCTTCTATTTTATAAAAAACATATATTGATGATGAAGCAAATTGAGTTTGCATATTAACTGTGCTCTTGCATTCAGTAAATATTTCAAAATGACACGGTATTTTTATGAATTGCACAGGAAGAATTAGAGTGATGCACCAGCACACAGCATTTGACAACCAAAGCTGTTATTAGACTTTGAGAATTAGTACAATACAACTGGGACTATCCTATTAATATCAGGGTAAATTGGCTGCTTAAGATCAATGGTCCCTTCAAATTTTTACATTTTCTTTCAATTCAGTTTGTTCAGGTTTGACTCAATGTGTGAATTCAGACATCTAACTTGTGGAATGCCATAAAAATGCAAATACAATGAAGGCAAGTTGACTAATTAGATAAATTAGTCAATAAAGGGTCTGAGTTTGGGGAATTTTGTTTTTATAGCAGTGGTGCAAACATATTTCATTAAATCACGTGATAGGACACCGAACGCATTAGTCTTTGTTCATGATCCTGGTGAAGGTACGAGCTGTAGGTCTTTGCGGATAATTTAACTAATCCGCTCCCCTTTTAAACTAAGGCTGATAACTAATTAGTTACAACAAGTGATGTTGAGCACGGCTGGGAAAAAGAGAGGACAAAGAGAGAATCGGTGCTCCGGCTTTTGAATAAAGACCAGCGAACACACAGTTGAACGTACCCTCAGCCCTCACTTCATGGGGTTAATGCGTTCTGTGAAATCACCACGTTAGGTGAATTCCGGTTGTGATGAGATCAAGTTAACACTATTTCTTATGGACAAAAATAACTGGTTCCCAGATAAAAAAAAATTGGTAGAGTAAAATAAATTAAAAAACCAAAACAGAAGGTTTTTTATATTATGTTAAACTACTTAAGTTAACTCTTATGTTAACCTTTCATTCATTCATTCATTCATTTATTACACATGTAACAAAAATTTTATTTTGTTGTTTTTTTGCATTTTCTATTTAGTTCTGTTAGATTAATTATACTTTTGGCCTTAGTTTGTACCAAATATCAGTTTTTCTAAAAATATTCCACATTCTAAAAACTACTGAAACTAATTTTTGAGAATTGTGGCAAATTTTGGCACTGGGTTCCAAGTACTGAATTTTCCAGTACCTTTTAGGATCTGATGCTTTCTATAATGTTCTGGTGCTTTCTAGAATCTCCCGGTGGCTGTAAAGTACCAAACTAAAACTGACACTCTAGAAGAACTAGTAGTATTTTTGAAGTCAGTAAACTTTAACTAACCCTAACCAACACAAAAATTGACATAACGAAGAACTTTGAAAATTTTTTTTGTTACATCGTGGTATGAATAACCACTTGTCCAATGCACACACAGGATGTGAGACACGGTACACTGGACATTTTTAGAACTCACAAATATTTATATAAATATTTAATTTATTAAAAAAAGTAATATTCTATGTCACTCTGCAAAGCACGTGGACAGGGTGCCACTGGAGCTATTGTGTAGACACCAACAAACAACTGACACCAACTTAACGTCATCTGGCTGTGAGATTAAAGCTTTACATTTATTTATGTAGCAGATGCTTTTCTCCAAAGCGACTTCCAATGAACTCTATGTAGCGTTATCAGCCCACACACCTTATTCACCACAGTGATTTACACTGCTAGATACACTACTTACACTGAGTCACTCGTCCCTACATTAGTGGAGCGCACACACACTATGGGTGAACCAGAACAGCATGTCTTTGGACTGTGGGAGGAAACCAGAGCACCCGGAGGAAACCCCTGCAGACATGGGGAGAACATGCAAACTCCACACATCTTCTCGCCCCACCCGGCCACTGTGAGACAGCAGCGCTATCACCCATAGCTTTATTCACACTGGGTATAAAAGTTATACATTTCCCCAGTATATGAGTGTTACAGCGACTTTTCGTAGCACAAAACCTCATCATGCGAGGTCTGTACTTAGTCCTCTGACTGCAGTCTCACTATTTACCCTGACAGTTCTGGTGGCGGAGTCCCACCCCTATCCCATCCAGGCGCAATCCATGAGGAGGACAACCATGTGGCAACCGTCCCTGCTGGTGACAAACCCAACACAAAGCACACAGAGCAGCACCCCACTAGGGTAAAGACTAGCCAGATCCCCTCGCAGGCTGTCGAGAATCAAAAGGTTTCGTGCGAAGGGGTACAACAAAGCTTTACCGCCTGGGAACGGCGGCGCGCAGCCAAATCCCTGCACTCCCAACCAGCACAGAGCAGTAAGCAGCTCAGGTATAACTGCAGGAGCCACTACAGCACACGAGTGGAGCATCACATGTACATGGGCCGCAAAACTGAGGGGGTGAAAAATTAATCTCTGTGTTTGACAAGGCGATCGAGAAGGGAGGCGAGTTGCCGCTAACACCACACCATCAGCAAAAGCAGTGGAAAATTGGATTGTGGGAAACCTGCAGACTTGCATATAAGGACAGAAGCCTGTGCCGTCTGCGATTTTTCTATCTGTGCTTTTGCACCATATTGCGCAGCGGTTCCCGCCCACTCTGGCAACACATGCAGGGATGCTCACTGATACGGAGCAACAGATGTAGCCCTGAAAAACAGTTAAAAAAACACAGGTGCACCACTGTACTGCTGTGTTTACTATCAGTACAACACTGATGTAAGCTTGAAAAAAAATTATGTTGGTATATCGTTGTATTTTCATGTTTTTTTTTTTTTGGTCTAAGGGTGGCAGCGCGTAGGGTGTGTGACAGAACAGGGGTTCGAACCCTGCTCAGTCTGTATGGAGTTTGTATGTTCTTGCTGTGCCTGCATGAGTTTCCTCTGGGTGCTCTGGTTTCCTCCCTCCAGTTCAAAGACATGCAGTATAGGTGAACTGGTGACACGAAATCGCCTTAGTGTGTGAATGGGTGTGTGTGTGTGTGTGTGTGTGTGTGTGTGCACGCTTTGCTACCCTGTGATGGACTGGGATCCTGTCCAGTGTGTAAGCACCCCCCCCCCCCCCCCAGTCTTTATTTAATTCTTCCAGGATAGGCTTTGCATCACCACAACCCTACTTACGACAAGCAGTTACTGAAATTGGACGGATATTTCGGTCCAGCACTTATTAAGGCAATTATGTTGGATATGGGTGCGTTTAGTTTTATTAATGATGCGCTTCTGAACCATGAGCACCCCCCGATGTGCTCCTCCCAGGAGCCACCACAGAGGGACCGGCCTCTTCTTAGTGAGTTCTGATAATGGTCCAGTCAGGCTCAAAGCAAAAAAAGATGTCTTGGCACATAACATTCCTTCCAGGGACCACATTTAGTACATTCTATACTATTTGTGAGCATATATTCACGTCTGAAAATGCAAGAGCAGGCAAAATATTCTCCCTCACCAAGGTCCGATAACATTTAATTGCCGAGCATCCAGCGCGGCGAGCGGCTGAGTCGTACAGCTGGTGCGCTTACAGCTGTACGGCGCATTTTCGCTTCACTTTCAAATTCCATAAATCGCCGTGCGAGTTTAACGTTTACAGTCAAATGTGAGCGCAGGGGCGTTCTGTAAACGAGTCCCCAGCTGCCTTTAAGTGACGCTCCCGTAACGCAGCCGGATCCCCCAACGTCCCCACGAACACTCATTAGACATTCTCGGAGAAAAAAAAGGAGGAAACGTGCCTCTTTCCACACTGGAAAGGACCGTGTGCCGTATTCTCCTCTTTTGAGTGACATTTGAAAATAGGCGGCCTTGACTTGGAATATCCAGGCTCGCTTTTATTCCTTGTTCACGTTTCCTCCATTCCGAACCAACTGCACACAGCTGATGAAGAGAAAATGGTGAAAAGGCATAATTCGCTCGCCGCACACCATATACGCCTCCGAGAAGGAATTCCTGTAGATCTCAGTGGTAAACAAACGAACTTTAAAATGGATAATTATAGGGGTTTTAAATGGGGCCTGACGCTGTTGTTTCTAACCTCCAGAAAAACAATAAGACAAAGAGAAAGACATAATACTATATAATACCATCCTGTAAGCCTAATAAGTAGTGAAAATGTTAATCTTTCCGTGCCCTCGAGGGTGCTTCAGCGTAACGGCGGCAAACATAAATAAATAAGTGTTTTAAAGGCTTCAGCTTCCCCTGACTCTGTCGGTCTCCAGGGACTACTGGGCCTTAGAGCTGCAGCCCCCCCCAGCCTGCCCGCAGGGCTTCATTCCAAGCAACGTGACTCCTTATGATGTCAAAATACAAGAATTGCCCAGTAGGGACAACCATCTGCCTTACCTTTCAGACACGGACCCCTGGAATGTTAAATCACTGCCATTCATTCGGCTGATACTTTTCTCCAAAGCAACTTACAAAGTTACTTTTATTATTAATTATTTATCCATTTATACAGCTGGGGAATTTTACAGGAACAACTGAGGGTAAGAACCTCGCTCAAGGGTGCAACAGCTGGAGGTGGGATTTGAAACTGCAACCTTTGAGTCCAAAGACAGCATCTACCCAAGGTGAAACACAACTCTAGAAGCCGTCGGCTCATCAATAAATAGCTCTTGTTTTCGGGAATTCTTTACTGTGTCTACCGCGGGACAGAAAAAACCCACTCAGCTCAACTCCAACTCAAACGTTATGGGCACATGAGTCAACTGGAGCATCCATTACAAAACGAACGGGCGCAAATGGTACTGTAGTGGTTAGAGCTGCTGTTTTAGGACCCAAAGGTTGCAGGTTCAATTCCCATCTCCAGCTGTAGCACCCCTGAGCAAGGTACTTACCCTGGATCTCTCCAGTAAAATTACCCAGCTGTGTAAATAGGTATAAATACCTTTACGTGGCAAGTCGCTTTGGAGAAAAGCGTCAGCTAAATGAATAAACGTAATGTAAATCGGACCCTGGTAATCTGAGTCCGTGGTACTGACCAAAGTATGACCATGCTTCCAGTTGTGTTCATTTAGCTTATTTAGGAGATACAGTCTGTCATTAGAACCATTTTCTTTATCTTTTCTAATTTGTGCAGCTCAACAAAAAAAAAAGATTACCCGAATCCCTGCCCATTTCAGTCGATAAGTAACCACCCAATTACTGTTATCACAAGCAATATACAAGGAACGAAACTGGCTGCAATTTTACAGCTTTTTACAGCCTTCACCGCACACTTTACAATGTGTCACGCCACTAGCACAGCTGTTGTTAATTATGCCTAATACATGACGCATAACTATAAGCAGAGGCGTTACGTTACGCACGTCACGTTTAGCACAGATTTTTTAAAAAAATGTGGATTTTCTACGGTGCAGTTCAACACTTTTTCCTCCGCGTGGAACACAAGCCGAAATTACGAGTGCGCGCACAGGCTGACATCAATTAAACCGTTCAGCCATAATGAAAACCAGCATGGACTGGAAACGGCTGCTGGAGAGCGCACATAAATCAAAAGATTTACTAGATTATTATTGATTTCTCTTGATGACATGGGTATCACTGGGCGCACGTATTATTATTTCGCTCCGTACAGCAAGTGTGCTGCTCACAATTGCCTCTCACATTTAATATTTCCTTTTGTCACTGTGCATTGCAAAGGTACCATCTGCACTGGCTCCGTTCTTCAGTAACAAACACACATAAGCTTATTGTTTTATGGCCTAGGTTATTGCTTTCAATAACTTCCAGAAAAATACATCCACTCTATAGAAGTGTTGCTTCCATGGAGAGGACAGTGTGATGAGCACATAAAACTATTAGCGACAAACGTAATAATGGGCAGCTAAGTGCGTCCATAAACTGTTATACGTGCACTTATTGTATGTGTTGTTGCTTTTATGGACAACGTTAATTTCTGTCCTTTTTCATTTTAATCGCTTTGTTTTCGCCTGAACAGCCTCACTGAGCAGGTGGCCTGGTAAAAGTGCACTTGCAGTCAGTTAGGAAACATTGTATGCAGTAAATACGTCAGAATCCGTCCCAATTTGTCCCCCAACTCTCTGCCAGCGAGGCAAGCTCTCCCAGAATTCTCGGCACCAGTCAGTAGTGACCTTCCGTCCTGCTGCCTTTGGACCCAAGGTTTGCAGGTCTGAATCTCACCTCCAGCCATACTACCCTTGAGCAAGGTCTCTCACACACAGACACACACACGCCGTCTGAAACCACTTGTCCCGTGCGGGGTCACGGCGAACCAGAGCCTAACCTGGCAACACAGGGTGCAATACTGGAGGGGGACGGGACACACCTAGGATGGGACACCACAAGGCAAGGCACCCCAGGCAGGACTCGAACCCCAAGCCCGCCACACAGCGGGACTCAGCCAAACCTGCTGCCTTGAGCAAGGCACTTATCCTAAATTAACCAGCTATACAAATGGGTAAATAATTGTAAGTTGCTGAGGAGAAAAGTGTCTGATAAATGTACAGAACTGCTCCAGCTAAGGATGTCTTCATGGCGTTTCTGTTCAACTGTACCTTGTCTTTTCCATTTTCATTGGCATTATTACACTAATAATACCGCTAAGGTTTGGTCTGATGGTACTGAAAATCCGAAGCGAAAAACAAAGTCTCGGCGATTGAGGCACCGAATTTAAAGAGCACTGACACGAGTGAAGGAAATCTAGGAATTTTTTTGTCATTTCCAAGTGTATAACCATTTATGTGATTCAGGTATTTACCAATTTTGGCTGGAAACTGGTTAACTTCTAGAGTGGCTGAGAAGATGCTCTAATTCTCCCATTTCAATGAATGGAAATAAAGCGTGTTACACGGACTTCAGCTTTACGAACAGTTTTTCCCCTTTCCCAGATTTCCATATAATGCGGCGTGGGTGTACAAATATCTTCCGGGATATAAAAAATATTTCCATGTTTCCATTTCCGTGTGAACGATCAGCCAGGAACAGGAAAGGCCAGCTACCCAAGCAGTGTTTTCGTGAACTATATCCACGACCCTCAGATTACCTTGATAGTCTGGCCCAAGGTTGATGTCCTTATCTCCGCCACTTCCTCTTCCCCCTGTGTATTTGACCTATTAATCATGGATCTAACCTGTTGGATCGTTACCTCTTAAACAGCATGTTTCCAAACCCATCTTCCTGTCCCATTGATTGCTTCTGCCCTGCTACTGCAACTCAGCAGCGCAGTCAGTCTTCAGAATCAACATAAGGCATGCCGGGTATCTCTTGCACACATTAAACATTCCCCACAGATGAACCTCCCTCTTGCTCATCCAGTTTGTCTCTGAAAGAAACCAGCATCTCAATTATTTATGAGAGTTTATGCATGTGAAGGCGAGCGTCGATTCTCTTAAAGTCCCAGTCTTTGGCTGAGCCAAATCAGGAAAAAAAAAAAAAAAAAAAAAACAGTATTTATGAATTTCAGATTCTGAAACGTAAACATTAAAAACTATAAATAAACCACAAATCCAAGGGACAATGCGGGGAAATCCCATACCTTAAGGGTCCGAATCTGTTCTCGTTTCTAATAAGTTATATCTACGCAGTTCTTGCAGAAAGTAAGGAGAAACAGCGAGAAAATAAGAATAACTATAATCACTAAACAAACACCTTTAGATACAGTAATTATACAATGAAACGTTTGCAATGTTATGACGATTTACCGAAAGTCCACACTGCAGAAAACAAAAAAAATAAAGCAAAGGAATGTAGAATCTTTGACCCCATGGCATTGCCGTGTACAAATCCACGTAAATAAGTTATTATTATCACAAAAGCGTGAATGCAGAAAAGCATCTTTACGAAATTAACCTAAGTAGCCGGGCGCACGCAGCCTTTGATGAGGATCACGAGAGGGAGGCTTGTTGTCAATTGGCGCTCCGCCGCACATGGTGATTTCAAGGGCTGCCACTGAACCTCTCACAACTCAAGTGTTTACGAGGTCTGCTGCTCGCCGAAGGAGACTCTACAGCGCATGAGTCCCGCATCACCACCTCATCGGGGCGGCCGTAAGCGAAAATTCAAGAACATAGAGGGGACACCAACAAAGGGCAGGCCTCTCGGGGTTTGTTCTGTTTGTCTGGACAAGGTGAGGACGCTTACTGATCATGCACTTTTCAGGCATCCTTCTTCAGCTCGCCCATGACAAGCCCACCTGGGACATTCACATGAAACATTATCTTGTCAATCTCTAAAACTTTACTGGTGCATAGAGTTGCTCTCTAAAATAAATGAGTGGAAATATTAAATCTTTATGCTAAATATTACATCTGCTTAAGAGTCACCTGTGTACATTACATTTATGTTCATTCAGTTTGGAGGCGCTACTGTTCAAAGTGTCCAAGAACAGAGTCTACAAAGTACATTCAATAACAAACAATATTATCAAAGCATAGGTTATTTACTTGACACCCCCTTTTGGTGGTACATAACACTCAGCTGCTTATAGATGTGAAATTCGAAACGCAAATACCCTTCTTAAATGAACGTGTATTACAGCATCTCTAACATAATATCTCTGGAATTCATTTAATTTTTTTTCCCCTCCAAATTAACTTGAAGGTTAAATCAAGCATATTGCCGCTGGAAGGTACCGCGAATGACTACAGGAAGTTATACACACGATGCAGGCAATAATGGCAGAGAGACAGCATAGACACAAACAGCGCCTGTGATGCCTGATCGTGCAGCACAGAAAGAAGAGCCTAATGGATGTGACAGAGTGCCCCATTACTCACCAGCCACCACCCCAGCCATGTAGAGCAGGCTGATCCGCAGGATGCCGTGCACCATCTCCAAGGGGACGCCGATCATCAGCTGCAGCAGTGCGTTGAAGCCCAGCTGCTCCAGCCTGTCAGAAAAGAGCACAACCACACCATGGTGACTATCACCCTGTAATTCTGCATGACAAGATTATCCTCTGGCCGTGTGTCTGAAATTTCATCCTTTCAGTCTTTACCCAAAGCTCATGATAGGTAGGGAGACGTACATTCTATGGTAAACTGAGAGCTTAGACCAAAGACTCTTCTCTTGCTTCATCACCGCAGATCAGTACAGTGCCCGCAGAACTGCTGATCAATCACCCGTTCCTTTATTCCAATACTTGTGAAAAGACCCTGATATATTTTAACTCCTTCACTTGGGCCAGTTGTTCCCCCCCTACCTGGAGAGAGCAATCCACACATTTTCATGAGAGGACCATCACTTCAGAGTTAGAGGTGCTGATCATCACAGCAGGTACATCAAACTGGGCAGTGAACAGCTCAGGTGCATGTCAAAGGTCACAGCTGGATGAGGCCAAAAGGGCAACATCATCTGAAAATGGCAGGAACACCGGTGCAAACCGTTCCTCAATCGGACGCTATGCAAATCACAGTCTTGAAGATCACAGAATGAAGACAAAACAGTCTTGGTGGAGTCACATAGAAAAGTTCTGACTTGACGCTGTGCTGATACAGGGAATGGATAGCACTCATCAGAAGCCTCCGTACCCCATACTCATACTGTACCTCCAACAACAAAAACATCAAACGGCACCTTCATATGGATTCTCTAAGTCCACAACACACATGTAGACTGAATCAGCATATTTCCATGCCTACTCAAACAGAAGTTCCAAGAAGAAGAGCTGGTCCAATGTTCCATAACCATATTCCATATTCTTCTTTCTGAATCCAAGGTACAGCTACTGGGTGGAGTCTCCCTTTCAGTACCGTGCCATAAGCTTCTGAAAAGCGTGATCCCCTTGTATTTGGTACACACCCATCGGTCTTGCTTCTTCAACATCGGTAGCAACAGTCTTCCATATAAAACCTCAGACCTGTTCATCAAGGGAGACCCTACTAAGAGCACAAGGCACTATATGAAATAACTGAGGTTCACAAAGACACATGGGCCTGCTGTGGTGACGATTCTTTTTAGAGACCTCCTGGCTGCCATATGTATGAACGTGTCTCCTGTGAATGCCTTTTTGTGTGCCGTTACTCATCATGTCACCACTTACCCAACATGCATAAACATGTAGCTGAAGAAGCGCCACACTTGCGCCCGGTGCCCGGGGTGATACACCAAAGGACTCTTCATGAAGTCAGGCTGGTAGGTCTGCAGCACCCACTTGTTCAGCATTACGCCATAACAGAGGAACACGATGATCTAGGGAACACAAGTTGTTCAAGTTGCACAAGTACACAACTCAGAGAAGAATAAATGAAAAGCAGAAGACATAACAGCTATTACATCTGCTAAGAACTCTCGTCTTGGATTAGGGTCTAGTAAACTAGTAATAACAGATAATAAAAAATAAAAAAAAAAACATGAAAGCTGTTAACAGACGCGCAGTTATTTGCAGGGCCTGTATGAAGTTCACTAAGGCCCACAAAACATGAGTCATTTAATTTGCCATAAAGGAATACCTCAGATGGGTTTACCAAAGCAAAATCACTAAAAAGATTTCCCCTGTAAAATGTAGAGTATTATAGCTTTACTAACAGATAAACCACAAGAGTCTCAAAATATAAGTCGCATGATCAGGTGACAAAACACATCCAATGTGATCAGAGTTCTAAGGAATAATAAAACTAATCTTCATCGTCCAGCTCACCCCCCCTGCCTTTGGATTATAGTTAGCAAAGCCCTGGGGTTTCTTCCTATTACTCCAATGGATGCTTCTGTTCATTTTTTAACAAGAAACTTAAGCAGCAGTCTTAAGCGCTTAAAATAGTTGTTTAAAAGAATTTCACATATTATATAGGTTGGCTGTGCTGGTTCTTTCTCATAATGGAGAAGTAAAATTCTTATGTGGGAATCTAAACGGACGTAGGAACGGGGAAGAAGAATGGAACCAAATGGAGGCAGTCTTGTGTCATCTCCACTTCGAGTGGCCACCTTGGGCTCTGCGCTTGTAGGTTCCTTTTTTGGTCTTAGGACTAGCTGAGGACAGCAGATCACTGGTGGAGGTTTCTGCCTCCAGGCAACACAGCTCTCACACTGATTTTCCCTTCCCATGGTACCCTAAGTTGGACAGTGAAGGAGATCAAGGGGAATGCAATTTTCTCAGTCTTCGGCAGACTGTGATGGGACCGGGTCCGGGTGACTGGACGACAGGCTAATCCTGCAGATTGGCTCCAGCTGGAGAACACCAAAGGAGAAAGGAACCCGCAGAGCGATAGCGAAAATTATTTAGAGTACATCACCTGAGGGCTGAACCCGGCACACACAGTCACTTAGTAGAGCGACTGCTGCCAGATTGAGTGTCCTGTGCTGCAAAGCCAGAGCCTCATCAGTCTTACTGGGGTTTCATGTTGAGGGCTTGGTTTGGGGAAGGGAGGTTCACAGGCTTACATAGTTTATTCAAATCTTATTCATACCCACGTCTTCAATTTCAACCTGAGAGTGTACAGTAACGGTCCTCTATCAAGGACTATAGTCATTTTTAGTTAAATGACATGGCTTAAAACTCCCAGTTTCCACTCCATTGTGTTTGAATCCCGAACACAGTGACCTTAAATTAATTAATAGAACTTAAATGGATCCAGTGGAAATGACCTACTTCAGCTTCTGGTGCCAAGAATAGGTCATGCATTTGTAACCTGAGTGGACGTCGTTACGTCCCCTGTGGGACAAACCTAGACGCCTTACCTGAACAACCGTGACGATGGCCATGAAGATGGGAGGCGGACACAGACGGTTCTGGTGAAAGTACCAGCGGCGGTCCGTCTCGCAGGGCAGGATCTCGTAGGCCACGTAGCGCACAAAGCGCTTGTAGACACCTAGGCCCGTCTCATCCAGCAGGATCTCCCTCTGCAGTGTGCGGCGCCCGTTGGCGATGGCCCGCCGGAAACTGCTGGTGCGCTTGCTGCTCATCTGGACAGAAGTAAAGAGCAGAGATGGGGGTGGTGAGAAGCAGGCAGTGTGGAGGAGATGGCGCACCAGAGTTTATGGGATTTGAAGAGTTAGGGCTGATCTGTGCCTAACACCAGAGAAACGTACTCTGTTGTCCTTGATTACATGTGAGGACAACAGCTTTCTTCGCAAGACAAACGTCTTTAATCCATGCCGATGCTCACTAACTGCCTGGACTCTCGGGGTGAGCCGGATTCTGAGATCTGACACAGCACAACAGCAGCACAAACGACGGAGAGTAAAGGGAAGCAAAGGAGCAAAACAGCAGTCAGCCTGAGAGATGACTAAGGCACCGAGCGTCGCTGCGGTCGGCGGTTGGTTCGGCAAGCGTCCCCTCGTTCGCAGCTCCGGCTGCAAAGTGAATAAGAGCATTACCTCGACAAATCCACAGCTGAGTGTTAGGGATTGTTTCAATCAGCCTAGACAGGCATAGACAATTCCTCTTTTCAACAAATTCCCAAAATATCTTGTAGCAGTTTTAGGCTTCAAGAGCAGGGTGTCGACGCGGAGCCGTTCCGTACAAGACGTTGCCAACAGCTGCGGAAGCCGAAGGAGCCTAAACGCTTGAACGCCAGCCTCCTGCATGTTCTTTGACGGCCAACAAGGATCTTACATTTACATTTATTCATTTAGCAGACGCTTTTGTCCAAAGCGACGTACATCTCAGCAAAAGTACAATTGATGCATTACATTAAGAGAAGGAGACATAGCTGCAGAGATGAAAGTCTCAAGCAAAGCCAGTTCGTTCCTTACCACTTGCTGTACCGAGGTTCATCGTTCGAGTAGGTGCATAAGACACAGGATGGACAAATCCCGGTACCCTCCCACCCTTTTTTTTTTTAATTAAATATTATAAGATACGCAAATGAACAAGTACAATGCCAGAGTAGTGGCTGAATAAAGGTTGTATCTGGGGATCTTGTTGTTGCCAAGGAGATGCCATGTTTACTCTGCCAGTGCTGAGAGCACCACCTGCACCTGGCATTGCTGATACGTCAACAATACCATTGACCTTTCTCAAGATTGATTAATATAACACCATCCCTCATTACCCTGGCTCAGACACAACGCTCCTTAATCAATCCCAACATGCACAGCACCCAAGCAGCAATTTTTACAACCATTCATTCCTTTTTCAGTGCACCCCCTACCCGCTTCTATGTTTCTCAGTAACTTCGGAGTGTTTCAGATTGCCTCTCTAGACAGAATCTAATTAGCTCATTATAATAATTAGATGATTAGAATAAATGAATAAAATGAGAAAACATATTTTAATCTAAAGTTTAAAAAGCCAACTGAGACGGCGTTTATTTACACCTGCTCGGCGAGCGAGGATCTCTGTTTTTTTTTTTTTTTTCTTTTTTTTTTTCGGAGCCACTGAATGCTGAAATCGTTAAGAGCAATTTTCACCTCGTGAAACAATTTTTGTCAAACACATTTGGATAACAGTCCTGCGATTAGTCTTTATTTGACTCGGAAAGTCAATAGTAAAGATCTCCATCCACATTCTAGAGTTGTGCCTGATTGTAAACGAGGGATGTTGACAGTGAGCTGCAGTGGTTTTTGACCGTTATGTTCCGCTGTGTTCTTCTCACTTGGTCCAGTGCTGCAATTCACAGACCGGGGTACTTACCCCGTTTCCAGGGTCCGAAAGGCAGCCGGCTACAGCAGCCCTTTGTTATCGCGCAGCATTTCAGCAACGTCACGCTGACACTTCATCAGGACCCAAGTGGACAGCAAACGTCTGTCTCCACTGCTGAGAACGACTTCTCGCAACGTGAATAAAATAACATTTTCCAAAAAAAAAAAAACATACTTCCCACTTCTGGAGGGAGGTTTGGTAACGGACACACGTTTTGCGTTTTCCTGTCCGTGTTCCAGCGTTGAATTCTAAACAAAGGTAACCCTAACTGTCATTAACAGTGGTAGTAGAGTAATTTCCCTGAGAGAACAGTCTTTTTAAGCTGAATGGACCTGCAGTAAACGGGCTGGTCACCCTAAGAGTGACCCTAAGAATCAGCAGCGACCTCACCCACTTTGCCTGGACCCACGCATCCCATCATCTTCACTCAGAAAGAAGGAAGGTGGACATGTTGCACACCACCTGTACAGCACTGCTTGAAAGTATGTGAAGCCCCTGTGTCCCTTACTGTTACCACAAAATGGTTATTTAATGAGAATCAGTGTTTCTTATGTGACATAATAGGTGTGTAATGACCAATTCCATATGTTGCATAAAGGAAATGATGTGTGTAGTAGAAACACACAAGTAGTGCAGGGGTAAAAATAAGTGAAGGCCAAATTGCATTGGTTAAACTGGGTAGGTAAGTAGAATCAGGGGTGTAAATCATAATCATTTACTCATTTTATCAGTTTATTTTAAGATTTAACACTTTGATTTCAAAAGTTTTTTTTTTAATATTTTATAGACGGATAATGAGAATTCCTATAGGGCTCACATACTTTCAAGCAGCACTTTATGTAAATAACATACAAATTTCCCCCATAATTCTTCAAAATAATTTTCCTAAAACTTTTGTCACTTTTTAAAAGAAAAAAAATATTCTGAAGAATAAAACAACGTCTGTCACTTCAAGCGGAGTTTTAGAGGGGAAAAATGCAGAAACACACAGAGAGGATGATGCAGAATACAATGAAGCCGAGCCTGCTGCTGCAAAGCGATAACCAGGAGCGGCGAACGGCGCCTCGTCTGCATCGGTGATGCGCTGTCACTCAGCAGAGAAGGCCTGCCCTTTGTAGCCGGCGAGTGAGCGGCGGCGGGCGGAATCTAAATGTGTGTTAGGTGAACCGACATGCAGAGAGAGAGAGAGAGAGGGAGGGAGAGAGAGAGAGAGAGAGAGAGAGAGAGAGAGAGAGAGAGATAGACACTGAGAACCCGAGAGAAAGAGACAGTCAGCAAGTCAGAGACGGAGCGGGAGACAGAGCCTAGGGTGGGGGTGGGGGTGGGGGTGGTCCTGTGTCTAACAGCCTTAACCACATTCTACCTCTGCACAGTGAAAATTGCTAATAAATTATTAAATCATTCTATTTTAATTTAATTTATTTCTTATTTTAATGTGTTATTTCATTATTATTATTTTTGTTGTTTTTTATTATTGTTAATAATAGTAATAATAATAAAAAAAAAGACCTGAGCCGGTGGAATGAGATAGCCAAAGTAAATTCCAGTCTTGTTTGGTCCTTAACAGAAGACAGGACTGTGGTAACTGACAATGGACTGAACTGTGATACAGTACAGACTCAGTACAGTGTGGCCTTAGAGATGGCGTGTGCGCGCGTGCACACAAACACACACACACAGACCTGGCTGCCCAGGGAGGACCGGCTGCACTCTCATTGTCACCAGAGAGCTGTAGATAGAGATGCACTTCTTAACCACTCACTTCCTTTCCTTAACCGCATTTCCAAGTCTGGGTCAGGTAGTCCAGAACCTACCCCAGAAGCACGGGGAGCGAAGCCGAGTGGGGGGGAGGGGGGGCGCGATTCAGAGTCGCCGATTTACCTGAAAGATGTCTTTGGCCTGTGGGAGGAAACATGCAACCTCCACACAGTCTGAACCGGATTCAACCCTGGCACCGAAGAGCCCAGGCACCGCGAGGCACCAGCGCTACCTGCCGTGCCGCCGCGATGCTCCCCTTCTTAACCTGCCTCAAACATTTGAAGGAATCTGAGGGAAACACTTCCTTACATTTATAAATACCGACCACGAGACAATAACTTGGCACTTTACTTAAGAGAAGGAGACAGCATGAAACTGACAGTACGGGCTTACACTCATTCATTTAGCTGACACTTTTCTGCAAAGCAGCTTACAATATTAAGCTACTTACACAGCAGGGTAATTTTACTAGAGCAATTTAAGGCAAGTATTTTTCCTCAAGCGGCACATGATGAAATTCAAACTGGCAACCTCTGATCTAGAGGCAGAGGTTCTAACCGCTGCAATATCAGCTGCCCCAGCTCAGGGCACACTGTGTTTTTCACTACTTGAGACTCAAGTTGAGTTGAGGTAGGTATCCCTACTCTATCTATCTATCTATCTATCTATCTATCTATCTATCTATCTATCTTCTTTTCAACAGATGTGTCCAAAATGTGTCAAGCGGGGAGGGGGGGGGGACACACGAATGCGGGGAGCCGAGACGCCCCTCGATGCGACCCTGCGCTTCCGGCGAGGCGAGGTGACGCGCGCGGCACAGGACGCCGCGGGCTCGCGCCAGGACAGGTACGGGCCGGGTTGCCGCTCTGCCGCCCGTCAGCGGGCAGCGCGCGCCTCGACGCCACTTTGATCGGTGTTTGTCTCCTAAACACCTGCCGACTTCCCGCCGCGGTCTCCCTTCCGCGGATTTGCGCACTTTATCATCCCTCAGAGACACGGTTAGACACACTTGTCATTCCGCCTTACAGCCGACACTCGCTAACGGAGCCTCTAAGTGCGCATTAATTCCCTTTGAAGTGAGGACATAAAAGCGGAGGCACACAATGGAGGACGTGTGTCGGCGCGCGGGGTGGTGGTGGTGAGCGCGCCGAGCGCGTCGAGCGCGTCGCAGCTTCACGACACCTGCGAGGACCGAGTGGGGCAGCGACTCGGTGACCCGTCCGTGCCGAACGTAGCTATGCGCACGAACACGCGTGTTCCCAGCGCTGCAGTTTTACAGAACACATCCCCCTCCACTCCAGCGCAGGACAACATGGCGCAGGACTCGTGTCACTGCGCGGGAGCGACGAGCGCGCGACGGCCCGCCGCGAGCTCACGTACACGGTAAAGACTGAGTGAAAGTGCGAGAAAATGAACCAAAAATGGACTGTTCTGGGCTCAGATTACAGTCAACCGTCGTATCGTCGCATAGAAATCAATACATGTGAGTGGATTTAAATCAGAGAAACTACTAACGAGACCATCGCCATCATGGTTATTCTCAATAAATTTAACAGAAGTACCCTGATTTGCCTGACACAGGTAGGAGGATTGTGCTGAAAACCTCTGTAACGAACATATTCGACTGATACAGCAAACACAGTTTTGTATTCATGTTTTTTTTTTTTCTTTTTGTCGAATGACACAGCAGCACTGTGTTACTGCAACGTAAGAGGGAAACTGTGCGAGGAGAAATTGCAAACACATTCAAATACAAAAAAAACCAACAAGGGTGAAAAGGTTACAGTCCTTCAAAGGTGTGATCACCTACTCCCGTCCAAGAGGATCCAAAAGATGCCCAGGCATTCCAAAGTTTGACTGAAGGATCACGTATAACACATTTTTATTTTTGTAGTTGGAAAACAAGCACTTTTGTCATCCACATAGTGTATTTATAGAAGGAATTTGACTATAACAATATAACTTGACAATAACTATAATAACAGAAATTTGCTTGTGAAATAAGGGGGGTGCAGTGGCGCAGCGGGTTTGACCGGGTCCTGCTCTCCAGTAGGCCTGGGGTTTGAGCCCTGCTTGGGGTGCCTTGCGATGGACCGGCGTCCCGTCCTGGGTATGTCCCCTCCCCCTCCAGCCCTACGCCCTGTGTTGCTGGGTTAGGCTCTTGTTTGCCGTGACCCTGCTTGGGACAAGCAGCTTTAGATGATGTGTGTGTGCTTGTCAAATAAGGTGGGGGCGGTGGCACAGTGGGTTTGGCTGGGGCCCGCTGTGTGGTTGGTCTGGGGTTTGAGTCCTGCTTGGGGTGCCTTGCAGCAGATTGGTGCCCCATCTGGGGTGCAGCCCCATGCCCTGTGTTGCCGGATTAGGGTCCAGTTTGCCGCAACCCCACTCGGGACAAACGGTTGTGGCCACTGTGTGTGTGCTTGTCAAGTATGTGACTGATCACCCTATGTTCTGTAACTTCATCTAAAAGTTGTGTTTTTTTTAAATATTTTCTGTTTTTAATCCATTCATGACTAACAAGAGTTTGTCCAATGCAGGGTTAGGCAGTGTATCCTGGAAGCATAGTGTGTGAGACGGCGTACATTCTTGCCAGTCCATCGCTAAGCAATCACACACGCTCACTTTCACCAAAACATACACACACCATGAACAACCTGAAACATGTGTCTTTAGATTGCGGGAGAAAAATCAAAAAACCCATAAGAAACTTATGCAGATGTGGGGAGAACATGAAAACGCCACAAAGACTGAGCTCGATTCAAACCCACAGCCCGCATGCCTTCAGACACCAGTGATACCCGCTGTGCCACTATGTCTTCTGGATTTTATGACCTTCTCAGATTAACTTTTTTTAAATGGACTGAACACTTCAATAAGGATAAACAGTAAATAAGAATATAATTAACACCACGCAAAAAAACTTAACATGAACAGAACTGCACAGCAGATTGAGCACTGTTGGCAAACTGGTGTAAGAAACATAAATAGTCTTAAAGCAGCATTTTGTGTGTCTGGCACAGTACGCCTTCGCGCCGTGGTGCCGAGCGTGAAACAACAAACCAGCTTTCGGCGACTATGACCAGGATGCAGATTTCAATCCCTGAAGAAAATGCAGAAGATAATGACCATGACACAGAAGAAGAGGCAGAGGAAGAGAAGGGAGATTGAAATTGTTGCCATGGAGAGACACCCATCCTGACAGACCAGGATCTTCACTTCTCCACTCAAGTCTACAACACTTACTTTTCACTTGACCACCACATGCTGTTCTTTCACAGTATGGAGCTGGGTTTTGCAAGGAGCGTCCACGTTCCATTGAGCATCTCCAAGCTGCTGTGTAAAATGGGCAAAGCTCTCTGCGATTCGTAATTTTTCATCCACTCCTCTTTAACAGACGAGCATATGGTTGGTTCTGTGTGGGAGACGGATGGCGCAGCCTTGAGCTGGCGGGAGCGGGAACGCGAGCTGGAGTCGGCGCACGCCGCTGTAAATATAGAACGACTTGGCTCCGCTTCCATGCAAAGTGTTTCTGCATAATCCCTTTGTTCCCTCGGGCTGGGGCCGGGTCCACGGTGCTGCCACCGAAGGCCGCGGAGGGGACGACTAAAGGAGTTAGTACGTTTCCAAGGGTGTGCACTTCCAAGGATTAATCCGTGTCAATTTAGGGGGAGTCCATAAAGGAAATGCACAGACCATCACCCCCCATCACGCACAAACACACTCGCAGAAGCCCATTGCTTCTCAAAGGTACATTGACATTCATTTTAGCGCAAGAACAGACATCCAGATCTCTTCCCCCACCTTTCTGCTATCTGCTGGCCCAGATTTTTGTGCCATTTAGCAGAAATTCTTTCAAGGCGAAATTCCGCCAATATACAAACTCCATCTCATACGCACACAAATAGAACCCCATGTTCATGTATTAACTATAAAGGTCTAAAACTTCAGTTCTCAGACACTCAAGCAAAGTGCTCTGTGCTGAATACACCTAAAATGAGGGAAGGGCAGAAGAGCAGCCATGTTGATGGCAGAAGGACAGTCATCTACACCTGCACAGCTGTCGTGTGAAACGGCAAATAAATGCGTAAATGAATACAATTGATGCATCGGCAAAATTATGAATGCAGGGGAGATGTGAGCAACATGTATTGCTGACATGTTGCATGCCATGTAAATATACTGCCCAGCCAACATGGCCCAGGATTAATCATGTTTTCTGGCTCCGTATCCACGACAGAGAGGCACTACGATCTCTTTTGGAAGCGTTAACAAGGCGGCTGTGTTTTTTTTTTTTTTTCTTTTCTTTTTTTCTGCCTTGCCTCGGCCGGTAAAGCAGAACCCGCAGAAGCGACAATGAAATCATTACAACCCCAGGCCACGTGCAGCGGGAGAGCCAGGCAATGCGTCAGCCAGCCCCGATGATGCCGGCGTCCCTCGCGTTTCTGCATGCCTTGCACTTCTTCAGCGCACGGGCCCTCAACCTTCCTGCAATGACAGCGGCGGCGAGGTGTCGGGTCCGTGATCGCGTTCAGTTGAGTTTATACACACTCCACTTTGCAAGTGTTCGCGCTTGAGTGCTACGCAAGGTTTGTACTTGTTCTTCATTTGAACAGCACTCTTACTGGGCCCTGGAAGTAAGCCACCTACCACACCAACAGAGGCTGCAGTTAAATGGGAATGTTTTCGGTTGGTGGGGGGGAAACTGCCTTGCAGTCCTGTTTGACTCCCTTCTGGTTTTTATGGTGAGGGAGGGGACGGAAATGCCTTACCGTTACCTTCTCCCATTTACATGTACTCATTTAGCTGACACTTTTCTCCAAAGTCAGCTATGATTATTTACCCATTCAGCTGGGTAGTGTTTACTACAGTAATTCAGGGTAAATTTGTTGTACTAGGTTACTACAGCAGTAGGGGAGGTTCAAACCTGCAATTGTAGGATCTAAAGGCAGCGAAGATAACTGCCGCTCTTTCAGCTGCACCATACACGTTTTTGGATTGCGGTTGCGAACACGGGCTGAACACGCAAATTCCAGTGGATTCGAACCCACAAACCGCTCGCGAGCGCTCTTTCGTTTGGCACTTCCTCATATTATCCGCTCTGTGACTCCCTGCATGAGCCCGTTTCGAGTTTTCCATTTAGTAAGCAAACCTTTCTTGTAGGTCCTGTGCTGATAAGCGATGGAAGTTCCGATAGTTCCACACTTTGAATCTTTTGGAGCCTTTGTCCTCCTTAAATTGGATTATGCAGCTGTTGGGGGGGGGGGGGGGGGGAGGCGGGCGGCTTGAGAGCGTCTGCTATCACAGGATGCCATGCTGGTCGTGCCAAAGAGCAGCTCTGATTTATTTTTGTCTTTATTCCTTTTCCATATCGAAACTGTCCCTTGGTCCATCCATGCTTTTAAATATGCCAACTCTCGATGGCATTCGGTGGCCAAGTATTTCGAGTTCTCCTCATTCAAAGCGCACGAGTCATGTGACCCCGGTCCTGTCAAGGGCAGCTGAGGCCACTAAGCGTTGAAGGTCAACTTGAGATGTAACCACAATTGTTTCAGTACCGCCGCTGTTGCCAGTTCTAGTTTATAAATCCTTTTTGTGTTTTTCTCCACTTTAAGCACATCCCAGCTCAAATCGAAGGCTGTATGCTGCAGATTTGAAAAAATACACAACATTAATCTAATAATGTCTGGGGGCTGCATTATTCCTAAATGGCTTCTGCATTCACGTAATACTTGGGGACAGTGGTATGGATAGAGGTATAATTTGATCACTTCTGCACAGGTGCGGTGGCATGCTTCATTAAGAAGCCGCCATCCGTTCCAGCAGGTACATTCACATAACAATCGCACAAACACATAAACGGTTCGAATTATATCTGCTCCCTGCCATTATTCTCATTAAGTGGTGTATTGCAGCCTCCCGACTTGAACCTTGAGGCGGAGCGGTTGACCAGGTTGCAGTCTTTCAGATTTCACATGCTGGCCGGGCCCTGCGCTGACGCTGCAGTGTTTACTGTATTTCACATTACTTACTCTTATTGTTTGATACTTAGCCCCCGATACAGAGACTCCCTGGTGTCGGTTTGGGCTACATTAGTTATTCATGCCTGAGGCGAGTCTGATGGAGCTCTCTTGTTGAGATCAGTCAGCAGTAGTATAGTATGTCAGACACAGTTAAGACCAGCAGAAAAACACGGCTTGAACGGGAGTCTCCGGGTTAGAAATATACCAGCTCACCCCAGACACCGGGGCTGCGTCTCTCGTCACCTGTCCCACATTGTAAGCCTGGTGTTTGTACGCCGCAAAGGAACCATGCAACGGGGCAGAGAGGGTACGCTGTGTGTCATCGGCTCTGATGCACCCGCCAGGTGGACAGTGGGAAAACTCGGCAGGGGAGATGTTCCCGGTGGTGTTTAGAACAGGGGAAGCATTTGGACCCCTGCTTGATGGACGACTCAGGAAGACCACCACCCCCGTTGAGCTCGGTGGGCATCCAGGGAGAGAGACATGGAGCTGCCGGATCTGCGGGGACATGGGGGGACATCACGCTCCCATGAGCAAGGTGGGGAGGTGGGTCAGTCGTCCAGCAGAGAGGGGGTAGGGGGCAGATCCAGGCTTTGCTTAAAAGATGTTCGCAGCTGCGGTAGCAGGTCTTAATGTCTCACGGGGGCCCTGGCCAACTGTGGTACGATCTGGGAAAGGAAAACACCTTTCTATTTACCACGCTGGACGGCGGCCAGCGGGAGATCTCTACGTCTGTTTCCTGAGCCGACGGCTGTCCATCACACGAAAACGAGCACGGACACCTACGTGCGCACGCAGTCAGATGACTGACCACCACGAACACACACTTGCACACACCCTGAATGGACACGTAAACCGCTCCTTCTCCTGCGATGGCAACTTTCCATCCTCCAGCTTTACAATTTCCATTTCACAGTCGCCGAAATATCTGCAGACACTCGAGATGATAAAGTGGCAGTTTTTCCTCCCCGGACTCAAAGGGCTCTTGCCATCAGTCAAACATCGCCAACAGTGTTGCCCCACTTTACATTTGTCAAAGAGACGAAGTGAGGGCGGACATGATTGCACAGAATCGCCTTGGTTACACGTCATTCAGCTTCTTTTTTCTGTCGGTACTCTATTTACGTATTACTCAGCAGAGTCCAAGCGCACCTGAACTTTCCGTCATTGTAAACTGTGCATATGATATTTAAATTGACGCTTATTCATTTAGCTGATGCTTTTCTCCCGAGTGACTTAACAATGTTAAGCTGCTTACAGTTATTTACACAGCTGGATAATTTTACTGGAGTAATTTAGGGTACCTTGCTCAAGGGTGCCACACCTGCAGTCCTCTCCACTAACTACTCTCTCTCCCACATGACGCACCCCTTCGGCAGAGGTGGAGGCACAGACCTGCTCATCTCTATTTCATCTCTCTATCACTGCCCCAATCACTCTTGTTGCGGCTGTTCTTTATCGCCCCCCCTGGGCCTCCCGGCTGCTTCCTGGATGACCTCGACATCTTGTTGAGCTCTCTCCCAGAGGACAACACTCCGTCGATTTTCCTCGGTGACTTCAACCTGCATGCCGACGACATTCCTGCAAGCGGCTTCCTGTCGTCTTTCAGTCCTTTGACCTCTCCCTGTCCCAGTCCCCTGCTACTCACAAAGCAGCCTTGACCTTGTCTTTTCCCGTAACTGTGGCTGTCCTGTCCTCTCTGTTACTCCGCTGCATGTCTCTGATCACTTATTCATCTCCTTCCAACCCTGCCTCATCGCTAATCTCTCTCCTTTTTCCGCACCCATTGTCACCTTCCTCCGTAACTTAAAATCTCTCTTGCCTTCCTGCCTTGCCTCTGCCACGCTGTCCACTCTCCCTTCTGCTGCACAATTCTCAGATCTATCAACAGACAATGCCACTGACATTTTCCTCTCTTCCTATCTTCCTCTCTTGAATCTTTCTGTCCACTATCTTCCAAACCATCACACCCCAGTGCCACCCCATGACTGACTGATACATTACGTGCTAACAGGATCAAACTCTGGGCTGCAGAGCGACGATGGCGAAAATCCAAGACTCGCACGGACCTGGATGTCTACAAACAACTCTTAGCTACTTTTCACTTTGCTGTTTCCTCAGCTAAAACAACCTTCTTCCACAAAAAAATACAGTTTGCAACTAAAACCACACAAACTCTTTATCACCTTCTCATCCCTATTGTGTCCTCCGCTGCCCCCTCCTCCTTGTCCTCTCACTGCCGATGACTTTGCTTTGTTTTTCCGAGACAAAGTCCATACAATTTTGGACAGCTTCTCAGCATCTCCCTGCCCTGTTCACGCTGGACCTCCCTGCAAAGTCATGCTCTTCGAATTCAAGCCCGTCAGAATCTGAAATCTCTGACCTTCTGCTGTCACACAGAGCCACCACCTGCTCACTTGATCTGATCCCATCATCACTCCTATAGACCATCTCCCCGCAACTCTCCACCTTCATCTCCAAGATCATCAACTCCTCACTTTCCTCTGGCTGTTTCCCAGCTGCCTTCAAAACTGCTTTCATTTCACCTCTGGCAAAGAAACCCTCCCTGGATCCCACCTCAGTCCAAAACTACAGACCAGTCTCCTTCCTCTCCTTCCTGTCTAAAACTCTAGAGCGGGTGGCCTGTGATCAGCTATCTGAATTCCTCACCTAGAACCATCTCCTCGATGGATATAAATCTGGATTCAAAGTTGTCATTCCACGGAGACGACACTCCTGGCAGTGTCTGATGCTCTCCCGTCGGCTGAAGCCGCCTCACTCTCCTCGGTCCTCATTCTCCTTGACCTGTCTGCAGCATTGTCAACCACCGGATTCTACTCTCCTCTCTTAGTCAGCTTGGGATCAAAGGAACGGCACTAAGATGGTTTGAGTCGTACCTATCAGACAGATCCTGCCAAGTGGTCTGGCAGGACTCCCGTTCTTCTCCGTTGCCTCTCTCAACCGGTGTCCCGCAGGGCTCGATACTAGGTCCTCCCTCGACCCTGTTATCGTCTCCCATGGATTCAAATACCACTGCTACGCTGATGATACCCAGCTCTTCCTCTCCTTTCCACCTGGAGCATCAGACATTTCCGCACACATCGTTGCCTGCCTGTTGGACATCTCTGCATGGATGTCTGATCACCACCTCCAACTCAACCTCTCCAAAACAGAGATCCTACACCTCCCAGCTGGCCTGTCTTCCTGTTACAATTTTTTGATCAAACTAGACAACTCGCTCATTTTGCCTACCTCCTCGGCTAAGAATCTGGGAGTGATGATTGACTCAAGTATATCTTTCTCTCAGCACCTCGAAGCCACAACCCGGACCTGCACATACATCCTGCATAACATCCACAGGATCCGTCCTTACCTCTCAACTGAGTCTGCCCGACTACTTGTCCAGACCATGGTTACATCCCATCTGGACTACTGAAACTCTCTCTTGTCTGGCCTTCCCACTACTGCCATCAAACCTCTTCAGATGATGCAGAACGCTGTTGCCCGAGTTGTTTGACTTGCCAAAGCGTTCTCATGTATCTCCTGTACTCATTTCTCTGCACTAGGTTCCTATAGCTGCCCGGATCAAATTTAAGACCCTGGTTATGGTCTACAAATGCATCAATAGAACTGCTCCTAGCTGTTTACAAGACTTGATCAACCGCTACATCCCAACCAGACCGCTACGCCCTTCCACATCTGCCCACTTGGTGGTCCCACGCACAAAAGGTAAAGCACGGAGGTGCTCAGTTCTGGCTCCGTTGTGGTGGAACGACCTCCCCCTCTCTCTCAGAACTGCTGAATCTCTGTCCACCTTTAAAAAGGATCTGAAAACTCACCTCTTCCAGACTCACTTCCCCCATGATCTCTTAAGCTCATGTAAGGTGTAAATGTTCATGCACCATAACTTTATGATCATGCCTGGATAAGCCTTTATACAGCTACTCCTGTAATGCACGTAAATGTTTTTGTGTCTCTAAAAAAAAGTAGGAAGGTGATTAGGAATCGTTGATATTCTGAGTTTTTTACAGCTACTCTTGTGATGAAAATTGGTTCTTATGGTGGAGGGAAACTACTTAAGAATCACATGTCTGCAGCTATGTCTTTTTCTCCTAATGAAATGCACACATTGTATTTTCTATGAGATGTACGTTGCTTTGGAGAAAAGCATCTGCTAAATTAATGTAAATGTACTATAGCTAGAGCTGGGATTCAAACCTGCAACCTTTAGTCCAAAGGTAGCAGTTCCAATCACTATGCCACCAACTACCTTAGAAAATAAATACATTAATTTAAAATTTTAATTAAATACAGCTGAGTTAATCAACATATATATTTATAGACACAGGGTTGCACATTCACATGCCAAGTGAAGCCAAGCAGCTGTACCTTCGGTAAACACCCATAGTACATAAATGGGTCAAATGTTTTTAAAAAAAGAACATTGCTAATACAACAAGGATGACTATGCAAAAGTTGTGTATACCGGTATAATAGAACAGTAGTAAAAACAGGCCGTGTCACCCTTCGCAGCGATTCAGTGCGCGCGTGCTTGCCCACACACACAGAGTGACACGCACAAGAGTGACACACTTGCGTAGCCCGCCACGTCTCGTAGGTTTGCGCGCTCTCAAATAACTGTTCTTGGAATAATTCTCGGGGACGGCTGGCTGCCGTAATAAATTCACCGCCGAAAAAAAGCAAATTGCATTGGTGAACTGTGCATATTAAGCAGTTTAAATGTAGCTACTGGAATTTGTATGCAGGCCTTGGAGCGAGGTGGGGGGGAAGGGCAGGAGTGGGGTAGGAAGGGTAAACACATTCCTCCGGCTAGAGTGCCTTTACTCTTCTTTAACAGGAAAAAAAATGAAAGCGCTACCCAAACAATTAGAAAGGGGACTGCAGTCAATAAGCAGGAAGCGCAAAAGCAGCCGGCATGGTAGTGTAAAGTGGGACAGTGTGTTATGTTGCCGTCACCTCACACCTCGTGATGCGCTCTTGGCCATCGGACACGTGCGCTGACGATTAAGGGCTGAAAATTCAAAACTAATTCTATGCCAATTTCATCTCTTGTGCGATAGAGGATTCGGGCTAAGAAATTCTCCACCTCCAGGTTTTCTTGGAGACGCCAGAATATAAGAGAGAGATGAGTTTAGAATGGAAAAGATTTAAGGGAATGAGACCCTTCATCCCCGTCTCTGATGTGGAAATTGCTACGAGAGGTTGCCCCCCGGTCTCAGCGGATACGACCCCTCAGCACCGGCACTCGGAAGCCCCGAAGTAGCGCTCGGTTGCGACTCCTTAGCCACGTGGGCCTTCGTTAATTTCCTTATCGCACACGGCTGGCACGCCCCGGTGCATTTTCCCCGTTACCCTGCTGTATTGTTTTTCTCAAAACGTGTTTGTTCAGTTGTGCACGTTTACAGCAGTTGTTTGGCACTAATTTAACAAAATCAGAAAAATGTTAAAAATCACCGGAGGACAAGGAGAAAAAATACATTAGGAAACACACCCCTCCCGGATCGCTCATTAATCGCAAACAATTGTCTAGATGGGGGAGGGCAGGGGGTGTTCTGACGCTGGTGTGCCACAGTGCTGTACATTTCCCGATCTATTCATACAGTTAGATGTTTGGGAGCTACAGCAGCTAAGTGGTATAAGGGTCTGTGCCACCAACCGTGAGGGTCAGGTGTGGCCAAAGTGTTTGAGTGGATTGTCGACGGAGAGGAGTTTGCTGCACTGAGGATCTGTACCTGGAGGCGTGAATGCAGTTGGTGATGAGAGTTCCTCTTTTTTGTGTTTTATTATACTTTTTTCCATAAGTCCACCCAGTACCACCTCATGCCTGGTGTTATGACCCTAGGCGTCTAGGGGTGAGTAGGGCATAACATTAGGTGAATGGTGATGAGTGGGAACAAGAGGCCAACAAAAACATATGTACAACAAGGAAGTGTTGATCACTCCCTGAACCTGTCACACCTGGGAAACAGCGGTTAACGGGCTGAATTGCCCACCCTGCCCTGAAATATTCTTTCCATCCAGGCAGCTTTCAGTAATATGACCTCAGATGAGCGCTGTTTTCCTCTGCAATTCAGTGAGACAAGATGATCTTGGAGCATCCCCATCCCTAACCCATCCCCAAGTGGCTCCGCGTTGAGGGACTCACCAGCTCGATGAGCTCCTGGTAGCACACCTGGCCATCCTCGTTGCTCTGCACCAGGGCGAAAAGCAGCTCCAGCTTGGATGGATCCAGCTGCAGCTCATGGTGCTCCACCAGGTTGGTGAAGTTCTCCACTGCGATGAAACCGGTGTTTTCTGGGTCCAGCTGCCAAGGTGACAGAACAGAGTGCCTTAATGGACACCACGCTGTGATAAAGAGTGCTGGCATCATTTTTTTGAAACGAGAAAAAAAACTGTTTGGGGCATGAATGGCATCATTTACTTGAAGATAAAAGCCAATGAACAAAGTAAAGAAAAATGTACTCAAAGTGCAAGTTGATAGCCTGTTGTTTAGAGGTGCTGGACACCTGCCCTGTTAGACCTTCAAGAGCACATGTTTTGTCCAAGTCAAAAAAAAAAAAAAAAAACAGCTGGTAGTGTAGTGGTTACAGCTGCTGCCTTTGGACCCAAAGGGTGCAGGTTTGAATCCCAACTACAGCTGTAGTACCCTTAAGTAAAGTACTTACCCTAGATTGCTTCAGTAGAAATTACCCAGCTGTGTAAATGGGCAACTAATTGAAAGTTGCTTTGGAGGAAAGTGTCAGCTAAATGCTTCTACCTTTTAGTGCAAAATCCAGAACCCTGGGTCTTTCATTTCTATGGTGAAGCACCCCCTCCCCACAGGTGTTCCCTCATCCTGGGTGAAGCAAACCTCGGGCCCAGGGCTCTCTCATCCCTTGGCATGTTTCCAGCCCCCAGCGAGCCGCGGGCTGTGCGGTTATTAATGCTGATGCTCGCACGCCCCCACTTCCCTTTAATTGATCTATGCTGGGGAGTATCATAAAAGTGCCAATCGCCGGAAGGTTGAAATCGTGCCGTGCATGGAATGGGATGCAAACGGGAGACTTGGCGTGTTGGTTAGCCCTGGGCAGGTTCTGCAGTCTCTAAATGTTCATCCACACTCCCTGTAATATATAAAGTACTATTCTTGGATCACATGAACTGACATCGTATCAGGGTGAAACATTGGCAATAGTTTAATGTTCCCAGTCTAGGCATTTATCTGTACCCTCAGAGGTTTGGCCCAGTGCAGTGGGAGGAAATTAAAAACGTTCCTTGACTTGTAGCCTTAATCTGGGGGGATGCAAATGCACTGGCTGTGCGTCCTCTCCGCATAGTAGGTGACAAATGCGACGAGCGGGATCCGTTTTCTCGCGGCATTCCTGGTGTCTCACAGCTCCGCCGGGGAACATGGGGCAATAGCGCGCGCGCACACTGCAAACGCTCTTCCCACCTTCACTCCTTGAGCAGCAAACCGGAGGGGCGGAATCGGTCGCCGATTAAAGGGGGCGCTTACATTTTCGGACGCAATCGATCTCGTGCGGGGAGACACGGCGAGACATATTTGTGCACGTGAGGGAAAAAACAACATGTTGTTGCTCTGTGAGAGCTGACTGACTTTCAGCTCTTGCATCACTCTGGAGTCATTCCCGGCACGGTGCTCTTAGTTCCTTCCTGTTGCTTTTAAATACTGTTGCTTGTGTGTGTGTGTGTGTGTGTGTGTGTGTGTGTGTGATAAACAGAGTTTCTATCTGCTGGATCCTTGCGTCACGGTGGTGACCCAGAACGGCTGCTCCCATGCCACCTCCAGGCTCTCCTCCCACCGTCCAGTGGGGTGACCCTGTCTCGCACATGGCGCTCCAGACCTCGGGGGACCGCGGGGACGACTTGCTCCTCTGGGGCCGAGCGATCTGGGGCAGGTTGTGCAGGACAATGAGGGGAAAGTAAAACCCGTTGAAAAACTCAAGCTCGGGCGTACGTGATTCTGCGTATTCTCAGTATGTTCCGGCTTAAAGAAAATCCGTGCGGCACGGATCTGCTGCTCATTCCTTGCCCCAGCGCTGCAATGTGAGCCCTTTAAGAGAGTCTAAGTGGTATTTTAATTCCCGTTAATCTACTTCGCTAACTCCCTAGGTCTTGTTTTCTTTATTTATTTTTCTACTGTGGGGCGCTAAACGGTCACGCGCCAGTTAATTAGCCCCCCAACACACACCTCCCCATCCAAGCTCGGGAGAACGGGACTCCACTCGTGCAGCTTCTGCATGGTAAACTCACAGTTGTTGCGGTAACTCCAGCAGATCCCCACGACAGGCATGGAGTTGAGTGTAATCGATTCGGTGGTCAAAGAACCCATCCGCCAGCACTGATTATTTATTCATTAAAAGCCATTAATTTACAGCTCACGTAAGAGATTCTCTGATTGGCCGAGGCAGTGCCACTGTGCCGCTGACATTCAAACCCAAACCCTCTCGCTGGGGCCACCTTGATCAACAGTTTGCTTTGGACCCACATCCATTCCAAAGGAAACAGATGTCATCACGAGAAGGAGAGTGGATGGAATGTGAAATCCTTGCGTTTAAAAATGTATTTGGCCTTCTGATGAAGACCTACTTAATGGTCCAATGTAGTTCAGGAAAAGGCTGAAATGCTGCCCTCGGAGGATGAGTAAACCAGGTGATGCTCTTGACAAAAAAAATTCTTTTGGTAAGGAGTGATTGACACAGACTGCCTAGAATGCCAAAATTGGACCGCTGATGTCACTGAGATCATGGGGTGCATGATTAATGATCTGGTCACACTAGGGAAGGACAGTTAATGAGTCGGACACCTGAATACATAAAACAGAACAGGGGTTTGCCATAATCACAGCGAATCACTGCTTTCATAAAGAAAGACTTAGAAGAATGAAGCAATTATCACCATAGAGATTAAATGCAGGCTGCTCATGTGCTATGTAGTAGTGACCATATCTCAATGAGGTTGCATTGTGATATACTACATCAGTATGTTTATTTATTTATTTGCTGCTTTTCTCCAAAGCAACCTACAATGATTTAGCCATTTATATAGCTGGGCAATTTCGGGTAAGTACCTTTCTCAAGGGTACTACAGCTAGAGGTGGGATTCAAACATGCAACCTTTGAGTCAAAAGCAGCAGCTCTAAGTACTACGCTACCAGCTGCACCCATACGCTTTAAGTGCTCCCAACCGACACCCCCGGTGTCCCAAAACTCCGAGCACATTACCATCCCGCAATGAACATGAGCACCTTTCCTCGCCTCAGTTCAAACACCAATTGCCGAGGTGGCGTTTAACAGCAAAAGCATCACCGGACCACCTGTACGTCTGCAGACTTCACAGGAGCAAAGAATACCATCAAAGCCTCTTGTAAGAAGTTGAATTTCACCGTAACAGTTATTGCATTGATTCTCTCTAAAGAATTATATTGATTATTAAAAGAAAACAACTGCAACAACATCCATCCGGGATCCAACTGCAGGATGTCGGCAAAAAATCGTGAACGTCCAGGTCTTCCAGGTCGCAGTAGATACAGTGATTCCGCAGCTGCCTGGTACCCCGTTACCTACCGAGCACCTGCGCATGAACGTCTCCATTTGTGGAAATACTCCTCTCCCTAATATAATTTCTCACAAACACACCCCCTCTCCCTCGATTTACTTGGCAGCCTCAAGCCTGCTGAATAGTAGCATCTCTCAAGGAGGTATTGGCAATGTGTCTATGAAAACATGGGAAAAAAACAGTATTTGCTCTATTTCTTTTTAATCCGTTTACAGCAATCTGAAGGACACATCACATGCTTTTTTACTATGCTGTGGGAAAAAAAGATACCGCTTTCTGTCTGGGTGACGGGAGTGACCCTGAGCGCCTCTGAAAGGACCGGAGCAGATGAGCAGCTGGCAGACGGGTCCCTCGGGGGTGACGGTGCACACAGAGCCAGGAGCACAGAGAACGGACGTTGGGTCCCTGACTGCACACGGACACTTCCATCGCTGTATCTGTATTGTACTTACATCTCTCCATTTACCTGATGCTTTTCTCTAAAGCACCTTACAATGATTTGCCATTTATACAGCTGGATGAGTTCTACTGGAGTAATTTGGGACAGGTACCTCTCTCCAGGGTCCTACGGCAGGATGCGGGGTTCAAACTCGGGTATGTCGAGTCCAAAGGTGGTGGATCTAACCACTAAAACTAACGGCGAGATGCATCTTGCGCACGTCCAAGATAGCGACAGCTCATTAATGCTGGATTCTTCCTCGGGAATCGGGAACGGAACGCGTTTGACAGGCAGCTCCGCGTTAGGAGTCGCGCACCTCCAGCACATGTAAACGCAAGGATGGTTGCTCAGCAATCTGCCATTAGCAGGTAATTACCACCAAGAGTACGGAGAGAGGGTAAAACAACGGTGAGCATCGGTCGGGTAGGGGGGGAGGTAGCGGAGACGCGGCTTCATTAAGGAGAGTGGCGGAGGCGGGTCCGATATGGATCGCTAGCTTTATGTGGTTAACCTCAATTGGACCCTTGATAAACAGACGTGTGTGTGTGTGGGATAAATCTACGGTGAGCGGTAATAACATCGACAAGGAGCAGTAGAAAACACACAGATTCTAAACCGAAACGGTGTAAAAATGTGTCAGAAATACACCGTGTGGCACATGCGTCAAAGGTCGAAGGGCAAGGACACCCCCCCCCTCCCCGAATGTCAGGGCCATGAGTAAACAAGAGAGAAGGTGAGGAAGGACAAACTGGTGCAGCGGTGGAGACTGTGAAAGACAGAGGCTGTTATTGAACCGATCCAGAGAGCCAGAGACGGCGCATTGACAAGCTGCACCGGTCGCCATGGCGACTGGCTGCCAGTGTGTCACAGCTCTCACGCTGTTTCGTGCAGGAGAAAACTCGCTGCCGGTGCAGGGAACGAGAAGGGGGACGAGGAGCAGGGAGGTGCGCGATGGACGGAGGACGAGGAGCAGGGAGACCTGCCAGGCACGGTGTACATGTGAACCGCCATTGCAGCGGGGACAGGTGGGGGGGGGGGTACGGAGCACATGATCACATTGTTAACCTCCAGGACCTCCATCACAGCGAACATAAACAGAGGACGTGCAGTGCCGCGTGGGAGCATGACCACGGTACATGGGTCTGCCCACCGACTCCACGCACACACTTGAATACCACGGTCGTTTTGGGCTTCGCACCTTGTCAACTGTGCAACGGCAGCATTGGCTGAACCTCCATGGCAAGAGGAGAGCCAGTGAGTCCCGAGCAGGTCAACAGGAGGGAATGTCATCAACCCAACTCCACTCTGCCACACATTGAGTCCAATTCATGTCATCCCAAGAGCGCCATCGTGGCCAACACCACGATAACAGATTGAGGCACAGGAAGAAAGTACGTCTTCTTACCTACCGGGGACTGGTGGGAATTTAGCACAAAATTCTAGGCTTTACTACAGAACACGAGGTAAAATGAGTGTCTCCAGGCACACAAAAAGAAATCAGATAAATATACTAAAATCCACAGCTTGCTGACCTCTGACCGGCGTGGAATGATGTGCAGATGTACCGCGTTCATACGTGAAAACAATGAGCTATATTTACTATTAATATATTGTTAATATGACACAAAGTACTAGTATTATTCATTTTGTTTCTCTCATACATTTCTTCTAAATGACTTCCAGTAATGATGCTCCACTTATACAGCTCGGTAATTTTACTGCAGCAATTCAGGGTACGTACTTTGCTTAAGGGTACTACGGCAGGAGGTGTGGTTTTGAACCCGGGCTGTTCATTAAAGAGGCGACAGCCCTAACCCACCCTTTACCTTGCCCTTACCCTACGTGATGCCACGAGAACTCTGCGAGGGCTCTTTATTGTCCAGCATCCTGGGCCAGCGAGTAACCGTGTGACGACGACACTCTGCCCCAAGCCTATTTACACCCTTTACCCTGCAAGCAGCACCAAACCCGCTTTCAACAATTCTGACCTTTGAAGACGTCGCTAAAAAGAGCCATCCTATTCGGCCCCGCGCGGACACGCACCGCCACGCGTCTCGGGAGCGCGATGACGCACGACGTGTTAATACCGAGACCTTTCGCTGGGCCGAGGAGGATTGCTCCAGAGCCGCTCGCTCCTCCGCTTTGCGTCACGCGCGCGCGCAAATCCGAAGCAAGCCGCGCGTTTCCGATAACCGAGGAGTGCGCGATGAGCTTCGGGAGGGTTCGGATCTTTAAAGGGGGTTCTAATTAGAGTGCGTTTTTTGGTGGCGGCCCCGCTCGTACAGCTTGGAGCGGGTGAGACTAAACGGCCATGTTTATTTATTTGCGAAGGGCTCCGTGTGCGCGAGCGTGTGTGTGAGTACGCGGCGACGTTCCGGAAATAGCCCGAGCTCGGCGCCGCTCGCTTCTGCACACAAAGACTAATAAACCGATTCATGTCGCGGTTGCGCAGCCCCTCTTGCCCGCTCTGCTCTCCCTTTCATTCCCCTATTCTCTCATTTCCCCGGCAAACACACACATGCTAAAAGCACCCAGGCGCGAATGCACATAAATGTACTCTAACCGCAGAAGCCAAGCGGCTCCCTCATCCCGCGACCTTTGACCTACGCAAATGCGGTCCGGCGCGGCTCCGTTCCGCACGGAAGCCGGGAAGGGAAGGAAGGAAGCGGGTTTCCCGTAGCGTTCTCGACTCGAAAATAGCAGCGCTCACGTTCTCGGCGGGAGAGGAGCGCGAGGCGAAGGGGTTTGCGCCGCGCGTCACGGAGGAGCGTGCCCCGGCGGGCGCGGCGCACGGCGGCGACGCGTTTCTGCGTTCCCGTTCCAGAGACCTCGCGGCACCTCCGCCTGCGAAAACGCGCCGCGCTAGCGTTCCTTTCGGCACGCTCCGAGACGCCGCTCCCGCACCGCGGCACCGACCGGTCCCCGGCCGAAGCGCGGCCCTCCCCTGCTCTCCGGGAACGATGAACCGAGAAACGTCTCCCCGACGAAAACAAAAACGCGAGCGAGCGGTGCACGCGCCGCAAACGACGGCTTGGCGAGGCGACTTACGAAAGCGTGAGCGCAGCTGAAAACCGTCGGCTTGCACTGAGTCTGGGGTGCGAATGATGACTCTGCGGGGGGGGGGGCGTTATCTGAAGAGCCGGAAAACCGACGGTAGGAAGCCCGAAACAAAATCTCTGAGCTGGAAGACAGATGATTCAGATACGAAAAGGTGAGGTTTGCGGACCGCCACATTTGGAGCAGTTAGCGGTGCAACTGGGGGGTACGCGATATCCACCAGTCCAAAGCAGACGCAGTGCTTCGTGTTAGCAACACAGACACCGTGTCTGTCCCACCCCTGAATCCACGTGCACCTGTAAGTCTTGAGCGTTGTCAGCAACCCGTGTACTTGGTCAACCCCCCGTGAAGCCTAAACCAGGTACAACATGGCTCCCGGCTGCAGTTGGCTGACACCTGGGCACCTGGGAAGGAGGCAGCAAAGAGCGCCAGGTAGAATGTGTGTACACCTGAAGGAACACCACGAGACAAACCACAAATGACAGGCGAGTGGGCTCCAAATGAATAAGGCAGGTTTGCCTTATTCATTTGGAGCCCACTCGCCTGCCATTTGTGGTTTGGCTCCTACCTGTTTGGTGACCCTTACTGTGACTGACACTACGCTTAGGGTTAGGGTTAAGGTTAGAGTTAAGGTTAGGGTGTGGGTTGGGGGTTAAGGTTAAGGTTAGGGTGCGGGTTAGGGGTTAGGGTTAAGGTTAGAGTTAAGGTTAGGGTTTGGGTTAGGGGTTAGGGTTAGAGTTGGGGTTAGGGTTAAGGTTAAGGTTAGAGTTAAGGTTAGGGTTAAGGTTAGGGTTCGGGTTAAAGTTAGAGTTAAGGTTAGGGTGCGGGTTGGGGGTTAAGGTTAAGGTTAGGGTTCGGGTTAGGGTTAAGGTTAAGGTTAGGATTAAGGTTAGGGTTCGGGTTAGGGGTTAGGGTTAAAGTTAGAGTTAAGGTTAGGGTTCAGGTTAGGGGTTAGGGTTAAGGTTAGAGTTAAGGTTAGGGTTAGTGCTAACCCTAACGCTGGTCACAGTAAGGGTCACCTAAACCCGTAGGAGCCAAACCTGCGAAGCACACGAGCATCAGTAGAGCACGGCCGAAGAAAAGGCACAAGAGGAAGCGTTTCCGCAGGGGACGCCTGACGACGCGGACGCAAACCGCTCGCGACAAACACGGCCGTAATTGCAGCTTGTCGGAAAGACCGCGATTAAACCGGGCCCCCGAGGAAGCCCGTCCGTCAAAACCGACATTTAGGCCGAAGCCCAGCGGTTCGCACAGATTCGCTTTATTTGTTTAGCAAAACCGCCCACTTATTTACTTTTTCTTATTTCTCAGAAGGCCTCTGGATGAATCCGTAGGTAGGAGGTGTGTGCGTGGCACAGATAGCCGCGGTAGTAAACCTCGTTCATTCACGCGCTGACGCGGCGCCTCCTACGGGACGCCACCGCAGGCCCGCGCTGGGTCTGCTCTGCTGTTCCACCGCTCGCCAACGTGGGGCGCCACCATGCGTGAGCGACGGCTTCGGCGCGCACAGCCCGATCCTTACTGCGACCGATACCGCCGTTTAAAGTGCCGCCTTCCAAGCTGCACACACTTCATACCGCGGTAAAAGGGGAACCTTTTTACTGGGCAGTCAGTGTCACCCCCCTAGGCTAGAGCCCCTCAGATAGATGACCGTGTCTGGATCCCCATCGACGGTGTGGGCTGCCGTGCTCTGGGGCTCTTAGTATTCAGGAGGACTCGCCCTGAGACACCAACCCCCCCACTAACACCCACCCTCCTGTCCTTTTTATTGCATTTCCTCGGTCTACGAATCTCGCCCCGATGCCCACATGTGAGCTCAGACGAGAACTGCGCTCCCTCTCGGTAACCACTCAATTCATCAATCTGAAAATCTCCCAGCTGCCGCAGTTTTGCCTCAATGAAAGAGTCTCCGTATCGATGCGACGGTCGAGATGCAACTGGGCAAATTTACTATATTGCGCTCATTTCTCCACACAGATCTCGCACGCTTCCCACTCATCTCATCTCATCTCAACTGAGATGTTTTCATTGATGGAAATTATCAAGGGCAAAGAGCCAGCAGTAAGAGAGGCAGCTGCTGAGATTAGAGCAGAGAGTTGCGCAAATGTCCGGCCGCGGTAGTTCAGTGTCCGATGCCCCCGGAGCAGCGAAAAAACTGACCGGGGGTGGGGGGTGGGGAAAGAACTGATTGTGCTGCAGTCCACGTCGACCTCAGGGCTCGCTGCCCCATCCCGGTCTGCCTCTCGAACGTATCGCAACAGAGCAACGGTCGCGATGCAAATCTGAGGGATGGAAGGATCACCTGGGGGGGTGGAGAAGAGAGAGGGCCCATCTGGGCTAATGGGGTACAACAGAGAAGAGTAACTTTGCCTGGGTGTGAAGGCCCAGCCACAGACCGCGGTAACGAGCCCACCGTAAAGGAAGCCTCTCGCTTACAGCCATTTCCATCCACTCCATCTGGATAGAAGTTCCCCGGTTCGAATCCCCCTCCATCTGCTGTATCCTTGACCTGATACAGTAGGTATATCCAGCTGCATGAATGGGCAAATCACAGTAAAGTTGTGTCTTAACATTCTAAGTTGCTTTGGACAAAGGTGTCAACTAAGAGAAAGATAATAATGACAATAATGAAGGTTTTCTCCTGCCATCGCAAGGTAAACGCGCAAGGCGACGCAGTGAACACCGTCAGCATCAGCAGCTGGAGGGCAGCGTCCGCGGGAGGCGGGGGGGCTCGATGCGGCTCCAACTTTGACACGGTCCACGGGCGCGTGCGTGCGCCTGCACCCCAAGTCGCCGCGTCGCCCTCCGCAGCCTCTCCCACCTCCGCCTCCCGTGCCCCAGATGGGGGGGAAGGATGCGGAGAGGCGGGGTGACGAAGGAGACCGTAACCATGGAAACACACAGCCGCCGCGCCGCTTACCTGCTCTTGTATGAGCTGAAACAAGGAACTTCTATCCATATACCGGCCAGGGATCTGAGAAGAGCCAAGGAGGACGAGGGCAGAGGGAGGAGAGCGAGGGGGGCACTGCCAGCACTGGGGGGGGGGCCCGGGGACGAGCTCCTCGGCGGCAAGGTCCCGGAAGATGGAGAAGGACGAGAGCGGGCTCGATTCCGGGTTCGCGCGTCTGCCTGTTTCCCCCGTCTCTCTGGTCCTCACGGCGCTGCGAAGAGGCGGGAGAAGCGCGGCGGCGGTGGCGGCAGCGGCGGAAGCGGCGGCACTGACAGCGAGGGGAGCCGGAGCAGCGCCAGCTCCTGTAGCACTCGCGCGCGCTCCTCTGCCCTCCACACGCAGCGCACCGCCTGAATGCCAATGAAGCGGAGGAGGGAGGCGGCCGCCGTCGGCCAATGGGAGCCCGGAGGGGGCGTGGCCAGAGGCTGCGGCTCCCGTGCTCACTGCGGGAGAGGAGAGAGGAGAGAGGAGAGGGTGGGCACGGCGGCGTCTGGGAGAAGCGGGGACCGAATGAACGAACGAGCTACACTGCGGTGCTGTGCGCGCGGGCTCCCGCTCCGGCGGTCTCTCTCTCTCTCCCTCCCTCTCTGTCTGCGTGCCATGCACGCACGCACGAGCACAGGCGCGGGCGCGCGCACACAAACAAACACGAGACCCTGTTGCACGCGCGCTCGTCCTTTTGCGCCGTCGCGAACCGCAGCAGTCGGGGTCCGACGCTTGGAGCAGTCGAGGAGGAGAAAAGCCTTTAATGGAAGCGTTTACATTTGCACATTTCCCCCGTTTGTCACTTAATCCCTGTCCTCCAAAGCGACCTACAGCGCGGAGTAAAACGCTGTAATGGCCCTGTCAGTGACTGAGAACGTGCTGTGGACTAAACTGTCTGTCATGTGTCGGGCGGGTGGGGGACGACGACGACGACGCAGCATGACACTCATCATCTATGGAAAAGTGTACCAGGGCATGACTGGAAAGGATTTGGGGAATTCTGCATGCGGATGAGAACCCATAGCTCTGGTAAATATGTGGGCAGTGAAGGGCTGGAGATGGTGACAGCTGGCAAGGCCAGTGATCCCGATGGTGTCATTCCCTGATCGAACGCATCCTTCAGGTCTGCTAAAAGTTGGATGGCGGTCCTTTAATGCTCCAGTAAGTTACCTGGTCCTCTAGGGCTGTTTGTTGGCACGGTGGTATGCAAACCCAGCCGGGCACCCGTGGATGCAGGACGTTCCCTGAGGATGACGCGGGCCCCCGCGGAGGGCATCCTCGACGGCTCCCCCCCCCCGTTGATAGGACGAGCGTCACCGCCGGCGTGCCTCCGGGGACAAACATGCCGGGCTGACAAACAGCACCCGCGGCTCTCCCGTCACACTTTTGTGCGGGAACTCCAGCCACCGCCACATCTCCTCGCGAGGATCTCCGCGCAGACGGCGCCGCTCCCTCTTGACTCAATTACTGGACCCATGGTGGCTCTCTGAGGAAATGATTCACGTTTTTGCTTCGTCAACACAAGCTTGAAATTCGTTACGGTGCTCCGAAGAGACGTGAAAATGTTAAAAGACAATACGGGGAAAACAGTCTTGCTGAGTATTTGGCCTCTCCTGAGAACGGGCACAGACAGCAATGGCATTGGTTTTGGGAAGAGCGTAGGTTGGGGGCAGTGCGTAGTGTAGAGGTTAGGGCTTCTGCCTTTGGTCTAAATCCCACCTCCTGCTGTAGTCCTCTTGAACAAGGTACTTACCATGAACTGCTCCAGTAAAAAAAATTTTAAAAAAAGCCGATAATACCTGTGGAAATGGACAAATCATAATTTGCTTCTTAACAGTTGCTTTGAAGAAAAGCACTAGCTATATGGATAAGTGTAAGTGATGCTGTGTGGTCTTGCAGTGAGATGATGAGGAGGCAGGAGAGGCTCCTCACACTGAGAGATTGATGGTCCCCAAGGCATGTTCACACATGCACTGTAAGCACCACCCAACTGAGGAATGACTAATGCACCATTAATGGGGTCAGAATTTAAGGCCCTTTAACTAAGTCCAGCCCCAGTTTTGCTGGACCTGCAAAATCCGAGCTTCTCAGCCGTACTTTAGAAATCAACGTCCACCAGGAGGAATACCCGACCTCTCACTTTCATTCCAGTGTCATTGTAACTTTTTTCTGCTGTATTGTCTGATGTTCATTTTATATTTCAAGCCTTTCAGTCAACTCCACAAAGCAGTGCTCCTCACCCTAGTACAGGATGGCAGAATGGTGTACATGTTTTACACATGTTTTACGCCATGAGTATTTAGATACTCATGTGAAATCATTAACTGGGTTTCTCCTCTATTCACCAAGGTTGTTAGCAGTTTAAACACAACTGGTAAACCTGTCCACGCTGTAGCCTGCCAAAATCAGATTCGAAAATCATTGACATAATTTTTGAAAAAATGTGTGTCCAAATAGTGCAAAAACGTAATAATATAACAAAGCCACAAAAGGAGATGTGTGGCTTGCCAGTGGTCCAGTGGCTCAAGAGTTAGGGTTAGGGATTAATCTAGAGTTAGGAGTTAGGGTTAGTTTAGAGTTAGGGTTAGGGTTACAGGTTAGTTTAGAGCTAGGGTTAGAGGTTAGGGTTAGTTTAGAGCTAGGGTTAGAGGTTAGGGTTAGTTTAGAGTTAAGGTTAGGGTTAGTTTAGGGTTAAGGGGTAGTTTACAGTGAAGGCTAGGGTTAGGGTTATGGGAGAGTTTAGAGTTAGGGCTAGGGTTAGGGGTTAATTTAGGGTTAAGGGGTAGTTTACAGTGAGGGCTAGGGTTAGGGTTACAGGTTAGTTTAGAGTTAGAGGTTAGGGCTAGGGGTTAGTTTAGGGTTAAGGGGTTGTTTACAGTTAGGGTTAGGGGTTAGTATAGGGTTAGGGTTTCAGCTGTTTGTGATGGGAAGTCCATAGCTAGCATGATCTCCTCGGGACAGGTGGTAGGTGAGACGTGGAGCCAAGTCAAATGGGGTTTCCAAGGTGCCTGCTGCATAACCACGACCTTGATGCTTGGGGTCAGGCCTCAGGGATACTGGTTTGCCAGCGGTGAATGATGTGCCACAACCGGAACATCTGGCTGCAGACGGTGGTGTAACACAGCAACATATAACACCTGCCCGAGGGGGGGCATCTAAGCAGAAATGACAAAAAAGAAAATCACAAACTGATAAAAATCACGGGAAGAAAAAAGCACGAGGAGTCTCTTATCTCTTCCCAGACAGTAATGGCTCTTGTTTCTTAGAGAAAAGGACGACTCTTTGAAGGCTAAACAAGCTGGTAAACACATGTCTTAAAGAGGCAGAAGCTTGACAAGCTCTGGGAAGCCCTGAGCATCGAGGCGCCCGTGAGTATGAAAACAGATGGCAGCCATCTGAGGCTCTATTTACTCTTATGCGGTGGATACTCACAATCGAGTTACAAAGACAGATAAGATGAGTAATAGCGAGAGTGAGAAAGGGAGAAGCTGTGCGCGCGAAGGAGCGAGGGAGCAAAGCGTCGAGCTGTCGGCTCCGCGGGCCTTATAAATAGCACGTACGTCAGCGCAATTCGCGGCAACAAAACAAACTGAATTGTATAAGAGAGCACGTGGGACTGAGCGGGAGCGGGAAGGGACGGAACTCCACCTGGCTTCGGGCCCCTTACCCTCAAGGGAAGCATTTAGGCCATGAGAGGGAGGGAGGCAGCGGAGCTGGCAGAGCTCACAGGCAGAGGGCATCGCTCTGCTGCCCCCTCCCAAGAGAGGGTCCCTTCGGAAGCAGGGCAGCCAGCACTCCCGGACGGCGACGCAGGGGAATCCTGTGGGTTAGGTGTGCCGGGGGGCATCCCCTCCGTTGGCATGAGCTGGACCAGGCCTACGATTTACAGTTATGAGGAGACAGAGAGGTAAGTGGCGGCACAGTTATGAAAAAGCTTAAATCAAATCCTGCCTGTGGAAAAGGCCGAGAGGCCTCTCGCTGGCAGTAATGTTCTCCGACTGTAGCGAGGAGCGGCATGCGTGAGGCTCTCGCGACTCAGACATCAGCCCAGTGGAAGAGACACACTCTGGCGTCAGCATTTAAAATCAGCCACCGTAACACAGACTCGAAAGGCGGCCTCCGGTATGAGTCAGCGTTCCTTAATGATTATCCATGATGGGTCGTGAAGATTTTTTGTACGTGCCGTCTGTACGGATTTGGTTGTCGAGGGTGCGGTTTCAGGGCTCCCCGACATGCTGGGCCCTCCTTCCAGGGCACACACTGGCCCCGGGATGCCGGCCTGGAGCAGAGCACGAATTCGGCGAAAGCTCGACTGAACCCTGGCAGCGGGCACTCAGGACAGAAAGGAGGGTGAGCTTCAGAACCTGGAGGGGTACAATAAACAAAAAGGCTCTGATAGGGCATTAACTGCAATATGTGCTGGAATTTCACTCTACTGGGAAAACGAAAACCTTCTGTCCACCATATCTCCAGCATATCTCCAACTGGAAGCTTTCTGGTTCAACGAAGAGTCAAAGGTCAGGTCAAAAAAATTGCCATCATCATTTGCATAGAACAATATACATATTTCATAGTTGATGAGACCCTCAATAGATATCAGTGTTTTGGTGCTTTGGAAAACCATTGAAGGTTTAATTATGAATGCAAACGACACATGAGTGCGTAAGGGAACACAGTGGCTTTACGGTGGAACGTCCTTTAAAGCGGCACATTGTGAGTGGCAAGGGGAGGACTAATAGCCGCCGGACTCCGGTTCAAACGGCCTGTCCAGCACAACACTGCAGCATCACGCCTCGCCACCATACCGAGGTTCTCAGCTGCATGACAGTAAGAACATAGAAACACTCAACAAGCTACAGTCAGGGCTCAGCAGGGGCACAACATTAAGTAATCATATTTAAACCATAGTTTCCATTATAAATATTTATAATTCACAGAAATAGGCAAAAACACAGACCTGAAAACTAGGTGATTTTAGATCAAAGCATCTGCTAAGCATGGAGCCATAATGGTTAAACAAAGAGGGTGAAGTACTGAGTGTACTGGGTTCGGGGTGGTCTCGTGGCTGGAGCAGAACAAACACACAGTTGGGGGTAAAATTAGAGCACAATATGAAACAATGTTTACACTGTACAACATGGGACATTACAGGAACTCAGCCAGAGCAGCCCCCCTGGCTCAATGGGCCATTTTAATATTAACATCTGCTATAAGAAATCTAGGTCAAATATTTGAAAATTAAGTTCAGCTATTATGCAAAACACAAAGGCTGTTTAGATTTGAACAACAAATACTGACCCTGTCTTCTGCAGCTTTTTTCACAATTATGGGACCATAAAAAGAGAAGTAAAAGTTTTCGAGCTTTCATCGCAGGTGGTAATAGCTTCCCTCGGGGATCAAGTGCACTGGAAAGGTTATAATAAAACAGTGTAATGAGTCATAACAGGCATGATAATATAGGTAAATGTAGCGCTTTATGAGTATTAAAACCCCTCCATGAATTGTAGCCTTGCCGTGGTGGAAGCGCTTGAGCGGCCCATGGATCCTGATAGCTACTTTTTCGGCAGCCTTGTGCTCCTGGTGGGGGCACCCTTGCCAAATTCATCAGAGGCAAGGGGCCAAAAAAGTGATCCAAATAACACTCCCATGAAAGCTCAAAATAGTAATAAGGGTCACTTGCCCAGATAGGGGTTACAGAGACCCAACTTGAAGCCAGACCTGATGAGGGTGTTCGCTGGCAAGTGCCTCGTTGCTGAGTGACCCCCATAACCTGGTGGGGCTGAGTCCAGCAAGGCTACACAATGCTGTGTTGTGTGCTTGTCATCCACTCCTGATCATTGGGTACAAAGCCTGTGAGACAACAGGTGGAAATGGGGGAGGTCCACATGGAAGAGACCAATGCAATGGAACTCGCTCTTGGGACAAGGAATGTCAGCGCACTGGTAGGAAAGGAGCTAGAGCTCCAGCAGAAGTTAGAAAGTACAGACTAGGTTCAGTAGGTCTGACTTCTACACAGAGAAAGGGAATAATTGCTCCTCTTTCTCTTGAGTTGCACTATGTGAGAGATCTCGAGCAAGTGTGGAAAAACCCACTAGCCCACATGTGGGTGCTGTACAGCTGGAATTGGGGCCACTGGTGGAAAGTGGCCTTAAGGCAGCAACATTGGGATGAACTGTGACGGGTGGATGCACTTAGGGGCCAAACAGCTAGAAGGGATCGAACATTTCTATAGATAGTGGTTGTTTTCAAAGAGGCTATGAGCTGCAGACTCTGTAGTCCTGCTGTGAGAATTCAGTGAACACATGAGCAAGGTTGCAGAAACCTGGAGGGCCATAATTAGGAAGAACAGTTTGCTTGATCTGAACCTGAGCGGTGAAGTGTTATTGGACTTCTGTGTGAGTCATGCTTTGGCCACAACAACTACTTTGTTCGAGCAAAAAGTAGAGCACAAGTGTCCTTAGTATCAAAGTATCCAGGATGAAGGCCAGTGGTCAACTTTGCAATTGTTTGGTCTGACCTGAGGCTGTGTTTTCTGGACACAGTTGAAGAGGGGAGCTAAATTGTCACCGCGTCACCATTGGGCGGTGAGCTGGACCAGGAGATTGTGGAGCTCACCAGACAGACAAGGTATGAGTGAGTAGTAAGCATGTCTAGAAAGAGTTTAAATCTTACAGCATTGCAGCAGCGAGACAACTCTACAATGCCAGGGCTGCAGGGTTGAAGGGATGGATGAGATTTGTCCAAAAATGCTGGAAGGACTAGAAGTGCTTCGGAACTGGTGTACAGTCCCTAGGGACTGGCCAACAGAGGTAGTGGTTCCTATCTTTAAAAAGATGGAGCAGCGGATGTGTTCTCATCATTGATAATGTTAAAATGGATGGATGGATGGATAAGTTGGGGATTTTTTAAGGTTAGGATGGATGGATGGATGGATGGATGGATGGATGGAAAAAGTTAGTATGTACCACACAAAAGTGTCTGTTTTTAGATAAAGAAACATTTCTCTTTTTTAGATTTTTATTTAGCTACAGATAGAATTTATATTTGTTTCCAGCAGTAAGATGTTAATGATCTAAAGGTGATTGCAAGTTGTGTTGATGCATCCAGAAGGATGGACAGTTGAACTGTTCAAGCAATGGTACTTTCGGTTACAAGACAACCAGCAACCAGATGGATGGTCAGTCACAGTAACAGTGGACATATCTCCCTCCAGCCAGAGGACACAAGTGGAAGATTCTCGAGGTGCTCTTCTTAGGTGGTAACCAGAATTTGACACTGATTTGGTGGCATTTAAAACCAAAACAATACATTTTTAAACAGAAAAAATCTGCCAAAGATAGGCTGTTCAAGTTAGAGGTTCAACTGGCAAAATGCACATCATCATCATCAGTCATTTATATTGAATGTAATCAAAGAATAGGTGTGTCACACTGTCAGCGCAGTCAAGAACCAAAAAATTACCTTGTTTCGATGATCTCATTAAGTGCGACCGCCTCTTTCAGCTCTGCTCCTACTGTATTGGGGATGTTTAAAAACAAAGGGAAGCCATTGATCTGCCTGACAGCACACGCAGTTCCAGCAGTAATTTATATGACTTAATGACTGGATGCAATGTGGAGCGTTGTGTCAGCTGCTTCCACACACCCTGGGAAAGCAGGTTATGTCTTATGAAGTACCCCAGGTGGAAAAATGTTCAGGTTCACAGGGTCTTCTGAGTGACCTTATAGAAGGTATGTGAAATGCTTAAAGGAGTGAGGGGTTCCACCTGGGAGCTGGGGGGATTATCGCTTGGAAAGATTGTTTAATGTGATTTTAGTTGGATTTTATTGAATTTTAATATTGTTGATGTTTAATACTTTTTAGAGTGTGGTGTTCATTGATGTTTTATTGTATTTAATTTCTTTTCTTCATTTATAGTGTGATTTTAATATGTGACACTGATGGCTGATACTGTAGGCCGTGAGCGCTTTGTTGGGGTCGGATGATTTCTAGGCGTGCTGGTACTGTGCAATCGTGCTTTTTAATGTATGAGTTGTGGACTTTTTGGCTGTCGGACGATGATTGAGATGAACTGAAGCGGAGTTGTCACGACTGGTATCTGATGTTTTAACTGGTGTTTAATGTTTGTTTTGATTATTTGTTGAACTTTGCTCATACGATTTTGTTTTTTGAGCATATTGAGCTGTGTGTTGGTATTGTCGTTGTTTTATTTGCAAATTCTGTATTTGTACAGTCTTTCTATTCTTAACTGGAGTTAATAAAGGTAAAAAAAATTGAGATGCTTAAACGGGTAACCTGTATTGCTCAGCTCTTGCAAAAAAAAAAATATCTTAATGTATTGCTTTGCATACAAGTGAAACACATACACACAGTCTGAAGCCGCTTGTCCCGAGCAGGGTCACGGTGAGCCGGAGTCTAACCCGGCAACACAGGGCGCAAGGCTGAAGGGGGAGGGGACACAGCCAGGGAGGGACGCCAGTCCATCACAAGGCACCCCACGTGGGACTCGAACCCCAGACCCACCAGAGAGCAGGCACAAGCCAATCCCCCTGCACTAACACCCCCCCACAGTAAAATTGCCAGTGTGAAATCAGCTCCCAAGGGGTTCGCTTGCACATGCAGTGATCAAACAAAACCCCTTAGAGTCAGTTTAACTCTGCTGACTTTACTGTGCCTTGTTTTAACTCTGCACTACCAGGATTTAACTCTGCTGACTTGACTGTACCCGGATAACCTCACCGAACGGAAAGTTTTTTCAGTGCCAGCCTTGGAGAAAAACAGAGCGTGATACATACTGCTGCTGATCCGTGGCACTTGAAGCTAACAGAGTGACTCCTGCCCAGCTGTGCAGTAGTGCATCATCATTCATAACAATGTAATTCATGAAGCCATTCAGCATAATTACTTGTTAAACTGAGAACTGTCATAACGACACACATTGACCCGAAACCCTCTAAAACACTTGTCAATGCAGTAAACGGAACCAAAATAACATGTACTGCCAGCCATCATTGTTCAAACTATTCTATATAATCCAATCCTCGGGCAGCATGGGAATCGGACGGGAGAAAACCAGGAAAGGTTCCCTCCTGAGCCGAATCATTTAGATTGCGCTTTTGTGGAGAAAATGAGGTGATGTAGGTGAAGCCCCCCAACGGTGACAGGCATCCCCAGAACAGACCTTCTGATGAAAACATATCTGAAGATTTGTTTACAGCAGAGGCCTTTTGGCGCTGGTCTAGACATCTGATGGGGCGAGACAGCTGCCGTGGGCAGTGTGCCTCTGATGAAGTGGGAGCTGTTTCACCTCCCCGAGTCCAGAGGTTATGCTGCACTCGACATTTTTCTCTCCTTAGAAGCCCGAGGGCCCCTGCAGAGTGTATAGAGTGAGCTTGGCTGTCTTCTGGTCAAAGGAACTGCAACACGATACCTTAGAAGTCAGGCTGTGTCAATGGTGACTGAAGAGAGCTTTTTGCACCCAGCCATCCATGACCCTGGCACTGTGGTCCTGGCCTCTGCATTCATTACCCACACTCCTCTCCGGGGTCCTGCCGCCCTCTGCTGGGGAGATGGAGCGACACCTGAACCCTAGAGAGACGAAAGGGGTGCGAGTCCAGATTCACACAACGGCGGGTTCTGACCACCGCTGAACATGGAGTCATGACATGAACAAGATAAATGACCTTTACATTTATTTATTTGTCAGGCACTTTTCTCCAAAGCAACTTCCAGTGAACTCCATGTAGTGTTATCAGCCCACACACCTTATTCACCACAGTGACTTACTCTGCTACATACACTACTTACACTGGGTCACTCATCCATACATCAGTGTGGGTGAGCCTGAACAGCATGTCTTTGGGAGGAAACCAGAGCACCCGGAGGAAACCCCCACAGACACAGGGAGAACATGCAAGCCCACACAGACTGAGCAGGGATTGAACCCATGTCCTCTCGCACCGCTCAGGTGCCGTAAGACAGCAGTGCCGCTCGCTGTGCTGCCGTGCCGCTTTTGACTAAGGTCGTTTGCCAGCTGTGGAACGCTGCTTTACACACTACCTGCTTTGACAGGACATCCTGGAACATCATCAGACCATTCTGGACAACAAATACAGCTGAAACTACAGATATCCCATTTAAGATTGTCCTCTTATAGGACTCGGTAATTAAAACAAATGCTATGCACTATAAAAACTAGAGTAAAATTGTTAAGAATTTTCTGCTAAACATATATCACATTGAAAAACTGGTTGCCTTAATAAAATGACTGCTGGCACTTGATCAGATTTTTATGTATTTAATGCCTTCATATTTGTATAAAAAATACATTAACTTTTACAATTATGAGGAATGTTGAATATGAAAAGAGACCATCAGAAAAGAATGCTGAATACATTCGGACCAGGTGGTTAAGATATATAAGATGACAGCATAAAATATTTTAGCAACTGGTTTGTCTGTAAACTTCTCTAACCTCTGTAAAGCACAAAGTTTCTCGGTTCTGGCTCCGTTGTGGCGGAAGGCCATCCCCCCTCTTACTCGAAACTGCTGATTCTCTGTCCGCATTTGAAAAGGGCCTTAAAACTCATCTTTTCCAGACTCCCATGATCTCTTAAGTTCATGTCAGGTGTAAATGTTCATGCATTATAACCCGGACAAACCCTTACGCAGCTGCTCCTGTAATACAACACAAATGTCTATATCTCCAAAAAAAACTAGGAAGGTGATCAGGAATCATCGAAATTTGGATAAAGTTTTATGCAGCTACTCATGTGATGAACATTGGTGGAAACAAAGAAACTAACTGCACTTAAGAATCACACATCTGCGTCTATGGCTCTCTTTCGCCTAATGTAACGCACACATTGTATTTTCCATGAGATGTACGTCGCTTTGGAGAAAAGCGTCTGCTAAATGAATAAATGTAAATGTAAATGTAAACTCGGTTTATTATGATTAACATGGGTGATCGTGCCTACTGGGGTCGACAGTGAGAGACTGACAAACCACAGTCAGCGAGGAATGGCTGAGAAAGGAGCCATTGTGTCCAACTTGCTATTGCAATGGGTGGAGGGGGGCCACATGAAAGTTAGAATGATCACCTGTTCTTGTACTCAAATAGGACACAAGAACACACTTGGGCTGGGTGTGTGTTTTCAGGCAAGCAAGGGCTGGGATATAGGAAGCAGCATGCTGCTGGGTCATCACAATCTGGTCAAAGTGGGGGAAATAGGACCCTTTGGAGATCTGAGTTGGCACTCCTGTTTCTTTCATCTTCTTGCTTGTCCTTTCCCTTGATAAAACATTGGGAATAGAGCTGCTACTTATAGACAGAACCCCCACTTCACAAAACAAGAGAAACACAAAAACAAAAATAACAGCTGAGTTACACAGTAATTTGAAGTTTTGTAAACCTCATTCGGATCTGCATTATTTCTCTGGCTGTATGGTGTCTCTATTTTTGGATCTGTGTGTGGAGTTTGCTTGTTCTCCCCGTGTTTTGTGTGGATTTCCTCCGACAGTTTGAAGATATATGTTTTTCAGGTGGATTGGTGACTCTGAGTTTTCCTTATTGTGTGTGAGTAAATGAGTGTGTGGGATTGCCAAGCAAAGGACAGGCATCATACCCAGGATGTACCCTGTGACCCTCATGCCCTCTGCTTCCAGGACAGACTCTGGACCACTGTGACCCTGCACTGGACAAGTGCGCGTGCGCGCGCACACAGACACACACACACACACACACACACACACACACACACACACACACATTGACCGAAACTGCTTGTCCCAAGCAGGGTTTCGGCAAACCGGAGCCCAATCCGGCTACACAGGGCATAAGGCTGGAGGGGGAGGGGACACACCCAGGATGGGACGCCAGTCCATCACAAGGCACCCCAAGGGGGACTCGAACCCCAGACCTACCAGAGAGCAGGGCCCAGCCAAACCCACTGCACCACCACACCCCCCAGTGGACAGGCGATTACTTATAAAGGATGGATTCATGGATAATTTTTGATATGGTGGAATGAATAGATACGTGGAAAGAAGAAGGCCACTTTCCTAAAGCACATGGTGCGGTGATGCTAAAAGGACACTTTCTCAGTAGCATCATCAGCTGCTTGAGCACAGCTTACCTTAGTAATACCATTTCTGTGATACTGTCATTTGAAGCAAATGAGGTCTGGCCATACCCACCTTCACCTGTCCAGAAACATCAGGAATAAATAGTATGTTTTGCTTATTTTGAGTTGCTGTTAACAGAAAATGCTGCGTTGGTTCATATTATTGGGAACTAAACTTCAGGATCCCATGGCATACTTACTGAACAAGGTTCGGGTCTTTACTCACCCAGCCCCGTCCATTTTCACAAACATCCGTCTTGGGTCAGAATGATCTGGAAACAATTATACAAAGGACAAGCAAGGTCTTGCATGTCCTTCATGTGATACCAGTCTGTCACAAGGCAATCATACACACACACACACACACACAATTCAATTAATTTAGAGCCGCTAATTGACATGTCTTTGTACTATGGGAGGAAACCCATGTGAATATGGGGTGAAAATATAAACTCCACATCTACAACCAGATCTGGGTTAAAACCCACAATCCAGGACTTTCGGAGCAACGTGCTACCCATAATGCTTAGAAAATTACTCTTTTTTCACATGGTATCTCTGGAAAAGTCACGATAAGTGTCGAGCAGTTAACATCTGACATTAAAATATAGGTATTCAAGTTTAACCTTAAAAATGTGTGTTAATTTTACCAAAAAGCATTTATTACCGAAGCATTTTTACCGCAAAACATTTGTTATCAAATGAAATGCTGCCGGCTTTTGAGTCGAACACATAAGCTTCCTTGGGATGTGCAAAATACTTCACGGTCCAGATCCAAATCGTTGCGGTGTCTCTCCCAAAGGCTGTCCCGTGTTGCTATAGTAGCGTTCTTCTTGGATACTGAAAACAGAGTTTCCTTAGCAACAATACAGAATCTAAACACGCTAGTTACATCCAACTATCTTTCCATCATAATATTTTGACAAATCACAACATATAGTAGTACTTTTACAGAGAGTGGCCAGTAAACAGTTACAGACAACATCTTTCTTTACCATACAACAAACATTAAAAAATTTTTTAAAATATTAAAGCAATATTGATTTGATGTAGGGAGGACTATTAAGTGTGGTCTCTGTCTTGTGTTGTAATTCACAGAGAGACATAAAGGGTCGGTTATATCTCATGAGAAAATCTCAGATGTAACTCAGATACTAAAAGCACCACCTGAATCTGCACCTCAGCGGTAAATAGACTTCTGAAGACAAGCAGACACTTAAGCAGCACTCAAAGAGTTGCTACTTAAAGAAAAAAGAGTGGAGTACAAAAAATAAACCTAAAACCACAAACATCAGTGAAACCCTACAATTAGTTGGATTAGTGTAATCAGTGGTGCTATGCAGAAAAGTCACACTCTGAAACCACTGATGTCAAGGACGAGGGCGGGAGACCGAGGAGCTGGTGTGGACCCAGTTGTGGGACCCATTGTTATGAAAACCAGAACAAGGAGAAAGCGAAGAGCATAGTTGGGGGACAAGCGTGAGTCATTCGAGCCGTAGATGTTGTTCTTGGGACGTGACAGGAATCTAAGTCGATTGGGCGAAGCAGGAGATCTGAAACTGGGAAGGCGGCAAACAGGGAATGAAAGGCAAAGGACGAAGAGGGACTGGAAGGCCGAGGAGGTACCTGGGGTTCTTTCGCGGGTTTACTCAATGAGGCTCCGCAACCACACAAGCCGGCACGGCTTCCTTTATACCTGGCTGCTCTAATTCCGGGCAGGTGCGGTCGATTGGCACGAGGTCGTGGGCATGACAACTGAGCAGAGCTTACACTCTCAGGATGAGCAGAAGTTCATTAGGTTATTGCAGTTCAGGAGAAGTATCTTGATCGAGGGTCCTACAGCAGGAGGAGGCATTAAAACCTCCAACCTCTAAGTCTCCTAACCACTACACCACCTGCAGCCCACCTTACATTCTCTTCTCTGTGGTTAGTAAGGTTTGGCAAAAGGTGGAGGTGAACTGGGAAAATTATGTCAGCTTCTTTTTGTTGTAGCTTGTGGGACCTGTCAGACCACCACATTTAGCCGTAATCACACTTCGGCTAACAGCAGTCAAATAATAACTGACTAGTATTAATAACAGCAATCCATATTATCATCGTAACAAGGTCTGCTAAGCAGTTTGCCTTTAAACGTCTTCGTTCCGAGCTTCCGCTGAGTCTGCAGCTCAAACACACAGGGTGGGTGGAAGTGGGTATCTGGTCAGGGTTCCTGGATTTGCTGCTGCCTCAACATCTCCTGGAGCCTGGTGAGCTGCCTGCCAGTTGCAATTCACCTGCAGTGAGGTAACAGCCACCTTCTCAAAGAGGGACACATTCTCCTACATGATGCCAAGTCTCCTTTGATACAATGTATATCAAATCATATATATGTGATATAATTAATTTAATCCATATGGGACATAATGAACACAAAGCAAACTTCAGAAATGACCCAAACTGAGAGATTCACAAAAAAAAAAAGATTTTCACTGACAAACACATTCAAAGACTGGAATATTTATACAGAGGTGAAAAAATTGCTCACCACTCACTGTCATTAACTGCTTATCCTTGTCTGGACTGCAGCGGTCTGGAGCCTATCATGGACTCAGCGGGCAATCGGGTGGGATGGGTACACCGTGGTGGGATGCCAGTCCACCGCAGGGTAGCCACAAGCACAAAAGAGAAAAAAAGGTTTTTGTTCTGTAAGAAGACCGAGGCTAACATAATATTTATAGTCTTATTATTAACTAAGAATATTAATAGAACGTTTTATAAAAAGTTCTCCTGCAAAAACTGGCAGTTCTGAAAATAGAGCCTGAAGAAAAAAATTAACCTTACTTTCATTCCGCATACTGTTAAATGATCATAAAAACGTCTATGCTGAAAACTGATAACATTTTTGTCTCTTTTGCACTTTTTAAAACGGGGGGGGGGGGGGGTGGGTATGGTGACTAGGCGGGTTCAGCTGGGTCCCGCTGTGTGGCGGGTCTGGGGTTTGAGTCCTGCTTGGGGGGTCCTTGCGACGTACTGCCGTCCCATCCTGGGTGGGCCCCCTCCTCCTTCGGCCCCGCGCCCTTTATTGCCGGGCTAGGCTCCGGCTCACTGCAACCCCGCTTGGGACAAGTGGATGTTCACCATGGATTGATGGACTTATAAAACAAAGTTGGTCGGGTGATCAACTAAGAGTTCAGTAATATTCAGATCAGTTAGGGGAAGATTTGGAGGTCAAATAGAGACTTAATTGCAGTGTTCAAGAAATCACTTAAAACTTTTCATTATTATGTACATGGACATTATCCTCTTGTACGGTGGAAAAATGATGACTGTAATGACAGCTTATCACACCATTCCTGATTCTAGGTCATCTTTAACAAGTGGTAAGAGAGAATGTGGATCGAAGGCATCCTTTGGTTTCCTCAAAATGTAAATCGCCTTGGATAAAGGGAAAAAAGCAAAAAAAAAAAAAAGACTTCATATGTTTCTTTTTCCACCGCTCTGAGTCTAGTTTTTTAAATCCAGTTTATGTATTTAACCAAGCAGTTCCCACACAGCAGTTCTACCATTAATATCATTTTTCTAAAGCTTACGCCACATCTTTTTGTTGAGTCTGGGTGTCATAGGTTTTAAGTTATTTTTGGTTTCTTATATTTTTTAAATAATATCCTGTTAATTCACCATCTGTCTCTATCAGCGAAATTTTACTTACAGTATTCCTACTTTTTCATTCCGCTGTTGTTTTTCCATTTTTTTGGGGATATGTCGTTTTTGTGATTTTTCACTGTTTTCCTTGACGGTTAATGACATTTCAGTTTTGGTCATCTGCAATTTTGTCAAACTCTGATAGCGATGACTTGTTTCCTTAGAAACCCACTTAACAAAGTGCCGAACGTCAGGCCTTTTACCGTTAACTTGTACCCACTTTAACACGACTCATCAGCGTAGCTGCTTTTTGCTGCCATGATTTAGCTCACTTCGAATTTCAATTTAGCTTTTTTTCACATGGAGTCTGAACTGTGTACACAAACACATCGGAGAATAGCTGCTGTATAAATTTGTCTTAATCCTTTCACACTTAATTTGCTGTCAAAAGGTGCCGTTAAAAACTCTACATGATGTTTACATTGCTTTCAATTTTCGAATGTTAAAATTTCAAGACATACAGCACGCACGTACACAGGTGCAAAGCAGTGTTTTTCACTGGAAATAAGTTCAGTGTTTTTATTGTATTTCCACCATATATCTTTTATCTTCACCTGTGTTTTTCAGTGATTTTCAGTGTCATTCACCGCCTTACGAGGAAGGCGAGGAAAAGAAAAGGGACGTTGGCGTTCAGGGCGGGAAATTCACTGCTGCCCTCCGACGGAATCGTGGGCGAAGGGTGTAAATGAGAGGCGCTGTCTTCAGCACCACGCTGCCACCATCCCTTCTACACCTCCCTGCGACGTCCTGCTGCACCCGGCATCGAAAAATAAGCCGACCTCGCATAAAAAGTGCCCGAACATCATCCGCTGGTTTACGAAGAAGGCGGAAACGAACACCAACGCGGCCTGTCGAGCGCGTTGCTGCTAGCTCGCCAGGATGTCGCACTAGGGGCCGTAGATGGTCGGCGCTGCCCTCGGCATCATGCCACCACCATCTTGCACCACCTCACATCATTTTACACTACCGTACCTCATCCTACACCACCCTGCGCCATCCGCATATCCATATCCAGAAATCCCTTCACCGCGATCCTTCCCTAAACACGCCTAACTCGTACACTTGAAAACTAACTCTCTCCAAACCCCTCTGGAGAACAGAGGGATATAAGAATAGGGTCATGAGTGACGCCGCTTGAGGCGCGTCCTCGATTATTCACGTACAACAGGGACAGCGCTGATATAGGAAGTACAACAGGTAAATCGTAGTAAAAGGATGTGCATCATACTAGGCTCTGATTTTTCCTCAGGAAAGTTGACCCCTACGCGTTAGCCAGGGTGACGGCAATGGGAGCCTGTCAGGCGAGGACACGTACGTTGAAAAGCAGCCCTGAACTCATAGCCTGAAATGTGAGCAAACAACCTTGAACTGTGAACCTTTTGTGCCACGAATAAACGCGGATGGAGGACAGACCCGGAGCCCAGGTAGGTTTCACACGAGTGTCCTTTTAAAACGTGAGGGGGGGGGGGAAGAAACAACCGAAACGGTCCCTCGGAGTGAAGAAAAGAAAAACACCCACTAGTCGTGCAGCAACTAACGTGGCATAACGACATTAATTGTTAGAGGTGAAGACTAAGAGCGGGGGAATTTAAGTGGAAAGCTCCGGTGCCCTCTGAGGGGATCCAAGATGGCGTTGTGTGGGGGTATATATATATACAGCGCGGGGAATGTGCATTGATATCAACTTATACCGCGTCCCCTTTAAATGTAAAACGCAGGTGTTCTTGTGCGGTTTTTTTTGGGGGGGGGGGCACCTAAACGGCGCAGGTAAACATGTCAGGTGCGCAAAGTGTGCTTCATGTCGGAGTCGGTGCACTTGGCCGAGAGCTCGCGAACAAAAGAACGTCACGGGCGCCTTTTCTGCGAGAAACGCCGCGTCCCGTTTGCTCCCGGCCGGCACGTGCGTGCGCGCGCGCGCCGACACGCTGCCTCGCGCGGCGTGGCTGAGGCGCCGCGCGCTGGCGTTCACCGCATCCCACCGTACGATGGGGGAAAGCACATCTTTGTACGTGTTGGCAACTTTCCGAGGAGGGGAGCGGCGGCGGCGGCGGTGGCGACCTGCTCCCGGCTGCTCGGCGCGCCTCTCAAACTCCGCGCGCCGGAGGAGCTCGCAAAAAGGACAAAAACGACAAAGTGCACAAACACGGCGAGACGCACGAGCTGAGCACGTGCCGCGTCCCCACATTAACCGGGCCGTCTTTTAATTTATAGCAGGTTTAACTGCGAATAATCTCCACCACGTCACTCAAAGTCAATGGCAGGGCTGTGTTAGTTAGGAAACTATATCGCTGCATTATGGACTAAAACGGCGTTTTGCACACGGGGACCTCGGGCTGAACGGTGCACTATTAATTGGTGTTGCATGTGCACGCGCCGTTTCCGCCGTCCGCGCCGTCCGTTTGGGTCAAATTTGCAGGAATTCTGCAAAATTGGAGTGGACGCGCGGTGCTCCGCGGCGGTTTTTACTGAATAAAAGTTCATGGGCGGCCGCTTCGGTCCGCGAGCCCGGCGCGTCCGTGGAGCCCAGGGTGTCCGCTTGCGGGGCGCGAGGCTCCGCGGAGCCGGGCGCCGCGGCAGCGCGCGTATTTCGCACGGGTTCGAGAGGCAACAAACACAAACGGGAGCGTGAGAGCTCCGCTGAGCCCTGCTGGATCAGCTGCTGGCCGTTGCTGTTCTCAATCACGTCCGCGCGCAGCCTTGATAAACTCGCGCGAGCGGCTGGGAGAATAAGGTATATTTAAACTGAGGGAATTGGCGCTTTTGCACTCGGACTCGCTCCACCAACTTAAGTTTTGGGTGGGACGACGGCGCAACTTTTATAAAAATAACCCTCGCCGAGGAGGCCGTGTCGGACGAGGACACTCCCGAGCGCGACAAAGTGACACCGCCGGCGGCGGCGGGATAAATATTCGCGGGGGATTGCTTGCGGCGGGCGGCACTTATTTCATATTGCGGGCGCCTCGAGGACGGCTCGCGCGGACGTTTAACGGGCAGGAGGAGGACTAACGGCGGCAGGCGAGCTCGCGATGGCGGAGACGGCGGCGGCTCCGGCCCCCAAGGCGAAAAAGACGAAGTCCCCGAAGAAGGCGGCGTCGCACCCCAAATACTCGGAGATGATCAAGTCGGCGGTGCACGCGGACAAGAGTCGCGGCGGCGCGTCCCGACAGTCCATCCAGAAGTACATCAAGAGTCACTACAAGGTGGGCGACAACGCGGACTCGCAGATCAAGCTGTCGCTGAAGAGGCTCGTGGCCGTGGGCGTCCTGCGCCACACCAAGGGCATCGGGGCGTCGGGCTCCTTCAAACTGGCCAAAGCCGAGGAGAGCAGGAAGGTGCCGTCCAAGAGCCGCGCGCCCGAGAAGGAGAAGGAGAAGGCCAAGAAGAAGGTGAGCAAGGCCGCCAAGCCCAAGAAGGTGGCCAAGCCCAAGAAGGTGGCCAAGTCGCCAGCGAAAGCCAAGAAGCCCAAGGCTGCGGAGAAGAAGGTGAAGAAGGTGGCGGCGGCGGCGGCGGCGGCGGAGAAGAAGAAGAAGGCGGCGGGCGGCGCGGCGGGGGGTGCGGCGGGCGCCAAGGCCAAGAAGGCGGCGAAGAAGGGGAAGGTGGTGAAGGCGGCGAAGGCGACGAAGGCGGCGAGCAGGACGAAGAGGGCGACGAAGGCGGCGAAGCCCAAGGCGAGGAGCGCAGCCAAGAGGGCGGCCAAGAAGAAGTGAGGCGGTGGGGGGGCAGCAGCCGCCCTCCAGGACTTTATAAAGCGCGGAGGAAAAAAAAAACGGAGAAGGAAGGAAAAAACAAACAAACAAACAAACAGACAGACAGACAGACAGACGAAACAAACTACGTGTACATACTGATACTGATACTCCTGGAAAGCGAGAACACCAGCCCCCCCCACCCCGCCCCTTTTTTTCTTTTAAATGTTATTTTTGTATTTTGTTTCACGCGGAATTATCTGAACTTTTCCTAACGTATTTACTCTGTTGTTTCATAGAAAAATACTTGCCACCCTCTTCTGAAGGCTCCTCAATTTAAACGCCCCCCTCCCCCCCCCCCCTCCGTGTGGCTGTATATGATTATTATTTATTTCACTATCGATTCTGGGGATGGTTGCGGGCGGAGAAGTGACTTTGGTGCTCAACTGTTGCGACGAGTTTAAAAAAAAAAAACAAAAAAGCAACTTTTTGTGTACTCAACTGTACTGATTTGAGCGTAAACGTGGGACGTCGTAAAGATACGTGAACTTCGATCAGTGAAGAACTGTTCGGAATCATAGCGCAGTCTTCAGATTTACTCCGTAATCGTTACAGTTACCATGGTAAATCCCGCAGAATCCTGTACATTTTCTGACTGACACATCTTTTTCCACTAAATTGTATAATTTCCGACTACAATTTTACGAATTCATCTTTTGAAACTTTATACTGTACTGCAATAAAAAAAAAGTTTTCATCTTTGAAACTTGTCGTTTGTGCCTTAGGCAGATCAATTGCAATTATTGGAGATACAATTAAAGATACACGTGTCTGCCGAGGAAAAAACGGAAACGGATGGATATAGTACTGTATAATGCAATAATTTTATGGATGTGTGCTTCACGTCGAGACCTTATCGACAATGAGGTTATAGCCCAGTCGCATCGATTACTGATCAGGAGCGGACAAGGACTCCGGTTCAGCGCTGCTGCGAACTGGGCAAACTGACAGATGGCGCCCCCTGCAGGCCGTCGGCGGGAGCGCGCCTGTCGGCTGCACTCAGAAGTGAAGGCGATGAAGGTGTTTATTGTAACCTTTGTAACACGTGTGATGTTCAGTACGACCGACAGCCTTCAGGCGATCGCCCAACTGATGGCAGGACACATACATAATTTAAATAGAGAACAAGCAAAAATTCGAAACATGATAGTGTACGAATTTTGGATTTTTATTTGTCAGATTTTTGCAATAGATCAGAGGCCTGTTATATGTCATTTAGTCACTGAAATACCAACACTGGACTTGTTATTGGGGGACAAAATCCAAAATATTTAACGTAAACAAAGGAACAATGATGCGTAGCGTTGCGTGCTTCGAGGATAGGCCTCGGACCACCGAGACCCTGCTTTGGGTTTACCGGATATTTATAGCGACTGAGCAATGCAAAACCCATATATATCAGCAAAATGATTTAAAAAATCATTGGCAAACAAGGTACAGGCATTTGCTTCTGTTGCTGTCAAGAACCTGTTTGCTGTTTAAGCTAAAAAGCAGAAAAAGGCTAAAAAACACTTTAAAATAAAAGTGTTAAAAGTGATAAAAGATAAAAGTCATTGTAACGGCAGTTTGATAATATTTTTTTGGAGTCAAAACCATGTTGACTTCTTCGTTAAAAAATCAATTATGATTTACACCCCTGACTCTGCTTACCTACCCGGTGTAACCAGTGTAACTTGGGCTTCGCTTATTTTTACCCCTGCACTACTTGCGTGTTTCTACCACACACACGATTTCCTCTAAGCAACATATGGAATTGGTCGTTACACACCTATCATGAGAAGGACTTTCGTGGTAAAACCAAGAGACACAAGGGGTGCACATACTTTCAAGCAGTGCTGTATCTCCCCTTTCTCACTGACCTCTTGTGAATTCGGTGACTGCAGCACTTGCATTTCAAAAGGAATAATAAAAATCACTGAAAAACGTAACGATGGCACTGATACATTGAAGAATTTCTAGCTACATCCACATATGCCGTGTGTAAGGGTGAATGTCGAGTGAGCGAACCACACTGAAACGGCCAACCGCGGCATCTTTGGTGCGGGATACCTTTACTTGGTTTTGCAGTGTTTGCAAGGCGAATGCAGCTTGACGTGTTGAACCGCAGCAGAAGGTCGGTGTCCCTGTGTGACGTGACCTGAGCGAGCTCGTGTGATGGGAGCACACTGTGAGTGACCCAGGGCTCAGGTGACAGGAGCCTCGAGGGAAGACACCAGAACCCAGGCGCTGGCGGGCGGCCGCGAAATGGATCCATCCACGCGACGCGGGGCTTCCACATGGTCAGCCTGTCGCAGGTGGGCAGGGAAGAGCTCCTCTCTGACTTGGGAATGATGCACAACACTGTTCCGCCCCGTGCTCCCGATGCCAAAGGCGGGAGAACTTCCATTCCACAGCGGAGAGCTGAATCCCGAAAGCCCATTTACTGTAATTTTTTTACATCCATTCATTCGACTGTAGGGGGGTGCGGTGGCACAGCGGGTTTGAGTGGGTCCTGCTCTCCGATGGGTCTGGGGTTCGAGTCCTGCTTGGGCTGCCTTGCGACAAACTGGCATCCCATCCTGGGTGTGTCCCCTCCCCCCTCCAGCCCTTCACCCTGTGCTGCTGGGTTCGGCTCCGGCTCCCTGCGACCCCATATGAGACAAGCGGTTTCAGATAATGTATGTGTGTGTGTGTGTGTGTGATTTGGCTGTTGCTGATACTTTTCCCCAAAGTACGCTGCAGCACTAACCTACTCACGATTTACTCATCCGAGTAATTTTTTTAGTATCGGTACCACGGTCGAGGTACCGACGTTGCAGCAGGAAGCAGGAGCCAAACCCGAGTCCTTCGAATGCAGGGCGGCAGCTCTAACTGCTACGCCACCTGCTGCCCCTCACGGTCTCGCACTTGTAAACTGATTTAAAGCAAATCTATACAAATGTGTAAAAACGGTTAAGTCTCTCGTACCCCAAGGAAAAGGCGCAGGGGAAAAGCTGAACCGGACCGAGTCGCGTCTGCTTTTCGTCCTGCGCTGCACCAGACCAAAGTGCTGCGGGTGACGAAGCCCAGGACTGTAGTGACAGCTGTCCTCGGTGCCGACCCCCGCGAGGAGGATGTCCTGTTCGCCCCTGACCCGATCCGACGTGCGCAAAACGTACGCGAGACACAACGTTGCACACTTTTGTATGTGTTTTTCGCCGTTTTACTGACAATCTCTCACAGTAATGAGCGTAATTTACCGCAGTACTGATACTATATCATTAGTAACAGAAGCATTAATTATGCAGCTACAACTGTATCTTCATAAGCTTTGTTAAGAAAGACATTCTTTCATTTTTTTTTTTTAGAAATAACCTTTGCTAATCATGGGACAGTTTTCAACGTAGTGGTTAGAGCTGCTGCTTTGGTCCAAAGGTCACAGGTTTGATATCCCATTTTCAGCAAGGTACTTACCCTAAATTACTCCAGTAAAACTACCCAGCTGTATAAACGAGTGAACAACTGTAAGCAGTAAAAGTAACTGCTTTGGAGAAAAGCGTCAGATAAATGTAATTATAAATCCAAAAACATATACTTACAAGTACACACACACTGAAGCCACTCATCCCAAGTGTGGTTGCAGCCAACCAGAGTCTAACCCAACAACACAGGGAACCAGGCTGAAGGGACACACCCAGGGCAGGACACCAGTCCATCACAAGGCACCCCTAGTGGGATTCGAACCCCAGACCCATTGGGGAGCAGGACCCGGCCAAACCCGCTGCGCCACCGCACTCCCTACCTCCAACTAGATAGAAAAAACAGCAAAAATAAATGTTTTATATACACATCTCAGTTTTATTTTACGAACTCAAAGTCACACTGACCTCCAAGGCCCGTCCCACACCAGCTCCCTGGAAACGAAACATCCGTGAACACAAAGCAAAGCTGAAACGACAAGCTGCCTGAAACGTGTCTGCATCCAAATCTCCCCTTCTGTTGATATAATGCACTCAGTGAGTATTTTTTTGAGATGTACCTTGTTTTGGAAAAAAGCGTCTGCTAAATGAATAAATGTGTTAATTTGGTCGCATTGATGTCTGATTGGTTATTTATACATGTGTGTATATATATATATATATATATATATATATATATATATATATATACTGTATATATATTATAAATATGTATGAATAAATTAACACATTTATTCATACATTATTCATTCAATATCTATAACTATATGTATAATATATATACACACACACACACACACACAGTATATAGTTATTTATAGGTATTGGACTTGCCCCAGCACCTTTAATAAAGGTTTTCACACTGAATCGTTCCAGTAAAATAATATGATTAAATGGATCAAATACTGTGAGTAACATTCAATAAAAATATTTACCCAACTTGGCATTTAAAACATTTTTACAACTTGTACACACTTTTTTTTTTTTAAATACAGCACTTGAAATACAAGCACACTGACATGCATTAAATAATTGGCATCAAATATTGAATTCCGAGGCTGTATTTCGCGAATAGATTATTTAGAAGTGCAAAACGTCAGCCCGTGGAGTTGTCTCAGTCCGTTAAATTGCTTTATGAGAAATATCTAGTGCAACTCGGTTATGGATTTATCTTTTAATTCATTACATGCTTCAATAAAGACACAATACGTCTTGCGAAAACATTTGCTTCATTCAAGTTTTATAGGGGAAATCTTGTAGTGCTTTATAATAAAAACTTTTAAATAAGTTATCAGAGAGAGATCACTAATGGGGATAATTAATACAGTGCTACTTGCACTGCCAAAAGCAACTTCATCTTTTAAATATTTAAAGTTAATATGAATAAGACTAACTGCAGCCTGTAATTCAATATAAAGAAGAGAATTTTAAATAACTAATTGTTCCTGTAGTGTTAAATTTTAAGGAAAAGTCTTTTGGCAGCTTATTCTCAATGTATTGATGCAAAATATTGTAAATATAATAATAATAATGTAATAAAATACTGTAAATAACAGTGTAAGAAAAATGTCTTTTAAGTCAATGTGGGGGTATTAAATAAAACTCATACCAAGTTTATTTCTCAGGTATCTCAGGGTTCGACTGCAGCTTCTCATCCCTTTTCTAGGGACGGTGCTTCCAAGACGCACACTGTGGGCAAAGTCATCTCTTGCTCACTGAGGTCCTTGATGGGACCAGAGAGTCATGGCCCTTCAATATCTCCAGCCAGTCCTTCCCCCAGGGAAGGAGTACAAAACATGGTTATATCAGTGCCTTGAATGTGGTCATCGAGGATGCGGTCAGTGTAGAGCACGTGCGACCGAACGTTTAGCAGCGTATCTACCACCTGGATGAGCTCCTCTTGGAGGACCTTGCCAGCCTGTTCACCCTAGCAGGTAACACCGCTCACCGCACCCATGTGGTAAATCCACATGGGTGCCTCTGATCCACACCACACCATGTCCACTACTCCTGACCCTTAAAGGGCCATCCGGTAGCATACTGGTTTGACATGCTACCGTTAGCTCCAAAGATTGCAGGTTTGAATCCCATCTCTAGGTGTAGTACCCTCAGTTGCTCTGGTAAACTTACCCAGGTGTATATGTAAATGGGTAAATAACTGTAAGCAGGTTGAGACTGTAAGTTGCTTTGGAGAAAAGTATCAGATACAGTAACTGTATTGGGGACACAGAAGATGTCCAGGGTTTTGATCTGTTCCGCACAGACGAGCGGGTGCAGTGGGTTTGACCAGGTCCTGCTCTTTGGTGGGTCTGGGGTTCGAGTCCCGCTTGGGGCGCCTTGCGACGGGCGGGCATCCCATCCTGGGTGTGTCCTCTCCCCCTCCAGCCTTGCGCCCCGTGTTGCCGGGTTAGGCTCCGGCTCCCCGCAACCCCGCATGAGACAAGTGCTTTCAGACAGCGTGTGTGTGAGACTATATTTGGGAAAAACGAAACCCGTACATAACAGAGCGGACACGCCTGGCCCTTTTCGGCTGCTGCCGCGGCAGGGATCTGCTCTCCAACCCAGGGTGTGTTTAGAAGACCAGTTACACCACGTTTCTGAAAATGTCTAAAGCAGGAAGCCCATCGAGGTGTATTTAGAGTGACGCTGTACAGTAGATGGGTTTTTAATAACTTGTCCAGTAGACATGTGAAACGTAACGTGGTGAGCGAGACACGGAAACCGGTGAGAGACGCAGAAGAAGCCCAAATAAATCCTGCGGCACAAGGGTAGGGATCTCAGTCTCCTACAGTATGTCTGGGAGCCGTACCGCGTTTTCCACATTCGTTTGACAATGTAACAAACATTTTTATTATATTGATTTTTTTGCATTTTTCATTCGACATTAGTCTGTACTATATGTCAGTTTTTAGAAAAACATTCCGCATTGTTGAAATGAGCAGATTCTGGCGAATTTTTGCACCGGGTCCCGTGCGCCAAATATTGCAGTAGCTTTTAGGATCTGGTGGTTTCTAGAATGTTCTGGTGCCTTCTAGAATTTTCCAGTGGCTGTAAAGTACCAAACTAAAATTGAAACTCCAGAAGAACTAGTGGTGTTTTTGTAAGACGTGAAATTAAACTAATCATGTTCAACGCAAAAATGGAAACGATTAAGAACTTTGATACATTTTGTTACATTGTTATTTAAATTTCGGTCGATCATTATAGTTGCTTAGCATACACTTCTACCCTAATAGTAAATATTTTTGCAAATGGGTATTTACTATGGTTAAGGGTATAACAGCAGGGCTCAACGGGAACTTCCTGGTTCCGGCTTTGCACCTTTAACCAACGCTGGATGTTCACCTGTACAGCAGGTCAGAGATTAATTGCTGAAAGAGGAATATTTTATATTGATTTTTTTTAATGGGAAATTAAGAAACTCGGAAGGCATCCAAGCAGCATAGTGGCGCAGCAGGTAGTGCTGGTGCCTCGCACTTGTTAGGCTGTGGTTTCGGACTTGGGTTTGAATCCAACGTACATGAAGTTTGCCTCATCTTCCCCTGTTCATCTCGGTTCTGTTGCGTTATTAATCATATTCACGACACGAAACGAGCGCACGTGTATTTCAGTATTAACACACAAATGATTCTCTGTGTAACCGTTTGCAAAACAGCATCACAGTTTAATTAAAAAATATTTAAAAAAAAAAAAAAAAAAAAAAAACTATTTCTATGTACTTATTTTAAAATGCTTAAGCACATAATTCCCAGCGAAGTATATTGAATTTCAAGACCTCATCGTAACACAGTGACAAAGAAACGGCGTTCTGAGTAATTTAATTTTTTTTTTTGTTTTTCCTGCCTCTCAGCCTGGTGACACATACAGCAAGTAAACTTATTCATAAATAACAGTGCATAAAGGCCAAACTGTAACTACCCCCTCACCGTACCAAAGCCGTGTGCTGTTCTTCGTCTCCGAGAGGCTCTTTTCAAGCAAAAGGGTTCGACAATCAAATTTTCTTTAAAAAATAAAATAATAAAAAAAAAAACTTCATATAGCCAGAGCCAGCGATGAAAAAATAATTAAAAGACAGGGACTCGTGAAAATTTTGTTTGCGTTGGTGCACATAATAAAAACCAGTCCAACGACCATCCAGGAGCTGCAGAAACTTCGGAAACGTGCTGTCCTTCTCTCCGAGACATTTATTTGTGCACAGTCAGTTCTGGACACCTGCAAGAACCAGGATGCTGAGGCCCAGGACAGGTGGGTGTGCCGCTGCTGCTCTGAGCTCCATAGAGGTCGATCCTCCAGTTCCGTCGCCGCCTAGAGCCCCTTCACCTCCCACAGAAAAATCTCATTGTAGGCAGAGGTGAAGAGGAATCTTCCGGAAGGGGAAAACTGACACACCTGTACGGCGTCACTGTGCGTTGGGAAATCCTGGAACTTGCCGTCGGTCGTCTTGATGAGCTTCAGCAGCCGTTCTGCAGCGGTGAAGAGAAACAGCAAGAGGAGAGCGCATGCAGAGAGGACCCTTCGAAAGGAACCGTTCGGACCATTAAGGTCAGAAAGCGAACTGACCGTTGGAACCGACCGCGACGAGACGACTCCTGGGGGAGAGACTCAAGCACGTTGCCCAGTGAGAGAGGGCGATCTTGCGGGTGAACTGCAGAGACAAACAGTGCTTGAGACACGACTGCTCGGCCCGAACGAGAGAACGTTCCGGAAACAGCGGGAACAAGATCGCGTTTTCTCAGTACCCCAGCGCTATTGTCAAAAACCTGTTGATAAACACTTCAGCTGACTGTAAGCTCAATTAATGATTATACGGAGGATGGAAACAGATGCTACTTTATATTTACCCAAATTAACCAAGTTTAGTTTTGACTGATAACACAATATAACAATTTTATTACGTCGATTTTTTCTTTTTTTTTTTTTTGCATTTTCCATTCAGTTCTGTTAGACTAAATATACTTTTGCCGTTATTTGAAACGAGCAAATTTTGCCGAATTTTGGCGCCGGGTCCCGAGCACCGAATATTCCAGTAGTTTTTAGGATCTGATGCTTTCTAGAATGTTCCGGCACTTTCTAGAATCTTCCAATGGCTGTAAAGTACCAAACTAAAACTGACACTCTAGAAGAACTAGTGGTGTTTTTGTAATCAGTAAACTTTAACAATAATGCAAAAGTTAACATAACTGAGAAATCTGATACATTTTGTCACATCATGTTATTTAAATTTGGGTTGATTATTATAGTTGTTTAGAATCCAATTCTACCCTAATAGTAATTATTTTACAGATGAATAGCTACAGTAGCAAAAATCGAAATAACTTTAAAAAAAATGTTGTTACATAGTGGATTACCTGCTTCTTGGACAGGCTGTAGAATGAGAGCTCCATCTCGGCACCATACCCTGTGTAAAGTACCACGCCTGGGTCACAGGGGCAAAAAGCACCCAAGCTGGGGGGCAAACTCCCCGGCTCCTGTAACAAACAGGTTAAAAAAAAAAATAACTGTCGACTAAAAAAAAAAAAAGGAATGAACTGATATTATAATAATCACCAGACAACTAAACGAATAAATATTTTACAAACAAACAAATGTGTTAATAACCGAGCCTGTGAACAAAGGCTTTCTTTCTGCATCCAGAGCCTTCCGGAAGGATCCAGATCCCACTTTACTGAATTACAAACGATACAGTAAAATTTCATTCTCTATTATATACTATATTTTAAAATACTAAAACTCAAAATTAAGGCGACATTATTTTCATGTTTCAAAGTATATGTAAGACAGATTAAAACGGAAACAAGCTGTTTGTGTATCGCTATTAACAGCGTGGAGTAAAACGACCCACAATCACTGCTGGTAGGTATGAACCCCAAAAGATAGATAAGATAATATTGGATGGATTTGGATGGATTTGGATGGACGGATGGATGGGCGAGTGGGCGGATGGATGGATGGATGGGCGGGTGGGCGGATGGGTGGGTGGGTGGGTGGGTGGATGAGTTGGGGATTTTGTTATGTTAGGGTAGGTGGATGGATGGGTGAGTGAGTGAGTGAGTGACTGACTGGTTACAGTTACTGTCTGGATCCAAAGATCACAGGTTCAAATTCCAGCTGTAGTACCCTTGAGTAAGGTACTTACCCTGAATTGTTCTGGTGGTTTAAAAAAAAAACAAAAAAAACCCAGCTGTACAAATGGGGAAATAATTGTAAGCTTAACACTGTAAGTTGCTTTGGAGAAAAGAGTTGTGAATAAACGTAAATACGTACCTCGTGGCTGCAGTGGGCAGGGAAGGTGAGCCAATCCAGGAGTTCACACCTATCTTGGGTCCAGTCCGACACCCAGACGCTGACGCGCCGATCCGCGCTCGCCGCCAGCCACATCTCGCTTCCCTCCAGGCCAAACTCCTTGTGCTACAAAAAAAAAAAAAAAAAAAAAAAAAAGAAAACCACAGGCGCCTTCACTACATCGCACGGCACACAGAAATACAGCCGTGCATTTCGACACAGAACGATTATTACGAAATCGCCTTTTCTGCCGGTTACATTGTAGGAACAAGTGTGTGTCTTTGTTCTCACCTTCTTGGTCACACACTGGATTGTGCTGAGCGGAGCTCCTTTGTGATCCGTTATGACGCGGACGGTCATTCCGGTGAGGGGGCTGCTGACCGCCACAAGGCCGTCTTTCCCTCCGGACAGGAGGACCTGACCTGCTCCCACACACACACACACACACACACACACACACACACACACACCAGTCCGCTCAACTTGGTCTGCAGAATACGAACACTGACGCTGTCTACCATCCGCTGGTATTCGACGATGCAGAAACGCAACCTGCTACGAGTTACTAGACCCACGAAATCCCATTTGTCTAACGTTGGGGCTCGTTAAGGACTGGATAAGGATTCGTTATGTTCCAATATGTGAATCCATAGAATTAAATTTTTCCCCCAATTTACTGTACGCCGAAAGTAGATTTATGCTTCATAAAAAAACACCCCATGATTATTAACTACAAATTTAGCTTATTTCAGTGGGTGGGGGATAGAGGGGTAACTTACTATCGTACAGTACATTACCTACCATGATTTACCTATCCATACAGATGGGTAATGTTCACCGGGACCATTTCTCAAAGGTGCTACAGCAGGAGGTGGGAGTCGAACCCACAACCTCCTGAGTTCAAGGGCACCTCTAACCACCGTGCCGCCTGTTTTAGAGGAGTAAAGCACCTCTGTGTAGCGAGGAGACGCAGGCGACGCCACCTCACCTTCCGCCGAGCACTGCACCGCGGTAACGGTGACCTGGTGAGGCTGCAGCTTGAGCTCCATCTCGGAGGTGGCGATGCGGAAAACACGCAGCGTGCCGTCGCTGTAGCCCGCTGCCACGCGCTGGTCTCCTCGGTCGGGGCTCAGCAAGGCGCTCCAGCAGATACACGTGCAGCTCTGCTTCGGCGCAGGAAGGGAACGCACGAGTGAGACCGCGGTACGACCGCCATTTACAGGTTGCCTTTAGGAAGTGCGCCGCTCACCTGGTTCAGCACCTGGAACTGCACCACCAGCTCGTTGCTGGGGGCGGACCACACGCGCACGCTGCCGTCCTCCCCGCACGTGGCAAAGTGCTTCTCGCTCGGGCTGAAGACCACGCTGCTCACCTGGGTGCAAAGAGCCAGGGGACCATAAACAGGCAGCAGTGACATTTGTTTTACTACATTTACCAGTATTCATTTAGCTGATGCTTTCCCCATTTACACAGCTGGGTAATTTTACTGGAGTAATTTACAGCAAGCATCTTACTCAAGAGTACTACAGCTGGAGGTGGGATTTGAACCTGCGACCCTTTGGGTCCAAAGGCAGCAGCTGTGACCACTACACCACCAGCTGCCTCAACATGTTCCCCAACTCAACATCCCCACAGCTGTCCGTATCCGAACGAAGCACGATAAGTAACAGGTGGCACCGTGGTACAGCGGGTAGCGCTGGTGTCTCACAGCTCCTGGGCTGCGTATTCGGACGTGGGTTTGATCCGTGCTCGGTCTGTATGGAGCTGGCGTGTTCTCACCGTGTTCAAGTATGTTTCCTCCAGGTGCTCTGGTTTCCTCCCTCGGCTCAAAGACATTTCTTTCAGGTGAACTGGTGACTAAACTGCCCATAGTGTGTGTGTTAGTTACACGGCTCTGCTGCATAGGTGAGAATGGCAGTGTACTGTAGTGTATCTAACACCGTAAGTTACCCAGGATAAAGGTAAATTCTGGGTAAAAACTGCTGTAAATTGCTTTGGAGACAAGCGTCTGCTAAACGAACGAACGAAAAGCCAGCGCACCAGCGCCGGGGGTCTGTCCGTGCGGAAAAGCCTCGTTTCCCCAACCTGTACTTCGCCGGACATGCGTTTCCCAAAATGTTAACGGCACAGTGCACGAATGAGGTGACGGGGGACCCACCCTGCCGCGATGCCCGCTGATGAGTCGAATGCTGCTGTTCTCCACCCAGTTGATGTACCAAAGGGTCCCCGCCGTGGTGCCCACGATGCCGATGTCCATCGCGGCATCGAAAGCGGCACTCGCCACCGTGCCGTCCAGCGTCATCTCCTGCTCCATCAGCACCGAGACACTTCTACAAATAAAGGTATAAACGAAGGCAGAAAACCACAACCAGGGTGTTTAAGGACACACTTGTGATCCACCGTAAACGCAAACATCTACATTCACTTAATTAACTCGTTCACTCTTCAAGGCAGCTTGTAACGCTAAGCTACTTACACTGATTTACACATGTATGCAGCTGGGTAATTTGTACTGTACAATTCAGGTTAAGTACATTGCTCGAGGGTAACACAGCAGGAGGTGGGATCTGAACCCGGGTCCTTTGAGTGCAAGGTGGGTGCTCTAACGTCTACACCCCCTGCTGATCCAAGGACTGTGGTACTGAACTTGAACTAAGTAAAATACCCACCTCTCTACATGGGTAAAATCACGTGTCTGTAGATAAAGCAATAATGTGAAACTCATTTGGACCTAAAATATTAAAATATCAGTGATTTATGGTTCATAAAAGTAACGGCTGCTTTCTGAAGTATGGTCCTAAATACGGTAACCGTGACGCTGATAGCAAACATCCGGTTGGGGCGAGAAGGTGGACGACCTCCACACCTGTCCTGTGAGCTCCTCGGGGTATGTCCCCCGAGCTGGAAGTCCCGGACGGCGGTCACGGCCCACAGCCGGATCCTCCTGGTGTTGCTGCCGGTCATGAGGCGGTTCCCTCGGCACAGCAGTACCCCTGTGTAGACACCGGAACGACGGAGATGAACATTCCGACTTGAACAAAAAATTTATTTAATTTTATAGCCATTGGGCCATATTCATGGTGGGATATATGTCCATAGGGTTAGTTTCATTAGCAACATTTGTATTCTCATTTCCGTAACGTGCCGTGTCATTCCCATAACGTACCACATAATTTCTAAAATGAGTGTTCTAGAGGTATCTTTTGGAGAGGAAAATATATATATATGTATTTCATATATGTCACCCAACTAATACAAATGAGATTTGCGCTTTATATTAATGCGCTTGCTTTTCTAGTGATAATTTAACAAAAAAATATATTTCAAGATCCAGCGTCAAAAACGTACTTTGTTACGGTAATGACACAAATTGAGTAAAATAGAAAAATAATAATTTAAAGCTTTTAATAAGGATCTACAAGTTATCTGGCGTAAAGATATTGAAAATAATATATCAACACACATTTGTCATACAATCAAAACTGTTACGGTAATGACCGAAGCGCCCAGAGTAGAACGCTAGCGGAGCACGTCGGCTAGTTAACAAGGCTCTGACCGATCTCGCCCTCGTCCGCCTCCCAGCTCATGAAGCAGCGCGTGGTTGCGCACTCCCAGGCGCAGACGTGTCCGCGGTTTGTGCCCGTGTACAGGATGGATTCGGTGCTGTAGCACAGCGCTGTGAGCTCCACCTCGCCCACCTGCTCTGGTACGGGCACCCTGTGCACCTGTAGAGACGGTTGGACCGTGTTCAGTCTCTGCATTCAGTAGGGACATGCACCATCATCATCATCATCATCATCATCATCATTAGTGCTTCACTGATGCCTTTGGCCAAACTCACTTTGCTAATTTCAAGAATGTGGAGCATTTTTCTAAAAACTGACTAAATATAGTATGAACTAACGCCAAACGTATGTTTAGTCTAACAAAACTGAACGAAAAATGCAAAAAAAAAAAAAAAAACGAATACATAAAATTTTGGTTACATTGTGAACCCAGATTTAAATGAGGAAGGAATTTGGGGGATTTGCTCCTCTAAGGAAGCGAAACGGTGGTGGTTAAGAGCTGGACTCACCTTGAGCTCCACATTCTGGCCACGAGACTGGAGGAAGCAGAAGGTGGCACCGGCACTGCCCACGCATGTCATGTGGCCGGCGGAAGTCGGGCTGAAGCCGACGTCGTGGAGCGCCTCTGGCACGGCGATGCTGCTCAGCAGCTGGTATGTCCCGGTGCTCCACAGCGCCACCCTCAGGTCCGTGTAGTCACCTGCGAGTGGGAGCACGCGCACAAAAACGCACCGAGTGTGTCACACATCGACTTCACAATGCCACGCACCTGCCACACCTTGGGGCCGGTTCACGCACCGACGGAGACGAACAGCAAGTCGTCCCTGGAGAACGCGATGGCCTGCACCTCCCCCTTGTGGTAGGACATGGTGTTTTTCCGGGCGGCGTCCCTGACGTCCCAGATGCAGATGCGGCTCTGAGAGCCGCCGCGACCCGCCGACGCCGAAGCCAAGGTCTGCGCGCAGGAGAGGTCGCAGGTGAGTGCCGTTGCGTCCCCTAACGCGCCACGCGGTCACGGGCGGCCAGCTGGGTACCTGTGCGTCGTTGGACACGGCCAGGGAGGAGATCTCCTCCGTGTGCCCGAGCCAGTGCTGCTGGGAGCCTGTGTGCAGATCCTCCACCACCACCACGCAGCCACAGGAGTAGGCGAACAGGCCTGAAATGTTTGGAGCTCGGTCAGAAGAAAGCAAGCGCCCACCAACGTGACCGCCGAGTGACCACGAAGACACCACGGCCTTTACCTGTATCTGGATTCCAGACCATGTTGCCCCGCCCATTGCCGTTGTATCCAATCACTGCCTTCAGCAACAAGCCCTCCTGTCCAGCAGGGGGCGCTGCAGCGCACTGAGAGCGTGTCACAGAGAACAGATTCAGGAGGGGTAGAAATATTTTTCAGATCCACATCTTATTCGTACACTTTGGCTCACTTTCTTCTCCAAAGCCACTTGCAGTGATTTATCCATTTATACAGCAGGGTAATTTTTACCACATCAGTTCAGGGTAAATACCTTCATCAAAGGAAGTACAGCAGGACAAGTGAAGCCCTACCCCATGTGCCCTCCACCACACACACACACACACACACACACACACACACACACACACACACACACACACAAAAGCCCGGCGACCCACATGAAGCAGCCTTGACTTAAAAGTGGCAGGTGACATTAAACTTAACATTTTGCTTGACCATTCCATCATTTTTCTTCATTTTCCAGCTGTTTAATGAAAAATTGTCATAAAACGCATTATGGTTTCCTTTTCATTAAAAAAAAAAAACACATAGAAAGGAAAATATTTAATTAGAACTAACATGTCTGTTCCAGGTTACATTTTTAACCTCTGTGGAACCATTCATTAACTGGAGTATGAAAAATATTTGACAAACGTCTGTCTCGTTGCTGTGTGTAATTTCTCGTCAGCAGTTCGCGTGTTGATAAACCTTAACGCAGAACCGAGATCCTGAGCAACAAAACGGCGGTTGAACGATGGGTTCGGTGCTGGCGCGGTAAAACTCGGGAGGGAGCCCTGCTCACACGTGCACCACAGGGGAATTACCGTACCTGAGCCTGGGAGAACATCTTGAAGCGAGGGGTGAAGTGTCTGTAGGCATCTGGGCGAACCGGTGACCGGTCCCTCTGTTCATCACCTGTTTGTCACAAAAATAATGAATTTAAAAATCATCACGTTCAAATATTTCAATGCAGAAATTCCGATATTCGGATACTAATCCGGGGGTGCGGTGGCGCGGCGGGTTTGGCCTGCGCCTGCTCTCTGGTGGGTCTGGGGTTCGAGTCCCACTTGGGGTGCCTTTTGATGGACTGGCGTCCTGTCCTGGGTGCGCCCCCTCCCCACCCCGAGCCCTACGCGCTGTATTGCCAGGTTAGGCTCCGGCTCGCCGCGACCCCCCTTGGGACAAGGGGCTTCCAACAATGTGTGTGTGGATACTAATCCAGACAGCCTTGAGCTCTTACCGGGGTGCGGCACAGCCGTCGCGGTGCGCAGGCCATTTGTGCGCGTACGCTGGTCGTCCTTGGCAACCATGTCCGTGACACGCAGGAAGGAGCCTCCCGCTGGAGGGGGAGGGGTGTCCAGCTCTGTGTCCTCCGTGTCCTCGCAAAGGGACAGGGTGTCCAGAGCTAGAGGGACGCAAAGGGAGCCACGGGCAAAAAGGCAGCTCTGCTCTGACGGGTGTGGGAAGGAGTTACCCGCTGTGCCGTCACACAGGACAGCTGGTAGAGTAGTGGTTACACCTGCTGTCTTTGGACCCAAAGGTCATATATTCCAATCTCACCTTCATCTATAATACCCTTGAGCAAGGTACTTACCCTAAACTGCTCTAGTAAAGTTACCCAGCTGTATAAATAGGCAAATAATTATACGCCGCTTCGCAAAAAGGTATCGGTTAAACGGAAAAATATAAATGCGGTACGAATTTTCAAAGATATGAAAATTAGGATGCTTTGTTTTTTTTTTTTTTTTTTAATTCTCATCGTTTGTTTGTTTTCCCCAAAAAAAAAAAAAAAAAATTTCTGCGTTCCCACGTCCAGCCGTTAGCAAACGGTGCAGGGGTGCGGGATCGGGTTCGTTCAACTCGCGACCACGGTGTTTACAGATTGCGTCCGGTGTTCCTGAATGTCTGTGAGCAATAAGATGAGGAATTCATTAGATGGGAGAAGCATTTAATAGATGCGTGCGCATACGATGTATTTTTTTTTTTTTTTTTTTAAATTAACCTTTATCTTGACGCAGCAGATTTTATAGAACCGACCTGGACAATAAATCAAGGTACGTCTCCATCATCTAACCTCTTTCGTATAATTAATAAAGCCGAAAGCGGCCGGATGCCGACGAACGTTCACATGTTCATGGGACGAACTGGTCAACAGTCAGCACTGAATAATAGGTTATGACCTTTAAATGCCCCCAGTATGAACAAAAATGAACATTTTTGTTTTAAGTTTTCAATCATTTTATAGCATTTTATTCCAAGTTATTCAGATATTAAAAGTCCTTCAAAAATCCCTCTTAAGCTCTTGCTCCTATGCTCATCTTTACGCTGCGCGATCGTGGGCGAGCTGCTCCTGCTCACGTTCTCACCTTCGTGATCAGGGCTGTGCGAAGAGCCGGCGTCCAGGCAGGGCGGAGACGAAGAGGGGAGGGGCGCGGCTTTCCGGGGCGTTCCGTCGCACCGCGCCAACATGCTGACGTCCAACTCCCGGCTTCCTGCGGGCGCCGAGCGCGTCGGCGTATCGGTCCGCTCGGCTTCCGAACGTCGAGCATCAGAGAAGCTTCTGCCGAACCTACCGATTGCGGCCGACCGCCTTCGTCGTTCCACACGCTCACCTGGCTTAAAGGCGGGAGGGGAGCTGGTCAAGGAAGGAGAGCTGAAGGAAGGAAGAGGGAAAGCACATGTGTTCAGAAGCGCAAATGGGACAGCTGGCGATGTGTGTGTGTGTGTGTGTGTGTGTGTGTGTGTGTGTGTGTGTGCGCGCGCGTCTTACCTCCTCTCGGAGGCTGACTCCTGTTGATGGGCCAGGAAGTCCCAGTAGTAGATGGCGTCGCCGACGCTAACCACACCCAGCTGGTCTGGGGTGAAGGCCACCTGCTGGATGGGCTGGGAATGACCAATGAACACCTGAGAAAAAAAGAGCTGCTGTGAAACTTCCAGTAAAAAACACCAACAGCGTGTGATCGGCCCCTCTCAAGTCGGTGTTCCGTCAGTTCCGCGTTTCTTCTCTCCGTGCTCAAGCAGCGTTCCCACCGAGCGATCCGGCGTCCTCCCACGCCCAAACGCGACGCAGGTCGAAAATATGGACCGTGTAAAGACAGCAGGTGGCAACAGGTAGCAGGTGTCTTTATATACTTTAAACATATGAAAATATGTGAAGAAAGCTGGTAGAAGGTCTGTAGTTGTGAGAAAGTTTATGAACCCCTTTGGAATGATCTAGACTTCTGTATGAATGGCTCCTAAAATCTGATATGATCTTTAAGTCACAGTAATAATATACTGTTATACGATGCATAATAATAAAAAAATATAATATATTGGGGGGGCACAGTGGCGCAGCGGATTTGGCCAGGTCCTGCTCCCTGGTAGGTCTGGGGTTCGAGTCCTGCTTGGGGTGCCCTGTGATGGACTGGCATCCTGTCCCGGGTGTCCCCCCTCCCCCTCCAGCCCTGTGCTGCCAAGTTAGATTCCGGTTTGCTGCGACCCCACTTGGGACAAGTGGCTTCAGACAGTGTGTGTGCATGTAAAATATATAGTCTGTTTATTTAACAATAATATACAACATTTTTTAAAAATAGATATAAACTAAAAGAGTTTTCTATAGAGGAATGGGCCAAAATACCTCCTAATTGCTGCACAGATATGCTCAGCAGGTACAGAAAGCATTTGTTTTGGATTATTGACAATGAAGATAATTATTAATATAAGGCTTAAGGGTACTTTTCCATCAGGGGCCTTTATTGATAGAAAAATTGGTTCAATGAAATTGGTTCAGTCAAATTGGCTGTGTGTGTGTGTGAGATTATATATATATATATATATATATATATATATATATATATACATACACACATATATATATATATACACATATGTATATTAAAATATGATTCCTCATTATTAAGACTTAGAAGAAGATCGGATCACATTTTCAAGGCATTCGTGTAGAAATCCAGATGATTTCAATGGGGCTCATAAACTGCATCTGGTTTCATATGTGCGAAAAACTGAAAAATCCACCTGCTTCGTCCCTTTTACTTAAACGGCTGGGTAAGAACGCGGTCGGTTTGCGTTTCCCAGGACGGAGGAGACCCGTCTCTGACCTGTGCGTTCACGTCAAGCCGCATGCTGTAGTCCCACACCTTGACGGCCTTGTGACCCGCGGTCAGAAGGAAGCGGCCGTCCTCGCTGACCGACATCGAGGAGCACTGTTGCGTGTGCACCTTGGACACCTGCAGGGAGACGGTACACACACACACACACACACACACACACACACACACACACACACACACACACACACACACACACACACACACACAACACGGGAATCAGCGTCGGTGCTGGGGACGCGGGGCCCTTTCCGGGGGTCGGGACCCGACATGCTCTCGCTCGCCTCTCTCAGCAGCCTCCCCGTCTGGGCGCTCAGCCACAGGATCTTGTTGGCGGAGGTGGAGACCAGCAGGTGTCCCGTGGAGACGGGTGGGAAGCACGCCCTCACGGCCGACTCCAGGGAGGTGCTCTCCGCATCCAGGATGCTCACGTCCACCCGCAAGAGCTGCGGGACAAAGACCGCACCCTGAGCCCTGCTGCTGGAGCGCCCCCCCCGGGGGATCTTTAGCAAAAAAATTCTCGCTTCCACGCCGAGCAGCGATGACAACCTCGTGTGGGCGGAGCTGTTTGGGAAGGAGGTACCTCGTCTAGGGAGCGAGCGTCCATCACCATCACCGTGTACTCGGAAGGGCCTACAAAAGCCAGGCTGCGACTGTCGCTGCTCACGGAGAGGGCGTCGGGACCACGCTCACTGCCTCGTGCCACCACGTTACCTGAATGTATTTACATTCATTCATCCATCCATCCATCTGACATTTTTCTCCAAAGCGACTTACAATGTTAAGCCGCTTACAGTTATTTACCCAGTTATGTAGCTGGGTAAAGAGTACCTTGCTCAAGGGTATTACAACCGGAGTTGGGATTCAAACCTGCAACCTTCTGGGCTGGGCTCACTCTACTTGGGTTACACATCATTTGGAGATGATGGAAAAAAAGGCCCAGCAGGTACCATCATGTCTAGGGCTGTCATCTTGAAATGTCAATGTTGCTGGTTCGAATCCCTTCCCCTTCAGTTGCACCCTTGATTAAGGTACTTAATCTGAACTTATAGAGTAAAAATTCACCAGCTCTATAAATGGGTTAATCTTTACCAGCAGCTTTATTTGCAAATCTTTACCATAATAAGTAAAAGATTAATGAAACATCATGTTTTTCCATTATCGGAGGACGCGGTGCTGCAGTGGGTTTGGCCAGGTCCTGCTCTCTGGCGGGTCTGGGGTTCGAGTCCCGCTTAGGTTGCCTTGCGGCGGACTGGCGTCCCGTCCTGAGTGTGTCCCCTCCCCCTCCGGCCTTACGCCCTGTGTTACCGGGTAGGCTCCAGTTCCCCGCGACCCAGTATGGGACAAGCGGTTCTGAAAACGTGTGTTTGTATAAACGGGTAAATCAGCGTAAGTTACTTGACGATACAAGTTTCTTTGGACGAATGTGTCCTCTAAACAAAAGAGTGAACGAAAGAAACAACCAACCGTGCAGGGGAAGCTGGTAGAGCTGCTGCCTTTGGACCCAAAGGTTACAGGTTCAAATCCCACCTCCAACTATAGTACCTTTAAGCAAAGGACTTACCTTCAAATTGCTCCAGTAAAATTTCCCACGCATGTAAATATACGATAATTTTATTTTGAAAAATAAAATACCAGGTCAAACATGCCGTAACAGCCCTGAGGAGCAGACTCACCAAGGACTCTGAGGATGCGGTGGTCCTCCTGGGATGAGTTGTAGAGACACAAGGTGCCCGAGGAGCACGCGCTGTACATGCACTCCCCGTCGGGGGAGAAGGTGACGCCGATCACCTCCCCTCGGTGCTGCCTGCAAACACACAGAGCGTGAGGTCAGCATCAATAAATCACCACACCAAACACTCCCTACTCACCGGCTTCACCCTTTCCATGGTGATTCATATATGAATTTCACATGGTTGGCATCACGTACGGAGGGTGGCACAGCGAGTAGCGCTGCTGTCTCACAGTGCCTGGGTGGGTTTCCTCCGGGTGCTCTGGTTTCCTCCCACACTCCAAAGACATGCTGTTCAGGTTCTCCCATAGTGTGTGAGTGACAGAGTGTGTTCCACTGGTATATGGATGAGTGACCCAGTGTAAGTAGTGTATCTAGCAGTGTAAGTAACCGCAGTGAATAAGGTGTGTGGGCTGATAACACTACGTAGAGTTCACTGGAAGTCGCTTTGGAGAAAAGCATCTGCTAAATGAAATAATGTGAATATAGATCATAAACAGAAAAAGACCAGATACCTTGCTGAAAATCCCCACAAAAACTGAACAGTACCAGCTGTCCTAAATAATGGAGTCCCAAGAGAGTCAAGTAATACTTGACTCCATAGTTTGCTAGAGATACAAACTGTGGAGACAGCAGAAGAGTCAGTACTACCAGGATCCAACTGGGCAAAAATGAGAAGCAATGCGAGGACCTGCTTCGTTTCTACGGCAACAGCGAGATGCGGTCCGTGGGCCCACGTGGATTCCGCTGGAAGCAGGATGTTCGCTTACTTGTGTTCCGCCAGCAGAGTGGAGTCGGCGATGTTGAAGACGCGAACCGTGCCCGAGCTGGAGCCGCAGGAGAACACCTGTCCGCTCGGGTGAAAGGCCACGGAGCAGGGGGTGTCGGGGGTGTCCTCGGACACAAAGTCATAGAGCTGGAGACACGGAGCAAGAGAACGTTCCTTTAGCGAACGCGGGGCATGGCGGTCACCTTGGGACCCAAAGGTTGCAGGTTCGAATCCCACCCTTGGGCAAAGCACTAACCCTAAATCACTCCAGTAAAATTACCCAGCTGTACAAATGGCAAATAATAACAAGTAGTCCAACATTCCAAGTCACTTTGGAGAAAAGTATCAGATAAATTAATAAATGTAAATTAAGTGACACAATGAGGATTAATTAACCCTTCGCATACCAACAGCAGAGGTGGTGCAGTGGTTACACCAGGGACCCAGGTTCAAATCCCATCTCCTGCTCCACTACCCTTGTGGAGGGGACTTAACCTGAACTAATGCAGTGAAAATTACCCTCCTCTACAAATGGGTAAATCATTGTATGTGGCTTAACGCACTAAGTCAGCTCAATGAAAAAGGGCTGTGTTATACATCACCTAGCAGAGAAACATCCTGAATGATGCTGATTTAGGGTTTAAAATTCAATCCCATATGAGGGTTGCCATGTCAAACCATTGCCCTAGTGTACCTGCTCTATTTACACCATGGTAATTTCCCTCAACATGTGCCTAAAAAAGGACCTTCCTGCATGCTGGTGCACCACTGCCTACCAGAGTGTCAGTTTGACAACCACAGCTGACGGCAGCGAGACCCTTCGAGAAGAATCCGATGACCGTCACGGTTGACTCGTACCTGCTGCATGGAATCCAGGTCCCACACGCGGACCGTGCCGTCACGGGATGCGGTGGTAATGTGCCTGTGGACACCGTCCACGCTGAATCCCAACACGGTGTCGGTGTGGGACCTCATCAGGGTGCTGTACTGACGAGTGCCCACGTCCAGGTAGCCCAGGTTCCCCGTGGCGGTGGCTGCCAGGACACCAAGCCCGTCGGAGCTAATGGAGACCAAGGTCACCGGTCCCTCGTGTTCTGGACGACAGGGTCACATCAACTCACTTCCACCCCAAACACTGGGGACATTGTGTTCTTTAGTACGTACAAGGGGTTCAGCATGGGGGTTAGAACTGCTGTATCTGGACTTGGGAGGCTATAGGTTTGAGTCTCGCCTTCTGCTGCAGTACTCTAGAGCGAAGCACAGGTAGTCCTCCACTTATGAGGGGGTTCCGGGGGGGGGGGGACACTCACGATCGAAACACTGAAAAAAAAATCACGCAAACTAGAGCACACATACATTGGCGTACGGGGTCGCGGCGAACCAGAGCCTAACCCAGCAACACAGGGAGCAAGGCCAGAGGGGGAGGGGACACACTCAGGACGGAACACCAGTCCATCACAAGGCACCGCAAGCAGGACACGAACCCCAGACCCACCAGAGAGCAGGACCCGGCCAACCCCGCTGCGCCACCGCGCCCCCTTGCGAACAAGAACCTACTCTTCAGATGTTGAGAGACAGAGGCGCTGAGCCTGGGTCATGTGACACGTGTGCTCTGATTGGCTGATGTGTTATGCGAGCTCTGATAGGTCAAAACACACGGCCCTTCTGGAGGCGTTTTGCATTTTTTTTCCGAAAATTTAAAAAAAAAAAAAAAAAAAAAAAAAATTTACATTTTTGTTCTCTGTTAATCCTGAAATCCCTTTTTCTTGTGTCGGCTGTTTGCTCCGCGGTTGGACTGTAATAAACTTAACGGGGTGGTCGTAAGTCTGGGCGGTTCTAAGTTGGATACGTCGTAAGCTGAGGACTACCTGCATTTACCCTGAACTGAAACAGTAAAAATTACCCAGCTGCATGAGTGGGTTAATCTTTTAAAGTAACTTAATGTTTTAAATGGCTCTGGAGGGAAGTGACAATAAGCGAAATAAACAAGTGTAACTGTCGCTACTGGGCTCAGAGGAAGGAGCTCTCATAAATAAGGCAAATACATTTCTCCAAAGCTATTTACTATGGTAATTTACCTACAATTATTTAGTATTTATACAGCTGGGTAATTTTACCAGCGCAATTTAGGGTAAGGACCTTGCTCAAGAGTACTACAGCTGGGGGAGGGAGGGAGGGAGCGTGATTCGAACCCGCAACCTCTGGGTCCAAAGGCAGCAGCGCCAACCGCCGCGCCACCCAGCGCGCGCTCAAGACAAACGGAGTCAGGATGTCTCGCCGAGTCCTGCTTCGCTTACCGGCCTCCAGGAACACAGCGGAGAAATCCAGGGGCCACAGGCGCAGGTAGCCGTCCTCGGAGCCCGTCGCACAGAAGGCAGAGGAGATGCTGATGCTGTTCACCGCAATCCCTGGAGCTGAAAACAGCCAACGGAATAAACCGGCCCCGAAAGGAAACCTCAAACCTTTTCCGGACGGAATCCAAACCGCCTCTGCGTTCGCGTTCAAAGCTCTGCCCCGTTTCCTCCAGCTTCTCTGCGTTTCACCCGCAAGTTTCTCTACGTACTTAGTCTCCAGCGCCGCATCGACGAAGAGCAGCGCATAAACGTATTGGGCAGCAGGTGGCGTGGCGATTAGAGCGGCCACCTTGCAATCGGAACAGCCAGGTTTAAATCCCACTTCCTGCTATAGCTCCCTTGTGCAACATATTTACCCCGTATTAATGCAGTACAAATTAACCCGAAAAGTGCCTGTTTTATAATAATTAAATATAATAAATAAATAAATTACATGTATAATAAACAAATGAAATGTATAATAAATTAATTGTATTTAGCTGATGCTTTTTTCCAAAGAAACTTACACTGTTAAGGTACCCACAGTTATTTTCCCCATTTATCGAGCTGAGAAATTTTTTACTGGAGCAATTTAGGGTAAGTACTTTGCTCAGGGGTAATACAACTGGAGGTGGGGTTCCAACCGACACCCTACTGGGTCCAAAGGCATCAGCTCTAACCACTGCACTACCAACTGCACCACAAAACAAACATACCAATTTAAATGTAAAAAGTGAAAGTATGTGGGCACAAACTAAAAAATGTTGTCCTTCTACCTTTTAAAGTGAGGAAGTTGAGCACTTTTTCCTTTTTTTAAAAAAAAAAAATCTCAAGTCAGTCGGTATGGAAAGTGAATCGTTAACAAGGGCCCGGATGCCCAGACTAACCGGTGCTGAGGGTCTGCTTGTCTCTACGCTGGTGGCGGGTCTGCGGGGCGGGAAGCAGCCTCCTGACGTTCTTAATCGCCACGGTCTTGTAGTCGATCTCCAGTATGTGGCCACTCCCGCTGCTGGCGAACCTGAGCGGACAAGTGTGCGATCGGTGGTGAGCAATGAGTCTGACTCAGAAGTGCCGTTTGTCGCAGTGGCAGGCTGGCAGACCCACAATGCATCGGGGTGAAGGAGCAGTCAGTCTGCTGGAGCTTAGAGCCAAAAAGGGTTTGCGGTCGAAACATAAGTTCATTTTCCGTGCTACTCTGGTTTCCTCCCACAGTCCAAAGACATGCAGTTCTGGTGAGCTGGATATCCTAAATTGCCCGTTGTGTGACCGTATGTGAATGTGTACACGTTCGGCTACCCTGTGACGGGACTGTACCCCCCCACACACCCTCAGCCTTGCACCCAGTGATTCCAGGATAGGCTCCAGACTGCCATGACCCTGACAAGGACAAGCGCTTCCCAAAAGCAAGTGAGGCGAACGCTCTATCGTGTAATAGGGCTTCTCTCCCTAATTTGCACATTATTCATGATAAAACCTAAAACAAAAACACACATTTTCATGCTACACTATCACAATTATTCCTTTTGCTGATGCTTTTCTCCAAAGTGACTTACAGTGTTAAGCTATTTACAATTATTTACCCATTTATACAGCTGGGTATAAGTACTTTTACTAGAGTAATTTAGGGTAAGTACCTTGCTCAAGAGCACTACAGCCAGAGGTGGGATTCACAATTTGGGTCCCAACCCAGCAGCTCTAACCACTAGGCAACCAACGGAAGGGTGTCCATAGAGGTCAGGGAATGTCGGCAATCTGTAGTAATACGTTTGCATTCCTGCACCACGCTATGAATAAAATAGAGAGTATAAAGAGGCAGTCGGTAGTGTAGTGGTTACAGCTGCTGCCTTTAGACCCAAAGGTTGCAGGATCAACTCCCATCTCCAGCTGTAGTACTCTGGAGCAAGGTACACACACACACACTTTCTGAACCGCTTGTCCCATACGGGGTCGCGGGGAGCCGGAGCCTAACCCGGCAACACAGGGCGTAAGGCTGGAGGGGGAGGGGACACACCCAGGACGGGACACCAATCCGTCGCAAGGCACCCGAAGTGGGACTCGAACCCCAGACCCATGGGAGAGCAGGACCTGGTCCAACCCACTGTGCCACCGTGCCCCCTGGAGCAAGGTACTTAGCCTAAATTGCTCCAGTAAAATTACCCAGCTGTATACATGGGTTTAAGTCCCTTAACACTGCAAGTTGCTTTGGAGAAAATCGTCAGCAAAATAAATGAACGTAAAGAGTGAGGTTGCAGCGTGTTGCGCACACAGATGAGGAGAGGGTGCACGAGGGAGCTCTCACAGCGTGCGGTCCTCGGGATCCCTGTCCGCAGAGTACCCCTCCTCAAAGGCTACGTCGGTGAAGTCCAGGGTGTGGTACTCGCCCAGGTTGACGGGGCAGGAGCGCAGCATCCCGCCTCGCACACGCCACAGGCGAATGTTGTCCCTCCCGCACGACACCATCCTGGCGGGAAGAGGCGGGTACCGTCTGTCAGTCGTCCTCGGGGGGGGGCATCGTAGATTTGAGCGACGAGGGCGGTCGAGGTACCTCGTGTCATCGAAGAAGGCGATCTTCATCGTGTGCACGTCCACATCGCTATGAGCCTTGGCCAGAACCGCCACTTCGCCGCCCTTCGTTGCCCGCTGCGTGTTCCACACGACCACCATCTGACACGTACGACAAAACACCGCGGTGCGGATCGAGGTGCGGTCGATACTGCGACAATCCTTTCACAAAGGCCAACGGCTCATAGAGGATGTGCGAGTAAAGAAACGCATTACATTAACCCAAAAATGTTCAGCAAAGTGTACAGGGGCTCCTCATATTACGAAAGGTCAAATGATAACATTTCAAAAAGACAGCTGGTAGCGTAGTGGTTAGAGCTTCTGGGTCTTGGGACCCAAAGGTTGCGGGTTCGATTCCCACCTCTGGCTGTAGTACCCTTGAGCAAGGTATTTACCCTAAATCGCTCCAGTAAAATAACACAACTGTATAAATGGGTCAATAATTGTATCTTAACATCGTAAGTCGCTTTGTAGAAAAGCCTCAGCTGAATGAATAGATGTAACGATTTGTCAGTATTTTCGCGTATGTTACGTCGCATTTTTTTCCCCCCCACTTATCCATCGTCGAAAATTTCTGATCGTAATACAGGAAATGCAACCTAAAATGTTTTTACCCTCCTTAGCTAATAGAGGTCATTAAATCAGGACAGGAGTGTGGGACCGGGTTCGTTCAATTCACTTCCACAGCGTTTATAGCCTCGGCACAGCGTTGGTCGGTGTTCGCGATCAACAAGAAGGATGCGCGCGGTTGTGGAACGAACGGGCCGTTTAGAAAATGAACATAACACGTATCTGCCGTTAACCTCATCGTGAAAAGCGTTGCAGGTCTTTGATTAATTAACTCTGGAAATTACCTCAGAGGTTTTCATCCGGTACTGCAGCTCCTCAGCTTGGGGCACAACTGAGACCAGCGTTCTGTTCATAACTCATTTTGTTCTTAACTCTGGGGTTACTTTTCTTACAGACATCACAATTAATAAAAATGTATTAATAAAGAAGTACCGTGATTTGTTCAGTAAAACTGAAGCTACAGTCCAAAATAACCAAGTGAAAACACTGTGTTGACACAGCCCTACCGAGCAAGCGACGAACAAACATGAGTCGCGAGCAAATTTTTGGTCTCGGTTTCATCCGTAAGGTGAGGAGCCAGCGAACACGGTACTCACCGTTTTGCCATGTTTGTCTTTGCCGACTCCACAGAGAACCCCACCACTACGCGAGAAACTGGAAAGAGCAGAAAACGGTGTCATTTGTTCATTTTCCCGTAGAAACACTACAGAAAATACCACGGTAGCGTAGCGGTTACAGCCCTCGCCTCCTGCTTGAAGGACCCAGGTGATCATTTACATCATATTTACAGTAACCCATTTAAGTGATGCTTTCCTCCAAAGCAGTGTGAAGCAACTTACCCAGCTGTGTAAATGGGTAAACCGCTGTAATTCTACTGGAGCGATTAAGGCTAAGTACCTTGCTCAAGGCTACTACAGCTGGAGGTGGGATTCGAACCTGCAACCTCTGGGTCCAAAAGCAGCAGCTCTAACCACTAACGTACTACTGATCAAAATACTAACCCTGAACTGCGACAGTAAAAGGTTACCCAGCTCTACAAATGGGAAACTTGTAAATGACCTTAGAGAAAAGCGTCAGATAAATAAATAAATAACTATGATAACACAATGTAACTAATCTTAAAACTATCATTTCATTATGTCAATTTTTTTTTTTTTTTTTTTTTTTAAATTTTCCACCAGTGCCGCATCTGGAGGGTGTCACTGTCGGGGGGGGTTGGTACCTGAGCGAAGACAGGGAGCGCGCTGGGGTCTTGAACACGGCCACGCAGTCTCCCCTCGAGTAGTTCCAGAGACGCACGACGCCCAGGGTGCCTGCCTGCGCCGACGCCAACACTGCGCTGCTGCCGTTGAACGCCAGCGCGGACACCTGCACGCAGTAACGCCACAGAAACAAGTCACAATTTGGGTACGAAACCCCGCCCCCCCCGAAAGTCTATGCAATTACAGGTGGTCCTCGACTTACGTCACACGCGACTCACAACCACCTGGACTTACAACGGCTGTGGCATCTTGCTTCCGAGTCCCGGCGTCCGGTCGGAACGCTTAAGGACGACCCCTGCGTGCGCTACGCGGTACCACGGGCTGTTCGCACCGCCGCAAAACACCGCGTTTCTTACCGTTTGGATGTCCAGCACTTACCGTGCTCCGTTCGCAAAAAATTAGCGTTACTGGTTCCCGTCAAGTTACGTTTTATTTAATAAGGCTAGCCGGTGAGAAAGTGAGTATTCCGATGGTGCCGAAAAGAAAGGCAAAGGGTAAACAATTTGAAGGGAAAAATAATAGAACGGCACGAAAAGATATATACATATTGTTATAGTATAATATACATTACGTAGACTAGAATGAAATAAAATTATTCATTATTTAGAACTATTATCTATTCTATTATTATTATGGTATTAAATGAATAACATGATAATTAGTAAAATAATATAGCAATTCCCAATTACACAACATAGCATTCGTGTCCAGTATGTTCATTGCTTCACTTATGGTTCATATAATTTTCAACCTATGATGAGGTCATCAGAACGGAGCGCTGTCGTAAGTCAAAGACTACATGTATTTAAAATAAAGAAAAAAAAAAAGAGACTACTTTGTCCATTACTTACCTTGTCCGTATGGCCAATAAAAAACCTCTGCTGTCCGGAGGCAACATTCATAGCAACGATCACCGCGTGACAAGGATAGACCACATCTCCAGCCTTCGTCCAAACGGCCTTGGGAAAGAGCACGGCGAACAATTAAGCGTCTCTCCCCCGAGTTCGGATCCGAGTCCTACGCGCCAACTCGGAGACGCCCGGACACTCACACACTTGGTGGTGCGACCTCCAAAACCGAAAATCCTCTTTAGCTTCAGTATGGGGTCGGGCTGCAGCTTCTGGGGAGGAACGAGAGGCGTGAGCGGAGGGAGCGTGGCGTCGAAGGGCGCCGATCCGAACCGAGTCCTCACCCGCAGCTTCGACGCCTTCTTGGAAGGCAGCGACAGCGGACGCGAGACCGTGGTGGACACGACCTGAAACGACACGGTAAAACACCCCAAGTAAAACTACGCTCCATTTTCTAAGTTCTGTTACATCGATCAGTATCGATCGCTGTGTGAGGGAGGGATAACCGGCGCCAAATGTAAGGAGTCCACCTCTTCCGTTTCGCCGTCCCCGTCTTGGGCAGCGGAGTTATGCTCTCGGCGCGCGAAAACGTGCACGCTCCCGTCGCTAGCGACCGGCGTCTTTGCGGCACCCTCCTCCTCCGAGGTTCTGAAGTCCGCCTGGACCTTCTGGCTTTTCCGCAGATCAGAGACGACGGCGTCGGAAGACGGCAGGCCCAGCTCAGGCACCCTGGTAGTCATGAGCGGAGCGCGATGCCTGGGCCGCTGCGGAGGAGAGAGCGGCGAGACCCCAATAAACTACCCGTCGAAAAGTTGTCCGACTCACAGAAACCCTGGGACGCAAAGAAGTCGTTCTGACGGGGACGAGCACACAGAGCGACCCCCAGACACGCGAGCGGCTTATGGATTCTTACCGGTTTTGGCGTGGTCATCTGCTCGATGACCGAGATCCTGTCCCGCACGGGCTTGCTGAGGTCAACGCTGCGGCACAACTCTGGAACGGGGCTCTTGCGGCAGGTCCCACCTTCGCGGCAAAGGCAACGGAGAAAAACACATAAAGGGAGTCCAACAAAGACGGCGCGAACAACACTGGGCGTTTTATGCGACTCACTGCCAGCGGGACTGGTGCGCCCCCTCTGAAAGGAATCGTGAGGCATTTTGGCTCCGGTAGACGGAAACCTGGGTAATAAACGAGACATCAGTCCAGATCGAGGTTCCGGTCCTCTCCAAACCCCATCTGAAAGGTTTAGGGAACAGTCCAGCCTGTCCAAGTCCAGAAGGACTTTAACATTTATGAATACCCACCTGATGTAGTCATAAAGATCATGCCAATCTTCCCCCTTTGGCACCGGGAAGCACATCTCCCGAGGCATTGGACAAGCTCCCTGCAGAGATACTCCTGCCTGTTTGGCCTCAGTAAAGGACAAACCTAAGGCGAAGGGAGAGAGGATAAGGCCCCGGTGATGCCGGGAGCGTTTCTCCGCACTTGCACCGCATTCCGTCCCTGGAACACGCACCCCTCCGCAAACCCCTCACCCGGATCGAACAAGATATCGCTGGTGAACACGTTCTTCACAGACATGCTGGCACACAGCCTGATGCTCTTGAGGTGGCTGTAGTGGCGGTTGAGGTAGACGGAGAGGATGTACCGGAGGTCCAGCACTAGACAGGTCCAGCGCACGGAAGCTGGGGCGGGACCCACCAGACCTGCGATCGCAAAGTGCCAACAATCACAACCGACGTTAATTTCAACTGTTTGCTTTTAAAAAACGAGCCCAGCGTTGGCCCATGCTTTACTGACAGCCATGTTCTCCAGCGGTAAAAAAAAATAAAAACTACATCTAAAACAAACCACATTTGTCTCCGCTAACTATAAAACCATTTGCAGCTTTTTAGGAGATCGCTCACTGGGTCGAAAGTGGACATAAAACACATGTCATATATACAGTACTGTTACGTTCCGACGCACGCGTTCGGTCGGGACGGTCGCGTCGTTCACCGTGTCGGGCCGTCCTGGCCGTGCTCTCGTACACGGAGCCCTTGGCGGCTCCGCACAGGAAGGGGAACTGCAGCCAGGTGGCTGTGGACTTGAACTCCTTAAACAGGTTGGAGAAGGAGACGCGGACCACTTGGCTCTCCTGAAACGCGAGACACGCGGGGAGACGTCCGGTGGAATTCAGCACGTTCGTCATTTTGAGACAATTCCAGGTTTGGATGAGGATGAAAGGAGCGAAAGACACAGAAACGACTCGAAAAGAAAGGCGCGATGATGTAGCGCTGTACCTCCGAGGCAACGTCCACGTGGACCACAAAGTGTTTGGAGGGAGCGGGTCTGAAGAGGAGGTAGAAATAGCGCCCGGTCAGCCCCAACGTCTGCGTCCCGGTTTTTGGCAAAAGGATGTAGTTGCTTGCCGGGATGCATCCTCGTATTCGGTAAACGGCAGACTTCAGCGTCTTGTCCTGCAGGGACGGAGGAAACGCTTCGATCGTGAATGAGAAGTCCGTGAGTTTACAGGGTCCGGTCCACGGACGGACGTGATCAGATCGGCCCGGAGGGAGCGCGTCGAACACGGTCGGAGGGTTTTACCGTGAGAGCGGCGACGTCCCCTTCTTTGGTGGATCTCCTCCATTCCTCAACCTTCACGTGCTTGAAGATGTTCACATAAGGCTGCTGCCACGCTGCGGTACCAAAGCAAAGTGACCACATACTCTATTCTGGTACAGTACAGAAAGTCCAGTACGCAACACTCTCCGTGTGTGCTGGGGAACTGTGACTGACTTATGATTTACGTAATCATTAATAATTAATATCTATCATTAATAACAAGGTCTGCTAGCACAAAACAAAAAGTTCGACAATAATAATTAGACAATTACATTTTTTTTTAACTTTTTATGCAGGTGGGAAAATTCATTCTGGGCGGTGGTACCACAGCGACGCCAACGGCGTTAACGCATCATGTTTTTGCAGTGTGGGTGGAAACCGGAGCACCGGGAGGAAACCCACGCGAACACGGGGGAAATGCAGAGTCTGAGCAGGATCGAACAGTGTCAGCGCTTATTGGTAATGACATCAGTCAAGCGCCGCAGTTATGCGCTGGACTTAGATATTAAGACATATATGATCATAATGTGACGTATAAAAAGTCCGGTTCGTTACCTTTCGAGGACATGACTGCGCGGGGCAAAAAAAAAAAAAGTCCAACGCTCCACACTAGTTCTTCTTCCTAATTCAATTTCACTGCGAGTCGCAGCAGCTAAACACTGAAGCAAATCGCTCTAAGCGCAGTGAGAGTCATAACAGATTCTTAAAAGGCATTTATTGTGCTAAGAAACTCTCGCGATCCGTCTTCGGCGCGCTCCCGTTACCGCAGGGCAGTGAAACTCGTCCCGTTCGCGACATTTCGGCTGCAAAACACCCGCTGATCCTCCCGCCGTCGCCGTCGCCGTCGCCGCCGCCGTATCCAAAGGCAACTCCGCTGCGCGCGCGCGCGCGCGGCCGTACGTGCTCCCGTTGCCTCATGGGATTTGAAGTTTTTTAGACGCACAATCGTTGCGCGCGTTCACAAGTGCTCGAAGCATTAAGCAATAGTAATAATAACAGTATCTTTCGCAACGTGGAGAGACAACTCAAACGCAGAAATGCATTTCAAGTCCAAGAACGAAAATGTTAGTTAAGGAGGAAACCATTCGCTAAAGAAATGCCACAACAGTGACTCGAGCAGGAGTGGGATTTGAACTTTTAAAAAATAAATGCAGACCTTTTTTATTATTTTCATTTAGCCAAAAAATGTCCCGTTTTACAGATTTCATCAGCTTCATGTTATTGCTTCAGCAATTCAGGTCGAACTCTTTTCTAAAGTGTAGCAGCAGTCTCCTTCCAGGACTTGAACCGCAACCAATCCGTCTTCAGCTGACATCATGCCACTAATGCTTAAAAACTGTGGCAAACTGGAGAAATTTTCGAGATTAAAAAAAATCTCATAATAATGCAAGTAACAAAAGCGAGTAATTTAAACAACCTAAATCCGAGGCCTTAAGATAAAGCAGTAACGTAACGTAAGTACTCTAAAATGCTGATACTTCAGGGTGCAACACACACATCAAGCGATAAAAATTAATTGCCTGACTGAAAACTTAAACGTGAAAATACTTTTAAATACTTTTTTAAAATGCCCTTATAAGTAGAATGGCAGACGCGAAGGCGTTTCGGTTTGCAGATGAGGTGTGTCCCCCGGTGTTTGCCGTAGATGTTTGGATGCCATGGAGACTGCAGTTTTTTGGGGGAATCCGTTTTAGGGACGCGCGACGCTGCGAGTTCTGCGTCAAATCGAAATTTAAGCGATGAAACGGTAGCCGATGAAGACGTGCTACTGTTCCAACGCTAACCAGCCGTATTCAATCTATGCAGTCTGATCGCATTTATTAACATTTGTCATTTCCGGCGCAGTATCAGCAAGTCGTGGTGGTATTAGATTGTTGTTCTTCGTTCTGCACCCTGACCCTCCTCCTGTGCTTGTCAGAATAAACCCAAAAAAATCATGTCTTTCCGAGACTTGAGGAGTGAGTATGATCTGCTTGCAAACATTCTTGTCTTTTATTTGTTCTATAATGATAATCGAATAACCGTCTCTATGTCTTATCTGGCCAGGATGATTTGGTGATCATGATCATGTTTTTCGCACAGGAGGTTCATGGTTGAAAGTGTTCTCTCTCTCTCTCTCTCTCTCTCTCTCTCTCTCTCTCTATCAAGACTTCACAGAGATGATGAGGGCCCTGGGCTATCCTCGCCTCATATCCGTGGAAAACTTCAGGACGCCAAACTTCGCGCTTGTGTCCGAGATCCTCGTGTGGCTGGTGAAAAGGTCTCCATCGGGATGGTCTCCCCAAGGCTGACAACCCTCGGCGGGGCTCTCCTTGTACCCGGGCCCACAGCACCCTCGCATTTTTCGTGCCTAGGCTTCTTTACGTTAACTGTGATTGTGTATTTCGGGCATTTTATAGTTCACCTCACTGGCAACAATTACGAAATGCAACAAAATTCTTAGTTGTTTCGATTTTTGCATTGATTCTGATTACATTTACATTTATTCAGTTAGCAGACGCTTTTCTCCAAAGCGACGTACATCTCAGCAAAAGTACAATTTATGCATTACATTAGGAGAAAGAGAGACATAGTTGCAGACATGTGATTCTTAAGTAAACCTAGTTTGTTACTTTCCACCTGATGCACCGATGTTCATCGCATGAGTAGATGCACAAAACTCAGGACAGACTAATCCTGATCACCTTCCTACCAATTTTTTTTCTTCTTTTTAAAAAGGTACACAAACATTTACATACAATACAGGAGTAGTATAAAGGCTTATCTGGCCACGATCATAAAGTTACGGTGCATGAACGGTTACGCCTTACATGAGCTAGAATTTATTAACTAAAGTTTATCGATTACAAAAATACTGCTAGTTCTTCTAGCGTGTCATGATTATTCACATATTATTGTAGCCATTGGAAGATTCTAGAAGGCATTCTAGCGTGTACCAGAACATTCTAGAAAGCATCTCGTCCTAAAACGTACTGGAATATTCAGCGTCTAGAAGCCAGTGGCAAAATTCATCAAAATTTTTCACTTTAAAGAATGTGGAATATTTTTCTGAAAACTCACTGATAGTACGAACTAACACCGAAAGTATGTTTGATCTAACAGAACTGAATGGAAAATGCAACAAAGGCGACATAAAATATTTGTTACGTCGTGTTATTAGTCCAAGTTCATCATAGGACTGGAACTGTATGTTTTTGCAGTATTTTAATGCTTAAAAGAGTCAACAGTGAGAGTCTTATGTTGAAAGTATAAGCATCATCAGGTTTTAGGAGGGCACATCAATATCATCCTTGGTAGAAGAAATCTTTTTCTGGCAGTTAAAAGCGATGACCGTTTTATAGTTACTTTCCCTCCCCTTAAAGTCTCATAACTAACCAACAATTGTAAGTCGCGCCATTAAGAATGTAGTGCTTGGGAAAGTAGTGGGAGTAAAAACGCTAGGTAATAGGTAGTAGGGTCATTTGCTAGAAATCTGCAAATTTAAGTAAAATTGTACAATATGTGGCATTTTTTTTCTTTTACTGGCAAAATATTTTAATGCATCTATTTTCTTGGTAGAGCAATAAAACCTGGAAAATGTATAAGAAGCATAGTACCACTAATTATGTTTAGAGAGGATTCAGTACGAGGCACCAGTAGGATGTTTTGTTAGGGATACTGCAGTAAAAAAAATAGTCTGGAAGCTGTCTAAAAAACACCTGTATAGCCTCACCTGGTCGCTTCAGTCAATGTTTGTTTTTGCTTTCGCTCTAGATATGAGCCTCAGATGGACATTCCGAGTGATGTTGAAACGGAGTCTGACCGAGTCTTCTTCATTAAAGCTGTCGCCCAGTTTATGGTACTTTTTGTGTTGTCTGGTATTTTTTATTTATAAATTAACCTCTGCTACTGCACAAATAATCTATGTCCTGCTTGTTTCTTTCAGTGGACCATATTTTTCTTTTTTATTATGGAACTAGAAAATAATAGGAAAGAATAAAATGTTCAGAATATATTCATATAGTCAGTAAAGAAATCCCGGCACTTGGAACCGAATACCTTTTACTGCGCATCTGATTTCTTACATTTTTCAGTATTGAATCTATGGTGAAATACTGCATGCTGCAGTTGAGGCCTGAATTAGTCTTTTTTAATTTTCTTTCCGCAAACAGGCTACAAAAGCTCACATCAAACTGAACACCAAGCGTCTCTACCAGGCAGATGGCTATGCAGTGAAGGAGATGCTTAAGATCACGTCTGTCTTGTATGGTGCCATGAAGACCAAGGAGTTGGCGTCTGGGGACAAGCTTGAAGAGGACAGCAGCAAGTTCAAGTTTGATTTGGGATCTAAGGTGACAGAATGAGATAGAGCCTTAATTGTCTTCGCAACAAGGCGACCGTCTGTTGTTTGCTTCAGAATATCCAGCATCCTCCCGTCTTATTATATATAATAAGGCCTGTTATAGCTCATCCAAAGTTTAAAGAAGTAACAAACAATGCAACCACTCATGTCTTCTCAACCTGACTGTTGGAATTGTCACTTAATTACAAGTTTCAAGGAAAAATGATCTAAAAAGTTATTGAAAGGTTGCAGCAGAACAGCGTATAAATGAATCAGAAATTATGGCAGTAAAACCTCCAGTTTGACCTAAAGAAATGAAGATAGAGGAGCAGTAACCATAGCGTACTCTTCGATTGAGTGCTGCTTTAATCCCTTTGAGTCTGCATTCATACAACCTTGTAGTGTCTCTACCAGAGTACATCACTCCTACTGCGAGTACACAGAGCTCAGGTTCCCTAAGGCTCCCCCGTCCATATTATTGCCACGGATTATAATTATTGTTTGGGTACCTTCTAGTCTCCATCATACACATAACAGCATCTGTATTTGGGTCAAATGGGTCAAACCAAGAAGGGTCAAGAGCAGTGAAACGTACCCCGTTAGGTGATCATGTTGTTTCCAGCCTGTGTGTGACTAATAACATACAATGACACATCTTCAACACATCTTTCTTTCTGGTTTTAGATTTCTGACCTGAAAGCTGCAAGACAGTTGGCATCAGAAATTACTTCCAAAGGAGTCACACTCTACGACCTGCTGGGGAAGGAGGTGGACCTGAGGGTAAGGAAGAGGGTCGCGTGTGTCACCCCGTGCGTGAAGGAGGAGGCGCTCTTCCCGGAACGCAGCGAAGATGGGCTTCGGACTGCGAAGCACTTAACTTAAAATTGTCCCACGTTGGCGTTCACGCGGTGGGTAGTAACAGATGCAGTAAAACTCGTATCGGCGTGTTTCTTGCTTCAGTCGTTTAACACACTTTTACACACGCACAACCGCGCGTACGAAGCTAGATATTTGTTCTCCCTCCTAGGAAATGAGAACTGCTGCCATTGCCAGACCCCTGGAGATAAATGAGACGGAGAAAGCTCTGAGAGCTGCCATCAAGGAGGTCCTTGTGAGTACGGAGAGTCGTCACACACACGGTCCAGTGTTACACATACTGAATTATTGGACCTTGCTCTTGTCATTCGATGTCTCGTTAAGGATAAAATGACCCTTATAAAGTTTAATCCTTAACAAATAGAGATTTACCCTTTTAAAGAGCTGGGTACTATTTACTGAAGTCGTTTTATCATTTCTACCATGCTCAAGGAACTTTGAAGAAAGAGCACCAGGGCTGGTTTTACAATTAAACAAACCTCTGCAATCCCTGCGGGGGATCTGAAACCTGGCAACGGCAAATTTTTAAAACTTTGCTTAATAAACAGTTTTATTAACTTCCTTGAAATGATATTAAATAAAATGATACAAAATTTGTGCTCTGTGCCTATATAATATTGTCATGAATAATTTGGTAGAAATAACATTTTACTTACAAATTCCAATTTTCTTATCCCTTTTTCCGTTATCTCTATGTATCTATATCTAAAAAACACACATATATGTATTTTTATATATGTGTGTGTGCATGTGTATGTATGAATAGCTTTATTAATTTGGAGATGGAAATCTAAGGGGTGCCGGACTGATTCTGACCCAGGGATGCTACAAACCCGAATGCCGGCACTGTTAACTGCTGTGGTGTTCGTGGCCCAGTTGGGGTCGAATCAATAGAACCGTGTGGTTTACTTTATATTAAAAAAAAAAAACATACTTACATCCAGTACAATTTAAGAATGTGACTTGAAAGGCTGAAAAGGGGCATCAGGTATCAAAGCAGTTACGGTGGCTGCTTTTGGAGCCTAAAGGTTGCCGATTTGAATCCCACTTCCTGCTGTGGTGCCCTTGAGCAAGGTACTTTCCATAAATTGCTCCAGTAAAAATTACCCAGCTGTATAAATGGATAAATCATTATAAGTAGCCAAACAGTGCAATTTATTTTGGAGAAAAGCTCAGTAAATGTAGTAAAATATGGCACATTCTTAGTCCTGTTTTTACAAAGCATCGTTGAGCTCAATAAAAAGTCCAAACACAAGTCAGTAAAGGTGCTGATTTGTCCGATATGTCACGTGAACGTTTTTCTGCCCCCAGGAAAATGTCCAGAAGACCAAAGACACGCTGAACAATGTGTCGTCAGATGAGGCCAGTCTGGAGGCAAAGATCGAAAAGAAGAAACAGGAGCTGGAGAGGAACCAGAAGCGTCTGCAGACATTGCAGAGTGTGCGGTGAGCCAGCAGCCTGCCCAGTCTGGGCTCGAGGCTCCGTGTTTATCTTAATCAAGACAATTACGCCTATGGTGGGGTGGAATGTGGTGATGTAATGACTGGAAAACTGAGTACAGTTACTGTGAGTTTGAAAGTATAGGTGGGATGCCCTGTGAGAGTTTAAATTCCCTTTCTCAGGCCAGCTTTTATGGATGAGTACGAGAAAATAGAAGAGGAGCTGCAGAAGCACTACGAGACCTACGTGGAGAAGTTCCGCAACCTGAGCTTCCTAGAGCAGCAGCTGGAGGATTACCACAGGATGGAGCAGGAGAGGTTTGAGGTGAGGCCTTCGGGAACCTCATGGAGCTGGATGATCCTTGGGGAAGAAGAAGATGCACCATCAGCTTAACCAGTGTGTGTGTGCATGCGTGTGATTCACACAGGAGACTGAGAACACCCTGCGTGCGATGCAGAACAAACTGCGCGAGGAGGAGAGGAGGCTTATGAGGAGCGGAGGTGGGCACGTCCGAGAGGTCCACAGCGCTCTCCCAGGATTCAGCCGAACTTCCACCGCACTCGGCCATTTAGACCTTTAATGACGGTCGGACCTGTTGGGTCCAGCTCGTACGTTGCAGAATGTACACAGATGGACACTCTGGTTTCCTCCCACAGCCCAGAGACGTGTTTCAGCTGAATTGATGACTAAATTGCCTGTAGCGTGTGTGTGTGTGTGTCCATATGCAAAAATGGTGAATAAGTGCAGTGGGTTAATATTTTGCACATGATTGTTAAACTTCCAGTTCACATCATAGAAGAAAATTCTGAAGGTAATATTTGGAGTTGCAAAATCAAAATTTCTTCAGGTTTTCAGGTCTAAGACCAAAACAGTGCAATTTATCATATCTCAATGACTTAATATATTAATGTATCTTAATGCTGTAAGTCACCTTGGATAAAGTTGTCAGCTTAATTCTAGTTAAATTTGGAGAAAAGCGTCTCCTAAATCATTCGATGTAAATGTAACAGTTAAGGTCTTCTGATGGATTAAGAAACCCTGGCATGGATTCGGGGATTTGGATTGAGCTCCAGGAGGCTGTCTGAAAAGACTTTAGGATCTACGCTTAAGGGAATCTGTGCTTTTCTCAGACATGCCTCATATTTTCATAGTGTGTAAATCAACGTAGTTTATGGCACCTGCACTGTTGCTCTTATGACTCCTGGCACCAAGTCCTCCCACAGTCAGTGAAATCGTGTCTGATGCACCTCTGCCGGCAGCAGCGAGAGACGAAGATTCAGACATGGACATTCCCGAGGACGAGGGTTCGGACAGCGACATTGACGATCGCAGGCCTTCCAAGCCTCAGCCCATCAGAAATGTGCCCGTCGCAGGTACAACTGGTTATAAATGTGCATGAAATCCTGCAAGATCCTGCTATGGCAGGACTTGTAGTTTCTTTCTACGTGAGAGAATAAGGTGTGAAAGTGGGTCCAGGGGAAACGAGAAGCACCGCACAGCCTGTCTTTTCGTCTGTCCCGCACAGGGCGAGGTGGAGCTCGATTTCTGGGCACCATGCAGGGAGGAGACAGCGACGAGGTCAGTCCACACGGTTTTGACTTTCACCACCTGTCGCATGCATCACAGACACATGGGAGCAGCCACCTTCTCACTGCGTGAGCGAACACGGGATAGGCACTCGCTCGGGTCGGGGAGGTCGAATCTCGGTGCTACAGGTGGTCCTCGACTTATGCCAGGGTTCACTTATACTGTATTAAGTAAACTATAAGTGTATTTATATGACACTTTTTTCTCCAAAGTGACCTATAATTTTTTTTTTTTTTTTAACTGATTTATGCAGCTGGGTAACTTTACTGGAAGAATTTAGGGTAAGTACCTTGCTGAAGGGTACTACAGCTAGGATTCGAACCTGCAACTTTTGAGTCCAAAGGCAGTAGCGCTAACCACTACTCTACCAGCTGCCTACGTACATGTTCAGTTGACACGAAGTGAACACACTGAAATACTGGGGCATATGAAGGGAATTTGTTACATTTTCCCCCCAATTAATCATATAAAATCATATAAAAATTACAGTAATATAGATATTATTTTATACTCAAATATATTATATATATATTGTGTATATATATGTACTGTATATTCAAATACACTATAGTATTTTTTCAATCTGTACTATATTATTTTCAGTTTTATTTCTAAATGTCTTTTTCTTTCTAACACCAAACAAACTCGCTTCTTTTCTTGTTACACATTTGACTTAAAAAGTAACTTGATGAGAATCACAAAAGATAAGTACCGATCGCTGATGGACCCCTGAACGCTGAGTGAGACCCAAACGGTAAGAAACATGGTGTTTTGGGGTACTGCGCCGGACAGATGTTATCGTATAGCAGGTGGAGCGGTTGTCCTTCGATGTTGCAAAGGAACATTAGGACTCAAAAATTATGTTATTATGTAAAAACGGTGGCACAGCGAGTAGCGCTGCTGTCTTACAGCGCCTGGGTGGTGCCCTTGGACGTGGGTTTGATCCCCATTCAGTCTGTGTAGGTTTCCTCCAGGTGCTCTGGTTTCCTCCCACAGTCCAAATACATGGTGTTAAGGTCCCCCCATAGTGTGTGAGTGAGAGAGAGAGAGGGAGTGTTCCACTGATGTATGGATGAGTGATCCAGTGTAAGTAGTGTATCTAGCAGTGTAAGTCACCACGGTGAATATGGTGTGTGGGCTGGTAACACTACATAGAGTTCATTGGAAGTCGCTTTGGAGAAAAGCATCTGCTAAATAAATAAATCTAAATGTAAGAGTGATGGGACAGCTGTCGTAAGTCACGTGTCATGAGTCGAGGACCACCTGGCGTGTGGTGTTCAGTTTGCCTTCACTGTCCCCAGAAAACACTTCCATTCCTGCTCTGATGATACTCAAACCGCTCGGCCGGTTGCCTGTGCTTTGTCCTCGTCGCCTCACCCCTCATCCTTCCCCAGCACTCAAGTATCTTTTCTCCCTCTCTACACCACGCATTTCCCAAAAGCCCAAAACGACTGTGCCTGGCTCACTTCCACGAGCCCCCACGGGCAGGAAGAAGAAGGTTGGTTTTGTGTGTGTCCCAGGGGTTTCCTGCCCGTCACTTACGGCGGTCTCCATCAGTGTTCGTCGCCCGTATCTCCTCATCCTCACTTCGGTGTCAGACGCTGGAGAACCATGACCCTTTTTCGTAGAATGGAAAGTCGACATGAGCGCGAGCAAAGCCTGCTCTTTAGAAGCCCCCGTTTGGTGCTGTGCCCCCTTGGTAGCCATAGTTTCCATAGCTGTGATGTTGATAGTTGACTTATTTCAATGAATGTGATTTCTGTATTTGTTGGATTAGGGTTTGTACAGCAACCTACGCAGCAGGATATAAGTGGTTTCCCACGCTCTCAGGTAGACTTGAGAAAATCTTTTCGTCGCGGCCTCAGTCACGACACGTAAGCGTTCACGGCCCCGACATGTTCTGTCAGGAGTCGCACCCGGGGCTTCCGATCAACCGGTTTTTCGTTTCTTTCCAAATGTCTCGGAAGGTGGAAGAACGTTTTCTAGATTAAGCTTGAATGTGAAGGAACCATAGCATATATGAAGGTACTTGTACATGAACGTGAATAGTTGCGTTTCGCTGCTTAAAAAAATATTTCCCATTTGAGAATTTTGACGTCGAGGACACTTATCCAAGTGTCCCGTTTGACCGAGCCGACGGCTCTCTCCCGCGAATGTTCTGATGGTGTTGGTTCCTCAGGAAACATCCGAGGACAGCGAGATCGACGTGGACGACGACGACGACGAAGATGAGGACGAAGACGAGAACGGCGACCCCGAGGATGAGGACAGCCTGGAGGCGCCCGTTCCCAGGAGCTCACGGCCTTCCCATGGCCTCCGCCGCCCTGAGCTGCTGGAGGAGAGCGACAACGACTTCTGAGGCGGTAACCGGTTCTCCGCTTGAGGAAGGACGTCTGATCCGCGCCACGACATGCAGACCACATGCTTAGAGCTGGAAGGAAAGTGTACAGCTTAGGTGTCCTCTTGTGTCATCTTACACTTGCGCATAGGGACCATCCGTGGTGTTGCGACGATATTCATAAATGTGCCGTTACTATAAACTACAGTTTAAAAGCTGTGTAAATTGTTCTAGAAAGACAAACTCGTGACCAAATGACTACAACATTATAGACGACTGAAGATGTTAGAAATGAATAAATCATTATGAAACATGTCCTTGGGCAAAGGCGTCCGTGAAACCGAAAGTTAATAGTGACACTATTGTTGTGTTCCAAGTGTTTTTTTTTTTTCCTTGATTGTAAAGAACATTTTTTATAATAAAGGCTTGACAGTGTTGGAAGCTTGTTATAAAACGACGGATACTCTTAATTACAGAGGGAAGCTGGAAATAAGTCTCTTCTTTAGTTGTACAGCAATGTGTGTGTTTGTTTGTATATGTGCATGTGGTTTGAGATACTACTTTTAGACCCAAAGGCTGCAGGTTTGAGTCCCCCCTCTGGCTGTTGTACCCTTGAGCAAGGTACTTACCCTAAATTGCTCCAGTAAAAATGACCCGGCTGTATAAACGGGTAAATAATTCTGACCTTGCTGTTATAAGCGTCTTTGAAGAAAACCATCAGCTACATGTGTGAATATGCTGTATTTTACAAGATAACTAATTCCTTATGCTCTATTACATGTCATTATACAGTTTCACATTCTATTTGTCACATTGTACCCTGTTAACTAAGTTAAGACTCATGGAACTGATACTACTTATGGGGTCTTTAACACTCGCATCAGACCTGCTGGCGCACAGAAGCAAGACACAAAGCTTTGGAACAACACACACACACTCCAACCTGGATGCTCTCAAACACACAGATGTGCATAACTTCTTAGGAACACTACAGTCGTGTATCCAGTCGCTTCAATCTGTGCTGCGCAAAGTTGCCTTGGTAAAAATAACCTCTCGGAGGAGGCATCGAGGTCACGGCATGTTTGTTTAACTAATTACATTCTTAAAAAAGCTAAACCAAAACATGTCTGCAGCAGCACTATAAATTTCACAGTTTGCAAGCGCACTGAATGCGTCTTAGACTGGATCACTAGATACAGAATAAAATCCCAGTAATATCCCTTATTTGTTGTTCAATCGCACTGGGGTAAAAGATACCAGACAAGCTGACAAAAAGAATACAAGCACAATGGAGAGTTAATTTTTTTGCAAGGCTTATTTTAAAAGCAGCTCCGTGCAAATATAACGGGCCGGAATGATCCGTAATCAAATGTTTGCACCGACTCTCCGCCGCAAGATCCGAGTCCAGGACGAGAACTCCGGAAATGGGTTTTCGGAAAGTCAGCAGGGGCCCTTTGCCAGGGTTACAAACGTCAGGTTTTTAAAAATGTTTTCCTTTTCCGGCAGCATGCCACGGTAGCGGTGTTTTTCGAAGGGCGTAAACAACTTCTATTCACGCCGAGTAGAAGTTATTAGAAAGTTCCTCATTGTCGTTCAGACTATATAAAGGTTGTTTTGGTGGTAAGTACTTTTATTGCGGTGGGTGCATCCAGGAAATGTATTGCGGAGAAGCGCTTGTGCCACGAAAGTTAAGTTTAGAGCGTTTTTCTGTTGCAAGTGCTCTGCGTGTCTTTTCTTCGGCGGAACGGGCGTCGTTTCCCTAATGGATTTCTTTTCCAGGCCCGAGTCTTGCCCTTTCAGCCCAACAATGAGTCCTGGACCTCGGTGTAGAGCTGCCGCGTACCTTCCTAAGTGCTTCTGGAAAGGATCCACTGTCATATCGCAGGGTACACCCATTCAGGTTACAAGAGCTCCACTTTATAAGGAGTTTCATTTAATACTTAAACTTCAGTAGTGGGGTGTGGAGCACAGTACATTCTGGACAGGGCATCTGTCTCTCCCATCATACTCAGACCAGGGTCAGTTTAGAGTTAACTATTCGTGTTTGGCACAGTGGCACAACGAGTAGTGCTGCTGTCTCACAGCACCTGGGTGGTGCGAGAGGACATGGGTTCGATCCCCACTTAGTCTGGGTGGAGTTTTCATGTTTTCCCTGTGTCTGCATGGGTTTCCTTCAGGTGCTCTGGTTTCCTCCCACACTCCAAAAACATGCTGTTCAGGTTCACCCACAGCGTGTCTCACTGATGCATGGAGGAGTGACCCATTATAAGTAGTGTGTCTCGCAGGGTAAGTTACCATGGTGAATAAGGTGTGTGGGCTGATAACATTACATAGAGTTCACTGGAGAAAAGTGTCTGCTTAATATGTAAATGTAATGTGATGTTTTTGAGTCATTGGGGGGGGGATGCAGATTCACCCCGTGTTTGTGTACAAACTCCACAGGGATGAAAGGGGCTTCGAACCCGCAAGGGGATGTGCACTTGGAGATGTCAGGTGCCAGTGCTGTATCATTGTGCCGCCTGTTTGTTTACACATGAGTAAAAATTATATTTGATCAGAGTTGTTATTCTCCTGAGCTGAACAGTTATTGCAGAAATTAAAAAACAGACAGAAACAGGTAATTTAATTTTAATATCTAAAGTATCTGTCTTGTTGCAAGTACTGTATCTGGCTTATCCTGTAAGGCACAAGTCATACAAAAACATCATGTTTGTTATTGAAAAATTATTTAAATTTCAGCTGCAAACCTTAGGAAAAACAATTGGTCAAAGTAGGCTGAGAGTTTGTTACAAAAATAAAAAAAATATTACAGTCCCTACATACAATATTTACATTGTTTCAAAGTAAAAGATGTCAATGGAAACAAGAATATTAGACACACAAAAGTTTCAGATGTGACGTGATGCGTTTCAGGGAGAAAATCTCAGTTTTTTTTTAAATGTGGCAGTAAAAACCAACTGGAGCGACTAACCTCAAACCCTTATCTAATGAGAAAGAAGATAAAAAGGAATAAAAATCCAATAGAGCTTCAGTGGTGACCGTTCGAATACAAAGCAGTGCAACATCTACAGTAACTTCAGTGGACAGATACAAGGAAGAAGTTACTGCTTAGGAAGAGTCTTGTACAAATGGCGTCTGTGTGTTGCGGTGCTCTTCTCTTCAGGGCACCTCAGCGTAAACCAGCGGCCAGCACACGACGACGCACTCCGACCGGGACCCCTCCCCGGAACACGGGGCCTCCTGAGAACATCAGCAGGGGAGATGGTGCAGGTCTACAGTTCAGCAGCTTCCTCCACGTGCTCGTTCAGCTCCATTGAGTAATAGTCCTGAGGTCGCCTGTAACACACACAAAAAAAATTATATATATAAAAAAAATAATCAACCAAATGACCTTCTCTCATCTCGCTCAATCCACCAGACTAGAGCGGGCGCTGGGCTTGATTCCAGCTGATTTATATCTCTTATTTTCCTGCCAGCATATTACTGCTCTGATGTTACCATTATTCATATGACATTTTACATCAGCTTTTTTTTTTTTTTTTTTTATAACTGATGTCATTCTCAGATTTGTTACAACAGGAATCAATATTAAACACGCAGCAAAATCGGGTTTGTTATTTCAGATATAAAGCGGTAATTATGGAGCTTTTTGGAGTCAATTAAGTTATAAGAAGAAGGCCGGAGAAATATTGTGCTTATCCAAAAGCACTGATTTATTGGACAACTTCAATGCCTTTTGAAGTTGTTATATTTCAGAATGCCGTAAAACTAAATGAGCGAGGCTTTGCAAATTACTGTCTGTAATTATTCTTTACAACGTTCATCCGCAGCTGTTGCGCCATCATTAAGTGTCATTTATGGTCAGTAGACTAGCCGATCCCCACCAGCCCAGGATCGAGCGAAGGTGTTGCAGACGGTACGAGACCGGGTGACCCCGAGACCTCTGCGGAGCGCGACCTGGCACCGAAGCAAGTCGATCCTCACCTTTTTTTGTAGAAGTAGGCGAAGAGGGCGGCTCCCAGCGCCACCAGGAGCAGCGCTCCCACCACCAGGCCGATCTGGTAGCCGAGACCAGACCCTGATCGGAAAACACTGCTTCAGTACCTCAGTAGGGACTGGCTTTACCAGCTTCCACATATCAGTGAAGGTATCGTCTAAAGATCATTCTCCGGCACATGAAAAATGTACTTTTACATTCGTTTAGCAGAAACTAATCAGTCGATACATCGACTGGCCAAAGCGACTTGCGGTGTTCAGCTACGTACAATGATTCTCCCTTGCGTACAGCAGGGAAGCTTTTACTGTCTCCATTCAGGGTACGTACCTTGGTCAAGGGTACTACAGTAGGAGGTGGGATTTAAGGGTAGGAAGCTCCTCTAGTACCTTTTAATCAGCTTTGATTTTTGTAGTAGGGCAGGTAGTGTAGTAGTTACATTTGCTGTCTTATGACCCAAAGGTTGCAAGTTCCAATCCCACCTCCTGCTGTGGTACCCCTGAACAAAGTATTTACCCTAAAGTGCTGCGGTAAAAATTACCCACATGTGGAAATGGAGGAATGGTTGTAGTTTGCTTTGGAGAAGAGTTTCAGCTAAATGAATAACTGATGCAAACCCTGCTTTTGTACCTGATCTGTGAAAAATCTCAAAGGATATTTATGAAGTGTCAGAAATGATACAATCCTCATACAGCCGTTCGGCAGAAAGGGGAAATCTGGACATTTGCTTTGTCCTACAATAAGGCTGTCGCAAGCTGTGATTTAGAAGCAGTTGCATAAGAGAGTCTGATGAAACTCGAGCGCCGAGTTACGGCGTAAATGGAGAAGCGTTTCGGTTCGCAATTTGTGAATCACGGGATGACCTCTGCCATGGAACGCAACGCCGCTGTTGCAACTGCGGCGATGCTCTGCGATGACTCAAAACGACACGCCGCAGACATTGAGCCACGAGCCGAGCCGCACTCGTCATCCGCAGGATACGGACGTGCGCATTCTGAGCTTTACGTGCCACGTTATTTCCAAATTATAGAAGATCGGGAGCCTGAAGTAGCTGTATGAGGAAATGCACGTGTTGGTGCCGAGCAGCCTTGGTGATCTTCGAAGGTAGTGCCTGTTCAATGCTTAGCGTTACCTTCTAGAAACTAGATTTAACTCAACGTTAAAAAGTAAACCAATGAAAAATTATGCAATTAATATACCATCACTCATTTCATAACTGAAGGGGACCATAGGTGGCACATGGTTTGACCTTCTGCCCTTTACATGGATGATCTAGGGTTGAATCCAACCCCTGAGCACGGTACTCACCCTGAATTACTCCAGTTAACACCACCCAGCAGCGTGAGGGGGTAAATCAATGTAAAGTAGCTTAACATTGTATGTCACTTTGGGGATAAAAGGAGAAAAAGTATGCTAAATATGTAACAAAATTGGATCTGATGGAAAGCGCAGGACATACTTTCACCCACAGACTTGTCCACTATGGTGTTGGAGCAGCTGTTGCCCAGGGTCCTGGACCAGTGGTCCCGGGACGCCTGCAGAATGAGCTCCCGCTGGCGGGCCGACAGAGCTTGGATGCTGCCCTGCACGCTGAGCCGTCCTGCTGCGCAGGAGAAGTTCGCCTCTGGGAAAGGAAGTAAAACACGGTCAATGGGGACAGAACCGTTTCCATCTCGCTGAACTTTTTGTGCCACGAAGCAAATTCTGGGGGCCAAAAATAAGAAACGCTCAGATGCGTTGCGCAATATATACTCAGTGAAAAGAATGCAGCACAAGCAGGTTTTGGTATATACTCCATATACCTTGTGATGGAGTGGCATCCTGCCCAGGGTGTACCCCAACTAGCCAAGTGCCCTGCGATTCTGGGATAGGCTGTGGACCTGGCCTACTCCAAACTCACGCACATAATACATACACGTGTACTTCCACAGGAGTGAAGTTGTGTGCGTGCGCAGACCGACAGCGAGTGGCTCACCACGCAGGTAGAGAGGGGAGATCCCACAGTGACACTGCTCCTCCAGGTACAGGGCCACCTCCACCTCCTGGCCACCGCCATCCTCCGACCTCCAGCCACTGCAATCTGCGAAGGGACACACAGAGAACGGAGGTGTTGACGTGCGGTACGAACGATTTTCACCGTTTGCCAATATGCGATGCTGGTGAAATTGAATACCTTGTCCAAACCGCATATGAAGTAATATTCATTCATTCTCCTTAGAGAGCTAACTGCTGACCAGGCCAGCAGGTGGCACAGTGACTAAGGTTGCCACTTTGCACTTGAAGGACCCAGATTTGAATCCCACCTCCTGCAGTAGTACCCTTGGCCACAGTGCTTCCCCTCAACTAATAGTTAAAAATTACCCAGCTGTATAGTAAATTGGTGTCAGAAAAGCAGTTGCTAGATTAAGACCTTTCATGAAATTATAATTATGTCATGGGATTCTCCACTAATGTTTAACAGGTAGAAGAAACTGCCCTAAAGTGACACGATTCTCAAATTTTATATGATGAGACGTTCGTTATGGACAGAGACGTACTCGGAAAGTGTTGCTCCCCGTCGGTACCAGGTGGTCCGAGGCACAGGTCGATGTTGCTGGAGAACGTGGAGCTGGGACACAGGTTTTCGAGGCGAGGGGTATGTGCCGAGGCAGTCCACACCAGCGGGCTCCTCACCTCGCAGCAAGAGCAGCGACTGAGGGACACGGGCCCCTCCACTGTCCTGTGGGCGCGAGGGACAGCGAAGCAAACAATAAGCGCTTAGACATTACGGCCTCCGCTCCAGCAACACTGCATGTTGGAGACGGTGTTCAGCAGGCCTAGGGTTCACACTTGTAAATTCAACACCATGTGATGGCAGATTCAGAGCTGGATTAGATAGAGTTCATTGCAAGTCTATGTAGTGTTACCAGCCCACACACCTTATTCACCGCGGTGACTTACACTGCTAGATACACTACTTACACTGGGTCACTCATCCATACATCAGTGGATGACACTCACTCACCTACCTGAACAGCATGTCTTTGGAGTGTGGGAGGAAACCAGAGCACCCAGAGGAAACCCACAGACACTGGGAGGACATGCATACTCCACACAGACTGAACAGGGATCAAACCCATATCCTCTCTCACCATGCAGGCATTGTGAGACAGCAGCACTACTCGCTGGGCCACCGTGCATGATTATGCTCCATCACCCTGATACTCACCTGAGAGCAGGCGTCACCTGCTGTCCTTTGCTCCTTCCCAGAATGCTCAGCAGGTGTTGGTCCTTGGTGAACACCACCGTGTCCACGAGGCTGGAGTTGGCCCCCTGTAGCCCCGCCTTGCTGGAGCAGAGGGGGCCGTAGCAGAGAGCCACAACTCCCTGACTGGGTACTGCTGCACCATTTACCCATGGGGGCCATGTCTGGTCTGGAGAACACAGGAATATTTACATCAACGTGGTGGAAGTGAAGGTATAGGTGGCAGTGGTAAATATTGCAGAAACACACGGAATCTGTTGAATCAAGAGTTTTCAAATAGGGAAGGGGGCAGCTGGCAGCGTGGTGGTTAGAGCCACTACTTTTAAATACGAAGGTTGTTGGTTCAAATCCCCTTTCCAGTTGTGGTATTACTGAGTGAGACACTTATCTAGCTGTAGTAATGTGTAGATAAGTAGCTTAACACTAAGTTTCTCTTGCAAAAAGTGTCATGTAAAGAACCCTTTTTGCCAAAAAGATATTTTTTCATACCATATTTATAGCAGCATTATGCCCAAATATAAACCCCAAAGCTAGATGACAACTCTGGGTGGCACAGTGGTTATGGATTTCTCATCTAAAGGTGCCTGGTTTAAATCCCCCAGTACCTGTAGTACCCCTTACTATCATGTATCCTGATAAGGAAAGAATACCTTGCTGTAAAAGTGGATAAATCACTAAGATTAAGCAACACTGTCGGTTACATTGCATAAAGGGGGCAGCAAAGAAAAAAAAACTGATATTAAAATACAGCCAGTGCTCACCAGCACCCGTGACATTGCCGATGAGATAGAAGCCATCATGCCCGGTGGTCCCCGTGAGACGCAGGGCTATAGCGGCTCCGTGGTACTGTTCGTCAAACACGAGCAACACCAACCCATGCAGCTCCGTCAGAGGGGGAGCCAGCAGCTCCACAAAGGCCTCCTGCGAGGCATTGCCGGACCAGTGGGCGCTGCTGATCTCGTTGATGACAACCCCCGCTGGAGGATTAGGACACGTGTTCTTCCCCAGAGGGGTCGGTGATGTCAACTAGGTAAAGATAGTTGACCAATCAGGATTCAGGTTGAAGCAGCGCAAAGTTATTTATGTAAAGGACATTTACGTTTATTCGTTTAGCTGATGCTTTTCTCCAAGGTGACTTACACAGTGTTAAGGTTGTAGTTACTTATCCATTTATACAGCTGGGTAGTTTAGGGTAAGTACCTTGCTCAAGGGTATTACAGCTGGAGGTGGGTTATACAACGCTGCACTGATCCCTCTGGATACAAAATGCTGGGTGTTCAAATCCCACCTCTGGCTGTAGTGCATGCACACATTGTCTGAAACCACTTATCCCATGCAGGGTCACGGGGAGCCAGATCCTAACCCAGCAATGCAGGGCACAGGGCTAGAGGGAGAGGGGACACACCCAGGATGGGATGCTAGTCCATCACAAGGCACCCCAAGCAGGGCTTGAACCCTAAATCCACTGGAGAGCAGGACCTGGTCAATCCCACACCACCAGCTGCTGTATCCTTAAGCAAAGCACTTATCCTAGACTGCTGAAATTATGCTACCTAGCCGTACGAATGGGAAATTGTAAGTTGCTTTGACAAAAAACATCAGCCAAACATTTTACCAAGAGCAATCACACAAATTGGACTGTGTTAAATAAGCAAATAAAGATGGCATTTTTCAAAGAAATCATAACCCCTTTTTGAACCATCCTCATTTGCTTATACATGTTACTTGTAATTTGAGTAATATCAGTGTGTAAACACCTCCCAAGACACATCCTTGTGTGATGGAGGGATGCTCACCATGAAGGACGACAAGTCAGCGGAAAGCAGGCTGTTGCAGCGACTGAGAGACTCATCCTCTGCAAGGAAGGAACTGTCCTCAAGGAGGGGCAGCTGTCCCGGGGTCAGGGCATCGCTCAGGTCACGCGCTTCCTTTGCTGACTGGCGGTAAACGACAGCATCCAGCAAACCCTGGGTTGGAATGCCTGCCGACAGCACTGACGGGGGTCCGTTGGCGCTGCGGTACAGGGCCACGGCGTCAGGGCCATTCTGGATAGTGTTAGGAGGCAACGATATGGAAGGGGCAGGGATCATCTTGTCGCTTCCCACGAGGAAGTAGCCCTGAGCATCTGTGAAGTAGCCGGTGAGGCTGATCTCTCGGTAGGGTTTGCCGTTGTGGCCGCTGAAGAGCAGCAGCCACACACCGTCTAAGGACATCCGCCTCCCAGCCGGGTGCCAGATCTCAACAAACTCCGAGTCCTCTCCATCACCCGGGGTGTCAGCGTTCACTTCGTTCAACAGGAAGTCCTGCTGGTTGGTTGGATCCCAGGGGGGCGGCTGCAGGGGAGGTGCGGTGCCTTCCGGGGTTACTATGGGGACAACAGTTTAGAGCTCAGCGCCACGGATTTTGCATAACATTTGATAATTAAATTCAACAAATATCGTGTGAACATGTCCTGGTATTGGCATCTTGATGGAGTGGGGTTACGAGAAGGCCAAGTTACTTCTGCACCAAGCTAAAAATAAGTGAGCGACATCAAGCGCTGCATACCGTTAAATTCACCTACACAAGTGGGATATCGTACTTCCTCGATCAAGCGCATGCGAAAACGGAGGGAAATGGAAATGCAGCAATGACGTGGTCGTCTAGAGTCAATATGCCAGTGTAGTGCAGAAGTGCTACGGTCACCAGCACACCCCATCCGCCCTATTCCTCACCAACTTTCTGAGGGCAAGACAGTGGCCACAAGCAGTCGTTGGGCTGTCCTGGCGTCTGAACGGCCTCAACGAAAACCCCCGGGTCTCTGTTCCAGGTAGCTGCGCCACAGCGACTGAGGGCGATGACCTCGTTGTCCACCCTGAAAGGAGTCCGCAATGAGTCCAGCCTGTGGTTGACAGGGTTTTATCGACGACGTAGATCGCCGTGTGCGATGTACAGTTGTTACTTGCCTGCTGCTGAGCTGAAAGACCTCTCTTCCGGGGATGAGGGTCTCAACCACATTGGCGTCGACTTCACCGTTGGACTCCGCATACACAAATGCGTCCAGCGGTTGCTGCGAGTTGAGTGGATTGCCCACGAGGAAGTCCGCTGCTGTCCCGTTATACAAAGCCACAGCCCCCGAAGATGACCCATGGGGCTTTAATACGGAGAGGTTGCCTGGAAAGAACACTGCATCGCCTGAAAAGCAAAAGTCACGATCAACTCCCTACTCTCATTTACCCCCCCCCCCCCCAAAAAAAAAAAAAAGCTCCACTTACAAGGTCTTATGACTGATACCATTTTAGTCAAACACTTGAGAAATGGCAATGTATTTTCTTACTATTTAAATTTAATCAATTAAAATTTTACCCTATATTTGCAGAAATAAAACATTGCGCATTGCAAAAGGGATCAGAGTTGCAAAACTGAATTAAAAAGTGAAATATTTTAAAATAATGAGCAGGTTTGGTTGTACATGTGAGCATTAAGGAATATGTACCCATGAGCTCAGTCATTAAAGCGAGAACGACCAAACGTGTTCCAAAAATGGTACGGTTCGGTTGTTCCGTTCCGTTGTCAACTGCGTACAACACGGACCACACGATGACTGCATTTGCACCGTTTGCACTCTACGGTACGATTCCAATCCTGAGATCTTAGCCGCTCGTCCAATGGATCTGTTACTAAAGTAACAATTGTTGAACACAAACAGAAGTACCCCAAACCCAGAAACTTTACCTGCGAGTCCACTATCCCTTGAGGTTATGAGGAAAAGCCCTTTCGCTGTGGGACTGATGTCCATGCTGAAGGTGACCGTGGTGGTTTTTCCATCCAGGAGCACAAGGACCATGGAGTCACTGGGTTGAGGTACAACGAGCTCCACAAAGCCCACCGTTTGGCCCCCGCCGAGCTGGAGCTCATTAATGCGGGGGTCCACACTCTCGGGGGCAGGGCAGAGGTTGTGTTGACCGGGGGATGGAGGGGACACGTGAAAAGTCCAGCTCCCAGCAGAGAGCCAGCAACGCTCTATCGACTCGTCGCCCTCATGCACGCTGTCGTCCTCGAGGAACGCCGGAGACCCCGGTGTTAGGACGTCTGCCAGAAATTCCGCATCCCTCGACCTGCGTGTCGCGTACACAATGGCGTCCACCAAGCCAACGGTGGTCAGGTTCATTTTCTCACTGTACTGCGCTTCCTCGCCATGGTAAAGCGCTATAGCGTCCGGCCCATTCTGCACAGTGTTGGGGGGCAGGATCACTGCCGGTTTAGGCTGGACATCAGCAGAGCCCACCAAGAAGAAGCCCCTGTCATCTGTGGCGTAGCCGTTTAGGTCAAGTACCTTATAGGCCACGTTTCCATTGCCGTTGTAGAAAACCAAAGTGTACCCGGCTAAAGAGGTCTTCTTTCCACTGGTGTGGTACAACTCCACAAACTCCGTGGCATCCAGCTTGGGGTTGTCTGCGTTCACCTCGCTGATTATGAAGCAGGGTTCACCCACCACAGACGACACCAGCTGAACCAACAAGAGGAAAGCAACCACGCGCGAAGTCACAGGGAACCGCCGTCCAACAGTTGCGACGGCTCTCGTGCCACAAAGACGCGACACAAATCCTTCACTCCTCAGGGTATACATCTTCTGCCGCTCCTAAAAGATCATTATCAATATTTAGATAACCAGACACGAGGGACAGAAGCATACGGTTCCTATCATTCAAAGGATAGAGTCAAATACAGAGATGCAATAAATGTAATTTATTTTCAGTGTATTCATATAAAATGTGAGCCTTCGATTCAATTTGCATGTGAAATCCTTTGTCGAGTACACACGTCCTCCAGCAAACTTCAGGTCCTCATGTTTCCATTTGAAAAGAAGCTTTGACTTTTCATAGTCAAGCTGAACTCTTTGAACCCGTGAGTCACCCTCAGGGGGTAAGACATCTGCGAAAGTGCGCAGTTCCAACTGTATTTAAGGACATGGACACACACAGCAGGATGCAGCCCGGACACCTCTTACTTTTATTTAAATGTATTATTCACTTATCTGACACTTCTCTCCAAAGCTTTTACAATGCTAAATTAGAATGAATTAGCCATTTATGCAGCTGGGTCATTTTCACTGGAGCAATTTAGGGTTAAAAGTTGCTTAAGGGTACTACAGTATGAGGTAGGATCAAAACCTTGGTCCCTAGAATTGAAGGTGGCAGCTCTAACCACTGTGCCACCTACAGTCCCTTAGCTAAAATTAAGCATTTTGTTTTTTAATCTAATATCAATTTTGTTGTGTGTTGATTGGTTCCCTTTTTTTTTTTTTTTTTTTAAAACATTCGGTTTCTGTGGCCTCCTGCCCAGTGCTTAGTAACAGATGGCCGGCTTTGTGGTGCTGGGGTTAAAGCACTGCACTCAAGTGAAAAACACTGGGTTTGAATCCCAGACTCTCCAGGAAAGACCAATAGCTTTAAGCTAAGTGTAACGACATCTGTCGTATCAGCATTACTGTGTTCAGCTGATTTTCTCCAAACCAACTTCAAGATACAATAATCTACCTTTTTCCATAGGTGGGTAACTTCTGCTGGAGCACTTTTTTTTTTTTTATAAAGGACAAGTACTTTGCTTTATTACAGCCGGAGATGATACTCAAACCTGCAACCTTCGAGTCCAAAGGGATGAGACCTAACCATTACACTACCAGCTGGCTTAGTACATGTGTTATTGACTGTACATGTTGACAATGCAGGTTGGTTAAGATGATAAATAAAACAGTAACCACACACAAGGGGCAGATGGTAGTGCAGTGATTAGAGTTGCTACTTATGGACCTCAAGGCTGCAGGTTTGAATCCCACTTCCAACTACAGTACCCTTGCACCAAATACTTAAATTACTCCAGTAAAATTACCCAGCTATATAAAAGGGTAAATGACTAACAGTGGCTTAACACTGTCAGTTGCTTTGGGGGAAAGCATCGACTAAGTGAATAAATGTGAACGATTAAAAATGGGATATGACCTGGAACAAAAAAAAAAAAAAAAAAACCTGTTTGCCTAGACTAGAGTTCATACAAGTGTGGTAGAATGAACTTGTAGGTCTGTATTAAAAAAAATGAATAATTTATTAAATCACATTTCCTCACTAACCCTTGAAATGAGGGGGTAAATAACTAATTGACTAAGAGGTCGAGGCAGTACAACAGGCGCGTTTCGTCGAGACAAACGGGGGGGAAACACGTTGACCCGGGACTGGAGCGCGCGGATGGGCTCGGCTCGCACCCTCCCCATCACCATGTGGTTAAAGCACTCCTCACATGTCCGCTCGTGTACCTCGGTAGAGCTTTGTTTAAAGTCACGCCACACGAGCACACGCACAAAAATAAATTTATATATGTTATAATTTATAACTGTACGCAGCTAAACACGGCGAGTCGCTTTGAAGAGCGGCGTCATCTGAAGGATGAAATGCAAAAATGTATCACATGTTGCTTTTGTTACTCGAAAACAGAGTTAAGAGTGGGACAAAACGCTGAAAAAGGCGCTGAAACGTCTCGACCCTCCGGTTGCATTTAAGCCCAGATTCCTCCTCGCAAATCCGTTTTTCACACTTTCGTGTTTGTTCGCCGAATCACCTGGATGAAGAACTTCATTTTATGCGGAATAAACCTAAAACCTCCTAAGTTCTCCGGGTCGGACACAAAGGCTGGGCAGCGCTCCTTTAACCCCGAACACGATGCAGCTGCTCTGGACTAGTTAGTCGTTTAACTAAACAGCGTAACCAGCTAACTAAGGCGGCACAGGCGCGGTCCCGGGGCGGCGGCGGCGGCGAGCTGCGTGTTCGAACGGGCGAGCGGGGGTGTACAACGTGGTAAAACATACACGCGTGCGCGCGCACACTGGGCAGCGAGCGAAAAAGACACGAACTGAAACATCACACACCGACCGAGTGTCAACGAACGCGCATTTTGGACGGAACCCAGCTGAATGTCCAGAAGAACAAGACTGGTTAACCTGTTACAACTAGAACTAACCCAAGACGAGTTGTAAACAAATGTAAGGAGACTACCAAGACTAGTTTCAGCCCATGAGGACCAGAACTAACTCACGAAGACGAGAACTTAGAACTAATCCAGTAAGACTAGGTCTAAGACTGGAACACTAGTTCCAACCCATGAAGACTAGAACTAAGACAAGGTCTAACCCATGAAGAACTTAAGCAAGACTAGTTCCAGCCCATGAGGACTACAAGTAACGCATGAAGCCAAGAACTAAGACTAGAACTCATCCACTAAGAGTTCCAACCCATGAAGACCAGCCAGCATGCGACTACTCTCTACTGCTTGGGAAACATCTAGGGTGACTTTACAGAATTTATGACTTACTGGAGGACTGAGGATCGTCCTCTTCTCCACGTCGGATCCTCCTGATCTTCCAGCTCGGTCCCCGCACGACTGCTTTGGAGACACGTTCTCCTCGGTGAGAGCTCTTATGGGTCCACCAGCCTGACCACGTCTCCTCCTCCTACTTTCTACTCCTCCTCCTACTCCTCCTCCTCCTCGTCCTGCGTGGGCGATCCCACAGAGATGCTCAGAAAAAGTTGGCCGAGATCTCCTCCCGATGAGATGCAAGAAGACTGCGCCCCCCAACCAGCAGAAGGGTTTCTTCTCGTCCTCGACAAACCCCGCTCCGTGACTCTCCGTAAGGGACTGGAAGAAGATACACCCCGTGTTGTGTGTGTCTCGAGGCTGTCGATACACACTGACACCAGCAGGACACGGGTTCACAGCTCAGACTGCAGCGTTTGCCTCGCCAGTTTCAACCCACTTTCACTTCTCCAGCTACACTATATTTGGTGAACCCTAACAAACCATAAGGGAAAAATCAAGGATATTTAGCAACCGGGACGTTTCGCAACATCCCCTCAATTCCGTCACTTCGATTCGTAACGGAACTGGGCAGCGGAACCGCGTCGGAGCCCTAATTTAAACACATGCACGAGGCACCGTGGCGGAATCGATAACAATAACGTGACAATGTATCATGTTCACTTTCGGAGCGTCAGCCAGCGGGTGGCGTGGTAGTTGAGGGGCAGGGTGGCACAGCGAGTAGCTCTGCTGGGTGGTGAGAGAGGACGTGGGTTCGATCCCCGCTCAGTCTGTGTGGAGTTTGCATGTTCTCCGTGTGGGTTTCCTCCGGGTGCTCTGGTTTCCTCCCACACTCCAAAGACATGCTGTTCAGATTCCCCAATAGTGCGTGAGTGACACAGAGAGAGTGTGTTCCACTGATGTATGGATGAGTGACCCAGTGTAAAGAGTGTATCTAGCAGTGTAAGTCACCTTGGTGAATAAGGTGTGTGGGCTGGTAACACTACATAGAGTTCATTGGAAGTCGCTTTGGAGAAAACGTGTCTGATAAATGTAAAACAAATATAGTCATATCTGCTCTCTTACCATCTGCACGTTGTCCTTTCCAACTCCTGCAGCTGTGTAGTAAAAAACCCTTGATCGAGGTACTTACCGTGATTGGATACGGTAACAATACCCTGCTCTATAAATTGTAAAATGAAGACTCTATCTCTCTCACCCGAGACAAAGGACTAATTTAAATATTAATGAGCATCACACACTGAAATGATTTAAGAGATGCCTGCGAATTCTGGTGCAATTATTGCATGCAATGGACTATTTAAAATTCATTGAATTAAAACCTGATTTCATTGCATTTCATTATAACTTTTTAACGTTGATTTCATGAAGATCGGACTGAAAATAATCTGTTTCGGAATTATCTGTTCAACACCTGTTTCAGAGAATAAAACACAGGCTTCCCTCGCATAACGATTGTAAATCCTTGCTAAAATTCATTATTATTATTATTATAATTAGTGAAAATTGGCTCATAAATGTGAACTGCCCAAAAACCAGCTCTGAATCACCCTCGTTTAAATGGTTAAAAATAAACAATGTATTCCCGAGCAACACATGATTTGCCGGTTCACAGAAAACATAATGAATTCCTTCCTTTTCTTTGAAACAGAGAAGATCTTTTCCGGAATTCCAGAAATATAGTCCAGAATTTCAGAACTGCTCTGGACACGTTTTTTTCTGCAAGTTTAGGACGTGCATGTTGAAAAGCAATTATGCACAACACATTTCCATGCTCCCTTTTCTGTCCTTCCTTCCCTCCCCACATTTATAGTTTCTCTTTTAACCTTGTTTCATTCCCTTGTTTTTACAACCTGTTTTTCCCTTGTGTGTGTGTGTGTGTGAGTGAGTGTGTGAGACTCAACAGATCTCTGTGGCTACCCTGTGGTGGACTGTTGTCCTGTCCAAGGTTTACCATGTCTCAGGCTTCATGGTAACAGGACAAGTTCTGTACCACTGCAACCCTGTGCTGGACAAATGGTTAGAAAAACTTAATGAATGTTCATTCTTAACTGCTTCATACTTCACATACACATTATCTGAAACCACTCGTCCCAAGCAGGGGGGCGGCAAACCGGAGCCTAAACTGGCAACGCAGGGCACAAGGCCAGAGGGGGAGGGGACACACCCAGGAAGGGACGCCAGTCCATCGCAAGGTACCCCAAGCAGGACTCGAACCCCAGACCCACTAGAGAGCAGGACCTGGTCAAGCCCACTGCACCACAGCACCCCCCTTTCTTTATACTTGTTAATCACATATCTTTCTTGAATATTTACTTCTTTTTATCTTTCTTTTTGCTGTAAAGAGCTTTGAGAAGCTTCATTTAAATGCACCATATTAAATGCATACAGTATCACTATTATTAGAACACTCTCCAGTTCTCAGTGTGTAATCATCCTACTCACTTGTACCACTTCTAACACTTCTCTGCAGAACTATTTGTATGATTTATGATACACGAATGCAAAATAAAACCACGCAGAGTCATACATGATGATGTTCCTCTCATTTAACTTCAGGTTTTAAACTGATGTATAAGGCTTTGCTTTACCTTTTTTGCCTTGTAAACTTTTCTAAGAAATTTTATTTTCTACGATGACACATTACACTGATGCAAAATCATTGCTTTACAGGAGAAAAAAAAAATTGTGAGTCAGTTTTCACTGCACAATCAAAGCTTAAAAATGAGTCATCAGCCTTTTTTTTTTTTTTAAAAAAAAAAAAAATTTATTTCCATCTGTCATGGTGATTTCACAAGCAGGATGAATATTAGAATGAAACACGTAATTTTGGACTTCACCAAAAAAAAATCAAAGTAGAGGATTGTTCAAAAACTGTGGGAGAAAGGGTTTTGACCACACTCTGTTATTCCTGTTTGATTACTGTAGTATCCGGTGCGTGGTCCATTCTCAGAATAGTCGGTCCTAGTCCTACGCAACTGCCTCATATAAATGCCCTTTAACAATTACAAAATTTTCCATTGTTGTGGCATTTTAATGGAAACAGTAAGTTGTACATAATAGAAACTGGCAGGGGCAGCACAGTGGCATAGCAGATGGTGCTGGTGCCAGTGGCGTTGGACATAGGATTGAACCCAACCCAGTCTATGTGGAGTCTGCATGTTCTCCCAGTGCTGAAGTGTTTCATAAAAAGTGACTCTAAATTGCCCATTGCGTGTGTGATTGCCTTGTGATGGACTGGCATCCCACCCAGAGTGTACCATGCCATGGACCTTGTGCTTACAGGGACAGTCTCTGGACCACCAATTTAATAAATTAACACACTATTTAATTTTTTTTCTGTAGGCGATGCCAAAAAAGTGGCCAAAAAATTTTATACACATATCAGGTGCTCCATCACCATATTGTTTCCCTGTCTTAGAAACAATAAAGTAACACCCAGTAAGGTAAAGTAATGCTGGTGTTTACCTGAGTAATTCTATCCGCTAAGTAAAAATCACACTACATAAAGTACATTGTCTTCTTCCTACAATGATATCCCCCATTAAAATGCGTGTACAATTTTGAGATACTCTGTATATACAGTATCTCATTGAAACAAACCTATAATTATTCTCAGGATGGGATTAATAACATTTATCTACTACAGAAGCAGTCAGCATAACAGCAGAGTGAGTTATTTTTGAGACCAAAGTATACACAATATCCCTGATTTTCCTGAAACCAGAATGAAAGGTTTTGCTAGTTTTCTGCAGCTCTAACAGTAATTGGACTTGAGTACTATATTGAGTACCGTATTAAAGATTTAAAAATAATGGTGCAGTATTTTTTTAAAAAGTGCCCTATGTGTTCCAGTGACCCACCTATAAGGATAAAATCCAAGACTAAACCCAGTAGACCCCGAAGCCAACAAGAAATTTGGCGTAAAGGTCGAGCTTAAGAGATACAACACACATCCAAGTGCCCCAATGTGCCAGGGAGTACACACTGGTAAAGTGTAGATTGGGAGACATGCAATCCCAGGTATTAAAAATGTATATTCATTTTTGTATTAAAATGTACTTAGTGAAGGGTGAAAAACACTTATGTCCATCGCATGAAGGGTCTTTGTTTCTGAGTGTGATGGGAAATGGTTGCTAAGTTCCTTTCTGGAGGCTTATCGTTAGTTTTGAGTGAACTTCCTCCATCCAGCCGGGCCGTCGTGCTCATCGTACACCAGAAATGATGTTATCTCCGGAAGTTTTGACAAAATGTTGATTAAAAATAGCAGGAAGAATATCTCATATGTCTAAAGGGGGGCAAAAACGCAGCCGAATCATCGTTTGTCTGTAAAGGTTAAAAAAGTTTAATATTCCATTTTAGTGATGATCCCCAGTGGCGCCAATAGAGCTTGACCAAAATTTCTGAAAATAGCAGGTGAAAACTGCCGTGTGCACATGAGCAAGGCTGACACACGTACCCACACAAACTCGCAGCTGTAAGTGTGGCTCATGATGCCTCTCTCAAGAATAAAAACAAGGAAGGTGAGTATTTATGTGATCGATTGTTGTTTCATTCACTTGCTTGTCCTTGTAAAGGTTGGGTGGTCCAGAACTTATCCCAGAATCACCGTGATCAAGGCAAGGGGAGGTCAACCGGTCCATCACAGGGTGGCCAGACTCACACCACGAGCAATTTTGCATCCAGTTCAGCTGAACCGCATATTTCTGGACGGTGGGAGGAAACCAGAGCACCTGGAGGAAACCCACGCGGAGATGAAGAGAACATGCAAACTCCAGATAGAATGAGCCAGGTTCAAACCTATGCCCAAGGAGCCCCGGTGCTGTGAGGCAGCAGCGCCACCATGCCGCTTTTGTTTACTGTGTTTTCATTAAGTAAAAACTTCAGAGTTTGCAGCTTTATAATTTTCCAGCGTTCAAGAACGGTTTGAAAATTCACCCCTTTCAGATTCCATTCTTCCGAAACCTTCCTAAGTTAGTCCTTCACGACCCGCTGCTTTTCATCCACCCATTTGCTTCCTCTTGTGTTGCTCCAGCAGGTAACTACTGGAATACTTGCACTAAGACAATAGCCATATTGAACAAATAAGCCGTGCTTTAAATAATCAAACGTATCAAAACCCTCAATCAGTTATGAGATGCACTTTTCTTTACTTGGACCTGTACGCCACTATTCAATGAATGAGTGAGGGGCAGTAACATCACAGTTTTCTGCATCAATGAGTGGGAAGAATTGCCAAATACACACAGCGTCTGAAGCCGCTTGTCCCAAGTGGTGGGGTTGCGGCGAACTGGAGCCTAACTCAGCAACACGGGATATAAGCCTGGAAGGGGAGGGGACACACCCAGGATGGGACACCAGTCTGTCACAACACACACCAAGCGGGACTCGAACCCCAGACCCACCTGCTGCGCCACCACGCCCCAAATTGCCAAAAAAACGGATGAAATAAAATGTGAAAATGCCTAACAGGGCGAATACCAAGTATTGTCTTGCAAAAGCAAAACTGACCATGGGTTAAATTCTCAGCGTACTGAGCTTCTCAGTGTGTTGCAGTGATGTACAGATATGAAGATGCTGATAACTGAGCTCTTCTGGGCAGGTTTCCCTCGGCACTGCAGTCTGAATGTCTTGAGTCACTCAGGTCACTGTGGACTTGAACTTGGTTGACACAGTCATTTGGCAGTTGCAGGGAATCAGCCTCAATGCACCGCCAGTTTCTCATATAGCAGTGAGCCTGGATTATTGTTTACAGACCATCCAAGCGGCAGGCTATATTGAAACCCGACCAGACCGTAACGGTGAAATTCTTCAGTCGTTGACTGGCAATAACACTTGTAACAAATTTAATAAGGATATACTTAATACAGTTACTATACATACCACCTATTGGAAATGAAGGTACATGATTGGTCTTACACCGGTGCAAAGTGAGAAGGTCTGTTGAGAAGAACTTGGAAGGCTACAGGATCTGGGACGTGATCAGGTGTGATCACGTGTCTCCCATATAAATGCAAGTGGTTATAGACTGCTGCTGGGGGTTTCTCCATAAATACTCACCTGGCACGTAAAGAACGGTGGATCCCGTACCACCGGCTCTTTTGGTACAGTCAGCAGTCGCGCTGGAGATTTTGTCTAGATATGTGTGCTGGGCACATAAACAAAGCTCCAGCGCCGTGCAAACGCTGCTGCCTGTGATCAGGTTTCGCCACCTCAGCTCAAACAAAATTTCCACAGACACAGCAAGGCTCCTAGAGGACCAGTATCCCACAAATTACACTGTCTCCACCATACCCCTTTGCACTTGTTATTATTCAGTGACGAAACATGACAGTGCAGCACAACTGAACTTCAACGCCAGGGGGCCGTGAACAGTGTCCTCACCGCTGTAAAATTGTCCATGTTTTTTTTCCTAGGCTTTATTATCTTAAGTAAATTCACATTTTTTCAAAAAGTATTTCATTGCATGTAACGATTTTCCTGGATGGATGTGTGGAAGTGGAACTCCGCAGGTGGCCGGGAACGAACGGCTCGGACTTCCTAGTGGTCCGAGAGGTGAGAATTAATACATTAGCAGAGGGTTTGGAAACTGGTGCGTTTACTGTCAGAATGTCTCACTGAGGTGTCAGATTAACACAAGAATAACGACTGCTGATCAAAGTGTCATTCTTTGTTTACTGTGCTAAGATGGATTGTTTAAGGGCCCATCTAAGGTCAGTTTGAAGATGTCTTTGGCAACGGTGCCTTGGAACTGCGGTGATCCCCACCTGTGCAATTGCTCGTTCTAAAGCCTTTGCTCATTTTTGTGTACACCTCACATGTCCCATTTATTCATTCAGCCGACACTTCCCTCCAAAGCAACTTACAAATATTTCCTTGTTTATACAGCGGGTTAATTGTTTAACGGAGCTATGTTTTAAGGGCAACTGCCTTGCTCAAGGGTACTACCGCTGAGGGTGAGATTCAAATCTGTGACCTTCGGAGCCAAAGGCAGCAACTCTAATCGCTACGCTCCCAGTTGCCCTTGTGAATTTCATGACAGATGCTAAAAGTAAAAAGTCATCGTCTGCTTTACATCGATTTTATGTTGGCAGCTGCCCTCTCTAAAGTTTTCATCAGCTGGGATCTTTGACTCGTCTGAAAGACACAACAAATTGCTTTTTTACTCAGTATAGTAACACAATACAGTATTGACTACAGTGCTGCTTGAAAGTGTGTGAACCCTGTAAGGATGGTTATTATCCTTGTATAAAATATTCAAATAACCATAAAATCTTAAAATAAACTGCATAAATGACTATGATTTACACCCCTAGTTCTACTTACCTACTAGGTTTAACCAGTACAACTTGGGCTTCACTTATTTTTACACCTGCACTACTTGTGTGTTTCTATTACACACATGATTACCTCTAAACACACACACTTTCAGAACCACTTGTCCCATACAGGGTCGCAGGGAACCAGAGCCTACCCAGCAACACAGGGCATAAGGCCAGAGGGGGAGGGGACACCAGTCCGTCACAAGGCACCCCAAGCGGGACTCGAACCCCAGACCTACTGGAGAGCAGGACACGGGCCAACCCACTGCGCCACCACACCCCCTTGCCTCTAAACAACATATGGAATTGGTCATTACACACCTATTATGTGACATGAGAAACAATGAATCTCATTAAATAACCATTTTGTGGTAAAACTAAGGGACACAAGGGCTTCACACACTTTCGAGCAGCATTGCAGGTGTTCTTAGGAAAAGCACTCCAGCAGAACTATAAACACACTGGTATTAGATACAGCCTCTATCTGCAGCACCCGAGCCAGTATTTTCCATGTGGTGCTACCACCCCTCCGATGACCTGCTGCGACACTCCGAGGGGGAAACACAGCATCTTTTCCACAGCTAGCGATCGACTCCAAGTCCAGCTGTCCTGATATCACAGCCAGAAGGAAGGAGTTGTCCTGCTGCAATGGCTAACAGTCTGTTTCTTTTTTTAAATCATAAGTGCCTTTCTGCAGGAGTGGAGAACACTGAACCTGATCAAGGCCACCTGGCTGAAGCTCTTTCCTCCATCCATGGAGAGGAAAGGTGTTTTTCCCACCTGGAAGCACAAGGGATGGGGTTGTGGTGAACAGCAGCACTATGCAATGTCAATCCATGGTCCCGACGGGTGTGCACAGGCTGAAGGCCACGCGGTGCTCCTTGCAGGGGGTCCAAGAACTTCCCAGCGAGCTTCATCAGAGCACATCTTGCAGGGTAACTTTAACGAGTGAAATTGGGCAATCTGCTGCCTTGCACTTCAAGGAACCAGGTCTGAATTCCACCTCCTGCTCAAGATACCTTTAGCAAAGTACTTAGAGTTGCTCCAGTAAAAATTACCCTGCTGTATCAATGGGCAAAACCTTAAGTAGCTTAGTGCTGTAAACTGCTTAAGAAGAGAATCAGCTAAATATTTCAATGGAAATGATGGTTCTTCTTGGTGCCACCTCTGTTTGAACATCTACCCCACTCCCCACCTTAGGAACATGCTCTCCTGGTGGAGGAAGGTCAGCAGATACCCCTAGATACTTATACTACTTGGTTATTCGTGTATCTTAGAAAATTTTTTTTCAAAAAAAAAGGGTGGGAGGGTATCGGGATTTGTCTATCCTGTGTTTTACGCACCTACTCGAACGATGAACCTCGGTGCAGCGAGTGGTAGGTAACGAACTAGGTTTGCTTGAGACTTTCATGTCTGCAGCTGTGTCTCTTTCTCCTAATGTAATGCATAAATTGTACTTTTGCCGAGACGCACGTCGCTTTGGACAAAAGCGTCTGCTAAATGAATTAATGTAAATGTAAATGTAGATACCTCCACCACCATCAAGGCCCTGGAAGGACCGCGGTGCCCCGAAGAGGCAGGCCTACGCCGGACCCCCGGCGACCCACGGCCCGCTCCTCGGGACCCAGCTCCGAGATGTTTCTCCAGCAGGGCCTGATCCAAGGACGACGTCCCGCAAGAGAAGACCACAAGTCTCTGCCGTGTGGGCAAAGTGATGGGAGAAAATGAACGAACGTATCGTAGTTCTCCGCACGCGGCCCTGCCCACACAGAACAGGATTAATTACAAAAAAAGTCACTATATAGCACTATTTCTGTTATTATTTCACACATATCTGCACTTATTTTGACATTCACGTTGATCACTGTGTGGTCATGAGACACACAGTCCTCAAAACACCTCATTCCTTCATCTTCGACATCTGTACGTCATGTGTAATAACACGGTCATTACTGTAGGTCCCTTTTGGAGAAAAGCGTCTTATAACTGAATAAGTATAAATATAAATGTAAAAACAGGTTGAATGAATCACACGCGGCACGAATCGGCGCGCGACAGGTTGCACTGCGCGCGCGCGTTAGCAGTAATGCTGACAAGGTTGCAGAGCTGCTCGCGTTTCAGTCGTGGAATTATCATCTGAATCCACGAACTCGCTTCCGACTGACACCTTCTGACACTTCTTTCACAGTCCTCACTGTTTTAGAAGATCGTTCTCTTGCTTCTCTCTCAAGTTCCGTCTGCGCGCTATGTTCGCGCGCGTTGCGCATATTCGCGTAATGGCCGCTGAGCGGAATGGGCCGCAGCAGCGCCACCTATTGACGGAGAACCATTTCGCAGGGATTGTTCAATTTCAAGGTAGTAACGGTGTCGGAAAATATTGAATTAATTGTAAACGTATATTTTCCTTATATTATGATCAAATAAATCGAACAGTTAACACAAAAAAATAGGTTCAATCGATGCAGGAGGGAATGGCCCAGATAGAATTACCCCTTCCAAAGCCCGGCTAGCTCAGTCGGTAGAGCATGAGACTCTTAATCTCAGGGTCGTGGGTTCGAGCCCCACGTTGGGCGAAAGCACACTTTTGGGTTCCAATATTGCTTGGTGAAGAGAAATCAATTCTAAAATTAAATTCATAACTTGAAAAAAGTTACAGTGTGACTCCGGATACTGAACAAGACGCGCTTTTAGAGAGAAACAGAAAATCTACAGACGTTTCTTTTAACTTTTATTTTATTTCTATAATTATGTATATATACAATATATATTTATAGAAAGAAAATATTCATAAACATATTTTATATATCTATACATATTTATCTTACGCTTTTCTCCAAAGCGACTATAAGTGTTAAACTACTTACGAGTATTTACCATTTTATACAGCAGCTGCTGGGTAGTTTTCGATTATCATTGATTGAGCAGCATGCCGCCATGCTACTACGTCGTTGCTGCACACCATGGAATCATTCTTATTCTCTAATAAAATAATAAATAGCTAGCAACAACATCGACAAGACCAAAATAACAGCCCACTGACTGAAACGTACTTTATTTTATAAACGCTTGCTTGGCGTCTTCTTTTTGTTCGATGCAGCACAGACCGACGTCAGTTACCTACGTTGTTTCTGAGCTGTTTTACATTATTAACATGTACATGAGTCACAGCATCATATTTTAGCTTTTTTCATTTCCATAGCTCATCAAATATCATTTCCAATGAAATGTAATGAATTAAAAATTCTCTTATTTATTTTTACGGAAATAGAAGACCGCTGCTTTCGTGGAGCCCGGCTAGCTCAGTCGGTAGAGCATGAGACTCTTAATCTCAGGGTCGTGGGTTCGAGCCCCACGTTGGGCGAAATAATATTTTACCTTTTCGATTAATGTAGTGAGGGTTTGCACGGTGGTCAGTAAGTGAAGGAACGAATCAGTGAACTACACTTCATTCATTCAATTCAGCGCTTTAGGGAATTGAATTGAATAATATACATTCACATATATACATATCTACATATATCACAACATAATAGAAATAACAGGTTCTCCATTCATTAAATTACTATAATAACTAAGATAACTGGCCAGGAAGGAAGAACCCAAAAACTCCCAGCCGTAAAATAGGGAGACTTAAAAAAACTATCTGTGCCCGCTTCCCTCCCCCACCCGCCGCGCGCGCACACACACACACACCGTCCTTCCTTCCCCATTACAGATTAAAAAAAAAAAAACTTTTAAATCAATTTACAGTTCTTTTACATGACATTTAATTATTAATTCACTTTTGTGGCGGCAGCATGCGACATACATGCACACAATGTGGGAAAACGAATGCAGACAAACGGAGAACATTGCAGTGAGGTGACTGACGGAGCGCAGGCTGTGGTGGGACACCGTCTTCGTCAATTTACACATTTTGCACCTTTCTTTATTGCCCCTGTTTTTTTACAAAGGTTCTCAATTCCAGTTCGTTTTCCCTCTTCATTTCCACCACACGGCTGTGGGGCGCTGCAGAACACTGCCCCCTACTGGTGGGCTTCCACTTCTTCAATTTGTTCCTTCATGTTTCCCTCCCCCTGGGAGGCATTCTAATTGAATTTCATTACCATTACAATTACATTTTACAATTACAATAGCATTTAAGGGTAAGAAAAACAAGGGGGTCGGCAAGGGAGGCCAGCAAGGGGGTCAACTATCAACAACCTTAACTAGTGTCCTCTAGTGTTCTCTGAGGACTATTGACAGACAAAAAAAAAATGTAAATTTGAGACCTTGACATCAATAAAAAATGTCATTTATAATTTATATTTAATTATTTATATTTCCCCGTCCTGGGTGTGTCCCCTCCCTCTCTCCAGCCTTACGCCCTGTGTTGCCGGGTAGGCTCCGGTTCCCCGTGACCCCGTATGGGACAAGCGGTTCTGAAAATGTGTGTGTGTGTGTGTGTGTATTTATATTTCTAAATAATTTATTATTATTTGTAATTTTTTATAATTAGTTTATTATTCAGAGACTTTATGTAATTTTATTGTGTCAATGTATTTCATGTAAAGATCTTATAGTATGTTTTTTGACCAATCAAAGGAGCTGCAGTTTTTTTAAAATTTGTTTAGATTTTATTTTCGTGTAATTTTCAATAACTTAATTTTAATAAGGTTGAAGTTAAAAAACAGGTAATTTATTGTTTTTAAGATTTTAAAGATTTTTAATTGTAGTAATGCGGTTGAATGTGCATGTTGTATTGTACAGTGTGTTTCAGGTCCAGGATTAGGTTCCTTATTATGTTCTGCTGAGTGTCTTTAGCAAAATCCTCCTGACAGCTAATTTTTCCCCCACAGGATCACAATTAATAGTGTATCTGCGACATATTCCGCGTTTTTTTTATTAGGGTTAGAAAGGTGAGGTGCAAAGAAATGTGTTTTTCTCTTATTTTGCACACAGTTTCTGGAGTGCTACTGTTAGTGGGAAGTTTAAAATAAAAATTATATATAAATGGGGTGAATATATTACTGTTTTGAAACTAGTAGCAGCTGTGAGTGTTAACTTATTGTGTGTTTATATTTCATTGGCACATTTAATTATTGCAAAGTGTTCTTTGTAAATGTATGTAATATGTACATTGCTATATATAGTATACAGAATATTATGTCTCTCAAATAACAAGGAATAGTTTGATTATAGCTGTACTCTACTAATGGCTAATTGAAATAAAGTTTATGAATTTATGAACACCGAAAGACCTTTTTTTTTGTTTTTAATGAGTCATGGTAAATTATTTGTGAACGTATGCTATATGAAACGTATGAAACGTATGAAATATTCTCCAGAGACAAGAAAAAATGTCAGACTACTGTGTAGGTTATCAATTTTTATTACAGTTCCAGGTAAAGACTTTTTTCTCATCTCTGCTTTAAAAGAAATGAGATATTCAGGCATATATGAGATAGTATATGAATACATGAGTTTATATAGGAATATATTTGACTGCTATAAATAAGAAGAATATGAAACAGGTGACTGCATAAGAACCAAAGGGTTGCTGGTGTAGATTCTTGCATGAATGTTCTGAAATGTCAGTGAAGGTAAATGTCAGCTCTGTGTATGTAGCGAATGTGGTCACCTCCAATCTCAGCGTGGACCTCTTGTTGTTCACGGGAGAAAAGTGGGTTCGTCCTCATTTCTGTGATTAAAATCCTTCCTGTCTACTCAGTCATGTAGGAGTATGACTCTTTTATTGGGTTTTTTATGGCTGATATGGTTCTTTTCAGACAGAGACAGTCAGCTGTGGACTCTTTACAGATTTTTAAAACATGGTTTCTAGATCAGCTGCCTTGTTAAATGTACACATATCCCCATCAGTGAAATTCAACTTGCAACAACTGCTTTGTTTTCCCAGTTCAGATTGACTTTCTTTGGCAGAAGCCGCTGTGTTCTCAACGCTGTCCAGCTTCCCACATGAAATAGTTTCACGGTACACGTTCCCTTGTATTATGAATGTTTGAGTTACAAATGTTCACAGATATAAACACACATGCACACGCACATCATCTGAAACCGCTTGTCCCATATGGGGTCACGGTGAGCCGGAGCCTAACCCGGCAACACAGGGCGCAAGACTGGAGGGAGAGGGGACACACCAAGGCCAGGATGCCAGTCCATCGCAGGGCACCCCAAGCAGGACTCAAACCCTAGACCTACCAGCAAGCAGGCCCCGGCCAAACCCGCTGCACCACTGTACCCCCGCCTTCCCTATCAGGTATAAACGTTTCCTTTTATTACATTTACATTTACATTTATTCATTTAGCAGACGCTTTTGTCCAAAGCGACGTGCATCTCGGCAAAAGTACAATTTATGCATTACATTAAGAGAAGGAGACATAGCTGCAGTGATGAAAGTCTTAAGCAAAGCCAGTTCATTACCTACCAATTGTTGCACCGAGGTTCATCGTTCGAGCAGGTGCATAAGACACAGGATAGACAAATCCTGATACCCGCACCAATTTTTAATTTTTTAAAAAAAAAAAAATTAAAATTTTTTAAAAAATTTTATAAGATACACAAATGAGCAGTACAATGCCAGAGTAATGACTGAATAAAGGTTGTATCTGTCATGCCTTCCACCTCAGCACAACGAGGCCCACCTGCAGTACATCAGAGGAGGAACATATAAAAGGAAACCGCGGAGCAAAAACAATTACGGAACCTTGTTCAGCCTCGCTTCTTGCTTGCGCCACTCTTGCTCGCCTTAGTTCTCCTGACCTCCCTGTTTCTCAGTTCCTGCTCCTCGTCCTGCTCCTCACCCTACGACTTCCTGGTTTGCCACGACTTCTCGCCTGTTTCCTGGACAACGACTCTCGGATTTGCCCTTCGGATTCTGTTCACAGATCGGTGACCGTTTGCCTCTTTCCCTGACCACGTCTGCTGGATCGCCCCTTGACTCCACTTTTGCGCTCCGCACTTGGGTCCGACGCATCCGCGCCGGGGGGACACCATGACAGTATCCGGGGATGCTTCTGGAGTTACGATGTGTGAACGGTTACGCCGTAAATGAGCTGGAGAGGTCTTGGGCGAAGTGGATCTGGAAAAGGTGGGTTTTCAGACCCTTCTTGAAAGTAGACAGAGTTTCCACAGTTTTGAGTGAGAGGGGAAGGTCCTTCCACCACAACGGACCCAGAACCGAGAACCTCCGACCTTTGCCTTTCGTAATGTCAATTGAAAGTGATTCTAAACCTGTGGGTTTTAAGTCATGGTGCGAAGTTGCCAAGTATTAGACTCCCTGACCTTTCTGAGGAAGGAATATTAAAATGAAAACGTTGCGATCAAAAACAAATTTAAAATGACCGGAAACAGAAATGTCATTTACACAAACTCGTATTTAATGGTGGGGTGCCTTCTGTGTGGCAGGCCTGGGCCTTGAGCCCTGCTTGGGGTGCCTGGCGACGGACTGGCGTCCCGCCCTAGGCGTATCCCCTTCCCCTTCGGCCCTGCGCCCTGTGTTGCCGCGTAGGCTCTGGCTCACCGTGACTCTGCTTGGGAAAAGCGGTTGTTGACGTATTCAGTTGCGGTCGTTGACTGATTCACCCCAGCAATGTGCAGAGTACCTCATCTTTTTGCTGATCATGGACACCAACTGCAAACACTGTGGAAGGGAGTCGAATAACTACTCGTTTCTCTGCACTGGCCTCCTATAGCTGCCCGGATCAAATTTAAGAGCCTGGTTATGGCCAAAAAATGCATCAGTAGAACTGCTCCCAGCTATTTACAAGACTTGATCATCCTCTACACCCGAACCAGACTGTTTCGCTCATCTATTTCTGATTGCTTGGTGGGCACGTAAAGTAAAGCGTGGAGGTTCTCGGTTCTGGCTCCGTTGTGGTGGAACGACCTCCCTCTTTCACTCAGAACTGCTGAAACTCTGTCCACATTTAAAAAGGGTCTGAAAACTCACCTCTTCCAGACTCACTTTGCCCATGATCTCTTAAGTTCATGTATGGTGTAAATATTCAAACACCATAACGTTATGATCATGCTCAGATAAGCCTCTACACAGCCGCTACTCCTGTAATGTACGGAAATCTTTACGTACCTTTAAAAAAACATGTGTAGGAAGGTGATCAGGAATTGTCTATTCCAAGTTTTATGCACCTACTCATGCGATGAACATGGGCGCATAAAGTGGAAAGAAACACACTAAGTTTACTTAAGAATCACATGTCTGCAACTGCAGTACTGTGCAAAAGTCTTAGACACTTAGATGTTTCACAAAAATATTTGTTTTAGACGGTTATTCAATGTCTTCTGCAGTAGTGTCAATGGGAAAGAGCATATTTTAGATTTACAAGCTTTCCTTTTGCAAAAAGTTACAGTATTACAGTAAACGTTTTGTATGTCGTTAAAGAAAGTACACACACACACTCTGAAACCACTTATCCCAAGCGGGTCGTGGCGAACCGGAGCCTAACCCGGTAACACGGGCCGTAAGGCTGGAGGGGGAGGGGTCACACCCGGGACGGGACGCCAGTCCATCGCAAGGCACCTCAAGTAGGACTCAAACCCCAGACCTACCGCGACCCCAATCAATTCAAGCGGTCGTTGACAATGGATGCTTACTAAGCTTTGTGGGAAGTTTGTGAATTAAGAGCATTATTTTTGGAAGCATCCTCACTTTACAGCTTTTTTCCCCCCAAGAAAGTGCCTAAAACTTTTGCTCAGTACTGCATGTCTCTCTTTCTCCTAATGTAATGCACAAATTGTATTTTCTCTGAGATGTACGTCGCTTTGGAGAAAAGTGTCTGCTAAATGAATAAAAGTGAATGCAAATAAAGGCGATCCTTAACTCATATACTGATTTAGTGTTTTGCTGCCAACTAATGGCTTCGCATGGAAATTCCGGTCACCTTTTGTCACCAAAAAGCACAAATTAAATTTGAAAATCTGTATCTCGAATGTTTGTAACACGCGAAGCCAGCGTACATTTTTCACATTTGGAATTCAGAGCTGAGATACGTCACATGTTATTTGTGTCTCCTCATTCAGCTGATGCTTTACCTCAAAGTGACTTGCGATGTTAAATTACTTGCAATTATTCGCCCATTTACACAGCTGGGTAATTTTACTGGAGCACGTGCATTGAGACTTTCAACGCAGTAATAATAGCAAATAACGAATAATAACTAGTAACAAATTCCTGCATACGATTAAACTACACTAATACCTGTGATGTGTACAGTGATGTGCAGCATAATTAATATTGATTTAATTTTTTTAACATATAATTCCATAATCAATTCAGAAATCCTGTTTATCAATTTGATTATTTTACGGAGGAGGTTTTTCACGACAGAAAATAGGAACATAAATACGAAGACTTGTTTGTGACTCATATGTATTTGTATGTGCAGAGCAGTCTGCAGGTGAAATTAAAATTTTAGGAATGGGTGTCAGGTGCGAGGTTACCGAACAGCAGAGCCAAAGCTCTTAAGTAGACATGGGTGGTAAATAACAAGGAACAATCAAGGTCTGGCATCTTTGTTGTGTCGGGAAAACAAGCTTTCTGCAGGATGTGGGATTAATTTATCAGAATGGAGTGACTAAGATGTTGGCGGTGGATGTGTAACGCTGTCAGGTCGAGAGCAAGGTTTTACTACATCTTTTGATGCGTCGCGAAACCGCCGGGTTTGTTGTCGGATCAGGTAATTGGAAAATTATCTCGAAATCTTCACAGACTGTCATTAAGCCCGCTCTGCCATGCAAGTTCTGGCCAATATTTAAACCCGTCTTTCCGCCGCTCTCTTTTTAACGCCGGGATGTTAGAGATCATTTAGAGCTTCAAGTGATGTCACTGCCCTCCTTCCATGATTTTTACATTGATCTAGCCAACGAGCGAGCTCATTTATCTTCTGCCCGAGTCTTCTCAAAAAATGTAAATTAATGCTGCTTTTGACTGAAGATGCAGAGGAACAATTATCGTCTTGATGTTGTCCGACACAATTTGTGCCATCTAAGATCATCTGACCTACTGGGAGCGGTGTTAAGGTGGGAGGAAGGCCTACTTTAAATGTTCACACAAATGCACATAGTATCTCTTGGGTGCTCCTGTTTCTTCCCACAGCGTAGGAAGATTTGTGGCTTTAACTTTCCTGTAGTGTGTGTATGTGTATGAGACTGAGTGAGTGTGTTAAATTGTTCTGCTGTGTAAACTGGTGAGAGATTGTAGGGATTTCAGTGCCAGTCTCTGCTGCAAAAAGTCAACAGCAAAGTACTGATTAGTAATTATTATGTGATTATACACACACACACACACATTTTCAGAACCGCTTGTCCCATACGGGGTCACGGGGAACCGGAGCCTACCCGGCAACACAGGGCGTAAGGCCGGAGGGGGAGGGGACACACCCAGGACGGGACGCCAGTCCGCCGCAAGGCACCCCAAGCAGGACTCGAACCCCAGACCCACTGGAGAGCAGGACTGCGGTCCAACCCACTGCGCCACCGCACCCCCTATTATTTGGAGAAAAATCTGATTAATGAATATACATCTGGTGTACAAGAGACAATGATATCTACATGGGCTCTGCAGTGTCAGTGGAATTTGCGGAACTAACCTTTTGGATGAATAACAATTTTTTGGCATTCATTTCTTAAATTCATTCTCCTTATTAGCAGTTCACAGTGTACAATGTTCCACCCATGTAACTGGATCCTTGAAGCAATGCCCTTCCCCGACCCAACCTGCCTGTGAACAATAAAATAAAGTACAATCTTTACAGGAGAAAAAAGTTATATATCTACATAAATCCCACTATTTCCATCAAACCTCTGCAGCTGATACAGAATGCTGCTGCCCGAGCTCTGTTTCACTTGCCGAAGCATTCCCATGCGTCTCCTCTACTCATTTCTCTGCACTGGTTTCCTATAGCTGCCTGGATCAAATTCAAGACCTTGGTTATTGCCTACAAATGCATCAACAGAACTGCTCCCAGCTATTTACAAGACTTGATCAACCGCTACACCCCAACCAGACCGCTACGCTCTTCCACCTCTGCCCGCTTGGTGGTCCCATCCATGAAAGGTAGAACACAGAGATTCTTGGTTCTGGCTCCGTTGTGGTGGAATGACCTCCCCCTCTCACTCAGAACTGCTGAAACTGTCTAAATTCAAGAAGGGTCTGAAAACGCACCTTTTCCGGACTCGCTTCATTCATTACCTCTTAAGCTCATGGATGGTGTAAATGTTCATGCACCGTAACTTTAGGATCACGCCCAGATAAGCCTTTACGCAGCCACTACTCCTGTATTGTTTGTGTAACCTTTTAAAAAAAATTGTAGGAAGGTGATCGGGATTCGTCTATCCTGAGTTTTATGCAGCTACTCGTGCGATGAACATCGGTGCATAAAGTGGAAAGAAACAGACTAGGTTTACTTAAGAATCACACATCTGCAACTATTTCTCTTTCTCCTAATGTAATGAACAAATTGTATTTTCTCTGAGATGTATGTTGCTTTGGAGAAAAGCGTCTGCTAAACGAATAAATGTAAATACACACACACACACACACACACACACACACACACACACAGAGTCTGAAACCACTTGCCATGAGTGGGGATGCAGCTCACCAGAACCTAACCCGGCAACACAGGGGACACACCACGGACAGGACAGCACTCCACCACAAAGTACCGCAAGCGGGACTCAAACCCCAGACCCACCAGAGAGCAGGGCCCAGCCAAGCACACTGCACCACCACATACCCACCATAGAGAAATACCCATACATATATATGCTCATTGAAGCAAAAAGTCCTTCACGCTTGCTATAGCATTTTTCCATATCAGGGACAGCTGGTGCTATAGTGGTTAGAGCTGCTGCCTTTGAACCTGAAGGATACAGGTTTGTGCCTCCCTTACAGCCTTAGTACCCTTGAGCGAAGTTGTTGCTCTCAGTCTCTCCAGTAAAAAATGACCAACTAATAGGTAAATAATTGTAAGTCACTTCAGAGGAAAGCATCAGCTAAATGAATACATGTAAAGTCCTTGGGGCCGCATCATTCTGTACAGTGTTTTTAATGAGAATCCAATTTATTTGGCCAAGTATGCACACACATACAGGGAATTTGGTTTCGGCTCCCGATAGCTCATAGTGTAGACTAAAAAGTAATAAGGGATCAAATAAATAATGAGGGAGGGAATAAGTCTTGCACAGACTAACTAACAATCGGCTGTCCATGGACATACCAGCGTGGGGAAAGAAACTGTTACATAACTTATGTGGAGGAATCCATTGCTGAACAAAACAACACACAGCAATTTCAGATTTTTCTCGTTATGAATGCATTGAGGATCGCTAGATACACCAGCATGCTCTGTTATACCGAGGGGAATGAGGAGTCACCTTTGGAGCGGCTGTTGTTTTCTAATGCAGAACGTTTCGTTTATTTATTTGTCAGCTTATTTTGCACTATGCTGAAGACACTGAACTGCGGTGATTTACAGTTTAGGACTGAAGTGCTCAGAACCAAGATCACACTAGTGCATGCGAAGAGCTCCCATGTATACCTAGCTGCAGGCCATACTAGGAGCTTATTTTCCACTGGTAAATATCCTAATTCAATCATCTCCCTTTGTTTTCAGGCCCGAGTCTCAGGGGGGTCCTGCCGCACCAGAATGCTGAGGGAACAACTTGTGAAATGGGACCAGGGAAACATGAAGATGAGTATCGATCCACTGGGAGACGCCTTTGTAAGAGGATGAGTTAGAATCAGAGCCCAGGGAAAATGAAACATCTAATTGAAAAATCGATAGGATCACAGAGAACATGAATCATCTCTGAGATGTTTTTTTCTCCAAGTATGAAAATCGTTACTGCGTGCGAAGCTGCTCGTGCACAGTTTTGCACAAGGCTGGTCTGAATTTTAAGCGCTAAGCACACATGCTTGTTGTTCTTACCGTGGGGGCACGGTATACTGCTTGCATTTCATGCCTGAGGTTACCTGAGTAGCTGTGCAAAAATAAAAAAATGGAAATGTTGCCCAAGTCTAGTCTATTGTATCAACAGGAGAATTTATTTATTATCAACAGGAACTTAGCTTACTTAATCACAATAAATACGTGATCAAGAGATTTTTTTTTGTGTGTTGTATTTTTGTGCCACCCATTGATTTCAAACATATACACTAGTGTAGCAATGACAAAATCAATTATAGCACATTATTTATGGAGAGGATCTGGATTTAACTTTAAATGTACATTCACACAGTGACCATGAACTCTGGTTCATTAACAGCTGCAATATTTCAATTCAGACTCCTTCTCATAGCTAAAACAGGCTCTTGAGGAATATTTATTGTGTGATCTCAGTATAAAATGGACCCAACTGCTACATCCAGTCAGGTCACTAAAATGAGACCAGTGAAACACTATATGTTCTGGCTTTTAAAAATTTTCTAAGTAGATTCAAGGCAGGACTATGACAAAAAAAAAAAAAGAAAAAGTTCTCAGAAATGCTCTTTATTCACCGAATTCGAATATATGCTGCGTGTTCTGAAGAATCCCTTTATCTTCCATTTTAATACCCATTTTCATGGGAGGAATCATCGGAAAGAACATTAACTGAAGGGATAAAAGAAATAATAACCAAGTAAATCTAAGAAGAGCTTTTTTTGTGTGAATATGAAGAAGAGAAAATTCCTTAGAACTCATTATTATACCCATCATATTAAAGAAAAGGCTTTTCTTGTCTTTGGTAGCTTTATGCCGAATGTTACAAAACGACCCTTTACCCCCCTTGGGATTCACACTGAAACACACTGAAGTGAACAGCGCTGACTTCATAGGTTGAGTCAGTAGAGTCCATCATAATTCCATTAAAAAGTTCTCTACTATAATTGTAAAGAGCGGGATATGTCTCCACAGTGCTGACTGCTGTCTGAAAAGAAATTTACCTGAATTTGTGATGCGAAACAGAGCTAAGGCTGGTAAAATCATGAATGTGAACATCATATCACATGACATGACATGACATGACACCACATGACATGACATCACATCACATGACATCACATGACATCACATCACATTACATCACATCACATCTACAATCACATAGGCCTTTCGAAAGGCTCACAAACTGCCAAATATTCCGGAACTGATGATGATCAGTGGTGTTTTATGTATATTTAAGATTGGCTCGTTCTTTTCACACATTGCTGGACCCTTTTGGCAAACATTGAAATGATGTTCCACCCCAACAGACCTAGTAATCAGTCTTGTCCTTAACATTACAGACTAAACGTTCCATAGCGCAAAAGGCAACATCAGACTTCTTACGTAAGCATTCTGCAAAAATGTCACACACTCGTATAACATATTAACATGTGTACAAGTTGTTTAAAACTGCCACATGTATCAAGGCTAAGTAGCATGTTTGTTCATATCCTCTTATATTTCATCCCGGTCCCAATACATCACATTGCTTGACGCGCCACCTGATTTTCCTGCACTATTTCATCTGATTTCTTTTAACTTCCAAACTGTTTAATGAATAATAAAATAAATGTTGCAACATTTAAAGCGTCATAGATATGGATATGAAAATGCCGGTAAACACATACCCTTAATTCATTTTTTGAAGCTGGTCTAGGTACATATTCTACTTATATTGTACATTATTAATAAAAATAATAGTACTAATACTCTGATCCAAAAGGTGGCAGTAGCTTCAAGATATTTTCCCCTATTTTACACCCCATGCAGTATTTGGTACTGCAGTCCATGGCCTATAAGTTTTGTAATGATACATTTCTGCAAAGAATAAATTTGATTTGTTTGTTAGTGTATGACTGTAAACAGAACAAAGGTGTTTTAGAAAACAAGTTACATTAAACCTCTCTGGTTCTGTAACGACAGTATGTATCCAGCTGTGAATGAAATGCTGTCTATTCAGTTCAGTTTATTTTATTTTCATGTAATGCTCTTCGCAGCAAGGTGACACAGAGTGCTGGACAAGGGAACGCATCCATTCACACATGTAAAATGACAAATGGGTCAGCGACAAAATAAACACAATAAAAACAGTTAAGCAAGGTTATCTCAGTTACAGGGGGCACAGTGGCGCAGCGGGTTTGGCTTGGGTCTGCTCTCTAATGGGTCTGGGGTTCGAGTCCCGCTTGGGGTGCCTTGTGGTGGACTGGTGTCCCGTTCTGGGTGTGCCCCCTCCAGCCCGCTGCCCTGTGTTGGTGGGTTAGGCACCGGCTCACCGCGACCCTGCTTGGGACAAGCGGTTTCAGTCTGCGTGTGTGTATTCTAGTCATAGAAATAATATTTTGTGAAACCGAGGAAAGGAAAAAACCTCCAAGGGCAATGAAATGTGAGAAAAATAGACCTCTGGGGGTCCAAATACCAGTGGATGGCCAACCCTCGGGGGCATTCTGGAGCACTTTCAAATGTACAAAGTAAAAACTAAGTTTAACTATATTCAACTGTACCTATTGTAGAAATTAAAATATAGTATTTATGGATTCTCAAAATGTCGACGTATCAAATGGACTCCCGTTCGCGTTGCTGGTAAAATAAAGCACGTTATCAATATCGGGATGGACCTGTAATACACTTCCATTGTGAATTATCCCTGCTACATATAACATTTTATTCCTCTGTGTTCTCCGTCCATGTGTCATTAGCGTATCGTGTGTGTGTGACATCCATCCTCCCATGCGAATCTTTTCCCACTGTGCACCTCAGCCACAAACCCTGGCAGCGACCAGTCAGGCTTCTCACCTCCCCTTCCCCTCCGCCCCCAGCGCCCATTTCTACATCCCGCAGAACAGGACCAGACGTGGTGCGAAAGTGCCCCCACAGAGGAAACCTGGCCTGCCCTTTGAGTCGCCCGTCTGCGCTGCGGTCACTCCACACCACGCTGTTCGCAGGAGTCGACCTTCCAAGGAAATTTGGCCGCACAAACCTGAAGCCTTTCGTCCGTGCCGTAGCTCACCTCGAACCGTGAGCATCACGTGAAAATTCACCTTCTGTGTTTTTTAACATGGAAGAGACCTACTCTCAACGAAAGAATAATATTTCCATTATTTTTACAATTAAGATTATTTAAAGTTGGTATATTTTCCTAGTATTATCATATCTTTTGATATAATAATCAGTAATTGGTCATAAAATAATTAATAATTAATTAAATGAAAAAATTAATTAAATTTGACATATGCATATCTATGTACAGTATATACATATATATATATATATCTCATGACCATGTTGTGAGGAAACACATTGATATTACACAGTCTATATATCTATGTGTATATGTAGATATACACACACATACATATATATGCATTCATTCATTTGGCAGATGCTTTTCTTCAAAGCAACGTCCATCTCATAGAAAATACAATGTGTGCATTACATTATGTATGAATCAGCAGCACCATGACGTGAGGAAACACATGGATCCGTTTCATAGGGGTGAGAAGTTTGATGCGCATTCTTTGTTTGCATTTTGACACCTGCAGCCAGAGAAGAATCCTCCACAGATGGTAAGCGATGGATTTGGCAGGGGGTATCAGAGGGAAGCACAGCATGCCGCACCTTGGGGGCATCTTTGCAGGATCGGGGGATGCAGGCTGCATACAAAGAAAAAGTAAACTTCTCCGCTTCAAAATGTGCACTTCCTCCCCCTGTGTAACCTTTGTTATACAGCTTCTAATGGTTTCCTGTATGAAGAAAAAAATTAGGTACTTCCACACATCCCAAGTTGCTGAAGGAGTCTCCCAGGAGTGTGTGTGATGCATTTACTCCTTTAGCAGATGCTTTTCTCCAAAGCAATTTACAGTGTCAAGGTTACAATTATTTACCCGTTTACACAACTGGGTAATTTTTACCAGAGCAATTTAGGGTAAGTATCTTGCTCAAGGGTACTACAGCCAGAGGTGGGGACCAAACCTGCAACTCTTAGATCCAAAGGCAGTAGCTCTAAGCACTACCTAACTGGCTGCCCTGTAACTCCCCAAAGTTTTTGCATATATTAGCATGTATACAGATTGTCTTTTTGAAGTCACTTATTATTGTGCTTTAACACATTGCTTTGGCCATTCTTTGATGTTACGATACAGTATGGCTGTAATTATACTTGGAACAGCACTCTGGAGTCAAAGAGAACAGAGAGCTTTCCTCTATTTACTGGTAACAAAAGCCTTTAGCATCAAATATCATTATAACGCTAACGGGATCCTCCAGCAGCGGAGTGAAACAAAGAACGAAATGCATAAACTGTAATTTTTCCTGTTAAATGTCACTCAGAATGTAAACGAGAAACTTTGTGATTAAAGCTGCTCTCTTGGAGGAGCAGGTTTTCTGTAAGAGATTCTGCAGATGCGGTGAGTCACTTTTGGGTGGGGGTATGGTGTAATAAACAGATTTACCATGCAAGAATTATTTCTAAAAGGCAAATATTTGGATACTTCCTTGCCTGGTTACGTGGTGTTTACCACATCTGTGCTCGGTAACATGACCAGTTTACCGTTCAGAGTCTGATTTATATTTACATTTACCTTTATTCATTTAGCAGACGCTTTTCTCCAAAGTGACGTACATCTCAGAAGCTCGTATGTATGTTTCACAATCTCCTAAAGTGTCTGCGATTCATTTTTGGAAATATGAAACAATACCATGGTACCATATAGCATTTGTGCTGTTGATATTGTTATGGAAAGCAAAAATATACCAGTGACTGGCACCTGACACAACCCCAGAAGGCACTGAAAATCCCTTCCAGAAGCCATCAGTGTACGAATGTCAGTTTTTTTGTGAAGGATCTCCCAGTAAAAATCAGCTAATAAAACATTCTGACACATCGGCTCTTCAGCTTGCAAAGACGGTTGGGACTGTCTGTGGCTCAGATTGCTCGTAAAACCGATCACTACGCCACAATCAGTAAAAACTGAATTATACACACACACACACATTTTCAGAACCGCTTGTCCCATACGGGGTCACGGGGAACCGGAGCCTACCCGGTAACACAGGGCGTAAGGCCGGAGGGGGAGGGGACACACCCAGGACGGGACGCCAATCTGTCGCAAGGTACCCCAAGCGGGACTCGAACCCCAGACCCACCGGAGAGCAGGACTGTGGTCCAACCCACTGCGCCACCGCACCCCCGCGCCCCCGAATTATACACACGTTGTTCCAATTATTCATGGGTTAGGTTCTTCTTCAAAAACCTGAGATAAAGCTATACAGGTACTCCTCACTTAACGACCTACCTGTTTAACGACCGCGCGGACTTACGACCAGCTCTCCGACCGGTTGGTATTGTATGCTGTACGAGAACTTTGGTCGCGGAAACGGCAGCGTCTCAGCGTCAAGCATCTCATCTCGGTATCGTTCCCACAGTCGGTCAGCATTCACCACACTAGCATTCGCAGTCTCCAAGATCACATTGAGATCGAGAAAGGTGGCTACCGTCCGGAACAGGTCTTCAATGTGGATGAAATCGGACTTTTTTGGAAGAAAATGCCGAAAGGTCCTACATACACAAAGAAGCTAAAAATGCCTGGTTTCAAGGCTTTAAAGGACAGGGTCACGTTGTTGTTGAGAGGAGATGTCGCCGGCTGGGTTCAAGTTTAAGCCTTTCCTCATCTATCGCTCCGAGAACCCACGTGCATTGAAGCAAGTTAGTAAGCACACGCTGCCTGTTTCCTATCGTGCAAATAACAAAGCACGGATGACACAAGCTATATTTGAGGATTGGTTCATCAACTGCTTCATATCCTCGGTCAAGCATTACGTATGTATGCATACAGTATGCTTGAAATATCGGTAAGGGGCGGCTCCTTGCTTATCGACCAGTTCTCTCAACGGCCTAGTTATAGGAACGGAACTTGGTCGTTAAGCGAGGAGTGCCTGTAATGAATTAAAAATTTCCTATAAGACTTTTTGGTTATTCATTCCATTTTAATCAAGTGCTAATCCTATGCAGGGTCACTGTGTTCTAGAGCCTATCCTGGAAACATAGGGTAGGAGGGAATACCGTTTTTGGGAAGCCAGTCCATTACTGGGCTTTTAGTTTACTATTGGGATAAACGGGTTCAGTCAACGTGTGTGTGTGTGTGTGTGTGTATTTTTAACTATAAACAGCATCCAACCAGTACTGACTGGCTTTATTATCCGTACAATTAATAAAACCGTAGTAATAGAGACATGAATTTATCGGTTTGGTACACTGTAGCCATAGTACATGGAAAACAGGGTGCATGGCTTTTATGCTGCTTTTATGCAAGGATTCTAGCTTAACACTTTTGATAACTTCAGGCTGTATTTCACTGTTTGTCACTGACACTCAGGAATCTCAGAATCTTTAAACACTGTGGAAATCAGAAAGATGGAATCCAGCCTCCTTCCAACTCTGTTTTGGAGCTCTGAGCTACCAACTAACATCCGGACAAGGAAACACAGGTCACGTTTGCTCGAAACAAACAAACTAATTTTCAAAATAGTTAAAAATAGCTGACTGATGGAAATACAATCAAAAATAAACAAACAGAGAAAATTTTGTACATTTGAAAATTCATAACTCATATATTTGGCTCCGGACCACTGCAGCCATGATCAGGACAAGCAGTTAATGAAAACAGATGGATGGATGGATGGATGGATGGATGGATGGATGGATAACTCAGATGTTTGGAACATGAAGACCCAAGGTTTCTGTGCCCTAAGGACCAGTCTAAATTCACAGATGATTTTCCCAAACATGACAAACACTTAGCGATCTCAGCAGCAGTCCTGTTTTTATTTGAACAACAAACTGAGCTCACATCGCTGAACAATAAACTGAGCCCATTAACAAGACTAGGGCCCTACATGGAGTCGTTGATATTCGGCCCCCCATATGCTGACCTGTATCTGCACCTTACCATGCAAGACATGACTTCAATCAACTAATTTTTGTTCATGCCACTTTATAGAAGAAAATAGAGCAACTCTGGGTGAGCTCCAAGCAATTACCACTTCCTGTCCAACTGGCTGCTCTTTGGCACAGTATTCCAGCACGGAGGACAGAGACAGTCTGAACTACTAGACTCATTCACTGCTCTCCGATTGCCATCCTTGTACACTTTCTTAGGAAGTAAATAAACATGTCAAATAAGAAACAGGGTGCAAATAACCTTGGTTAAAAGGGGGTATTTGGCTGCTGAGTGATATGAATATGTGAATATATGACTTAATATACAGAAATAGTATGTCCACCTAAATGAGAGAATACCCTGACACCTAGTTGCAGTTCATTTTTTACTGGTACCATAGTATTTGTACACTTTCATGCTCGGGCATCAGATTCGTCAAACCATGTCAGGGGAGATAATACTGATGCATTACTGCATTACTGCTCTGCCTATAACAGAAAACAATATGTTGTAAGACTTCATTTCAGTACAGTTTGCCTTCGCTCCAGACCAGACAGAAATTTCAGAAAATAAAAAGTGAATAAAAAGCAATTAAAAATAAATAAACTGAGAACTATTTACATGTCTGTAAATTTTTAACTCAACTTTCATAAGAAGAAAGAGAGTATTTTTCTACTGATATCGTCTGACAGAGATCCTGTGGGGATCCAAATGTTGTCTGCCTTAGCGGTCTATTTGCTTTAACTGTAATTTCACCAAAAGAAATCTGGTTTCTGTGGTGCAGATCAGGGCCTCCATCCTGATAGAATTCCAAGAATTTCTTTAAAAACATTGATGTAGCCTGAAGACCTTATGAGGTCTGTTTAAGTCGTGACTTTTCTACTCATAGGACTGAAACGGCACATTTTCGGTCACGGTATCATTTGACGCTGCATCCTGGAATATGCCGCTAACATGGAATTGAAAATCTGTTACCTCATGGAGACACAACAAGGGAAAGCAAGGACAGCAGCAGTAATGTACCAATGCTGACAAGATGCCTCTGTGTTTCCATCGTAAGTCTTCCTGGGATGAATGGGTTGATATCCCACTTCTGACACCAATGTAGCACATGCCACTCTGGATTTGATTGGGGCAAAGAAGGATGCACGGATACTGTTTGTTATGAACATTTACTGGGACACCAACACACAGCAAAAGGTATCAGCAAGTATCTAAGGAAATAATGCTCTTAGTCCGAGGTCTCCTTTGTCCTCAAGGACCTACACATCAAGCCAGCCCTAAACAATCCCCAACAGACACTCATCCTCTTATATTCCTTTACAGCCCCCTTGGTGGTTGAACAACTACTTTAAATTTCCCACAATTCCTGCTGCTTACAACTATTTACCATAAACATATATTCCCATTCAGACTCCGGTTCCCCGTGACCCCGTATGGGACAAGCGGTTCAGGAAATGTGTGTGTGTGTGTGTGTGTATATTCCCACTCAAATGGGATGCTTTTCAGTAATGCAGGTCATTACATTATTTCCCCCCACAAAGGCAACACACCAGTCGACTTGGAGTCCCTGATGGGCGTTCCTCTGTACCGCAACATAGTTCTTAGCCATAAGGCCCAGGAGTTGGTATATTGAGGTCTGGGATTTCTCAGGACACACCCTGCAGGGATCTCCTGGTGAGTCAACAGATTCCTGGTTAACAACTGAGCTGAACGCTCTTAGGGATGGTGCAGCTTGTAACTTCAACCTGTACAGAGATGCTGGGTGGTAACAATGTGCTGTTTGACCCCTGGAGACTAACATGCCCTTAGAGGAGGAAGTAATGGTACAGTCATCACACAATGTGTGTGTGCTCCTTTTCCTTTCCCTTATGCAACATCTCCTCAGGAAAAGGGTAGGGGGTAGACAAGGGCGTTGTGCTGGAGAGGGACTGATGGAGACACTAGTGAACCCTTGGTGCTGGACAGCACCGTGGAGCTCAGTGTGTCACATGAGTGTTGAACTGCACCCAGAGCGTCGCAGCTCTATCCAGCCAACATTTCGCGTTCCACTGAATTTTTTCTATTCCTGTGCATGCATGTGTGTATCCGCACGTGTGTGTGTGTGTGTGTGTGTGTGTGTGTGTGAGTGTGTGTGCCACAGGGATCATTTTGTGCTTTGAAAACTCATGCAAAACTAGTACTGTATGAGCATAAGGGCCACCTGCGTACAAATAATGTGGCAGTTTCCAGTTTGTCTACTGACCTTTAACACCTGTCACCTTTTATTTTCACACAAATGAAGGGCTGAAAGTAGGGCACCGTTGTTTGCCTCAGCCCTGGTACATCGGATGAGGGGACGCGAACCATGGCATGCTGATGAGAACAGGCCGTCTCTGAGACACGGGTCGCGTTCGACGGCACCTTCTGCAGAGAGGACCACCTCCCACACCTTTAACTGCCAACGTACCATTGATGGGATGCTCACATCCAAGGCACAAGGCCACATTGTAGGGACCATTAAGGGGCGACAAAAAGAGAGAAAGCACAGGAGATGAAAAAGAGAGAAAAAAAAAACCAAGGAAAACATAAAATAAATCAGTGCATTTATTAAAAAAAATCTTTGATTTCAAGCTCCGCATGGTCAATACACATCCTATTATTACTGCTCTGGCTGGGATTTGTTTTTTATCCACAACAGACTGCCCATACTCACTAACTAGTGCACATCCCCTTACTTACTAATAAAACAATAGCATTCACATTGTTGTTTACCTTCAGGAGCAAAGGGAGCAGTTTTTTTAAAAGTAAACATAGTGAGGTGGAGGAAAGGCAGGGGTTAAGTCCACCGATGAAGCAGTAATTATGATGAAATATCAAGCTTGGGAGAAATAGGCTGTTCGGTTGGTGTGGACTTGGAGACATCTTTGATTAACCGTTTCTATGGCAACCACCAAGGTTTCTGCGGCTGACCTATATATGCAGCGTATGCATCCATATACTTGCGTATACACAGGCAGCCTCTGTTTACACCGCCATTCGTTCTGTCCGGGGAGACTGACAGGCTTATTAATTTTGCCCCTCTAAGGGGGCCGCGCGGCCGAAAGAACGGCTTTACCCCGGATACCATCTTCGTGAAACATTTCATACGGCACATCGTGAAGAAACAAATTTGACCATTCAGGAGGGTTATTCTCTTGATACAAAGCAAGGTGATGAAGAACGCCGAATCAAAGGATATGGGTGCAGCAGCGATGCAGTATATGCAGCTATAGGCTGGCAAAATTATTGCTTCTGAATTATGGCTGATGAATGGACCGCTTTTCGTGTCTGACTTTGATTGGCTTCATTTGGCGGCGTACAGGATATGGAACTAGACTTGAGGCAAATTTACTTCTCTTAAGACTAATGGAGTGTAGTATTACAGTTGCACAACTGCAAATTACCATCCCTCCCTTGACAAAGCAATGTAATTAATATGGCTTTGTAATGCTTGTGCAAATGTTAATGGTTAATTACACATTTTTAATTTTTTTTTTTTAACATATCAATTCTTGCTTTCCAATACCCGTCTTGAAATATAATTATGTAATTATTGTTATTCAGACAAAATGTTTATGTGGTCCAGTTCAGCAAGTCCACTTTGTACCCAGAGGGAGAACTGATTGTTTAGTGGTTTGCGCTGCAGCTTTTGGACCCACAGGTTCGAGGTTTGAACCTCATCTCCTATTATAATACCTTTGAGCAAGGTACCTACCCTAAATTGTTCTAGTAAAATTACACAGTTATTTAAATGGTTAAATAATTGTAGGCAGATTAACATTGTAAGTCACCTTGGAGAAAAGTGTCAGCTAAAGGAATAAATGTAAGGTAAATGTATCCCCCTGCCGGTCTGTTTATAGATAGGCTACCAGCAGTAATAGGAATACCAGCAGGGTTCGAGCTGATACACACTGTAATGGCCTGGTCCTTCACGAATAACCATCTAACCGCAGTTAACGCTTCCTCAAGCTCTCCGCGGAAAAATCAGACTGTCAGTGTGTTTCTGTATGGAATCTGGTACGATAAAGTTTCATTTTAATATACAGAAAATGTGAAATTTATGTGTGGTTTTATTTGACCGTGCTTGAGTGAGTCAGACAATTTAGAAATTCCTATTTCGATGCTGTAGAAAACAAGATACAGAAGTATATTAAGGTTTTGACCTGAACTCTATTGAATGTGTAGGCAATTTATGTGTGTATTACTATATATATATATATATATATATATATATATAAGTAATCTCAGCAAAAAGTAAAAATACGAAGCTTGGAGCTAAACATCTCATTCCAGGAACAAATTTCTCAATTTATTCCAGTAAACTATTTCTTTCTACAAGTTCTGTGTTCTATTAAATCCTGAAATATGTAAAATAAAATGAATATTTTAGCCAAAATCATATTTAAGTAAAGTATAGGATATAGCAGCGGTTGTTAACTCTGCTATCCCCTTGTTTGTTATTTTTTGTGGCAACTCCACTCACTTGAATGCATTATTAGGAATCAAATTACGTAAGGAATCATGTTAAGGACACAGATGAATATATAGTCCTCGGCTAATGAGTTTGCTTTAGATGGTTTGAATTATCTTACTCATTCAGCGGAAAAAAACATTGTTAATAGACACAGTGGCTGCACGGAGAAGCACATACAATGGCGAGTGAAGTCGGAGAATCGCTGGGATGTATTAGTAGACAATTTAAAACGGAGAAAAATGTCCAGATTGACAGCTGCACGGAGTTCAACGGCTTCTGCAAACTCCGCTTAATTTTGCTGTCATTGGTGCGACGGGTGAAACCAGGTGTTACAGCTGTTGGAGGGGAAGCATCGCTTCATCTGTGTCCCGCATCTAAAACCTGGGTCTGCAGCAAAGCCCGGACCATCCAGCCGCAGTCCTGCATGGACTGTCTTCGCAGTGCCCGCAAATGAGAGCAGAGTTTTCCAGGACACTCAACTCTGAGATGATGTGGTCCATCTGTCTTCATCCCTGTCTTTCACCGGGGTGTCCTTGACTCCAGGGAATCCGCCGTTTCTTTTCAGCCGCCTTCTCCTGCTTCTCCGAGGGTTGTTGTCCGTAGAGTACAGGGCCGAGACGCTGTGACCTGCGGAATGCTGGGTAATAAACTGAGCTCCGGTCCCCATGTGGTGTCTCGTGGGAGAGTCGGTTGTGGCTGGCCCACTTCTGCACAGCTCAAAATAACTGCAGGAGAAGGAAAGTAGGACAGACGCATGGGCTGACTTGCTCGGAGGTTATCGAACCTATGACCAAATGGAGCGGGAACATCGCTGTAGGCGCCAGAACACAGGAGTCTTTTCCACGGGTCGCGAAGAACAGGATCCTTGCCTCCTCCTTGGATTGGACCGCTCGACCCAGGACCGAAGCAACTTCGATTTCGGCCGTCTCACGCTCCTAGCGGATGCTGGCGTGCCTGTCCGCAGATGCGATTTCGCACACTTCAGCGTAAACACAGCACCGCTCTTCTCGCTGCATTTTACTGGTTTCCCAGCAATCGGCGCCTCTACAAGAACTCGTATTTCTGTCCCTTTGGTCTTGTTTCCTGTAAACATTTCTCATATATCAGCGTTCAAAAAAGTGAGACTAACCGGCGCCGGAACAGTCTGCAGACTTTCATCACTTGCTTATTTAATAAAACGGGATTAAACGTCCCTTCCGGAGGTGCGACTTCGCCGCGATAGTCTGCAGAATCTCTATGCTTATTTTTTCTTTATTTTTTCGGCGTGTATTTATTCGCACAAATGGGAAAACAAAGGAATAAAGTCACAGAGGTACAACGAGTACGAGCTGGGAGATCAAAAAACCAACAGGCTTGTAAATGAAAGAAGGGTCAAAGCTCATACAATGGAGATGACTGTAGAAAATGAAGCTCATCATTCGCTCATCGTTCTGAACCATTTCCGTCCTTAAAACCGTGCGCTGGACGGAAAAAAGTTCAATGCGGTCATGCTTTCCGGCCGCTTTTGCGCCGCTCGTTTACGGAGGCCCGTCCACCTGTCCGCATCGGGGAAATAAATGTTTTAAAAGAGGTAAAAACGATCCGAAAGACCCGCAGGTCGCCGACGTCAAAGGCGCAGTCTTTGTATGGAAAGTCTGCAGGAAAAAGTGCGTAAAGGCGTGTACCCGCTGTTTAAAACTTAATGACCCGAACGCAAATAGTATTTCCGTGGCCCGAAATATCGTGTTGGGCTCAAATAAAGGAGGAGCGTAACAGGAGCGCTTCGGCGGTGTACGATTCGATCTGTTAGTTCAATAAAACGGAACGAAAAAGGCTTTTATGAAAATAAGCTGCTGTCGAGCGCAACGGGCCTTGTGATGTTCTGGGCGTCGTGCTTCGTGTAACATTCAATTAAAGCGCCATTCATTATGCGTCGGGCTGCGACCTCTTGAAATATCTTGCAGAGGCACAGTGTGGAAAGAATGAGTTAAACCCCAGCTGAGAAATGTGACGGGGGGAAAAGTTAAAGGCAGGATGAGGTTAAGGGTGGGAAAAAGCTTGGCCGAGCCCTTTTCAGCTCCCGTGACCGATGATCTGCCGACGATCTCCTACGTTCTCTCAGCACGCCTGGGTGACCGAACGGAGCGTGAGAACAAGCTGCTGAGGACCGGTCCTCCATCCTTGCTCCACTGTGTGGTTCTTTTACTCTACCGGGGACGGCTGGTTGCGTAGTGGTTCGAGCTGCTGTCTTGCATCCAAAGGTTGTAGGTTCAATCTTCACTTCTAGCTGCAGTGTCCTTAAGCAAGGTACTTACCCTAATTGCTCTGGTGAAATTACCCAGCCCTATGATAGGGTAAAAAAATTATAACCTTAACATTGTAAGTTGATTTGGAAAAAAGCATCAGCTAAATCAATAAATGTACATGTGAGATGCAGTCATTCAGCCCTTGAGTAGATTACAAATGAATGAGTAATGAGAGTCTAACAGTCCAAGGATGCCCTGTGAATGAAATCGGTACTTGGTGGTCTGTGATAAAATTCTAAAAAAAAAAAAAAAGAGCGGTAGATTGCCTTGTAAAGCCCGACACTTCCGGGTCTTTCCGTTTTCCCCGCGCCGAAGGGTAACAATGGGGCTCATTTTGGCGCAGGGCAGAGCTCGTGATCTCACCGCAGCCTCAGAGACTCGCTTTCATTCACGGTAATAAAGCTGCCCATGGAATGGAAAGGAATTTGTTTATTAAACAACGCTCCTGTCTTGAACCTGACACGCTCCAGTACGTTCGCCTTGAAATAAAAAAACTGAATACGAATGTAACACAGCAGAAGCAATAAACAAACACTTAAAATAGTACTATTGAGTTTCCCTTCCTCTTTTACTACATCTTATCCACATTTATTCCTTTAGCCGACGCTTGTCTCCAAAGTGACTTACAATGTTAAGCTACTTGCGATTATTTACCCTTTTATGGAGCTGAGGCATTTTACTGGAGCAATTTAGGGTAAGTACCTTGTTCAAGGGTACTACAGGTGCGGTGTGATTCAAGCCTGTGGGTCCAAAGGCAGCACCTCTAACCAATAGGCAGCACCTGGGTGGTGCAAGAGGACGTGGGTTCGATCCCTGCTCAGTCTGTGTGGAGTTTGCATGCTCCCCCAGTGTCTGTGTGGGTTTCCTCCGGGTGCTCTGGTTTCCTCCCACACCCCGAAGACATGCTCTTCAGGTTCACTCATAGTGTGTGAGTGACAGAGAGAGAGTGTGTGTTCCACTGATGTATGGATGAGTGACCCAGTGTAAGTAGTGTATCTAGCAGAGTAAGTCACCGCGGTGAATAAGGTGTGTGGGCTGATAACACTACATAGAGTTCATTGAAAGTTGCTTTGGAGAAAAGTGTCTGATAAATAAACAAATATAAACTATGCTACCAGCTGTCCCATCAAAGATCTGCAATTTAAACGTTTTGCACAACTTCATGAGTGCCAATATTACGCCCTTATTTTAGGCACATAATCCATCTAATTTGTCTATAAGATTTTACACACGTTACAAAATGGCTTTCCTTGCCAAAATTTAAGAGTTAATTAATCAGATATGTCTGCTTAAGAATAATCCTTCCGTACTTGTCCCATAAATCGTCAATGAAAGTGCTGGGTGGAGATGAGTCTTTGGTGCGCAGCCCATGAGAATCTATTTTTGTCAGTGGAAGCAGGAAAAACACAATCAGTCGAATGACACGGCACTCTTCTTACCCCAGTGTGTTGCCATTACATAAATAATAAAACACGCACTTGCTCGCCACGAATAGCTTCTCTGTCCAAACACTTAGTGCAAGGTTGGATTTAGTCTCGTCCAAAAGGCACGGCCCGTGGTGGAGAAGCCTTGAGGTCTGCTCGGCCCACGAGGAACGCGGCTGAGGACGCAGCCTTCGTGCTGTCAGTGATGCATCTCGACAAGGTCTCTGATTTGTTCAAACATGCATGTGAACACCAGAAAGCCCAGGAAGACGGCCAGGCTCTCAGCCTATCCACACAGATGCTGCAAACCATTTCAAAATATATAATTTATTATTTTTTTACATAATTTCATCATTTTTAAACATCTATCCCTGTGCATTTTCTTTTTAAACAAAAACCCCATTTTTGGTTAAACTACGCAACATAGATTGAATATTCCTACGTTCTTGGCAAGGAAATTTATTTTGTTGTTTTATTGTTATGGCGCATACCTGAAATTTCTATTTGTAAATATGAGTGTGACAAAAGTTTAATTTTCTTCCCTAGAAAAGTTAACATCTCATCTGTTGGCAATTGCTGCTGTGAGTAGTGCTGCTGTCTCACAGCGCCTGGGTAGTATGAGAGGGCATGGGTTCGATCCCTGTTCAGTCTGTGTGGAGTTTGCATGCTCTCCCCGTGTCTGTGTGGGTTTCCTCTGGGTGCTCTGGTTTCCTCCCACACTCCAAAGACATGCTGTTCAGGTTCATCCGCAGTGTGTGAGTGACAGAGAGAGAGTGTGTGTGTGTTCCACTGATGTATGGATGAGTGACCCAGTGTAAGTGGTGTATCTAGCAGTGTAAGTCACCACGGTGAATAAGGTGTGTGGGCTGGTAACACTACACAGAGTTCAACGGAAAAGTCGCTTTGGAGAAAAGTGCCTGCTAAATAAATGTAAACTCAAATTAATTCTGGAAGGTCTGGACACCCTTCTGGACCTTCTTAGACCATGCAATGTAGGCAAACCTGTGAAACACTGGAACCTCTTGCCCTAGTTATGTGCATGGAGATCTATTTGGAATTCACAGTCTCTGTGTTGCTGTGACCCAGCGCCATCCTGTTAATAAAAACACCAGTACTGGTGTGTACAAAACCCACAGCTCTCTTGTGTCACCACGCATTGCCCTGAAATTGATGTGGTGCACGAACGGGAGAACCAGAGAATCCGTGTCCTGCTTTCACTGTCCATGTTGTCCTACCCCAGACGCTTTTCCAACAATCCAAACCTTACCGGCTTTCAGAGCAGAAGTGCGTCCATACTGCGGAAATCGCAAAAATGAATTAAATAAAGCCTGAGCGACAAAACCCTTGGCTCCGCCGCTGGTTGTTTTTAGAGCGCACAGCAATGGCGCTGAGTGTTTTCTGTCTGCGTTAAATTGTACCGCCTGGTTACCGCATCCCTATAGGCTGCTCTGGTTACCTTACCCTTTACGCAACCTTGAATCTTCGAACGATAACGTATAGATTAATGGAGGCGATAAAATCAGAGAGATATGGTAACAGCGCTCACAGCGGAGGCCTATATTTAGCGTTTGTGTGGCTCCTCGGCTAATGAGCTCCGTCTCCGTTCGCCGTCTGATCAGCCTGCGGGACGAGTCTCCCGCTGCCTCGGCCACTCGTTGGACATGGAGCCGGAGCCCCGCAGCACCAGTCCGGCTCCGCTGATTGACGGCTGAGTAGGGGCTCCATGACAGCTCTGGGTGCCCCTCCCTGACCTTACGCCTCCTCTCGGTCCTGAAGCCCGGCAACAGCACAGGCAGCCCAGTTCCATGTCACAGCAATCTGGACGTTCCGTGTTGCACATGTCGCTCTGATCATTGCTGGTTTCACAGAACGACAAAGGGGAATAAAAGATCCCGTGGGTCCCTTGGGCTCCCCTTCCCTCCCACCACCTCACATGATATTCTTGGCTAAAGGGGCAGCTGGTCCTGCAGGTTACTGATGCTACCATGCTCTCAAAGGACCCAGGTTCAAATCTCACCCGCTATAGCGCCTCAGAACAAGTTATCCTAAGAAACTCCTGAAAAAATACTTAACTGCAAAAATTCGCAAATCAATAAATATGCGGAAATACAACGACAAGGGGTGACAGATTGCAGGGAATCTATGGCTGGCACTGTTACTGTAACCCCGTCTAGACTTTCTAAGCTTGATTGCTTTCCAAGGATAGTCCGCAGGGGCGACAGCGTGTGCTGCTTGCCACTCAACCTCAGCTTTTTATTGCTTTACCGAAGAAAGACATGGAGCAGCCAGTTCCATCGCTTCCCGAAACCACTATCAGGCATTACCTAAAACATACCGCCTTCACAACGTGTGCTGGCTACCCATGACTTTTAATTGACGGGCGAAGATGTAGAGTAATTCTTAATAGATATGTGTCCGGGTGCGTTTGTGCGTACGTATGTGCGTGTGTGTCTCTACTCAGACTGGTCCTCGGTGTACTTCTCGTTCCGTCTGTTATTAATGCTCCTGACTGTGGCTGAGAGCTCTTTCCAAAGAGCCACTACAGCAGAGATAAGTCCACTCGGCACCACACGAGAGCCCCGATGCACTCAAATAAAAGCAGCCGTGCTGTTTGCTCCAATAGCCCTCTGGTTTATGTAAGCAAATATTAAAGAAACGTAGCAGGAAGCAGAGGCGCGTTGTTTTCCGGACACAAAGCGAATCTTGACGTGACCACATCCTCGCAGTTACACCGACTGTTAGGCTTAGACCAAACGCTTTTGTAAAAGTGACCTAGAGCGAAAAACAAACACGCCTGTAGCTCAGCAAATAAAATAAATCAAAATAGTCGCACAGATACAGCAAGGGCCCGTGGCCTCGAGAGAAGAAGGAAGGCAATGGCATCGGTTAATGTGTCTGTCCATTTTAGTGTGTTTCAAACTGACCGATAAAAGTATATAAAAAGGGAACTGATAATAGCTACTGTGTTTTTATTTATTTATTTATTAATTTTTTGCGAAGAAGGCAAACGTTTAATTCTTTCCGGTCGTTATAAAATCGGACGTTTCTCACGCGTTTCACGTTCCGTCCTCGGACGACACTCCCTGCTGGAGCTCTACGGGAAGTTCTTCCCAGACCGGGATGGTTCACACACGTTGCTGGTTTTGCAGGGATCGCTGTAGAGGAGGACAGTTGCCGGCCGGACAGTCCCCGGCGAGCCTTGTTTGACATGTCCCCTACAATGCCTCCTGAGAACTCCTGACCCCGACCTCGACCCTGACCTTGTCTTTGTTCCGCAACCACATTTCCGACCCCCGGCTCCAACCCTGACCTTGACAAGTAAAAGCACATCTACCCCTGCTCCATCCTCCTCGGTGCTTCGCCATCGCATCGCATCGTCCTGCATCTTCCCGCCAAGCTTCTTCATGACCCACTTCAACTCCCCGTTCAGTTCAATAAACTCTGCACTTGGTTCCAAACAACAGCTTACCTCGGTCTACCATACGACACTTGCACTTGCATCCCTTTGAGATTATTCAGTGTGTGCTCTTGTCCTCAGCCTGCTTGATTTCCATGATCAAAATTTACCTGCTAAGATGCAAGAAGACCTTGACACGTCGTCCTCCTAACCATTTTAGTAGAGGAAAGGACATCTGCCCTTTCCAAGCACATGTGCAGAGTATCAGATGGCATTTATACATCTTAAAAACATACAGGATCATCGCTACAGTCCTTTTCTTGTTGAGAATGGTGAAAACCAAGTACACATTAGTAGTTCCCCGACTCTTGACTGCTGTGATGCCATTTTCTCTGGTGTTTTCCACAAAGGGTAACAGAAATGTGGTGTTTCCAAACACTGGCACAGCAATACCTCATAACAGGGTGGCTCTGGGATAACGTAAAGGTTTCTGATTATCATAAAGACTAAATTATCTTGTGTAGTCAAGGAGATCACTCTAGTGGATTGTCGCTACTGAACACTCTTATTGGAACATATAGGCGTCAGTAGAACTTTATGTGTCTCAAACAATTATTCATTGAGTTACCCTGGTAGTTGCATGCAATGTAGGCTTTTAAAATTAAATGTTCAAACACATAAAGGCTTGTTTTTACTATAGGCACTTACATTTATCCATTTGGCATATGCTTTTGTCCAAATCAAATTACAGGTTAAGAGCACACAGATACAGTAAGTGCATTCAAGTAGCAGACTGTAAATACACAAAGTTACAGTCATTACAGTTGGATAAGTATGGTCTTGTGCTGCACGGTGAATCAGAGGGTAATGAACCTAAGCAATGGGGTAAATAGTATTCACGAGATTCATATTGCGCACTCACATCGCTGCAAATGTCTATCAGAATAAACTAATAGAAAGTAATCCATACTGCTAAGAACTTCAAGGGTTGAGTCGAGTGTGCCGCGTCATGCTCGGCTTCTTTGCCGAATGCAGCATATATGCAGTGTTTATGTGATTTTAACAGGTGGAATTTCAGCGCTGAAACATTTTTTTAAAAATAAAGTAACATTTATGGGTTTTGTCATTATTATTATATTACTAATATGTTTTATAAATCTATGAAAGTGTCATTTGTATCAATGGAGTTCAAAATCATCCAACATCATCTTTCATTTACATTTATTTACATTTATTTATTTAGCAGGTGCTTTTCTCCAAAGCAATTTCCAATGAACTCTAGTGTTACCAGCCCACACACCTTATTCACCACAGTGATTTACACTGCTTGATACACTATTTACACTGGGTCACTCATCCATACATCAGTGGAACACTCTCTCTGTCACACACACACCATGGGGAAACCTGAACAGCACGTCTTTGGACTGTGGGAGGAAACCAGAGTACCCAGTGGAAACCCACACAGACATGGGCAGAACATGCAAACTCCACACATCTTTGAGAAGAGGTTCTGAAATGCTACAATTTACCAGTGTCTTTATGCTTCTCTTCCTTCCCTCCTGAGATCTGTGTTCATCCGCATCTGCGTGTGCTGAGGCTGCCTTGGGCTCTCCGAGACCCACAATGAGCCAGCACTGGCCTCGTTTCCAAATTCACTTTCTGCTTCCCGACACACTGCTCCACCACTCCGGGGAAATTCTTTAACTCGTGAGCAAGTACAGCTTGTCCATCAGTGGTTGAATTCCAAAGCCCATTGGCTCATTAATGACCAGATACCAGATTTGCTGAATTAATATAACATTTTCTAACTCCTCTTGTTTTGAAGCTGAAAATAATCAGATGGGGCCTATGTCTGTAAACTGACACATGAGAATGAAAAGGAAATGTCTTTTTAAGGCAGTGGTGATTAATATAAAGAAAGTCCTTCAAATTATGATAATCTTTGTGTTCATTCAAAGATTCAGCCTAACTTGTGCAATTATGCAGCGGTTCATAAAAGAAGGAACAGAAATGCCGAAACGCACCGGCAATCAATCACCGAAACAAATGAAACTGTCTTTAGATCTAATAAGTGATGCAGCAAAAGGAAGTAATGATACAGTTGAACGCTGGGAATAATTTCTGGCTGGTTGAAACACATATCTCAAGAGTACTGTCCTTTATACGGTGCATATAGTTAATAACCAATGAATGAATTTGCATGGTCAAATATAAGGTGGGTTTTAAAAGATTTGTTATCTGGATGTTGAAAATTTTACTTAAAGTAAGTAACTGAAGTTTTCTAAGGGTTTTTTAAGAACAAGCTTGTGGAGTCATACGAACTGCTAGTACAAGAGTCGCCCTCGTACATGAGAGCGCTCCAGTGCTCCAGATCCACATTTTTTTACTTCCTTTCTTGCTTATGCACAACCCATTAGGAAGGAGCTGCTACCTTGGACCCTCAGCCCGGGTTTACTACCCCATCCCAAGCCCACAGTGAGTAAGCTTACAGAAAGCAGTCCATGTTCCACCTGTACCACTGGGGCGAAGAAAGTCTGAACTTTTCAATTTTTCAGTTTTTGCTCTCTCCACTTTAGCCCTGAAGTCCTTTTCACCATGTGATTATTGTTTCCATTGCAAACGGTTTAAAAACCATTATAACTAGACCAAAATAGTTTAAAAACTCTGCAGGACATGACTGTAAACATTTGGATTGCACCGGTGTGGACCTGCAAAAAATCTCATGTCCTCTGTTGACCATGTGGCACGATTGTTTCAAATGAAGCTTCTTGACATTGACATGCAATAAGAATCGAGCCCAAGGAGTTCTAGACAAGCACTTCTGGGAAATGAGGGCGATTAGGAGACTCAGCCATTAGCACAGTCAAGACTTGATTCTCCCTTATTATCAGAAAGATGTCATCCTTCCCAATACATTTACTTAGTAGATGCTTTTCTCCAAAGCAGCTTCCAATGAACTCTACGTAGGGTTATCAGCCCACACACCTTATTCACCGTGGTGACTTACACTGCTAGATACACTACTTACACTGGGTCACTCATCCATACATCAGTGGAACACACACACTCTCTCTCTGTCACTCACACACTATGGGTGAACCTGAACAGCATGTCTTTGGACTGTGGGAGGAAACCAGAGCACCCGGAGGAAACCCACACAGACACTGGGAGAACGTGCAAACTCCACACAGACTGAGCGAGGATCAAACCCACATTTTCTCACACCACCCAGGGTGCTGTGAGACAGCAGCGCTACTCCCTGTGCCACCCAATATCGACCAATGCCAACAAAGTCAACAGAATATCTAAACAGGTGGCACCCTGTTCAGTTGGAAATGTACCAATCACTGTAATGAGTACGCCAAGGACTGAGGCTACGATCAGTTCTTGCACACTTCAGCTCTACTCTATTCCCTCATCTGGATGTATTGTCTTGTTTTGAGGGCATTTGTTTAGCAGCTCTTCTCCTCTCTTCTCTTATGTTGCATAAGACTCGTGTGTTGTTTGGGTCCCAGAGGTGCCTAACTTAATCTGGAAAGCTCATTATCCATCCCGCATAAAGCAGTTCCAATGAAACCAGAAGAAATGGTTGACGGGGTCCTCGGAGCAAATTTCCCGCTTAGCTTAAATGGAGACATGTCTACAGTCTGTCAGGTTAAACTTCAGAAACAGCAGAGTAATTCTTACAGATATGATACATTATCAGACATGCTGCCCCAGGTATTACACTGCACCTGAGTGACATATGACCCCTAAATATTAGGAAAGCCAAAAATATACATAGCATCACACCCAATCTGAAACAGATGAAGGTTCTTTGAGTGCTCTCTAGGGATGACATTACGTATTAAACACAAGTAACTTCCCAGTTTTTTTAATGCTGAAAGCATCTTTATAAATAATACAGCCAAACACAATGTTTTCAGGTTTGGACATAGGAAGTTCATGGCAAGTGGGCACCATCGTCATCATGTTACGGTGCATATTTTCTGAAACAAGTGACCAACACTGGTCCTCCAAACGTTGAAAAGGTGCATTGAACACCTCTTCAATATGTCCGAAAGGTTTATTTTCATGAATAAATAAACACATACTGGAGACAAACAATCAGGAAATTGCCTCGAAGGGCCTCATTAAGAGAGTGGATAAAGAGCACTTGACTGATGGCACATAGACGTACCCTCGGTTAATAAACTGGACTCTTTTCCCACTGATCTACAGCTACTGTTTCTGCTGAGTATGTACAGTGATGCAGCGGGTTTGGCTGGGTCCTGCTGCCTGGTGGGTCTGGGGTTTGAATCCCACTTGGTATGCCTTGCAATGGACTGGCATCCCGCCCTGGGTGTGTTCCCTCCCCCCTCCATCCTTGCGCCCTGTGTTGCCGGTTTAGGCTCCAACTTGCTGCGAACCTGCTTGAGACAAGTGGTTTCAGTCAATGTGTGTGTGTGTGCGTGTGTGTGTTTTGAATGTTATGATACCACATTCTCACAAAACAACCAACATTAACAGAAAAAAAAAACAAAAATAATGTGAGTGGGACCACCAAGCATCCCACAGTTGAGGAGCATGGCAGTGTGGTTGGGGTGTAGCAAATGATCAGGTCTTGTAGATACTAGGGTGCAGATCGTTTGGTGGTGTTGTAGGGTTTGACCAGTCATGAACTTGATGCAGGCAGCTACAGAAAGCCATTGGAGAGAGATGAGGAGGGGAATACATAGGAACACTTTGGCAGGTCAAACAGTAGCATTATTTATTAACTGAAGAGGTTTCATAGCAGAGCTTGGAAGACGAGCTGCAGTAGTCCAGGCGAGATACCATGGCTTGGATGAGGAGCAGTGTAAAATTTCTTGTGAAACGTATCCATTTAATTAGAATGATACAGAATATTCAAAGCTCAACAGTTTGTCACGCGGAACACAGGGAGCCGAGACGGCTGAACCCAAGTGCGGCGTTGTTCGTTAGACGTTGAGGGAAGAGGCAAGGTCTCAAAACCAGGGAAAGGCGAAGGGTCGGTCGATTGGCGAACAGGACAGGAACGAAGATCCGTGGACGTGGTCGGAGAACGAAGCAAGGAGTCAAAAAAAAACTGGAGATCGTGGACAGAGCAAGAGTGTAGTAATGCGAGGAAGGGCGGTTGTCCCAGACGAGATTCCGCAACGGTACAGGAGCTGAAGAGGGTCTTTATAGGGTGAGCAATTACTCATGAGCTAGTGCGGAGTCAGGTGTTGTTGCTTGTGTTGTGGGCGTGGACGTGACATAGTTCACTCTGTACTATTAATTTTAGTGTAAGTCACACCTGACAAAAATGTAGAGGGACTCTGCACTTTTAATGGCTATGAAATATAGATGTTGGAACTTATTTTTTCACATTTATTTCATTGCCATTATTCAGGGATGGTCTCAGACTGTCTAATCGTACACTTGAACTCAGCATGGAGAAAGAACAATGCAGTTATTCTCCTTTTCGGCTCTTCGAAAATTCGAAAACTGGCTGGATTTTTGTCAGATGAACGCTATCTTTCCAAAAAGTGAACGCTGCAAAGCCGTTTCACTTTCGTGAGCAGAAAACTGACTCTTACATGCACGCGGTTCTCCGTTTTCAGAGCGATTGGCAGCTCACGTCACCCCTCAGTGCAGAGTTGAGTTAAGTGGAGCTTGAGTTTTAAAGGCTGAGTGTGACCTGTGCCATAACTTATTCTCGAAAATTTATGAGAAAAAATTAACCTATAAATCTGCCTTGTTAATTGTGCCATAAAACATTTAACAGCTTGGCATGGAAATATCAACAGCTTGACCTTTGCACAATTTTTATTTGGCTGTGAGTCATGATGTCCTAGCCAAGACAAAGTGCATCCGCTGAATCTCTTGAAAGGATTACATTAGAATGCCAGAGCGACCTCAAAGCTCGAGAGAAGTTAATCAGTTCAGTAATTAAAGGGCAGTTGGGCAAATCTGGTTTTTACACTGGGAGGCTGCAGCAAGACACGCTGAACAAGGGTTCGAGACCTGATGACCTGCACAATGTTTTATTTGCTGTTGGACCCAAACGTAGCACTTGCTGCACTGACTCATATCATAAACATGTCAAACATAAGGTAAACTGAGGGTTCGATTATAGGGTTAGGGTTACATTTGTCCTTGGTGTGACAAATGAGGTTCGTGAACTAAACAGACCCTAATTATTCTGTCTGCTTTTATTAACGATGTGAAGAACAAAAGAAACTCGTGATTCAGTGCTGCTGCCAGCTTTTCGCAATACATTTACAGTCACTTTCCTGCTACCCATTGTCTACCATAGTAAAGACAGTAAATTAAACCTCATTCAGGTGAAGCTGCCTTCTTCTACATGGACAGGTGCACTGGAGGCCCCAGTTTAACTCTCCCACTCAGTGGGTATGAACAGCTCATAGATCGTCACTTTGTTATGATTCAGTCTTGTGATCTTGAATTCTGTACACAAAATTCCAGCAAGATTCAGAATTTTTATTTTATTTTTGAACGATTTATTAGAAACACTTAAGTCACATCTTTTTTTTAGGCTGGGGGTTAAAGAGGCATTCCATGCGACCGGTATCTTTTTACAACCGAAAGAGAACATTGCAACTTGAGTTGATGACTATTGATTATGTACCTGGTGACTGTAGACTACTGACACGAGGTTCTGGTCTTTGGGAACCTGGGAATTCTTGCCCTTTGCTATTGTTATTCTGTAATTACATCTTTGAATAAGCATCAGCCATGAATAGGGGAAGGTGAAGAGGCCTACTGCCATTTCTCAAGGGGTTCTTAATGGGATCATTCTTCATTGGCTTGGCTGGCAGGAGGGACAGGAGAAAATGGAATGGCTTGCAGAAACTGACTGGCTGGTCCACAGATGCAGGATCGCTTACGTCTCTTCTTTACCTAGGAGATTTTTAACTCTTTAAGGACACAGTTTCTACTTTATGCTTTCAGTGTTGTGTGCATGAGTGCTGGTCATGTGCATCTGACACATATAGTAAAGTAGTGCTACCAAGCTGTACAGCCTTAATAGCGTGGCAAAATGTCCGAAGAACATCCGTCTCACGTGGGACGGAGCAGTTCTCTGAAACGGCACAACTGACATCACCGAGGGCACCGGTACGGTGCTCTTTTCCTCCTTTTGATCAGTGAGAACATCTGCATTTCCCACAAGCCTCTTCGGCGGCAGCTTAGACTGGGTCCCTTCAGACCATAAGCTCCTGTTTAAGGGTGCAGCAAATCCCCTGAGCTCACGAGTTCACATAGTTGTCATTCGATTTCCATGGCTGGAATGAACCTCTACAAATCAAATCCCTGCTTGGTCGCCTTCCCTTTTTTTATGTCAAAAACAAGGACTAATGACTCCCTGCAGATATCCAGCAGTCTCCCAGGGAGGTTTTACTTCCTCACATGCTTTCATCAGCCTTTGTGACGTTGAATTTCCCAGAATGCACCTCCCTCACCTTCACTGCCCTAACTAAATCTGCATATTTAATGAGAAATCTTGCTAAAAGCTAAACTAAAGAGTTCCGTGGCTTTAGGAGACACATGACGGCTGAGCTTGATCTTGACTCACAAATGCCTTTTTTAGACGTCTTTCATCCTCAGATCACAGAACTGTAAAACAGGGTTACTGGTGCATGTACCTGGTTAGGCCAAGGAAGCGTCATGCTGGATCCTCAAAGCGTGCTGTCTTCTTTATGGTCTTTTGAGTGTCACTCCCCGGTTATTTATATCTGCAGCGTAAAGATGCTCTGAGCTCTGCATTCTGTTTCCCCAGCTGATCGTGCGCCGAACGAGAGCAGGCAGCCCCAGTTGTGTGTAATGCCATATGCCAGTGTGTGCACAGATGCAGCTGTGCACACTGGGAGAGTTTGCCGCACGAGAAGAGAGTATGACTAAGCATCGATGACTATGGCCCCCCGCTACCCAGTTACTCTTCTTTTGCCCTTCTATTTCGTTCTATTGACCTTCTATGGCATAGCGCCCTGGTTTGGCAGATCACCTCAAGTCTCCTCTTGTTGGTGAGAGGGGGACAGTGGACTTTTTCATGCTCCAGTAGCTCAATACACCCTCTATGTCATATCTGTGCATAACTCCATAGAATACAGTTGCGAGGAGCTTTTTGATCGCCCAGTACTTCACATGGTTTCACACCATTGATCGTATTCGAATGAATCCTGCTCTGTTCTGCACCCCTAAATGGCATTTAGAGTCACCTTGCAACTCCCTTGTGCATTTCCAAATGAAGGCTACCCTAAAGCTTACCACAAAGGAGTTAAGCACTACTCGGCCTCAGTTTGTCATCGGCGAACAGCTGAGCTCAGGCAGGAGATGCTGCTCACCTGTGCCCGGTGAGCACCCGCCGACAGTTCCCGGGGAGAGATTCCCCAGCCATGGCCGCAGATGAGGCATAGAGGCTGACGGGCTGTCAAGCTTCTCAGCAAGGGCAGATCTCCAAGCCAGGAATATCCACCCCACCATGCACCCGGCAAGGTCAGCCACCAGGGACGCCTCCCGCAGCCACTGCTAACTCCCCGTGACAGACCTACGCACGGCAGCCTGGGAAAGTGGGTCAGACAGCTATGTGCAGGAGAGTGGCAAATACACTTAGTTTGTTGGGTTTCTACTGACAGGAAACGAAGAGCAAGTGGGAAAGAACATTTCCTCCTGCATCTGCGCGATTCGTAAAAAAATTGAGATGACTCACAAAGCGACGACGTTGACCCATTTTAGGGCTGTGATGTACAGATGTTGAGGTAATTAGCGACGACACACTGTCTCTATGAACCTTTTTGGTGGCAGCATGGGCAGAAATCTCAGCACTCCCCAGGAGTCAAAACAAAACAGGATCCCTGAAGGAACCGAATGTTGCTTATGAAAGAGGAAAAAGTAATTAAATGTGCAATAAAATGATGTGAAAATATTCTGATTTAAGGGGGATGCGGTGGCACAGCGGGTTCGGCAGGGTCCCGCTCTCTGTTGGGTCTGGGGTTTGAGACCTGCTCAGGGTGCCTTGAGATGGAGTGACGTCCCCTCCAGGGTGTATCTCCTTCTCCTCCAGCCTTGTGCCACAATTTCAGGCTGTTTGTGTGTGTTCTGATTTATATGAAGTGGTGACAGTATGCATGAGCTCAATTTTTTTTAACTAGTTAAATATTTGAGCACTTTGTAATATGACTTCTTCGGTGATATTCTTTCCACGGTACGTTTAATTTTGCCAAGAGCTCGAGGGAGCTTAGAATCTGTCAATCAGTCAGATTCATCCTGCTTGCCCTGTTAGGGTCAAGGAAGCAGGCTGAGAAAGCAGAATCAAACCTTGTTTCCCCAGGCTCCAGCTCCACCTGGGGGAATCTTAGTTGTTTCCAGGGCACACACACACACACACACACACACACATTTTCAGAACCGCTTGTCCCATACGGGGTCGCGGGAAACCGGAGCCAACCCGGCAACACAGGGCGTAAGGGCCAGAGGGGGAGGGGACACACCCGGGACGGGACGCCAGTCCGTCGCAAGGCACCCCAAGCGGGACTCGAACCCCAGACCTACCGGAGAGCAGGACTGTGGTCCAACCCACTGCGCCACTGCGCCACCGCACCCCGTTGTTTCCAGGGCATCAAAGTGATATAATCCCTCCAGCACATCCTGAGACGGCCCTGGGGTCTGCTCCCAAAGGGACATACCTGACATCGCTTCAATGGGAGTTGACCAGGAGCCATTCTTACAACATGCCCAAGCCACCTAAGCTGACTTATCTTCATAGGGAGGAGCATCAACACTATTCTGCAGCTCTCCTGGATTGCTCAGCTCCTTAGCATGACATAGTGAAAAAGTCCAACAATTCTGTGATGAAACCCCATTTGGGCTGCATGTAACTGTAATATCATCCTTTTAATTTTACCCAAAACTCGTGATTACAAATAGGGATGGACATGTACATTCAGTGGAGAACTGAGAGCCTGGTCTGAACACTCAGCTCCCATTTCCCCAACACATATTAGTGTAGGGCCTACAATCATGGCTTTGCCAGGGTGGCTGAGATGTGTGGTCCTGCTGGAGGTGGAAGGCACCCTCTTGTCTTCTTTACATATAGTGCCCATCACCCCAGTTTGACTGAGGTTCATTGAATGTTCAGAGGTCCATTCTATATAACCAAAACAATGTCCATGGCTTGACACATTTGAGGGTGAAATGTTAACTGCTATAGCCTTACCACCATCAAGGCCACAGGCCACCATAGTAACACTGGAACAGTGATGGGTTTTAATTCACCAAAAACATCAAACACTGCCTCCTGGTACAAAGGTGTATCCAATGGGTTGAGGAATTCTTCAAAATGTTCCTTCAACAACTCAAAAGTCTTCCCAGGATTGGTTGGCACTTCCCCACCATTGCTTAGCACAGTCTGGGCAGTGTCATGACTTTGCTTCCTAAGGCCCCATATGGTTTGCCAGAAGAATTATGAGGCCATCGGAAAGTTTTTCTCCAAAAACCTATCTCCCATGCCTGAGATTTCGTTTCAGCAGCAGCCTTCTTGGCATGCTGGTACATCTCAACCAAATCAGGGATTCCCTCAAAATCTCTGACTGGAAGGCCACCTTCTTCGGCTTAGTGGCTTTCCTCACTGCTGGTGTCCAGCAGCAGGCCCTATGGTTGGTGCCACACAAAGAACCAGCACCACAGCTTCTAGCAGCTGAGGTCTTCAGCCTGGTCGATTCTGACTCAGTGCCCCAGGTCTCACTCAGAACAAGGGAGAAGTTTTCTCAGCGGTGGGAGTTAAATTGATCCAGCAGAGCTTAGATTTAAGGGTTTTGAACTGCAACCTTTTTAAGATAAATTACACTGCCATTATTTACCAAGCTCCTTCAGACCACACTAAATCATTTGGATTTATTTGGGGTAATATAAGATAAATTTAATACGGTGTTTGTGATTTATTGAGCAGAGACCTTACAATATGCGTAATGACTCAATACCTTCTTTTGATTAATATAGTAAGAAGAAAACAAAGCCTTGTAACCCTGACTTCTCAAATGTAATAAACCATAACATTTCACATGAGGATATATAAGAAAGATAATCAATTATTTTTTTGAATTTACATATATTATATGCAGATAACTTAAATGCAACAAAGTCCACTGACACAAAGCATAAGATGTAAACAGTTACAAAACTATATTTGTCAGTACATACATGCAAATGCTATTTTAAACCTTTTTGTAAATTAAACATTATTCAGTACCTTTGTATTTTATGTTATGAAGTATTTATACAATTGGTTTTCTAACACCACATTTTTTTTTTCTGTGCAAAAATTAATTTCCTTACTAAAGCAAATTAAGGATTTATTTGCATTGTGCTAATCATATTCTTCCTTTACTGTATGTCACAAGTGCAAAAAGTGAACCAGCAGCCCACAAAGCAAATTCAAAATTGTTGGAATTTGGACTCACTGGCTCTACATTCATCTGTGAGGGTGAACAGCAATGACATTCTGTGTGGTGCCACCGCTTTCGTACTTAAGGCCAATGAATATGACAGCAGCATCTAACCGAGGTCTAATGGTCATGTAGTGTAAAATCTGTCTTTGTTTTTCTTAGCCTCAGAATTATGTGCTTCAAAGGTCACTGAAGCACCACGAGTGACAGAAAACATGGGGTTTCGGGGAGGGGGGTGGGTCTCTATTCACCTGCTTAAAGCTGGAAGACCTTGATGACGGTGAGAGTGGATCATTTCAATTTTGGCTTCCATGCCTTCATTAAGAGGAGTGTCAGGCTGCCACCAAGGCTAAAAGAAATCTCCAGAATTATTTGGCTGACATTTATTAAACTTTCATGAAAGGCCCTTTGTTAAGCTCATCCACTTGGCGCGCTTCCGCCACATCCAGTCAGCCACGCTCCATGTGTTTATAGCATCATTTAACCTTTCAAGCAATGAAAGCATATTCATCCTTGAGCATTTCATCAGGGGAGCAAGGCTAATGAGGAGCTCTGGATGACAATGAAGGAATATATAAAAGAAAGCTTGGTTCTTTGTACAAGACCGTATTGAGAAGGACAGATGTTGGGAGTCCAAATATTCCCGTACGACTTTATTTTGACATGAGCAATTTGGGTAAATGAACGAAATGAGGTGCTAATTACGGATGCTCCTCGATTACGATGTTTTTGCTTTACGATGATGAGCTGGCGATAGACGTTCAGTAGAAACCATACTTTGAGTTTTGAATTTAGATTTTTTTCCGGGCAAGCGATATGCGGTGCGATACTCTCTCGTGATGCTGGGCAGCGGCAGTGATCCGCATCTCCCAGTGTGCCACGCCGTCACTATATAGATACTCCCCTGCATCTACGTTGTGTTTTGTGCATCCATAATGTCACAGAAATACCGATCTGTGTCTCCTGCTACTGGTGGGAAGAAGAAGAGGAGGGCAGTTGCTGTTGGGGAAAAACTCAACATAATTGCCCAGCATGAAAGCGGCAAATACGTAATGGTCATCGCATGTATACTAGGCTATGATAAACTTCAAGTGTTGGGGCACAGACAACTGCAAGAAAGACAGACTGTCTTACAATGGGGTTACATCCACGAAACCCATCGAAAGTCAAAAATATCGTGAGTCGAAAACGATGTTCGGTAGGTTGAGTGCATTAAGTGCGTTTTCGACTTACGATATTTTTGACCTACGATCGTAAGTCAGGGACCACCTGTACTCACTCTGTCTTTCTTGCAGTTATCTGTGGCCCAACACTTTAAATTAATTGCAAAATCAAAATTTAACCCCCTTCTGTGCAATTTACTCAGCAAGATACGGACTTTTGATATCAGACATTAGCTGGACAGCACAGTACAGCCCACCAACAGACTGTTCAGGGATTTTTGACATGTGCAAAATGAAATTTCCCTCTATGGCCCCTGTTGATTTTGCTGAATGACTAATTCAATGTTGCACAAACACAAAAGGAATATTGATCTAGACAAGAGCAGTTGTATTTTGATGAAGCGGATATGCATCTCGTTGACTGTACCAGTCAGCGTAGGAGGTTCTGCTATTCTCTGAATCCTCCTCTAATATAATATAATCCTGTAGATTTGTGTCTTCCTCCGTTCGTGTTGACTTATAGCTTGGCATACTCTTCCGGTCCTACTCTTATTTTTTTTTTCTAACTTCGCAAAATTACAGTAATTACCATAAGGCATCAAAAATGATTATACGCTTCAGTTCTATATTAATTCACAAGTGCCAGACGCAAGGCAGATGTCTGAGTTACGAGGAAGTTCCGATTTGCGAAACTACCTCTATCAGGCATGGAAATACAGAAGCAGTTTTAGTTTATGCAGTTCATCAACCTTCTGAATGCGTTTGAACAGATAATCCTTGTTTACAAAATGGAAATGTAAAGACGAAACATGGCACGAAAGGAACTGCTTGATGCACATCGGGGTACGAAGGACATGGGTTTGTAACCTGAATGATGCTGGTTTCAGTTCCGCTGATACTTCCCTCCAAAGGAACTTGTTACCCATTTACACAGCTGGAAGTTTGTTTTTCTTTCACTAAAGCAGTTTTACAGTAAGTACCTTGCTCAAGCGGACTACACCAGTAGGGGGGATTTGAACCAGCAACCTTTGGGTGTAAAGGCAGCATAATAGCCATTGGACTCCCAGTGTCCCTTTTTAGCCCTGTACCCTTGAGCAAAGCACTGACAAATTTCCGCAACAAAAATATGCAGCTATGTAATTCTGTCAAATACTTTTATGTCATTGTGGATAAAAGCGTACGCTAAGTCACGAGTGAAAGTAATACTGAATGTGTATCAACGCAACTTCATGAAGGAGCAGCATTATTAAGGAGAGAAATTAAATGACAAAAATGTCAGTCACATGGCTTTCTTCATAATACTTCTTGCAGCAAACAATGCATCCAAATTTAAAGTATGAATATGAAATTTATGAGCAGGGAGGGGAAAATGGACAGTATTGTATTAGTACTTGCTTGTGCACAGTCATGTGTTATACATTGCTATAGCGATTTCAAACCTTTTATTAAATTTGATCTTATATGTGTTTTTATATATTTTATTTAGTTATATATTACATGTTTAATTAAGTGATTATATTAACACACACACACACACACACACACACACACACACACACACACAGTCTAAAACTGCTTGTCCCAAGCAGGGACATGGCAAGCTGGAGCCTAGCCCAGCAACACAGGGTGAAGGGCTGGAGGGGGAGGGGACACACCCAGGACAGGATGCCAGACCATCACAAGGCACCCCAAGGAGGACTTGAACCCCAGACGCACTGGCCAGCAAGCCCTGGCCAAACCTGCTGTGCCACTGTGCCTCTCCGCTTACAGTAACACTTTGGTTATTTTAAGTACTTTTGATACTATTTTTGACTTGTTTTATGGTGCTAAGGTAAGAGGTGTCATTGGCTTCCTTCTGGATATAGCAGAAGGGGGAAGTACTAGTTAGGAAAAAACCCAAAAGCTCAGGTTTAGAGGTCAATAAGCAGACCTAAACCAACCACTCTGCCACCAAAGACTCACTGCAGATGACACACTTCCTCCAAGGTCTTTGTGCACAACTCCCAATTAGTAGGTAGATACAGAAAATCATAGACACAGAGTGAAAGGAAAGGGTAATGCAGGGTGTCACAGTCGAATTCTCGGGGAAGCACAGTTCACAAACTCATTAAAGCACCCTGCGTTTTGTAAATGACTCTGCTCGTCCTTGTTAATTGGATGCGCCGAGAGCCGCTCTCCTCTTAATGAAGGAGCACCGGAGCGGCAACCTTGCGCCTACCTATAAAACCGTCCGGAAGTAGGAAGCTCTGAACATCTTTGGATTAACAGACACGGAATCCAATCCAGGAGGAATCATTTAAAACCGATTTCCTTCAAATGGGGACGACTCGGAAAGAAAAGGGGCCCTTGCAAATCCTGAGCGTGTGGCGGATGAAGGCTGAGATCTGTCAGTCCATTTGGCACTTTTCTCACGGACATTACCTCCAGTGAACTGTAATATGTAAAAAAAGAAAAAAAAAAGCATACAAGCATAACAAAGAAAACAAAATGAATCCCTTTCACATGTTACAATTAGGAAAAGTGCTAATAAAATGACGTTTCTCTTTTGCTTCCATGCATCTAAATAATAATAACAAGGAAAGGTACTCTCATGTGAGCAGATGGCCCAGTGAGTAGTGCTGCTGTCTCTCAGTGGCTGGGTGGTGTAAGAGGATGTGGGTTCAATCTCCCCACTCAGTCTGTGTGGGCTTTGCATGTTCTCCCTGTGTCTGTCTGGGTGCTCTGGTTTCCTCCCACAATCCAAAGACATGGTGTTCAGGTTCCCCTTATAGTGTGTGAGTGACAGGGTGTGTGTTCCATTTATGTATGAATGAGTGAGCCAGTGTAAGTAGTGTATCTAGCAGTGTAAGTCACCATGGTGAATAAGGTGTGTGGGCTGACAACACTACATAGAGTTCATTGGAAAAGTCGCTTTGGAGAAAAGCATTTGATAAATAAATAAATGCGAGAATGGAATCCTGTCGATTATGTGGTCATAACACGGAGGAAGTGTTACCTGGTAATAACGTATGTGTGTTTGCAATGCGGGGTGCAGTGGCGCAGTGGGTTGGACCACAGTCCTGCTCTCCGGTGGGTCTGGGGTTTGAGTCCCGCTTGGGGTGCCTTGCGGTGGACTGGCGTCCTGTCCTGGGTGTGTCCCCTCCCCCTCTGGCCTTACACCCTGTGTTGTCGGGTAGGCTCCGTGACCCCATATGGGACAAGCGGTTCTGAAAGTGTGTGTGTGTTTGCAATGCTTTTCACTGATATTCACACCACGCAAAAACAGTGTTTTTCAAGCCATGGAGGCGTCAGTTGAGATAATCAGAAGCAGAACAAAAGATGCTGCTGTAAACATCACCGCTTCACATTGTCTGTGCGACAAAAGGGGCGGCTGCTGTGCACCAGAGCAACCAAACAAGATGCCGTGCTGCGTTTTCCTCTCCAGCTCCCCCCACCACCCCCCCCTTTTTGCTTTGCCTGCCCGTAAAGAGCATTTGACTTCCCCCTTTTCTCTTGCCTCTTCCTGCCGTAACGCCGCCCTGCATCACCACCCCCCGGGAAGGTGCTGTTACGCGCCCCGTGTTTAGAGTCTCGCGACGACGAAGATAAAAGCGTGAATAAATGGAGCTGCCGACGCGCATCCTCGCATTGCGTGCCCTACGATTGTTTTCCGCGCTTTCCGATTCCCTCACTTAAACCCTCTTCTGCGAGCGCAAAATATGTTTAGCAAATTTAAAATGAATACCTGTGAAATGTCAAAGGTGCACCGGAGCACTTCCTTACTTAGCCGTCTTTGCGCACCGTAAAAGGGCGTTTAAATTTAATAACCGATCACAAAATAACTAGTTACAAACACATTTTGCCCTGACGGCAGCAAGTTCACGTCCCCCCCTGTTTTTTGAACATTTATAGTGGTGCAGTCACTGAAGTGCAGGGCTTCCTGCTATGAAGGCCTGGAATAAAATTATATTTATCTGAGGGCCAGAAAGGTCCTGTTTCATCGGTTTTTGAATTACAGATGGAGCGGAGTTGGGTTGAGACAGTTGAGGAACATCTGCCTTTGGCGTGTAAATGCCAGGGTTCGACAAGGTGGTGGTTGGTTCGGTGTAGTAGCGACAGCTTGTAGGTTAGTGGTTAGCGGTACTGCCTAAAGACCTGAAGGTTGTAGGTTTGATCCCCACCTCTGAGTGTAGTACACTTGAGCAAGGTACTTACCGTAAAATTACCCAGATGGTCAAGTAATTGTGAGCTACTTTGGAGAGAAGTGTTGCCAAGATGAATAAATGTAATGCTGCCACTGGATGTTGATGGTTTGCAATTAGGTGCAACCTAATTTTGGAACTATTGGGATGTGAACACAAAAATGAAAAAGTAAACTCTTTGAAGACCTTTGAATTTCACATATACCACCAAAGAGATGGAATCACACCACCACCAAGGAGTAATGGAACGGCACTGAACCGCAATCCCCTTGCTGCTCTTGAAAGGGGCTCCTTGGCTTTTTCAAAGCCTCCTGTTTTACACTTTAAAATGTAGAACAACCAAACTTGCAGGACAAACCCCCCCAGAAAACATGTACCCTTCTTCCGCCCCCTCCCACTATCCCCTTGACCATTGGCAGAAATCTTTAAATCTCAACCGCAAAATCTATATCACGACACATATATATATATATATAGCAGATTCTATAATTCTATAGAGATTCTATAATTTTAGAGAACGAGTTATAAACTCATCGATATTAATTGTATCAAGTCCGAGCAACTTTTAAAACACGGATGCTCTTACATTTCTTGCCCCACCCACAAAAGAACCGTTTGCGTTTCTGAAGCTCAAAACACGGAGCGGTAAGAACCCGGAGCAACAGCAGAGAACAGGCGAAAAATGAAGGGCGCACATCTTAGGAGCGTGAGGTGCGCTCGTGTAAAACGTAGTGCGACGCGAGCAGAGAGACAGCATGTTCAGCATTAGAGCTGATGGAGCGAGGGTCTGCTCTGCTTCTCCCGCCGTATTATCAAGCTTCCGGTTTAAATATTCATGGTATAATTACACCGCACAGGTGGCGGCGCACAATCCGAGGCTCCCCTCTTTCTTCACGGAGTTGAGAGAGTGCCTGGCGGGTGCTGCGCTCCATATGACAGCAATGGATGCTGGCAGTGCCAAAGGGCAAAGCTCAGGTCCATCTGCCGCCATGTAGCCCCCATTACATTCCGCTCCTCTTCCGAAACGGTGTCATTCGGCGAAACGTATGAGCCGCCGCCGCCACAGCTGCTTTGCCGTGAACCCATTCTGTTCCACGTTATTAAAAAAGATTTCTGTTCCCTCCGTTCCCCTTTCCATAACTTCTTGCCTCGTTTCAGATGGGTAGATAAAGTGAGCAGTTATGTCACTTCATTTACCATCACCCTCTTCTCGCCTTGTGACATGATGCCGTGCCTGAGATTATAACCAATGGCAAACTCTTCATTCTGACACACGCATGCGATGGGCGTCGCTCGCGTGCTGCTTTTTTCTCGCAGATGATATCGCAAATGATCCATGGAAGTAGATTTTTTTTGTTTTTTTTTTTCACATTTCTCACTTTACACAATTTTTACTACATGCCTGCACAAAATAGGGGGTGTGGTGACGCAGCGGGTTGGGCCAGGTCCTGCTCTCTGGCGAGTCCCGCTTGGGGTGCCTTGCAATGGACTGGCATCCTGTCCTGGGTGTTTCCCCTCCCCCTCCAGCTTTGCGCTCTTTGTTGCCGGGTTAGGCTCCGGTTCGCTCCGACCCCACTTGGGACGAGTGGCTTCGGACACTGTGCGTGTATGTGCATATGAAGAAAGAGCCATAATATGGAGGGACATGTCGACAGAGGCTGCGCTCCCAGCATTAGGAAGATACATGGGGGAAAAAAGGGGCAGCTGGTAGCATTGTGGATAGAGCTGCTGCTTTTGCACCTAAAGGTTGCAGGTTGGAATCCCAGCTGTAGTATACTTCACCAGTGTACTTCTTGCTCCAGTAAAAATCGCTCTAGACACACACATTATCTGAAGCCACTTGTCCCATGTGGGGTCACGGGGAGCCGGAGCCTAACCGGGAGGGGGAGGCACCCCAAGCGGGACTCGAACCCCAGACCCACTGCGCTACCACGCCCCCCTTCACTCTCTGTAAATGAGTAAATAACTGGAAGTAACTTAACATTGTAAGTTGTTTTGGAGAAAAGTGTCAGCTGAATAGATATCCGTCAGTTTCGGTTGACCTGACCGCCCACGATGTTGCTTCCCGATAGCTGATGAGCTTAAGAACCCGGATGCTTCCGAGTAACCCAAGACGCTGGTTAGTAACGCGTGAAAAAAACAGTCAGCGAATCAGGAAGAGTGTCAGATCCGTCATACATGAAAGCGGCGCGAGGAAAGTCTACGCATTCACACATGAATGTCCCATATGTTCCCGTTTTATTTATAGGCATCGGGTTCAACTGCCGTTAAAAATAACTGTCAGTCTACCAAGGTGCCAAGCATCGGTGGGCCAGATGGTAGCTCCTCCGTAAGCCTCGTCTTTTTCCACAAAGAGCGCCGTTCCTGGGAGAGAGGGAGCCGTCCGTGTCACAGCCTCCAAGCTCATTTGCTCTCTTGTCCGGCTCGCTTTCAATCGGGACGTTCCGATTTAGTCGCTCAATTCTCTGGAGCCATTACATAAATCCTCAGGACCGCCACCAAATGCAACTGCGTGCTCGTCTTGAGGGTTCTACCGAATTTGCTCCGTAGCCGCTTTGATTCATATTCACCGCCGCAGCAATTTCGGCTTTTGAAACCACCCCAGAGATGAACGTCGGCAGTCGTACGACAAGCAACGGGGGTTTAACGGGATTTTTTTCGCCCTGCCGCACCTTAACCCGAAGTGATGCGCCGATATCTGTTATGAGAAACGAATGGTACAAGAACAGCCGCGTCCGGAACGTCCTCCTGCAAGACGAACACAATTAAAATGTGTTTCCATCTTTAAAGCTTCGCAAATCAGCCTCATTAGGAGGCAAACAAAAGGCGCGTGGAACTCCAGGCCGGCAGCCAGGTAATGACAGGCTGCTCGGTGGCTCCGGCGGCTGTAGATCCACGCGTCTGTAATTCGACGAATGGCGCAACGGAACTATTTTTAGAGCTGCGCTGCGTTCGGATGAGCGTAAACAATACGGGAGGGAAAGATTGATCTGCTTCTCCTGGGGATGCCTGTGGCTTTGCGCTGTGGAGTCCCTTCCGGGGAGTGTTGGGGGGGGGGGGGGGGGTAGTACTGTCCTTCCTCCTTCCTTCACTCCTCTCTCACATGCCTCCCAAATCTGCTCCATCCGCTCCCGTCTCCCTCCCTCTCCGCGCGCTCCACTTTGACCGGGAAGCGGGGGGACGAGCCAAGGTCACCGTGGCATTCCCTCGGCCTCCGGAGTGACGCAGCGTTGAGCGCGCGGTGACGCCGACGAGAACAGGGGCCCTGCGCCCCCACAACCGGTCGAGCGACTCCGTCGGAAAGGGAATGAGCGAGACAGATGGGACGCCCGCTGTCCTCGAGACCTTCTTCTACTGTAAGCTTCTACCTTTTCCAGTAAACGGCAGGTGGCCGACTTTGCGGCGGCTTAGCTCCGCTCCCCTGAATCCTGGAACCGGGCGTGAAAACGCCGCTCGCTTAGGTCTGCCGAGGTCAGCGTCCGATGGCCGGCCTGGTACGCAGAGAAACGAAGAGCCAACGCAAGCTTGTAATGAGCCCTCTGCTGGGAATAGTGTAAAGATAGCTGGAACAACTTGGCACAGACAGATGGCTGTGCTTGTAATGCATCCATGTCCTTCCCTCGTTTGCCCTTGCTCGCCTTAAAACCAGGTAATGTATATGGGATCATGTGTAAATATGATCAGTCACCCAAGTGCTACATATCTCTTATGGGTTTCATGTAAGTGCTGCGGAAGGATAACCATACTCTACACGAAGTACATGACTTTAATTCCTTAATAATCCGTGGTAATGTTCTTACCGCTAGGTCTACGCTTAGTAACTCTTTTTCCTTCCGAAATCCTTGCTTTGAACGGGCCGGGTCCCAACGGGAGGTCTGAGTGTGTAACTCAATCAGCTCGATTGTCTCTATTAATTTCTCCTGCCTGGACTTTGCCTGCAGTTGAGCCCATATCGCTGCAAAAATCTTTGTTTTAAATGACTGGCTTTAAGAGGGATTAACGATGGGGAGGAACGTGATGTAAGTGCAGCGTGCGGAGATCCAGCTCCAGGAGCACCGGGGGCAGGGTATTTAATGGGGATCGCTCCCGTGGGAGATCCAAAGTGATATGACCGCACAGCGCCAGACCTGTGTCTCCAGCATTATCTGCGGCGCGTTGGTCCATATATTGCGCATCTTTCGTCTTTCGGCTCAGTCGCCGGCTCCCGAAAACCCTGCCCGAGCCGGGGAGGCGTTACCTACATGTTCGGCTGCGCTGCGTGTTCCCTGGAATGATGGCCAGCGGGTGCTGTCGTACTCGTATTTTACTCTAAAGCTTTCTGGTTTGAATCCCACTCCTGCTGTTGATCAAGGTACCTACGCTGTACTGATACAGTAAGAATACCTAGCTATATAAATGGGGAAGTCAAAGTAAAACTGACGGTGGGTGGCATGGTGGCACAGTGAGTAGGGGTGCTGTCTCACAGGTGGGGTGGTGTGAAGGGACATGGGTTCGATCCCTGCTCGGTCTCTGTGGAGTTTGCATGTTCTCCTTGTGTCTGTCTGGGTTTCCTCCCACAGTCTGAAGACATGCTCTTCAGGCTCACCCATAGTGTGTGAGTGAGTGAGTGAGAGAGAGAGAGAGAGAGAGAGAGAGAGAGAGTGTGTGTGTTCCACTGATGTTTGGATGAGTGACCCAATGGAAGTAGTGTATCTTGCAGTGTAAGTTACCATGGTAAATAAGGTGTGTGGGCTGATAACACTACATAGAGTTCATTTGAAGTTGCTTTGCAGAAAAGTGTTTGTTAAGTAAATAAATATAAATAGTTATATGTTTCCCATGTATGTCCTCTAACTTGGCTTCCTATAATTGCCCAGATCAAATTCAAGACCCTGGTTATTGTCTATAAATGCATCAGCAGAACTGCTCCCGGCTATTTACAAGACTTGATCATTCGCTACACCCCAACCAGACCCGGTCTGCTCGATTGGTGGTCCCACGCATCAAAAGTAAAGCACGGAGGTTTTCGCTTCTGGCTCCATTGTGGCGGAATGACCTCCCCCTCTCACACAGAACTGCTGAAACTCTGTCCACATTTAAGAAGGGTCTGAAAACTCACCTCTTCCGGACTCACTTTGCCCAAGATCTCTCCAGCTCATATATGGTGTAAATGTTCATGCACCATAACTTTATGATCACCTCCAGATAAACCTTTACACAGCCACTATTGTTGCATTGTATGTGAATGTTTGAGTACCTTATTAAAAACATATATATATATATTGTAGGAAGGTTATCAGGACTCATCTATCCTGTGTTTCATGCACCTACTCGAGCGATGAACATCGGTGCATCAAGTTGAAAGTAACAAGCTAGGTTTACTTAAGGACCACATGTCTGCAGCTATGTCTCTTTCTCTTAATGTAAAGCACAAACTGTATTTTCTCGGAGATGTACGTCGCTTTGGAGAAAAGCGTCTGCTAAATGAATAAATGTAAATGGATGATAATATGTAGGTAAAAGTGCAAAGCATGCGGCATCGATAATGATGTATTTTAAAAAAAGGGAGAAAGGGTCAAAATGTATAAGCACCGTTAAAAACGTATGAGGGGCATAATGCTGTAGTTGCTTACAATCTGTCAATGTGCCAAAGTTATACTGACTTTGAGCCTTTTACCTGTTCGACAAAGACGTTAGCGCTGCCATCAAGTTGCTCAGACAACAGTGAGCTGCAGTGAATTACTGTAAGGGTGCAGTTAAAGATGCTTCAATGGAGTCCGCAATCTTAAATGTGATGTTGCTCCATTTTGCTTTGAACTGTGTTCATGTAAAAGTAAAAATAAAGGGCTCAGGGTTCTATTATATTTACACTTGCATTTCACCATATATATGTATATTTCTACATTCCACATATAATTTGTTCCGTGAAATCACCCCGTTAGGAAAAATCCCATATGAGAAAGACGTCACCTAAACTTAATTAAAAACCAAAATAAAACGTATGTTTACGAATGGCAATAATGCCAACATATTGTATAAAAATGTTATAGAAGATACATATAAATGTGAATGTAACAAAAAAAAATGATAATGTGATTTATGTTTGGATGAATCAGTGATAGTGATTGGCTGAGACTGTGAATGTGTTAATGTTAATAATTATGAATGTGGGCATGTTATTAAACTGCTTGCAGGAATATCTGCTTCCATCCAGTGCCTATATTAAAAGGGAGGAGTCCAGCCATCGCCATTCGAACTCAGTCATTGTTTCCAGGGTAACGCAGCAGTTTATACACTGGATTTATCCAGAAAATTGTCAGATTGAAACCACTGAGGGTTTCAGATGCCGTGTTGTGTGTGTCTGTCCCAAAACATTCAGTACAAGGCATTGTACAGAACAAAATACTTGTAGCAGGCAAAATTGCCCAATTACTGAATAGTTGTATAAAAAGGGGTATTTATTTTCATAATTCGTAGTGGTTTTTTTTGCCTGATGGGACCCATCGTACGAGGGCCGAGTGAAATTGCAGCGGACGATTTCCAGCCAGAGCAAAACACATTTCCGGTGCTTTCTCCGACCCAACGGAGCACGTCTTTAAAATAATCATTTCACCTTACAGTTTGAGATGTAGCTTGTGCCAATTCACCTGCTGCCAAAGCCGCTAGACACTAAAAAAGCGTTGCATTCGCTGTCATTCGTAGAATTGCGCTCAATAAATGGAGTAAACACTGCAATCAAATGTTACGTTCCCTTTCCCACCGCCTTACATGAAATATTCGTATTTTATATATAGGCTTCCTGGTGCATGCATGAGAAAGTGTATTTGTGATGATGAACTGTGCAAATAGCTGCGTTCTGTGATGCGAACGGCGTTAGTGCTGTTATAATGAGCGGGGAGCAAACAGCCTTGCTACCGGAGAGGAGGTTTATGAAGAAAAATATACAAATGCGGTTCCCATGTTACTGCCTCATTTCCCAGACAGAGACAACATTAAATGCGCTCCGCTATCAAGCCGTCAGGTGGCATATCAACGCCCCGTTCCATTTCTTCCTCCTTGTCGCAAATTGCCCAGCGATGCCCTTGCGCTTTTTTATTTCCTCTTCTGTCGTTCACACGTTACGTCTATTTCAGTCTGCATATGGATGCAGCTTGGCTCCGAGTGTCCAGACCGGAGCTGTACTCTATTTTACTCTCATGGAGTAAAAAAATGGTGTGAATTTACTCTTTTTTTGTAAGGCTTTTTGTGTTTTTACATTTAAATTTAGAGTCACTCATTTAGCAGATGCTTTTCTCCAAAACAACATGCATCTCAGAGAAAATACACTGTGTTCATTACATTTATCTACATAACTAATTACATGATGTACTGGGGCACACAGCACCATGGGGTTTAGATGAGGCAAAGAAGGACGCGGAGGCAGCGTTCATTTCAAACGCTTATTTGAACACCTGCACACAGGGGAATAATGCTCTTGGTCTCTAAGGAGTCCACTTCCTCTAGGACCTGTACCTATAATCAACCTTCCTAACCTGCTGTACACCCACAGACTTTCTCCCCAACACCCTGGTAGACAGTCACCCCATCATTTCCCCAAGAAATGCTCCTACTGGTTACGCACGCTATTTAGAAATTACCCACAATGCAACTATTTACATTGACCAGGTTTCCCACCTAAAACAGTAACATGGGTCATTACAGTACATTACGTTAGCAGGAAGAGACACTTATGAAGGCCTGTGATTTTTAAGTACACACACACACACACACACACACACACACACATTTTCAGAACCGCTTGTCCCATACGGGGTCGCGGAGAACCGGAGCCTACTCAGTAACACAGGGCGCAAGGGGACACACCCAGGACGGGACGCCAGTCCGCCCCAAGGCACCCCAAGCGGGACTCGAACCCCAGACCCACTGGAGAGCAGGACCGTGGTCCAACCCACTGCACCACTGCACCCCCCCGATTTTTAAGTAAACTTAGTTTATTTCTTTTTACCTTATGAACAAATGGACGTCACACGAGCAGCCGCATAAAACTTTCAGAGGATTGATGATTTCTGATCACCTGCTAATTCATTTTTTTTTTTTTTTACATATGAACATATGTATCTAAAAAATGTATTTTTGTGGGTAATTTAATTTCTTTGGAGTCTTGTGTTGAGTATTCACTTAAAGGGTTGCTTGCTTGCATTAAAGAGAGGAATTTCCATATTTACTGTTATGAACGCTCATTAACTCATTAACACTCCCCTATAGGTCTCCTATAAGTGCAATGTTATCCAGCCACTTTTGGTAATTTAATTCTTATTTATTTACTTTTTTAGTATTTGTACTACTATTTATACTCTCATGTTTGTATACTCTGTAAAAATGTTATTTATCTATTTATTCTGTAATTCTGTGTCAGCTGTTTGTTTGTCTGTAAATACTAGAAGCATCTAGAACCACAGCAAACTCCTTGCGTCCGTCGGCCAATAAAACTCATTTTGACGAAGGTGTAAGATGCAGCCTGGGAACTTGAGGTACCGATTGTTGAGTTTAGTGTCTCTTCTTCCATTTCGCTGTCATTTGAGGGTTTTCTGTTGCTCGTAAGACTTGGCGGTTCTGTGTGTAGCCCAGCGATTTCGCTCTAATATGAAGTAGGCTTGAGCTTGAACTGGACCTGAGCGCTGAGAATTTTTACAATTTATGCTTATTATTATGGCTAATTGTTATTAAGCTATGCAAAGTGATTCATGGGATGCCTGGACACCTTTTGACCTTCTGACCATGCTCTGTGCGCGCTGGATGTGTTTGCAGTTCCTTGCTGTGGGTTTCTCCCTCTGTTGCTGTGACCCAGTGTTGTTTATAAAAAAACTGAAAAAATATTGCAATTGGGCTAAATAAGGTTCTCCTTTGCTGACTTATATTCTCCACTTAAAATTCTTGTCTGACCTTTTGTTTAATGAGGAAAGGAGCTTCAGCAACTTCTCTCCGTATCTGTCTCCGGTTTGTTGTGACCTATACGGCAACATAAGAAATCCCGCGAATTCCGGTTCTTTACGAGGCTACGCAGGAATTAGTCTTGTAGACACGTCTAGAAGGTATCTTCTCATAACTATCTGAAGGTGTGCACTGTGACATTTAGTCAACGTCCCAGCTTATACAGCATAACTGTGCCAAAGAGCTTCCGACCTAAAATTCAGGATTCGATGAAATCCAAAAATGACAACCTCCGTCACACAAACTGCTTTATTAAATGTATGTTCAAGGCTACGTCTAAAAGAACACCCGACGCGCCATTGTGTGTGCAACAATTAAAAATACAGATGAGAGACGTGACGTGTTCCTAAAACCTCAGCATGAATAACTTGAGCTCAAGGCAGTGTTTTTGTGCGATCTAGTGGAGCACTTTTCCTTGACCTGTCTTCTGTCTTCATGTAGGCTGATCTGTCAAAAGCAGCCATTTAAAACTGCGGTCCGTGTGCGGCCGTGGTGCCGTATTAGTACACGCTGCCGAAGGGAATCCGAAAAGTCCAATCTATTTTCTATTATTCAGCCCTCGAATGTGATTAAACAGTGTTGTGGTATTTTCAGTGACAAGGGACTTACATATGAAGAAAGACAGCGAATGAATGCAAAACACATCCTTGAAGGAAAGCATGGAAAAAAATTCCTCATCATCATCTTTCCTCCCCCCCATAGCAGCAGCAGTTATACTGAGACCAGAATATACTTTGGTTTGGCAATAGATTGTGTTTTTTCCTGTGAAAAGCTGGTACTTAATTTTTTAATAGCATAAAGAGAGCTTTATATAGACGTCTTATACATGTTTGACCACCTACAGAAAGCTGTCTGTAGGTGGGGATGTAAGGGAGCCCGCTGGAATTAGTGTATTTAGGGCATGCGGCGCTCAGTGTTCAGCATCCCTCATCCCACCAGTAAAATAGCAAGAGCAATATTGAAATGATGCGGTCCACTCACTGCATCAAAGGGTCAGTTTTCGTGATTCATTTCGAATAATTAATCTCTTCATCAAGCCAATCGGCTTAGTTTCCCTGCCATCTCTGCGGCGTGGAGAACTCTGGGGCCGCACAGACGGCTATTGGCCCGATTCCGACTGGCGGCGTCTTCCGCCGTGCGTCTGTTCCATTCGCAAAAAAACGTCCTTTTCAAGTCATCGTAAGAGCTGTGCTTCATGAGAGCGCCCGGATACCTTTTATTTGTTTCTCCTCCTTTTGCCATTTGGAGGGTTTGCAGCTGTTCTCACTGCTTCTCCGGAAGATTTGTTTCTATAAAACATGTTCAGTAGGAAATGCCATGTTTCTACAGATCCGCACTGCACTCTTGACACTTTCCATGATTGCGGTCCAAATGGACTGGCTTCTGCTCGGAAAGGGTTCCGGTTGAGCTCGGGTCGCGCGTATGCAGTACGACATGTATAATGTCACCGTTTCCCTCTTTCCGGTCTGTGATGCTGGACGGATTATGCAGTGGGTTTTTGGATTAATGAATGACTGACTGTTGAATAGTGTGGAATTTGTGAAGATCTCTAGCGGCCTCCAGAATAGTATAATAGTTTCTTAGTCAGTTTGCTTAAACTCTTGATAATTTGCGGGGAAACAAGTGTAAATATTTGAAATATTTCAGGCAGCCCTCAGATTACGAACGAGTTCCGTTCCTGAGTCTGTTTTAAATCGAATCTGTACGTAAATCGGATAATTGTACATTTCATCCGGACAGAGCCTTTTACACGCTCCGTTATTTTCGCTTTGTCCTTTAAAATTGTCCCGATCGTCGACCGACTGTAGCCTAATACTTTTCCAATGTTCGTTGGCGTTTCACCTTTTTCCGATCGCTTTATTATTTCCACTTTAGTTTCAATCGTGATCGTTTTCCTTTTCTTTAATGCGTCACCATCACCTGCATCATATTTACACTTTGGTGTCATGGTAACAAGGGTGAAAACGAAAAATATTAAAGCCAAATACAGTAACAAACACGAGACACTGTTAACAGCAACATGGACTGACTAACAAGAAGGAAGTCCTAGTCCAACTTCGGCCTCACGCGCTCCTCCCACGAGCCGACAAACCGCTGTTGACGCAAAATGTTTTGATGAGAGTCACATAGTAGCGCCCGTTTCTTATTATGAATCATTGTATGCAACTGGAATTTTTAGGCTTTACGGGGTTCGGTTCATAACTACGGGTTGTACGTAAGTCGGACGTTCGTAACCTGGGGACTGCCTGTATTTTAAAAACATAGACGTAGTATGTTTACTTTTTCTAGCTCACCGGACAGTTTGTGCCTTGCTAAAAATTGCCGACAGGGTAGCTATGAAAGCACATCAGCAAATTAAGTTACAAAAACACCTGTGTTTCGATTACTGTGGATGTGGTCACTGACTCTAACTGTAGTGGCTGTAGCTGCGAGATACCAGATGTTAGGCATCTACATCCGGACAGATAGTTCAGCGAAGAGCCTATCGAAATGTTCATTTTAAAGCTGGTGGAACATGGTAAATTACAAGAGCCTGGAGAATTATCCTTTTCATTCTCAAACAGTCTGCAGGGATCGACCCACTTTCTGTTTATTTCTTTTTTCTCTCAAGGTCACAGCGGGTCACATTCTGCACTTGGCGGAGGTCAGAACAACAACACAGTCCCTGCTAACAAGGAGACACATTTCAAATCAGCTTGCGAACCTCTGGGATTTTTTTTTTGTGTGTGTCTCCGGCTTTTATCGTTTCTTCAAAACAATACTAAAACATAAGTATGCCTAATCCGATCATAGAAATGTGTTCCTGCCATACATTTTCCAATCATTAATTAAACGAACATCTCAGACCTTCACTGGTATGTCCATCTATTAAGCAGAAAGGCTCAATACTTTTCGTACCCTGTAATAGACACACCTTCCATTTCTGACACCAACCTTTAAAAGGTCATACAATTAATATCCCCCTTTCATCCCCCAAATAATGCATTGCCTTCTGATTTATGCATAAATCAAGAGAAATAAATGCTCCTATTGTTTAGTAGCACGCTATAAGAAATATGAGGAACATGCAATTAATTTAATAAGGTAATTAGACTACTTCTAACATTGGGGATTTAGCAGTAGTTAACGTTTTTGCAAACATTTCTTTGTGGTGAGGTCACATAGTTCCTTTGCTTATCTTAATTAATGGTAAAGTAATGTAAGTCAATAGCAGTTGTTCACCTATTACTGACTTTTATTTGAAACGGTGGTGCTTAAAACTTTTTCTTATCTTCCCTTTCATTATTTTCTTCCTTAGCCGCCACTTTTATCTAAAGCAATTTATAGTTGTGCCCATTTAAACAGCTGGATGCTTTACAAGAGCAGTTAAGGTTAAGGACCTTGCTCAAGGGTACTAAAGCAGGGCCCCAAGTGGTAACTGATTCAGCGACCTTCAGGTTACATGTAATCGCTGCGCTTACTGCTGCTGTCTATTACTGCCCTTTTTTCTGCTTTCAGTTCCTCTTCGGAACCTGCGTTGAAGTCATCTAGGCTGCAAAAGCTTCTCCCTGGAATAGGTGCTTTCCAGCTTGCATGTTTCAGCGCTAATGAATGGCCTTATGCTGTGTTAATAAAGTGGCTTTGTAACTGAAGTGATTCACACCGCCTACTGACAATATTTTAAAATATGCCTTAAGCAAGAAGGAGAAATAAACTACAGGGGGTGGACAACATTTTGGAAACACCAAGCCATATATGTGGTGACGACTAAAGAACATCCTTTGCCTTCAGATCAATCTATGAGTTTCTTGGAACTGTGAGTGCTACCATACTGAGGCTGTATTTGGGAAGGAAAATATAAATATAAATTCACAGAAATTCAAAAAGTGTTTTGATCGGGTGAGGAGGTCATCCTAGTGTGTGTGAAATCATGCTGATATCAGTGCAGCAGAGAGTAGGACAGTGCTAATGACTTGGAATATGGGAATATAGCGAGGTTACGATGTTTGCCCCATATGGTGCACCTGGCACCTTAAGACAACATGATATTCACAGAATGTCCTGCGACCATGAAAAGGGACCATGAGGATTCAACCGTTCCCCAGAGATGGCTGCCCACACCATCACAGATCCATTACCATGTTTAACAGGTGGTAAAAGACAATGTGGGCTGAATGTATCCTTTAGGTTTTTCCAAACGCATACCTATTTGGATCGTATGAGAAGAGCAAAAACTATGCAATAAACCATTTCAGTTTTTCCCACTTCAGATTTTGTGCTTATTACACCAGGTAATGCATTTTCAATCAGTGGCCTGGGATGCCAGCAGATTCCAAATGGCAGCCCCACCGTAAATATGCGCTTTGCAGACCCCATGATGTAGGGTTTCTGTTCAAAGAGGTGTTCATTCCATTCAGTTCTGTGCTAATTCTGTTAGCCATTGTCTTGTGGTTTTTCACACCTTGTCCATCTAGAATCTCTAGCTTTGGCTCATGACCACTTCTTTCTCAATGCAGCTGTTTGGCGTAAGCCATCGCAACTTTCAACACCATCCCTTCAGAAACACTTGTTAATATTACAGCTTTGATTTTGATTGATGTGATTGACACACAGGGTGAGGAGTTCGGCCATCCGGGAGGAACTCGGAGTAGAGCTGCTACTTTTCCGCATTGAGAGGAGCTAGTTGAGGTGGTTCGGGCATCTGGTAAGGATGCCCCCTGGGTACCTCCCTTTGGAGGTACACCAGCACGGCCAACTGGGACGAGACCCAGAGGTCAGCCAAGGACCTGCTGGAGAGATTATATCTCCTAGTTAGCCTGGGAGCGGCTGGGGATCCCCTGGGTTGAGCTGGAGGAAGTTGCAAGGGACAGGGACGTCTGGGCTTCTCTGCTCTCCCTGTTGCCTCCACGACCCTAGAAGAACAAGTGGTCAAGAAAATGGATGGATGGATGGATGGATGGTGACTGATACACCTCCAGCTCTGATGCTGACTTGTTGGCTTGTGTGAGCTCAGTTAGTTTGCTCATTTCTTTAGAAACACTTTTTTTAGTGTTCATTGTCAGGTTTCTTCCATGGCCGATATCCATTGGTGACTGGAATTTATTAATCATGAGTCATCTGCATATTTCCAAGTGTAGCTATGACTTAGTTACTTAAGAATTTAAGTACAATTTTGGGTGGCATTTCTAAAATTTACTCCACCTCTGTACAAAGCTCTCTTTGATACAAGGTGATGAATCAAGCTGTAGAAAGTTAATGAGGTTATGGGACATGTCATTGTGACTGGGTCTTCAGACAAAACTGGCTCCTGTTCTATGAACATGTCTCCTGCACAACTGAAGTTTGGAAGATTGAATACTCTGAAGTTCATGTTCTGTGGTCCATGATGATCAATGGTACCTCTGATACTGTAAACTATTGGCATCATGAACGTAGCAAATAGTGTACAGGTAGTGACCAGGTACAGATTTCTTATTTGTAGGATATTTCCTATAACGGTGCTTGAGAGGTGACAGACGACTCTTGCTCTTACCCAAAGTGACTTAAAATTTTGCATATTTTTACACTGGGTCTTACTGTTGCGATTTTGTCTTAAGTACCACTTTGAAAGGTACAACGGACAGGCTTCTCATGGAAGCTGTACCAGAAACATTTCATGTTCTCAACTGCCTTTCTACTTCCAGAACCATCATGCTACCTACAGCTTTATCATGGATGAACTTTTACTACCATTATCTTTTGAATTTGCATCTTTCTGTTAGGGAACCGCCCTTTGAGCTCACTTCCTAAACAGGCTTCCTAAAAAGTCTTGGTTTGTACGACTAGTCCATTTACTAAGCCGTTTACACCACAGCAACAAATCTACTCCATGCTGGACACTTCCACTCTGTCATGTGCTTGTTTCAGTTACCCATTTAATGTCCATTACTCTGGCTTCATGAGGCTCTAGCGGTGGATAAATCTAATGCACTCAGTTCTCTCACACTACAAGGAGTGTTCATTTTTCCCTTTGTCCATTACCCAAATTCACCAGCATCTGACAAATCCATGCTCCACTAGACAGTCCATCTCAACAAGAAGATAAAGACTGGCATATCAAGTTTGATTAAACTCCTTTCAGGAAAGTTGCTCTTCTTTTTTATTTTATTAGTTGATCATTGTGGGGGGGTGCGGAGGCACAGCAGGTTTGGCTGGGTTCTGCTTTCTGGCAGGTCTAAGGTTCGAGTCTTGCCTGGGGTGCCTTGCGGTGGACTGGCGTCCCGTCCTGGGTCTGTCCTGGGTCTGTCCTGAGTCTGTCCTGGGTCTGTCCCCTCCCCCTCCAGCCTTACGCCCTGTGTTGCTGGGTTAGGCTCCGGTTCACCGTGACAACGCTTGGGACAAGCGGCTTCAGACAATGTGTGTGTGTGGTTGATCATTGCCCAGTGCATAGTAAAACAATACTGGATCAAGTGCAATGTGGTGGAATGCTATGGCAGCGTATTGCACAGTATGCCTGTGGGTCCCCACCGCAAGTCTGGAGTTATGAAAAAACTGCACAGCAGTTACCGGTCCTTGCTGTTACCATTCCCTCCAAAAGCATTTATAAGGTTCAAGGAGCCTCCGACACCTTCACGAGGCTGAGCAATAGTTTCAATGGCACAATGTACTGGGTCATGCACTGTCGTCTAGCAGTGAACCAGCCCAACGCTTTGCTCGGGATAGGTTCAGATCCCAAGCAGCTGAAGAACAGTGCTTTGTTCGGCCTCTTCTTCGTATTCATTCCCAGTGGTCTCCACAGTCTGAGCCAGCTGAATAATGATGTGAGTCACTTGGCAGAGCAAGTTACGGCTGCATAACAAAAATAACCCAGCCAATGGGGCTGGTGCGTCAGAAACCGAGCTGACGTGCACACAGGAAGCCTCCGGGAGAGAGCGGGGCAGATTCACAAAACGCACAAAAACAGAGGTGCAAGGCAACGGTGTCTGGTGCACGAGGAAAACGGTGCCGGTTATAATTCATATTCATGTTACTTTCGCGTCTCTTCTGCATGGCCCTTCTCGCTCACGGGGGGAAGGATATACAGTAGACACCGAATCCCAAGCGGTTCACTCTGTAAACAAACCATTCAGAATTATGAACATGTGTAATCAACAACCGTCATGACATCTGTGCGGAGAATGGAAAATGGGCAAACGTGTTGTGCTTTTCTGCCTTTGAGGGAACTGCAGTCAATGAAGAAGCTAAATGGGAATGTGATTTCATTCATAACATACGCCAGATGACTTAAGCATATCCAGGGAAATCGCATTAGTATGCGCTTCGTCTTTCCTCGGGACGGTCGCCTGCGTTCTACCTTTATTGACGTTAATTTGGCAGAAACTTTGCACCACAGATCACAGCCTCGCTTCTTGGTCGTGCAGATGAGGACTCATATATTCAGCCAACCTGTGCAGGCTCTGCCACTCCCAACCTTTAAGAGAAACTTACGTGCCCCACCTGGGCACACCTCTTTAGTTGCCCGTGGTGCAGAAACACCAAGACAACATCTGACGCTTCTCATATAAATATAAAATTAGCAGGAAAAATGATCAAGGCTGCATGTTCATAGAGTCTGGGGTTCGAGTCCTGCTTGGGGTGCCTTGCAATGGACTGGCGTCCCGCCCTGGGTGTGTCCCTTCTCCCTCCAGCCTTGTGCCCTGTGTTGCCGGGTTAGGCTCCGGTTTGTCGCAACCCCACTCGGGACAAGTGGTTGTAGACAGTGTGTGTGCGTGTGTGCGCGCGCATGTTCATAGTTAAAACAATGTGGGCTTCATGGACGTAAAAGGGCCTTATGACGCTTTTTTGCCAGGTGCTCCTACATTGACTTGCTGATGCAGAGATAACGGATGGTGTGGATAGTAGCTGTGAATATACTGATGCTTACCGTCAGAATCATTGTATTAAACACACACACACATTTTCAGAACCGCTTGTCCCTTATGGGGTCACGGGGAACCGGAGCCTACCCGGCAACACAGGGCGTAAGGCCGGAGGGGGAGGGGACACACCCAGGACGGGACGCCAGTCCGCCGCAAGGCACCCCAAGCGGGACTTGAACCCCAGACCCACCGGAGAGCAGGACTGCGGTACAACCCACTGCGCCACCGCACCCCCGTTGTATTAAACACCCGAGTACCATATTACATTGTATTCCACCATTTAACCACACCTTGATTTTTGCAACAGCGTGGTGTATGTCAATGAACACTTGGATTAATATAGAAAAACAGTCACTGTATCTGTCTGCTTCAGGAACTGCATATTGGCCTTCCTTGATTTCCTATTTTATTTATGTTGGGGTCACGATGGGTAGCTGGCAGTGTAGTGGTTCTGGTAGTGGTAACTGTGGCCTTTGGACCCAAATGGTCGTAGATTTGACTCCCTCTCCAGCTGTAGTACCCTTAAGCAAGGTATTTATCCTGAATTACTCCAGTAAAATTACCCAGGCTGGTAAATAATCGTAGGCAGCTTAATACTGTAAATCATTTTGGAAAAAAGTGTCAGTCAAATGGGGGCACGGTGGCGCAGCGGGCTTGGCCGGGCCCCGCTCTCTGGCGTGTCTGGGGTTCAAGTCCCGCTTGGGGTGCCTTGCAGCGGACTGGCATCCTGTCCTGGGTGTGTCCCCTGCCCCTCTATCCTTATGCCCTGTGTTGCCGGGTTAGGTTCTGGCTTGCCGTGACCCTGTACGGGACAAGCGGCTTCAGCCAGTGTGTGTCAGCTAAATGAATAAATGTGAAGCCTTCAAGTCAGTTGTCACATGTTACATCCATGGCAGTTGACCATTCCGAAGGGTTGTTGGAAAAACACCTTAATTTTGAACCTGCTGATTGCAGCACCTGGAGTTTGGTGAAACCGTACCTGTACATCGACTGGAGCTGGTGCTAAAGGTGCTGCAGTCAGATAAGGTCAAAACTTGACTGTGCATGTTTTAGTACATATGGTGCCAGATCGGTGGGGGGCATAAAGAGAGAGAAAAAAATCATATCTCCTGTGAAGTATAATGGTGGATCTTTGATGTCTGATGCGCCTCTGGTCAGGGGCTCTTCTTGTGGTAAATCATGTGAAAACTAATTTGTCCGGAAAAAACAGCTGCTTGTTCCTCGGGACAGTTCCAGTGGTATAGCATCTGCTCTACATACTATATTAGCAAGCGTTGGTCCCCTGTTCTTATGATGCAATGGGGGAGACGTGGGAGTGTGACCTTGACTTGTCCTTGAGTGGCGATTAAAGGCTGTCTATATGCTCTCTGGTTTGCCCCATCTTCTCTTGGTGTTCCGAAACCAAATCTAAAGATCATTCGCAAAATCTACCTTAGTCCAGTACATCTTCAAAGTATATACACCTCAGTTGTGTTTTGGATGTAAGGGCGCTCTGGTACATTTATTCTGGGAATGTGATAGGACACAGCCTTACTGGAATGGGCTTCATTCAAGTGCACAAAAAGTAATTCACAACATTTTGACTTGTCTACATCCATTTCCACGTGAAATCACAGCCCAGGTTCCGTGTTTGATGAGGATGTGGAACATACTGTATGGTGATTGTTCCTACTCTTTTGGCAAGGAAATATATTTCATTGTTATGATCAGCTTCCTTCACGAATACATTGCCGATTCAAGTGCCTCACTTTCTTCTGCTAGAAAAGTTAACATTCAACCTGCATCATAATCCTTATGAATTTTGGAATATCTGCTTACTCACAAGACATTCTACACCAAGCTGGGGATCCAAGATGCCATTTACCAACAAAATTGTGGTACGTAGTACCAGGGGTTTGGATGGGGCAAAGAAGGATGCAGAGACAACATTCATGATGCAGAGACAGCATTCATGATCCAGCACCAGCACCAGCACCAGCACCAGCACCAGCACCAGCACCAGCACCAGCACCAGCACCAGCACCAGCACCAGCACCAGCACCAGCACCAGCACCAGCACCAGCACCAGCACCAGCACCAGCACCAGCACCAGCACGCTCTCAGGCCACAGACCCCATTTTCTCCAGGACCTGCACTTACAGCCAGCCTTCCCAGCCTACCTAGTACCCTGGAAGCCACAGCCAACCCACCATTTCCCCCCGAAGTGCCCCCAGTGGTTACAGACTCTATTTACAGATTTCCCAGAATGCAACTATTTACATAAAACCAGAAACGCGGGTCGTTACATAATGATTATTACTTGTTACACACTGGCTTACAACTGTTACTTTCTAGAATGCCCAGGAGGGGTGGGAAACCACTGGCCCATGGACCCCCAGAGGTTTTTTTCTCCTTCAACCTTCAGTTGGGAGTTTTTGTTCCTTTTCCCAGTGGCCAGTAGGTATACTTATAGCTCTATAATAAGTTCTTCATTATGGTAGCTATTAGTCGACTGTCTTCTTTGTTTGTATCTGTTTTTCTTGCTTTATGCCTGTGTTAAAGCGCTCTTTGTCACTGTGTGAGAAGAGCGCTCTATAAAAATAAATTGAATTGAATTTTTGAATTTATAAGATAGTGCTTCATGACCGACCCTGTTAAATATTGTTAGCGTTTGTGTTTTCTTGGTATGCTGATTCTATCTCCATGCTGTTGCGGCCTGGTTCTGTTAATTAAAAAAGATGAATGGTGTCATTTATCTTAAAAAGAGCCCCTATTAAGCACCAAGACATTTCTGCCAAATTGTACTTGCCAGGAAACCGTGACTAGGCCAGAATGAATTTCTGTGGATGAGAATGACCTGAAAAAGAACTCAAAGTCAACAAAGGGCTGTTGACCTAAAATAAAATTTTGCCACCTCAACAACCCAGAGAAACAAGGGCACATGTGTTTTCAATTGGGACTCCTTGGTACAGGTGACCATTATGTCTCTAGAGGGTTTCAACCCCCTTGTCTGAGATCCACCATAACTGGGTGAACCTAAGGGAGGCACAACCGCAAAAGTCAGTCTCTTACTTTTTTCGTTTAGTTGATGCTTTTCCCCAAAGTATCTTAGATGCTGAGCTACCGACAACTATTTACTCATTTATAACGGTGGGTAATTTGAAGAGAGCAATTTAAGGTAAGTACCTTACTCAAGAACTTTGCCATGGATAGTCGAAAGCTGGGCTGAGAAAGGAGCAGGGTTGGGCGTAGGGCTAGCTACCCCACACCGTAAAAACCTTGCCAGCTACAGAAATACCAACAAAGAAACTTCATGACATCTTAGCTCTTAGGGACGCCTGAACAGACCTTGTTGGCGGCCACAGGAGGGGTGGAAGGCATAAGAAGAAAGAAGGAGGACCTTACTCAAGGATTCTACATCAGTAGATGAGATTCAAATCTGAAACTTCTGAGGCAAAAAGGAAGCAGCTCAAACCACTACACTACCAGCTACCCCAAGCCTCTTCATACATTGTGGATGACTGAATGGCACAAGGCTCTTGATTTGGAATTTTTAAACATGAGTATGCAAATTAAAACAATGAAACCCTACAGGCAGTTCAAGTTTAATGCAGCAGTAGTTCCTCTAACTGGTACTGGTCAGTGATTTATGATGGCCAGCTAATTGACTTGCACTGCCTCGGTGATTTATGGCATATCATAACACAGCGTCAGTGTACTTATGATTCCGTTTAATTTTGTTTATCTTGCTATGATACATTTAGTTGTATTTCGCTCATATCAGTTTCCAGGAAAGAAAATAAATGGATTTCTGAGCAATGATTTGCATTGTTTGAATCTGTATTATTAAGTGAAGAAACGATTGCTTTCCATATACTTAAAAGGCTATCTGTCTGTCATGTTTAGGGTGTAGTACTTTAATAAATGATACCTGAAATCAGTGAGAAACTTCCAGGCTTAAGGGGTTAAAGCAGCTTGTCCCAGGGAGCCGGTGCCATGCAGCCACGTTTTGGTAAATGTCTCCATGACTGTCTAAAATGTCCAATGAATAAGTATCAGCACATTTGTTTGTTAAGAGTGGGCTGAATAGCAGAAGGCTGGTCGTGTCCTGTGACTAACCGAAGTGACAATGGACCGGCTCCAAAAGCTCCGAGGGGCATGAGCCGTCTCGCTGGGTGCAAAACGCCAGCCACCGCGAGGGGTGCACACTCCTTCCGCCACATTAAGCGCTTCGTGAAAAGGAAGCCAATCAATGGATTTGTTGCTTCAAATGCCAGCCTCTTGACCTCGGCGCGACCCCTTGAGAAACATGAGAAAAATGAAAGCAGAAACTGTATGACCGCAACAGGGTGTTACAGCACACAGGGTGATGTCGATATGATTGACCAGCCACGACTTAGTGGAGTGACTCACAGTCTCACAGAGAACATGTGCAATGTGTAGCTGTGATAATAATATTAATAATAATAATAATTATAATAATACACACACATTTTCTGAACCGCTTGTCCCATACGGGGTCGCGGGGAACCAGAGCCTGCCCGGCAACACAGGGCATAAGGCTGGAAGGGGAGGGGACACACCCAGGATGGGACACCAGTTCGTCCCAAGGCACTGCAAGCGGGACTCAAACCCCAGACGCACTGGAGAGAAGGACCCAGTCCAACCCACTGCGCCACTGCACCCCCATAATAATAATAATAATAATAATTAAAATAAAGCCATGGTAGGACAGTGAGTAGCACTACTGTGTCACAGCACTTGGGTGATGCGAGAGGACATGGGTTTGATCCTCGCTCAGTCTGTGTGGAGTTTGCATGTTTTCCCCATGTCTGTGTGGGTTTCCTCCAGGTGCTCTGGTTTCCTCCCACAGTCCAAAGACATGCTGTTCAGGTTCCCCCATAGTGTGTGAGTGAGAAAGAGAGAGAGTGTGTGTGTTCTGCTGATGTATGGATGAGTGACCCAGTGTAAGTAGTGTATCTAGCAGTGTAAGTCACCCTGACGAATAAGGTGTGTGGACTGATAACACTACATAGAGTTCATTGGAGGTCGCTTTGGAGAAAAGTGTCTGATAAATAAATAAATGTAAATGTAATAATAATGATTCAGTCTTAAGAATGGCAACCCCAATAATATCTAAGCAGTTTTAATTGTAATAGATTATTATAACCAGGTAGGGGGTGCGGTGGCGCAGTGGGTTGGACCAGGTCCTGCTCTCCGGCCTTACTCCCTGTGTTGCAGGGTAGGCTCTGGTTCCCTGCGACCCTGTATGGGACAAGCGGTTCAGAAAATGTGTGTCTGCGTGTGTGTATTATACCCAGTTTCTGCCATATCCCATTATTTTCATTTTCTTAAAACAACATCACAGATGTGACAAAGTACGTAGCGGGATGTGGAGTTTGCACTGCACACAAAAAAAAACCTGCTGTAAAAACTGACATTGCATATTTCTTGTAATAAATCACTGCATCAGCATTTACTTCGGAAACACCCCTGTGGAAAAAGTGCACATAGATCATGGTGAGGATTTGCGCCCGTATTGTTGATCTTGTTTTCACGGGCAATCATGAAATACAGCACAAACAACATTCTGCTGAATATAAAGTAAACGAGAAAAGTAAATGGACCTTGCTATTCTTAAATGTTTTTCTCCTCCTTTCACAGACATGGAAACTAATTTGCAGAAAATTATAATTACAAATGCATTTACATTGACACTGATTTACAGGTTCATAATTAGCATTCAAGGAGCAGCTCTTATTTGTTATATTGTAGCCTATAAATTAAATGTTATTACAAAACGATAGCACTCATCCAAAAGTTATAGATGATAAGAAGATCAAATGCTGCAAGCAAATTTTAAACATTTCACTAGCGTTACGGCCCTAATCATCGTAATTCCTCATTACACAAATACGTCTCAGGGTAATTAAGGACAGCGGTTGACAATTAATAACAGGACTCTTGCAGACATCACTGGGGATGTGTGTTTAATACACCACAGGTAGACAGCGGTACGAGCAGAAAGGCAACAAGATGATTCTTCTGGAGCAAAACGGTTCCATGTTTGCATATTATTATTATTTTTTTTCTTAATTTTTTTTTTTTTTGGGATGTCTGAGTGTCCTTTAGATGTTTCTCCAACTTAAAGCCAATAAACAACAAAATGAGGAGATCAGATGTTAAATTAGGTGAAATCACATGATGATGGCTACCTGGCTGAAAAGCTATGGAAAAATAGCCACGTGAGTGAAAGCCCGGCAGGGTTCAGCGTGAGCCCCGGGAGGGTGAAGATGGTGACAGTGCCCCGAGCGCCAGAGAGCCCCGAAGCGTGGAGTGACCCTGAAAGCCAGGCAGAATCCCAGCCTGTAGCCCCGCAGGTTCGCCCTTTCAAAGCAAAGCGGCTCGACAGCGAGGCAGATGGAGGCTCCGCTCCCCGGGGCCGAGTTTATTAGGCCGGATCGCATGACTGGCGGTTCTGCGCTCTTGTGGCCGTCGCTCGCGGCCCTCCGTGCTCCCTTGCCGTTCCCTCCGCGCGCTTGGACAAAGCAGCGGAGCAGCGGAGCTCCGGAGCGGAGACGCGCGGCTCGCGCCAGGTTCTTCGCGGCTTCTAACCGAGAACATATTTCCCTCCGTCAGCCGGGCGCTCGGCACGGAACGCAACCTGCTCGACGCACGAAGGGGGGGGACGAGCCGTTGGACCGCCGAGGTGTGCAAGCACTCTGTCCTCGCAGCACCGCTCCGTGCGCATTAGTCTGTCCTCATGGCTTGTAGCCGCACAAATTCCATACACACCATATGGAAAACGTCTTTGCTCTATTCATATACCGTATTCGGTGTGTACTGTATAGTCACGCAGTAACGCAAACGTTGTTTGTATGCAATGTGCGTTCTGGGCGGGTGGCTTTACAGACTGTTTTTTTTTGGGGGGGGTGCTTTTGGAATCGGAGCCAGTCCTGGTGTGTTGCTATGGCAATGGCAGCAGGCGGTAACACACTGGCCTTGGTCCACGAGAAAAATTCCTGCTAAGAACCCGGGGATTTAATAACACTGGGCTGACGTCACATCGCGAAGTCGCCGGGTGTGTGTTGGGGGGGGGGTTCGGATTTGCCGTCGTGGCCCGTGCCGGAACACGCGCCGCACGCCCCTGTCCTCGGGCGATGTCTCTGCCCTGATAAAGACGGGTCCTTCTCCCTGCAGAAGGGAGATGCTCGGAATGAGACCGCTGGCATTGGCGCCGAACGGGCAGAACCCGTGTGCGGCGCGAGCCGGAAGCGCTAATGCGGGGTCGAAGGAAAGGCCACCTTAAATGTCAGAGGCAAAAAGAGCGAGGATTCGGCTCTTTCTCGCACACACACACAGACACACACGCACTGATCCAGGTTAAAATTTGAAGGAAGCAGGACGTGCTTCGGGACTGATTTACTGCGACAGAGCCGAGAAGCTGCCAACGGAGGACTGCAACTACGCACCAGACGCACGGGTCCAAAACGAAGAAATACACTAAATATTTAAAGAAAGAAGAGTAAATGAACCGAAGGCATAAACAAGCAATTGGATGTCTGTCATAAAACAAACAAAACCCGATATCGCAGTTGTGACTCAGGCCCTCCGTAGCCTTCTCGGGGTAGTACTGTTACGGCGCCAGGGGTCCGCCCTCGTCGGCAGGTTGCCGTCGCAGCAAGGCCGTAAGCACACGCGTCTTTTCGTGTGGCCGGGGAACCTAAACTTGCATTATCCCGGAGGAGCTCAGCGCAGTAACAACCACCAGCACTGCATTCGGGGTTCCAGCTCAGTTTCGCTGGAGCGGAACGAGCGTCTTAAGCTCCACATTGTCATGGCACAATGGATCCCGCTAAAAAGTTCCAGAAACTTCCAGCCAGCGCACGAGTAACTGGTACGTGGAGGCTAACTGTCCCTACATTTACAATGATTTCCAAAACGGGCACACTTTATGTGAAAATTGCAGCTATCCGCAAAGAATTAAATGAAAAAATGAATATACGGTGCTTTTAAATGCCTTTAAAAAAGCAGAATGTTTTATTATAATAGCTCTTCAGTGAAAACTTTTATCTAGAGCAATTTACAGAAGATACAATTTACACAGCTGGGTAATTTATTTATGGAATCCAGGTCAAGTAGCATGCTGCACGGTGCGAAAGTCAGCGTTATCCTGCGTCTCCTGTGTTGTCTTTTCCGTGTCACCCGGGAAACCAGCAACTTCAGTTCAGGTGGCTTCGGTGGCGTGACAACAATGGCACGATTCAGATAGTTTATCGCTTGAACCCAAGATAGCAAAGGCACCGGGCCTTGACTTTTGGATGATTTTATCTCGGCTTTTTAACGAATCAACATCGATAATCGCTTATCCCGAGTTGGGCTGCGGCAAGGAGGAGCATACGCCGGAAACATAGGGCGCAAGGGGAGGAGAAACACCCTGGACGGGATGCCAGTCCATCACAAGGCATCCTAAGCAGGACTCAAACCCCAGACCCACCACACAGCAGGCACCAGCCAAACCCACTGTGCCACCACCTTTTGAATGAATTGCTTTGTTAATTCTGTTGAAGGTTCACCAAAGAAAATTCTAATGGCTGCATTTGTTCGAAGAACCATGGGGAGGTACGGTGGTGCAGTGGGTTTGGCCAGGTCCTGCTCTCTGGTGGGTCTGGGGTTCGAGTCCTGCTTGGGGTGCCTTGTGATGGACTGGTGTCCTGTCCTGGGTGTGTCCTCTCCCCCTCCAGCCATCCGCCCTGTGTTGCTGGCGGTGGGAGATATGCCTTTCTCAACCTTTGCAGAAAGTAGAGATGCTGCTGGGATTTCTTGGCTATGGAGTTGGTGTGGAGGGACCAGGTGAGGTTCTCTGCCAGATGAACACCAAGGAATTCAATGCTCTTGAGGAGCCGCCGATGTTCAGCGGAGATTGGTCGCTCCGTGCTCTCCTGAAGTCAACGACCATCTCTTTCGTTTTGTCCACGCTCAGGGTCAAGTTGTTGGCTCCGCACCAGTCCATTAGCCGTTGCGCCTCGTCTCCGTATGCTGACTTGTCGATCTTGCTGATGAGACCCATCACAGACCAACAGACGCGCTTCTAAGGGACAGCTGGTGGCGTGCTGATTAGAGCGGCTGCCTTCGGACCAAAAGGTTTAACTCCCACCTCTTGCTGCGGTACCCTTGAGCAAGGTACTTACCCAAAATTACCCCGGTGAAATTACCCAGCTGTATAAATAGGTAAATAGTAGGTACCTTAATATTGTAGGTTGCTTTGGAGAAAAGCGTCGGCTCAATGAATTAACGTAAGATCCTGTGCAGATGTAAGAGTGCCGTCTATACCGCAAGAAAGAATTGCACAAAGACGTTCGGTTCGAAGCTCGGATGCCGTGCGGCTTCTCGTGGAGGAGGAATAAAAGAGGTGGCTTCCGGAAAAGGGAAAACAGTCCATTGCTCTCAGCAGGGGGGCTGCAGAGTCCCGCAGCGATTTCAGACGGCACGCTACGAAGATTGACGTATCGTAGTACAGTACGCCCCACGGCATTTGAGCATGTGTTCCCAGCGCTCTCACCCCAGACATCAGATCCACGTTTCTCTCTGCATTTTCCCTCGGCTGAGTGGTTAACAAGCCCATTTGTGAACGCAGAGAACCACCTCTGATCCCGAAAAAGCAGGAGGTATTTTTACATCCTCATTATTCAGCAAGACCTCAAATTGTTTCCACTAATCTAATTAGCCTACACCTGCTCTTGGAATGTGTCTCACACCATTTAACAGCAAGCAATTAACACTTGCTTGGGAAAAAAAAAGAAACAACAACAACAACAACAATAATAACAATTCAGCAGCTGAAGGGTTCTGCTGCAAGACTGTCTGCAGTAATAAAATCTATTTTTCTTCACACGGGCAGCGTTCAGGCTGCAGAGTCTGACGAATGACTAAAGACAGTGTCTCAGAAGAAAACGTAATTAGGTGAAACGGGATCTGAAGCCTTTCCGGTGCTTTGATTTGTCGTGTAGAAAGAGCTTTCGCTGACATGGGCTGTGTAAACAGAGTACCAGCACTGAGTTAAGTGCTCGAAATGTCCCGAATCGTAAATGTAAGGAATAGCTTGGGCTCGGGGCACAGCTCCGGGAAAAGGCTTTCGGCTTTGTGCAGGCCCGCTCGTGTCTGCGAAGCTGAGGGTGGAAACGAAACGATTCCAGCGCTGACGTGTGCGACACGTGTGGTGTTTCACGTTGCGGAAAGAGTGTCGAGTCCATCGTCACCGAGAAATAGATGCGTGAGCAGAAGGATGGCTGCGAGGCATTCTCTAACAGATGACCTCAGTGTCACTGAGGAGCCGAAAAACTGCAACAGGGTTAGGGTTTGGGTGAGGGGTTAGGGGTTAGGGAGTAGAGTTAAGATTAAGGGAAAGGTTTAGGGTTAGGGTAAGAGGTTATGGGTTAGGATTAGAGATTGCATTTAGGGTTATGGTTTAAGGTAAAGGGTTAGGATGAGGAGTTAGCCATTAGAGTTACGGTTAGGCACAGGCTTAAGGTTGGGGTTTAGGGTTAGGGTTTAAGGTAAAGGGTTATGGGTTAGGGTTAGGGATTAGGGAGTAGAGTTAAGATTAAGGGTTAGGGTTAGGGTAAGAGGTTATGGGTTAGGATTAGGGTTAGAGATTGCATTTAGGGTTATGGTTTAAGGTAAAGGGTTATAGGTTAGGGATAGGGTTAGGAGTTAGGCATTAGGATTAAGGTTAGGGGTTAGGGAGTTGAATTAAAATTAAGGGTTGGATTTACGGTTAGGATTAGAGTTAGGGATTACATTTAGGGTTAGGGTTTAAGGTAAAGGGTTATGGGTTAGGGTTAGGTTTAAAGTTAGGAGTTAGCCATTAGAGTTACGGTTAGGCACAGGTTTCAGGTTGGGGTTTAGGGTTAGGGTTTAAGGTAAAGGGTTATGGGTTAAGGTTAGGGAGTAGAGTTAAGATTAAGGGTTAGGGTTAGAGATTAGAGTTAGGGTTAGGGTTAGAAATGGAGTTAGGGTTAAGGTCAGGTAGAGCAGCAGAACCAATATTTTTTTTCTTGCCTTATCCAGGCTCATCAGCCCACGGGCTCCTGCACACAGAAGAGCGTTACGATAGCGTGGTTCCCACGTGTACCTCAACGAAGGAGGCAGTCAGCTACCTGAGGTTCAGCGCCTCATTTTTTGCGTCCCTGCTTCGTGTGAACGTATTAGGTAACATCTCTGCATCATCAGACAAGCGCGGCTCTTGTTTCCAGTTTTAGACACTTAATGTCATTCCTAAGCAATAGAAACGCACCAGTAGAAGCCCGGTGACAGGTCGTTAGCCGTGATTCTGATTCTCCGAGTCACATTTACATTCCCTCCTCTTTCTCCCCAGCTCCTCCTTCCACCAGAAGACAGATAAAAACTCTGCCATGCGTTAATAGATGTTCCAGTGGGCAACCAGTCTATTTAAATAGATTTCACTGCCTGCCATACACTAAGGGAGACAGGTATTGAAAATATGATTGATTTAAGGCCTCTCAGATTTAAATGGGGAAAAGTGGATTTGCCAATATTAGTCGCTGCCCCAATGACAGCATGGCAACGCTCTGACAGTTATGGCATGGAGCTGACATCAACCGGCAACAAACTCGTTATCCGCGACCTTTAAATATTCCTTTAAAATGTCCATTTAATAAATGAAGAAGGGTTATAGACTGAAGGAAAAGTCCATAAGAATAAAGTAGCAGGCTGTAAGTGACATGTGACCCCTTTCAAGAGTGAGTTGAGAATGTTGCTAAGAGCAAAACACGTCTTTCTTTTTGCGCTTGTGGTGGGTGGTCCAGGTAGGTTGACATGAAGGAATGAAGGCAGTAGTTGGCTGAGGTGACGAGAAGGATGCTGCCTAGTGACTCTCAGTCGGGACAGTGGGAAAAAAAAGACAGAAGGTGGATGCCTGTCCACTCAAAATTCAGTAGGTGTTCGTGTCTGATGGTAACGATTATTAAAAATTGAAATCTGACGTTGATTTTGCATGATTCTCTCAACTAAGTCAGCAGTAAGCCAACGCTGAGATTCTGCTGCACGGATCTCGATGACACTGTGAGAGTCCAACGATGGAGTCATATCATGTAGATCCAGCACAGAAGAAACCCTGAATCAGTCCTCACTATTATATATTAACAGTTAACACTCCCTTATAGGTCTCCTGTCAGCGTAACAATATCCAACCACTTTTTCTAATTTACTTATCAAATTTTTTGCAGATAAGCAGAGGAAGATGGATGGATGGATGGACTTATCAAATTTTTTTTGTATTTATACTACTATTTATACTCCTGTGTTTGTATACTCTGTAAATATGTTATTTATCTATTTATTCTGTAATTCTGTGGAAGCTGTTTGCCATCTGTAAATACTGGAAGCATCTAGAACCACAGCAAATTCCTTGTGTGCGTCAGCAATAAACTCATTCTCATTATGATTAAATGCTGGTAAAATGTGAGTCTGCGTGGCTTAATTTTTAGGGTTATTGATTTAATGCTGGAAAATCAGGCGGAGAAAAAAGAAAGTATTGAGAACAGAAGTCAATGACAGCGGAAAGTTAGTGAGATAAAAGAAAAAAAGCTCTGGAACTGGAAGGCAGGTAATTGTAACTGACGCTCCTGGTAGTACCTCAAAAGAGCCACCTGGCCCTCAACAGGTGGCACAGTGAGTAGTGCTGCTGTCTCGTAGTGCCTGGATGGTGCAGGAAGACATGGGTTCAAGCCCCACTCAGTCTGTGTGGAGTTTGCATGTTCTCCCTGTGTCTGTGTGGGTTTCCTCTGGGTGCTCTGGTTTCCTCCCCTAGGTCAAAGACATGCTGTTCAGGTTCCCCCACAGTGTGTGAGTGACAGAGAGAGAGAGAGTGTGTGTGTGTGTGTGTGTGTGTGTGTGTGTGTGTGTGTGTGTGTGTGTGTGTGTGTGTTCCACTGATGTATGGATGAATGACTCAGTGTAAGTAGTGTGTCTAGCAGTGTAAGTCACCATGGTGAATAAGGTGTGTGGGCTGATAACACTAGATAGAGTTCATTGGAAGCTGCTTTGGAGAAAAGTGTCTGATAAATAAATAAAAGTAAACGGGTGGCTTTCATTCCAGCTGAAATAAGTCATTTAATATAGTACAAAAGAGCAACTGGCTTGATGCCCTTCAGGAGAAGGGTTTGAGACCCCACAGCCGGAGTAACAGGCCACACACACCCACCCAATCCCCTCGCGTGTCTCGCGTCGGCATGCAAACCCGCGCAAGCCTTCCGAAACCGCAGCGCGGGAACACGCCATTGCCGGGACAGCACAGAGTGACCATCCCTGCATCGTGGAAAAACAGAGAAGGTTCAGGAAACAAAGAAGCGAAACACTTTAAATATGAGCTTTAATTCTAGTCTTCTTTAAACAGGTATCATGACACACAATAAGGGAAAATGACACTGATATTCAAGTACAGTACACACGTTGGACTTCTTAGGCTAGGAGACTACTTTTTCTTCCTTTCTTTATTGGTGGAGGGGCGGGTGGTATTAAAATGTCCCTTTATGTACATTGTCACAGATATGCATACGAGGGGGAAACAAGCTGAGCTGGTACAGATAGAACAAGTGAGGTAAACAGTAGCATAGTTCAACTACTCCTGTCATCTTCTATATTATTGCACTATCTGGAAACACAGAGGCCTAAGGCAGAAATAGAACCTATTCCTAAAACCCCGTGCGAGTGCGAGCGGACAAGGGTCGGGGAGCACATGGGAGAACTTGGACGGTGTTCTAGGGAGAGTCGCGGCTTGATATGAGCGCAATGGAGGCTGCGTGAAAGTCACACATCCAAACGGAAGACGGGTGAAGCGGAAACGAGGACAGGTATGAAGCGATCCTTTCCGCTTCTCGAGAGCCGAGAAAGCGACGGCGTCGAGGCTTCGCGACGTGCGAAATTGGCTGCCTAAGTGATGACAGCTCGGACGAGCCGGATTCTGACACTCGGCATCGCATCCACGTGTAGAAACTCCCGTCGCCTTCTGCCCAACCGCTGCCCTATTTTAAGGGATCCTTTCGTCTAGTTCTACTACGAAAAAAAAAACTTTCGATCCTTTTTGTACAATAGGTGATTTAATAAGAATGTCGCCTTTTTTTTTTTGCTACATACAGTGCATGTCTCTGATGGACATCCCATCTCCTTGTCCCACACCCCTCCCCCCCATCCCTTCCTTTCCTAACTACTCACATGTTGAACATTAAGACAAGTAGGACTGACTGAGAAACCTCTGGCAGAGGAACTCTGACACGCCTGTGCAAAGCATTGTGGGAAAAACCTGCAGTCTGTTCCGCTGGAGTAGGAGAGTTGCCGAAATCAAGTCAACCGACGAGCGTTCAGCAGAACTTTAAACGTCAACGCGTGTCCCTACAAGTGCTAAACAAACTCTGCTGGCCGATCTGAGATGTGCGCCACCCCGACCGCAACACTTACCGTGGTGCTGGACTCCGGCAGACCCCGTACCTCGCTATTGCAAGAAAAGGAAATAGATTTTCTGTTTAAGGGGGGGGTGGAAAATTGAAAGAAGAAAAAAAAAAAAAAAAAAAAAATCATGTGGCAATCCTCTTATATTAAAACAAAGATTTAAGAAGATTTTTTGGAACAGTTCTGCAAAATGAAAATACCACTGCGTCCGAGAGCACGCGAGGCAGCGCCAAGTCTGCCAAATGATCGGCGGCGGTGGGGGCTGAGGCTGAGAACACACAGTAACTTGCCGCGGTTTTGTTATTTCGGGAAGCGGCGAAGGGGAGGGGCAGGGACTGATGATGTAAAACAATAGCAACTCTATGCAACATCAATCCCTTATTCTAACAGCTTGTGCTTTAGCATTTATTCCTAAGATTTCAATAGTAAAACTCGGTTTGCTGATTTATCAAACACGTATCCACACACACACACACACACACACACACACACACGTACAAAACTTCCCCTCTAAATGTAAACCCCTGTAACACAATGGTACCAGCCGGAGTACTCAGCTGAGGAAGAGATGACCCCCCCGACCGCCTCCACCCCCACCCCCCGACGGTCCTCTCGCAGTGATGATGGATTCACGGGAGCCGTCCCATGTCGAAGTCCTTGGAGAGTAATTAAGGAAAGGTAGATGTTGAAAAAGCCAAAAACAGCTCCAGAACAGGAGGTCTGCCCCTGAGCGCAGTCCTGAGATTTCATTTATACACTTGCAGAGTCCAGTGCCTCTGGCCAGGCGCACAAAAGACACACACACACACACACACACACACATACACACGCACGGGCAAAACAGAAAAATGACAAGACACCCATCACTTCTCTGCTACTTTCGGGCATCTGGTGCTTGTTTCGCAACCTCGTCGGAAGTTTTCGTCTCACGCACACCGGTTGTAGTCCTGCGAACGTCTCCGCGGTTGCGGATCGGCGGCTGGTTCCGAGCGCGGTGCAAAGCGCGGCCCTGACATCACCGGCCCCGGCGGGGAACGGACTCACGCGGGAGGACCATCCGGGGCCTCCTCAGGGAACGCGGCGCGAGGGGAGACTCGCTCGCTTCAAACTCGTCCCTAGAAGTCCTCGCAGAGAACCGTGGGAAAGCGGAGGCGCAGGAGCGCGAACAGGAAGAGGGGCGACAGGAGGGCACCGGGAGCACAGCGGATCCGCTGCAAAAGCGTGCCGAAGGAGGCCGATCTCGCACCTGCTGTGAAGACGTCCTGCTGGACCGGGGAGGTGTTGCTCTCTAGTTGTTGCGGCATCGGTCCAGCACCAGACTGAGAGGCCAACCGACACGACCGCAGCCTCGCTTGGTGTTTGACAAGTCGGATATATTTTTCGTCGTGTGGAAAAGCAACAGTTTCTGGCGTGAAAAAAAAAGCTGTCCTGTGGTCAGTCCGAGATGAGCCATGAGCCTCAAGCGTTGGTGCGGCTCATGCCGAGGAGCACAGCCTCACACGCAGATCTCGATGGCCGTAGCCATGACCATCTGACCTTTGCCCTTCTCCTGTCTGCCGGGAGACTGGTGCAGGGCGGCGTCCGAGCGCGAGGAGCTGGGGTCGGACGGAACGCTGCGTTTCAGGGGCGCGGGCCGGAGGCAGGTGGTGGAGGGCGGAGTCGAGGGCTCGGGGTGCCGGTGGGCGGCGCGCGGGCCGGAGGACCCTCCGCTGGTGGCCACGACGCCCCGCTCCGTCCGCTTGTTCCTGCAGGAGGCGCGCCGACGCGGGACGCTCATCAGCTCGTACTTGATAAAGTGGAAAACGTCCTTGACGGCGCAGCGCTTCTCGGGCTCGATGGCGAGCAGGCGCTGGAACATGCGCAGCGCGTCGTCCGTGAAGCGGCGCCACTGCGACGGGAAGACGCCCGGCCGGCAGGGCCCCCGTTGCCAACGCCAGAACTCCTCGTAGAAGGTGTCCGAGGGCAGCGCGGCCTCCCAGGGGAAGTTTCCGGTGAGCATGCAGAAGATGAGCACCCCGAAGGCCCACACGTCCAGGCTGCAGTCCACCAGGAAGCCCTCGGCGGGGCTGGCCTGGCACACCTCGGGCGCCGTGTAGGGGATGGTCCCGCTGATGCGCTTCACCCGACAGCCCACCCGGCGCGTCATTCCAAAGTCGGCGAGCTTCACGCGCCGGCACTCGTGGTCGAAGAGCAGCACGTTCTCCGGCTTGACGTCACGGTGCACCAGGCTCTTACTGTGCATGAAGTCGAGCGCCAACCCCAGCTGCTGGACGCAGCGCTTCACCATCTCCTCTGGAAGACCCACCTGCAGCAGGAGAGACAGAACCAGGAGCTGCACTTAGTGTCCTCGGTGTCTCAGTTTATCCACGTGTGCCGGACCTTTACAAGGGAAGGAATTTTAGCTGCTTGACGTCCAGAAGCTAAACGCGTTTCCATGTCAGCTTGTCCAGTGCTGCTTTTTTCGGTGACGCACATTAGACCAGTAGCCGCATGCAGAGTAAATTCGGACAGGAAGGTGATCTTGCCGCATGACCTAACACAAGTCTAGAAAGCAGACCGGCGATCGGGAGACAAGCGAGTCCGAATCAGCTGCGAGAGCCTTGAACGTCGAAAGGGATTCAGCAGCTCTGAGAGAGGGGGGATCATTCTGCTACATCAAAGCCGAAAGTGAAAACCATCAGGCTTTCGATTTTGGACCCCTGGGGAGCGGACGACCAGAGGTGGAAGATGGTCATAGTCTGCTTGGGGTCATTAGACACATACATAAGCTCCTACAAACACTGATGATACTGAATGGATTAATATAAAGGGAAATTAACCCCGTCTCCAGCATAAACAATCTTTCACATGTGAAAATTAAGAAAAAAATTAATCAAGAGAAATATTTAAGAGAGGTGATGTCGGTGAGCTATGGCTATGGATTTTGCCCAAGACTCTCAAGCTCCTGGAACCTACATTAAAAAACAGTTCTACAAACAGGCCTTTTATGCTCACTTAACAAGCCAGTTTGCATGCAGGTTTCTCCATGGCTGGAAAAAGCCGGATCCAAACCATCTCGTCAAGAGAGCAGGGAGCAGTCAACGGCCCTTCCGCAGAGATACCGTATCTGCAGAGTACCTGGGGGGGGATGATGTCGAACAGGTCTCCGGCGGGTGCGTATTCCTGGCCGAAAACGTAACTGTCCTCGGTCTCGAAGAGCACGTCCAGCACGTTGATGACGAAGGGGCTGCAGCTGAGGTTGCTCGTGATGCTGTACTCGCGCAGGAAGCTCTTCATCTTGGTCTTGTTCTTGTTCACGAACTTCAGAGCCAGTTTTGTTCCTGAAATAGCACACACACACACACACACACACACACACACACACACACACAGCATCTGCACTGTTAACTTGATCAGCTTCGCTTGAACACGACTAGCAAGACTTCATGGAATGTGTGGGGTCACTGATGTGCCCCCCTAACCCTAACATTACCTAACAGCCCTAACCCTTTGCATGAGAAAAATTACTCTTTTACTCCAGGTGGCATGGTGGGCAGAGCTGCTGCCCTTTGAGTCATAGGTTGCAGGTTCACATCCCAATGACCCACTGTAGTACCTTTGAGAAAGGTTTTCACTGTAAATTGCTCCAGTAAAATCAGTGCAAATAGCTTAATAGTGTAAGGTCCTCTGGAGAAGTGTGTCAGCTAAATAAATAAATTTTTTCTTTTTTTTTTTTATAAATTACTGGGTGGCACAGTGGCACAGCAAGCAGCGCTGCTGTCTCACATACCCTGAGCTCTGTTTGGTCTCGGGACTTGATAAAGAAGCCTGTGAGAACCATGTGACGCTCTCCCCTCCGACAGCTGTCACTCTGGCTGTCGGTGGCCTGTTTGCCACAGCTAATAAAGCACCGAGCTGCTCATAGGGGGGCTGTGGGGACGCGAACCAACACGCTAATGCTGTTTGACGGTGGCTGGATCGTCACGAGTCCCGCACATGACCTCATGGTTAGTCTGCACTTAGTGTTTCGAGGAAACGCACACCTTTACACTCTCCTTTGTACTGATCAGTGTGGAGACAGATGTGTGACTTTCTATTTAACCACTCAAAGCATAAAGGACCCAAACTTCACAGACACAAAAATGCTGCATTTTCCTAGCAAAACTGCAATTTACTTGATGTGTTTCTCCAAGGTGATGCGCGGTGTTGATCTACCTGCAATTATTTACCCATCTGTACAGCTGGGTAACTTCGCTGGAGCAATTTATGGTAAGTACCTTGCTCAAGGGTGCGATAGACAAAGGTGGGATTTGACCTTGCAACCTACAGGTCCACAGGCAATGGCTGTAACTGCTATGCTACCAGCAGCCCCTCCGAGAGTGTCAGCTCTAAATGAAGGAGTATTATTTAATTTTTTAAAACTGATTTATCAGTTGCTAAAATCCCCAAAGAACAAAAATTCTACCATTTACACAATTAGGTGTTTTTTTTTTTTTTTTTTTTTTTTAAAAAAAACATAGTCAGTGCAGGATAAGTATTTTGCTCTAGGAGCCTTGGGCTTTGAACTGGTCATCTTCCGGTTACAAGCGTGCATCCTTAGACGCCGTCTGGAGCCGAGCTTCCGACGCCGACAAAGTCGCGGACGCGCGGAGGCCCAGGCCCATCGAGTTGGAGGTACAACCTCATTCTTGTCGTTTTTACTCCTGCTGTTGTTCTTACCGCGTACCGTTGATGGAGGGTGACGCGCCCACCCCAGCGGGCCCCCCCGAGGCCGAGCGCCTACCTTGCGTGCGGTGCACCACCAGGTCCACCTTGCCGTAGGTGCCCTTCCCCAGCTCGCGGATGTGCTCGTAGTGCTTGTGGACGTCGGCGGCGGACAGGGAGCTGATGGCCAGCGCCTGCATGTCCTCGATGGGGACCCCGCAGCATCCCATCTTCCCCGTGGGCGAGCCCCCCGCGCAGCCCACTCCCCCTCCTTCGCCCGGGTACAGGCTCACCTTGGCACTGTGGGACAGACTGCACGCAAAGAAACCCGGTGAGCCCCCGCGCGTGTCCAAACCCTCGCGTCCTCTTGCCGCCGCGTGTTTTTGGACGCGCCCCGATCCGTCACGCAGGCAGACCTCGTTCCGACGACACGCGGCATCATCAGACCATTTAAAAATAAACACCCTTTTTTTAAGATGGCACTTTTTTTTTCCCCCCCTCCGCAGGCATCACTGCTCCATATCCTTGTTCCTTTTCCAATTTTTTTTCAATCCTCCTCGGTGACAGAGGACAAGGAAGAACGCAGCTGTGAGACACACTGTGAGCCGGGAGGACAAGGAGACATTTGAAGGTCTCCGTCCAAGAAGACCGAGTGCAACGAGCGCGGACGACTTTTGCTGATCTCCTCGTTCTGGACCGCGACCGCGCTCCGCTCCCAAATCCGTCTCCGGCATCGGAACCGCCGACTCGGCCGGACCTGCCGCAGCTCCTACTTCTAAACGAAAGAAATTTCAGATGCGAATGTTGGAACGCAACGTGGCCCCCTGTGTGGTTAAAGAGATATTCAAGGCCCCATTTAAGAGAGCCCACGAAACAGGCCTTCGCTTCATCCGCAGCTTTTGCGCGCATCGTTCTCAGCGAAAGTGTGATTCCTGATCTTGCTATACAAGCCAACGCAATGAAAAAGAAAGACGGCACCTCGTTTCCTTAGAGAAGGACGGACGCAAACGAGCGCCCGTCTCCCGCTTACGACTAAATGCCCTGCGTATTTACAGCACCCGTGCCCTATTCACGGCCGCGCTGCGCGGTAAACCCGAGTAAAGCCCCGTCCACGGTCGCAGGTTTAACGGTGGAAAAAGGGGCCGAACGGGAAGCTGAGAGTCAGCACTTTGTCTGCTGTTATTAACGCCGTCGCCCAAGGCGGCTTACAGTGCTGCTTGAAAGTGTGCGAACCCTATAGGGACGCTTACTATTCTTGAATAAAACATTACGATAAACACACACACACACACACACTTTCAGAACCGCTTGCCCCATACAGGGTCGCGGGGAACCGGAGCCTACCCGGTAACACAGGGCGTAAGGCCGGAGGGGGAGGGGACACACCCAGGACGGGACGCCAGTCCGTCGCAAGGCACCCCAAGCGGGACTCGAACCCCAGACCCACTCAAGAGCAGGACGACTGTGGTCCAACCCACTGTGCCACCGCACCCCCTACGATAAACACATAAAATCGAAATCTTAAATATTAAACGTGTAAAGTGAACAAATGACTACGATCTACACCCCTGCTCTTACTTACCTAGTGCCACGCCCACGCCGCCGAGCCAACGCAGAACACTTGGGGCCCGACGCGGACCGAGGCGTAAAAGGTAGTGCCAGACCAGGAGCTGTTCAGCCTTGTTGCTTGCGACCTCCTGACTAGTGCTCTAGTCCTCCCTGATCCCTGAGTCCTTTCCCTGTCCCTGTCCCTGTCCCGTGACCCTGATCCTTCGTCCTTGTACCACCTTATGATCCACGACCTCTTGCTTGTTTACCGACCTTACCTTTTGGATACTCCTTGTTATGACGTTCGCGCCTCGAAGACCCATTGCCCGTCCTGTGACCACGTCTCTCGGATTTCCCCGAATAAACCACGAACTCCACTCCGCCCTTGGGTCCGCCGCTTCCTTCCGGAACCGGCCATGACACCTACTTACTTTACCCAATCCAACTTGGGCTTCACTTATTTTTACAGCTGCACTACTTGTGCGTTTCTACGACACACGATTTCCTCTAAACAACATATGGAATTGGTCCTTACACACCTATTATTTCACATGAGAAACAACACTGATTCTCATTAAATGACCATTTTGTGGTAGAACTAAGGGACACAAGGGCTTCACACACTTCAAGCATTACTCTTCAATCTTCTGTTGTCAGTACGGTTTAAATGGTCATGCACCGTAACTTCATGAGCATCACCAGATAAAGCCTTTAATCGGCCACTACTCCGGCATTGTGGTTGATTGCTTGTGTATCTTATAATAAAAAATTAAAAAAAAAAAAAAAAAATGGTAGGAGGGTATCAGGATTCATCTATCCTGTGTCTTATGCACCTCCTTGAACGATGAACCTCGGTACAGCAAGTGGTAAGGAACGAACTGGCTTTGCTTGAGACTTTCATCTCTGCAGCTATGTCTCCTTCTCTTAATGTAATGCATCAATTGTACTTTTGCCGAGATGCACGTCGCTTTGGACAAAAGCATCTGCTAAATTAAATGTTCTGTATATTGTTGTCAATGTACATTATATGCTGTGTATAATGTGTATATACTGTGTATATCATGTCAGGTTTATATGCACATAGAATTTTTACACAATTTAAACAGCGGGGTATTTTTACCAGAACAATTTAGGGTAATTTCCATTCCAAGCGTACTGCAGCAGCACGGGATTTGAAAAAGGCACCTGTAAACTTAGGAGGCGAAGGCGTGAGTCGTACCCTCAATGTGAGGGGAAGGACGAAACGCACCAAGGCAGTAAATTAGATTGGCGAAAGGTCTGCAGCTGGTTTGTTTGGATGCGAAATCCGGCGACGTGTCCTAACTGAACTTTTGGTGTGAGGGCGATGGGAGGACGCCGATGCGCAGGGAGCGTGCGATGGTGGAGGGTGTTCACCGCTGCCCACGAGCGACAAAGGGGCGCCGCCCGGAACCGAACGGGAGGGGAAGCATCTTAACGTGAGCGCTGTGAACATGGTGATGAATGACGTTTCCATTTCTCCCATGGAAAAAAGTGACATTTGATCTACACGATGATTCTAACGAACTCTGGGATATCTGGACACCCTTCCGGAAGCTACTAGAAGGCGCTACCTGGTCATACCTGTGATACGTTGCACTCTTTTGACCTCGAGGCTCTATGTATGTGTCATGGCGCACTCAGGAAACCAAGTCAACGGACTCAAGTGGGGTGGCTTTATCCCAGTAAGGAGCGGACAAAAATCACGGTCAAGGACAGGCAAGGATCGGTCGATCGTTGGACATTGTTCAGGGAACCACACAAAAGTCAGAGTCGTGGTCACGGAGCAGAGGGTCGACGAGCCAGAAAACATCAAATCGTAGCAGTCCAGGACGGGGAATGAGAATGGAACAAGACGGGGAACAGGGAAAGAGATTTTGCTGGAGATCACCGTGAGCTGCGGCTTCTCAAGTTGAGGTTTCGCGGTCGGGTGCGTCCGGTCAACCTCTTTATACTCTGCCTCCGAATCCGCCATGTGCGCGGTCGTCGGGGACGCGGTCAGGGGTGCGACGGTATGCAGACATACTTAGAAATTCTCAGCATGCTATCCCTACCTGGAGGCTGCTGTGACCATGTGTGGGTCATAAGACCAAGTTAAAAAAAAAAAAAAAAGGACACGAACCACTGTGGGTTGAAACAAAGTTCTGGGGGCTGCGACGGTCAGAGCTTCAAGTTTGAATCCCAACTCCTACTGTAGGACCCTTGAGTTCCGGGGAAGCGAGGGGCGCGGCTCACCTTCATAAATGGGTAAATCACTGCAAGACAAGCAACTTCTAAATGAAGGGATGTAGGCAAAGGGGATGTTTCCGTCTCTTCCTTTCGCAGAACAGAGGAAAGGACTGTTAGCCGGGTGGTCATTACTACTTTAGGAGCCGTTGACAAATGGACCTCGATCCTCCAGCAGTTCCTCTCTGCCAGTCTCTCCGGCCCTGTATTCCCGCAGGTCATCTGTTCTCATCCTCGCGAGCGCTTGAAACGTGTCGGATTGCATCTGCCAAGGAAGATGATTCCATTCCGGGGGATTCGGTGTTTCTATCTGCGAGCGGACGGCAAAAACATCGCCGACGAAATCGGTCACCTTCCGAATTTCGGACGTGGCCGTCTTAACGGCAACACCGTTGCCATGGCAATAGTTGTAATTGGTGTGGCTGTCAGAGGAGCGGAGAGCGCGGGAAAAGGGGGCCTCTGCAGCGGGGCGCCGGTGGAAGGCGAGCTTTCGCGACAAGCTCGGTCACGTCTGCGGGATCCTGGAGAGCACTTTCTCCTCCGCTGCCGCATCTCCGGCGAGGGCGCGGTGAACCCGAAACTCTCCCCAAGGCCTCGAATAGCGTGGAAAAAAGCTATTCTTATAATGATCCCATTCGGCCACGCGCTCACCAGGCCACGAGCACATTAGGCGTCTCTGCTGTTCCGCCGCCGCCACCCTTCGCAGTTGTCACCGCGCCTTCGCCGCCTGCTTATTTGAAGTCTTTAATCGTTTGTGCGTTTGCACATTACAGCAGGCCTACTGCTGACATTTGGGTTTTATCTCCTCGGAGCCCCGCAGAGCAGCCGGGCCCCTCCGCCCAACAAAGCCTCACCGCAGAGCATAACTTCAGTTCTGCTGCAGAGCATGGGCCGGGGAGGCGCTGCCGTTCGAACCCGCGCCAAATCGCCACATCCGTTCGCCTCCCTCCCGTCCCCCGCCGCGATGAGGCGCCTCGGTGCGAAGAGCTGCGGCAGAACCGCGCGGCGAAACTGACCTTTCGAGCGGAAACCGCGCGGTCCTAGTGGCGCGGGAGCCTCTCCTGGGCGAGACCGCGGGGGAGACGGAGCCGTCGCTTCGATTCGATCCCACGTGTCCGATACCGCGAACCGAGCGCCGTCTCCTCAACGGGAGCCGTGCGGCGAACAAGCGGCCACGCGCCGGGCGGTCTCTGCCGAATGACCTTTCGCGATTGATTTTGACGGGAAAGCTTCTTGTACAGAAGGAAGATGTAACCGATACCGGGAATTCGGATGTAGACGGCTAAGGTAACGGTGCGATAACATTCAAGGCGTCATTAGAGGTTACCAACGGAGGAGCAGGCCTTGCGGAAATGACATACAGCCGCAACGGCGCCACGGAAACACGTCGTGCCGCGTCCCCCGGTACGTGACAGCACGCCTTCCCCAAGCAGGTCACCCGGAGTCTGCAGGAGGAAGAGACCCATTTCCACGTGCTAATAAAAACAGTGGAGTCCACAGGAGAAGACCCTTCAAAACCAGAACGTGTCATATGTGTGTCAAACGCCGAGATGTCGTTCTCCTAGACGGTGCCAAAAAAGGACAGAGTTACAGAGAGCGTTTAGAACTCCTTCACCACTTTCTACTCAGTGAATATAGACTGATGATTTTAATTATAAGGCAGTGTTTTATTTAGGTACCCAAGCAAGCACCCCCACCTGTAAATACAGCGGAAAGAAGACTGTGGTACCTGGGAGAGAAGGTGCTGCTTTTGCAGTGTGGTGCAGGTGTTCCTAGTTTGATAGACCTACATAAAGGTCACTCTTCACCGCAGAGCAACTTGTATGAGCACCATGCGGTACAACAAACGGAACAATGGGAATAATGCCACGCCTAGTGACGAGAAATGTGAACGTCCCTCCCGTAACAATCTGAAGAATCTTGACTTATGAGCATGTGTAACTTGTACCCTAAAACTCACAGACAAAGCTACAAACCAACACTTATGGGAAACAAGAACAGAAATTCAGAATATGAGGCTTGGTGACGCCGAGCCGGACACAAGGCAGGCAGCCACCATCCCCAGCTGGTGTAGTACAGTGTAAAGCCATCATAAAAAAGGTCCTCAAAGCAAAGAAGTTTTAACTACAAAACATCAAAAAGACAAAGGAAACCTTTAAGTTTATTTATTTATCAGAAGCTTTTCTACAAAGCGACTTCCACTGAACTCTATGTAGTGTTATCAGCCCACACACCTTATTCACCATGGTGACTTACACTGCTAGACACACTACTTACACTGGGTCATTCATCCATACATCGGTGGAACACACTCTCTGTCACTCACACACTATGGGGGAACCTGAACAGCATGTCTTTGGATGGTGGGAGGAAACCAGAGCAGACATGGGGAGAACATGCAAACTCCACACACCGAGCAGGGATCGAACCCACATCCTCTCACACCGACAGCAGAACTACTCTCACGTAGACTTGTTTTGAATAGCAGCATCATTAAGCATGACTTTGTGTGATGGCATAGGTTGCTGGAAGCAATGGGAATGAAGCAGAATACTCACTGGACAAGATACCATAATGATAAAAATAACTGACTAACCGATCCAGTTCTAGATTGATTGGTTACTCAATAATCAACTGGCTGCTAATGCGAAATTAACTAGAAATGCAATTTTCATTCCTTTGAGTTCTATGTTGCATTGTCTGCTAAATGAATAAGTGTATATGTAAGTAATCTTTACTTCACAATGAAAATTTAAGAGCAGCTTCTCAACAGACTTCACAGTACAGGAAGTTCTAGGAGTTTCAGCTCCATAGATAAGAAATTTTAGAGAAAAAAAAAAAAAAAAAAACCGTTAGTTACCCATTTTGCAACAATAAAAAAAATATCCATTATCGATAATCACTTATCCAGGAAAGGGGTCCTGGGGTGCAAAGCCTAATCCAGAAGCACTGGGCATGAGGTAGGGTATATGCTCGACTGGATGCCAGTCCACTGAAGGGCAATCACATACTTATTCAGTCTCTCGCTCTCGCTCTCTCTCTCTCACACACACACAGACACACACACACACACACAAGCAATTTACAGTTACCAACTGACCACAAATGCATGTCTTTGGACTGTGGGGGGAAACCAGAGCACCTGGACCAAACCCATTTCCAGGAATGAATTAAGACTCGTAAGGGAAGCTTGTGTTTCAGTACAACGAGTATAAAATTTCCACTGAAACCCCTCATCTCACTCGCTTCTTTAGGAATAAGACCCGACCTGTAATTGTATCGATACTACATAAACAGACTCTCAAGCTCAGATGCAAAATTCAAATTTATAACATTCATTCCTTCCCCAAAACCATGCAAAAACCCAAAATGAACCCTTTCCCAGGCTGACCTTCATCGCGAAGAGCGATCGCACAAGGAGTGTGTCCTGACAGCTACAAGACAAATGCTTTTTCTTGGCCCAATTTCCTCCTGAAACAGAACTGCAGATGTGTGCACTCAGGCATCTCATTCCCCATAAAAAAAAAAAAAAAAAATAATAATAATAATAATAATAATAATAATAATAACAGAATAATAAGACAAATTCCTGTTGAAGAGTGATAATCAGATGTCCACTTCTGACCCACTCCACTCTAATGGATTAATGGGGTAACTTTTTTGCGTCCAGTTCCAGAGCCCAAGAGAGCAAAGTGTCTCTTGACCTCTTTCTTCTTCTGGGGTCTCAGTAGAAGCCAAGGATGGATACCACCATGTCTCCTCGAACCCAGGCAGTCATTACTCTCCCCATTTTATGTCCAGCCTCATTTATAAAAAACGCTGACCATTTAAATTGTTCAGTCTAGGCTGAACTGCTGTGAAATCCGGAATACGTTTGTTAGTTGAGACGCACATTTGCTGCGCCAGATCAGTGTAACGTGACTCATTAAGAAGCAGAACACCCAAGGAAACCAAGGGCATCGAAAGGGACGGCTTGGGCCGAGACCAGCTCACGGGTCCAGATGTACAAGTAGGGTACAGTACCACTCAGCTTCCACATGTGCATATTTCATTAGATAGATAGATAGATAGATAGATAGATAGATAGATACTCAATTTTCCAGAAATTGTTTGTGGTTCTCATTTTTAACATCTTAACTACATATTGATGCAGCGGGTACATTCTTAGCCTCTGTCTTTTCCAGTGTTATCATCTTGGAATTATAACTGTATAATATACACGTAATATGACACTATTTTTATATTACTTTGGCATGGTCAGCTCAGCTTCTAGGTTCTTCTTCGAGGGAGTTTTAACAATCGGAAAACCTCAACGCGCATCCACGCGTTTACGATGCCGCGATGAGTCCACGAGCGCGTCTCGGGGAGGAGAGATTAGAAATAATTTCACAGCGTGGCTCCCTTTATTGCACCCGGTCCCGTTCACCGAAACCCTTCCGACATTTCTCCCTGGGTTGGGAGTCGGACCGATTTCGCTTTCGGCCGCGAACGGGCTTCGGTCCCGCGCCTTGCGGAGCGGGTTCGTGGAAACGTCCGAGATCACGCGGCCACCTTCACGCTGATCTTGACCTTCGGCTCCACCCTGGCGCGCACCTGGATCGGAGGGAGTTGCGCTCATCCCTGACCGTCCTGCCTGGCACGCGCTTTTGGTCGCAGCAGGGGTGGGGGTGGGGGCAAATCTGCGACCAAAACCGGCGGACCAGCAGAAACCTGGGTTTTGGAGGATAACTGCTCACTGCAGCAGAAAGAACGTGAGCATTCGGGCTTTACGTGGTTTCCCGGGAAATTCTCCATTGTCATTACATGGTGAAATAACTGTGTGTGATGTGCTTCGTGGTTATCGACCCAGTGAACATTTACAGAGCTGCTCGAAAGTACGACGACCCTTTTTGTCTCGTAGTTCTATCACGAAACGGTCCTTTGATGAGAATCGGTGTTTCTCATGTGACATAATATGTGTGCAATGACCAGTTCCAGTAAAAATAAGCGAAGCCCAAGTTGCACTGGTTAATCCAAGTTGAACCAGGACTGTAAATCACAGTCATTTATTCATTTTACCAGTTTATTTTAATATTTTATACAAGAATAATGACCACCCCTACAGGGTTCATACTTTCAGACACCGCTGTACCCGCACTATCTTGTGGACTTAGAGTGATGAGACAGCTGTCACGTGAGACCCGACCGTTCCCGTGCGATTTACCAGACACGCTGAAAACGGCCGGAAATGTCACCGGTGGAATAAGAAATACGTTTTATGATGACATAAAATCGTTTACGCATTTTCACCGGAATCTGGAACAGAAGGAAAACAGGCCATTTTATTTTGGGTTCTTTTGTCTTCCTTTCTACGCTCCCCGATGCTCTAAAAGGCAGCGCTCCGCAGGAGAACATTAAGAGCGGAGCACGTTCCATTTCTCATATTGAGCGCGTCAAAAACTGTTGGGAACGGACTCCGTTCGCCAACGTGAGCGCGCTGTAAAAAAAGCTAATTTCTCCCAGCTCAGCGGGAAGCTAGTTCAGAACCCCAGTTCCTCCCCCTCGGAAGTGACAAATAATGAAAACAAGCCTTTGTCCTCCGTACGCGCGGTTACTGCGTCTCCGCTTCCTTGGCCCCGGGTTTCGATACGCACCCAAGTTCGATACACACACTCATTGCCAAGACTGGCGCTTGGTGTTCGATCTGCTCTCCTCTCCTCCTTCCTCTCCGCGGTCCCTTAACCGGCCCTCAAAAATAAATAAATGAATGAATGAATGAAAAGCCAAAGCTCACCAATTAGGAGCCAGACATTTTTGTTAGGTTGCTAGGTTACTAGGAGTGAGGGAGCAAATGGGAAATTTAAAGAGAAAGGAGGCTTGATTGAATTTCAAACAGAAGACACAACGGGCAAGAAAACAAGGAACGAACCCCCAGCTGCCACAGCACACCACCAATCCCACCCCCCAGAAATAGTTTTTTTCCAGCAATTATTTGATGAGAGTAAGGCCAACGTTGGAAAAAGGCCTAGATCCCATTTTTACAAAAAACAAACCATCGCTTCTCACCAGGCTTGCATTCGCCCAGTGTCAAAAGGGCAACACCACCCTGCAGAAACACTTGTGATACATTTACATTTATTTATTTAGCAGATGCTTTTCTCCAAAGCAACCTGAACGACAATGAACTCTGTGTAGCGTTACCAGCCCACACACCTTATTCACCGCGGTGACTTACACTGCTAGTTACACTACTTACACTGGGTCACTCATCCGTACATCAGTGGAACACACACACTCTCTCTGTCACTCACACACTATGGGGGTACCTGAACAGCATGTCTTTGGAGTGTGGGAGGAAACCAGAGCCCCTGAAAACTCATACTGCTAGATACACTACTTACACTGGGTCACTCATCCATCCATACATACACTCTCTCTGTCGCTCACACACATAAATACAATGGTGTATTACGGGAACGACCCTAAAAATACTTCATGAAGTAAGTTTTGCGTCGAGAAAGCAACGCTTTGGGCAAGCTAGGACCACGGAAGGCAATTAAGGAAACCGACGAGATTTAATGAACTTCCTTCTAACAAGAAACAGAAGCTGTAATGTTTTGACACTTTGGAAATGAACTGATGCGCTGAGCTGCGGGAGGTGGTAAAAGGGAGGTAAGGTGAATTTACCGCCTGTTTCTGTGTGCGGATCTACCATCCAGTCCTTCAGACCTGGGGCTTCAGCGACGAAACGGAATAACGGCCCAGTTCTTCGTATCGCATGCAGGTCGCCACCAATACGAGAGCGGGGTTTGACAGGGTAAAGGGACGCGGCCGAGACACAGGAATCCGTCAGGAAAGTCTGTTGGCCGAACGGATCATCTGAAGCCGACACTGAAACGCAGACTTGGGGGGAACTGAGGAATTAGCATGTCGCACTGAATCAAACAAATAAAGCCCCCTTCCTTGCATGTCTATGTATTTAATCGAGGTACGTTTTTATTTAGGCCCTTTTTACTTTTTCAAAATTTTTTAATTATTACGCAGTTTTTCTTATTTATTTACTGCATTATATTTATTAGACAGGAGGATTGTTTTTCTACAAAATGTAGTCATGTAATGTATGGGTTTTGCCTCTTGTAAAATCTCAGGATTAATTTTTAGAAGTGTAAAGCCCCCCCCCCCCCGACGACACCGCTTCCTCGTTTCCATCCCAATGACCGAGAACCGTGCGCGTCCGTGGTTTTCGGAATGCCGCACCGTTACTTTCGACGTATTCGAGTCTACGAAGCGGAGCTGACGGGCTGTTTATTGCAGCTAATTTCTCAGTGCTCAGTTCTCGAGATCTTGGGACTATCGTAAAAATCATTAAAGAAAAACCGTAGCTCCGAACTACCTCCCACAGACGCCTTCGGCCTTTTGTAAAGTAATCACCCAACGAGTCCCAGAGATCGATGAACCCAGACTCGCGTCACAGTTTGTGGCAGATGCTAAAATTACTCTCGGCCCGTCTTAACGGTATCGATCGACGGGTTCGGCCGCGGTTTTCAGGTGGATCGGCCGCAGCGCCGCAAGCTCTCCGTTTCACCGGTTTCGCCGTGGTCCGCCAAGCGTGGCCACCGTTGCCAAGAGCTGGTTGAGGAGCTGCTACAGAAAATAACATTGTAGTTCATAATTTTCTCTCTAATGACTTTATTCATTTAAGACAGACCAAGGGTATTCAAGCCTGCTCTCGATGACCCCGTGCATGCTGGTGTTCGCTCGATCTAAATTCTAATTTAATTACGTTTCCGAGTTATTCGTCGAATGTGTTCATTCAGAAAATGTGAAGTCAAAATGAGCTAAATATAACTGCCATAATTTTTTTAAATAAAGCAATTTCGAGTTAATGGATGAGTGTCTAATGGGGCAGAGATCAGCAAAGTTGATCTTAGGGTGTACTATGATTTCTAACCAGGCTCAATGGAATTACTGTTATTCCTGGCGTACCTGCAACATTAGGAATGATTTCTTTTAAATGAAGAGGACAGCGTGGTCATTATTTCTGCTGAACTGTTAATTACTGCTGTTCACATGGCTGACAATCATTTTTAGCACTTAAGCAAATATGGTATCTATTAATCTCAATGAGGTTCAATAATAATTTGTTGAGATTTGCTTAAGGAAATGATCAAATAAATGAAGGACACATTATTCTAGCAATTCTAAGCAGAATTTAGCTGCAGAGAAACCCCACGGGTCCAGTATTGTAGCAGCACAGAGTCAAAAGTACCGTTTTTTTTTTTGTGTATCGCACCAAATTCCTACAAAGCAACACGTTCATGATTCTGCACGTGCATGATACACATTTTCCTCTCCATTTACCAGTAGTACTGGGCGAAGCTGCCTTAATTACTCCGAATTACTCCAGTAAGAATACCCAGCATCAGCTAAATAATTACGTATTAGAGGTATAACCCCACCTAGGTACTGGAAAGTGGGATTCCAGAATTTACAGAAGTTTAACACAGAATGACTGCAAAGAGTCCACACTGACATTTGGCAAATATTTTGCAGAATGACAAAACGTTTACAACTCTTGGGCAGGTAAAAATGTGCAAACGCCGGATAAGGACGTGCATTTTACCTAAGGCGCCAAGTGCAGGCGATGGTTCATGGGTGAAATGTATTACAAAAATAATATCAAAGGCAAGATTGTAGGCTGCATGTTATTTATTGATCTATAACATAAGTCTGTCTGCTGAGCAGCCGGTGGATGTCCAGTCCTTTAAAGCTCAATCTCCCAGCAGAGTGCCAGTCTCGTAGATCTTATTATGATCTTCTTCGCTGCCCTCGTAGTAATGCACTGCACTATATTATAGATGTAACTGAGATTTATTAATTGAATGCTGCATTCTGTCAGAAGAAATTTTCCTCAAACCCACCTGTCAGCTAAAAGCGATTTAAATGATGCCTTTATTTTCCAGTATTCTAGTTAAATTTCACGTATATTGATTTTACCCTTAAACACTTAGTTATGAAGGACAGTGGCAGTGTTCGGATACCAATTATTTTGATAAATGCGCGAGGCAAAATTTTGGGATTCAAATTGCGATGCGTGGATATCCTTTTCACTGTGCGGTTCCGTGAGATTTATTCAAACAACGGCCAAATCGCGGCAAATTAAGAGCTCAGCTGCTTGGTTCCTTAAATATAGCTGCTATCATTTTCTTAATGAAGCATATTTTTGTTATTTGGGGAATGGCAGTAATTGGCAAAATATTGATTTTTTTTGTTTTTGTTTCGCATGGAAACAAAAAGGTTTCACGCTTAGAGAAATTTGGATTTTTATATGGCGAGACAGTAATTTCTATTAAACAAATGTATACACACACACACACGTACGTATTCACAATCTCTCCAAGGACGTCTACATATATATCACATATACATATCCAGTATGTATGTACATATATCGTATGTACACATATCAATACATCTATCAATCAGTGCTATATCATATATATATATATATATATATATATATATATATATATATATATATATATATATATATATATATATATAGACACACACACACACAGCAAAAGTCTTCGGCCCTTAGATGTTTCACAAAAATATTTGTTTTAGACGGTTATTTAATGTCAATGGGAAAGAGCATATTTTAGATTTACAAGCTTTCTTTTTGCAAAAAGTTACAGTATTACAGTAAACGTTTTGTATGTCGTTAAAGAAAGTACACACACACACACACACACACACACACACACACACACGCAGTCCGAAACCACTTATCCCAGCGGGGTCGCGGCAAACCGGAGCCTAACCCAGTAACACAGGGTGGAAGGCTGGAGGCGGAGGGGACACACCCAGGACGGGACGCCAGTCCATCACAAGGCACCCCAAGCGGGACTCGAACCCCAGATCCATCGGAGAGCAGGACCCGGCCAAACCCGCTACGACCCCGCTTGGGACAAGCGCTTGTTGACGATGTATGGTTAGTAACCTTTGTAGGAAGTTCATTAATTAAGAGCATTATTTCTGGAAGCATTCTCACTTTACAGCTTTTTTCCCCAAGCAAGTGCCTAAAACTTTTGTACAGTACTGTGTATATAACACACACACGGAAGCCATAGGGCTGTCGAAGAAGGCAACTTTTTGGGAAAGAGAAAGGACGATAACCCCGATCATTAGAATCATTTTACCCACAATCCCTTCAAGGACTCAGTCGTCTTACTAACAGAACGTTTCCACCACAATAACTGCGGGCGCAGTCCTGTTATTTCAAGCGATCTTTTCAGAGCCGATAGGCCCGTCTGCGCTCAACCTGCGTGGACAAGACCCCCGCTGGGGCTCCTCGCCGCTCTCGGACGTCCCGTTTCACCCGCGGCGACGGCCCGCTCGCTTTTTTTCCCCGTTCAGCCTCACGAGACGGCAGCCGTCCTGGATCCGTAATACACGGCGCGCGTTCTCCCGCGTGATGATCGAGCTGCTCCTCCGTTTAACCAGCCTCTGACAATGGAGCACAGCTCCCTTACAAAAGGGCTGATGTGGACTTAGTTAATGTACATAGACGCAGTCGCATCGCTCTTTACACAAGGGAGCGATGTTTACCTCGCCAGGCCCCATCTCGCAATGCTTTACCGCAGCACTCCTGGCAGAAACTGAATCCCCACTCACCCACACCTGGGCTCCCGGGGATCCTGAGCAAACACCCGTCACCGCAGATGTGGGCGAGACAGGCTGGCGCGCAGATGCCCCGTACCGTGCCGGAGGACGGCTCCGAAACGCTCGACGTGCCGGAAGAACGGCGCGGCGTTGGGTCCGTGGCCGAGCCGTGCCCTCCGTTACGACGGAAGACGCCCGTAACGAAAACTTCCACGCGCTCACTACGTCGTACGCAGGACCGGGGTATAAGGCGCTATCCAAGAAAGCTTCAACTAAATTTTTTTTTCTCCATCTATTTTCTTGTTAAATTGTAACCTAAACTTCTTTCTTGATGTTGTTATGCTACGTAGGGTAACTACCGTTACATGTTTGGCAAGGAATTGTATTTTAATGCTGCCGTCAACACCGGAAGGCTGCTCTGCGAATATACGGACGAGTGAAGAGGTTAAATTTATCCCAACTGAAAAACTGACGTTTGCACGACAGGTATAATGAATCCCGCAATGTTCGGACACCCTTCCGGAAGTTATTAATAAGAGCTACATTTATCATGCTTGGGATAAACTGTAACCTTTGACTTCAAGCCCCCACTTTGTGTGCGTGGACACATTTGCAGCTTCTCAGGTTACCGTCTCTACCCGAATGCTGTCGTGACCCCGTGCTGCTCATTTTTACATGTACATGTACATTTTTTTCCATTTAGCTGATGCTTTTCACCAAAGTGACTTACAACTGTTTACCCATTTACACAGCTGGGTAATTTTACTAGAGGAGGGTGCGGTGGTGCAGTGGGTTGGACCTCGTCCTGCTTTCCGGTGGGTCTGGGGTTCAAGTCCCGCTTGGGGTGCCTTGGGATGGACTGGTGTCCCGTCTAGAGTGTGTCCCTTCCCCCTCCAGCCCTATGCCGTGTACTGCCGGGTTAAGCTCCGGCTCCCCGCGACCCCGTATGGCAAGGGTACTACAGCTGGAGGTGGGATCTGAACCTGCAACATTTGGGTGCAAAAGCAGCACTAACCACTATGCCACCAATCGCCCCATGACACCAATAAAAAAAGAAAGACATTTCCTTATGGTGTTGTAATAACACTCCGTATTAGTCATTATGGTAACACACACACACACACACACACACACACACACACACACACACACACTACACTGCAGCTGTCACTGTCGTTGCGCAGCTGTGTCATGCGGAAGAAAAGAGAGCAACACAGATGTCGAAGCCTCTACTCTACGGTATCAACGGATAGCGAAAACTTCATCAATAGAGGCGAGCGCCTTTGCCAACCACTTTTACACTGGTGCGTGTTTACACAAAGGGTGACCTGCACCACCGTGGTAAAGCGCTTAGATTTCGCTCTGCGCCGAGATTCGCGTCCAGGAAGTAATAGGCAAAGGGTGCGGCGAGCTAAAGGGAGGAAGCGAGAGAAGACTGACCTCATTTCACGGTGCTCCAGCATGACCTGTGGGAAAAACACTCACCACACTAGTTAACCGAGTAACTGGCAGCACGGAGTGGACATCAGTCAGTTATTGCCAAAATAACACGCAGCACAAATCCTGCAACCGACCAGCAAGATGAGATGTGCTCGGTGGCGAAAAAATAGCAAATAAAAGGAGAAAAAAAAAAAAAAAAAGAACAAAAGCATGTTGAGAAATTCTCCTTGAAATGTTTACCGCTCTCTTTCGAGGAAGACGCTTCCGGGAGAGAAATCAATAAGGCAGGGAAGGGCAATGCACAGGAGTTAAAAGAGTGTGAGTGTCAGTGTCGGTGCACCGCGAGAGACCCCGCAATGGCGCTCAGAGGAGCGTTAAGGCCGCAGTCCCCCCCCCAGGCACGGTGCACAGGGGAGCGCTCGCAGGCAGGGTGAACGCCACAGCGGCAGAGGCAGACGAGGACACGGGCCGGTGAGGGGTGCGAGAGCTCGGCGGGAAACTGGGTTACTGTCGGGGGCGGGGGGGCCTGCGGCGCTATCCAGCCCGGCCTCCAATACTTGCTGCTGCGGAACTGCAGCCGCAGAGCTCGGCACACCTGGCCACACGAGCGTGAAAGCGGGGGGCCAATTTCAGGTCCACGTGCTGCTCCTGCCAGGGACAATCCAGCGCCGGATATCGGACCGCTGTGCCGATGGAAACTCCCGCTCAGATGCATCGAGTCTAAATACAAAGGGGCTCCTCCGCATAGCAAAGCCATCACATCCAAAGGTTGTAGGTTCATTACATTTGTTCATTTAGCTGATGCTTTTGTCCAAAGCAACTTATAATGTTAAGACACTTACACTTATTTACTGGTTTACTTTAGCTGGGTATTTATCAGTGGAGCAACTTAGGGTAAGTACCTTGTTCAAGAGTACTACAGCTGGAGGTGAGGCTCAAACCTGCAACCTTTAGGTCCAAAGGAGGGAGCAACTCTAATCGCTACACTATCAGCTGCCCCTGAAATCCAAGCCAGACATACTGCTGGATAAAGGTACTTAAGCCTAAAAATTGCTCCAGTAAAAAATTACCCAGCTGTATAAACGAGTAAATCACTGTAAGGTGCTTTGGTGAAAAGAGCGAGTTAAATGAATTAATGTAAAATCTAAAAAGGCATACAAGTGTAATGTATTCTGCTACAGAAATGCATGGACGTGGCTGCATTACAGTGGAATACAGACAGTCCTGAGCAGTGCTCATTCAAGCCACATGTACAGAATACAGAGATATAATAAGGCATCATTTTTCCTGAATGAGTCATACTGTACAGTCAGTGTACACGGAAGATGTAAATATGTCGTTTTGTGAGACTTGCATATTAAATTAGGTAAATAAAACGGACATATGTGTGTAATAAGTGTTTGCTTAAAACATATCTTGCGATGTATTCATTTATTCTAAGACCCTATAATTTCGAAAGCGGCCACCACAGCGGCCCGTTCCGTATCGATGGATGTGCTCGTTCCTACAGGACGAATCTCTCAACACACGCGATGTATGTAAAGAACTCCTCTCCGGGCTCCACTGACTGGGGGGGGTGAGGTGAAACCAACCGTGGAGTCAAAATATCAGAATCAAGAAAAGAATTAGTATGTAAATATGTTAAGTCAAAGTGGGACAAGGAATCATCTTTAAAAGTTGGGTGACACATTTGGTTCGCAAATGAATGCCCGACCTGCGATGGACTGGCGTCCCGTCCGGGGTGAAAGCAACCTTGCGCCCAATGATTCCGGGATAGGCTCCGGTCCACCGTGACCCAGCTCAGGACGAGCTGTTACCGAAAGACGACGGAAGGGGGGGGCAGTTTATGTTTCAGACAACAACGCTTCTTTCCGGAGAGCGTGCAGTTGGAGAATGATAATGACTAATTCTAGTGCGTTTTCAAAGTACAAAGGCGGGGGTTTAAAACCTGCTCGAAATATCTGGAGGTCCGGCTCAGTTTCTCCTTTGAAGTTGAGCTCCTCGCGAGAGAAAAGCAAAAGGGCACCGACCGAGTGAGTGACGCTGCCGGTCCACGTCCACCTGCCTGGTCCGTAGCGGACACTTTAAAATGAGTAGAGATGACAGTGCGAGGACACACATACACGACCGCGTTTATAGTTCGAATCCCGGGCTCTATCTGGGTATAATTTTAATGCTTTGGAGTTATTAAATGTTCCATGAGTCATGACGAGGGAGGGATATCCGAAGTGAAGCCCCGGCCCGCCCGGCCAGCATCTTTTCGCGGTCAACTGACAAGAAATGGGCTGTGCGTGTGAACAAAAGAGTACAGCGCGCGAGAGGTGAGCCGGAAAGAAATTCGCAAAAAGGGGGCTTGACCGAACACCGCTTCAAAGAATTTCACCACGGCTCACCCACATTTCACCCAGTTTTACTGAGTGCGCGCGCGTAAAGAAGCGCAAAGAAACGCAAGACGACGACGGACCGACTCTCGCGCCGACGGTGACGTGCTGCCGCAGGCGCGCTCACCGTCCGGCTTCCGGCGTCGGCGCGCCGCCGCTCACCTGCCGGCCACCTGTCTCTCTGGCCCATGGTCCTGCATCCACGCGGCGCTCCCGGGACCCCCTGCGCGCGTTCACACAGCCGGTGGGGCTCGCAGCGCTGCGCCGCCGCCCGCTCGTTCAGCGCTGGAAGCCGGCGGTGGTACTGATACTGTGGTACTGGTACTGGTACCGGTACCGCTCGGCTCTGCTCGGCTCGCTCAGCAGGTGGAAGGTGTGTGTGGCGGGGCGGCACTGCGATCGACGGAGGTGTGAAGAGGGAGCGGCGCTCGCTGTGTCCAGACGATGAGCGCTCTCCTCCTCCTCCTTGTGCCCATGAAGATCTTCCTTCCACGGTCTTTCTTTGTACTTGCGAAGGAAGGGCTCCTCTCCACCGGGCGACTCACACACACACACGGACCTTCATCGGGAGCGTCTCCTGTCGAACGCTCCTCGATTCTTCTTCTTCTTCTTCCTCTTATGATTATTTATTATGGTCCTGCCACGCTGCCTGCTCAGAGCCACTCCGGAGAGGCAGAAAAAAAGCCGCTCCTCGCCGCTCTCCAGCCCCCCCCCGTTGTCTCTTTCTCGGTGTGTCACACCAGCTTCTGCACTTCACTTCCCTCCCAGCCGAAATCCGCGCATTTGCAGCGCGCTCCTGCTGCTGAATTAAACACGGCCGACTCGGACAAAAGATCTCCTCTCTGCAAAAAATCGTCGCAGGTGCATTTTGAGCATCGCGCGGAGAAATAACAGCGGCGCCGAGATTAACGGTTCCCTCTTCTTTTCAATAAATAAATAATAAAAAATTAACCACTAATTGGTTTTCCTTTGTTGTCTTCGCTCAGCTGGAGGAGCGCTGCGTTCCGTCTTTCCGTGCGCGCTGTGATGCTGCGTGTGGTACGAATTCCAGGCGCGGCGTTGGTCCCTGGTACGAATTCCATTCACTGTACCATTTTATTCCAATTGCTCCTCATTGTGCGGAGTCCGCCGGTCTCCGCCCCTCGTCCGCGCTGGGTCCTAGTGCCGGACCCCCCGGACGCCGCTCCTCTTTGTTCGCGCTGTGGTCATGTCTCATGAGCACGAGCTCCGCTCCAAGTTTCACCCAGAAGGCAAAGTGCGACCTCGCTGATGGTCCTGCGCACCTTTTACAGCCAGTAAAATGATGCTGGGGCAAACTGCAAGGACACGTACTGTTCTGCGGTATAAGTCATAGAGGGGTACATTATGATTATGCTCTGCTATAGTCATTCATTCACTGAACATGACCCTTTTCTCCAAAGAGACTCACTCACTGTAGTAAACTTCCTACCATTACTTACCCATTATACAGCTAGGACATTTTTACTAGAGCAATTTAGAGTATGTATGTTGCTTAAAGTTGTTAGAGAAGGTGATGGGATTTAAACCCGCAACCTGTGAGCCCAAAGGATACCACTTTAAGTACTGCACTACCAATTGTCCATTTGTGCATCATCACACAGGCATGGAGGGAACATCCACACACTACACAATTTTAGAAGTATATCGCATTATTCACCTTCTTAGTATGTCACGGGTGGCACGGCGAGTATCGCTGCTGTCTCGCAGCCCCTGGGTGGTGTGAGAGAACATGGGTTCAATCCCCACTCAGCTTGTGTGGAGTTTGCATGTTCTCCCTGTGTCTGTGTGGGTTTCCTCCGGGTGCTCTGGTTTCCTCCCACAGTCCAAAGACATGCTGTTCAGGTTCACCCATAGTGCGTGTGTGTGCTCCACTGATGTATGGACGAGTGACCCAGTGTAAGTACTGTATCTAGCAGTGTAAGTCACCATGGTGAATAAGGTGTGTGGGCTGATAACACTACATAGAGTTCATTAGAAACTGCTTTGGAGAAAAGTGTCTGCTAAGTGAATAAATGTAAAATGTCAGTCTGAGGGAACATTGCCCCGGTGCTGGGTTCCCACACACACTGAGGCAGATTCGAACCTATGCCCGAACAACCCCGGTGCAGTGAGGTGGCAGTGCTATGCTAAATAGAGTCCAAGTAAAGTGTTTGAGGACACCTGGGCAATACAGCTGGTCCCTGACTTATGAAGAGCAGGTCTTGAGTAAAACATGTTTTGCTGTTACAGACACTTTTGGGAAGCGTTCAGTAATTGTTTTCTCATCGAGAGCGAACATGAAACGCTTTTACTGCGCAGATTTACTATTTACTATGCCAAAAATGCAACCGAGACTGGAAGAAGTAAGGATTTGTTCTGCTTTCTTCTCATGCACAGGGATCATGTGGAAAGATGGACGAGTCCTTTTCCCCAATGTCATTTCTTTTCCTCGTGTTCCCTGATCTTCCAGAGTCGCCTGGAATCCCGTGAACATTTCCTGAGAAATTAACCTGCCACGAATCCCGTCGAAGGACAGGAGGTGTGAGCTGCCAACACTGATGGTGTGAATTGACCAGGACGGGAGGTTAAACTGCTATCCTAAGAAAAGGCTTGTTTCGCCCCGTCCCCCGACCTTTTTTTCTTGCTTTGTACCAAAGATGTGCTCTACTTCTCATCATCTGGGATGAAATTCCCAGTTCATCTCTTCTTCTCTTGGTTGTGATTTTTTTTATAACCTGGATCTTTTTAAAGAAGTGAGTGACAGGTATTGATAAGGTGACACGCAGTTTTTAAGCACCGTCACGGCCTGGGCTGTCACTGTCTGAGTGGAAACCGGAGAGCATCGATCTCTCAGACTGCTGGGTATCAGCCTTACTTAGAGTCACGACGGAAAGAGAAGTCACGTGCGCACTGCGTCGCTGGAACAAACCCTCTGTGTTATTTTTTGTTTAATTTCGCTTGAACCCGAGCTCGTCGGATTCGGAAGGCGTCCGCAAAAATCACCGGGCAGTCTGTTGTTCCACATTCATCAGTATTAATCGCTGGGCAGTCTATTGTGCCGCACTGATCAAATTTCAGAAAACTGTCCGAAAAATCAACTTACTATAAGCCAAGAACAAAGTGACTGATGAACAGGGGAACTCTGTTACCAAGCGGCAGCGGCGGAGTTTTCAGTCCTTCTTTGCCTACTAATCTATAAGGCATTCAGGCAGAGAGAGACAGAGTTTAACCCATAAGGCTCTTACGTAATGTGCATCTGTTGTGGAGAATGAGGGCCTTCATTGGAAAGTCGAAAGAAAAAAAAAACGCCCAGGGAGCTGTGTTACATTAAAGCGCTTGTCAGATTATGAGGAAAACCTAGTAGAAGTATATTGGATTATTTGCCTTTTTACGGTGTCGCCCCGACGCCGGGTTCCCACTGACCCACAGGTTCCGTTTTAACCGCGGAATCAGCTCCATGGAGGCGGGCAGTTGCTGCATTTCTGATCTGAACCGATGTGGCGTTCGTGACTGAATTTAAAAAGAAAAAAAAACTTGCCCACCACATGATCGGTTAATCTGAAATTATTTGTACTTCTTTTCACCCGAATCCCTTCATTATCAATTCGCGGCGTCGAATTTTGCCGGAACACGCCGTCTCGGAATTTTCATAATCGTAATTTTTAGACGTGCAGGACTGAAGTTCACTGAGGGTTATATGAAATTATGATAATTTGACCGTGTTCGAGCGGTTCATTATAGTACAGATGCCCCATGTGTGAGAACAGATGTCATGTTTGGCAGACAGCTATAAACAGCTAAGCCATCTGACAGCAAACACAGAGCTGAATGGAGTTTGGTCATCAGTAAACATACTGTACGGCTCTGAATCATCCTGGTTGGGAACTGTACCGGCCTTCACACAACATGATTTCACGGTAGGTTAACGAACCTAACGATGAAAACGTCCTTTCTTACACACACTCCTTTGGCTCCAGGGTCACGGCCAGTTCGATCCCACCTGATACATTTGCAGTTTTTTTTTTACAGTGTTTCCCGGTATATGTTTCGGCTGTGGTGTAATTATGGTACTGCGCCTCTACAGCTTGTCTTGATATTTGTGCATTTCACCCTGTCGCATTGTTGGAAAGAAACATATATCAATAGTGGTTATTTTCTTCCCAAGCACCATACCTTAAAGATGTTACATTAAGGCACTATACGGACATTTACATTTATTTATTTAGCAGGCACTTTCCTCCAAAGCGACTTACAATGGATACTATGTAGTGTTATCAGCCCGCACACCTTATTCACCGTGGTGACTTACACTGCTAGATACACTACTTGCACTAGGTCACTCATCCATACATCAGTAGAACACACACACACTCTCTGTCACTCACACACTATGGGGGAAGCTGAACAGCATGTCTTTGGAGTGTGGGAGGAAACCAGAGCACCCGGAGGAAACCCACACAGACACGGGGAGAACATGGAAACCCCACACAGACTGAGCGGGGATCGAACGCGCATCCTCTCACAGCAGCCAGGCGCTTCATAAGGATGGTGTCAAATCCGCTTGTATACAAGTGTAGAGTTTTCCTGACGCACCAGAACATTCTTGCAACATTTTTCATATAACAGTACATATAGGAACACTGCCACTATATAGTTACCTTCATTCAGCTAAATGCTTTACTCCAAAGCAGCTTATAATGTTAAGCTGTATAAGCTGCTATATCAGTTATATCTGTTAAACTGTATCAGTTTATATGTATATATGGTATATACATGTAGTATGTACAGTATATATACAGATACAGTATTTATACATAAATATATATACACTTGGGGCGCAGCGGCGCAGTAGGTTGGACCGGGTCCTGCTCTCCGGTGGGTCTGGGGTTCGAGTCCCGCTTGGGGTGCCTTGTGACGGACTGGCGTCCCGTCCTGGGTGCGTCCCCTTCCCCCTCCGGCCTTACGCCCTGTGTTGCCGGGTAGGCTCCGGTTCCCCGTGACCCCGTAAGGGACGAGCGGTTCTGAAAATGTGTGTGTGTGTGTGTGTATATATATACACTTGGGGCGCAGCGGCGCAGTAGGTTGGACCGGGTCCTGCTCTCCGGTGGGTCTGGGGTTCAAGTCCCGCTTGGGGTGCCTTGTGATGGACTGGCGTCCCGTCCTGGGTGTGTCCCTTATGCCCTGAGTTGCCGGGTTAGGCTCCGGTTCCCTGCGACCTCGTATGGGACAAGCGGTTCAGAAAGTGTGTGCTCGTATATATACGCTGTATATATTCCATTATTTTTTATAATATATATTTTTAAAAAACACATTTCCTTTTACACACAATGGGGTATGTGATTCTTTGCCTTCTTCTGCGGCAGCAACATAGAAGTGATTTTTCACTTTGTAATGCTGGTGTATAATGCGTTTCTACCCCCCCCCCGTTGAACCTCACAGCACGGGTCAGTCTGGTGAATGTGGCGTAATGGAACGAGGGCACCTTGCAGGGTAACCGGTGTAATCAGCTTCTCGAACCCATAGGCTCCTTTAATGTCCACCGGCAGGAAAAAAGGCAGCTTAGAGGCACGAGTTGCGGGGCTTCGCGCCGATCCGACTCCATTAACGCACACCGTGAAGGAGAAGCGGGCTGTCGGCCGCGGTCGAGGAACCGTGAGTCAACCCAAGGCGGCTCTCTACTCAACTCAAAGTCTGATACGACTCCTGCGTTCACCTCGTGCGCCGGGACTTCCAACCTCTAGATGCGGCCGTCCAAGATGCAGACATAAAACCCAGTAAGTGGTGGAGCCCCCACCCCCACAGCACAGTAGCAGCTACGCATGTCAATTGGCTGCTTGTTCTCCCTCTGCACTGCATTCTCCCCACGTTCCATACACACACACACACACACACACACATAGAGCTCCCAGAATTTCGATTCCGGCCAGGCAGTGCTCTCACCTACCTGTGCCGCTCCGCCCCAGCAGTGCGGACCTAAGCATCTCGAACCCTACAGATGCCTCTAAAACGGGAGCCCCCCCCCCCAGCCCAGAGCATCAGTCATTGAAAACTCCATCAAGGAGCTCCAAGGCGCACCCCAGGAAGCACTTGGTTTCAATCATCCATCATCACCACAATGGGCTTCCGCCGCTTTGCCGCATGGCCGAGGTGATAACACAGAACCGAGACCTGTTTTTTCGCTCTGTCTTCCAGCTTGGAGGCGGTGATTACGGGAGGCTGAGGGCCATCAGCGGCGGCAATCTCGACGCCGGGGCTTAGCAATCTTAATCTCTCCGCTCTCGCACAGTGATGGGGGTCCCTTTATGCAAGCGGCGCTGACTGTCAGTATCGCTTTACTTGCTGCCGTGTCTCTTTTTTTAGGTATGGGAACAGAGCGCCTCTCGGATCTATGTGATCCACTGATAACCTAACATGAATGTGTAATGCCCAGAATCAAACCAATTATGAATACACTATCACGCATCCCGTACGGGCTGCCTCCAGGTGCACGGAGACCGCATCGTGCGTTGAATACATTTCTGCCATTCTGATCTCGCCATCGCAGCCCTCTGTGGGCTCCCCACGGCCACGCAGTCGCCCGCTGACATCAGTGACAGCGGCGGAAATAGGATCGATCCCTCGGAAGGGGCTCCTTTGTTCCATCCTTCCTTTGTTCCGTCTGCTATATCGCGACGGACACGCCGAGCCGAAACAATAGAACGCAACCGAATGCTGCCGGTGGGGGGGGATGGTGATGCTGCTGGAAGTTTTATGCTGCCATTCAGAGGTCAGATCCACACAGCAAAAAAAAAAAAAAAAAAAACGAAAAACGAAAAAAATCTATATATCAATACAGAGCTGCTCGAAAGTGCGTGACGCCCTTGTGCCCCTTAGTTTTACCACAAAATGGTCATTAAATGAGAATCAAGGAGGACTAATTCCACACGTTGCTTTAGAGGAAATCGTGTGTCGTAGAAACGCGCAAGTAGTGCAGGTGTAAAAATAAGTGAAGCCCAAGTTGGATTGGTTACACCGAGTAGGTGAGTAGAACCAGGAGTGTAAATAATATTCATTTATAAGTTTATTTTAATATTTTATACAAGAACAATGACCTTCCCTATAGGGTTCACACGCTTTCGGCAGCACTGTATGTCAGCGCTTTAATGATGCCGGTGCAGAGAAACGGTAGGATCGGTCTAGACGTTCCCCAAGATCTCATGACATACCTTTCTCGGGGCTTATTTGTTCTCTGAGGCCCCTGTCTGGGAATTTTATGAGGCCTGTTGAGCAAACATCAGCTGAAAAGGACAAAGGCGCCGTAGACGCAGGTGATGACAGAGCAGCCTGGCTGACCGAGTGCCTCGAGGGCGCCCTCTGCTGCACCGGTGCCCACACCGCTAGGTGCCATTTGGGGGCCGGGGGGGGGAGGAGTTGGACAGGTGGCGTCGATTCACTGACCTGCACAGCCGGGTTGGTTTAGTGTCCCCGCTGCCTGAACAGAAGAGGCATAGCGACGCCATCCCTGCTCGGCCACGTGACCCCCGTGTCTCTGCGGATGTGAGAAAAACACAGCGGAACCAGGGGGTCTTAGGGGTCAATTAACGCGGGCTGCGAAAGGGTTGCACGGGAAATGTGTCTCGCAAGTGAAAATCTCGCTCCCGACAAAGCACTGGGGCTCTGCGCTGAAATTTCCCCGGCAGAACGGGGGACTCCGAGTCCCGGTTTCTCCGATCGCTGTTTCGAATTGTGGTTTTCCTGGGAGAGCTTGTTAGTGCTGAAAAGTGTGGCCTCAGTGGAGCTCAGGACAATGATAAATATGTGCATTTATAAGGTGCGCAAGAGACCCTGCTGAAACATGTGCACGTTGAACGGGTACGAGCAGCAGAGCCATTTCGGTACATACTGTAAACCTGACTTCATACAAGCGGTGCTGCTTGAAAGTGTGTGACGCCCTTGTGTCCCTTAGTTTTACCATGAAACGGTCATTTAACGAGAATCAGTGTTTCTCATGTGACATAATAGGTGCGTATTGACCAATTCCATATGTTGTTTGGAGGAAGTGATGTGTGTCGTAGAAAAACACAAGCAGTGCAGGGTAAAAATAAGTGAAGCCCAAGTCGTATTGATTACACCAGGTAAGTAAATAGGGTCGGCAGTGTAAATCACTGTCATTTAGTTCCTTGGTAAGTTGATTTTTCTGTTCAACATTTAGATTTCATGTTTATTCTAATGGGGTGGTGGCGCAGTGGGTTGGACCACAGTCCTGCTCTCCAGTGGGTCTGGGGTTTGAGTTCTGCTGGGGGTGCCTTGTGATGGACTGGCGTCCCGTCCTGGGTGTGTCCCCTGGCCCTACGCCCTGTGTTACTAGGTAGGCTCTGGTTCCCTGCGACCCTGTATGGGACACGTGGTTCTGAAACTGCGTGTGTTTATTCTAATGTTTTATACAAGAACAATGACCATCCTTGTTGGGTTCACACACTTTCAAGCTGCACTGCTCTGAGAATCATGACATGGCCATACACTGTGTGTTTTTCACACTGACCTTATTTAAATGACAGAAAAAGCAGAAAAACACAAAAAAAATTCCCCATAATCAATAAATAGTCCCCCGAACCACAGTAATACAGATAAAGTTTAATGAAAACATATGACTTTGGCGTTGAAAGAGTTTATTGTTTCCAAAAACTGTCTGTTGCCCCCTGGCCGTAAAATCTTGTAGAATACAAATAAATGAGCTGTAACGCTCTTGTATGTAAGCAGCGTGAACAGTGAACAGTCGATAGTGTCTGACATAAGGGTGTTCACCCAACGTAAAACTACCACTACTGCAGTACCGCGGTATTACCACCTTCGGTCCTTCCGTTCGTTTTACTGCAGTGCTTTTCACTCTACTTGAATAAATCAAGTTTATTCAACTCATTCCTCTCATTCAGTAGAGTTACAACATATTGTCTAAATACCTTGTCAGGGCATTTCGCACCTCTTTCCATCTTTTCCCTACCTTCCCTTCTAAATTTCGGTTTCGTGCGTAAAACAAAACTTCAGAATTATAAGAAGAACCATAAGACACGTCTTCACCCTTGTCCTCCAGGAGGCGAAGGTTAAGCCCGGAACAAAGACTTTTGTTTTGCAGGCGGAGGATTCAAGGTCTGGTTTTGTAAAGTGGATCTCAAAGTCTCCTGCTTCATAGAATTTATATTGAATAAAATTACTCAAAGGCTTTCGTTAAACTTAGGTGTTTTATTCCCAGAAACTTGCTGTGTTTTTAAGGGGGGGGGGGGGATGATGGCGCCTTTGGAAAATCAATTGATATGTCATCTTTTCAGCATTTCAAGCCTACAGTTCATTGCTTTGGGGTTGCTTAGCAATCCAGAAGCGCATCTCACTGTTACTGTTCCCCCATAGCAGGAAATTTTAAAAAATGTAGGAAACAACCTTGCAGTACAACAACATGACTTACGGAAACCAAAAACTTGATGGCGAACCGTGCATCGCTATGAAGCGAAGCACACATATGTTCTGAATAGGACAATATTATAGATTCATTTCCAAATAAAGACGATCATCCACTGCCAACCTTTTTCATTTTTTGGGGGCAAATACAGAGATCTGCTATAGCGGTTTGTATCTGCTGATCGTGTTGTAGCAGCCTCGCTGCTCGACTTGCTTGACGTTCGGTTGTCACCAAGGTGCGTCCACAGCGGAGTCAATTCAGTGTATGGAACCCACACGTGGCACATAAGTGATGCACTATAATAAACCTTAAGAACTCAATACTAACCCTATAATTCCAATATTCTTACCTTTGAAAGGATTTATTTCTGTAGTTTATCATTTTCTCTAAAGCAACTTACAGTTACTGACCCATTTGTACAGCAGGGCAACTTTTCACTGGAGCAATTTTGGGTAAATAACATGGTCAGGAGCACTAGAGCTCAAAGAGGGATTTGAACTTGCAACCTTCAGGTCCAAAAGGAACAGCTTTAACCACTACACTACCAGCTTCCTTCTCTCACAGTATTTGCAAAACAAAACAATCTGTTTTCAGCAAATCAAAGCATCAGTTTAAATAGTCCCTTCTGGAGCTGGTGTTAAATATATACATAAAGCATACAGCGTCTGTTGTTTTTATGCACACATGCCTATATCTCACATATATAGTAGAATTGCTGGTGGTGTAGTGCTTAGCGCTGCTCCCTCTGAATCCCAAAGGTCACAGGTTTGATCCCCACCTCAGGCTGTAGTACCCTTAAGTACGGTGCTTACCCTAGAATTGCTTCAGTTAAAAAAAAAAAAAAAACCACCCGTATGAATAGGGGAATAGTTGTAAGTTTACAGGTGTGAAAAATAATAATTGTGACCTTAACATTATAAGTTGCTTTGGAGAAAAGTGGCTGCTCAATGAATAAATGTAAGTAAAACACAGATGGTCTGATCAGTAAATTATGATCCACACATGGAAAAATGTGCTGAATCCATTGATGCAATTTTCTCCTAAAATATAGGATGGGATGAAAAGTCTCTTTCGAGTTCCTGTAGTTCCCGTAGGGCAAGACCTGAACCTGGACTGGTTAGAGCTCCTCCCTTTAGACCTGAAGTTTCCAGGTTTGAATAACCCTTCAGCAGAGTGCTTACCCTAAAATGTTCCAGTAAAATTACTCAACTATGTAAACAGGTAAACAATTGTAAGTTGCTTTGTGGGGGGGTGGGTGCGGCAGAGCAGTGGGCTTGGCTGGGTCCCGCTCTCTGGCGGGTCTGGGGTTTGAGTCCCGGTTGGGGTGCCCTGCAATGGACTGGCGTCCCGTCCTGGGTGTGGCCCTTGCACCCTGTGTTGCCGGATTAGGCTCCAGTTTGCCGCGACCCTGTTTGGGACAAGCGGCTTCAGACCCTGTGTGTGTGTGTGTGTGTGTGTGTGTGTGGTTTGTAGAAACATGCCAGCCGAATGAATAAATGTAGATCCAAGTATTGCCTCTAAACTCAAGGTCCTGTTAAAGTAAATATGTGGAGGGGCTCTGCAGTTTAATAATGTCTACAAATCATATCAGTTTAGGTTTACAAAGCTTCAGCGCCGATCAAATGCAGGCTGAGTCGACTCTTTCTCGCCTGAATTTTCTGCTGTTTATGATTCACCTAAAGTTTGTCTGACAGACTGGCCTCCAGTGATATCATTTACAAGGATGGGCCAAAGACTCATTATCTGATCTCATGTATTTAATTATAGACATGATTAAACTGAATGACTTCATTCAGTTGTCTATACTGATCGGGAACAAAGACATCAGTTTTGAACGATGTAAAAATTCCTTCCGCAGAAGCGGGGGGGGGAGAAACAGGTGTTATGCTGTAAGTACATTCTCGGAGTTTTTTACGTGTTCTGCGTTACCCCTGATGTCTGGTCTAATCGGAATTTCTCCTTCCATCCTGACTTTACAACCAGACCTAAGGCAGCGTCTTCCGTTCGCTCATATTTTCATTCATTTGCCCTGATAACGCTTTACACAGCTTCTCCTGTAATGCAGCGCAAATGTTTATATGTATCTTAAAAAAGAAAAAAATTACTAGGAAGATCATCAGGAATCGTTGATATTCAGATAAAGTTTTATGCAGCTACTCGTGTGATGAACATTGCTTCATATGGTGGAAAGAAACAAATTAACTTCACTTAAGAATCAGTGTCCCTTTCTCCTAATGTAATGCACAAATTGTCTTTTCTATGAGATGTACGTCGCTTTGTTGAAAAGCGTCTGCTAATGAACAAATGTAAATGTAAATATCCTTTATGAAATGTAACCAGACAAAAGCGCTGTCCTTGGATACACCGATCAACGGCATTTCTCACATCAAAGGCAAAATGCGATGTTGGGCTATTGAGACGCTCTGATTCTGGAAGTCATATGCCACATATGCCACATAGCTTTTTGGGATATCATGTAGCTGAAGACCTCGAACAGCTTTGTCTGTTAGCCGTAAGTGTGCCCACACGTCAAAGTTTCACCGAGAATCCATCGAACGGCCGTCGCTATATCGTGATCCTTTGGAAAGCAGCAAGACTTTGACACCTTTGAATAATAATCAGTACTTACGGGTTGAAGGCAGCCTTGTCGCTCATTGACGAGTGCCGGATGCTACAGTTTCTGGAGAAGAACAGCAGCCTTGAGAACTGTGAGCGAACCAGTCGCCGTGCGCTGGGTTTTATTACGGGCTCCTGAAGAGGAAAGAATGAGCCGCTGAGATTCCCTGCGAACCGGCGCTCGGTCCCATTGCCGCCAGCACGGCCCGCTCGCACAGCCGCGTTCCCACCGCAGAGGGTTTATTTTATTACCGAGCAGAGACTAAGTGCTCTGAAAGGGCTGCTGTCCTGCACGATCGAGTGTCTGCCGTTTGGCTCGGCCCATCCGTCAAACCGAAAACGGGGCCGAACGCAAGGCCGCGCGGCCCATTAGCGCACACTCAACGCTCGGATGCGTATTGATCCCTGGGTCTTTTAGCGTTCTTATGGCTAACCTGAGATCTGTTTACGGGCACCAGTCCTTATGGTGTCACTCTGCTGGAGACGGGCAAAGGAGCCAAGAGACGGAGGCCAGGCAAGGAGGAGATGGGTTCCAGTCATCAGAACCAAAGGACAGGCAATTTGTGGAAAGGGGTGTGAGCGCTGAGAAGTTCCATATGCTGTACGTCTGAGTCACACAGCAGACCCAAATAACCGTGTAACTGTTACCGTGCCCTGTCCTACGCACGAAACCTGTCATGTGACACATGGTTTGCATGTGCCAGATACGTGTACCCTTCCCCTTTGTCTTGTAAAACCCGTACTTGTTCCGCCTGCGAAGGCACACAGCAAATTGAAACGGATCACGAGTGGGGCAGGTAACTAAATATTCAATATTTTTTATAACTGTCCTATCTAATGATGGTACGTTCTGCAGGTATGACTGTTGTGAAATGCGCTTTTCTTTACTCTGATGAGTACGCTGCTTTGAAGAAGTGTCGGCTAAATGGACAAAGCAAATGAACGTACATTGAGATATAAATATTTTTGTCCCGCTTCATCGTTTATTTGCTTACAGTGTGGTTCCAGTGTCTTTGTTGCCATGTTGTGGTTCGGACACTGCTTTATTGAATGTATGTATACATTATAGTATAATAAATACACATATGCCTACATATATGAATTTACACTTTATTAAATGTGTGCATTATAGTATAATATGTATACATAGTAAACATATATTAATGTACACTTAATTGAATGCATACATTATAGCATAATATACACACATATGCATACATATATGAATGTACACTATAATGAATGAATACATTATAGTATAATATATACACATAAGTATACATATATGCATTTACACTTTACTGAATGTATGAATACTTTACAGTATAATATATACACACATGCATTCATATATTAATGTAAACTTTACTCAATGTATACATTAGAGTAAAATATATACACATATGCATAATACATTAATGTAAACTTTACTGAATGTATACGTTATAGTATAATGTATACACATATGCATACATATATGAATGTACACTTTGTTGAATGTGTACATTATAGTATAATATGTACACATATGTAAACATATATTAATGTACACTTTATTGAATGAATACACACATTTTCAGAACCGCTTGTCCCATACGGGGTCACGGGGAATATAGACATTTGCATACATATATGAATTTACACTTTAATGTGTGTATACATTATAGTATAATATATATACACACATACACTTTCTGAACCGCTTGTCCCCTACGGGGTTACAGGGAACCGGAGCCTAACCCGGCAACTCAAGGCATAAGGGACACACCCAGGACGGGACGCCAGTCCATCGCAAGGCACCCCAAGCGCGACTCGAACCCCAGACCCACCGGAGAGCAGGACCCCATCCAACCGACTGTGCCACCACACCCCCTGGTATATATACACACGCATACATATATGAATTTACACTTTATTGAATGTATGTATACATTGCAGTATAATATGTACACATACAGTATGTGTACTTTATTGAATGTACAGTTTATTGAAAGGGGCAGCTGGTAGCGCAGTGGTTAGAGATGCTACCTTTGGACCCAGAGGTCTGAATCCATGTGTAGTACCTTTAACTAAGGTACTTGAGGTAAATCGCGCCAGTGAATTTACCCAGCTGTATGAATGGGTAAAATATCTATAAGTTGCTCGGAGAGATGTGTCAGCTAAATAAGCGACTGTATCCTACAGCGGCCTCGTGCAATTTCCCTTGATTAATAAACTTTTCAATTCATCTCGCCGAACCTGTACTTCCCACAGCTGACTGCGGACGGACGTGAAAAGTACCTGTGCCTTATTATTGCTGGTGTGGTAATTTGCAAAAGTACCGCCCAATGAGCCTTTGCGAGATTTTCACTAAATCGAAAACATTTTTGGAATCGGGCAATATTTTAGGGTGAATTTCCAGCACCGTGAATCATAAACACAACCGAGGGCTCTACGAAGCACTATGGAGAACGATCCAAGGTGCTGCCGGGCGACACGGATCTCTCTTTAACCTTTCCACGCTCATTCAGCTCAGTACAGCCGATTCCACTTTTACTTCTTCACCAGGCAATCAGGGTAAATGTCATCAATGTTCCGAACTCCATTTCAAGCCCGTTTATTTCTCATCTCCCTTCGGTCCCTTGTCATTTACTCCATTAAATTGTTTATGGATGAAAGCTTCATTACCGTCTGTCCAGAGCAGATAATTTGTGCGACATTTAAGTTGGCACAGTCTCGAGCGGACCTGTTATTGAAGCTAATGAGCATCTCACTGTGCTCCAAGGGGATGAGGTTTTAAGTCGTCTCTCTGTCGTTTTTTCCCTCTGCTTTTTGGAGTTTCGCTCATGTAACAAGACAGTTCGACGGGGCACGATGCAAAAAAATGCCATTCGTCACGTTGTACATTTGCTTATTTACAGGCCTTAACTCTAATGGGCAAATCAGCGGAGAAATCACTTGAGAACAAGTCTGCAGCTGGTCATGCGCTGGTTTAAACAAAACAAAAAAAAAGCTTTGCATGGAACCAGCAGGTGTAATTTCTTGAGGACCCCGGAGTGCTTAATCCGTCATGTTGCTGGTTATTGAGCTCTAACTTTCTCAAGGAGCTTTGGATCACAGACAGGTTCATGGCAAGAATGACAATGCGAGAAGCATCGGCGAAATGAAAAAAATGTAAAATGTATCTATGTATTGAAAACTCTAATGTCTTGCGAATTAAATCATTGCTCATTTTTATTGTGTAATTGTTGAACAACCATTAATTCCACTAGTCACTTAGTGTTTTTGTTAAGGGACAGCTGCCAGTGCAGCAGTTAGAGTGGTTCCATTTAGGCCTATAGGTTGCAGGTTTGATCCCCACCTCCAGCTGCAGTGCCATTGAGCAAAGCACACACACACCCTCTGAAACTGCTGGTCTCATGCAGGGGAGCTAGAGTCTAACCCAGCAGCAAAGGAAGCAAAGCTGGAAGGGACACACCCAGGATGGGACACCAGTCCATCACAAGGCACCCCAAGCAGGGATTGAACCCCAGACCCACCAGAGAGCAGGACCCAGTGAAACCCACTGCGATACCAGACCCAAATTACTTACCTTAAAATTGCTCCAGTAAAATTACCCAGCTGTGCAAATAGGTAAGTAATTGTAACCTTAACATTGTAACTTTCTTTGAAGAAAAGTGTCAACTAAATGAATAAATGTAAATGACTGCTGGTAAACACTAATGCTTTTATAGCTGTGAGATCAGCGCTGAAAAAAATTGTCTTGATATCTTTTTTTGCACTTTTATTATTTATTATTTTTATAGAGCGCTCTTCTCATGCAGTGACACAGAGCGCTTTAACACAGACATACAGCAAGAAAAACTGATACAAACAAAGAAGACAGTCAACTAATGGCTACCATAATGAAGAAATTATAGAGCTATAAGTATACCTTTATTTAAATTCTTGAAATAAAGCTTTAGAATTTTGAGTATTATTTGGGGGGGGAAGCTTTTTGGACAGTGCTCATACGGTTATAAACATTAAAAATTGATTAGTGTGGATTTAGTTGTGCTCTCTATGAAGGACAATTGAATTGAATTATGTCATCAGTTAACTGCACTGCTTTTGTAAAGGGATGTTGGATGAGGCTGGAACTCTCACTGGAAGCACAGATGATGAGACTGAGGTTTTCTCCTTTGGAAATATCATGCGAAGATTGGATGCTCTCGAAAAAGACTTTAAAGGTTGGGAAAGTTGAGGAGGAAGGAGAGAAGGACAAGAGCAATCAAAAGGATGGACTCGATCGCAGCTGCAATAGACAAAAAACACTAAGGATACCGGTGGAGGACAGATGTTTCTGGAAGCGTTCTGTAATTGTGGCCACTAAGAGTGGATATTGACTCGATGGCACTTAACAACGTTTTTGTAAAGAGGGTGCGTGTATTGATCTGTTGTTAAAGTGTCTGGCTCTGTGATGATCTGTGCTGCATTTTCAGTTTTTCAGACAAAGAAAATGTGAATCTGATTTCTGTTTCGTTCTCTTGCGCTATGAAGGAGCACTGCTCTACAGTATGTGGAACTTCTCACATGATGGTCCATAGCCTACAAACGATAATCCTTGCGTTACCATGCGGGAGAAGTAGGTGGCAGAGGGGTTGGGTCATCGCCTTGTAATCTGTCCCAAGTTCAAGACCTACACATGCTGTAGTGCCCTGGAAAGTCTTGAAACATCCACACTCATGTTGTCTTGAGATTTGCCAGGTCCACATTTTATGTTTTTATACTTATGTTTATGTTAAAGCGCTCCCACCTGGTCAGATGGGATAGTTATTGGCCTGTGTTTGAAGAATTTCTGTTTTACGGCATTAAAAGTGTTACGGCACGGCGGCATAGTGAGTAGTGCTGCTCTCTCACAGCGGCTGGGTGGTGCGAGAGAACGTGGGTTTTATCCCCGCTCAGTCTGTGTGGTTTGCATGTTCTCCCTGTGTGGGTTTCCTCCGGGTGCTCTGGTTTCCTCCCACACTCCGAAGACATGCTGCTCAGGCGTAGTGTGAGTAACGGAGAGTGTGTGTGTTCCACTGATGTATGGATGAATGACCCAGTGTAAGTAGTGTATCTAGCAGTATAAGTTACCGTGGTAATAAGGTGCGTGGGCTGATAAAACTAGGTAGAGTTCATTGGAAGACGCTTTGGAGAAAAGCGTCCGCTAAATGAATACATGTAAAATAAAGCAGCAGGACTGCAGCCTCAGTGTACAACCAGGTGGTGCCCACAGGATGAACCCTGAGCAGCACATGCATCTGGGAGTTTCTCTGACACTTTCTACAGGAGGGTTTTCCCATTTCATTAGTGAAATTAGTTCATATGAAGTGGGAGTTGCCATAGTCCCTGCATCACTTCACCCTGCTACTGTATAAATCTGTTTTCTTATTTATTTACTTTTTTACTTATTTTTCTACTTATTAATGTTTGTGTCCTCATTGTATGTGATCTGTATGTATGTGTAAATGGGTAAATAATTGTAAGCAGCTTAAGGCTCAGAGGGGAAGGGGGGATGGTGGCACAGCAGGTTCAGTCAGTGCCTGCTGTGTGGTGGGTCTGGGGCTCAAGCCCTGCCCATGGCTCCCTCCAGAAGACTGGCATCCTGCCCTGGGTGTGCCCACCCCCACCCCCACACCACTGGCCAACACCCCCACCTGGGACAAACAGCCATCAGAGATGGATGGATCAACACTGTAAGTCACCTGAGAAAAGCATCAGATAAATGTAAGTGTATGTATGTTGCTGCAAGAGTAGAATTTCCCTCTGGGATTGATAAAGCTTCATTCATTCATTCAAATCAACATTTAATGCAATATCTGTAAAAAGTTATGACCTTTCACAGAACAGCAACATGGAGAACTTTACTTATCCTTTACAGACAAGTAATGTGCAGCTCTGGTAAAGTGTCCCGAGCTGAGACGCCTTCAAGAGTCCGAGACGTTTCTTTAGGGAACCCGAAGCATCGGTTCATCCCATCATTGTGGTCTTCCGATGGCTGCAAACGCCTTTGTTTAAGGCCGCAACGGTTTCCATGGGGAATTCTGCTTGCTGGGGAAATGTTGTGAGGTTTGATCAGAGGAAATGTTAGCAACTTTATTTAAACATTAACAGTTTTGGACAGAGGAAATGTTCCAAGTTTCGATTAAAGGAGATGTCAGTAGTGTGGACCAGGGGGACGTTCGTCATCTTAATTTAGAAATATGTTACAGGACTGGTTTTGACTCCAGCAGTCCTCAGAGAGTCTGGAGGAAAGGAACTCAGATACTTTTTTTAAGGGAATATTCTTTATGATCTTCGGGCTTTTGCAGCCTCAGCACTTTAATCTAATTCCTCAGCAGAAGGCAAAAGTCGTACTTTATGAAATGCCATGAATAGCAGCCCATGATAAAGCAGCGCCATTATTCTGTTGTTTGGGGGGTGCGATATACTTACTTTCCGGCAACGGTCGTTCTGCACTTTCTGGTCGTTCCGTTCCGAACTGCAGGAACGATATATTCCGGATATTCGAGAAGTTTGATGCGAAATGCTCAGCTGAAAAGACAAACTGTTGAATTGTTCTCATTTTGTCAGTGTGTAGTTTGTCTTGGTTACACACTATGTTCTGTGCCTTCAACTTCTCTTTATGAGGGTTACGTGAATAAATTCTCACAGAAATGCGACCAAGAAAAAGAGGCAGCTGGAGCAATATGTTCCCAGCGTAGACCGCAACTTCCAGCTTTGGGGAGTCTATAGCCTCTCTGGAGTTATGAAAAAGGATGACCTCTGACCCCTTACAACATCAAACGCTTCCGCGAACTAACTCCGGAGAGGAAGTGCCTCTGGGACGATACGAGCATACGTACCATACAGTGGGTGTCAAAAGTTTACACACCCTCAGTGAATTTCAGCTTTCGTTGATGTGACGGCGAAAATCGAGGCAAAACATTTTAGATCTTTTTCACGCAGCAATATTGAAGTGAAAAACAAATGGGTGAATGTTAGGAAAAATAACTGAAAATAAAAACCTTGTAGTGCCTTCGTTGCATAAGTATGCGCAGCCTTTAACGTCCTTTAACTTATACCCTGTGTGTGTGTGTGTGTGAGTGAGAGAGAGAGAGAGAGAGAGAGTGTCTTTGCCAGGAGTGTATTCTGTCACCTGTACTATGTTTCCTGGGTAGTTTCTGGGTCTTCGTGACCCTCTTAGTCAGGGTCATGGCAGTCTGGAGCCTATTCCAGAAGCAAAGGGAATAAGGCTATTCAGAGTACCTCCTAGACAGGACACCAGTCCATCACAGTTATTGAGAATGAATGAATGAATGAATTAATGAAATACAACATTAGAAGAAAAGCAGGAAATACACACACATTGGCTGAAGCCAAGGGGGCGTGGTGGCACAGTGGGTTGGACCGGGTCCTGCTCTCTGGTGGGTCTAGGGTTCGAGTCCCGCTTGGGGTGCCTTGCAACAGTCTGGCGTCCTATCCTGGGTGTGTCCCCTTCCCCTCCAGCCTTACGTGCTGTGTTGCCAGGTAGGCTCTGGTTCCCCGCGACCCCATATGGGACAAGTGGTTCTGAAAGTGTGTGTGTGTGTGTGTGTGTGTGAGAGTGTGTGTGTGTGAGAAGCCACTTGTCCCAAGCAGGGTCACAGCAAGCCAGAGCCCATGGGCACAAGGCTGAAGGGGTGGGGAGGGCACACCCTGGACAGGATGCCAGTCCATCACAGGGCCACAGCTAGGTACCCAGGCACACAGCTGGGCAAAGGTACTGAAGTGATTACAAGGTAAGCAACTGGCTGAAGGGCACTATAGCCAGAAGTGGGGATCAAACTAGCAAGCTGGAGAGCCAAAGGCATCTGCTCCAACTGCAGTGCCACCATCCATCCATCTTCCTCTGCTTATCTGGGACTGTTTTGTGGGGGCAGTAGTCTAAGCAGAGCAAACCTCCTCCAGCCCCTCTGGGGGAACCCCAAGGTGTTCCCAGGCCAGCTGGGAGACGTAGTTTCTCCAATGTGTCCCGGGTCTGCCCCGAGGCCTCCTCCCAGTGGGGCATGCCCGGAACACCTCCCCAGGGAGGTGTCCAGGAGGCATCCGGAACAGATGCCTGAGCCACCTCAACTGGCTCCTCTCGATGCGGAGGAGCAGCGGCCCTACTCCAAGCTCCTCCTGAGTGACTGAACTCCTATCCCTAAGGGTGCGCCCAGCCACCCTGCGGAGGAAACTCATTTCTGCCGCTTGTATCCGCGATCTCATTCTTTCGGTCATGATCCAGAGTTCATGACCATAGGTGAGGGTAGGAACGTAGATCGACCGGTAAATTGAGAGCTTTGACTTACGACTCAGCTCCTTCTTCACCACAACAGACCGGTACAATGACCACATTACTGCGGACGCCGCACCGATCCGTCTGTCAACCTGCCGCTCCATTTTTCCCTCACTCGTGAACAAGACCCCGAGATACTTAAACTACTCCACTTGAGGGAGGAGCTCCCCCCCTAACCCGGAGAGGGCAATCCACCTTTTTCCGACTGAGGACCATGGTCTCAGATTTGGAGGTGCTGATTCTCATCCCCGCCGCTTCGCACTCGGCTGCAAACCTCTCCAGTGCACGCTGTAAGTCTTGATTCGATGAAGCCAACAGGACCACATCGTCTGCAAAAAGCAGAGACGAGATCCTGCGGCCACCAAAACAGACACCCTCCGTTCCCTGGCTGCGCCTAGAAATTCTGTCCATAAAGATAATGAACAGAATCGGTGACGAAGGGCAGCCCTGGCGGAGTCCAACATGCACCGGGAACAGGTTTGACTTACTGCCGGCAATGCGAACCAAGCTCCTGCTCCGGTCATACAGGGAACGAACAGCCCGTAGCAGTGAGCCCTGAACCCCATAATCCCGAAGTACCCCCCACAGGATGCCATGAGGGACACGGTCGAATGCCTTCTCCAGGTCCACAAAACACATATGGACTGGTTGGGCAAACTCCCATGAACCCTCCAGCACCCTAGTGAGGGTATAGAGCTGGTCCAGTGTTCCACGGCCAGGGCGAAAACCGCATTGCTCCTCCTGGATCCGAGGTTCGACTATCGGTCGTATTCTCCTTTCCAGTACCCCAACATAGACTTTCCCAGGGAGGCTAAGGAGTGTGATCCCCCTATGGTTGGAACACAATCTCCGGTCCCCCTTCTTAAAAAGAGGGACCACCACCCCGGTCTGCCAGTCCAGAGGCACCGTCCCCGAACTCCACGCGATGCTGCAGAGGCGTGTCAGCCAAGACAGCCCCACAACATCCAGAGACTTGAGAAACTCGGGGCGGATCTCATCCACCCCCGGAGCCTTGCCACCGAGGAGTTTTTTGACTACCTCAGCAACTTCAGCCAGGGTAATGGACGAGTCCCCAGCCTCAGCTTCCTCTACGGAAGGCGTGTCGGAGGGATTGAGGAGATCCTCAAAGTACTCCTTCCACCGCCCGAGGACATCCTCAGTTGAGGTCAGCAGTGCACCACTTCCACTGTAAACAGCATTGGCGGAACACTGCTTCCCCCCTCTGAGTCACCGGACGGTTTGCCAGAATCTCTTTGAGGCCGACCGAAAGCCTTCCTCCATGGCCTCACCGAACTCCTCCCAGGCCCGAGTTTTTGCCGTGGCGACTGCCAGAGCCGTGCTCCATCTGGCCTGCCGGTACCCGTCAGCTGCTTCAGAAGTCTTATGAGCCAGCCAGGCCCGATAGAACTCCTTCTTCAGCTTGACGGCATCCCTTACCTCCGGTGTCCACCACCGTGTTCGGGGATTGCCGTCGCGACAGGCGCCGGAGACTTTATGGCCGCAGCTCCGAACCGCCGCCCCGACAATGGAGGTGTGGAACATAGTCCATTCGGACTCAATGTCCCCAGTCTCCCTCGGGACCTGGTTGAAGCTCTGTCGGAGGTGGGAGTTGAAGACCTCTCTGACAGGGGCCTCCGCCAAACGTTCCCAACAGACCCTCACTATGCGTTTGAGCCTGCCAGGTCTGTCCAGCTTTTTCCCCCGCCATCGAATCCAACTCACCACCAGGTGGTGATCAGTTGACAGCTCAGCCCCTCTCTTCACCCGAGTGTCCAAGACATATGGCCGAAGATCAGAAGAAACGACTACAAAGTCGATCATCGACCTCCGACCTAGGGTGTCCTGGTGCCAAGTGCACTGATGGACACCCTTATGCATGAACATGGTGTTTGTTATGGACAAACCGTGACTAGCACAGAAATCCAATAACTCACTGCTCGGGTTCAGATCAGGGAGGCCGTTCCTCCCAATCACGCCCCTCCAGGTGTCACTGTCGCTGCCCACGTGGGTGTTAAAGTCCCCCAGTAGAACGACAGAGTCCCCAGTGGGAGCGCTTTCCAGCACGCCCCCCAAGGACTCTAAAAAGGCCGGGTACTCTACACTGCCGCTAGACGCATAAGCACAAACGACAGTGAGAGACCGTTCCCTGACCCGAAGGCGTAGGGAGACGACCCTCTCATTCACCGGGGTAGACTCCAACACATGGCGGCTGAACTGGGGGGCTATTAATAAGCCCACACCCGCCCGCCGTCTCTCACCCTGGGCAACGCCAGAGTAGTGTAGAGTTCACCCTTGGTCGAGAAGAGTGGTTCCAGAACCCAAGCTGTGAGTGGAAGTGAGCCCGACTATATCTAGACGATATCTCTCAACCTCCTGCACCAGCTCAGGCTCCTTCCCCGCCAGTGAGGTGACATTCCAAGTCCCAAAAGCCAGAGTTGGCGCCTGAGGTTTGGGTCGACCGGGCACTCGGCCCCGACCACTGCCCAAATCACAACGCACCGGCCCCTTATGTCCTCTCCGGCAGGTGGTGAGCCCACCGAAGAGTGGCTCCACGTCCAGGCCCCATGGGCATAGACCTGGCCACCGCATGCGAGCCCCCCCCCCCAGGCCTGGCTCCAGGGTGGGGCCCCGGTGACCCCATACCGGGCGGGGTGAACGAGATCCTTGATTTAATAGTCATAAGGGGATTTTGAACCGTGCTTTGTCTTGTCTGTCACCCAGGACCTGTTTGCCTTGGGAGACCCTACCAGGGGCATATAGCCCCAGGCAACATAGCTCCTGAGATCATTCAGGCACTCAAACCCCTCCACCTCGATAAGGTGGCGGTTCGCAGAGGGGCCACACAGACACAGCATCTGAAACCACTTGTCCCATACGGGGTTATGGGGAACTGGAGTCTAATCCAGCAACACAGGGCAGGGGGCTGGAGGGGGGAGGGGATGCACCCAGAATGGGATGCTGGTCTGTTGCAAGGCACCCCAAGCAGGACTCGAACCCCAGACCCACTGGAGAGCAGGATCTGGTCCAACTCAATGCTCCCCTTATAGGAAATAATAATTTTGTTACAGATATGAAAAAACACATTGCTGTTGTTTGCTTCTTGTGCAACTCCTCAACATTCTCTACTATTCACACTGCAGCTGCACACACGGGTTTGGTGATCATACTGTAAACTGACCTGCCTAAAGTTCTAAATTATTATGTTTATTATAAGAGCTTTTTGGGGGTAGATTTACATAAGAAAGGGGAGGAAGACGTGGAGTGTGCACTTTGTGTTCCCATGACGCCGGCGTACTCCGTGCACATCATTCCGCCTCTCTTGTGGCTGATAGCACTGCTGCTTCACACACCTCGAAGCTGCTTCAGCACTTCCTCACAAAGGGAAGCAGTTAAGAAGCTGCTTGCCCTTCCATGTGCTGTGTACAGAATTGATCCTGCTCTACAAGCTTTCTGTAAGCCATCTGGGATAGACACACATTTTCAGTCAGCAGCACCAATTTACTGGGTGGCATGGGGGTGCAGCAAGCACTGCTGCTGTTTCACAGCACCTGGGTGGTGTGAGAGGACGTGGGTTCGATCCCTGCTCGGTCTGTGTGGAGTTTGCATGTTCTCTTTGTGGGTTTCCTGTGGGTGCTCTGGTTTCCTCCCACAGTCCAAAGACATGCTGTTCAGGTTCACCCGTAGTGTGTGTGTGTTCCACTGATGTATGGATGAGTGACCCAGTATAAGGAGTGTATCTAGCAGTGTAAGTCACCGTGGTAAATAAGGTGTGTGGACTGATAATCCTACGTAGAGTTCACTGGAAGTCGCTTCGGACGAAAAAAAATTATACTGGCATTGGGAGTGTAATAACTTTTTCACAACTTTATTAATATTTACTCTTTATTGTATCATTCATGTAGTATGCCTTCGATAGCTCAGTTGGTAGAGCGGAGGACTGTAGAAGAAACACACCACTGACATCCTTAGGTTGCTGGTTTGATTCTGGCTCGAAGGACACTTCTCTTTGTCATCCTTCGGTAGCTCAGTTGGTAGAGCAGAGGACTGTAGTGGGGTGAACATTGTCATTGGGAGGGGGGGGTATGGTGGTGCAGTGGGTTGGACCATGGTCCTGCTCTCCAGTGGGTCTGGGGTTTGAATCCTGCTTGGGGTGCCTTGTGATGGCCTGGTGTCCTGTCCTGGGTGTGTCCCCTCCCCCTCTGGCCTTCTGCCCTGTGTTACTGGGTAGACTCCGTGACCCTGTATGGGACAAGTGGTTCTGAAATGTGTGTATCATTCACTGTCATCTTCATATATGTATTTTATTTTTTACTCTATTATATTTTTCTTGTATGCAGTTTCAGGGGAGCACAGTGGGTTTGACTGGGTCCTGCTCTCTGGGGGGTCTGGGGTTTGAGTCCCGCTTCGGGTGCTTTGTGATGGACTGGTGTCCCCTCCTGGGTGTGTCCCCTCCCCCTCGAGCCTTATGCCGTGTGTGTGTAGTTTCTTGTCTGTGGTACTTAGCACAGCCTGCAGCGAATGGAATTTCTGCACCTCTGTAGACCCTCGGATGGTCTGTTTTATGGGTATGAGTAGATTGTCCAACGCAGGTGGTTGGAAGTCCAGCCTCCAGCCACAGGGTACGAGACTAGGCAAGGTATGGATGGGATGCCAGTTTCTTGCAGGGTAACCACACTCACATTTTCAATCACACATTCACACAGTATGCGTAAATTAGGAAGAAATCTCAGTTTAACTCTCCTCTATGAAAACAACAAAACATTAAAGCAAAAACATCAGACACTTTGAGGACTATATGGTTATTACAGACACATTTCACTTTGCCTTATGAAAACCTCAAACCTCTTTTCCTTTCTCCGTTCCTCTTTCTGTTTGTCCTCAGAAGCTTTTAATTAAAACATCAGAGTGAAGAAACAGTTTCCCTCTGAGAATTAGCCAAACATGGATTATTTAAAATAAAGAAGGGTAAAAAAATAACAAGTGTGGCTGCTAGAATTTCATAAATACAACCTCAGTGATATCATCAAAAAATACTAAGTCTTCGTGTGAAATATATCAATATTGTGTTTGGCGGTTAAAATTATGTTGGTGAAAAAAACGTTTTAAATTTATTTCATGGAAATTTCAGTTTAAATGGTTTAAGTAAATATAGAGAAAACTGTTTTGATTGTAAGAAAAGGAAGTAAAGAGCAGTGATTTTCGAATTAGATACGGTTTTAAATTAAATGCACCCCACTTTCATAAACAAATTTTAAGAAGGAAATCTTTCCTGCATTTTTGTGCCACGGTATCTTTTCACAAACATTAACACAGCACATTTACATAAATTCTGCTAATTCTGCAATGTGGAATATATTTTAAATATTTCAATATTTTACATAGTAATCCACAGAAGAACCTCTTGAATGTATTCCACCAATATGTAGTACTGACATAAACCCCTTGCTCACGTAACAGGGTCAGTACCAGTCCCAGGCCCCATGTCTGGTGAATTCCTCTTGTGAGAGGATCAAATTACTTATTATCCACACACGCACACGTACACATTATCTGAACCACTTGTCCCATACGGGGTCGTGGGGAACCGGAGCCTAACCCAACAACTCAGGGCGTAAGGCTGGAGGGGGAGTGGACACACCCAGGACGGGAGGCCAGTCCATCGCAAGGCACCCCAAGCAAGACTCGAACCCCAGACCCACCGGAGGGCAGGACCCGGTCCAACCCACTGCACCACCGTGCCCCCTATACTTATTATCCAAAAATTATTAAATTATTCTACTAATTATTTTTTTTTTTTACTATTTTACACACACACACACACACACACACACACACACTTGTCCCAAGTGGGGTAGCAGCAAACCAGAGCCTAACCTGGCAACTCAAGGCTGGCGGGGGAGGGGAGGCGAGGCACCCAGGACAGGACAGCAGTCCATCACAAGGCACCCCCAGCGGGACTCAAACCCCAGACTCACCAGAGAGCAGGACCCACCTAAGCCTGCTGCTCCACCGCACCCACTTCCTAAACTGTTATTATATTATTACTTATTTACTTTTTTACTTATTTATAATATTATTATATTACTTATTATCCAAAATTATTAAAACCCACTCAACTAATTATTGCCAACCAGGTTGCTATATTATACGTTACGCCTTGCTTTGTTAGTGGTATGACAGTGATGGAGATAAATGTTGAGGTGTATGCGTATAAAGCTTCTTTTCTCCATGACTTTTGGATTTTTTTCAACCAGTTTACATTGTGATAATTTGGCTTGCAGACATTTGTGATGGAAAGGTCACTGCCTGTGTCTTTCACTTATCTACCAGCTCTACCTGCAACACTGTGCAGGTGGAGGTTCTTTGTAGCATTACTGATGTTAGATGATTCATTTGATGGTAAGATTAAGGCTTTATTTATGATGGCACTCATCACATTGCAGTCATTGTTTTCAGGATAAATTAGAAGTTTATACTCAAGAATTAGTAAAAAAAAAAAAAAATTGCAAAATTGACCCCACGGAGGGGCAAAAACACAGAGTTTCAGACGCTGAGTGTATATCTGCTCAAAAAAGTTGTGACGATACAAGTGGCGATTAAGTTTTAGAGAGTGAGGTACCCATTGTGGAAGTAAAATTACCGCATAGCAGGCAAAAGTGCTGTTGCACAGGAAAAAATGGACATTGTGGGGAAAAAGGTATTTCTCCATAAACCATTACAAGGAAGCCCATTATATAAGGGACGAGTGAATATACACAGTACATACATGGTATTACTGCAGTTACTCTCACAGTAGTCTGAAATAGGAGGGGTAAAGATACACATTTGATTGTTTTCCTGGCACTTTTCTCCAAAACGGTTTATACTGTTATGTACTCTATTTTCAGGGTAATTTTACTGCATCACTTCAAGGTAGGTGTCTTGATCAAGGGTGCTATAGGAGGAAGCAGGATTCGAACCTGCATCTTCCGAGTTCAACGGGTGGGACACTAACCATTACGCTCTTTACCCTAAGAAGGACAAACGGCATTATAGATAACAGATGTGGGTAAGTGGATCACAGCTTTCATTCGTGTTCATTCCTGTGAGTCCCAGTGCTATAAATGTTGTTGCTGTCAGAGAGCCACATGACTGTCAGTCAGCACCACAGCCAGCGCCTTCGCGTCACCGGGCCGGAGCCGTAACCCTGGTGACGGCCGCAGCCTTCTGCGCGTGGGCTTCACCTAGCGGCGGCTGTGCGAAGCTGCACGGATCAGTCCTTCATGTACATTGAAGTAAATGGTAGTAAAACACCGACAGTCTGGTTGGAGGCAAACAAGTTGAGGGATTCCTTCATTCATTCATTTATTCATAACTTTGCATCTTGAGAACTACATGATGGATTCTCCCCACAAGTGATCAATAAGGAAGCTGTGGATCAGCAGTGAGTAAAGTTTAAAAATTATGAAAGGGTCCATCTGTTCATTGGAAATTATATATTCCAATTCAAATGGACTTTTATCTGCCAAGGTACAAAATATCTCTCTCTCTCACTCACACACACACACAGTCTGAGGCCGCTTGTCCCGAGCGGGGTCCTGGTGAACCGGAGCCTAACCCGGCAACACAGGGCGCAAGGCTGGATGGGGAGGGGACGCACCCAGGACGGGACGCCAGTCCATCGCAAGGCACCCCAAGCGGGACTCGAACCCCAGACCCACCAGTGAGCAGGTTCCAGCAAAACCCGCAGCACCCTCCACTACAAAATATCTCAGCTCTTAGGGTAAAGAGCGTAATGGTGAAGCCTGGATTGTTCCAAAGTGGGCTTGAAAGAAATCCTAATTCAAAGGTTGTTTCCATGCAGGAGGAGATAGAAGTATTTGTCTGTCAGCTGTTTTTTTTCCATTCCCAGTGAATGGACGGATTGCAGCACAGCCGTTCCACTCCCATCCAGAAAGGTTGTTTGATTTTATCTTAGTCGACCCGTTTCGATTCTGGAGTTTGTGAGAGACAGAGCAGATAAAATGAGTCGCCTCCAGTCCACATTCTTTAGAAGTGCTTATAGTTTGCTGGGGTATTTCTGCTATAGAAATTTGTTCTTGTACCGTGTTTGGGGCGGTCAAAATAGTAACGCTGAGGTCAACTTGACGCGCTTCAATTTAGCGGATGCTTTGCTCCAAAGACACCTAAAACATTAAGCTACTTACACCTACAGAAGAAAGCGAGCGCATGAGACATCAAGAAAACAAAGGTAATGACAACAGCAGCCAATGGCACAATTCACATAACAATCGACAATGAAGAAATTGAATCAGTACAAGATTTCCTTTTCCTTGGGTCTAAAATTAACCGCAGCGGCGAATCGGGACCGGAAATCCACAGAAGAATTGCACTTGGTCGCAACGCGGTGCAAGGAATGGCAAAAATTTGGAAGAGTAAAGACATTAGCACCGCAACAGAGACTCGAATAATCAACGCAATCGTTTTCCCGATCTCCACGTACTCATGTGAAAGCTGGACACTCAAGAAGGCGGACAGAAGGAAAATCGACGCTTTCGAACTATAGTGTTGGAGGCGAATGCTGCGCATGCCATGGACATCAAAGGTCACAAACAAGACGATCCTAGAGCGAGTCAAAACAAAGATATCGCCGGAGGGCAAAATCACCAAGCAGCGGCTCTCGTACTTTGGTCATATCATGCGAGCTAATTCCTTGGAAACAGCATTAATGCCTGGCATAGTCAGTGGGACGAGAAGAAGAGGACGTCAAAGAACACGCTGGCTGGACATAATCAAGGCCGGCAGGAACACGGCCATGAAAGAATTGAAAGAAGCGGTCAAAGATCGTAAAGCATAGAGAATGATGATCCGTAAAGCGACCAAAAGTTGGCCTCAACTGAACGGTTAAATCATATCACTTACACTTATTTAACATACAGCTGGAGGTGGAATTCAAACCTTCACCCTTGGGGTTCAAAGGTAGCAGCACTAATCATTACACTACCAGCTGCCCCTGGTTCACAGGGGGCACTTACAATAATTTAACCATTTATTCATCCATTTACACGTCAATTCAGAGTAAGTCCCTTACTCAGTGGTACTGCAGTGGTACCATATTACCTGGTGCTTTTGATAAACCCCAAACAAAGTAGTTTCATTCCAAAGAGTAAAACCCCAGAGAGATTTTGGCTTTGCGTTCACTATTCTAGGTGTCCCACCTGCACTTGATCTCCGGTGCGATTTATTGTTTACAATGTTCTCAACTGGCGGTCAGCAACCTTATTATGACAGGCCTGAGCGACCCCTCCGGCAGACTCTGGTCCAAAGGTAACGCGCCTGACAACTAAGATCAAGGCTCAACAGCAAACAAAAACATAATCTCGTTGTGGACTAGAAAAGTAAATATAGTATGGTGTTCCAGTGCTTCATGCTCTACAGCCCTCACCCTGTCAGGGGGCCCCTCTACCCTGCTGCAGCCTAAGATATGGAGAAGAAAGCCCCCCAACACATACACACCGCCGTAAAATCATTTGAAGGAGAAGGAAGTGCAGCAAATTCATTTAGCTCACACTTTCCTCCAAATGAACTTACAGTGTTAAGTTGCTTACACTGATTTACTCATTTAAACAGCCAGGTACCTTTCGTCGGAGCAATTTTGGATAGGTACCTTGCTCCAGGGCGCTACAGCAGGAAGAGGGACTTGAAGCTATGACCTTTAGATCCAAAGGCAGTAGCTCTAGCCGCTACGCCCCCTGCTGCCCGATTCTCATAACACTGGATAGAGGAAGCAGGTCCTGTTCTCACAGCAAAAAACAGCGTACAGTCAGAACGCTGCCTGTGAGATTAATGGGAAACGGTGTGATATCTCGTAGAGCGGGAATCCAGGAATTGCCTGCTGCTAGCAGGTGGCTTTCAGACTATTGCTGCAGCCGTGCGAGAGCAGCTCACCGTGACATAACAATGCGAGGAAGGCGCTCGAAGAGACCCGTTGAGTTTCCTCGGAATGGCCCTTGACCCACGTTGTCAGCGAACGCGCCTTTCGTGAACCTATCGCACTTATCGCCACCCTTGATGGGCCTACAGTCCTTGCGCTTAAAAGAAGCCCGTTTAAAACAGCTGCTGTGATCGCTGAGTGGTGTCCCTCACTTTAGATATTCTTCTCGGAGACGTATGTCGCTTTGGAGAAAAGCAAATGCTTAATGAATCAACGTAACTGTAGGCAGGTCTGCTGCGCTCACTGGTGGCACAACTATGCGCTTGCTCCTCATGACCACGTCGCTGAGCGTTTAGGACATTCGCTAGGGCGCTCTCCCAATCCGGCACACAGCTACATGTCAGATTTCTTCATGGACGCACACCTCAGGTCCAGCGATGTCCGAGACATGGTTATGTGTCTTATATGTCTTGGTTATACCTCTTCTGCCCATTAAGGGTACAACTGGTAGTGTAGCAGTTATAGCTGCTGCTTTTGGACCTAAAGCTTGTAGGTTTGAACCTCACCTCCGGTTGTAGTGTTCTTGAACAATGCATTTACCCTAAATTGTTCTAGCAAAACAACCCAGTTGTGTGAATAATACTGTAAGTCACTTGTAAAGGATGGAGATGTACCGGCTGCTGTGATTGAGACCCTTCTTCAGACCTCCTTGCATGGCACCTGGAGTCCCTAAATTAAGTCAGCCTGTGGGCTTCTTGTTATTATCTATTATATCATGCATACATTCCTGGAGAAACTGAGTAAACTCCTGACATGTTTGTCTTAATGAGGCCAATTTGCCAGCTGGACTGTACAAACGTAGTTATTTGAGAGCCCTGCTTCCTGACGGACTTCTAATTGAGTCCCTCAGGCTTTCGGATGGTCATTTCCGTAGCCGCGCGCTCACATACGCAGGCAGAAGCTCTACTGTCTGGAGGCTATCAAGGCAAAGGACAAGAAGAAGGTTTATGAGCGGAGATACAGTAGCCGCTCATCACGCTCCGCATCATCCGAGCAGCCTGAGGACATCCTCCCCGTGTGGCTCTTCTCGCACGCCGATCGCTGCAACGATATGGGCCTGATAAATATGTAAACCCAGTCGCAGGGAGCCGAACGGGGCTGTTTACATTCAGGACTTAATTATAAAAATGTCTTTGGGCACAACTGTATGCTGCACACCCACCCTTGGGAAAGAACAGCTCAGGGCATCAGAATAAATTCCAGCTTCACTGCCATCCCCACCTCCCTCCAAAATCCTGGTTACAGCGTAACAGAGAGGCATTGTGATAAGCGTTAGAGTCCAAATTTTACATTAGCCATGATGGCTTTTAATTATTCATTAGATAAACATGCACATTCAGCTGATGCTTTTCTCCATGGCAACTTATAGTGTTAAAATTATTATCAAAATTATTTACCCATTTGTATAGCTGGGTAATTTTTACTGGAGTAATTTAGGGTAAGTACCTTGATCAAAAGTACTACAGCTGGAGGTTGGCACTGAACTTGCAACCTTTGGGGACAAAGGCACTAGGTTGAGCCACTAAACTACCAACTGTCCTTATGTGTAAAGTTCAATTTAATTTTATTTATACATATTTGGGAGGGTCTGGGGTTCGAGCCCTGCTTGGGGTGCCTTGCGACGGACTGGGTGTATCCCCCCTCTTCGGCCTTGCGCCCTGTGTTGCCGGGTAAGGATCCGGCTCGCCGCGACCCCCGCTGGGGTCAAGTGGTTATTGACAATGTGTGTGTAGGTGTGTGTATATATTTGTATAAATGGAGGCACTAAATTGCCCCGAGTGCGAATGGCTGAATTTAGAGTTAGCAACCCACCTAAAACACACGCGTTTGGACTGTGGGAAGAAATTGGAGCACCTGGAGAAAACACACCCCGTTCAGAGTGCGGCACATAACAGCTACAAAACAGCTCCATGAGAGCAGATAGACAGCCATACAGTATAACAGCGTAATTAATCAAAAGAAAGTGTCTTTTTATTTCAACTAATGTGAACTACTTAAGTAATTGTGTCCATTTTAAATGTATTAGGTGATATTTTCATATAAATGGGCATCACTTGGGACTCAGAAATGCATAATAATATTTACTGTTGGGAGGGTGCCGTGACGTGGTGGGTTTGACTGGGTCCTGCTCTCCAGTGGGTCTGGGGTTTGAGTCCCGCTTGGGGTGCCTTGCGATGGCCTGGCATCCCGTCCTGGGTGTGTCCCCTCCCCCTCCGGCCTTACGCCCTGCGTTGCCGGGTTAGGCTCTGGCTCCCCGCAACCCCGTATGGGATGAGCGGTTTCAGATGATGTGTGTATTTACTGTTGAAACTATCGGTAATTACGTCTTTGAGTTATGACTATTCGCCGCATGAAGGGTTTTTCCATGACCGCGCTACTTTCATAGGGTGGAGGAAGACTGTACATAAAACGAAAACGTACATATGTTGATAACGTAGCAGTGACATCATTCGCTCCCAATTCTGGCATCGGCAGCATGGCAACGATAGCCAAGTCTTGTCATCCAAATGCAGGGCTTAAGATGAATCAATAAAGCTGAACTCCTGATGATCGTCCTGGGATACTGCTCAGTGCAACTACCAAGGTGTAACGCACACACTACCTTCCAATGCCCTGCCAGATGGACACTACATCACCATCCTTGATCTTCCACATTCTGCCCCGATCGCGGGTATCTCCCGGCGACCCCATGAAATCCTTAAAAGATCCCTTGTTTAATAATGTGTAATGATGGAATCTGGTCTTACATCAAACAACCTCTGTTCTTTGCACACGAGTGGACATTTGTCACCTTGGCCTGGACACGCGGTTTAATGACCTACTGCTGCAGCCTACGTGTTCCGCCCACAGAGGCCCGATGGGCCGAGTAACAGGCTGTTTGAACACATCTAGCAGCCCACAGCGAGCAGCCGAGAAAAGAAAACAGGGGAAAACGTGAAGGAATTTAACTCTAAATGCTTAACCCTTTCCTTCCCAGTACACCCCCTTCCAAACATAAATTTCAACTGAAGTTTTCTCTGTAGGTTGTACTTCAGTTCAGTTGAGTTCAATTTTATAGAGTGATCTTTTCACATAGAGACACAGAGAGCTGAAGAAAGGCAAAGAAAAAAAATAAGACAGTTGACAATATACTAGAATATACTTGAGTACTGGAAAGTTTCAAGAAGTTGTGTGAAAAGTTCAGACAGGTAACCTTTTGCACAACAGATGAAACTTGGAAAAAATAATGAAATTTAATTAAAAATACATAACAGGGCTTAGAAAGAAAAGAGATACGGAATCAGGGTCCCAGGGTCAAGTCTGCCAGTTGGGGTTAGGGTTGTGTCCAAACTTGACTCAAATCTGACTCATTTACACACTTTACTTGTCATATGGTTCTTTTCATCCGAATGCCACAAGTCTTCTTCATCACATCCTCCACATGAGGCATCTGAACACATACAATTTTTGAAACCCAGGCAAATTGGGGGAGCAGCTGGTGGTGGTGGTTACAGTTGTTGCCTTTAGCCCCACAGGTTCGAGTCTCATCTCCTGCTGCAGTATCCCTGAGGAAGGTGCCTGTCCTAAAATTACTGTAATATCATATAGTTACCCTAAAATTATTCCAGTAATTAAAAAAAAAAAAAAAAAACTTGCTGTGTAAATAACTGTAAATGGCCCACTATTGTAAGTTGCTCTGGGAAAAAAAAAGCATCAAAGCGTCAACTACATGGATAGATTAAATTGCAGGTCTTTTACTCACATTTTTTGTGAGTAAAATGAAAGGGTGAAACTAATAAACAGCAACGAGGATGAAATGCAGAATTCAGGAGTTCTCTCTCTCTCACACACACAATACGCGTGGGATCATTTTAATTGACAAAATGAGGTCTATAAACTCCAAAAAAAAATGTGTTGAACTGGTAACACCAGAAAAGAAAGTGTAACACAGCGTTAAGCGACCGCCTATTTGAGTGTATAATTTCATAAACAACTACGGGCTGTGAAACTCTGGGAAAACCGGTTTCGAACACCACCAGGCCACGGACAAGGTTTTACGCGCTTTTTCTGGAATCTTACAACCGGTTGCTTCACTCTCGGACGCGGCGGCGGCGGCGTCGGCGGGGTTAACTGGCCGGCCGCTCCGCGGAGGTGGGGCTCCGCGCCACAAAAGCGCCCGAACTCGGCTGCGCTCTGCTGTAATGACACGTTTTCGGGGACCGGCGGAGTCGCTCGGACGCCCGGTGAACCGCTTCGCGTGGAGCCACGCGCGCCCATGGTGCTCTTCCAGCGCTGTTTGGCCAGGGCGCTCGGCCAGCGGACCCTCGGCGGCTCCCAGCAGCGCAACGAGGTGCGCGTCCCCGGCTGGGCGTGCACTCAGGGCGCCCGCTTCGGGAGCGCGGAGCCCGGCGGCTGCAGAAGCCACAGCCGCGCCGCAGGTTGGTCCTAGACTTCGACGCGCGCCTGCGCGCGCGCGCGCACACACCTTCTTCGCGCACTTCCACACAAACACACAGGAATTAGTGCGGTGCGCAACTTTCCGCGACACGCTTCCTCGAGACGAAAATAGCGTTAGATGTTCTCCCCCCCCCCAAAAAAAAAAAATAGTCGGCGAGTTTGGGAAGTACGAGTTCACTTTTCGTCTCCCGAACTTGACTTTTCACTGACGACATTTTGATGTGCGCACACACAGCGGTTGAGCTACTTGCGTTCACACTCACGGCACGCCGTTTGTCTTCTAACTTTGTACAGTAACGTTTTTAAAAAGCACACACAGAGTGCACTTTTCTAAAAAGCACGAAGATTGGAATTGGTTTTAATACAATAATCAATTTAAGCACTTTGCAAGAGTCTCAAACTATGCAGTCTGCAGTTTCAGTAATTGGCCCAAAAAAAAAAAAGTATGCATTTTTTGGGTTCATTGTACATTTTAAGGCTTAAAATGTACAATGAACCCAAATGCATAACTTGATACCCTATCGTGAAATATATTTCTGTCACTTGTTTTCATGACTACACAAATCAAATGTAATGCTGGTGTAGCACAGCCTCATAGTAGTAAACAATAACCTAACAGTTGGATGAACACAACCTTTTGGTCACCATAACCTTGAGGTGATGTTTCTCCATTATTCTACTACCTTCATGCTTGATAGTTGCTACTGAACACATTGTGTTGTTACTTGGGCAGCTGATGGGGTTTGCTAGAAGGAAGAATGTTCCAGAACTGGTCCCAGTTTTCCCCTTACCAGGAGCCCACCTTGCAACTCCCAAGGTTTCTTGCCACCCCATGTTGGTCTCTCCATGTGTAACAAGGCCTCCGACTTGAGGGAAAAACATGTAAAGAAGTCTGAAACCAACTGTCGCAAATCTTTCGACGTTTCAACGAATGCAGTTCCAGTTTGGATTCGGGCAACTCGTATTTCACTGTGCAGCTGCCATTACTGGGCTCAGTTATTGTATATACTTCTAAAAATGGGCAACATAAAGTGCGCGGTTAAGTTAACCTCAAGGATCTATGAGTTGTGCAATGGTACTGTTAGCTTTTGTGAACTGGATGCTCTTTTTTCTTTGTTGTTCTATGGACGACTAAATGGAGAAGGACCGTAGTCCGTTTAAAAGATGCCCGTTCTGGGTTTATTCATGAAAAACTTGTAGCTGACTCAAATTAGTGGCCGTTTTAATGAAATGATGGGACTTAATGAAAAGGGCACACGCTGCATTTACATTAGCCCTTATTTGAGTGTGCTTTGTAATGCGATCAGCCCCTCTAATGCTGTCAAGTGATTTTGACTTTGTCTCAATGAATGCAGTATGACCGCTTCCAGCTACACCGCCGCTGGGCTTTGACTTCTGTGGCCGACCGAACAAAGAATCCAGTCTTGCAAAGGTGGCGTAAATCTTCAAAAATCATTGTCGTTAAACCTGAAAATGTTTTTGTCTGCGTGTACAGCGGCTACCGGTTGGAAGTGCCACCAAATGGATGGGGTCGAAAGGTCTCGGGCGCTATATGAGGCGAACGCAGCATGTGACCGGCTGAATGTGAGGGTTTGTGAACATGTGACCACTCTGCCCCTCCTTCCTCTTACATCAACTAACAGGCCTAAGGCAAAGTGTGTAAAAATCCACCACTGGACCCCAACCCACCATAATTCCTTTGGACCAGCAGGACTGTAACATGCCTCTCATTTCCCTCATATATAATGAATCTGTCACAGAGCAATGTTGTGTCATCTGGTCCACCTGTGAACTTCATGTGCAACCGAGAGGCAGAGCTGACAGACCGTCATGGAAGCCTGAAGGACTTTCTTTAATATGCTCTCGCCTAAAAATAAGCATGCTTCAGAATAAATTAAAAAAAAAAGGAGGGGGGAAGCATGGACACATTCAGTTTTTCAAGCATGAAAGGAATGAATTTTGGGGAAATACCAAAAGGTAGCATCTTAAAGATTACCACAAAATGTAAATATTCCCCATTGCTTGTGTGTACAGCAGGTAATTCTGGGGCGAAGGAGCGCACCCTGATTGCTGTGAAGCCGGATGGGGTGCAGCGGCGCCTGGTGGGGCATATAGTCCAGCGCTTTGAACAGAAGGGCTTCAAACTGGTGGGCCTGAAGATGCTGAAGGTTAGCAAAGGAGGTGACACTGGAATTACAGCCTCTGGCATGAAAGATGTCAGATACTGAAGTGTCTCTTCTGAAGACCTGATGGCACTAGAGCAATTCAATTGGTTGATTCTGATGTCTGAGCAGTTTTAATGTTCCCTCTTGTTCTGACATTAGGCTCCAGAGGAGGTGTTGTCTCAGCACTACCATGACCTCAGGAAGAAGCCTTTTTATCCATTACTGCTACACTACATGAGCTCTGGACCTGTGGTGATCATGGTAAGGTAACCTGTAGGGTTCATAAATGCATTTATGAAAACCTTTCAGTCAGCCCTGAGCCCTCGGGTATTTTATAATTTCCACTTGTAAATTAACTTGGCTTTTATAAGAAAAACATGTTGCCGATGGCCGACTGCAAAAAGCAGAAATCTCATATCAGATTTGATATTCCCAAAGCAGAACTGCTGATTTTTCATTGCAAATGAGTAATCTTAGGGCTCTTTCGCTATAACGGTTGAATTTGGTTGACTAATGTCTCGTCTCATCCGCGATGCCTCTCAGGTGTGGGAAGGACACAACGTGGTGTCTACATCACGCAAGATGGTAGGGGACACTAACCCGGCCGAAGCCCATCCTGGCACTATTCGGGGGGACTTCAGTCTCCACATTAGCAGGTACGGTGTTCTCCACCCTTATGAAGAGAGTGCGTTCCTGAAAACCCCTTAGTCGTCTTAACTGGAAGATGTAGTTTTCCACGAAGCCGAAAAATGACATGCATTTATGCGAAAATATTACGGAATCTCATTAAAACACATTTACTTTAGGAGTTCACAATGGTTACCACAACACAAGTTCATTAATTACTGTATGGCGGTCTTGCTGGGCTTGTTCAGCTCTTTTGTAGCATTACTGACGGTCCACTTAAACACAGAGTATACATTTTGTTTGAGAGTTTTTGTATTAATTCAGCCTTCAATGATGGGGAAGAGCAGTGAAGATGAAAGAAATCCATGAAAATAATGTATATAAATATTTGTTGATGTATAAATGTCATTTTTACCTAAGTGGTGTTTTAATTTACACTTTTGTCCCATTTTGATGATTCTTTTCCTTTTGATGTCCTTAACCAGGAATGTGGTACATGCCAGCGATTCTCTAGAAGGGGCCCAACGCGAAATCCAGCTGTGGTTTAACCGTAATGAGTTGATGGACTGGGATTCTTGTGACCAAAGTAACGTTAGTCACGTGTGAAAGGAGAATGTGGGAGCCCTGCGCCGTCCATCCATAGCAACATCTTCACTACCTCGACCTACAGGTGCGGCAGCCTCTGGGCCCCTACTGCTGACCAGCCCAACGTGCAAAGTGCCAGAACTGGACCTGTGCCTGTCTCTTCCTCGTATTTCCATCTACCTGAAGGCAACTCAATTACTGAAAATCACGCACAAGATTGGAGTGTTAATGTGTTCTACCGACACTGTTAATGGAGTGTTTTGATACTGTTATCCCACATTAGTCTTGTTTTAATTTATGAAAGTTTTTAAATTTACATGAAATAAACAGGTGCAGATAATTAGGTTGTCGTAGTTTTTTTTTCAGTCAGCCCTCCGACAATTACCTTTTTTATATGTTAACAACAAAGATTAAAAACAAAGTTTAAATATCACAAAGTAAACAGCCCAGATAGCATATGCTTGACTTTCACATAAATGTAGGGCAGCGAGTTGCAAAGGGGATAGGGCCACTTTTTATCTAGAGGTTTCAGGTTCAAATCCAGCACTGGTGCTGCACCCTTGAGTAAGGTACTTAGCTGGAATTGATAGAGTAAAAACACTCTGCTGTATAATGGGTGAATAGTCACTGAAAAACATTTACGTATTCTACAAACATTGTGACCTTGTGTAAAGGTGTTAGTTGAATAAATAATAATAAAGGCAATTGCTAACATACTTTTTTTTTTTTCTGAAATCCTAAACTTTTCAAACCCGTTGAGGGGAAGATCACAGGTTTCTTGCTGAAATTAAGAGTTTCAAGTGCTAAACTACTTGACTCTTATGAGTGGAAATTGTACTTGACTGTATTTTGCAGTTCACTAATACATTTTTTAAAAATAATTTCAGTATGTAATATCTCTCTATAGAAGGTGTTTTGGACAATTGTGCATGCATTTCAATTTAGTAACTAATTGAAGGTGCCGCCCAGGGCAGTATAGTAGTAAACTGCAAAACCCAGCATGCATTGCGAAAGGTGAAACGTGCTTGTAGTACAGGCATTTTGACACTACATTTCCCAGAATCCCACAAAATGTACTCAAAGTATTGTATTCTTGCACAAGATATTACATATGTACTCATATCTATTTTAAATATACCACGTGTGGATGGTTCCTGAGTGGACTATATAGGGTACATTTACCAGAGGGACAACGTTGTGTACGAAATGGTTATGGATTATTTCGCATAGCTAGGTAAACAGAAGTGCAACATCTGTCTACCCAAGTGAACCTATTGATTTGCAGCCTTGCAACATTTAATAGAGATGTGTAGGTCACTGCTCCCTTTACTAGGCGTCGTGCAAAGTCCAATTTTACATGAAATAGAACGCAGCGTCAGTGTAATTTCCTTTCTTTCGATTCAATAATCGAGTCGTATGCTATATTATGGGACCGTCGTAAAACTCCACGACCTCTAAAACTACACTTTTGTGTAATGTCTTGGGGCAGTGTCTTAGTTTCCACTCCAAGCATGTTAAGGCTCTATTAGGTGTGAAAGTTAGACTGAAAACATTTTTTCAGATGTTATTAAAATAAGGATGTAAGTGAATGTCGAATAGCACCATTTCAGAACCAAGTGCTTCATTGAGAAAGTACTTTCTGATTAAACTAGTCTTATTACAGAAACATAGTTTACCAACTTTTTGATGTTTGTTTTCAGAAGAATAAGGGGTTATGCATGCATATGTTGAATACATTTGGCCTTAATTTTGCACATCATTTCCAATGTTGCAGTGGTCTGGTCTGGAGACTATCAGTGTCTTTCCACTAATAATAGAAGTGCTCGTCAAACCTGCAAAGACATACTGCATTCATGAATCAGAACTCGGAAAAAAAGATTTTCTGATTTTTTATTGATTTAGCTACGGACTACACAGATGGAACTTTGTGGCCCCTATTTGTACTTATGCACGAAACGCTCCTAAATGTCATCTAGTCTTCAACTAAATCATAATAATAGTCTTATTTAACAAACATTTTACATTATCTTTAACTTTATCAAACGATGTTTATATATATATATATATATATATATATATATATATATTATTGTTGGTTTTCGGAATCTGTGTGCTTTGCCGACAGTATGCAGTATAATAATAGTGCTATAAATTAATTATAATTTAGCGGAAATTGGTTTCCACTCGAATGGAAAGGCGGCACTTTTCTGACGGTCCCTTTGTTTGTCGTAGCTGAACGTGGATCGTCGAGCGAACACATTAAAACCTTCTTTGCTGTGGTTCGTTACACGGCGTGCGCTTCCTCGGAAGGTAAACATACAGTTCTTACCACATTTTAACACAGCAGCACGGTTTCGGGATGGCAGGGGAAGCCAGGAACGCGGAGGTGCCCGAAGACGTGGAGACGGACGACTGCCTGACCAGTTACTCGTACATCTACAGCCCGGACCTCCTGAAGTGGGTCTCGACCCCACGCTCGTTCGTGTTGTGGTATCCAACACATAACGAGTCAATCATCTTTACTGACAGCGACACGATGTCTCTTTTCCAGGGACAAAGTGGCTTTCGTAACTGGCGGGGGGTCTGGAATTGGATTCAGGACTGCGGAAATCTTAATGAGGTAAAAAAAAAAAACAAAAATTGGCTCCTCAGCTTTTGAACACGATCGGCATCGGAAGTCTGTTCGTAATTCGTTTTGTGCTTAACTCCAAAGTTGCAAGTGAGGATCACTAAGTAAAAAATGCAGACGTCTATAGAAGTATATATGTGTACTCCCTGGTGGTTTGGTGCTTAAAAAAATGGCTAATGCGATAATTAATTAAAATTTGTTTGCATATAAGCTTTTCATAACACGTTTATTAACTTGAGCTAAAATTAAACTTAAAGTCACAGAAAATAAAAATACAGTCTCCACAAACTCCTGTTCCGATTTATCTAGGAAACGTGTAACTTTCCCCCTCTTTCTTCATCGCCTCGAAATTAGTCTCCATGGCAACAGTTTACCCCTCCTGCTGGTGCTCTTAAACGGTGTTTCAATCACTAAAAACACCAAAGGCGCTGTAGACACTAAGGAAGCGAGTTTAACAAAAGCGAGTCCGCTTTCGCCTTTGGCGCCACTTTACTGCCATCTGTCGGCCGTGTGTGTAAACGCAGGTCACGTGTGCCCTGCTGTATCCACTTTCCTGAAAATGAATAGGATTTTTGCTCAGATAGAAATGTTTCCATGTAAGCAGATATGAATAAATGTCAATCAGAAAGTTGGTAAGTAGTGATCAAAGTGATTACTGCCTTCCTCCCCACTTCTTCTCCCAGCTACAGCATAGCAAGTGATAAAACATTGCACGTAACAACGTAGAAAACATGAGTCTGTTTTTATTCTATATAAAAAAAAAATTCACATGGATGGAATATGTATACCCTGGATGTTCAGCATACAGTCACAAGTGGGACAGAATGTCTGATTGTAATTCCATGTTGATGAAAATGCAATTTAAATGAAGGGGACAATCCTCCTGCGACACCCCCCCCCCCCCCCCCCCCCCTTCCAGACACGGCTGTGATGCAGTGATTGGCAGCAGGAATCTGGAGAAGCTCATTCAGGTCTTTGACTTCCTCATTTACTTAAAAGCACATGGGTTCTGCACTTAATTTATTCTATATTCAAGCATTAATGTAAATAGAACTGTTATAGGTGGAAGATGCAGCATGGAATATACTGATTATATTTTATATAATCCTCCTATTTACATCTAGTAAAGACTCTGCATGGGTTGCACTGACGATCAAACTCAAACTGTATTAAATTGTGGTACTTTTGCATGAAATGTAGTACTTCTAAGTGTAATGCTTTATTTATGTCTCATGCTGTTAGCTGATGAAATGATTTTAGATTGTTCTCTTAGGTTACGTAGTTTAACATGTTTGCTTGTATTTGGAAATCCATCATGTCTTAGTTGCATTAACAGTTGAATTTACATGTATGGTTACTCGTTTAGCTGACACTTGTCTCTAAAGTGACTTGCAGCATTGAATTGTGTAGTTATTGACCCATTTGTACAGCTGGGTCATTTTTCCTGGAGCAATTCAAGGTAAGTACCTTGCTCAGGAGTACTACAGTAGGTGGTGAGAGGAAACTTCAGTCCTTCAAGTGCGAGGCAGCAGCACTAAGCGTTGATCCACCTGCAGCCCCTGTAAGGTAAAGTCTGACTATGTAACGGTAGCGCTCGTGTCTCCCAGCACCTGGGCTGTGTGATTAAACATAGGTTCGAATCCAGCTCAGTCTGTGCGGAGTTTGCATGTTCTGTCTATGTTCATGTGGTTTCCTCCCACAATCCAAAAACATGTTTCAGGTGAACTGGTGACTCGAAATTGCCCTTTGCATGTGCGTGGGGGGGCGCGGTGGCGCAGTGGGGTGGATCGGGTCCTGCTCTCTGGTGGGTCTAGGGTTCAAGTCCTGCTTGGGGTGCCTTGCGACGGACTGGTATCCCGTCCTGGGTGTGTCCCCTCCCCCTCCAGCCTTATGCCCTGTGTTACCAGGTTAGGCTCCGGCTCCATGCAGCCCCGTATGGGACAAGCGGTTCAGATGGTGTGTGTGTGTGTGTGTGTGTGTGTGTGTGTGTGTTACATGGCTCTGTTTTGTGGATGGATAGTATTTATAAATAGTTTAGTGTAGTGTATCTAGCATCATATGTCCCAAAGGACAAAAGCATCGGCTAAATACACTTTATAATAGTAATAATAATAATTCCAAGTTCTCTCTAAATCTGACTGGGTGCTTGCTGGTGCAGCTCACCGTGTGTGTGATACTGCAGTTCCTTTGCTGTGCTGTGTAGTGTGTGCACATTGATAGCCTGTGTCGTCTTGTGTGTGTCATCTCCTAGGCTTCTAAGAAGCTGACAGCCGCCACGGGACGCCACTGCCTTCCTCTGGCTCTTGATGTACGGCAGCCAGAGACGGTCATCGCCGCCATAGAAGAGGCGCTTAAGGAGTTTGGGAAAATTGACATTCTCGTTAACAGTTGGTAACCCTCTCTTCTTCCACAGCACACCACACAGACTCCGATTCAGCGTATCGGTGTGGGTGTTTTCACCCCGTCCTCACCAGAGGTCCCTGGCAGGCCCACTGACACCTTTGTGAAGATCCGCTTTCTGATTTTGCTCCCCTTTTCTATACCACGTGACATTAATGTGTGTGCATTTCTGGCATTTTCCCATTTGCTCAAATAAGAGGGAAGTGTAGTCAAACTGGGACATCTTTTATCACTTCTGATTTTTCGGAGATTCACCGAATAGTTACAGTGAGATAAATTACTTGTCTTCGGTAACATCAGTGTGCGTTACCTGTACTGCAAATTTTTGCCTTGACTGAAAGGGTTTTACTTGTTCTTTGTATTACTGTGAAAGCCATTTTCCTACGTTGCTTTTTGTGGGTGGAATGGGTGAGTGACCCATTGCAAGTAGTGTATCTAGCAGTGTAAGTCACCACAATGAATAAGGTGTGTGGGCTGGTAACACTACATAGAGTTCATTGGAAGTCGCTTTGGAGAAAAGCGTCTGCTAAATAAATATACATAAGTGGGATAGTAAACCGAAGCTTTGGAAGAGCACATGGGCTGTGAATTTTATATTCATTGTGGCTCTCTAATTCCACACCATCCTCTTTATTAAGTGTTAACAACAGTCCCCTTCAGTATTCCTGTCTGTGTATGAATCAGTCATTTGCTCTGGTCCAGTTCCAGTGTCCCCACCAGCGGTGGCTACTTGCTAAACATAAAGGCTGCAGTCTTGTCACATTACCTTGTAATTGTTTATAACTTGATTATCTCAAGTAGTTTCACTCTATCTATCGTCTATATGCCTTGGCAGATGCTGCTGGGAATTTTCTTTGCCCTGCTACGTCACTGTCCTTCAACGCATTTAGGACAGTGATGGAGATCGACACCATGGGAACATTCAACACAAGCAAGGTGGTCTATGAGAAGTGGTTCAAGGTACTGTACAAAGGATTCATATTCAGTTTTAATTTTGAAAAACCTGAACAGTATTACCAGCAAATACTAAGTATACTATAAAACGAGAGCTTCTTACTGCAGGAGCTGCTGTTTTGTCTGTTGATTTTGTGCTGATGTTTGTCTCTTTAAATATATTTCTCACTTTTTCCTTACCTGATTATGAATCCATTAATCAGGCAACAAAGGGTCACTGGTAGCTGCAAAATACCACAGTGCTGCAGCTGTTATAGAGTTATACTAACAAGAATTTTAAAGATGCTTATGGAACTGTAAGTCACGCTTTTGATCTTGTAAATTTCAGAGCTATGACTTGTCTGTTTTTTGTGTGTGTGTGTGTGTGTGTGTGTTCAGGATCATGGAGGCTGCATTGTCAACATCTCTGCCACACTAGGCTACAGGGGCCAGGCCCTCCAGGTGCATGCTGGATCTGCCAAGGCAGCCAATGGTGAGAAGTGGGTGATATGAATTCAGGACGATCAGTATTTTTCAGAGGAATATGTCTATTTTTTTCCATTCAGCATTTTATCTGCAGAAATGGTCATATTCCCCTGAGTCACACATTGCTGTCACACGCTTGCTTTTTCATGTGGAACAGATGCCATGACAAGACATCTGGCTGTGGAGTGGGGTCCAAGTGGAGTGCGGGTCAACAGCCTGGCACCTGGGCCAATTTCAGGGACAGAGGGATATCGCAGGCTGGGTACGTTTACGGATATAGAGTCCTGGGCTCAGTCCAACAAATCTGTGCAGAATTTTTAAGGATCTTTACACTCAGATTTTCAACACTGTCTTCTTTCTAGTTACAAAAAGAATCTCAATGTGTATTTAATAAGCTAATTAAATCAGATGTAGGTTTGGAAATAAAGGTTTCATATAAATTTGTTGTCAACTGTTCATAGATTACACCCCTTAGAAGATGTGACAGTTTTACTAGTCCAAGTACAAGGAAAAGATTGATGTTAATTCAAGTTTGATATTGTAAAAAGTATATCCTTCGTATTTTAATGTCCATGTCAGTGTCATTTTGTTGAGAAAGCCTCTATAATTACAGTGCACAAGTTGGTGATTAGACAACAAAGCATTACTTGTGTGGCAAAGCATTTTATGGACAAGAATAATTTTAAAGGATTTGGAATGTCACTCTACAGAAAGTAACAATCTCACCATGACAGAGAATAGAAAAGCTAGAAAGTTCATAGTGGAAAACTAAATCCTCTCAGTAACTGAACTTAGTATATTGTCATTATTCAAGGTAATTTTTCCATACAGAAGACACTGATAGAAACATCTTATAATGACTAGAGATTTAGAGAAGATGTACTTTTGTGTGTGAAACCCTATTGCTCTTGTTAGTTGTGAAGGATTACCATGATCCTGACATGACTTGATAAATTGCTGTTGAACATGAGTGGATGTACAGTACCAGTAAAGACAGAGTACAACACTTGTATGGAACAAACTGGGCAGAGGAGTGAATGCAATTCACACAAGAGTCCTATATTTCTGGCAACTCCTGCAGAAGGGCTGGCAGACATGCCAGCTGGTCTCCTGAATGCTTTGGAAAAAACTAGTTTCCATCACACGGACTCAGACGTTTTACTGGTTCTCTACTTATCAGTTATACTTCACTCTACAGATAAGTTTGACTTTTCTCATTGACAGCCCTTGTCTGTGATTTGTGTTCATAATCTTTATCCTTTCTCTTTGTCCTACCTCTCCGTCAGGAGGTCTGAGTGCGCAGACCAGTGGTATGTTTGAGACCATCCCCCTGCAGCGTGCTGGAAGTAAGACGGAGATGGCCCACGGCGTGCTGTTCCTGGCAAGCCAGGCCTCCTCGTACGTGACTGGTGCCTGTCTGGTAGCTGATGGTGGAAGCTGGCTCACCTCGGCCAACAGTCTGCCCGCACTCCTGGGTATAACATCCTCCAAATCTGCTAAACTCTGAGTCTGCTCACATCTCAGGTGTGTAGGACGAGAGGAGAGGAGAGGAGAGGAAAGGAGAGGAGCAAAAATGACACAGGGAATGGAAGTGGAGGAAGGGTGTAGAAGACAGTTAATTATGGTTAATTCTGGTGGGACACGATACTACCGCAATTTGTCACAATGGACAGAAGTCTTTGTGTTTGGACTGTGTTGTATAATTTTTCACATCAAAAAATGATTAATTTGAGGCTGCATGGCAATCAAAACATTTGGTACCAAATCACAATGAATAAAGGGGCTGATTAAATGTATCTGCTTAAATACATTACAATAATACACTACTGTGCAAAAGTCTTGGGCATTTGTTTTAGATTGGCACTGATGCAGAAGACATTAAATAACAATGAGAAAGAGCCTATTTTAGATTTCCAAGCATTCCTTTTGCAAAAAGTTACAGTATTACAGTAAGGGTTTTGTATGTTGTTAAAGAAAATGCGCACGCGCGCGCACACACACACACACACACTGTCTGAAACCACTTGTCCCAAGCGGGGCTGCGGCGAACTGGAGCCTAACCCGGCAACACAGGGCACAAGGCTGGAGGTGGAGGAGACACACCCAGGACGGGACGCCAGTCCATTACAAGGCACTCCAAGCAGGACTCGAACCCCAGACCTGCCGCGATCCCGCTCGGTACAAGCAGTTGTTGACAATCTATGGTTACTAAGCTTTGCAGGAAGTTTATTAATTAAGAGAATTATTTTTGGAAGCATTCTCACTTTATAGCTTTTTTTTCCCAAGTGCCAAAAACTTTTGCACAGTACTGCATATTACAATGATCTTGTTTTATATTGCTGATTACAATGGCATTATTACTGTACAACTTTAACTTTCATTGTATTGTTCCAGATTATTGGTCATCTGGATTGAAGAAAGACAAGTAACACACCAAAGGGATTCTCAGTGATGGCAAGAAACATGGAAGAGATATATTTGCTGATGTAACTGAATCACAGTAATAATCAGTTAAAAGGGATAAGATGCTCCAATATGGAGCACATCTGTCTGGAATGACTCCTCTTTTGTCAGCTCATCAGTCTGTGAAGGTTTTCATTTCATTATTGAAAAAGCCTGAGATCTAATTCATCCATTAATTTGTTTATTTGATACTTATTCATTTAGCTGATGCTTTGGACAAAAGTAACTAACAATGTTAATCTACCTACAATTATTTATCCACTTATACAGCTGGGTAATTTTACTGTAGTAATTGAGAAGTATTTTGCTCAAGGGTATTTCAACTGGAGGTGGGATCCAAAACTGCTGTCTCTGGGTCCAAAGGCAGCAGATCTAACCACTAAAATCTAGAATTCACCAGTTTATTTACACTATTTAACTTTTCACAGTGAGAATGTGATGGAATGCATAGACAAACCACACTAATGTTGGGTAAAGAGCTGATGGATTTCCCTAAGACTGCTTTTCAAATTTGTTTTGTCCATCTAGCAGTAAGGCTTTCATCTTCTGTTTTCTTGTCCGGGGGAAAATAACTGTTGAAGTTCATGTATAAAATAGTCAGTCCTCATCCTCTCCGTGCACAGTGTGCATCCTCTCACTGTTGACTGACAGGAAGGTGACAGCGACCTACAGAAACAATGATTATTCAAGACAAAAGAGTTTGGAAATGCAAATATGTCCATTGTTCAGATGAAGAATGGACTGATAACTTGCAATTATTTAAAATAATACATGTGATAATTAAATGCGCATTGTTTTCCGCTACTGTTGAAACATTGGATTTTAAGGACTGATTTAAAAAAAAAAAAATTCCAAATGCTACTGCAGAATTATTTTTAAATCTGTACTGATGAAATACAATGTTTTGGTGGACTGACAATAACAAAACATTCATGTGACTTGTAATAAAACTACATTTTCTAAATAAACATTGTTCTCAGTAACATTGTAGTTCTGTCTTGAAATGAAAAGTATCCATCCGTATACCTGTTGTTAGTAACCGGTTGTCCTAATGCAGGTTCAGAGTGGTCCAAAGGCTGTCCTAGAAGCAGGGGGCATGAGACGGGGAACACTCTGGATGAGACACCGGTTCTTCATGAGCCATCACAGACCCGCACGCTGAGGGCGATTGAAAGTTGTCAGTTCATCTGAAATAGATGCAGTTAAGATTGTGAGAGGAAGCCCACATGAACATGAGAACATACAAACTGCACACAGATGGAGGCAGATTCAAAACACAAGTCTGATCTCACAGGCCAGATGCTGTGTCACTGTGCTGACACAGTTAAAAGTACCTGAGACAAAAAAAGCAGATTTACCATCTCTGTCTGAGTTATTGGTTTTGTTATACCTTGCTTTGCTGACAGTCTACAGTAAGTACTCACTTAAACTGACATTTTCAGGATCTGTAATTTTTCTAGCAATTTTAGAAAGTTTGTGATAGTGACTGTTTTGCTTTGTACTTGGTTAAATAATAAAAGTGAAATTATTGTATCATACCATATGGCGATAATACTACATAGAGTTCATTGGAAGTCGCTTTGGAGAAAAGCATCTGCTAAATACTTGAGGCTCATGTCTGCAGCTATGTTTCTTTCTCTTAATGTAATGCATAAATTGTACTTTTGCTGAGATGTACGTCGCTTTGGACAAAAGCATCTGCTAAATGAATAAATGTAAATAAGTAAATGTAATACCAGAAAGCAAATAAATCTACCAAGTTAAAATCTTATTTTTAAATTTTTCAGACCAATTTTTGCCATAGACAAATATCCTTAATGCAAAATAAATTTTGGTCTTTAATTTGCCAAAACAGGAGTGGATCACATTGTGTAATTATACCCTAGGCTAGAAGGTAATGTAGTATTTAGGGTAATTTTCTTACGATGCTGTATTAATGGCTCAATCGCTGTAAAACTGAGTGTGTGACATTGTAAATAACCTTGGACAAAGGTGCGAGATAAATGAAGGTTATTAATAAACATGTCTAGAAAATAGCATAGAGTGGTAAAAATGAGTACACGGCTTGCGCCAAACGAGGGCGCTAGAGTACAAAATAACGTCTGAAGGCCCATCTAGCGCGCTTTTATTAGGGTACATGATGCAACACTACCACGGTTCGTTTTTAAAAACAAACTCGTCTTTCTAGCTGTTGTGTTATCTATACTTGACAACGTGGCGTATGAAAATTATTTCTTAGCTCAGTTCATCACCCTCATATCTTTAGTGTGTTGTTGGTTTTTCTTTTATACACCGCAGCTCCTGCCGTATTTCAAACGTTTTAGAAGGACGTTTTTCACCATACTGTACGATTTTCTGTCGGCGGACTGCGGCGCGCACTGTACGCATGCGCGCCGTGAAGACGGCTGACGTCAGTGCTGTATGCGGCTGGCGCGAGGGCAGCTCGGCTGCTGATGCGAGTGAGGGGGGGGCGGAAAAAGCTCGCGAGCGGCCTTTCGGCGCTGGACAGCGCGAGGAGTCATCAGCTCGAATGCCGGCTGTTCTCCGGTAAACGCGGCGCGAACGCGGAATTCTTCAAAGGACTACAGAAACGACATCGCAGCTATTTTGAATTTGAGGCTGGCCGATAGGGAACACGAGGCGCCTGGCTGGAAGGATAAAGCAGCGCCGGCTCGGGAACACAGGTGGATTTGCTGGGGTCTTTCGGGACGACGGGCAGCAGGAGCTCCTTCGCGGGAAAGGCGGACAATGGGCGGCCGGAGGAGGGACTGCCTCGCCCGGTCGTGTCTCCACACAGGAGGCGCTGGTGGCCAGTGAGTGATGAGGGAGACGGGCGTCGCGTTAGGAGTGAAGGATGCTGGAGGATGCGTGAGACTGAGCGCCTCGCACAACAACAACATTTCACGCACCGCAGCCTCGAAGGGACTGTGACGTACCGACTCGCGAGCGCACGCCTCAGTATGAAGCGCGTGAAAGCGTCTCTCTGAGGAGAACAACGCGGTGGCCGTGGAGTGGAAAAGTAACGCACGTCAGCTCAGCACACGGGTTACTTGCGGAGGCACAGGCCACGAATGGTGGAGAATCGAGCGCCTCAGCGGGAACGCTGTTAATCGATCGCTATCGGCGAGCGTTTGTCAGTCAGGGCTAATATGTGACGCGACGTGTCAGGTTTCACTGAGAGCCGAGCTCCGCGCCGCGGGCTGCACGAGCCCCACTACCGGCGCTGAGCACGCGCTGTGCTGTCCCTGCAGGTGGACGGATTCGCGGGGTTCGGACCTGGCGCGTGCACATCGCCATGTTCTCAATTCGCCTGACTGACTGACGACACCACGGCGTCAGCGGCGGCGCGGCTCCGCTGTTACTTACCATTCGTGCTTCTCTCGATGTTTCCTGACTAAATGACGTTGCTCGTCCACACGGTCATCGCGCAGTAAGAAAAGGTGAAAAATTTGATGAAAATCAATCACGTTTCGCCCCGCTGTGGGTGTGTTGCCGGCTAGTGGCCGTCCCACGGCGGGTTGCTTGGCAACTTTCGCCCTCTAGAAGACCGTAAGATCCGTTTGTATTCGCGAGGAAAGGCACCACTGGCGCGTGTTCATTCCTGTGCAGTTCGTATATCAATCAATGTGTTTGAAAACCTAAAGAATTGGTTCGGTTTCAGTCATGTTAATGAGGCGGGCTGTGTCCGGAGTGGCCGGGCTCGCTGTCGGACTGTGCGTGGCCGCACGGACGTACAGGGGACGCGTGCTGACGACCAGCGTCGGGCTCGCGAGCGCTCTTCAGCGGAGGCTCCTGTGACGCGCGCGTCTCCGTCATCATTCAGCCGTTTGAAATGAGCTCGGCGGCGGCGGCGCTGCGACTCCGCTCCAACCCCAACGCCTACCTGTCGCCTGCGAGGCGAAGTGAGAAGTTTCTGGAATTTTTGCGTCAAACGAAGGGATTTTAGAACCGCCAAGGACAGTAATTATTATTTAAGAGACGTTAAATGGAACAAGTGCTTCTGTCCAGCCCTGGTGGGCGTTCGGAGTGGGATCTCGAGCAGAAGCCGTCTCTGGGATTCCTCCTCCTGGATCCAGGTGAAGGTGCTGCTTTGTCCAAGGGCAGCGAGGGGGGTTCGGACTCGGGCCTGGACTTCGGGGAGGCCGACAAGGAGCTGGTGTCCTTCAACCTGGATAAAATCTTGCAGGGGAATGCGTTGGACCTCAATCAGCTCTTCCAGAGCTCTGGGTACTCAGGTGTGGACCAGATCCTGTCGTGGGACACCGGGTCCACCTGTCCCATGCTGCAGTGGGGAGACGGTTCCTCGCAGGAGCAGGACTTCCAGCACAAGGAAGCTGTGGAGGCTGCACATTTCCCCACAGTCCCCAGAGAACACACTTTCAGTAACTCCTTCCTGGATGATGTTGACTTTTCTGGCTCGCTTGACTTGAACACAAAGGACGTTTCTCTGCAGGAGCTAGATGTCCTCCAGAGCGAACTTGTTGAGCCTATGGATGTACGGGACATCTTTGATAAGCTTACAGATGACGGGGATGCCCCTGCTTCTTCTGAGTCACCCGCCTTGGTCCAGACCTTGGATTGTAAATGGGAGGACTCTCCTTTAGCGGACACCTCTCCTGGACAGGTGTCCTCTTCCGGCACTTCGCCTTCCAGTGGAGCGAGTTCACTGGGTGTCGGCAAGGAGAGCGATCTCGTTCTGGTGTCACAAGGTGGAGAGACTGTGTCATGTGAAACCAGGGACAAAGGTTTGGCCTGCCCACTGCTGGAAGATGAGCTCACGCAGGGTAACTCTATCCAGGAAGGTTCGCCCAAGAGCAGCCCCGGTCACAGTGCTGCCTTAACAGGCTGTGGCAAGCCGCAGGAGCTCCTGGAGAGCTCCTTCCTCCTACCTGGAACGGTGAGCTTGGACACTGGCCTCACGGTGTGCGAGTCGCAGGCCTCTGAGTGCGCGTGCTCGAGTACGGCCGTGCCAGCTGATGAACAGGGCTCCTCGCCGGACGCCGTGCCCATCGGCTTCAGTGTGGAGTGCAGAGAAGACGAAGATGTCTCCAGCCCTTTAACTGACCTGCTGTCCACAGAGCCGCTGCATACTGACCCCCCTGTCGAGGGAGATGCCTCCTGTGTGGCTGAGCTGCTTCCAAGCCCAGGCCCCGGCTGTAATGTTTCTGGGGATTTAATGGCAGCCAGCACAGTTCAGAGTTTAGCAAAATTCGAAGTGAACGAAAGTCCAGTTCTGGAGTTTACCTTATCTGTCGAGTCGATGTGTGACTTGGAACCTGACAAGGATTCAGAAGTGCCTCAAGGGAATATACCTGCAGAGCCTCCTGCGGTGAAGCTGGATGATTCATTTGTTGAGCTGGATGTCACCCAGCACGTGGTGTGTGAGACGCAGGAGTGTGGCGACCGTCTGGACCAGGCCTGGTACGCTGCTTCCACAGGCTCCTTGCGGAGTGGAGAGCAGATGGTCGAGGGGCTTTCGCTGCCGGAGGTGGGGGCCTCCGCCACCCTGCCGGTGAGGAGCGGCACGTCTCCAAGTGAGGAGGACCTGTCTCCCCTGAAGGCCGTGTTTGATGCCTTAGACCAAGACGGTGATGGCTTTGTGCGCATCGAGGAGTTTGTGCAGTTTGCTACAGTATATGGGGCAGAGCAGGTAAGACTTTTTAGTTGTAAATTTTCTTTTTATTCATTAGCTGGGATGGCAACACAAAGTGATTATGAATATATCCACATATATAAAGTAAGGTCAAAAAAGTGGTAATGTTTCAACGATGTGGTCGTCTACCGCTCTCCAAGAGATTCACCATCCAAAAAAAAAAAAAGAGATCCAAGGTTGTAAGAGTTATGGTGAAGGTTACATGTGGCTTTTTTTCTAGTAGAAGAAAGTTCTCTTAGGTAATCCGTATGCTCTTTCTAACATCACCAACAGACTGCGACAATGAAGTATTAATACTGTAAGTTTTTTTTCGTTTAACCTTGTGTAGCTAGTGGTCATTGAGACATCTGGTAATGTTGGTCTCTTTAAATGGATGTCATTTCAGAGGAATGCTTGTTTACCGTGCTGCTGGTACCTCAGACAACAGTACAGGAGTAGGATGCTGCAATAGGACCATTTACCGAGCGTTTTGTCTATGGTTGCTCACTCAAACACAATAAGCTTCATTTTATCTTATTGCTCTGCGATGAAAGGTAAATAATTTCTGTGTTCTACAAAGAAAGGTTCAAACACAGTTTGAACCAAGAATAAGCCTGTATGTCAACGTACACTGAGACATGGGCTCCTGTAACGTTACAAGTCAGGGGAAGTTCGCCAGTGATGTCACAGTGAAGTCGTCGATTTGTTCCTATAGACCCAGTAAGAGCACATTTATTTGTTTTAAGAATCCATAACAATAACAGCACTGTAGCTTCTTTCTCTCTCTCTCTCCCCCCCACCCTCCCACCAACCAACCAACCAACCAACCAACCAACCAACCAACCAACCAACCAACCATGTGCTTTGTCTGCATTTTAGGCTTCAGTGATAGGCTTTCGATCCAAAGCAAAATTCTAAATGAGGGAGAAACATTTCTGTTTTAGCTTGCATGTTATCAACATGTGTTCCCAGGGATCTCATGCTTGTCGGTAATTCAGTAGTTAAAGAAATACATGAATTATTATTACTACATCAATGCCGATTACTGTGTAGGTTTGTTATTCCAAAGAAACATACATTTAATTTACTGTGATATGGCCGTTATTCAGTAATATGTTCTTGTGATACATATTTCAGGGAATTAGTCCTGGTCTGGAGTGCGACAGACAGTGTTTGTGTCCTACAGGCTTTCCGCAGGGCTTCATTTCACCCTAATCCACTGTTCTGCGAAAAGGCCAGTAAATCCCAGACGGGATTTATGATGGAGACCCAAAAACTATTTTAGTAGAGGTAACAGTCCTTCTATCAGGTTTTTATTAAGTGTTTTTGGCAGCAGTTGACTTGAGTATTGCTTGGTGAAAAGTGAGAATGTGGAAGACTCCGTGTTTTTTTTTTTTTTTTTTTTTTTTCCTCTTCTCCCCCTCGTGTTACCGGGGGACGTTTCATCATCACACCCCACGTTTAGGACATCTGCAGTTTTGGCCACCTTGGAGCTTATCTGAGAAGCTTTCTGTAGGAGGAGCGGAGTTTTCCCATGCCGGAGTGTGTCAAGAGGTGCTCTGGGAATGGCACACATCTGTAGAAGAGGTAGCGTCCCTGAGCAACTCACAAGCTGGCAGCCATTTTATGTTTTGCTGGTGCCCTAGTTTATTTCTCCTTGGCACAAGCAAGTTTTTTTTTTTCCCCATTACAAATAGATATAATGTGGCCTTGTTTTTTAAAAACACACCATTTCCTCCCCCCAACAAAAAAATCCAACATTACAGCAAGGAAGAACTGGAAGATGGTTGAATGAAACCCAGGCCATGTGTATGTAGGCTGCTTGAAGTGTCACTATTTTGCTGTTCTGCACCGTCCAAGATCCAATACCTGAGGGCTGCTGAGTGCGCTGGTGTTTAGTCACATGGATTATATTGTTTGAGCAAAGACACTTTTCTGATTAGGGGACTAACGAGTCATCTTTTTTGGCCCTTTCAGGTGTAATTCAGTCAATATAAATCTTACTGCACTTGGCCCCAGGAGACCTTTTAAGCATTTTGTCTACTTTCTAGTTTAAAAAGGCTAAGTACAAGTCCAAATTTGAGGTAACCATAGTAGAATAACTTCATTGTGTTACACACGTCATTGTTGTAGGTACAGCAGGTGCGTAGTCATTAGGACTCTACCCTTGCAGTCTGAAGGGTACAGATTCAAACCCCATTTCTTTTGTAGCACGCTTGCTCAAGGTGCTTACCCTGAACTGATACAGTAAGAGTACCCTGCTCTCTTAACTGGTATCTCATTGTAAAGTTTATTATCCAATATTATAAGTCGCTTTGGACAAAAGGTTCATTTAAATTAATTTGTGTAATTGTACCATATAGGTATGTTTATGAAATTGTATACTTTACTAATCTACTGAGTAAATTATTTAGTACATTTATTTATTTAGCAGATGCTTTTCTCCAAAGCAACTTCCAATGAACTCTATGTAGTGTTATCAGCCCACACACCTTATTCACCAAGGTGATTTACACTGCTAGATACGCACACTACTTACACTGGGTCACTCTTCCATACATCAGTGGAACACACTCTCTCTGTCACTCTCACACTATGGGGGAGCCTCAACAGCATGTCTTTGGACTGTGGGAGGAAACCCACACAGACATGGGGAGAACATGCAAACTTCAGAGACTGAGCAGGGATTGAACCCATGTCCTCTCGCACCCCCCCAAGCGCTATGAGACAGTAGCGCTACTTGCTGTGCCACCATGGTGCCCCGCATTATGGGGAAAAAATTTAATTTTGAGCATCTTTTATGAAACTATAGTAATTCCTGCAATGCACAGTGTGTTGCTGGTCAGAGCTTTGAGTAGACGGAGCAGCATCTTTCAGCCTTTTCATTCCAGCACCGTTCTGCTACTAACGTAAATACTTGGAATATTGCTGATGTTGTTTTGAGCAATTGAATGCTTTCAATATTGTTCCCCATGCATCAGTATTGTGCGGTGACTTGTGAGTACATGGCAAAATAGTCAGCAGTTTTCCGATATGTTAACTTTTCAATATTAGTAGAAAGTTGTGTAATTTTACTGGAGCAATTAAGGGTAAGTACTTTGCTCAAGGGTGCTATGGCTGGAGGTGGGTTTCAAATCTGCAACCTTTCGGTCCAAAGTCAGCAGCTTTAACTACTACACTACCAGCTGCCTAGGTTTTTGTCACCTGTGGTATTCATCAAATGTGATATAGCCTAGTTTCTCTCTATAAATGGTGTATTTCTGTGCAACAGTGTCAGAGCTTAAGAAGCACATTGTGGAACAGTTTCTAAGGCTCTAGATTTTTGAAGATGGGGGTTCCAGGTTCAGGTGCCTGGGAGGGGTCCTGCTGGTTGTATGTATGCTGAATTGCCTCCTTTAAACCAAATGAAAGTAACACTTAAACATATTCACATTCTAGTTGGCAAGCTCCTTTCCAGAGCGACTTACATTTAACAATTTAAGCAATAACAATTCAGCAGCTGAAGCTCAGCTTTACAATGCTCAGTGCCACACCACTTTTTAAAGCATTTTTTGCTGTTTTGCAAAGAGTGTAGACCTGGGCAAATTCTCTCTCCTTCTGAGATTACTGATAAGTCGTCTTTTTTTTTTTTTTTTTTTTTTTTTTTTTTTTTTTTTTTTTGTGTAAATCAAAATTATACTGACAATACTGGGATGTTTTGAAAGTGCTGCTGTAAATGACAGCATGTAAATGAAATCCACTGCTTTACCAATTTAAGTTGTACTGCGTAGACTGTGCAGAGACAATAGAAGGCAGCACTAAGCCCTTGTTGAAAAATCTCAATGTATGCCACTTTGTCAGTTGCAAAGTAGCCGTATTTGTTTGGCTGATCCCTGCCTGGATTAAAGCCTAATCCTTTTTTAGTCCCTTTTCCAGAAGTATGGATTTGGTGTTTTCCTTATTGTAGATTACTGTAAAACACAAAACAGCATAGGGTATTTTGACAATTCACAAGGTTCTCGAGAGGCACCTTTTGTAGAGTTAGTTTTTGATTGAGGTAACCTGGTTCCACATGTTATATATTATGAAATTATGACACTTCAGTTTAGAGAAATACAGAACCAGTGAACAATGTGAGATCACCTGGACAACCCATGCAACACTTGAATGGGACAAACTGGACAGAAGAGTGAAACCAAAGCAATACCAGGTGTCTGACATCTCCTGGAACTGTTGTATGCCTGCTGGTTTCCCTCTTCACCAAATGCCTCCTGCAGTGCCAAAATCTAGTTTCTTGTTTTACTCTGAATGTACTTGAATTTCCTTACTCTTCTTGGAATACCTGTTTTGCAAACAAACCTATGTGGTCCTTCAGCAGTAGATCTCTTGGTGATCCCCTTTCTCCTAACATAAAGGAACAAGTAATAAAGCTGTAGGTGTTCGTGTGCCTTTTATTTCTAGGCCTGTGCTTCTCAGGTTGGGAGCATTGTGCAAGGTTTTGCACAATGAAACTCAGGGTTTCGGTCAACGTATCACGTGCTCAGAGGTTGGGAAAATAACACACGTCAAAATATTTGTCTTACAGGGAGGTGCTCTTGTCATCCAGGAGTGACTGGTTGTTGTACCTTCAGTGGAAGGGGGCTTGCTCTACTTGCTGGTGGGAATGTGGGTTCAGCTGTTGTGTTATTCCCTGCTGTCGCTTCCTGTTCCGCAGTTCACTGCCCCGCTTCAGTTGTTTCGTTAGGTTGGAAAGTGCCGAGGTTGGGAGCAATCGTCCCCATATCCGCATGCAGCGAAAATGATCCTCCGAGACAAGTGGCGCTCTGTGTTTGGAACTGCGTTGCAGTGGAATTTCTTTCCTTTCCTTCCAGTTCCGGCCTTGTTTCCCCTCCTGTTCCAGAGCTCGTCTGTTCTGTTATTTTAGCTCTACAGCATTGTCCACGGAGGGATTAGGTGTCTGTGTGCTCGCGCAAGGGGGCAGGGCCAGCAGTACTATCCCAACTGGGAATGTTTCACACATCTTGCTCAGCTGTAGCCCCGTTTGTGTTCTAATGGTGTGATAAAAGGCTGAATCATTCACACCGTCTTTTCTGTTCGATGTGAACGCTGTACCTCTGACCAAGGCTCTTGATCTGAAGTACTCTAGTAAATGCCCTGGTTTATAAATAGTCAATTAAAGCCATAGGAACAAATTAAAATTAATTAAAAAACGTGGATAAGGAAAGCGTGTTTTCAGTGGTCTTGTGTGGTCAGCTTTTTGACTGCTGCTTGTGCTGGAGGTTTATTATGTCATCTGTGTGATTTCCCCCCCACTCTTGACGTACCATGTGCACAGCGACTTTAGTTTAAGGGCTTTCGAGAGCCGAAGAGGTGGGAGGGGGATCAGCTGCCATTGAGTAATCCATTACTCCATTTGGCACACTGCATGCGTCCAAATCATACATGTCAAACTTAATTTCTGGGAGCCTGTCTGCAGCCTCTTTGCCTCCATCTTCCTCCATTAATTTAATTTCCTCCATCAGTTTGACACTTGATATGCGGGAATAGAACGTACTTTTGAAGACAGCAGCTACGTAAGTATTTATTTAGGAAATTTTTGTTGAATTTCAGTTCCATGTTTTGTCAAACGCACTGGTGCAAACAGTATAGATAATTACTTGATTAGTCCAATTAGGACTGTAATGGGTTGGTATGGCAACCGCTGTAGATGCCACCTGCCAGATGATGAATATGACACCCTGATTTCACCCAGACGTTTAAACTGAAGTCATGCAGTTGGGCTTTATTTTCTTATGGGATGAATGTTGTAATTAAATAGTTTTGGTGGCATCATTTGTGGTTGACAGAAATGGCATTTAAAAGCTGGACAGGCAGATTTTTTTTCATTAATCATTAAGGTTTTGCTCATTAAGGTTTCATTATTATCCTGTTTTTCTTAAGAATTACTGTATTTACAAGGAAATGATCACATTGGTGACTTCACTGAAGATGCTGGTAGTGTATCAAAAATCAAAACTACCTGTTTTTTCAGAAGTGAAACGAAACAGGGGAACCAACCAATGGTACAATTTCTTGGGGATAAACCCCCCCCCAAATTATTACTAATCTCAGCATTTTTGTACCCTATGGCTCTGGTTATACATCTTATATCTCCTTCCCTCATCTGTATTTTTCTAGTGGGCAAAAGTTTGCAGCAATTTTTGATGTGTCCTTGAGGATTAGGGATCTGTCTTTACAGCCATTGCCAAGGCAGTGCTGAAATTTAACGTGCAGTGCAAAAAGACATTGTGGCGTCTTAATTCTCACTGATGGTTAGACTGACCTCAAACAGCCACATTCATTTGTTTTTGTGAACTGGGCAAATTGTCTCTCGGCTGGGTCCGAGTTCCTCTGGGGCCGAGCCGTGATACATTTTCATCATGTGGAAGGCGTGACTATGAGGTCAGGGGTCGCGTAAAAAGACCTAAGAGGTGAAGAGCTTCAAGCCAGTGACCGCCACTGGTTCATGGGGAGTTTGGGGGAACTGAGTTGGGTCCAGTGCAGCGTTTAGATTCCAGAGAGATTCCAGGGAAATGCCACTGCCCCCAGAGTCAGGTGGTCTGCCTAATCCACAACCCCATGCCTGGGGTGGGGGGGACATGGGGGGAGCTGCTGTCTCAGTCGCTCATGTGTGCTAGAGGTGGGACTGATTTGGAAAGCTTAACTCCACAATGTGTTGTCCTGAGTCAGGAAGACAGTACCAGGCTCCATTGTCTCCTGGTTTCGTAGAAGACACCCTTCCCCTCTAAACAGGCCTTAGCATGGTGCTGGAACTACCATGGAAATATGGCAAAGGGGGGGAAAAAAAAATTACACTTTCCAATCACATTAGTCAACAACTGTATGTTCATTATGTTTGTCATGTTGTTGCTGGGTACCGTGTTCATGAAAAAAACGCATTTGTTAGATGAAAGTTGACAACACTAGTAGTTTACGTAATACTCTCCAAAAAGGAATAAGCCTAAAGTTTTTGGAGGCTCAAAGTGTGGCATCCTGGGTTTATGTAAGTGGTGCTGAGCTACATTTTGTATTAGTTTAAAGGGAGAATATGGAGTCAGTTTTTCTATTTCAAATTTCTAACATTATGTAAAATTGAATCATCCATCATTTACTTGTACATCTGAGATTTCAAAGCTGTTAAAAGTACACTTTTCCTATCAAGAGCCCACAAGTAACATTGTGTAAAATGTTGAGAATTACAGTCACTCTGACATCTTGCTAACTCCAGCAATTTACAATGTTCAGATATTCTGTTCTTTCAGACTAGCTGTAGTGGTGCAGGTCTACAAAACTGTTGAAAATATGCTCCTTTTTGTTTTTGAGTTTAATGTAATAATGTAGTTTGTTTGTGTCATGTAGCATTTTTGGGTCATATCTTTTACTATTTAAAAAAAAAAAAGAAAAGCCTGAAGCTGAAGTACTACTTATATATTTTATATCCATCAACAAACTTATTAATGAGCATTTTCTTAATTGTATCCGAAAGCTGGCGATACATTCAAATATGACTTTTCTGAACTGAGAGTGCTTTGTTAAACTCAGTAAATAATGAATTTGTGCACAGTTACTCCCCATTTTTTCTAACACTCATGACTTTCTTCCTACAGACAGGCATTTTTTCCACTTTGGAACCTGGTGATGTTTTTTTTGGGAGGAATCTCAAACTCTGATGCTTGACATCTTAAAGAAGGAGAGTGACTGTTGAAGTCACATTGTTTGTTTGCCAACGGGGTGATGGCTTCCAGCATCAGCGGAAACTAGCAGTACAGTACAGGGTCCGTGGTTGTGTTGGCACTTTCTGTTCTCAACAGTTTTGTTTGACACCAGCTCACGGGTGCACCACTGCTTCAGCATTCCAACATTTCCCAGATTCCTGGAGGAAAAGAATCCCACAGAGAGTGGTTGCACATCTGGCCCTTTTTAGTTAACCCACAGACACTTCTGGTATCTGTAGTTTTTAACCACTGACCTTTATGGTTTGTAAACTCTGCTGCCAAATTAATAAATGAACCATTCTTGTTGAACCACTGACTCTGCTAGATATTATCTTTCTAATTAAACATAATTTAGCAAAACCAGTATGGAGCCCTCTGATTTGAAATTACATTTTAAAAAGTTGTACCGCAGTTGGGTAAAATTTCACCCCTTATCTCCAGTCTAACCCATCCTTTGGGTCACAGTCTTAAAGGCAAAGTATATTAAAGTTATTTTCTGCACATGATTCTCTTTATAGGGTTTAACTGGCCAGTAACTATATAAAAACAGAAATGTGTCAAAATGTATCTGAGGTTACGAATATTGGTGTATAAGACATATTACAGCATAAAATGAGATTAAAATTGAGTGATTTTTGTGCTTAGTTAATGGCAGTGTATGATATTGTAAAATTCATAACAAGCAATTGTAGGTTGAAAACTTTCATCCCATTCATTTTAAAGGGTCTAAATAAGGAATGCGTGCTCTAATTTTACTCTTTGAGCACTGGTGTTAGTTTTTGTTTTGCTGCGTTGTTCTGTCTGGATTTTAAAATGTCATCAGTTTCTGGAGGTTTGCTCCTTTGTACGAATGAGTCCTTTTCTTCACTGTCTCCTTGGTTATATGGTAGCTGTGGTATTGTTGCTCCGGGACAGCTGGCACGCTGTCGCTAAGAGCTGTCATTCATTCATTGTCATGCAGCCTTGTCACCTGAGGTGGATCAGCTGACAGACAGGCTGCGGCTGCAAGCTCACAAAGGTTTGTTTCCGTTTGAACTCTTTCTACAGTACCTTGAAAGTATCCGGCCTGTGTGTTTGGCCACTGTCTTGGAGCGAGTCCTTCCAGCTCATGGTGGAATGGTTTACCAACTTCAACAGGTATACATGTGCTGTACAGGAAGGACCGCAGCCAGGAACCCCTACTGCCAGGGTCCAGTTTGTCAAGTTTGTCCACTTTTTCTGTGCCCCTGTAGCTGGAACCAGGGGTTTGTTGTGCTTTGGTGACCTAGAAGTAAAAGGGGAAACAACATGAAACCACAATGTGTAGCCTGTGGCCCATCTCTCATGTTTAGATGAACAATGAGGAAGGCCTTCTGTGTTCTGGCCTCGACCTTCACCTTTGCACAGACCGCAGCCACCCTCCCACTCCACCGCAGCGAGAGAGTACAAGAGGCTCCTAAATGTGCAGAGGATTTGCAGGCGCTCAGTAGCCTTTGTTTTTGTGTATCGTTTTTCCCACTGCGTGGCCTTGAATTGTACGCGCTGGAAATGCCAGGGCAGAGTCACCAGTCAGAAGCCAAACAACGTCCCGTATCTGTGACCTTGCTGCTTTTATTCGCAGTTTGCATTTCTGTGAAATGATAACGTCTGAGCTCTGCAGGTGGATATGAACAGTGCCATGGTTCCAATATGGTTTTCGGAGCATTTAAAAGAGGTTAATTATATGTTTTATATATTATAGCATCATGAGTTGACAATATCACAAGACACTGCAGAAGAGCTGCTGAGTTTCCTTACCTTTGGTAGTGAGCGTGACAGAATGCAAACCACCTTGGTTTTTGCTTAGCTCAGCTATGTTTTTATCCCTTTAAGATAAGCTGTAATAGCTGTTCTTTACATAAACTGTGCAAACTTGCCTTTCCATTCAATGTTTTTTTATGCCTGTCATTAAAGATCCCGGGAAACTGATTAACTAGAGCGCAGCGAGTATGGCGTGATGCTTTGGTATTATCTGAGCCACAGCATTTTATTTGACAACAAACTATGAAGTGGGGAAGGTTAGTAGCTTCTGATATGAACATGAACCAGTTTGACAATGGGCGTATCTTAGCTGGGGTGGGGGGGTATTCTGTTATGACTGACTTGTGGTTAAATATGAACAGGCGCTCATTTGAATGGAAGTTCCATAAATCGTAACACATTTTTGTTGCTGAATATCTGGAATGGTCAGCCTTTTTAAGCCAGGAGGCAGGTGGTTAGAATCACCATCTTGCAGTTGAAGAGCTGAGTTCACATCCAGCCTTCTTAATCAAGGTACCCTGAAATGATAGAATAAAAATGTGCAATATAAATTGGTAGCTAATTGAAAATAGCTTAGTATAGCATCCCCACGGTTGTAAATCGCTATGCAGAAAGGCAGCAGCTAAATGACTAAATAACGATGTGATGGTATGGCCAGAGGAGAATGCCATTGTGTTGGATTGGCAAAGGCAGTGTACAGAGACTTACAAGGAGAGTTGGTTTCAAAGGAATGCTGTCTTTTCCACCTGTCTTTTTTTGCATGGCTTTCCAGATAGCTTGGCAGAATATTAAAATGTTCCCACTATCCAACAGCTCAATGCAAATCCCCCTCCTCCCAATTGGTGATTCGGGAAGAAGAGGATTCAACTGTTCTGGAACAGGAGGTTTGGGGGAGGAGCAAAGGAACCAGTGGTGTTGACGTGGTGTGTGTGCTGTTTCCATCCGCTCACTTTCAAACGCCTTGTGAGTGAATGTTTTCTGTTGTTTTGGTTGCTGCTTTGTGGTAATAATCCAGAAAAAAATGCCGTGTGTGTACTGTCATACACCATCATTCCTTGGAAAGAGCAGCTGAAGAGGCAGCACAAAGAGCACGCATAATTACCATGTGTCTCGTGTAACTATGGAACATGTACTTAAACTCTGTTGTAGTGGCGACGCTGCTCTGTATGAAACCGTTTATGCAGAAAACTAAAAATAATAGTGCTCCCGCACCCGTCGGATAGTGGAGTGTTGTGAGCTTAGATGGAACTGTGTGTCTGCTGATGGAAGAGTGAGCTGTGCTGCACTATGTTTACACAATTTTTACTGACAGCTGCAGAGTTTACATGGAGTTCAAAGGCTATCAAAAGATTTAAAGTCCGAAATAGTGGGCTGTGATGAGTAATTGTCATCGTTAACCAGGTGGTGAGCCGGTGGGGTGTGTGGGCTCTGAAACGAGGATTGCTCTGGGGTTATGGGAAAGACTTTACTGGGTTTCCTTGTCAGCCCTGCTCTTCACACCCAACAGTCGCTTTCTGTTTAGTGCGAGTTCAGCTCTCCATAATGTGGGTTCCCAACTCCTGACCAGTGCCAGGGGGTTGGGGTTACACACTGGTAATCCCCGCAAGAATGTCCCCCTTGTCTGATTCGGAGCCGTTAGCGTGTGGCTTTGTGAACCTAGAATAGTGCGGCAGGCTTCCCTGTTACAGAGCAGCGACTGCTCCCGGGCTCTAATTGTTTCTGTGGCTTTTTGTCCCCTCCTTTCACAATCAATGGGTGTGCAAAACTCTGCATAGAAAGGATGGATCAGTGCTGGCTGTTTGGGCCTAAAATAAGACAACAGAAATCACTCCTGCAAATGCCATGTTTGAACATCTTGAATATACACACTTTGTTTCCGTATTTATCTTCTGCTCAGTCAGCATTTTGTTGGACTTCCACTCTGTAATTGTGTGACTTTGGTGCCCTTATGTTCACTGAATGCAAGCTGGTTGGACAAGAAAATAGATTTGAATTTTATTAATCCAAAAGAAAGCTGCATGAGGCTGCAGCTCATTGCAGGAGTAAACAAATGTGCTAATAAAAGAATGTAGTCGAGACAGCTCGGTACCACCAAGCCAAACGTTTGGTTCAGAACTGCGGTATTGGTGGTGTTTAGTGTTTATCTTATTTCTTTTTATGAACATTTTGGGGGGAATGATTTGAACTGATTTGAATTGCAAATGTTTGATTCCCTTCTGGTGTATTGAGTACCCAGAATATAATTTCTCAAATGAAGAGGTATGGCCACGTTCTAGGTGGAATGTGGTTAACCGATGAGCTGGTCACCTTTTACACTGGGCTGCTGAAGGCATATTGAATGGGCAGCCTTGTGTCGCTTACTGCTTTGGGTGTGTACTCTAATGCTGCTTAAACCATGGCCTGCTCCTACACAGGGTGGGCTCTCCAGAGGTGCTGTTTTCTACTTTTACTGTGTCTCAGATGGTTTGCGCTCATTTTTAAAAGACAGCTGACACACCCAGCCACAGTGAGCCATCATAGGAACCAGGGAAACACACAGATAGAGGCTGCCTGTGAATGGAGATGCACACAATGGTCGGCTTGTCAGGAGGCAGTCACGCATGGTATGGAATTGAGGGGCAAGGCAGTAGGACTTAGGGGGGGCAAGCGCATGGGACTGCACTTGTGTAAGTGCACTCACATGCTGGGAAAGCTTGATTTGGACCAGTTATTTTTCTGGCCTCTTTTTTGTGTTTGAATTCAATTAGCCTTGCCCCAGACACATGGTTGCCGCTTTCAGAGCATGTAAATATGATGGCCTAATCATGATCTGTAGATAAAACAGTAGGCACAATTCATTTCCTTTACTGTAAGCAGGCTGTGGGAGCACAGGCAAGTGATTGTATATTACTGATGGGCTATTTCCGATTTTTCTGCAGGAGCGCCATTCGATTCCTTTAAAGCATCAAACGTGACTCTTATTCACCGTTTCATAAAGTCCATCATGTATTCTTCATTAGATGTCTTTTTTTAGAAGTTTTCTTATGATTGTATTGCATCAGACTCCCTACCCCTGTAGCACTGCAGGCAACCCTGGAATACGGAACCTGCAGTGGTGATAAACAGCTTTTTTTTTTTTTTTTTTTTTTTTTTTTTTTTTTTTTTTTTTTTTAATATAAAAAAAAAAAACGTCTTGGCGATCAGCAGTTACATAAGCAGCTTCCGTCAGATGGTGTGAGATGAGAATGTTGCGTGGCTATGGAAATGCCTGCGCACTGCTCCATGGGACTGCTTCACTTAACCCCTGCGATTCTTTGTTGCTGAGGTGATGCAGACCTACGCGGTGGCAGCACAGTTCCTGCGGTGAGGATGTAAAACGTTTGTGGCGCATGCTTCCTGACCAAGACTTGGACTTCAGCACCACAGTGCTCGCATACATTGTGGAATTCATGAAGGTATCAGGGTGTACATTTCAGCTTTATTTGAGCAGTTACAAGGATGGCAAAACAACTTTGAAAACCCTCACACCAAAGACATGTTCAAGGTGTCTTGTATAAAATTTTGCATAAATCAAGTACTCCAGCTATATGAATTTCATCTTAGTAAATACTGTATAAAATTACTTTATAGTAAGTGTGGGGGCAGCTAGGAGTGTAATGGCTAGAACTGCTGTCTTTGGAACCAAAAGTTGCAGGTTTGAATCTCACCTTTGGTTGTAATACCCTTGAGAAAGGTACTGGCCCTAAACTGTTCCAGTAAAAATTACCTAGCTCTATAAATGGGTAAAAAATTGTAGTTAGATTAATGATGTAAGTCGTTTTGCGAAAAAGCATCAGCTAAATGAATAAAAGTAAGCTAATTTTTTGATTTTCTTCATACCAAACTGTTCCATGTATCTTTCGTGTACCAGTTAAGTGTCACCGCCCCAAAGTCTCCTGTCGACCCCTAAATGAAAGCCTGGTTGTGCTTTGCTCTGCACTGGAGCAGAAGGAAAGTCTAGGCTGCCTGTGGAATTTCATATCCTCACATCCATACAATGACCTCCCTCAGGGTGACTGATAACTTCCGTTTCACTTCCCTCATTCAGTTGTAACCACCTATTTGTGTTTGAGATGCTGGTGAAAGCGTTCTTTTACCAGAGTGCATCAAGTGCAAGCAGCCCAGGCTGTGACAAAGCAAGCTGGACCTTGAGCCCCTGGGTGCTCAGTGGTGTAGTGGGACATGTGAGCTAACAGCAGCGTCCTTTCACTCAACAGGGTAACTTCATGTTTCACAGGAAAAACAAGCACAGTGTCTTACTGACCCCTCCTTGCTGTAGTGTACTTTAAGTAACTTCAGGAAACTGCAGCAACCTTGAGATGTTTCCTTGCTGTGATTGCGGGGATACATATTCGTCGCACTAAAAGTTCAAACTGAAAAGCACCTATTGGGTTTAAGTCTTGCAGTTTGGATATTGTCAGGATTTGAGGGGTGTGTGTGTGTGTGTGTGTGTGTGTGTGTGTGTGTGTGTGTGTGTGTGTGTGTGTGTAAAACTGTTGCAGTTTTTAAACCTGTCCTGCGCTGATCTGAGCACAGCCCTGCGGGTCAGAGAAGGCACTCATGTCATGGCCAGCTCAATACTTTTTGTGTGTGTGTGTGTGTTTTCTGAGGATTTCTTGGGGGGGTGAGACCCAGTCACAGATGGGGGTGTTTATGAGAAAGATGTCAGGTAAATGCTGTTCTGTCTGTTCTTGCTGTTTTGTTTTAACCATTTAAATGGGTAAATTGTCATGTCGTTTATCACACTCTACTTTTGGTCATCTGTAAAAATAAGGTTGTCCTGTGAAGGTACCACCTGTAATGTACAGAGCTGTATTTCACTAGGCATGTCCACTGGTAGCATAGTGGTTAGAGCTGCTGCCTTTGGACCCAAAGGTCGCAGGTTCATATCCTACTATAGTGGCAAGGTATTTACCTTAAATTGCTCCAGTGAAATTATGCAGCAGGATGAATGGGTAAATAATTGTAAGGATGTTTAACACTGCAAGTCGGTTTGGAGAAAAGCATCAATGAAATTAATAAATGTAAATGTTATCAGTTGACTGTGAGCCAGTGGCACTTCTGTTCACTGACTGTATTGCCAAATTTACTTTATTTGAAGGGACAGCAGCTGTCTTGCATTATAATGACTCGGATTCAAATCTCATTTCCTGCTGTAATACCCTTGAGCATGGTATTTACCCTGAATTGTTGTAGTAAAAATTGCCCAGCAGTATAAATGTATGAAATATTCTAAGTACCTCAATTCTGTAAGCACATCATTTTAATCACTTTTATTTATAGTTAATTTACCCAGATGAAGTATAGTTTCATGCAACACATCATTGGCTGTCCAGACCAGTTTGTAACCTCTCAGGGTATCCAGAGTGAGTACGAAATGCTGGAGGCGTGTGCGCGTGCGTGCGTGTGTGCGTGCGTGTGCTCAGGCTGTCTGGCCTAATACATAAGTGTTAAGTGTTTCTAGGCCTTTCTTCACTAAATGGTGTCTTCTTGTAGTAGAGCTCCTCCTCCTTGCAGCAGCTCCACTGTGCCATTTCACATAAATAGATACTGAGCATGCCAGCATCGCTCTTGTCCTCTCCTTCCTCCTTGCCGGGTGTTTATGTAATTTATATAATAATTTGAAATCCATGTTGGTTTGCATGGCTGTGTCCCCATCCTCAACCAGCCCCCTGCTGTGTGCTGTCTAACCATATCAAGGCAGAGCTCTTGCAGCACCACGTGCAACTCCGCAAACTGCCCTTTGTCTATCTCTTTCTGAAACCCACGCAGTTGTCAAGGGAATCTGCGATTGAAAGTTGAATGTTTGAGCTCTTAGTGCAGCTTTGCTCAAATGTTTTTAAATGCTTATTAGTTTTCAATTGGGGGGGGGGGGGGGGGGGGGCTCAATTTTTTTTTTTTTTTTTTTTTTTTTTTTTTTTTTTTTTTTTTTTTAATGGGGTTAAGGTCAATGGGAAATTAGAGACTTAGTTTTTGTTAATTTTGCTTTCATCACTGATGTTTTCATGTTAAACTAAATGGTACTACCCCTGGATCATGTGTTTCACTGTGTCACCTCAGTAGTGGGCAGGTGCCTGGAGTAGATGCCCCTCACACTGCCCTAGGTTGCTGGTGGGCTCCTACACCTCTCTGACCATCATCATTCATACACACCCCCTCCCCACCACTGAGATTTCCACATGCTTATCAAGTGGCCGCTGCTGTTGTTGTTGTTTGCTTGTTTATGGCTCAGAACATGACTGTCCCATTTTTGGTGGCGATGATGTCATTTACTAAGCAGTGAAGACTCCAAGTGAAAGAGATGTCTTTTTGTATTGGCATTGTTTCGTGATGCTAATCCATGCTGTCCTTGCTTGTTTTTGTTTCAAACATCATTGTTCTAACTTGACTCAGATGTTGCAGAATAGTGATCACATTACAGAATGCATTGATATTGATATGTGTGTCTAGTACGTGTTGTAAAGGGATACTGCAGATATGCTGCCAGCTAAGAGTGGTTATTTTGATTATGTTGCAGTAAATAAAAGGTTGTGGCAGCACTTGGTTAGTTTCCCAGTAAAGGGTTAGATTCATGTAGCAATCAGTGAAGGACCTTTTCAGATTTAATGGCATATCTAATTCCTTTTTCCAAAGGGGCCTTAGAAATGGACATTGATTTACTCATGCATAAGGAAGGATACCTTTACTATATCAATTCAGGATAGGTACCTTGATCAAGAATACTATGTAGCAAGATTGGGTTTTGAGCCTATGACCTTAAGATTACAAGGGGTCCTCTCTAAGGATTGTGCTACCCATAGTTTTTATAGTGGAAATGCAGAGGTCCATGAATCTAACATAGTCTACTGCTGTTTTACTCAAGGTCTATGGTCCATGTGTGGGGCAGTTTGTAGTCTGGGCTGTTAAGTAAACTATATACTACTACTATATATAGTCTATGCAGAATCTAGTGTTACTTTGCCCACAGCAAGGTTGACATATGTAAATGTTAGTGTTTCATATTTAATGTCAATATTAAATGAGATCTAAATGGTATAATTGAGATATTGATGATGAGCAAGGATATTCAGTGTGGCAAAAACAAGAAATAAAAACCATGGTTTCCTTTGACCCGTTTACATTCTGTGTCAGCTGTGAACAGTGAATGAGTGAATTACAATTAAGGTGAATCATTAAACAAAACCCTCATCACACTTAGAGGTACAGTAATTGTGTGTCTGTGGTACATTTGGTATGATTTGCACAAGGACAGGAATGTTCTCGAATGTGGGCATACAGACCCCCTCTCCATTTCGCTTATCGATACACTAGTCATGGAACGGAGTTGTTGTGTTAAAGCAAATTAAAAAAACATAGCATTTTGTCAGTTTTTATAGATGGTGCTATAATCCTTGGTTAATTTCACATGGTTATACTGCAATCATAGACCAACTTGCTGATTAATTGCCTTTAACCACTCAATTACTTTGTAAGTGGGGGTGCAGCTACACACCTTTGACATGTACAACTTTTGAAAAATATAATTTTTATGCTGATAAAGTAAAGAATTATATACCCTGGCAACAAGGTCAGTCAGCTGTTACGAAGCTGGATTGCAAGGCTGTCTTGACACTTTTCAGTGCTCTCTATGATGAACCAAGGCTAGAATGGACATAAACACGCAGGATCCAGTTTCAGGGTTGGGATCTCCTGCGGCAGGAGTTGAGGAACTCGAGATGGGAATTTTCACTATTGCACTGCTGCGTTGTGTGAATGAACGCTTCAGTTGTTTGCAGTGACATTGGATAATTTACAGCTATTGAGTGTACGTTTACATACGTAGAAATGGTAATGATGTTTTGGTGGAGATGACTGGTCTGCCAGGCGTAGCCTTGAACTCTGTGTAGAAACGGGACAGAAGAGACTGAACGGCTGTTTCCATCACTGATACCAACAGTGTTTTGTACAAGAACTGCAATTTGAGGCAAGTGAGCTAGTGTCATATGTGTTTCGGAGCACGAATATGTTTGAGGCTCACCATGACAGAGACTACAACACTAATGGCCACTGTCCAAACCCTCAGCTATTTTTAAAAAAAAAAAAAAAAAAAAAAAAAAACAACAAAAATGAATGTGAGCCTGAGAAAGTTTTATGTCCACTTTTTGGTTTTAAGAATTTGAGGTAAATTTGTGGCATAAGTGGATTTCTTGAACTGGTCACGGGTTTACTGTGTTGTGTATGTTGGATTTTGGTTTTTGTGAGGTCCTCCATCTGCTAGAACTGTTTCAGAGCTTTTTTCGCCCCCTTCCTGTCGAACCACTGCGAAAGTGCGGGATTACTTACAATTAATGGTTTTCAAACTTGCTGGGATTTACTGGCACTATCTTCCAGGTTAAAGAGATTAGGGATTACACAGGTTACCTGTTGATAGTTTGATCTGTGCACTGTGACAATCACCCAGCTATCTCTGCAGTGGGGGTTTCACCATTCAAAATTTGTTTGTATTTCTCTTTCATAAACTGCATTAAGTTCTTTTGTAACACTTTATTTATTTAGCAGGTGCTTTTCTCCAAAGCGACTTCCAGTGAACTCCATGTAGTATCAGCCCACACACCTTATTCCCCAAGGTGACTTACACTGCTGGATACACTACTTACAATGGGTCACTCATCCATACATCGGTGGAGCACACTCTCACTCACACACTAATGGGTGAGCCTGAACAGCATGTTTTTGAACTGTGGGAGGAAACCCACGCAGACATGGGGTGAACATGCAAACTCCACACAGATTGAGTGGGGATTGAGTCCACGTCCTTTCGCACCACCCAGGCGCTATGAGACAGCAGTGCTATTTGCTGTGCCACCATGCTGCCCGGTGGTAACATTCTACAAACAATAATTCTGCAAATAACAGCTTTTTGTTATTGGTAATGAAAGCACAAAAAGCTCAAGTCACTTTTTTGCCCCAATCTCTTTTGGACCATAATATAGTATAAATAGTATTTTCGATTACCATTTTAATGCGTTTTTGACATATATATTTTTTTTACTCATTGATTGCTGGAGTGACAGGGAGTGTCTTATGACGTATAGTTATTAGTCCTGTGGCTTGCCTTATATGAAGCAGCCTTATAATAAAGCTTCTCATTTGCAATCATAGACAGTGCACACATTACATGTGTGTAACGCCGCAAGGCCTTAGTTTCCCAAATTCAGAAAGCGGCTCACATTTCAGCCAAGTGAGTGTCTGAAAGCAGTTTAAGAATTTTATCTGCTTATCATAAGCTGTAAGGGATGGAGCTGAAATGAACTAAGCAGATTATAAATAATAGATTGCTAGATGAATTAGTGTTACTTTGTGTAACCGATACAGAACTTTCTCAGCAGTCATTCTTTCATAACATCGTTCCATGTTCTATTTAGGCCGGTTTAGTCTTTCCCCCCCAAAAGTCATATACAGTGTTTCATGAACGAAACTGTCAGCCCCTCGTGCTTAACTAGGTGTTTCTTCAATTAGTTGCTAGGCTTCTGCTTCTTTCTACAATTACCGAGAAACCGAGTCAGCCATTATATTGTGTGTCATGTGAGAGCTACTCGATATTTGATAGCATCCTGCTTGAAAAGTACCAAAGATTGAGACTGTGGTTTGAGTCTTGTGTGGACAGGAATTCATTGAAACTTTCAAAAGTTCTGATTTCTGTTTCCTGAACCGCTTTCCTAAACCATTTTAATTTTTTAGAAAACCATCCCCGACACAGCCACGTTGTTCAAAAAAAAACTGAGCTAATGTGAGAGAAACAATGAGAGCCAGAACTAAAGTGTTAGAGAACTTTTTTTTACCATTACCATGTAGTGTTCATTTTAAAGCAATCAACATTGAGATCATTTGAACTGATACTTTTAACAGAGCAATTACAGTAGTTGAAATGCTATTGATGTAAGCAGCTGGGTGTTGTTCTTTAGTGCCTCCCTGCTCTTGTCAGTGTACAACCACTGTGGAAAACAGGATTGCAAGGAGTTTACAAATCACTGCAGGTACAGTTATTACTTGTCTGGTCCCTCTGTTGCCATGGCAGCTAGGACATGGGTAAGCAAGAGCAGTTTTAGGGCAGCCTGAGTCCTAAGCAGAATGTGGCCACTTGCCCCACAATATTGCTTGTCAGTTCGACACCCAGTGCCCACACTGTAAATAAGGGGAACCGGTTTATATGGGTTACCTCTGTTTGCTGCAAAAACAGTGGCAGCACCAGGGTCATGACCACTTGAATTTGCTACTCCTGAATAAACTTCAGGTTTCAGGAAACTACTCCTTTCTGGTGGTGTTTATAGTCATTGTACTGCTTCCACTTTGTTTCCTTGTCTTGGTCCTGTTTGGACTTTTTATGTAAAACATTTGTTTAGTGAAAGGATAAAAAACACTTCCCTCTGGGAGAAGAAACTGTCAAGCATGAATACATCAGAAAACTGCATGGTGAACACACACACGCGTGCGCACACAAATGCGACTACCTTTGTTTTCATCTGAAACAGCAGAGGGGGTTGATTTTTACACACACCGGTGTGTTAGCCCTAGTGCTTTTAGACTCGAAGGGCTCAGTGTGATTTGTTACTTTAGCAAGGTGTGATTTCTGTTCATAAATGCCACCCCAGTGCTGGAATTTGTTACACTGCTGCACACTTTGCCCAGGGCTGTTTTATTACGGTGTGCCGTACGTATGCAGGCTCTTCTGTCTCCATTCCAGCAGTCTTGCAACCATTTATTTAATTTAATTATGTTTTCACACTTTTTGCACAACTTTTTACATTGTTTCAGGTGAAAGATCTCACACGATTCCTGGATCCAAGCGGTTTGGGAGTGATCAGTTTTGAGGACTTTTACCGAGGCATTTCTGCTATCAGCAATGGAGGTAAGTGAAAGGCTTGTGCATGTTCCCTGATATACTGAATCTCATGTGTCCATACATATTTACACTAATAGTCCAGCAAAGGTAAGAGACTCGTTAGAAATTACGCATTTTTTTTTTGTAAGAGAAAAGTCGGATCAAATTTAAGATCCGCTACAAATGCATCAATAGCACTGCTTTCAGCTATATACAAGATTTGATCATTTGCTACACCCCAACCAGACTGCTGCATTCTTCCACATCTGCCCGCTTGCTGGTCCCGCGCACGAAAGGAAAAGAACAGAGGTTCTCGGTTCTGGCTCTGTTGTGGTGGAATGACCTCCCTCGCTCACTCAGAACTGCTGAATCTTTGTCCACATTTGAAAAGGGTCTTAAAACTCACCTTTTCTGGACTCAGTTCGCCCATGATTTCTTGGGTTCATGTGGGGTATAGGTGTTCATGCACTAAAACTTTAAGATCATGCCCAGATCGGTCCTTTACGCAGCTACTCTTGTAATGTCATGTAAATGGTTATATGTTTCTTATTTTAAAAAAAAAAAAAAAAAAACTAGGAAGGTGATCAGGAATTGTCGATATTCTGATGGTTTTGTGCAGCTTCTCGTGTGGTGAACATTGGTGCATGTGGTGGGAGAAACAGGCTTACTGTCTTGGGAATCGTACTTCTGCAACTGTCTCTCCCTCCTGATGTAATGCACAGATTGTGTTTTCTATGAGATCTATGTCGCTTTGGAGAAAAGCGTCTGCTAATTGAATAAATGTAATGATCCCTTTTTGAAAGAAACGAAGTGGAAAGTAATTTCTTCCTTAATTAAAGCTGGAAAAATTTTATAAATGATCTCCAGTCATAAGTACTTTGTAAATGGCACATAGAGCATGTCTGAACTGTTTAAAAAGGAAGTCTCTTTTTCTAACTCAGTGCACAGTTTTGTGTATTGAGGGAGGGTGTAATTATGGTGTACAAAGCAGAATCGTGATCTGCCCTCTGATACGGTGTTTTGCATTCAGATAATGGGAGTTTTTCCTTCAGAACTCCATTACAAACATGGTGTTTGGTGGTTGGCTCATTACCCTTTGCAGCAGTGTTCTGATCTCGCTAGTGCACTTTCACATCCTGAGCATGTTGTTTTTCACCTCGATAATGAACCCGTTTCACTACTCTTCGATCCTTACCGGGCCACTTTTCTTTTATGGCCTTCCCTCTGTTTTTTTTCTTCTAATTTATCTCCCTGTTTTGCTACCAGATCAGTACATGATCTTTTTGCCAAAGAAAGGCAACAAAATAAAAAGATTGCTTTGATTGCTGTATGCCACTATAGTACAGAAAGAATTTGTTTTAATTTTGAGACTCGCCACACCCCGTAGCCCAACTGTTATACCTGCAGCAGAGACACCCCCTGCAGTCCCCTTCACAGTGTCCAGGGTTACACAGCTTCAATTAATAATGTGCCAGGAAGCGTGACTCATGGTATTACCAGCGCCAGGCCCCATGTTCCTGTCTCGGAAAAGAGGGCGCTTGGGTTTCCCTGAATAATTCAGAGTTGCAGAACCAGCCTACGGTTTCTGCTCTGAAACAGTGCCGCGAGGGTTGGCCTGCTCGAGGGAAGCCCTGTTCTCTAAGTTGATGATCATCCTCTCACATTTGTGTGCTTTAACGCATCCTCAGCTCAGTCACTGTCGTTCTTCGCATTGCCATTATTTTTTTTTGTTAAGTTTACCAAGGCAGCGTGAGCTTAAACACACAGCTGCAGCAGTATTTACAGTAAACACAGAGAAACCACACAGACTATAAAAAAGACAATACTAAACAAACACCAGCGTAATGTGTACACTGAGGAGTTTCTGCCCTCTTTGAATGGCCTTTTGTGTTGGTATCAGAAGACCCTGCTATCATGGCCCTGCTTTTCTTCACTCGTCATGACTGGCAGCCCTCGTGGCCTCAGAGGGCAGCAGGGGCCCTTTTCTGGAATTCCTGCATTCAGAACTGTCAGTCATCCGTGGCCTGAATGGAATAATGGGTTATAGTTTTGGGCAGGGGGGAGCTCTACTCCCTGTTAGATGGCTCCTTGATGACTCTTCCACTCAGGATGTTCTGTTAAATCTAACGACTTTCTGTTCTCGCTTCTCACTCTGACCCCTCCTGGCGTCATGCATCAACAGCTAAGAGTCCCCTCCAGGAATGCCTGCCTGTTCACTCACTGCTGTTGGCAGCCTGTGTCCATCTAGTCAGGGTCTTAGGGGGTCCTCAGTTACCTCCCACTCACAGCTTAACTGCTGGCTCCTGTAGGAGAGGAGGGCTGTGGGGGAGTAGAACATCAGCGTGAGGCTGTTCACATCTCATCTGCACTCCTCTTATGCAATTTGTTGACAAGCAAAATCCTTGTGCGTCATTGTTGTGTATGGTGTGTGCTGGTGGGGATGAGCTTATGATGTGTTCACCCCCGACCGCAGAAGCATTTCATGAAGTTTCCATTAGGATATGCATGTCAAAACACTGCTGTAACTTCCAAGGCTCTTCACACGCCAATGCTAGAATTCTCTGGTGTCGTTGCAGCCCTACAGGGTCCTCAACAACCTCCAACCCATGGAATCCACGTGCACATACAGTATATCCGAAATGGCTCATTCACCACCTAACTTGATGGGCTCTGTTTTCTGAGCCGTTTTTGTTTCCGTGAACCATTTTAGCATGCAAGAATAACAACATTTATGCTTTTAGGCTTGTGAAGAGAAGTGACAGTTTATCTTTGGTGGACTCAAGTGTAGGCCGTCGGCATAGGTCACACTGTGGACACTTGAATTTCCTGGCACAACTGCTACATACTTGTCTGGTAGAAGTTTCCATACACAGACTTGGACAAAACCCTACACTTTGATCGTAAGTTATGTCTGGATAATGTGCCAGTACAAACTGGCATAATTAAACAAGATATTGCAGGAAAAAAAATATTAGTGATGCATTACTTGGAGTTATGGTCTCTTTGTTTTACAGATGTTGACAAAGATCTGACAGTTTGTAGAGTAATAAGTAGGTGGTAGTCTGTTGGCGTCTAGGAAGAGTATTACCCAGTGTCACAGCTGCCAAAGTGTTGAATACATTTTTGCAAGTGCTGCTCACCGGAACACTAGCAGCATATTGAGAGAGTGCCGACACTTATGAATTCTGTTCACACTCGTATGAAAGGATTCACAAGCATTCTTTAGAAACCCTTGGCAGGGCATGGGCCCGTGAAGATGTTCTAGGACAAACTACTTTATCATTCTTTGTCATCTCTGCCACTGTTGAATTGCTCCTTGCCACATGCTGCTGCAAGGATTTCTCCAAAAAAAGTAAAACATCCCATACGTGTTTGAGAGTGATGTAGCTCAAATGGTCTCAGAACTGAAACCATGCTCACTTGAAAGTGTGGCATTTCACTGGTTCCTCAAACACAATTGGGACCAGAAGGCTGTTTATAAATACTCACTTTTATCCACAAGTGTCAATCAATACAAGCTATATGATGATGATGATGATGATGATGATGATGATCAGCTTCAAGTCACTTTCGTTATCTACACAAACACTTGTAAAGGAGATCTAATTTCTTTGTGGATCACGTTCTATAAAAGTCTCGAATATAGCCATGGTAAGTAAACGTGTTTTGTAAGACTTCTCATTTAAACGTTTTAATTTTTTAGATAGAATAGAATTAAAACTACATAATTTAAAATGGCTGAAAATTAAAATACAAATATTCAAGTACACTGAATCCTAATTCATTGACTGTTGCACTCGTTCTTCCCATGTACTGTTCTGCCTGTGTACTGTACTAATTGATCACTGACACTTGGGAATATCAGACACCAGCTGTAAACCCTTCTGAAGCCAGTTGAATAAGGCAGTCATGCAAACCTATTGTGTGTGCGCTCTATGTGTTATACTGCCAACTAATGGCTAAATGTGGAAATGTAGCTGGCTTTTGGAAAGCCAATTAAGAATAAAACTAGGGAATATTTCTTCAATCATCCATTACCAGAGGAGCCAGTGCACAGTGTTAACTGATGCTATCCAGAAGCTATGTGTCCTCAATCTCTTGTTTCAGTGGACCGTTGAGTTTATCCAAGAGCTCCGCCAAGAACACATATACCATTACTCATTCTCTTTGAGTGGGAGTTTTTTTTTTTGGGGGGGGGAACACGATTAGTGTTGATGAAAGGCGAAATGTTTTTAAAAAAAAAAAAACTGCTGAAATGCTTATTAAATAGTCTGACTTTTTAGGGCATGGTGTCGTATCTTTCATTCATTCTATCAGGTGACGGATGAATCAGCACTGTTAGTCTCACGATTCTGGGAGAATGTGTGAGTTTGTGCGCGGTTTGCTGTAAATGTATTTAATTTGCATTTATTAATTTAGCTCATGCCTTTTTCCAAGGTGACTTAGTGTTGGGTTTGTCTCTTAAACCGAAATCATTTCATTGCAGTCTGGAGGTGAGAAGCAGTATTAGTAAGTCTGTTTTTAAAACTATGCTGCATTTTTGACCTGCTGACTTTGAACACATCCATGAAACAACCTATGAACTAGATGAAGTAGATGCATTTTCACAAGTTCTGTGTCCCAGTTGTCATTATTTATCCATGTCTTCACCTTAACATGAAAGTGTGAATTATTACCATGGGCTGGTTCTGCTTTCCACTAATATTCTCTGTTTTGGCATAGAAAATATTTCATCATTTATTGGTACTGTGGCTGAACTAAACAGACAAAGAGCAAGAGAAATGAGCTTTGCAAATAAGTTTATTTAATAAAATTTTCAGCAGTTGTTTATTTTGCCGTCTTCACACTGTGACTAATGTGGGCTCGGCCCATTTTTCCTCTCCATCTCTGTGCCTGTCAATAGGCAGTGAACCACCACTCTACAGCGTTGGCTTCAGCCCTGAGGAGGCGGCCAGGGGTTCTTCGGAGGAGTACGATGACTGCGCCGCCTTTGAGGTGAACACCTTTACTGCTTTTACACAAAACCATCTCCTGACACAGCATACTGTCACTTCTGTCTGTTGTGCTGTCATCCGTCGCTGCTCCGAATTTTCACTCCTGCTGGCCCTTTTGATATCGAAACAGTCATTTTGATTCTGAATATTTAACTTAGTAAGAGGAACAATCTGCTATGGAAGGGGTTGTTTACAAGTGGGTCAGTATCTCATTGTGAGTATTGAGATCCTGGACTCAAGATGTGTTTTACAAATATGTCCCTGCACATTTTAACTGAGGTTAGTGTCTTGAATTCCTTGGCTGTCTTAAGCTTTAGACGTGTGTATTTAAACTCTGCATGCACCTCCATTATGCCGATCTGCTGCCATTTTTCAGAGCTGTCAGTGTCCAGCAGTGTAACGTGAACCGCCATTCTTGAGATATTGTGTGTGTGTGTGTGTGTGTGTGTGTGTGTGTGTGTGTGTGTGTGTGCGCGCACGCATGTACACGCCGTTCTTGTTTATCTTGCCTGTATGAGCAGCTGAACTTGTAGCGTCACAGCACTGTCCTCTGCTGGTCGAGTGTCAAAGACCAAAATTGAGTATGAGCAACAACTGGCCTTAATCCTAGTGATTTGCTGCAATACACAAATTTGACCAAATATATCATGAAAGTGGCACAAAAAACATTCACAATACTACTAAGTGAAATTAACATTAGGCAGTCCTTGTTGTTCTGTATCTTTAATGAGAATTGTCTGAAAATGTTTTAAGAAAAAGTATATAAAAATGCAAGATTTTTAGAAAATGTGCAAAATACATAATGTGCCAATATTGTTTCATCTCTATTGCTTGAACCATTTTTCACAGCTTTTCAAAGCAGCAATGAATGAACGTACAAGGAGTGGGTGGGACTGTTCGCCCTGGGGTCGTAACTGGCACCCCTCCCTATATCCACCTCAGTGGGCCTTTTGTGCTGCTCTGTTTGCTTTCTAAACAAGCTCTCCAAGGCAGCTGGGTAGAGCATGTGGTGAGGGCACTCCTTCCTGCAGTGCAGTCCCAAACCCTCTCAGCCCCTGCTGCAGGTACAGCACCACTATTGTTGTATGTTTGACTGCAAACACGGGCTCTGTTCATCCCCCAATTCAAGGGCATCTGCTGGAGGTCAGTATGATCCTGTGGGTGTAGGTGTTTGTCCCCAGTCCTTGAATGAGGCATTATGGGTTTCTGTGGTCCTGCCACATGTCAAGTGTGGCCCCGCTGTGTCATAAATGGCTTTGTATGTCCATAGATTGACGCAACATCTGTGTTCATCTGCAAAGCCCGAAGCGGCTTCTCTCGTATTCCATAGTATTCTGCCATTCAGTGTCATCTCTGCCAACGGTGATGATGAATGTAGTATTTACAGTTTATTTAGCAACTCTCCCTGTATATGTCAGATGTTGAGCTCTGACATGATGGCACACCCTTTGTGCGATTCATGCACTCCCCCACCCTTGTTGGGTTGTGGTTTTATCTTTTGAGTGTGTCTAGGAAGACAGCGGTATTGTTAAAAGTACATTGTCATGGTTGACTATATGGTCCTTGAAACCTCCCAGGCTTAAATTTATTTATTTAACCAACACTTTTCTCCATAGCAGCTTGCAGTTATTTATACTGCAGAGTAATTTTTACTGTGCAATTCAGAGTAAGTACCTTGCTCAAGGGTACTACAACAGGAACATGGATTAGAGCCAGGGTTCTTTCAGTGGAAGACTGCAGCTCTAAACACTATGGTATCAGGTGCCACCACTATTGTACCATGCCTCGACCCTGTGGTCTGCAGACTTTCCACTCATTTTGAAGAAATGTACACAGCACTATATTTTGGAATATTTGCCTGTGATGTCTTGGCAGCTTCTGTCAACTTCGGCACTAAAGGCAGACCTTACATGCAAGGCACGGTGGCACAGCGAGTAGCACTGTTGTCTTACAGCGTCTGGGTGGTGTGAGAGAACATGGGTTCGATCCCCGCTCAGTCACTCAGTGGGTTTACTCCGGGTGCTCGTTTCCTCCCACAGTCCAAAGACATGCTGTTCAGGTCCCCCCATAGTGTGTGAGTGACATGGAGAGTGTGTTTTGCTGATGAATGGATGAGTGACCCATTGCAAGTAGTGTATTTAGCAGTGTAAGTCACCTTGGTGAATAAGGTGTGTGGGCTGATAACACTAAATAGTATCCATTGTAAGTTGCTTTGGAGAAAGGTGTCTGCTAAGTAAATAAATGTAATGTACATGCACACCAGAGTCCCACTGAGGGATGATGGGTAATGGATGTTTGTGATGGAGTGGTCTGATTGCTTTAGAAGTTACACAGTGGCACATGTCATTATCAGTGCTGACAAATAAAGACACACACACACACACACACACACACACACACACACTTTCCTTAAAACAATTAGCCCCCACCATCCCTTAATTATAAAGTCTATCTTCAGTGGTCAATAGTCAAATTGCACCGTGAACCACTTTGCAGCACTTCTGAGGCTCTTCAGTGCTGCTCACTTCTTCCCAGACTGGCAAGCTGCAATAGCTGGAGAAGCAGCAGGCTGTGTTCTGGGGTTTGGTTGAGAAGGCAGTGAGCACCCGTTGCAGTTTCCTAGCTGCGGGAAGGGGAGAGCACATCTGCCATGTTGCTTTTTTTGACGCCTGACCTGATTAAGCTGTTGGAACGCTGATCCGAAAGTGGCGGACCTCCACTGGCACTTGCTGTAACTTTGAGGAATACGCTGCGCACATTTGTCTGAAGGATGCAGAGAAGTGTTTTTCCACTGTTAACCTCTTTCTTGAGTTACTGTAAATAAGTTTGACTTTTGGTCAGGCTGGTGTGACTCTTTTTCTTTGATTTTCTCACTTAACATGAGATCCGAGGGGCAGCAGCCCTACCCCCCAGCCTAGGCCCCGCCCACCTACGTCTTGCGCCTCCTGCCCTTCGGACTTTTCCCTGAGAACCTGGGGTAGCTGCGCATGGGGTGGCGCCCTGTATGTCTCCTGCTGCACTCGGGGTTAGCAGGGGGTGGACACAGACAGCCTTGTGTTCTTCTTTTTCCTCCTCTGGACTCTGGTGTTGAATATGGTGGGCAACCTTTCGGGTCCCCTGCGACCCGTCGAACTGCTGCCATGGCAGGTAGGGGCTCTGCAATGTAGCGGGTGGTCCAGTACTCCCCACCTGGCAGACTCTGTAAAAAATGAGCCGCGAAGTGCTTCCTGTATCTGCTCTCATTTGGGAAACCGGTTGTATTGTCTGGTCTTTGTCTAGAAGGACAGCTTCCTTAGTTCTTATTCTCGAAGACAGCCGTAGTGTCTGGTACAAGTTGATGAGAAATGCTTTAAGGTTCTTTAAACTCTTGAACAGATTCTGCTGTCAGGAAGACTGTTTAAATGTGGTCCTCAGGTAGTACAAAGTATGACCAGGTCTCTTATCAGTATGAATCACAGGCAGAAATCAGGCCACTTGTAATCGGTTCTTTAATATGCACCTTTTGCATAAGCACCTGAATAGGTAAACTCATTCCCTCAAGGACAGAACACTGGCGCTTTTACATAAGGCTACAGAGCATTAAAATCTGTTGTATGTATCTGGTGAATATAAATTCTTAGCTTGGGCCTTTAAAAAAAAAAAAAAAAAACTCCTTTGATTTCCGGCTTTTGTCTGAAAAAACTTAGTACCAGTGTCCTGATGTACTGCCGAGCTCTTGATCTTTACCCCCCGGTGAGTTTTTAACCTTCTCATTTTTTTTGTTTGTGCTCTGCCCCCTGCAATCCTGCAGCAGAACGAGGTGACAGACAGCGCCTACCTGGGTTCGGAGAGCACTTACAGTGAGTGTGAGACGTTCACGGACGAGGACACGGGCACATTGGTGCATCCCGAGCTGCACGAGGAGGTCGAGACAGACAGCGCCATCGACACCGCGCTACACGACCCCGACGATGCCGGTAGCAGGTCAGTATCACACAGCTGTGGCACGCCTGACACCCTGGGCCAGCTGGATGTTAGATGATTCTGGACACTGGATCAGGAATCTACTATGGCGGCATCTTTGCATGGGCTCTGGGTGCTCTGGGTCACGTTGTTGAGACGATTTGCTGTATAAATGTGAACTAAATTTAATGATGGTGATTATAATCATTACTGTCATCATCATGATTAATTTCATTATTGTACTAGTACTGCTTTCACACCCAAAGGGACTTATGATGAAACACATTTAAATATCTGATTACTGTATTGGAGCATCTTGCACAAGGACAGCAGCCTCTACAACACATCTATAATGTGGATAGATGTAGTTTTCTACATGGTTACATTTCTGTCATGCTTATGGCACGCTTGTGCTGAATAATATCTGCAGTAAGTGAATTTGATTTGAATGCAGCTGCTACCAAATTGATAATTCAGTAGTGGTGTCAACAGGAAGTGAATCACGATGATCCAGTTACACCGGTTCTGTTATTAGATTGTCACCTTGTCCATATTTTTTAGAACAGGCACATACACTGGTTTTTAAAATCTTGGTATAGCTGGGCTTCATGTTTCGTCTGCATTTATTTGTGACAGTGCAAGTACAATGATCTCTCTCCGAATGTCTTTGCACAATCCTGCATCCCACGGTAATGTGCTTGGTTGTATGTAAATATTGGGCCTAAACCTTTCAGGTGGACCTTGTTTGATTTGTTTTCCCTTTGTCCCAGACTCTGCACATGACTGACGGGTTATTTTTGTCATCATTATTATTCTGTCGTCTTCTGTTGGCACTGTGAATGGAGGTTGAAGTGCTAATGAAGTGTGTATGTGTATGTGGGGTATGCAGAAGCAGTGGGACTTCAGCGCCCCAGGAGTGACGTTCTCCAAAAGCCGACTGTTCGAACGGCTGGGGTTGCCATGACGTCTGAGCACTGTTTGAGAGCGTCGATAAGACTGCAAAAAGGGGGAGGTGCTTACATTTTAAAGCTCCAGTGTTTGTTCTTTAGTATCTTTTATTATTTTAACAGGTGGAATTGCTGCTGTGGGTGGCACTGAAACGCAGCCTGAGCTTTATTACATTTATTTTTCCGATATAAAATCCCTTGGCTGCCGCCCTTTCACTTTGCGCTGCAGTTATGTGTAAATTGTCATAAGTGCAGAGGAATTTTTGGGAGAAATAATAATTATAAAAATGTACCACATGCTTTCAGGCTCAAGTGCCAGCTACTGTTAAACTGAGCAAAATTCTGCATTTCATAGATTCACATTTGTTAAATAATTCTGGTCATAGCTACTGTATGTAAATTAATATCAACATATATTTACATAATCACACTTTGTTGACTGAAATGGTATTGTACAATTTTTAAACTTTGTATTGTGAGACATACGGGGTCGCGGGGAACCGGAGCCTACCCGGTAACACAGGGCATAAGGCCGGAGGGGGAGGGGACACACCCAGGACGGGACGCCAGTCCGTCGCAAGGCACCCCAAGCGGGACTCGAACCCCAGACCCACTGTGTGTGTGTGTGTGTGTGTGTGTGTGTGTGTGTATTGTGAGACATTCTTGATTTCAAAAACACTACATTACATTTATTAGATTTTCTCGTAAACAGCGAACAGTCATTATCAACTAGGATTTAGCAGACAGCTTTGTCCATGGTTATTTATGAAGCTAGATATACTTCACTAGTGTCACTGCAATCTTTCTCTCATTTCTGCAATAGAGCAATACAACATTCCTGCATATTCACACACACTACAGGGAGTTTAGAGTATCCCGTCAAAAGGTTCCACATGTCTTTGGGCTGTGGGAGGAAACCCTGAACATGGGGAGAACATGCAGAATCCCCTTAGACTGAGCAGGGGTCCAACCCGAGCTCCGTTGCACGGCCCAGGAGTTGACGCCACATTTACCCACTGTGCCACATAGTGACGTGAATTACATGTATTTACACTCACGTTTATTCATTCAGCTGACACTTTTCTCAATCATAAATGTAAAATCAGCATACTAGGCATGATTTGTCGAAGCACGGTTATTTTGATAGCACTGTTTTTGCTGGAACACATTGCACATTCTATAGCTGGCTATAGAATGGTGTCTGATGGGAAATCCAAATGTGATCGTAACAGGTTGTTTGGTGTAAATTTATAAAGGTGGTCATGAGAGAAGTTGGTCCAAAAGAGATGCATTTTGAGGTATAGAGCGCAGCACACTTGTTTTGGTATAGGGAGTGACGAGATACAATAGGTGTTGGGTCCAGATCCTTTGGCTGTGTTGTAGGTCATGACCACACTCTCTTGAACTTGATACAGGCAACTACCAGAAGCCAGTGGAGAGAGAGAAGGAGGGGAGATGAATGGTAATATTTGTATGATGCTTTGGTCTGGCTTTACAGTGATTTACTCATCTGTTTAGCATTATATTCGTAATGTTTTTATTCAGGGTAAGTGCCTTGATCAAGGGTACCACAGCAGTAGGAAGTGGGATTTGTTGATGCATGTACAGTACACAGAGCTTTGTTCAGGGTTGTTAATTTACAGTGAGATGAAAAAAAACAGTATAAATTGAATAAGAATGCTCAGAAAGGATTTAGAAATGGTTGCTGTGCAGTTCAGCTCTAAGATGCATACTGTACCAGATCTTGTAAAAGCAGCAATTTTTTTTTTGCTTTATCAGGATTTTTAGACCTCCTGCAGTCTGGCTACTTTTTTTCAAGGTGGTTTTCAATATTGCCGAACTATCGCACCGAATTATTGAGGCCCCTGAGGTGCTGTGAAAGCTCAAGACCTTGATTTGCTGTCCAGGAAAGAGTCTGGGGGTTTTCTCCTGGGGCCCAGGTGTTGGCTTGCAGTAACTTGCGTGTGTTCTGGCGGCGTGTCCAACTCCTGGAGAACCTCCTTTTTTTTTTTTTTTTTTTTTTTTTTTTTTTTTTAAATTTAAAAAAAAAAAAAAACCTCTGAGATTTTAAGGTTCTTGTGAAGATTCCACAAAGTTTTTAATTTTCATACCAAATTCAAACCGTTAAATATGTTACTTTGTATTATTTCTATATTTTTCTGTAGTTTTTCCTTTGATTGGTATACAGAAACTTATTACTGCACTGCAGGCCATGTGTATTTTTTTTTTTGTTTTATTCTGAAATGATTTTCATATTGCTGTCTAATACTAAAACAGCACTAATACAGTAATTGTGAGGAAAGGTAGCAGGATTACAGAACTGCTGCCTCACTGTCTGTTAACAAGCAAGATTAGCAGCAGCCACCTGTTCTTCCTGTACAGCCAGACAGCAGGCATACGGTGAGGTTTTCCAACTGACGTCGCTAAAAAAAAAAAAAAAAAAAAAAACCTGCATTTGGTATAAAATATTACTCGGGTAATAATGGGATTGAGGCAAAATTGTTGAATTTGAGCTGATGAAGACCTGGTACTCAACATTCTTCTCAGGTGATAGGTGTTTCCCAAGCCTTTAGATGACCCAGGGATGGGACAGGAAGCCAGGAGATGGGGATGGGGGTATGGAGAAATGACCCTGCTTATCTGCTAATGGTACAGCCAGTGGGGCCCGGCCTGATGACAGATCAGCTCCGACTGACAGGGACGTGTTTTTATTTCCTCTTTGCTGGAAGACCTTGAATAGCAGGAAGTGTGTAGCTGACTGTTCTGGACTGCGTCACCGCCTCCTATTTCTCCCCCTCACTCTTCCTTTCCATGCAAGTCAGCAGTCCTCGACTTGCGGCACTTAGCAGGATTTTCAAAGGTCGCCCCTCCGCTCCCGCTGAACCTCCCCAGACCTTATCGAAATACTTACGGAAAAGTGTGTGCTCAGAATGAGCATTTGTGGGGTCATCATTTACAACAAAAATAACCTGCTGACACATCGCAGCTGAGTGTTTTTCAAGAAAATATCTTGCTGATGTGGTTGTCAGTTGTTCCAATTGCTGTCGAAGATGAAATGTCCAGGAAAACTGTTTTTTGAAGAGGGGTCAACTTGTGAAATGTGTGACGTATGACCCAGTGTGGGGTCCCACTCTGCCCTCTCTATATATATTTGTCCAGTATACTATGGGTTCAACATCCAGGGCCTTGGTTAGAGCCTTTTCCTAGGGCACATTCATCTGTCTCCCAGAAATCCCCACAGAGCCACTTTTCTGCTGAATCCCTAATATATCAAAAGGATGATTGTGACGGTCCTCAGTGAGAGACGGATCATCATGTATCCTGAAGGAACAGCTCTTGAGGACATAGTTGATGCTGAGAGAGACACGGGGTGGTGGGGGAGGGGGGCTTCTCTTTTTTTTTTTTTTCCCTCTCTTTCTTTTCTTCAAACTTGCAGCTTGTAGAATCAGGGTGTGGTGGTGGAGGTGAGGTTCTGCCTGAAAGCTTCATATAAAAGAGCAACGCAATCGCAGAATCGCCATCACCCCCTCTTTTTGCTTCAGTTTTGAAACCCCTCCCCCTCGTATCAGATTCACAGGCTGCAGCATATTCTCGGGATTAGAAATTAAACAGGATTACTCCCCATCCGCTCCACCATAGGGTCACGGCAGCTCTTGTTTTTCCAGCCAGAAATAAATCAGATTAGGCCACTTCAGCTCACTGCTCTTGGTGCCCAGTGTGAACGCCAGTGGCATGGTGTTCGTCTGCTCACTGTTCAGTCACACCAGGAGGTTGCTTGCATCCCACGGTTCCCTTTGAAGGTTTGGTGGCCCATACACAAGCGGTGGAGGATGCCATCCCTGTCATCGCACGCACTCCGTGCAGCGGGGCCGAATTGTGGGTGAGTACCACACCAAGGTCGCTCTGTCACCTCTGCAGCCAACATGGCAGCCAGTCTTCAAACGTTGTATGGTCCACAGCTCAGTGCTGCTGTGTTTCCAGAAGGTTTCCTGTGTCAAAGTCTATAGTGTTGACTCTGGTGGACTAAACACATGAACCGATAGCAGCAGGTGCTGCTAATAACTGAGTTTAGGCGCGATATTGTGTACGTGTGCCATCAGTTCCGACTACGGGAACGTCTCTTTCTTTAGGCTATGGCTTTCACCCGTAGAAACGAGGACCGTTTTTAATACTGTCAGCAGTTTTGGGCTTACAGTTTAAGCTTAAGAGCTCAGGTGGGGGGGTTGAAGTATTTAATAAGTTTCCGTCAGTGTAGTTCAGGCTGTTTGTCATTTCCACCATGGAAATTGGTTTTAGTGTATTGGCACAGGACAACTCATGTATAAAAACTGTCCAGCTTTCAGATCAGCCATGTGATGTAAATCACCATTCAGATGAAATCACTGCTCCAGGTGCCTGGCTTTATAAGATGACAGTTTGTTCTTGGATACAGGTTTCCTTGCTGTAAAGTGGGATATTTACCAGTTTTCTTCTTCCTGTTATATTCTGTCTAAAAAAAAACAAACTTTGTTCCCAAGCTTTGAATTGTAACTACAGGATCAGCTTTTAATAAGTGTTTTATTACGTTGTGTCTGGTTTATTTTCATTGTTACACTAAATGTCAAGCCATATTAAGACCAGCAGCATATAACTTATTGTGTTTTATATGTGGCTTTCAACATATTTGTGTAGTACAGTAGTGGCTGAAGTCTCGTGTAAAGCAGTGCTGCTTAAAGAATTTAAGCCCCCCCCCCCCCTCCTCTTAAGGATTTCTTAACCTTTTTATGCCCTGGACCCCTTCGACAGTCTGGTGAACCATATGGACTTCTCAGAATAAGGTTTTTAAATGCATTAAATACATAGGATTACAAAGGAAACCAGTTTGCAATAGAGCTGTTAAAATAAATATATATATATATATACACACACACACACACAGAATTAAAGGAAAAACAAAATTTTAGTTAGAAGTAATTTTTTCCACCACCCCCAATCCAAATTCATAGACCCCCCCTAACATCTAGGAGTTTGTGGACCCCATGTTAAGAACCCATGCTTTAAGGAGAGCAGCTTTTAGGAATAATGGTTGGATGCTCTGCCTCCAAATATTTATTCTGTTTTAGTACATGCAAGTGATCTTCCAGCTTCTGTTCTGAATTCCCTTTTAATGTGGACCTTGCTGGATAGGTTTCATTGTTTTTTTTCCCCTGACGGACAGGTGATTTCCGGCAAATATTGCCATGAACATCCTGAGACAATTGGAGCCAGAGGGGTAAAATCTGCTAAAATAAATGCAAAATAACTGAAATCCTTTTGGTTTTTCTTTGTTTATAGGTTTGTTACCTCCACTTTGGAATGACAATACCTTTTGTGTAAACAGAGGTTTAATTGTAATTAGAGGGTTTAATCTACTGAAAGCTCACTGTGCAGTGTTTGCCAGACATTATGACCCACAATGCTGTAAGGAGAGTGGGTTGTATGGCCTGGGCTTCCCATGCCTGACTTAGTGCCCTGCCAGTGTCCCCTGCTGGGTCCAATTGCGGTATACAGACTTTGATTATGAGGTGAAAATGGCGCTACATGTTAAAGGTAAAGCAGGTTTCGCTGTTGTATTAACATACAGTGCTGACACACACAGCAGATCTCAGTGACATCTTTTACATCTTCTGAATAACAAAGGTTTTCTGTATGTTTTGGGATGTCTTTGCAGTTTGGTTTGCTGTTGTTTATCTGCATCAGTAAATGTCATATTAAAATGAGCTGTTGGTTATTTAAGGATAAGCTTTGAGGAAACAAATGAGCCCTTTCCTTCACTTTGATAATGGACACCACAATCCTCCAGCATGGCATGTTAATGCACCTCCTCGTACATGTGTATTGTGCATAAGTACTTAGAGCCTGTCCTTTATTCAGATTAGTGTAAAAAGATCTGTGAAACCTGGCTGTGGAGTTGAGATACTGTCAAGTCCACCGTGGAGGACGTACAAGCATTTCTGTTCTTTGTGATTGTGTCTTTGTGTATTTACATCTGCTCTTTCTTCTCCACAGGCTCTCGCTGGGCTCTGAGCTCAACAGTCACTCACTGGTGACGGTGATCGGTGGAGAGGAAGAGCATTTTGAGGACTTTGGGGAGGGTAATGACTCAGAGCTCCTCTTGGAAGGCCCCGATAATATGGAGAAGGAACACCGCTCGGAAAATCAGGCCCACAGCTCCACCCTACTGCTCTCACCCAGGTACTATTGAGGACTTAGTCCTCTCATTGTCTCTCACACACAGTCACTTGAAGGGGTCCTCTCACTGCAACACACACGAACACTGGTCATTCAATGTCAAAGGAGCCTGCTGATTGTACTGTTTCACATTACTCTTGTTATAGATTGCTATCAGTTGATATTGTCACTGTTTTCAAATTTTCATTGCCAGTGTGTTAACTAGGACATAATTACAGCTGCGGGAGCCAAGGACAAATAAGTGTACTGAAGAGCTCCTGTTTGCTTCAGTACAATTTTCTCTTATGCTTTTGAGCTTTGAGCAATTCTTTATGTGAGGCAATGACCTCACTGGCAGTATCTAGCCAAACGGAAACTTTGCGGTACAAGATCCTGCTCTACTGCACCTTGTTACCACCGCTTACCTGCTTCTGGAATAAGTGACCCATTATCTTGATTGCGTCGGCCAAGAAACCTCGCAGCAAGATAATCTATTGACAGCACTGTGTTACGTTATTGTGACGTGATGGAAAATGAGGGGGTGTCATTGTGGGGAACCTTAACTGAAAGGGAACCCTAATTGAATCAGAGTTGTGCAGGAATGCACTGTGGCTGTATGTTTTAATGCTCATTCCAAGATATCAATTGCATAGAGGAGTGAGCAAACCCTGCCGTAGTTGGGCCCCCCGCATCAGTCAGTTTAATTGTCCAAGTCAGACCCCTGGGTCCAAGACCCGCCTGCTCCTCTTTTACGCTGAATGCAGTGTCCACTCCTTTCCATGCTGCTTACTTGGGTCTCTCTTCTGTTTGTGTCCTCCTCTTCTCTGTGGGTTTTTTTTTTTTTTTGGTATTTGTTAACTAGGTTAATGCTTAATTCTTTCTACAGTAATATTATCAAACTCCTGCTCAAGCACTTTGCCCGGGTTCTTAGCTCGTGACTACCTGGCTCGCAGCCTTTATCCAAATAAGTAATTAAGCTTATTCCATGGTACCCAATGGAAGGCCAGCTGTGATCCATGCTGCCCTCCCTCATGGCCAGTTTAAAGAGGATTGTCTGTTTGGTTAGCCCTCTGATAAACCATCTAAGTGGAACGTGCACGAAGAGTGCAGCTGCTTGTATCAAGTGACAACATCTGTGACGTGGAGGAGACCAATTCCACCAAGGGGTTGTTTAAGGGATATGTGGGGTAAGGCCTAGTGAGGACTCTACCTGGGGCGCAGCAGAGCACAGGACAGATGCCAGAAATGTTGACCTGTCTGAGGAATTCAGTCTGTTGTTTCCAGCATGGCTTCCTCTCGAGCTCAGGGCTAATATCCTCATGGTGGGGGCTCTGCTGTTAACGCTCTTACCATGCTGAACATAAAAGCTACATCTCTCCAACACAGAAAGCAAAGATTCAAGGTTCACGTGGAGACACATGTCCGTTTCAGGAGTTCATTTCCTGAGGTGCCCGGTACCACTGAGCTAAGTCTCACTCTTGTATGTCAAATATGACAAGGGAGAGTAGGTGGGTGAATAGAAGGATCCTTTATTGGTCCTGGAGGAAATTGCACAAGACTGCAGTGGCATGCATGCAACAGTTACTGAGAGACAAAAACATACATGTAGTGACAACATTCATGTAGTAACAAAAAGGATACCAGCATAACAGTAAGAAAACAGAGATGAAGCAGTAGGTAGAGGGGGTAGGTAGTGCAAAAAATAGTGACTGACATGCACCAATAGCCATGCAGAGAAGCTGCTGATGCTGCCAGTTGCTCACCTGTCTATGTCCCACATGCGGATCACAGCGGTTCCTTCTACATGGATGTTATGTAACAGCTGCAGGGCAGGGGAGTGCCCTCTGTGTAGGAGGTCTGTGTGAGGCACTTCTACTCTGAGTTTTAGTAAACATCTGCCTTTGAGCAAGTCCTGCTACCCATAATACACTGGAGCCATACTGTAATGGATGAGCACCATATCAAGCACAAGAGTGAGCAAATATGCAATGTGCAGATGAACAAAAAGCAGGACCAGCAGCTCAAATGTCTGTCTGTCTGTCTGCAGAAGAAAGTCTGGAGAGTGCAGTGAGTTCTCTGGGGTGCCTTGTCTGAAGCCTTGTGACTGCAGTGTGGATGACGTCACATGGAGCATACAGCATGGACAGATACCAGATGTAGACTGCTCAGGGTCTGGACTGCTGATCTGCTTCCCAACAGTGACATGTCCAGCACTACACAACCCATTGCTCACAAGCTCACGACCTTTCCTCCCACCGCACTGTTGCTGGTCTTCGTCACCTTGAACAGTCTGAGACGTGTCCGCGATCACTCCCCTGCAGTCTCGGGGGTCCCTGCTCAAGCCCATCAAGAACACGAAACCACCTCTGGGCTAGCAGCTCACTCCCTGTGCACAATAAAACTAATCAACTTTTTGCTTCTGACAAAGATGCTGATGCTGTGGACTTGCCCAGAAGTGTGTAGTGTTATAAGTGTAACCCTTTTGCAATACTAGTGCAAAACATCAGAGGTAAAATGGCTGGGATCGGCACCTGTGTGTTTTGTTTGACCCCACCCCTGACACTTGGCAGACCCATACACACGTGTTCGTGAGTACCTAGTATAGGCCGCACTGACCCCACCTGTCCTCCCCCACAGGATCTTTCTCTGTCATGGTCTCTCCTGTGTCTTACTTCTCCTTCTTCCTTTGTCTCTCGGTCTTGTCCTCAGCGCCGACCCTTTCCCTGCCAGCTTTCAGAGCTTTCTCAGGGAGGAGGCGCTTGACTTTTACTGTAGCCAGTGTCACAAACAGATTAGTCGCCTGGAGGACCTCTCCACACGCCTGAATTTCCTTGAAATGAATAGGTAACGCATGCTCTTCCACCACCACGCCCCCCACCACCCCGCTTCATTCCCACTGTGTTCTCTTTGTGTTTGTGTGCATCTCCCCTCATCGCACTGGTGTGGTCATCACCTCATGGAGTGTATTGAGGTCTTCGATCCTGTTAACTGGTGTACACGCGTGTGCCTACAGTGTGCTGTGGTGCTTTGCGCTCAGTGTGAGTTGTGTGCCTTCTCTTATGTTGCTGGTAGCATAGTGGTTAGAGCTGCTGCCTTTGGATCCACAGGTCGCAGGTTTGTGTCTCACCTTCAGGTGTAGTACCCTTGAGCATCAGCTAAATTAATGTATTTAATTCACAGATCCTGTAGCTGCTGTTGATCTCAGCTTTATGGGGTGTGTCCAGGGCAGAATGACCCTCGAGCATATTTTCTTTAACTGTGCTCCTGGTTGAACCAGTTCACTGTTGTGAAAGGAGTTATTTTTCAGGAAGCACTTTTAAACTGCCCCATTAGTGTCAGCATCAGATGTTATCAGTCTCATTCCTTCCTTTGCAAAGGAATTCCTTTCTTATATTAAGCTGTTTGGTATATATATACTACTTCTGCTGAACTCCCTAATGTTGGAGGAGCAGGGAGTGGCCATGTTTAGAGCTGCTGCCTTCCACTTGAAGGACCCGCGTTCAAATCCCAATGTCAAATCCGGCTGTAGTACCGTTGACCAAGGTATTTGCTCTGAATTGCTCTAGTAAAAATTAGCCAGCTGTATAAATGGGTAAGTAATTGTAAGTTGCTTTGGAGAAAAACAGCAGCTAAAATAGATCAATGTAAATGTGAGCTAATTTAGCAGAGAAACCTGTCCCCTCTAAAAGTTTTTTTTTTTTTTTTTAAATCTTCCTCTCTGCTTTCTTGTAAGATAGGGTTTCAGCTCTGTCCAAAGTTTGCATTCTGGGGAGGTACTGAACCACTTGCTCCAATTTAGCAAAGAGATTTCGCTCCCGTTCTAAGCTCTCCGTGGAGTGAAGGAAGCTAGAGAAAGTGCTGGATTTGACCCCCCCAGAATTGCAAGCTGAAAACCAGCTGCATAGGATAACGTTCTTCTGTAGACGTTTCTGACGTGTGGCAGGTAAAATTAGAGATGACCCAAATGCTCGTCACTGCTCACAAGCTGGCGTGCCAGGTGTGGACTGCAATGCTGGCACACTGTGGAGTGGCATCCCCTTTGACCAAATGTTGCCCACCGTTGAGGTGACAAGTAACCCTGGTCGGGGTTCCTACTGCATGGTCTGCTGTTGTGCCTGTTTTTGGTGATGCTGTTCCCCTAGAGGGTTATGCTGTTGCCTCATTGTAGGCCATTCCTCCAGCACCACCCCCAGCTATGCACTCTTTAGTCAGAGTTGGAGGGTCACTGAAGGGTGGGCTCAAGAGGGAAGGGTCATAGGGACACATTCTGTTTCCTCTCCTCCACTCTTCCTGACTGAAGCATCCTGTTTTTTTTTTTTCATCTTTTTTTCCTCTTGCCATCTCAGCACCAGCAAGAGGCTGACCAGCAAGAAAGTGGCACGGTACGTGAATTTCAGCATTTAACTGGCGGGTAACTAGACTGGATAGCCTGGGGAGGGACAGCAATCCTGCAGTGGAGGACATTGTGAGGGTTGGGGGCCGGGGGTGCAGACCAATGGATGGCACAGGGCGTCGGCATTCAGCGCCCTGGGATTAGAAAGAGCAAATTGGTAGCACAACATGTACTTTATGGTTTAGACGAACGTTAATGATTGTACATGTTGCATCGGTGAAAAGCATCTGCTACATAAGTAGCTGTAAATGTGATGTAGGAGCTCTGACTCAAAGGGAAGTACAGTGGACCCCCACATTGCTAAAAACACAGGAATAAGCAGCTTAGTCCTCTTAATTGGGGGGGGGGGGGCTCTCCTTTAGCGAGGTGCCCCCTACAGGCATAGTTGTACATGTGGTGTTTTGTCTAACAGGGTAAAGAGGTTCAGAATGTAGGTGATGTCCTTGTACCATGATGAATGTGTGGGTGGTAGGATGGATTCACTATGAGGGTAGTTACCTGGTTTTCTGATGCTGGATCATTATAAGAGTGTGTCCCTCCCATGAATGCAGGCACCTGCTCCAGAGCAGCACGCTGACACTGGGCAGCATGGATGACCTGTCCAGGGACATCCTGGAGCTGGCTGACACAGACATCACTGACAAGGTACAGCCCAGAGCGCCGTCCCCTACAGGTGGGACATAGGGGTGGTACCCAGCTTATGAGTAGGAGGTGATGACTGTCGGAAAACTCCATTATAATTTTTCTGCATGGGGCTACGTACACAGGTGATGTTCCTGGAGAAACGCGTGTCAGAGCTGGAAAAAGACTCCACGGCCAACAGCGAGGTGCACTCTCGCCTCCGCCAGGAGAACCTGCAGCTGGTTCACAGAGCCAACGCCCTGGAGGAGCAGCTGAAGGAGCAGGAGACGCGGGCAGAAGACGCCTTGCAGATAGAGATTCGGCGCCACAAGGATGCCATTTGCAAGCTGGAGCGTGAGCGAGGGATCGAGCTGGAGAATCTGCAGAGCAGGTCAGTTGGCCCTTGGCAGCAGCTGAGCCATGTGCCCTGCTCATTCACACCACCATGTCCTGTCTGCACTAGGACTGGCTGTCCCATGTCTTATTAAAGGTTACTGCCCCCCAGTGGTGATCAGCAGAAGTGACCGTTGTAGATTAGCTGTGTACTGCCATATTTTGGTTTGGGTTTTTCCATGAAATCTGTAAAATAAGCCCAGTATTTATTCCAGACCTTTATATTGTACACTGGTACGAATAGAAAAATTAATCTGTGAATACACCAGATGAGATACTGCTGCTTTTATGAATGAAGTATTTGTGTCTTTTTGACACTCTGGAAACCCTTTCTGGTTGTACCGTCCTGTTACTCCAGGCTACAGCAGTTGGATGAGGAGAACAGCGAGCTGCGATCTTGTGTGCCCTGCCTTCGCGCCAACATTGAGCGGTTAGAGGAGGTAAAGCCACCAGTCTGTACTCTCTGTGAGCCCTCCAAGGTCAAGGATGTCCAAATGTGTACGTTCCAGATTGCTTCATGAAGTTTATTTCTTTTGAGGGAAATGATTTGAAGTTGAGGTGTGCACTCCTCAAATGGTTCATGGTTCAGGATGCTCTGGCCAGTCAGCTCATGGTGCTGCAAGGAGTGTGGTTCTCGCTGTGTATCTGGACATGGACAACATGTTTAATACTCAGAGCAGAGCAAACTGAACACAAATGAGAACAGTTTCAAACCTCCAAACCAACTCTTCAGGACTGAGACTGATGCCATAAAGAACATTTTCTCTACAGCTTCAAAAAAGTTTCTCATGATCGTGTAACGTGTGAATATTACGTAAGTAATATGTCGGTGAAAAATTTCTTTAAAATGTGTTCAAAACTGCTTAAAGACTGGACTTTATATCATTAAAAAGCTGTATAGAATCGTTTAGTAAATTATTCAAAAACATATTTCTGCTGTTTCTACTGCTGGAATAAAAGTAGCAAGTTTGTGTCATCAAATTTCTCATTTTCATTTATTTGTAGTAACTAAAGCACACAGGGCCTACTGGCACAGAACCTGCTGGAACATTCTCCTTTCTGACCACCATCTATGTTGCTTTTTATTGCCTGAGGCAGAGAGAGGCACCCTACCTCACCAGTGGCAGTTCTACCTTGTATGGTGTCCTGGACGAACCCCCTGCTCAGCGCCCCCCCTCCACTCCCCCCAAAAAAAAAGCCTCTCGCTCGCTCCCCCCTCCCCTCCTGCTCTCCTTGCAAATGTTACCTCAGGTGTCGCCATTGGATGCCTTGAGGTGATGTCAACTAACCCCGCCCCTCCTCGTATTTCTTAGTAAGAGTACAGGTGTGTGTTCGACTTCATAGAGTGCCTGTGCTGCGCAGTCAGAGCCTCGTATGACATCAAAGTACCGCAAGAGCGATTCGAAAGCATATGGAGGTGCAGTCTGCTCGCGAGACGCTCCCGCGGTACTTTGATGTCATACGCCAAACGGTCTGCGCAGACGTGATGCGCAAATAAGCGGTAAAAACTTCATTGCACTTTTTTTTTTTTTTTCCTCCTCCTCTTTTCCCTTCTCCCCTTTTTGCGCGGGTGCCCCATGCCACCCCCAGTAAGATGCTGCCCATGGCGCCCATGCCTAAATCTGCCACTGTACCTCACTCATGCTCGCTCCCGCTGTCTTCACCACACTCTTTCTCTCCCCCCAGGAGAAGAGAAAGCTGCAGGATGAGCTGGAGGATGTGACGGAGAGGCTGGGTGAAGAGATGGAGTCACGCAGGAAAATGGCGGATAAGCTGTCCCACGAGAGTCACAAACACCAAAAAGAGAAGGAGAGCATGCAGGAGGTGGGCAAGGGCTCCTTTCACTGACCAGGAGACAGGAGCACAGCTAAGTGGTCTGATCTCAGTGCACATGAGTAAGGCCAGTTATCTTAAGCTGTGATGAACACACTGCTCTTCACTCAGTGACATTTTCAGCTTATGAGTAATTTATCATGAACACACTGCCCTTTTGAAGACAAATTGATCCCAGGTTATGGAAAAGGTGAGCTATTGCTTGAAGTGGTCAGAAGTTGCATGGAGACCCTTTTTGTTGTTTGTAGCTGATTGAGGACCTGCGCAAACAACTGGAGCACCTGCAGCTATACAAGCTGGAGGTGGAGGCCCGGAGTGGACGTTCTCCCAGCGCTGGGCTGCAGGAGTACCAGAGCCGCACGCGCGAGGCTGAGTTGGAGCAGGAGATCCGCCGGCTCAAACAGGTGGGGTGCCACGCAGTAGGTGAAGCAGCGCTCACAGTTTGTGCCATTACATTTACACTTATTCATTTAGCACACACTTTTGTCCAAAGCAACGTACATCTCAGCAAATGTACAATTTATGCATTACATTAGGAGAAGGAGACGTAGCTGGAGACACAGCTGCAGACAAAGTCTCAAGCAAACCTAGTTCGTTACCACTTGCTGCACCAAAGTTCATCGATCGAGTAGGTGCATACAACACAGGATAGACAAATCCCAATACCCTCCCACCATTACTTGGGTTGTCAGGGAAGGATATATGTGGCAATACAGATGATTTCTTTAGCCTTACCGCCATACTGTACCCTGCCTTTGTATCTCTTGTCTGTGTACAGACCTCTGCTGTTTTTTTTGTTTGTTTTTGGTTCACTCTGTGTCACTGAGTCAGCTGGGACATAACCAAAATCTTTCCCCTGCAGGACAACCGCAGCCTGAAGGAGCAGAATGACGAACTTAATGGTCAAATCATCAACCTTAGCATTCAGGGGGCCAAGAACCTGTTCTCCGCCTCCTTCTCAGAGTCTCTGGCTGCAGAGATCAGCTCCGTGTCCAGGGATGAGGTGAGGTGAAATGTTTCTCGTTAGCGAACAACAAACAGTGACATTCGGTATGATGATAGTTACAGAAGTATAGAGTGACACCTTCTGTATTTTTAATGCTTCTTTACGATAATTGCACCCTACACTGAAGTCTTCTGTTTTATTTTTTCCTTGTTTTGTCAAATGCTGCTCATAGTCATGTCTTCTAATAAATCTTTGTTCTGTTCTGTTTCAAGTTAATGGAGGCTATTCACAAACAGGAAGAGATCAACTACAGGTTGCAGGACTACATTGACCGCATCATTGTTGCCATAATGGAGTCTAACCCTTCCATCCTGGAAGTGAAGTAGCAGCTATCCTCCCTTCTGGTTCTTCTGGGCGCCCCTGGTCCTACACTCCTCCTTTCCTTGTCCCACTGGATATTGAAGAACTTTTGCTATATAAAAATATACTTGTATGATTCAAGACTCTGCCATGTTTCCAATGGTAGATGTGGATTCAGGGTTTGGTGTTATCCAGGGAATCATTGGACCATCCCTTGTGTTTCCTTGTTAATCGTGTGCGTGCGTGCGTTTGTGGTTGATTCTCGGTTCCTGTGACTTCCCTGTAGTTAAGGGTGGGAGGGACCTGGGTCTTCACTCTCTCTCCCCCTGCGTCTGTGTGTGGGTGTGTGTGTCTGGGTGCTGTTTGCTCTCAACCCTTTCACTAGACATTTGTGTAAATGAGGTCTCAGCTGTTAGGGTGTGATGCTCTGTTTGGGAGCTGACTCTCCAACGACTGGGCATCTTCTCCGACCGTTTTCATCCTTTAAGGGTCTGTCACTTTGGAGGAGCAATCATAGCTGCTGGTTATTTATCAGTTGTCACAATAAATTATTGATTATCAGGCTCCCGGTGCCTGGCAGCTCTGCAGTTGGCCGCTCTGTGAGCTGTTTGCCAAAGGAACTCAACCCTGCATTTACCCCAAGTGAACCCCCACTTAATGCCTTCACTCTCTCACATTTTAGTATATTGCCCACTTTGTTTATTGTTGAGGAGTTGCGTGTTGCTCCACTTGGGTAAGACAAAACAGAAAAAGCATTCTGTGCAGGGTCTCAAGATAAAATTAGACGGCAGCCGACAAGTAGTTAGGCCATGAAATTGCACCCTTTAGATTTATTTTAAAGTTTAGTCAAATCTGAAATGTATGATGCACTAGTTTGAGGATTAAGCCACTGTTCAGTGAAACAGACCTGTTTATACAGAAAAAATGATCTGGAGGAGATGGCTTTTTTTACATAGGCTTCTAGTGCGGACCACAAAATGCATAAATGATTTGAGTATGTTTTGTTTTTTGTTTTTGCTTGTTTGTAGCACATCAGTCTGGCTACCCAAGTGATGGGCAATAGGTACGGTAGAGGGGTAGTTGCCCTGAGGGTCAGCATGTGGAATGATAGTCCCAAGAGCCCTTGAGTTCTGTCTCTGTGTGTTTTTGTGTTTTATGTGTGTTTCTTTAATTGACCACTCCTGGGAGTAGGTGGCCCTCCAGCCCACAGCTGCTGGCTCAGATAAGAACAGGGTCACATCTGAAGGTGTCGGAGAAGAACGGCAGAGGATCGATCCTCTGTGTGCTTGAGTTTGGGGAAGGAATTGCCAGGGTGGAGCAGTCAACCATTAAGCTGACTTCTGTCCAGGAGTCCTGACCCTTTGAAACTCACTTTGAACGTCAAAGGTCACCCTGACTTTATGAAATCCTCACAAAAGGCGTTTTCAAAAGACTGTCCTTGTCATTGAAATTTTTTCTTTAAATTATTCCCAATTTTTTAAAAACACCAACCTGTGAATGCAACATCCAGATAGGAGGAAAAAGTGGAAGAATTAATCATAAAAAATGCACTTCAGCTTCTTACGGCACAATGTAATTGTTGGGCTTCATCACTACATGTCTGTTAAAGGCTAAGGCTACGTGCAAGAGTTTGTGAAGCAAATCACAAGTCCTGTTGGCAGTGTGTTGGATTTCCACTAATTTGAGGCAGAGGGACATTTAAGAAATGTATACAGTAAAACCATGTTGAGAAGAACTAATTAAAATTTTAAAGTACAACATATCTTGGGAGGGACCAGTTCGCTCTCGTCTTTTTTTTTTTTTTTTTTTTTCCCCCCCCTTTCCCCTCTCCACTGCAGATAGCTGTGTAGTTCCTCACTTGCTCCTTCTTTCTCATCTGTATTCAACAAACACAATGGTTGTGACTTACATTCTAAAGTGCTGGGTGCACTGCGTCGGTGTTCAGCAGATGAACAGAAACTGTACTACATCACGACACACGGGACCTTCAAGAGGCAGTTTGGATCTCCTACTCAGCAGTCTGAGGGCTTTGAAGCTCTTGGTTCATAGAGACACTTGCCTTAGGAGGAGGAGGAGGACCCTGAATCTACAAACGCATGGCTGTTCTAAAGCAATAACCATAATGCAGGAGAAGATCTGGTGGAATTGTTAGTCGTTACCAACAGGATGGACATCTGTAGACTAAAGACAGGACTGGACACAAAAGGCAGAACACCAGCCGTACACCTGTGGGCAACAACCTGAACGCATGATCCACCACATGGAGAACTCTGGTGTCTCAGCAGCCACTTTGTTTTGTCTTGGGTGTATTATTTTGAATAAAGAAGTCGTGCAGCTCTGTTCTTGGCAGAGGAGCTAAGGCATTTAAAAAAAGTTGCCTTTGACTGATGGCCCTGTGACGGGACATATCTGTATGTCTGTTCCTCACGGCTGGAGACGCACGAGGAGCATCAGGGCTGCTCTGTGGATCGGCTCATCTCACCAGGAGAACGGAACCTCACCGAACCACCTAAACACTTGCTGCATAATCTTTATTTAGTGCTAAGTAAAATGGCCTTTGGATGTAAATGACTGTATATGTAAACACTCATTTTCTAACTTGTAGCCTTGTAGGTATTTTTATAGAAAGGAGAATAAGAATGATGTAGTTGTCCTCCACTGGGAATTAGCCCTTGTGGGGTGTCTCCTCGAGACCCCTCACCCTTTCACACACACTTTTATTTCTCATGTCAGACATGCAATGAAACACATTTCTCTGCTTTTGTCTTAAGATGGCCAGATGGACACTTATCCATGACTGCCTGGGCCTTTCTGGGTCATGAAGGGAAGGTGGCTTTAAGTTGCCTGACTTGCTGGACATGTATAATGTAGGTGAAGCATTTCTCAGAGAATTGGGGTGGGGTAGCGGTGTGCACTTAATTTACAGGTGTAATTTGCTCATCTAGTGCTTGAGACTTTATCTGCGAGTTTCTCATTTGTTTCATATTTGGAGCTGCTCACTGTAATGTCAAGTCAAAAAGGACACTTTAGGAGAGTGTTGGGCTGTACATGAGAGGGTAACAGGGCAAGCTGTGTTTTTAATATGATTTAAAGCATGGCATGGCAGCTGTTCCCGCAGCCTGTTAATTAGTTTTACGGTGCTGTGTCTTTTGCACTACAGTGCCTCAGATAAGTTTGGGACTTGAAATAACTAAATGAAGGCAACTGCATCAGATGTCTGTACTTATTACATTTCATTTGCGGGATCAACTGTTCACTGTATTATGCACTTTAGTTACCCTTCTGTTGAAGAAAAAAAAAAACAGTCCTGCTTTAAAAATTGCCAAAGAAGGAGTTCAACATGCATCAGTTTGCTAAATCAGTTTGACTACATATCTATTTGGTACAATTCAGTGTCAGACATACAGTGAGCAGCTGAACTGTAGAAACAAGCTTTTAACCAGATCTGAAGTATTTTGTTCTGTATTTTATGTTTTTGTAATATGTTTGCTCTTTAAAAATGTTATGCACAAACCAATGAAATAATCAATGAGGGATGATAGTACTTAGAGGGTCTCACTGGTCAGTCATTATGTTTTGAGATGCTCACACACTCCTCCTACCTAATTTGGGTTTGCTGGTCCAGTACTGTGCATACACCATCTCCGTCAGCCTCTCACTGGTCTAAATATGGTAGGACAAGCAATGTGTAGGCTTGTTAATAATTGTAATGAAGTTTAAATGTGAATATGAATCATTATTTTTTGTAAGACTTTTGCTCTAACTCTAGCTTCCAAATGTCCAAAGAGTTGGTCCTAAGGCACGAATATCACTATTGGGTGCTGCACTAATGGTTCACTAGTTTAAAGACATGAGACAAAGATTTTAAAAAAAAAAAAAAAAGGAAGATTGTAATGTCAAATGAAGTTTATTCAAATTGTGGAGGATACTGTATTAAAAGATCAGTATTGTGTACTGCTGTATGTTGTTTCTTTTGAAAAATTCTGAGAGATGTAATCATTATTGTTTGGAGAATTATAGACTTTCCAAGTCACTGTAAAAAGAAAAAAAAAAAACAATATCGAAAAAGTCTGGTGGTGGTTATTATGGCTGATGTGAAGATATGAGCTCTTATCTGGGTTACAAGTTGCATTGGGTGATTATTATAGTTTACTTGCATTAAGAACTTGAGAAATTGAACTCCATTTTAGAGTGAACCCACAAATTGCACATTTCTAAATTAAATTTGGTACTATGAGCAGCTATCTTGTGCTGCTTTGAAGTTTCAGATCATTTAAATCATTTTATGATATGAATAGGATTATGTTTGAAGAATTTGTTCATTAACACACAACTTGAATTCCAAACACGGTATTTCTAGTCACCATAGTAATGGTGCCAGTTACTTTCTCAGAATGCCCATTTCAGACATTCTAATCATGTTTTTGAGGGGGTGGGGTGCTGCAGTGGGTTTGGCCAGGGCCTGCTCTCCGGTGGGTCTGGGGTTCGAGTCCTACTTGGGGTGCCTTGCCATGGAGTGGCGTCCCGTATGGGGTGTGTCCCCCCAACCCCTCAGCCTTGCACCCTGTGTTGCTGGGTTAGGCTCCGGCTTGCGGTGACCGCATTCGGGACAAGCGGTTTCACTTGCGCACGCGCGCGCGCGTGTGTGTGTGTGTGTGTGTGTGTGTGTAATCATGTTTCCTGTATTGTTTCACCTTCCCTGGTATTAGAAAATAATTCCTTAAAATCCATTCTTAAGATGGGGTCTGGATAACAATCTTTTCCAAAATTACACGAAACATGTGTACCTAACAATCTTTATACAGAACACTCTAATTCTCCCGATAAAGTCTGAAGGAACGACAATGAAGTTTTAGGGAGTTTGATGACAAAATATAACTATCAGTACTACTGCTTAGCATGTGACAGCAAATTTTTTTGTTTTTATTATGCCAGGAGACCATTTCAGAATGGCTTTGCCATTACCTCGGTTTTATTAAAGTTAAAATTACTGCATGCTTACAAAATATTCGTAGAAATTTAGATGTAGGTCTACTTTGTGCTTATTGTAGCTCAGCATCCCACTGCAGCAGTGGAGTGTCCAGCAGGTCCACCCTGAAGCCCTTTCAAAAGGTACCATCCATTTACTGTCAACATGGAAAATATTAATCCCAAAGGAAATCACATTAGCTTATAACAACACAGTAATGACAGAGGACACACTACCAGCATAGGAATCTATACAGTAACTATCACTTTGACAAGTATGCTGCCTTTACCCTTCATGGCCTCAGACTGATTTAGGCCTCTTTCCAGTTGTGCCCACCTTCTGCTCAGAGGCTTCCAGCATCAGCTGTACTAGAAAGGACTCTTTGGCAGCATCTGAAGACCAGCCAGTGCAGATACCATGGTGTTTACCATGTGTTACAAAGGGCACTTTGCATGTTTACCTAATGCTTTTCTCCAGAGCAACTTCCAATGAACTCTATGTAGCATTATCAGCCCACACACCTTATTCACCACAGTGACTTACACTGCTAGATACACTACTTACATTGGGTCACTCATCCATACATCAGTGGAACACACTCTGTGTCACTCACACTCTACAAGTAACTTGAGTCACCAGTCTTCCTGAAGAGCATGTCTCTGGATTGGGGGAGGAAACCCACACAGACAAGGGGAGAACATGCAAACTCCACATAGAGAGCATGGGGGGTTGAACCCACAACCTCTCACACCACCTGTACACCATAAGAGAGCAGCAATACTCACTGTGCCACCATGCTGTTCCAGTAAGAGAGCTTGTTTAGGGTCCTGTGTATACCCCATTTACCCTGTTTAGTGTAACATCGCCCCAAACGATCAGCAAATGGCAGAGCTGATGGCTCTGAGATGCGCAGGTGGGGAATCAAGAAGAGTTGGAATGAAACCCAACTCTTTCCATGGTGGTAATAGGTGTCTCCAGGCTCCAGGTGTCAGGATGGGGTTAAATAGTGTTCTGAGTGTTACTTAGCACTGCATGCCCTTCAGTGGAGACATGAATGGAACACCAGCAAGGAGAAGAGCCTGGAAGAGGATGGAGGAGGGTCCTCAGTGCATGAGAGACAAAATGTGTTCCACACACAGTTATACGGAGCTAGCTGACCAAGGAGACACTTCTACTCATACTGACTTATTACCTGTGTTTCGCATTTCAGAAGGATGTGTTAAATTCCCTACTATGTAATAAACATCGTTTGTTTCATTTAAAGCCACTCTTTTCAATTGTTTTTTTTTTTTTTTTTTTTTTTTAAATACATTTCACTGAACGAATATAGCTGGGATCAGGGAACGGTCTTCGTTGCTGTGCTCATTTTCAGCACGGACGTATTTTATAGGTACAAGCAGACGTAAAGCGGCTGCGACAGGCGCACACAGGCGTAGCGAACACGGACTCATTTAAGAGGCGCACGCACGATGGCAGCGGTGGAGTTTAAATAAAATGCTCACGAATTTCAGAGGAACCTGTTTTATTGTCATTTCATGTTTATCGTCGCCGGTGAGGGTAAACTCATTCATGAATATATTTGTGTAAATATTGAGGAGTAATCATACCTATAGCGAACAAACTAGTAGAGTAAACAAACAAAGAAGACTCTTTCTCTTTCTGTGTTTTCACGTGACGAACAATTATATATATTTAATTATATTTCTGCATGAAGCTCCTGAAATTGAGCTGTGCTGATTGAAAAAAAAAAAAAAAAAATTACTGAGCATACATACAGCCGTGGTTTTGTAACACTCAGAGCACGTTTGAAATTTGTCCAGAGTTTCATCAGTTTGTCCTGATCAGAAATAACTTCTGCCAGTTTTTGTAATTTACTAAATTTAATTCAATTTCTGAATTCTTTTTTTATGTACTAACTGGCAGTTTTAATTCACCTAACAATGGGTGTGACAACTTGTCAGTTTTTGGAGGCCAAACAATATTATCAGTAGTGCTCAGTGGAGTTTAACACAGATTTTGGTGGGCATGCCATGATGTTATGTTTGCTTGAACTCTGAAAGGTGGGCACACCCGATGTGTCCTCCTGTATCCCACCATAACGCCTCTGCGCTTCAAACTCCACCGGAGACAAGCCTGCGCTGCTGGTTACTACAGTTCAGGCAGCTGAACTGATACCACGGTGCTTTTTTACAGTACAGTTTTAAATACGTCGTGTGAGCTTTATAAAGCCTCTATGATAAGACAAACACCAGGCAGTATATTGCTCTTCTGTGCCCTCAGGACCGTGGGGTTAGATGGAAGCGCAGCGCTCCGAAACAGAGGTTCGGCTGGAGGTGAACCGATGTATCCGGACCATCTCTACATCACGCGATGCGGTGGAGGTGGTTGCGAGTCTTCGCACCCTGGCCGGCTACTTGCCCGATGGACCCCACGCTCGCGCCTCTGCCAGCGAGAGGGAGGAATTCGACCGAGCACACTACACCATGGTCCTGAAGGTTCTCGTTGGGGGTCTCCACGCTGACTGGCGGCAGCGTCTTACCTCCGCTGAGCACACGGAGCTGTGGGGTGCATTCTTCCTCCAAGGTCCCCCAGACCAGGCTCTGCTGGTCATTATGGACTGCATTGGCACTATTGGGTGAGTCTTGTGGCAGCAGGTATCATGGTGATTAGAGCTGCTGCCTTGCACTTTACGGACACAGGTTCAAATCCCACCTCCTTCTGTAATTTCCTTGAGCAAGGTACTTAGCCCGAATTGCTCCAGTAAAAATTACCCATCTGTATAAAGGGGTTAGTTACTGAGAGTAGCTTTGGACTGCAGCATCAGCTAAGTGAATATGATGTATTTTTCTAGGCTGATGAGGAGGACTGTGTTCTAGGTCTTTACGGTAGTCATCCTCATGTTTTCCTCTTTCTTCATACCTGGTAGCCAGAGTTCAGGCCAGGACAAGATGGTGGACATCCTCGAGTTGTACCTTCAGAATGGCCGTGTGGGGGCTTTGTTGTGGTCTCGGTGCCAAGGACCTGGGTCCCCGGACTCCCCTCAACTCAGAGAAACCCTCCTGGGACGCATGGTGTCTCTGCCTGACTTAATGGCAAACCGCCTGTACCCGCACAACAGACCACTGTTCCTTTCTGCGCAATATTATTCCTTGCTGGCCCAGGAGTTTAAGTTTGCCTTAGATAAGACTTGCAAAGCTTTGAAAGGTAAGCCACAGAGGTACTTTGTGCTTTTTCTCTGTATATTATTTTTGTGTCAAGTACACAAGCATAAATAGGGGAGATCATATGGGATAAAGACATGATCTTGTAATTAGAGGGTTGTTCATACAAGTCCTAGCTGGCCCTGCTGTTGAACCCTTGATCAAATTAATTATCCTTAAATAGTTAGTTAAATAATAATAAATATTCTTAAATAATTAATATTCCAGTCACTGTGATATGGCCTTTTCCTTCAAGTAATGATACACACTTTGCGTGTTTTGCATGTTTAAATAACGTAACGCATTACTGTGCATACTACTTTGCGACCTTGAGTGTCTCTGTGTCCGCAGATGGACAGGACTGTTCTTTGAGGTTTGTCGCACAGCTCCTGGGGAAGACCTGTGTGCAGGGACACAGTGGTACGTGTACCTTAAATGTACTTATGAGCAGTGTGTTGGATCAGCAGGTAGCGCTGTTGATTCATGAATGTGGCCTTGTGTGTGTGTGTGTGCGCAGTTTTTTTTGTGCTTTCCCCATGTTTGTGTCTCCTCATGCAGTTCCTCTGCATTTGTGGCTCTAAATTACTCTAAATGTGTGTACGTAGTATGTACATATGGCCCTACAGTTATGACTGGGCTCCATTCCAACAACCCCATCGCAAGTCAACAATCCCCTTATATTGTGTTGCATGAATCATATGGATGTATGAACAATTAATGTATGATTGCTGCATTGTACAGTACATTTGTTATATATTTTAACTAGTTTCACATTCATTTTAACATACAACTATAATTAATTACAGTACAGTATCATACTTTCATGCTACGCTTTTCACATTTATTTCTAAATGCTTTATCATAATCAACGGAACACTTACTTTTTTGATTGCTAGATTGGGAATCACAAATGAAAAAGTCTGTAAACAACCTGTGGTCACTGCTAGACATCCGAAGAGTATTGAGACCCAAATGCTAAAAAACACGGTGTCTCGTGGCAGTGTGTCCAGCCAATGTTGTCATACTGCAGGTGGAGCGGGCCTGCTTAGACATTACAGCCAAACGTCAGGATTTGAAAATAATAGAATTAGATTAATAGTATGGCCCACCTAAGCTGCGAATGTTGAACATGAGGACCACCTTTATATATTCATGTGTGTATATATTGTAGTGGTTTGGCACTGGGTCTGGAATGGTTGTATATTCTCTGTTCTATAGCAATATCCATTTTCAGCAGTTTTGCCATGTGTGCTGTTCTCAAACAGAGCACCTCTTTAAAGATCTAGTACCCCACCTCTCTGCTAGCACACGCTCAGACATGGTGTGGCAGAGGGTGTGCTGGCGGCTGATGGAGGACATTCCGGATCGTTGGATGGAGAGTGTGGTCACCGGATTGGTGCAAGTTGTGACTGGGTGAGTGCTGAGCTCTCTCAGGTGTGAAGGAGGGTTGTTCGGAGCAAAGTGCTTCATGTGTCCAATGGCTGCCTTTCTCTCTCTCTCTCTGGGTTTCAGACCTGCGGCACTTGCCAGGATTTTGGGTAATTTGGTAGTGAAAAACAAGAAGTCCCAGTTTGTCCTCACTCACAAGCTCCTTTTGCTGCAGTATAAATATGAGGTGAGAAGAGGGACAGCATTCAAGTTCCTTTGTCATTTTTTTCCACAAAAGCCCAAGTTGAGACTGGAAGAACTGGATCTGATCATGTTACTAACCTCTGTGATTTGCTCTTTCTCCTTAATATAGACCTGTGTGTTGCGGACGCTGCTGGGATATCTGGCACAGGACAGGGAACGCCGCCCCCTGCTCATTCAGGTCAGCAGTTTTTGCTTGTGTGTGTGCGCGTGCCTTGATGCACTATCAGAGTTTCAAGTCTGCACAAACTGCAGTTACGTGGAGAGCAGGGTGTTTAATGTGTTCCCGTGTGCACGTCTACAATTGTCACCTTGTGCACCATGTTCTCCAGTCAAGTGTGTACATTGTCTCTGAGTCCAGTTCAACAGTACTGTATGGTATGCCAGTGTGGTGAAGAGTGTATGTGGTCTAACCCAGGATGCTCACAGCAGTACATGCGTGTATGCCACTGATCTCAGGTGCTGCGGGCACTGTGCCAGGCCTGGTCGAGTAGCAGCTCGGTTCGACATACTCCTGTGGAGCAGCAGCTCTACCTGAGCCGGGCGCTGCTGCTGTGCGTGAGCCTTCTGAGCGAAGCGGAGCTGCAGGAGTTGCGCGCAGGTCAGCCGCCATACCGGGAGACACAGGCTGCTCTCCTGAACCACACTGCATTTCTTGTTGTGCGTTATCGCAATGACTTGAGTCATCCTGATGATCACCTGATCTTTGACACGTAACCTGAGACTGTTGTGACTTCCTTCTGTCTTGGAAGTCTATTTTGTGCCTCTGTCATCATGCTGCTCTGCTTCTCATCAGAGCTGATGCAGTGCATGCTGGGAGGGATGCAGTGCCACCTGGACAGCAACGTAGTGAGGATACGGCGGATAGGTATGGTGGTGGGCGAGTGTCTGAGCTCCCGACTCAACACCCAAGAGGCCAGACTCAAATTCGAGGTACATTGTTGTCCTGTGTTCCATAGCATCGTTATTTTGTTGTTGGAATATATCTTTTTCAGACAACTGAAGGTTCTTTGGTGTGTCAAGGCACGCTAAAACTTGGAAAAAGGGTTTTATTACCGATTTGTAGAATTTCAGCAGGTGTTATCCATCACTAATATACGTACGTGCTCCCCAAAGAGTGTACAACTGTGCTCATGTTAATTCACCTGTTCTCTGTGTGCTCACATCCAGTTTGCAGTAATCACAAAAGATTAAATGAAAAATGTAATGAGGACCAGTAAATAATGAAATAAAATAAAAAGTGAGTGCACTCCAACTGCAACTATTTCACTATAAGCTGTTATTTGTAATCATCATAAAGGTATGAAAATAAGCATGGTCATAGTCAAAAAGAAGCAATAAAATTTAGGAATGAAATCTATCATTTAGGTAATCTACCAGCAGTTACAGCAGACACAAAGAAAATAGGCTTGCAAATAAAGTCTAATAATAATAAAGGGCTAATAAATAATAAAGTCAAAGTGAGCACATTCTAACACTGCCATATTATTATTTGTTTCAATAATTTTAGTACAGAATTTTACTGTCTTTTCTGTCCCTTTACACTGTGAAATCTTTAAGGTGATGCCCTGCTGCTCTCCTGTTTTCTTTTCTCCAGTATGAACAGGATGAGGAGACTAAAGAGCTGGTCTCCATGATGGACCCCTTTCCTCCTGAAGATGCAGTACTTACTGACAGGTGCTTCATCATCTAGTCTTGTACTCTTCTGTACATAGTTTTGATCATGCTTTCAACCCCATGGATGTCTTTCTCACAGATTGGACACACTCCAGATTAGCCACTGCTCCAAGGACAAAGAGATGGGTTCTCCTGAAGAACCTGTCACACTGACAAGCCACTTGGAAAGCCAGGGGCCACCAGCGGACAAGGGCTCAGACTCCGAGCTGGACAGGTGAAAGATCTACAGGGTACAAAGTACCTATAGTCACACTTAGAATTATGCATTTATACAGCTGGTTAGCTTTATATTATATAATAATTTTTACACGTTTTGTATTTTGATGTCTTGTATGACCACTCTGTATTGTCTCTTTTTCAGACATTGCTGCTTTCTGTTTTTACTGCTATCATCACTGTACTGAAAATCATATTATTTGTGCAACCTTTTGTATGTTACTGGTCCATGAACATTGATGTCACCATCTGTCAGACATTACATATGTCATTTTTTACGTAACATGTACGGTACGTTGAAGAAGGTAGTTTGCAGACGCCTCCATGCTCTACAAAGTAAAGTACCCATTAGTGTGCTCTCCCATCTCTTCTCTCTAATTTTTACTGGAGTAATTCAGGGTAAGTGCCTTGTTTCAAGGTGCTACAGCAGGAGGTAGGATTTGAAAGTTGGTCCTTCCAGTACACGGCAGCAGTTCTAACCACTCACTATGCCACCTGATCAACGTTACACGTGTGTTTTTCTGCGTGGCAGTGATGATGAACTGACTCCTTACGACATGTCGGATGATCGAGAAATGACCAAATCGGCTCCCCCTCGCTACATCAGAGACTGCCTGGAGGGTGAGAGTCTTGCTTTGTCTTTGTGATCCCACTGTTGACATGGACTTTTCATACACGTGTAACCTGCCCCCCTCCCCCAGGCCTCATCTTCTCCGAGGATCCGACACGGGTGGAGCTCAGTCTCCAGGCCGCCGAGGGTCTGGTGCGCAAGAACCCCTCAGCGGCCAGAGAGGTGAGGACCCTAGAGTACCAGTCCGTTGTGCTGTTCTTTAGCGCTCAGGATTTGGATCTCACTCCAGGTGCTTCTGTGTGCAGGTGAGCGTGGAGCTGACCAAAGTGCTCCTCCATCTCGAAGACAAGTACAGCACACCCAGCTTCTTGGCCCTGAGGCAGGCTGCTATGGTGGCCCTTGCTGTGGTGGACAGCATCCCGGTCAGTTTGAAGAAAACGCATCAGGAGCACACATGGAATTTGGTCAGTGTGACCTGTCTTTGGATTTTCTGTCCTTCACAGGTCGCTGAGTACTTGACCACCGAGTTCTACTCCGTGAACTACAGTCTGCGGCAGCGCATGGACATTCTGGAGGTGAGACATTTTCAGGTTCTCCTTCAGATTTGTAGAATTGTTGGTGACCGTATGCTGGTTACTGACCCAGTTATGACCTGATGTCTGTCTTTGTCTAACTTGTTTTGCTTGTAACTCCAAAGTGAGATCAATAAAAAGCTTAATGACACACATGTGTCTCATTCTCTCCTACCTTGATTTATTTGCTGGTTATGGTTTGTAACAATGTCAGCTATTAGAATGATAAATACACACTTAACAAAAAAATAAACTTTGAGCTACATTAAAATTATTGAAAATCAGAATACCTGCTCTCCATAAGCGTTTATTTAATAATTGTTGCCAGATTCAGTTCATAAACACATGCACATCTCTTCATCTTTTTAGTGATCTCAATCGTACCAGAACAACACACATGACTGGAAACTCTGTGAAAGTGATCCCGTTACCTATTTACTGTTGGTCACATTTACTACACTACAGGGCAGAAATTGTACGCAAAGATCAGTGAAGAAAATGTCTTGGAAAAATAAACCGGATGATGTTTGTATTTTTGAGACTTGAAACAGGAGGAGCCGGTGTATGAATCGGCGAGTGCAGCCATCACCCTTGCGATACGCAGTGTGTTGCTCTCTTATGACAATCAGGTCCTTGCCCTGTCAGCCCAAGAGCTGTCCAAGCCGATCGCGGAGCAAGGCCGGCCCTCTCTTCCCCCTTCAGCTGCGGTGACGCTCGTTGACCCACAGTCCGTGCCCTCGAACTGGCGACAGGTCGTGGAGCAGCGCATTCAGAGCAAGACGCGGCGATTTGGCAAAGTGAGTGTCTGACCCACTCCAGTTGGATTGCGCTGTTTGCTGGGGATTTGACCTGCACAAGGCTGAGATTCACACTGTCATCGATGGGGTCCTTGTTACCGTTGTGTGTCCCTGCCAGAGTGGCGCTCCGGCGCCTGTGACGGCCACTCCAAACCGTTACGCTTCCGTTGCTGGATTCTTCTTCTTCCCTCTGCTGCAGAGCTATGACAGGTACTTGTATAATAACAGGAGCTTCAGTGATCGGGTTCAAATGCAGGGTGTTTGTAACAGAGCTGTTTGAAATAACTATACCCTCTCTCAGACCACAGGTGACCTTTGACCTGTTGGGAAGTGATCACCTGGTACTGGGGAGGTTGGTCCACACACTGGGGCTCCTAATGCACCTGGCTGTAAATGCCCCGGTATGTTCTGGCCATGTCTGGCAGCCCCACGTCTGACCCGTCTCTCAGCACAACACTGACTTCCTGTCTGTACTGTCCCGCAGGTGGCCACTCAGATGGGCAGAAGTCTGCTGGACTTTGTGTGGGCTATACGCTACCATACGGACCAGTGAGTAAGACCGGGGGGCTCCGCGGGAACTGGGTTAGAAACACCTGCTGCAGCCCTTCAGCTTTTCCATTACTTCTGCTTTGTTCACATTTGCAGAGGTGCTCTGATAGAGGGAGCTAATTCCCCTTGACTTGCCACAGGGGTCTGTCCGGCCGATCTCCTGCCAACAACAGTATTATAACCATAAGGATTTATAAATATTATAGGACATTATAAGGATTATATAACCATAAGGATTTACAAACAACATGCATAAAGCTTTATTGTGTATGGCTTTGTTGTATTTTTTTAAACCAGCTGAACACATTATTCATGTTAAAGCTAATATAATGTTAACATACAGTGCAGTATTATATAACTATATTTTCATGCTGCACTTTTCTTTTCTAAATCAGTTTTTTTCTGCACCACCAGATTACATTTGCACTGATTGATTTAGCAGACACTTCTCTCCAAAGCAACGTTTTCTGAGGACAGTACAGAGAGCGTATTGACATCAGCAGAAGGAGATTAATGACGCTGTCATTTGTTAACGATGTTGGCAAAAAGGGAAACTTGAATCACAACAAAATGTTCTGTAGATGAAACAGCATTTCTGTAAATAAAATGTCATCACTGATGATCGCACTGATGGTACGACCAAACAAGGTATAAGGACAGCCGTCGTGAGTGTGGTTCGTTGCAAGTTTGTTGTATTTTACATTTGTCAGATGTGTATGAAAACAGTGTGCAGTAGGTGGGGTGGCAGTTGGCATAGCGGCTGGAGCTGCTGCCTTGCAGTCAAATGACCCAGGTTTGAATCCCACCTCCTGCTGTAGTGCTCTTGATCAAGGTACTTACCCTGAATTGCTCCAGTAAAAAGGACCCAGGTGTATAAATGAGTAGATCATTGTAAGTAGCTTTGGAAAAAAGAATCAGTGACATAAATAAAGGGGGTTGTGGTAGTGCAGCAGGTTTGGCCAGGACCTGCTGTGTGGCGGGTCTGGGGTTCGAGTCCTGTTTGGGGTGCCTTGCTGTAGAGCGTGTCCCCTCCAGCCTTGTGCTCTGTGTTGCCGGGTTAGTCTTTGGTTCGCCACGACCCCGCTCGGGACAAGCAGTTGTAGACTGTGTCTGTGTGTGACATAAATAAGGGTAACTGTAGGTGTAACTGACATGTCCTGACTGGCGTGCTCTCTTTCAGGGTGGTGCGCCAGGGTGTCCTTTTCTCCGTCTGTGCAGTGTTTCTGAGCATGCCCGGTCAGTGCCTGTTGGCGGAGCTCAGTGACCACCTGCTGGAGACCAGGGCCTGGCTGGCAGGTAAGAGCATCTTTTCCCAACAGCCATATCCTATTTACTGGATTCGGAGCTGCTTTTATCTCAAAGTCTCAAATACTTCATTCTTGTGTACTTTTTTTAGCTACATCCTTATAGTCATATCCTCAAGATCTTCACACACTGCAGCTAGTGTTTTTCCACCTCCTGCTATTTAAGTTTATTTGATTGTGTTAAATTTATTCTTTATGCACTGCAGTTCAGTTTTTTTTTTTTTTTTTTTTTTATAGCCCACTTCCCGACAGACCACTTCTGAACACTTAGTAGTGAGTAGAGTAGTGCAAAAATAATACGCATTAATTAGTGCTATTAATAACACAGGTTAAAATAAATATGGGGAAAAAAGACAGAAACCAAGAGATGAGTAGAAACAAAACTCCTAAAGCTGCAAAGGGGAGGAAAGAAACCTCTGGGAGTCTAAGGCCACCTGACTAAACGCCCCCCGCCAGGCTTGTTAGTATGTGTAACCAGGTGATCTTTAGTAGGAGAGGCAGAAGAAACACAGAGTTTGGACTTCAGCCTGGGTGTTTTGATGGCCAGTGGAATCTGAGGAAAAGTAATCCATATGGTCATTACAATTAAGTCTGTTAGATGGCAAGAAAAACAACAGTCATATCCTTGCAGTTGAAGGATTTGAGTCCCACCTTCTGCTGTGTTACTCTTGACCAAGTTACGTAGCCAGAATTGAGAGTAGAAAATTAAAACTTACTGTAACTACTGTAAATTCTGACAAATCACACAATAATACAGATGCGGAGATGTACTTGAAGACGTACAGCACCTAAATAAAATTCAAAAAGAATCCCCCCCCCAATTTAGATTAAGATTTAGTATGTCACTTACTTGACTTTTTTTTTTTTTTATAAATACACTGAAGCAGCATTCTATTATAATGATTGGGGCTCTTAGAAGGGTTGGAATCAGGTGCCTTTGATAGGGCCGTCACGTATGTTGGATCGTGGTGTCGGCTGTTCCGGAGCGTGAGCAGTTCTGCAGCGCTGCTCTTGACAGGTGACTGAAGGCAACTTCCAGGTACCAGGGAGCACAGTGCTCACTACAGAGGGCCCCCAACACCTGCAACCCGCTGCCGTGGGCTGTTCCCGTCAGCAGGAATGTGCGTCAGCCAGGGACGTCCTGGCCTCCAAGCAGACGGGGGACAGCGCAGCTGGAGGGGCAGATTTTTCTGGGAAGCGAAGCGCAGGAAGCAGAGAGGATTTCAGGATTTCCCGGCCGGTGCAGACAGTCCGGGTGACGTGCTTGCTCAGCTGCCGCTCTATTTTCTTCGCTCCTGCTGCGTGTCCCTCACAGCGGCATCCCGCCGTCTCAGCACATTCTAGTAGCCCTGTCAATGAAGGTCTTTATGTTGCGCCGTACTGAGTCTGCATTCGGGCACAGCTCTCCTTAGAGTCAGGAATATTGTTTTATTGCATCCTTTAATCCTAAGGAAGTTAGTTTTATTTGTACAGCTTTTTAAATTAATGAAAGGCATTACACCAGGGCCCTCTTGGGACTTCAGCTGCCAGACTACATTTACATTTATTCTTTTATCTGACACTTTTCTCCAAAGCGACTTACGATTTTAAGGTACTTAGTTATTTTCCCATTTATACAGCGGGGTAATTTTTCTTTCTTTACTGGAGCAATAGAGGCTAAGTACTTTGTTCAAGGGTACTACAGCTGGAAATAGGAATTGAACTTGCAGCCTTTGGAGCCAAAGCCAGCAGCTCTAACTGCTGTACTCCCAGCCTATAAATGAGATGTGTGCTTAATCACGGTACATTTCGTTTGACCCCTTATTGACCCCGTCATAAAAGTGTCAGTCCGTCCTTTTATCTGTATGTCAGTTCGTCATGTTGTCTACCCACTCCTCTAAGTCACTTAACCCAGTGATGTCCTCCTGTGTCCATTACACAGACGTAGCTGAGGGAGACGCTGACGCAGACTGCCGGACCCTGGCCATGCAGGCTCTCGTGTTGCTGGACAAGAGTCTTAGGACCCAACTGGAGCCCTCAGCCCTAGACCTCAAATCCTGAGCGGGAGGAGAGCAGGGGGGTGCGGTGCTCCATCCCGATTTATCTCGCATCCATCCGTTCAATTATAGAAACCACAAACAGAGCGGCGTCGCAGGTCAAAAATAACCCTTTTGGAGTTTTACCAAGGAAGGCGGATGTCTTTTACCTCATTTTCCTGTACTTGAGGGCCTTCACAGAAATCCTCCTATTTACAGGTGTGTAAAAGGGAAGTTGTGTAACAACCAGCTCCTGCACGACACATCCTCTTTCCTGATCACTGCTTCAGTGTGTGTGAATGTCACTTGCATTTTGTTTTGCTTTGTGTTGAATCACTCTGATTATTCCCTTTGTCTGTTTGTAAACGCTAAATGTATTGTGAATATCGAGTGGAATAACTGACATCGTCCTTTCATGTTATCTTGAGGTTCTGTGTGTTAAAGATTGCAAAGCGACTTGAATGTTTAACTCCTGAGCTGATTTTTATTCTTTCCCCCTCGATTTGTCCAGCAGGTGGCATTATTGTTTTTGACACCAACATTTCAGATTTTTTTTCCCCACCAAGTTTTCACATAAACTTTTGTCGTTCACTTGTGTGGAATATATGTAACCGCAGGCGTGAATGTTACTGTGGAAAGCTTTGTTTTCGAAGAAATGTAGGAAAAAAAATTTGTTGAAAATGATGCATCTTACAAATCCTTGACATGTTTTCGCAGATAATTTTAAATTTTTTTTTAGCAATTTGATGTATTACCATTGACTTCTGTGTAGTACTGGTGTGAATGCAAGTAAAGGATTTCCTGAGGAATAGTTCCCAAGGTGCTGTGAAGTTTGTATGATCAGTCCGTGCAGCCTGTGTGCGTTTACTTCTATTCATGTATAATGTGGTGAGTGAATGCAGCCGTTTGGTGTGTTTTCTGTTGTGCACATCTTAATCCTCTATATGCTTTATTGCTATTTTAAAGGGAACATTGTTTTATGACACTTTGGAGAAAAGCACACACACACCACACACACACATTTTCAGAACCGCTTGTCCCATACGGGGTCGCGGGGAACCGGAGCCTAACCCGGCAACAGAGGGCGTAAGGCCAGACGGGGAGGGGACACACCCAGGACGGGACGCCAGTCCGTCGCAAGGCACCCCAAGCTGGACTCGAACCCCAGACACACCGGAGAGCAGGACTGTGGTCCAACCCACTGCGCCGCTGTGCCACCGCACCCCCTCCCATGGAGAAAAGCATCACCTAAATAAATGGACAAAAATAAACTATAAATAATTGAAACCCGACAAGATGTTGAGCTTTTTGCTCAGGCTTAGTTGATTTTTTTTTTTTTTTTTTTTTAAAATAGCAAGCTGTTGTGTGTTACTCTTGGAATGTGGTTCCTGCTGTTTTTACACTCTGCCCATATGGTATTTCTGAGTTCATCCTGAGTCAGTGGGTTTGTCATCTTTGCAGGAGAGGGTTGCAATACCATGGCTTTACATTTAGCTTACATTTATCTGACACTTTTCTCCATAGCAACTTAGTGTTCATCTACAATTTTTTACCTTTTTATCCAGGTGGGTAATTTTACTGGAGCAATTTAAGGTAAGTACCTTGCTCAAAGGTACTACAGCTAAAAGTGCAATTTGAACCTGTGACCTTTAGGTCCAAAGGCAGCAGCTCTAACCCCTATGCTACCAGCTGCTCTAAAAGAAGTTCGAAGTACCACCATGGATATAGAGTTCATGACGTCTTCTATTGTAGTGCAGGAGGGTCATGAGGTCACAGTGAAACGTGTGGAATGGCACGCGTACGGAGCACTGTCCCTCGTCTCCTCCGTCTACAGGGTAATTATGGGAAGCGTTAAACCCACCAAACTGACACATACAGTATATTAAAGCAGGAAGAAGTATGTTTTACTCATAGTCTTGAGTGTAGCCTTCACACAGTTCAGACAGTCTCCACGGGTTGTCCGTGCTGGCAGCAGCCCCGAGACAGACTGTACGCGCTGGCTTTGTGAACGTGCCTAAACGCGGTCTTTCCGTTGTTTATTTACGAGAAATACTTAAATATTTTCTACAAGTTTTCGTATAGAGTTTGCATTTCCTGAGAATGAAAGGAACCAGGATGTTTAGAGTATGTCACAAAGAACCCCTAAATTAATCCTCAGGATGTGAGTGATGAACAGTCCAGCTGAGGAAATAAAGCTGAAACCGAAGTGCTGTAATTTAATGTTCTTCGGTGATGTGGAACACTTTTCTATTCTCTCTACTGAAAAGTGCAAACAAAAAAGGGAAATATGTAATACCCTTGAGCAACGTAGTTACACTAAAAAAAATTGCTGCAGTATAATTGCCCTGCTGTATAAATGGGTAAACAATTGTAAGCTTATAACTAATAATTGCACCCTTAACATCGTAAGTCGCTTTTGAGAAAAACATCAGCTAAATGAATAAATGTAAATGTAAAGCACCACGGTTGCTTAGTTGTTTTACTAAAAAAAAAATATAGTAAAGGACAAATGCTAGAGTAATGTTAATGTCAGTGTTAAGGGCAGGAGGTTTTCTAGTATTATATCCCAGTGAAGAGCGGTTATTACATTCTAAAGCTGGGAAAACGCTCTTGATATATTTCCCGAATCATGCGTAGTGACCCTAAAGCCGCAGTCTGACCCGGATTTATACCATGGCACATTTTTTTAGAAGCAGCATTTCATACTTGATGTGAAAAGCAATATTTGCAGTGGTGTTCCTCCTGCTTAAGGAAAGAGAATAAAGAATTGTTTTCCAAACAATGAGCGACCACAACTTCTTGTCATTTGTTCGTCTTCTGCCAAGACCCCTTAACCGCCAGTCCCTGTGCTGCTTGTGACCCCCGCTGATCGTCGTACTTTTCTCATTTGAGTTCATTGCTCTGCTTTTTCAGAAAGGGCGAGTAACGGAAGACACGTTTTCTGTCCAGTAACAGGCCTGTCAGGTTTACGTTTACACTCAACGGACGCGCTTTGGCAACGTCACGGAATCCTGCAGAAGGCGCTTTGGATGTTGCTTACGAGGATTCCTACGTGTAAGTCCTTTAATAATATCAGGCTCCGGCTAGGCAGCACAGCAGTGAAGGGTACAAAGTTTCAAATCAAATCAAATCAAGCTTTATTGTCACATCATCCTCAACATAACATGTAGAGAAGAGTGAAAATCTTTAGTGCAGCTCCAGAAAATGCAGTATTAAGAGTATGTCATAAGTTACGTTAACACCCAGTATATATTCACCCTGAGGGATGCGGGTTCAAGCCCTGGTCTTTGTCGCCACAGCTTGATCAAGGTACTTACCCTAAATTTCTCAAGTAAGAACACCCTGCTATGTGAATAGGGGCAGAAGGTGGTGTAGTGGTTAGCGTTCCTGCTTCTGGACTTGAAGGTCACAGGTTTAAATTCCATCTTTTGCTCCAGTACCCTTGAGCACAGTGTTTACCCTAAAGTACTACACTGAATGGTAAATGAATGTGTTTGAATAGTGCAACTCCCTTTGGCTGGAATTACCAGGTGGGTATTGAATTGCTAATGACTGTAATTTCAGTTAAATTATCTGCTTGGTTTATTTTCATAATGGAGGCTTTTTGGAAATCAGTACTATAACAGAATAATGAGATTATTTTGTTTAAATAAGGCCGGTCTCATGTTGACCAAGAACTATATTATACGCTCCATAAACGTGCTTTGAGGAGATGTTAGTGGCAGCCTCACGGTGCAGAGACAAGGGAGTCTACCTTTGGGGCTTCAACGAGTAAGGCCACCGCTACTGCGTGAGTTCTGCGGTCCACAAGGTACCACGGTAACAGACCAAGTGTCATGACATTTGGGTTTTCCCTGCAGCAGTAACCTGGTGTTTCCTCCCCTCTCAACTCCTCCACCCAGTTTTGCTTTCTCCATGGGCCTCTGGAAGTACCTGTGGGCAGTGAAGAAGACCGACTTCATCCCATCCTACACCTCACGTCTCTCGCGGAACCTCCTGGGCCAGACTGATTTATGCATCATCCCTGACAGTACAGCCACTCCCATCTGTCTCTTACTTGAATGCTCCTTGTTTTCTCTCAGAGGTGCATCGCTTTGGAGAAAAGCATCTCCTACATGAATAAATGTAAATATGAGCATCTATTAGTTTTGTATTAGGATTAACAAAGTACTTAACTAGTTGTTAATGACAAACTAGCAGTTTTTTGTGTGAACATCTAAATTGCCCAGTTTAGTGCTAGTTTTCTCTTGCCCATAATGGCTATATATATAGTATATAATATTTCAAAAGCAAGAAATGAAATAAAGGAACAGTTACATATTTTATCTACATTTTATATACCCAGCAGAAGCCGGTGTGTGTGTCTGTGTGTAAATACATACATATATATACATATATATATATGTATATGTATGAGAGAGAGCTGATATATATTTAAATCAAGACTTTTGCTTGGAAAAACTTAAGTTTCCCTGACTCCGGCTGTTTGCATGAGAAAATATGTTAAAGGGTTCATTCTATTTTAATCCCCTGCTCAGATCTCAGGATTTTATCTGAAGACCACATAACAAAACAAGAGCAGTAAAACAGAAATGTGAAAGAAACGGTGTACCTGATTTGCCAGAAACCGCGGCACGTTAAATTTCTCCGAAGACAGCTTTATGACAGTTCCGCATTGATGGCTATTTTAATCCTGCGTTTTCCCTGTTAAGACATTAAAGGCATTGTGTTTGTTTCCCACAGCCTCCCCCCACACACACACACACACACACACACACACACACATCCATCCACCCAAAGCTGCATCTTGCGTTGTCTGTGTGGGCCCGTTACCCTGGAAATGAGCAAAAAACAGAAAAATCCAGAAGTGCGCTGGAAGGATCACACAGAGGCACGGCTACGGTCATTGTGGGTATCTCAATCGTCAGGATGTAGTGGGGTTTCCTCTTATTCATCGCGCAAAGGCCTCGCGTTCGCACCCACAATAGACAGTGCCGGTGGAAAGAAGATAAGTTAAACGAGAGTCCATCTTGGCACCACCCGTTACCAAAAATATTAGCTCTACGCTTAAAAATAGATTATATTGATAAACCTTTGTCCTTGGATGGCACGGTGCACGGTGGGAAGTGGCGGTGCCTCACGGCTCCTGGGCTTTGGGTTCGGATGTGGGTACGAACTTGGCTCGGTCTGCACGGAGTTTCCATGTTCTCTCTGTAGCCTTCCTTCCTAGGTTCTATGACCTCGGTTTTGCGTGAACTGGTGACTTTAATTGCCTTTGTGTGTGTGTGTGTGTGAGAAAGCGAGAGTACCCCTCTGATGGCAACCCTGCACTTGACAAGTGGTTAATGATAATGGATAAACATTGTCTTTTTTCATATAAGAGGTGTAACTAAGTGTCATTTCACATCTACGTTTACATCTTAAATTGACAGCTCATATTCTACTTTCATGTTTATTCATATTTCTGATGCTTCTTCCCAAAGCAGCTTACACTGATTTACTGTTTTATACCACTGGGTATTTTTTTTCTGACAGGAGCAATGAAGGGGAAGCACCTCAACGAAGAATACAGCAGCAGGAGGTGGGATTTGAACCCGAGTCCTTAGAACGGATGGTGCCAGCAGTAATCGCTATGCCACCTGCTGCCGCCGTTAATAATTTTTTATTAGAAAACTAATAATCTGGCTCTTTCGTGTGCTGTGCTTGGATTGCAAATGGATCTTGATGACAAGTGTCTCCATGCACTCCGGCACACAGTGACACCGAGAGGTTTTATTATCGCAGTAACCACACAAAAACACTGGGACGCATGAGTGAAAAATATGAAGCAGTTCCTGTCCAATCAATCAGCTGTGGGGTATTTGGTCCTCTGCAGTCCAGTGACATGTTCCAGGTGTTTAGGGACAAATGGAGAGCAGAGTGTCTGCTATCAGTTTTCTTTTCAGTCAAATGCAGATGACATGTTGTGTAGTGCTGCTTGATAGTATGTGAATGCTGTATGGGTGGTTGTTATTCTTGTGTAAAATATTCAAATCTAAATCTTATAAGATTATTATATTACTGTGATTTAAATTTATTTAGCAGATGCTTTTCTCCAAAGCAATTTTTACTGGATACTATGTAGTGTTATCAGCCCACACACCTTATTCGCCACGGTGACTTACACTGTTAGATACACTACTTACACTGGGTCACTCATCCATACATCAGTGGAACACACACACACACACACTCTCTGTCACTCACACACTATGGGGGAACCTGAACAGCATGTCTTTGGACTGTGGGTGGAAACCAGAGCACCCAGAGGAAACCCATAGGGAGAACATGCAAACTCCACACAGACTGAGCAGGGATCAAACCCACGTCCTCTCGCACCCCCAGCTCCTCTGAGGCAGCAGCGCTACTCACCGTGCCACGATTTACATCCTTTATGTTACTTACCTACTTACTTTACCCAGTACAACTTGGGCTTCACTTATTCACCTGCACTACTTGCGTGTTTCTACGACACACGATTTCCTCTAAACAACATATGGAATTGATCCTTACACACATATTATGTCACATGAGAAACATTGATTCTCATTTAATGACCATTTTGTAGTAAAACTAAGGGACACAAGGGGTTGACATACTGTCAAGCTGGAATGTTTTACCTTCTTTATTTAGCCAATACTTTTATCTAAAGGAAGGGGGGCGTGGTGGTGCAGCGTGTTTGGCCAGGTCCTGCTCTCTAGCGGGTCTGGGGTTCGAGTCCTGCTTGGGGTGCCTTGTGATGGACTGGCATCCCGTCCCGGGTGTGTCCCCTCCCTCTCCAGCCTTGTGCCCTGCATTGCCGGGTTAGGCTCCGGCTTGCCGTGACCCTGCTTGGGAGCAGCGGCTTCAGCCGAGGCGTGTGTTTTATCTAAGGAAACTTGTGATCGTTTACCCCTTCGTAGAGCATGTTGTTCTTACTGGAGTAATTCAAGGTAAGTACTGTACAGCAGGAGGTGGGATTTGAACCAAGGACCTTCAGACCCACTCCCCTGCCTACTGCTCCTGTTGAACACTCTTATAAACAGAGCAGAATATTTACTGTATGTTTACATTTGTGTGACAACTGTAATTGTTTACTGATCTCACAATATCTTATTTTTTTTACCGACTACACGTAGCTGTAAGTCGGTGTTTGATATCCTGTGTGCAGCACTGATGTAAAATCTTAAAGGACATTTTATAAGCTCTGTCATGTCAGTAATTTGTTGACATATTCACTTTTTTTTTTTTTTTTTTACAGAGACTATGGCTTGGCAGAACTCAACTGCAGGTACAGGCGATGCAACGAGAAAGATCATCATCACGGCGCTTCGAAGCATCGATGCTGCTTTTCACACACGGTAAATCATGAGCGCTTTGCAAACTTGGTCATACATTTATTAAATTTGTGTCTTTTCTCAATAATTTCTTCCGTTAAGCAGAAAATACACTTCTGAACTGAACTCAGCTCAGAACAGAACTTCATCCACAAGAAGCAGTATAATAGCAATATAATTAATACGAACGTCAAATTAATTTAAGTAAATGTACCACAAGCGAGCAGATTATCAATAGTAATATGTCCGTGTTAAAGTGAGTAGCCTACATCTAACTGTAGTTATTTTTCTCCTCTTCAAATGTCCTCCCTTCTCGCTTCTCAGCCAGTCCGTGGGTATTTTTTTTATGACGGCACATAGAGACGGACTTTTAAGAAAGAAGGATTAGTGCTAATCTAATTTTGGTACCAAAGACCCCAAGTTGCACAGTGTTACGGGGAAGTACGTCATTCCTATATGTTTGCTGTAGCTATAGCTGTGAAATCCATATCTTTTTTTTTTTTTTAACATACACAATAATATTAACATTCAGCAAGAAATATAGTGGTACGAAGTAAGTGCACAAGGGAGGCAAGAGTTCAAGACCCAGCTCGATCTTATGGGGAGAGCGCAGCCGGACGTGGAGGCCGACGCTCAGCCGGGAACGGGTGACTCGGGAGAAAAGCAGCACCATGATCCGGGTAACAGGCGTTCTGTCCGTTCCGCCCGTTCCGCCGTGCGGCCACAAAATCCCCTGCATGTTGTCGTGTTTTTCAAAGTAGGAGATTTTGTCATTTAATGAAAATTAGCCTATTATGATAATTAACTATATATTTATATATAACAGATCTATTCTAAATATATTCAGCCCTCTTTCTAAAGCTTTTTTTTTTTTTTAATCACGTTGTCTTCTTTTGCTCTTTTAAGCGTGTGTGGTTGTGCTGTGGAACCGAGCGAGCCGACGGGTTGACGGACGGGACATTCGTGGCAGCGACCTTTCCTCTCCTCCGGTGAGTCCTAACCCAAGAGACACCAGAATTCGAGCAAAGAGCCAAAGGAAGCTTTGCGGATGGGTTGCGCTGCAGTTCATTTCTCGTCGTGAGCTGCTCCGGCTCCGGCTTCGGCTTTCGAACGAACGATTCGGTCCCAGAGAGAGAAGCGCTCGGGCGCAGCTGCATCGCGGTCCCGCCTTGGCGCGGCCTGGGTCTGGGCTCAGCAGGGGGACTCCACGTAGTCGTTCTCGGGGCGAGGGCGGAAGGGCGCCGCGAGCGAGCGGCTGATGACGATGACGCGCGGCGCGAGGCAGTCGTCGCGGCGGTGAAGAATGTTCCAGATGAGCGTGGCGGCGGCCAGCGTGGCTAGAAGGCACGCGGCAATGTTCACGTAGCACGAGTAAGACAGCTGCGTGTTGGGCCCGATCCGGTAGAAAGTCACCAGCCCGATCACCAGCACGAAACCTTAAAGGGCGAGAAGAAGAGCAGTCGCCGTTACCGTTTGTTCACCAGCTGATGCTTTTTATTTTTTCTCCAAATCGTCTTACGCTGTTAAACGACTTACAGTGATCTGCCCATTTATAGAGCGGGGTCATTTTTACAGTAAGAAACAGAAGAGGTGCTCAGGTGCTCGGAACCCCCCGTAATTATGACATTAAAGCAAATTCTGGAGAGCGCGCGCGCGCGCACACACACACACATGTTACACGAAATCGTTTCAATTGCGCTGATGAAGGCATCGTTTCGCTAAGCTCTCGGGGCAAGTACCTCGATAAGGGCTACTACAGCAGGAGGGGGATTCAAACCTACAGTCTCTGCGTCTTCAGGCAGCAGTGCGAACCACCGCACCACCTGCTGGCTTTACCTGTTTCGTCCTGCTAGCGTCCCAGCTCCGCGGGAGACATACGGCCGAGGAACAGAAACAAGCAGTGGATCGTGGCTCGCTTTTCGTTGTTATTATATTATTATTATTTTTTTCCTTTTTTTTTTTTTTTTTTTTTTTTACCATTTCCAGTAATAAATGCTGAATGCGGTTTGAGGAAATGGACATTTTTTTTCCCCCTTTTGTTGCTCCATTTAATAGCCCGTGGAAAAAGGAGGGAGGACAAGGGTTCATGTGCGCTCTTCGGAGAGCTTATGAATGCAGTGTGAAATTCCTTCTGCCCTGTGTAATGCCGAGGGGAGCGATGCGCGGGGGCCTTTCAAAGTCACTTTAATTCAAACAAGCTGTGCGCAGCCCCGGGGGCCACCGGGGTCCCGACTAGGCCGGGGTTTGAGCGCAGTCGTGAACCGTGAACGCTAAAAACACCGAATAATGAACAGCGTTCAAAAGAATGGCAATTAAAATGAGCCCGGGGAGGAACTTTTTCTTTTCCCAGCCGCCCCCCCTTCAATCCCCTTCCTGCTTGAAAGAGCTTTGAGAAATGCTGGGTTTCCAGCTCTGGGGCGGCGCCTCAAACGAAGATACAACCGGGGTGTATTTTTTTTTTGTTAGTTTGTCAAAATTTTGTTTCGATCTGCAGTAAGGCAATCGAAAACAAATTCCAGATTCAGTGACGTTTACGTTTCACCCGTATGTGCGTGATTTTGTTTATTCGTTTAGCCGACACCTTCGTCTAGCCGTCTAGTCTCTAGCCGCTGCGCCACCTGCTGGCCCCTTCCGGCTGCTGATGCTTCTCGCTGGGAGAGGGCAGTCCGGCTCAGCGGTGAATGTTCCCTGGAGTACAGCGATCAACCTTTCCGATGCCATACCGTTTGCAGTTTCATCACTTCCAGTCGTCTGCCTAAGTCATTAACCCGGTTTTTGCCCTTTGCTGCCATGCTACCAACTGCTAATGTTTGAAATATTTCAGATTAATATGAATATTATGAGAATTGTACCAGTGATACAGGGCATGGCCAGAGCAGTGCTGTATTAGGTTTCGTAACGTGTCACGTGCAGTCGGCGATCAGAGCTCCGTGGCAAAGATGATAATGGCTCAACGGTGACCCACGGCTCCTGGGCAGCGGTGTTGGACCTGGGTTCGAATCTGGCTTAGTTTGTGCGGAGTTTACATGCTCTCTCTGTTTTTAAGTGGGAGGCGGTGGTTAACCTGCTTTACTACTCTTCCTTACCATGAAAATAGCATAAGTGGTTGCCACGTGTCAACTTTGGCCTAACAGCATCGACTATAAAAATGTTAAGTGTGAACTTATAAATTATATGAAAATACTTTTTGATCGCATTTATTTAGCCGCCTCTATTCTCCAAAGCAGCTGTCAGTGATTTATCCCATTATACAGCTGGGTGGTTTTTACAGGAGTAATTCAGGTTAAGCATCTTGCTCAAGGGTACTGCAGCAAGAGGTGGATTTTGAACCCGCGTCCTTTACGTCAGAAGCTGGCGGCTTTAACCGCGATGCCACCTGCAGGCATATTTAAGGTCCACTCTGAACTCGCAGAGGTAGAGTCACCTTAAGGGTAAGCAGGTAAAAAAAAAAAAAAAAAATGACAGCTTATCTGTTCCGCACGGATATCGACCGCCGGTCTGAGGGGAATTAAACAATATAACAAATAATGGGACCAAAAATACATGGAAAAGCGGATGCGAGGATATGAATCATTCGGTTTCCTGAAGTCGCGCTGTATTGCTGGCAAAACTCGCTTTATTTAAAGAGCGCTTGTTTACGCTGTCAGCCGCCTTTTCGAAGAAAGAGAAAAAGTCGTTCCTGAAGTCTGCGCCGCGCTGTGTGAACCGCTCTCCGGCACAATGAAATCTCGAGCTTCCTTCCCTTTTGACTCTCTTTCCGTCCTTCCTTCCTACCCCCGTGCCCCGCTGAAGGTGAGCAGCGCCGCCGGACTCGAGGCTCTCGGGGCGGCCGAGCGGCTCTCGGGGGCCTCGGGCGCCGGCGCCGTCCCCGAGCGCCGGGCTGTCCCGGCCTCGCGTCTCGGACCCCCTGCCGGACCCGCCTCGGTCATGCGGACTCCGCGCTTCGTTAGCAGATGCCGAAGCCGGGCTCCGAAGGCGAGACGCTTCTTTCTCGCAGGGAAGCGCTGCTTTTTTTTAAGCATTGTTAATTTGGGGAATGTTGTTCCCCGCCGAGGGCCGCGGCACAATGGCCAAGGCTGTAGCCGGGCACCGCGCCAGCCATGCCAGCCACATTTCCACTCCGAAGTGAGGCGGCCACGGGGTCAAGAGGGAGGAAGGGGGGGCTAGGGGGTAGGGGTTCGACTGGCGGATGGGGGAAGAGACTAGATGCGCTATAAAATGTCCACGTTCATCCAGACATATAATTTTCTACTCCTTTTCTCGCTCGCTTCTCTAAAATATCAGCCCTGCGACCGGGAGAGCATCGCCGTGTCGGAGGCGCAACATCAGCGTCGCCGGGGGCAACGGGCATCGTTAGGCCACTTTCGCAACACAACCGCCGTCGGTCTGGTCCCTGTAAAAATGTTGTAAAGAGGCGTGAATGAAGCGTAGTGCAGTTAGAAATGGACGTTCACCCACGGAGCCCATTCACTACCCCGGCGGTGCATGAATGAACACCAGAACACTCCACCCTCGGGCCATTAAAGGGCACCGACGCTTCCAGGTCAAACAGCACATTTAAGCGTTTTATTCTCCGCGAGTTCTCAATGCCCTGTGTCCCGTCTGGATTCTTGGCCGGCGCTAAAGGTACCTGCCCACTGCGATGAAAAAATCAAGATGTGGTTCATCTGGTTTAAAAAAAAAAAGAAAGAAAAATCTGAATAAAATGACCTCAGGAATGTCACATTTAACACGACAACGGATGAACAAAATTTAAACCGACACCCAGCTACATTTTCAAGGGTCGCGATTCCTTTTTTTCCGCAAAATGAAGGTTGTTAAAGCGCTTAATCGTGTCCCGGCCCGATCGCTCCGGACAGAGTCGTCCCACCCCCCCCGACCCCGCCCCGGCCATGCGTGCAAGAGAAGCATGTGTTTTATCTAATGTCGCAAAGGGACACTTTTTTTTTTTTTTGTCGGACAGTGTTCCTGAACAATCTGTAAACAGAAGCATAAAAGAAAAACCCGGTTATCTGGACGGCAGCCCTTCCCACCCAACGGCGATCCGTGGGCTGAGAGGACCCGCTGCGGCGGTTCTCGCCACCGTCTAGCATGACCCCCCCAGGCCCCTATCCCCTCTGCTCTTGGTTTGCATAACAGGTAGTAACAGGCATTTCCTCGTCCTGAGCAGGGATATCCTGGCGCCCGACTGTCGCTCCCCGTGCTTGGAGCAGCTCCGGCCCACCGGCCTGCACAGGGCCTAAAATTAGCAGCCTCCGCAGCCCCACGCCCCACCTCCCCCCCCCCGGACGACGGGCCGAAAGAGACAGCGCGTCACGCTTCCTCATCGGAGACGAGCGCTCCCGCTCTGCGGAACGCGCTGGGATCCATTGTGGGATCCATTTATTTGCGTTCCCCCCCGCAGGCCGACTCCTGACGGCCGCCTGCTTTCAGAGCTTTCCAAGAAACTCCAGGCGTCGATGTGCGCGATAAACATCAATAAGTCTGGTGTGTTCTGTGACCGTGTGAAGTTTTTTTTGTTCGGTTTGTTGTTTCGGGGTGTTTTGCGATGGCTCGTCGAAGGCGAAGGATGCTCCGGTCTAAGAACGGCACAGCTCCTGCCTCCGGGAGTTCTGGAGTTCACCGTGATGCAACTCTTCCGCTGCTGGCGCCTGTTGCAGCGGCACGTCTGTGCGTGGTGTGCGACTGGAGTGCGACTGGTGTTTTACTTGCCTAAGAAATAGCGGTTTGCGGTCCTTGATGGCGTAAGTACTTACTGGCCAGTTGGAAGAGTGCAGCAATGGCCTCCTCCCACCACTGGGAATCCTGGGTGACAAAGGGCAGCTCCACGAGCCCCAGCAGGAAGATGAGCTGTCCAGCGGTGAGGGCCACCGTTGCCATCAGGTTACAGGCCCGCATCATGTCGAACTGCACTGCAGGGCAAAGGGCGGCCGTTACGGCGCTGACGCACGACTAAGGCTACCAATGTCTGCTGACGCTCAGATACTGCGGCCGTTTTACTGCCTTTCGACTACTGGCTGTAGTGTTTTACTCGCTTTGGACTACAGCTGCGAAGGCTCTATGCCATTGATCTGTAGATATCAACAGATTACTGTCACCGAGCTGCGGATTCTAATAGGCTACTGTCACTGGACTATGGATATTAATAGGCTACTATTACTGAACTACGGATACTAATAGGCTATTATCACTGGACTATGGATATTAATAGGCTATTATCATTGGACTATGGATACTAATAGGTTACTATTACTGGACTATGGATACTAATAGGCTATTATCACTGGACTATGGATACTAATAGGTTACTATCACTGGACTATGGATACTAATAGGCTATTATCATTGGACTATGGATATTAATAGGCTACTGTCACTGGATTATGGATACTAATAGGTTACTATCATTGGACTATGGATACTAATAGGTTACTGTCACTGGATTATGGATACTAATAGGTTACTATCACTGGACTATGGATACTAATAGGCTATTATCACTGGACTATGGATACTAATAGGCTATTATCACTGGACTGTGGATACTAATAGGCTACTATTACTGGACTATGGATACTAATAGGCTATTATCACTGGACTATGGATACTAATAGGTTACTATCACTGGACTATGGATACTAATAGGCTATTATCATTGGACTATGGATATTAATAGGCTACTGTCACTGGATTATGGATACTAATAGGTTACTATCATTGGACTATGGATACTAATAGGTTACTGTCACTGGATTATGGATACTAATAGGTTACTATCACTGGACTATGGATACTAATAGGCTACTATTACTGGACTATGGATACTAATAGGCTATTATCACTGGACTATGGATACTAATAGGCTATTATCACTGGACTGTGGATACTAATAGGCTACTATTACTGGACTATGGATACTAATAGGCTATTATCACTGGACTATGGATACTAATAGGCTACTATTACTGGACTATGGATACTAATAGGTTACTATCACTGGACTATGGATACTAATAGGCTACTATTACTGAACTACAGATACTAATAGGTTACTGTCACTGGACTATGGATACTAATAGGCTACTATCACTGGACTATGGATACTAATAGGTTACTATCACTGGACTATGGATACTAATAGGCTACTGTCACTGGATTATGGATACTGATAGGTTACTATCATTGGACTATGGATACTAATAGGTTACTATCACTGGAATATGGATATTAATAGGCTACTGTCACTGGATTATGGATACTAATAGGTTACTATAACTGGACTATGGATATTAATAGGCTACTGTCACTGGATTATGGATACTAATAGGCTACTGTCACTGGATTATGGATACTAATAGGCTATTATCATTGGACTATGGATACTAATAGGTTACTATCACTGGAATATGGATATTAATAGGCTACTGTCACTGGATTATGGATACTAATAGGTTACTATCATTGGACTATGGATACTAATAGGTTACTATCACTGGACTATGGATACTAATAGGCTATTATCATTGGACTATGGATATTAATAGGCTACTGTCACTGGACTATGGATACTAATAGATTACTATCACTGGACTATGGATACTAATAGGTTACTATTACTGGACTATGGATACTAATAGGCTACTATTACTGGACTATGAATACTAATAGGGTAATATCACTTGACTGCGGATATTAATAGACTACTATTACTGGACTATGGATTCTAATAGGCTACTGTCACTGGATTATGGATACTAATAGCGTACTATCACTGGACTAGGATACTAATAGGCTACTATCACTGGACTATGGCTATTAATAGGCTACTGTCACTGGACTATGGATACTAATAGGTTACTATCACTGGAATATGGATATTAATAGACTACTGTCACTGGATTATGGATACTAATAGGTTACTATCACTGGACTATGGATACTAATAGGCTATTATCATTGGACTATGGTTATTAATAGGCTACCGTCACTGGATTATGGATACTAATAGGTTACTATCACTGGACTATGGATACTAATAGGCTATTATCATTGGACTATGGATATTAATAGGCTACTGTCACTGGATTATGGCTATTAATAGGCTACTATTACTGGACTATGGATACTAATAGGCTACTATCATTGGACTATGGATACTAATAGGCTACTATCATTGGACTATAGATACTAATAGGCTGCTATCACTGCACTATATATACTAATAGGCTACTGTCGCTGGATTATAGATACTAATTGGCTAATATTTTTAAATTATAGACCATATTTGCTGCTGTCATTTGACTAACAACAATGTGCTGCCACCTACATTTACACTTATTCGTTTAGCAGACGCTTTTCTCCAAAGCGACGTACATCTCAAAGAATACAGTTTGTGCATTACATTAGGAGAAAGAGACATAGTTACAGACGTGTGATTCTTAAGTAAAGTTAGTTTGTTTCTTTCCACCATATGCACCAATGTTCATCACACGAGTGATGAACCTTTCATCTACACACACTTACAGACAGTAATGGACTGCTGTCATTGGACTATCACACTAATAGGCTTTTGTCATTGGATTATTTGCAGTAATGTACTGCTAGTAGCGGACTACTGACACAAATTACCTTCTGTGACTGGTTTATGGACAGTATGTACTAGTGTCGTTTGAATATTGACATTAATAATCTAGTCCGATTGGAATATGGGCAGTAATGCACCACTAAAGAGCCCTGCTGAGCCACTGGGACACGACTTGCCTCTTCAAAAGGGTCCGGCTATGTTAAGATAGAGAGCATAAACATTCCCCTCTGACCTCAGGCACATGTTCACAGACACACAGCTGTCTGGGGATAACATTGTGAACTGGAGTCACTCCAGTGAGTTCCACACAGCGCTTAAAGGCCAGCGCACTTGGCACTTCTGACCTCCTTTTGCTTCTCCTACCATAACTGGTAAAGCTATGGTAAAATGGACATAAATGGCCACTTTCAGTGACATTTCAGACAAAACAGATTGGGCTGCTCCATTTTCAGATGCAGGTGTCGGCTACATTTACATTTACAATTGAAATTTCAGGTACTCGGTCACCATGGTAAGATACACAGTGTACACAAATTCTCCCAACTAGAGCGTCGGATCAGAAGAACTTTTGTTGGATCCTGGTGTCCCAGTGTCCAGCTACACATTTTGAAATGCATGAAACTTACACGACACTTCTATGTTGTATTACAAAGAGAAAGTTAGCATCTCAGAAAGGTGTTTGGCTATTGCACCTATGAATTACGCACTACCATCAAGCTATCCTGCTGCATGAATGACCACAACGACAGCACAATAAGTCACTACGTAATAGTAATATGCAGAACAGCATATGTGATGTATGTTGGGATCTGGTTTAATTTTAAACGATTAAGTGCTTCACTTATCATGGCACGAACAACAGTGCTGCCCTCAGACACTCACACTTGACAGTGCTGCGGGACTCCTGGTACCCCGAGTTCTCGGAGCCCCAGCTCAGAGCCTCGCAGAGCCGCTTCACGGTCATGCCCTGGCGCCCGAGGCTTTGCTCCGTCAGGGGACACATCTTCCAGAGTCCCACACTGCGTTTGCGTCCATCCTCCAGGGCCTGCAACACCCAGCTGGGCGTGAAGGCCGCCACGTTGTTGAGGATCAGAGACAGCAGGGCCACTGCCACCGCCGCCGCCACCAGCCGCTGCACGGCCATGCGCCGCTGCTCGCCGACGCCCCACGCCGGGGGCACCGCTGCGTCGCCTACCCCCCTCCTCCTCCCTTACGGCCGCCTAGACCACCGTGATCGCAGGGTGGCTGCGCCGACCCGACCGCACCAGAAAGGACTTAATAGACAAGTTGAATCTTTTAGTTTCGGCTAAAGAACATCTCCGTTCATTCTCCAGTCTTAAGTAACTCCAGCCGGGTGCTTCAGCCCTCTTCCTCAGACTTGGCAACTGGACATAGCCATGGGCTTGCGCAGCAGTCAGTCAGGTCCATTCCACAGGCTCTCCCTGACCGCTCCGGAGCCTCCGGTCGTCTCCCCCGTGTCCCCTGTTTTGCACCGCGTCTCTGCTCCCTGTGCCCGTCTCTCCGGCTCTGCACACTGCGTTCAGTCAGGCTGTGGAGGTAGGGGGCTCCTCTCTATTCCCTCTCCTCTCCTATTTTTTTTTTCTCCAGCGCTCTCCACAGGGGCCAGAGGAGCAGAGGGGAAGAAACCCGGACCCCCCCCCTCCGATTATGCGGTCGAGGGGCGGCTCTCAGAGCTGGAAGAACCCTTGCGCGGTCCGCCTTCCTCCTCAGGGCCCGAGCGCGGAGCTATGCGGAGCAGCCGAGCTCCGGATTCAAGCGTCCATACGAGTCCGCCTTGGGTGACTCCTCCGGGCAAATATACCAGGCGTGCATGCGTGTGTGCGCGCACACTCCAAGGAGCAGAGCACAGAGGGTGGTGAGTGTTTTGGAGCCTTAGGGTGTGCTCTCGCTGTCCCTCCCTCAGTGCAGCAAACACACTGCCCCCCAACAGCAACAGGATGCGTTTCCTGAGAGGAAAGGGACCGGGTGGGCGACAGGTTTCAGACTCCCCCAGCCTCCTCCTGTCCCTCTCGGCTCAGTCCTGCAGCCCCCCGTCTGGCCGCGAAAAGGGCTGAAGAACGGCATGAAAACCTCCGCTCTTTCCTCGCAGTGTAAAAATCGGTGTAAAAAGTGTTCTAGATGCAGCGGCAGTGGGGAGGGAGGTTGTCGTTCCCCCGTGCACTTTTTTTTTTTTTTTTAAATATCTTTTTTTGTTTTTGCTTTAAAGGAATGGCTGCCATTTCCCGCCTGTCCCAGGGCCCCTAAAGATTCTGGGAATTTCCTGTTTCTTGGCTTTGATAAACAGCTCACATCTGTATGTGGGAGAGGGGTGGAGGATGGAGCTCGTGGGGGCGCCGTGTCTCAAATTGGGAACAGATGGGTGTAGAACCGCTGCTGATGGTGAGCTGCTGTCAGACCGCTCCATCCCAGCGGAATCTGCCTTGGGCACCGAAAGGCTGAGCCGCCTGTTGCTTTGCTGCTGTTGTACGCCACCTGCTGTCTGTCCCGCGTCGATCCGCTTCTTGCTTTCTTCAGTTTTTACTGTACTCTACTGTGCACACGTGGAATGACGAAGAAGACGCATTCATTAATTTCTAAGTAATTGCAGCAGAGAGGTCTGGAGAACTTCTTCAAGAACATATTTAAGAACAGCAGGGGAGTGTGGTGGCGCGGCGGGTTTGGCCAGATCCTGCTCTCCGCTCTCTGGCGGGTCTGGGGTTCGAGCCCTGCTTGGGACTGGCATCCCATCCTGGGTGTGTCCAGCCTTGCGCCCTGTGTTGCTGGGTTAGGCTCCGGTTTACCGCTACCCCGCTTGGGACAAGCAGTTTCAGACAGTGTGTGTGTATTTAAGACCACCTCATTTATACAATAATAGAAAATATATAATGAATTTATATAATTATTTGAATATTGAATATTTTGAAAATATGTTCAAATGAAAATATTTGGATTAACGGGTACTGCAATTTCTTTTTACTACAACTAATGGGAATGGTAAAATGCTAATTCTCAATGAACTGGTGATACCATTCAGATTTTTTCACAATACTCTGTCAAAATATATCAGAAGCCCTCAGTTTTACTCTGTATCTTTATAGCTGTAGTACCTTTTACATCCAGGCTTCCCTAAAAGCAATTAAAGTATTTTGTAACCCATCTCCTAAAGAGTTTCTGAGTTTTCTTAGTGAGTAGTCTTAGTTTTTTCCCCACATTATTAGTTGTAATTATACGTAATTATTAATTGAAGCAGCAGGTGGCAGAGTGGTTAGAACTGCTGCCTTTAGACACGGAGGTTGCAGATTTGAATCCCACCTCCTGCTGCAAGGTACTTACCCTGAATTACCTAGCTGTATAAATGGGTAAATCAGTAAATGTGGCGTGAAACTGTATGTTGGCTTTAGAGAAGTTAGATGTCAGTTACAAGTATAAATGTAATAAATTTAGAGGCATTCATATTTGACCCTGTACATACTATAAATGAGTTAGCTACTCTTTATTTACAGTAGAATACAGTGCAGTTATACAAGAACCTGAAACACTGAGGTTCTGTGGGACACGTGACCATATCTGTTGGGAAGTGGAGAGAGGACACGTGACTTCCTCTACGCGGACACACCCGTTCAACTATCCCTGGTGATTTCAGGGCACCTCTGAGTTCTCACACAAGAAGTTGACACTTACAAAAAGTACTCATACTTGACAGAAGCACACACAAATAAATTAATACTATACTGTATTTTGAGCTAATATACATTGAAAGCACCAGCATAATGCACACAGCCAAACAATAAATAGCATAATTGTTTTAAACCAAAATTGAAAGAATCTGTCTACATTTAGATAGGGTTTATAATTGGGTCTGATTCAGATATTATTTGGACATACCGTCAGTTATACCTCTTTTTTAGTCTGTGGTTACACATCAGCTTGTGGTAAATGACTAGTAAAAGAGCAGAAAGGCCCAGACTGAACAAGTCCAACAAGTTAAAACTGTGGAGAATGATGTAAGCACTTATTCTTCCTATTTTCCAGTGTCAGTTTATCCTCAGTGTTCAACCTCTGGACTTGTATCATCACCTTGGCTTCTTCAGAAGATACTTCTATGTTTGTTTTCCTTTTAATTGTACCTATAGGCATTAGGACTACTGTGAATGGATCTGTCCCTTCCCATTCCAAGACTTTATATGAGGAGGACCCTGAGATCTCCAGATCTGGATGTATACTAGTGAGAAGTGTGACGCCGTAAGGTAGGGCAGTTGCACTTTTGAGCCTGGAAGAATGAGTAAAGTCGGGTTTTCAGTTCTCCTTATGCTGCTCATGAGCTCGCAGACAAAAGTTCAATTTGTTTATTCACAACACTAAGTCAAGTCAGATCATGCACTGTCCAGGTGGAACAAAAAATTCTTGGTGTCAGCCCTGCAAGAGTGTGTGTGTAATAACCTTGTTCTGGGACTTCATAGGGACCTTGTACAAGGCAGTGTTAGCTCTCATGTCTCACAAGTTGACACAACACTTCTACATCTTGACTGTATGTCACATTCACTCGTAGGCATAGACACTTCTACAGTAATGGGCAACAAGTAGCAGAGCATTAGAGCTGCCACCATGTACTTAGAGGACCTTGGTTTAAATCCCACCACTGGCTATAGTAGCCATAGTCATAGCACTTATTGCAAATTGAACCCATTAAAATACCTACCAGCAGTATAAACAGGTAAATCATTGTAAGTTGCTTTGAAGAAAAGCATCACATGAACTGAATAACCTCATGCTTCTGGGGTAAAGTCTTTGAGCTGGAACATAGTACAGCTTTGAGAAATTTAGTTTAAGGTCATCACCAGTTTCTTTCACAGTTTCCTTCAACTAATACAAAAAAGCTCTGTTACGCATCAGCTGCATAAACAAGTCCAAAGTTCAACAGCCTGCAAAGTCTGAGAAGGAGCGTTATTCCTTCTGGGATTTGCCGCTGCAGCACAAAGGTAAAATGCATTATAATGAACAAAATCGTCTTTCAGAACTGAAAGTTCCTCCATGAAAGATAAGATTTGAAGCTATTTGTCAATTTACTACATATCTTCTCAAGAATTACAAATTTTACGACAGCTAGTCTTTTTTCATGTATTTAGTCTTTTACTACTTTTCTACATATTGGACTTGATCTTTTTTAAACAATTTGAAGTTCTTTAGAGTCTCAGTAATGACCTACCATAAACCTCATAAAAATGGCTTATTACAGCTCTGCATCATCTCAACAGATTTCATCCATTAGTCGTCCACGGCTGCACGTCTCTTGTCCATCTTTTTTACTCTACAGCTCTCTTATCTATTTATACCCATAACTTAGCCCATCCAAGGCCTCCTGAACAAAGATGCCCTGCATTCCTGAAATTTTGATGACAGGCTGTTCCAGGTACCAAGGAAAGAAAAGCCATACAAGATATAAAGGAGTAAAACAGTAAGGCATAAATGATAACCATAATGTCAATCATATAATAAAGAACGATTAAAAATAATGATATAATAAAGAGTAAATAATAATGAAAGTGTAAGATAAGTAGGAGATAAATACCTTTGTTAAAGCATCTATCCACAATCTTCAGAGAATTCTCTTTACAAGTACTGTCTTTGTTGTCAAATATTTGTTTTCAGCCTTTGTTTCACATTTAAAAGTCTCATATAACTAGCTAAACTACTGAAGCTTTTCCATAGCTTTTGATCAAGTTTGGGACAAAATCATTTTTAAAAAATTAGAACAAATAACCTATTCATTTAAAAGCACAAAACCATTACTGAAACCCCTTTTTTCATAATTTACATTTATCCACTTAGGAGATGCTTTTCTCCAAAGCATCTTACAATGGATACTATGTAGTGTTACCAGCCCACACACCTTATTCACCACAGTGACTTACACTGCTAGATAGACTACTTACACTGGGTCACTCATCCATACATCAGTGAAACACACTCTCTCTGTGTCACTCGCACACTATGGGGGAACCTGAACAGCATGTCTTTGGACTGTGGGAGGAAACCGGAGCACCCGGAGGAAACCCACGCAGACACGGGAAGAACATACAAACTCCACACAGTTTGCTACTCACTGTGCCACCATGCCGCCCCATTGTAAGACACACTATTTTAAGCCACTTAATAGTGCAAGTTGCTTTGGAGTAAAGTCTCAATTAAATGAATTAATATCTGTAAATATGTATTTAATATATGACAGCATTGATTTCATTCTTCAAACAACATATTGCAGTTTCAAAACTTCAGGGGACTGAAGTGAGGGAGGACCCAAAATATGTGCTTTTAGCAAATTTATATTTTACTCTTCTTCCTCACACAGAGTATGAATAAGCTATACAGTTTTTATTTTACAGTAAAAATCACCAAGTTGCAGTTTCCTGGTTAGTGCTGTTGCCTCACCAGCTGAAGGTTGCTGGTTTGAATCCCACTCCTGCTGTATAGTACCCTGGTTGGGACACTTACCCTACACTGATAATTTGGTGCTTTACAAACAAACACATCATTGTATATTCATCTTTAGTCTTATTGTATAATGAAACTGATTTTCAACACAAAAATATTATATGCAGTACTATATAATACACTGAATAGTACTTCCTGTACAAATAGCAGAATATAGTGTAAAGCTGATTATTTACCATTTCAGTCACCTGGTCCAAAGGAGGCAAACATAATAAATTAAAAATGTGAAACAAGTCATAAAACACGGTGAAAAGAGGGCTGAAAGTAAAACTGTGCATAATGATAAATGAATAACTGCTTTGAGGTAGAATGGAAATACACATTCCTCTCAAACAAGATTCATTTTTCTTTCTCTAGCAGCGTAGTTTCAGTTTAACACATACGTAATCTTCTAAATAATATTCCAAAAAAGTATAATAATCGCAGAAGGTAGTTTCGGGTACAAAAGTTTACTTTCGCTTTAAGTAAACTGGTGTTTGTTTGCTTGCTTGCTTTGGAAAGGAGGCCTGCGAGTCGATGCTGGACAGAATCCGACTTCAGTTCCTGTCGACGAGAACCCGCCATTCCGAGGAAAACGAAACTTAGACAAAGGCACAACGCCGAGCGCGGGAGACGGCGGCGCGAGGACGACGCGGGGCGCGAGAGAGAATCTTCGGCAAGTTCACCTTTCTTTTCCTCAGAGGTAAGAACGCATCGGACATAAAAGTAGCGAGGAGGAAAAAAAAAAAAAAAAAAAACAAACAGCACCTTTAGTTTATTGCTCGAAACCTGTTTTGCTGAGTCTGTAGCTCATATAACTCGGCCCAGGTGTGACTCACTTCACTTGCACTGCAGTCCGCAACGTGTCGTAAAGAGTAACTCTTGCGTAGTGTCGCTTTGCCGTTTAATATTTCATATTATTTTCCTGAGGACTTTTCTCGTGCGCAACGAATCGCTCAGAGTCAGACATGTCGAACTGTTCCAGTCTGAGGCAAATTTGGGAGATTCTTGCATCACACTAGCCTAGTGTCTCTGCATATTGATTCTCTCAGAAGTGAGCGCAGCACAAAATTAATATAGAACGTACATCACCTTTTGTCAAAGAATGAGATCATTTTAATTTTTTGATGAGCTCGTGCTTTTATCCATACCGTACGCATTTTCACCTTTTTGTAAACAACTGGATTATATTTGTGGAGCAATTCAGGTGAAGTTTGTTGCTACAGTCAAGAGCCTTTAATCCTTATGACAACATAAGTGTTATATAAGCTTCTGCTTGGCGTTGTTTTAAATATGCAGGTACATTTTGCAATATGTTTTATTCTGCATGGATATTTAGTTTCTCTCTAATTATTATTGTAATTTTTGGGCCCCGTTTAGATCACACCTCCGGCAGGACGGATTGAACTTTGGTTTTAGGTTACTCATGTTTACAGTAGGAGATACTTAGATAACTTTATCTTGCTACTAAAGCGTGGACGTTCTGCTAAGATATATGCTGTAGGAAACTGTAAGACGTGATGTTTTTAAGACTAACGTGAACATTTTGCTCTCCAAAACTGGACAGAAAGCCACAACTTCCTATTTTGGCCCGTGCCTTTCTGAACTAGAAGGTGCCCCCCCCCCCCCGTCTGTAAACCATCCTGATTGCTTACACCCTGTACATGTTTTCTTTTATTTTAAATGGATGGCTAAATTCCATTTGGGGTATTATTTGAGGAAGGGGGGCGCAGTGGGTTGGACCGGGTCCTGCTCTCCAGTGGGTCTGGGGTTCGAGTCCCGCTTGGGGTGCCTTGCGACGGACTGGAGTCCCGTCCTGGGTGTGTCCCCTCCCCCTTCGGCCTTACGCCCTGTGTTACCGGGTAGGCTCCGGTTCCCCGCGACCCCGTATGGGACAAGCGGTTCTGAAAGTGTGTGTGTGTGTGTTATTTGAGGAACCCATCTGCGTACACGAAAGACCTGCTTTGATTGTGGCATGTAAAGAATTCATTAATTGAGGAAAGCTCTTGTGGCTTTCCCTATTTGCACTGGCACATAGTTGGCCTATTTCCATTTGAATAAACCACTTTTAAAAAATTTGTAGGCTTTGGGAATCCTTATTCTTCCATAAAAGACTGGTTTTCCAGGTGATCAAAGTGTTGTTTCATTTGAATGCTATGATCCGAGCATTATCATCCAAGTAAATGCTGGAGGAATTCTCAACAGTTTGTACTGTGTTGTAGGATACCAGCCTTATGGCTTCTCAACTCTCAGATAAAATAAAAGAAGATTTTCTGGAGTGCAAGATCTGTTTTGAGGTGTACCAGACACCTCGCACCCTGAGCTGTCTTCACTCGTTCTGCGAGCCATGTCTTCGGCAGTTGCTCGACAAGGAGAAAGGAACTGTGACCTGTCCCGACTGCCGGACGGTCAGTGACCTTCAGGGCAACGTCCAAAATGCCAAAGCCAGCTTCTTTATCAACAGCCTCCTAGACCTGTTCCATTCCAAAACCACCAAAGAGACAGTCTGTTCTGTGTGCCTGGCCTTGGGAAAGAATAACGTGTCCGCCTCATCCCGGTGTCTAGACTGTGCCGATTTCCTGTGCTCATCCTGCGCCCAAAGCCACTGTCTCTCCAAGCTCACTCTGGACCATGGGGTGGTGAGTCTTACCGATTACATTGCGGGGTGCCACGATGAAGAGGCCAGACTCAAGCTGGAGCGGCGCTGTCAGAGTCACGGCGAGCCGCTAAGGTTCTACTGCGACACGTGTGCAGTCGCCATCTGCAGAGACTGTCGCATGCTGGAGCACTTCTCTCACCAGGTACAATCCTTGGTTCAAGCTGCTACAGCCAGGAAGCCCCAGTTAGAGCAGCTCATCAGCAGTCTGGATGGCAATATAGAGTCTCTCTCTCAAAAGGAGAAGGAGGTGGACTCTGCCATACAGGAGCTGAGGGAAGCGCACGCGGTTGTTGAAGATCAGATTTCCGGACACCTGTCTGCCATCATAGAGCAGCTTTTTGCACAAAAGGAAGCGTTCACCAAGGATCTGGCCCTCTCCGTTGAGGAGCAACAGCAGAAATACCTGTCCATCAAAGAGGACTTGCAGCGTCTGGTCAGCTCTGCGCAGAATACAAGAGACTTCTCCTCACAAGTATTGCAGAAAGGAAAAGACTGTGAGATTCTGGATTTGGAAGGGACTATTCAGGGACAAATTGAGCGACTCCAGAAAGTAAGTGTTCCGGAAATTGCAAACAAAATTCCTGTGTTGGGCGTGAACGAAGGGTCTGACATAGACTGGTCCTTCAGTAAAATGTTCAAGTTGAGTTTTGGCACTTCCAGCTTGTCAACAACTGATCCAAAAGCCTTTGACACTGATGCTGACACTGAGACAAAGGTTTTAACTCAGACATCTGCTGAGACAGTCCCTCCACAACCTGCTGTTCCTCCAGCATCACAGCTGTGTGAGCCACAGCCCCAAAAAACATTTCATAGTCCAGTTGAACAACAGCTCTTGAATCCTCCAACTGTTTTCAGTTTAATACGTACTATTGCTGTAGATGATGCTTGCAATCCACTTGAGGAAAACATAACTGGAATGAGTTTGTTCCCAAGTCGGGACATTGTCATCGCTGACAACGCCAACTTTGTGATAAAGCGCGTTGTTAGAAATGGAGACATAAGGAAAACAATCTACACTGCACACAGAGGTTGGAATAACCTTGACCCTTTCAGCATTGCAGTCTGTGATGACAGCATTTTTTTCACTTCTGGGTGTAGACTGTACAGGATCCCAGATGAAGACGACGACGACTTTATCCAAGTTTGCAATTTGCGTGGGTCCCATCAGGAGTACAGCATCACTGCTTACAAAGACGAATATATAGCTGTAAGCGAAGGAACCAACTGCTCTCTGTCTCTGTATTCACCTGAAGGTGTTTTGGTTGACAGAGTTTCACCCCCTTCTTCTGATGGCAAGTTTGTGTTTGTAGCTGTGAACAGCAAAGAGGAGTTCATTGTTTCTGATACTAAAAGAAAATGTGTTCTTCTTATTAGCCGTAATGGAAACATCCTGAACACATGCAGTTTGAGTAATTTTAATCCCACAAGTGTTTGTGTGGACAAGTACGACAACATTTATGTCGTAGATGGCAAGAAGATTTTTCTGCTGACACCATCAGGGGTTTTCTTACGTCAGTTATTCCATTTTAAATCATACACACCAAAGCTAATAACTTGTGACCAATATGGGCATCTCATCGTAGCTAACAGAGTAGGGACAATCAGGATTTACAAAGAAACATTTTTATTTTAAAACAATTGGCAGTGAGTTACACTGTACAAAAACCAAGTTTGGGACATACACCCTTCTTTACTATTTTCCTCAGGGAGACAGCATCAGCATTTTAAAAAATGATCCTTTCGCAAATATTTTTCTGTGCATCTAAATAATATAGAGAATGTATTTTTTTTTTTCCTCAGAAATATAAACTGTCTTTCCTGTTGTCTCAAGTGTTAAGAAAAATTAAAAACCACCAAATTAAATTTGTATCCCAAGTTGTGAATTTGTTTTCAAACTAATTGACTTGTCGCTTAACTGACTTTTCATCTAGAGCATTTGATCCATTCTTACAGCTGGGATTTACCTAGGGGAGGGGGAGGGGATGGGAGGGGAGGGGAGGGGAGGGGAGGGGAGGGGAGGGGAGGGGAGGGGGGGAGGGGAGGGAGGGGAGGGGAGGGGGGAGGGGAGGGGAGGGGAGGGGAGGGGAGGGGAGGGGAGGGGATGGGAGGGGAGGGGAGGGGAGGGGAGGGGATGGGAGGGGATGGGAGGGGAGGGGAGGGGAGGGGAGGGGAGGGGATGGGAGGGGAGGGGAGGGGATGGGAGGGGAGGGGATGGGAGGGGAGGGGATGGGATGGGAGGGGAGGGGAGGGAGGGGAGGGGATGGGAGGGGAGGGGAGGGGAGGGGGAGGGGATGGGAGGGGAGGGGAGGGGAGGGGAGGGGAGGGAGGGGAGGGGGAGGGGATGGGAGGGGAGGGGAGGGGAGGGGATGGGAGGGGAGGGGAGGGGAGGGATGGGAGGGGATGGGATGGGAGGGGAGGGGAGGGGATGGGAGGGGATGGGATGGGAGGGGAGGGGAGGGGATGGGAGGGGATGGGAGGGGAGGGGATGGAGGGGAGGAGGGGAGGGGATGGGAGGAGAGGGGAGGGGAGGGAGGGGATGGGAGGGGAGGGGAGGGGATGGGATGGGAGGGGAGGGGATGGGAGGGAGGGGAGGGGAGGGGATGGGATGAGAGGGGAGGGGAGGGGAGGGGATGGGAGGGGAGGGGAGGGGATGGGATGGGATGGGATGGGATGGGAGGGGAGGGGATGGGATGAGAGGGGAGGGGATGGGAGGGGATGGGAGGGGAGGGGATGGGAGGGGAGGGGAGGGGATGGGAGGGAGGGGGATGGGAGGGAGGGGAGGGGATGGGAGGGGAGGAGGGGAGGGGAGGGGAGGGGAGGGGAGGGGATGGGATGGGATGGGATGGGATGGGATGGGAGGGGAGGGGAGGGGTAGTGCTGTTGCCTCAGAGCTCTTGGGCTGTGGGTTTGAATCTGGCTCTGTGCAGGGTTTACATGTTCTCGCTTAGTCTGCATGAGTTTCATTCCACAATTCAAAGATGTGTTTCAGGTAAATTGGCGTTCTGTCATAACGAAATTTCCAGAACAAAGTATTAGCTCAAAACAGTAGCTACACTCAGCTGTCAATCACATGCATCATATACAAATGCCCACACACTTTACATTCCCACTTCCACGGTTTTCCACAAACCCACCACAGCCGCCCTACTTCCCCCTGTTTTGTCCCAAAATTTCCCATGTGGGGGACTCAGCAGCTTCACTTTACAGCAGGTGTGAGTCCTCCTGCAGACTCTAATCCAAGATGGTAAGTATGCTAAGCTTTCACTCAAATTCACAATTACGCTCCTGTATTGTTAGTGTGTCTGATTACCAATTTCATGGACTGGCATTCTCCATCCAGCAAGTACCCTGCCTCATACTCTGTGCTTCCTTTATAGGTCCGCACCACTCCTGGACAAGCGGTTATTGATAATCAATGAGAGAATTTATGGATGGTATTTGTAATTCAGAAGTACCATTTTGAAGAACAGTCCTACAGTCGCAGAGAGCAATCGGCAATCTTCGACTCGAAAGTCCATGTCCTTAACTGCAATTCCGCTTGCTGTACCCAGCTAATTACTTACGTAATGTGCCCTACATTGTAGACTTTTTTCTAACTAGAGATTGTGGACAAATGGAGAAATCAACTAAATTATACATCCATAACAGGCATCAAGGTCCATGTGACCTGTAAAACTTGCATAACTGTCTAAGAGTTAATGTCCGAGTTAGTCTGCCATCAAAGCTTTACTGAGTTGAATGCTGGACAAGGTGGCGGAGGCCCCATAGTCTCCACTTCCACTGAGGGAGACACGTGTTCTGCCTATACACACTGCAGGGATGGATGTTCCACCCACCCGATGAGTGGAAGTAAGACCCCTTCAGGAAGACATCCTGGAGGTTCAACCTTCTTCCATAGTTTTGTGGGCCACGGGCTTCTTGCCAGTGTTATGTGAACCTGGCTTGGAAGGTCCAGACCTCCAACTGCTGTACCTTTCAGGTGCAAGCACAGCCCCACCCCCTAGGTGTTGTTCTGCCAGCAGATATAACACACAGAGGTGTGTGCTCCAGGAAGCAATCGCCCTTGAGGCTGCAACTGCTGGAATTACGAGTTTTATTGCTTATTTTATAGCCAATTGCACTGTATGTCGAAAAGAAATGTAAAGGAAAAACTTACAAGGTGCCAACAGAATTAAAGTTTGAACACACCTAGCAACACAAACTTCAAATAATTCACCCTGGTTATGGTTTTCAAAAAAACCCTTCCCTAAAACACCCCCTTTTTCTCATTGCTGGTCTCTTTTGGTGAGTCCTCTATAATGTTTAACTGGCTCTATCAACTGCTTACTTCTTCCAAACGAACCCTCCCCAGTTTGACAGTCTGTAGGTGTTTAAGCGTCCACGTATATATCTCCAAGGTACATTGTAACCATTGGGTGTACAGTTAATGCTTTTTACTTTGTGTGTGTTTGTAGGAGTTTATAGTATTGAGATAATTAACTTTTGTTTAAGTTCTAGAGCAGGGGGTGGGCAACCTGTTTTTCCTGGCCATTGCTTTGGCCAGTCACCCACAGAAATGGCTACACTTTTATTAAAATTTTATTTCAGAGCTCTAAAGACACTCAAAGTCCAAAATGCAGAGGGTGCAACGCTACAGGAGGACACACCCCAGATGTGACGCCAATCCACAGCAAGACACCCCAAGCACTACTTGAACTCCAGACCCACCACAAAGCAGGCCCTGGCCAAACCTGCTGCACCACTGTGCCCCCCTTGACAGAAAACATAACATTTTCATTGTGGACAAATAGTCCAATAAATAATCTTACAATGACATACACATACAGAAATTCCAAAACTTTCAGAAGTATTTATAACATTAGTCAGTTCACCTAATTCAAATTGGCCACGGATTTTTACGAAATGGCCACTTGTGGCTGTTGACCAGTGGGTTCCCCACCACTGTTCTAGAGGGAAAAAGCTTTTGTACAATAAAGCTTTTCATTTTATATTGGAAAAAATAAATGTGAATACACTGCACATTTGCTTAGTCAGAACTCTCCATATATTGCTATTAAAATACTCACCCAATGAGGCTGCTGGGTCTGTGGCTCTCAGCAGCTTCCTGGACGCCAGCGGTGACAGAGATGGGGCAGCAGCTAGACACCGCTCTGGTGATGCTGCTGGGCTTGGAGCGCGGGAACAGTCTTTTCAAGGAGCCGCTCCCACTGAATTGAGGAGTTCTGGTGTGTCACTAATAAAAATCTTTACTCAGCAAACATTGCAAAGCTTCAAACACTGACAAATAACAAGATGAGAAAGAGAAAAATATATTAAAAATATTAATGTGTTGTGATTCATGAACTTTGATTTATGAGCTGATGTTGGTCACAGTCTTTGTGTCTGTCCATATTATTATTAGAGTTACTGAGTTGCATTTTTGTCCTGCAACTGTGGGGTTAAATAGGAGTGTAAAGTTGGTCCCAGACCCACAAATTATTGAGTAAAGTTTTTGCTGATACAAATATTTGGAGGGAAAAAAAAAAAAAAATCACTTGACGCGCCGACAGATAGCGATCACGAATAATAAGCCCTGCCTTCAGTTTTTCAAAACAGTGGAGAAGGTGAATAAGTGAAGTTTTGCCTCTCCATCATCCTGCATCTCCATTTAATATCACCAGCCTTGAGTTGATGCACAATCTACTTTTTAAGGTAAATATTTTTATTTCTTATTATTATACTTGTACTGGGTATAAGTGAATTTCAAGTGAGGTTTGGGTTGAAATAAGGGTTCCAAGAGCCACAGGTAAGCAGAAAGGCCCTGATGTTGCTCTCTGCAGGATTCTTTATTGGGCTTTTTTTAATTTACAATGTGTTGTAAATGCTCCTGCCAAGGGGACTCTCAAAGTACAGTCACTTAGTCCGATACCACTGTTTGTTGGCACACCCAACATGAATAGCTGCATATAGGATTGATGATGAGGCCCTAGTCCTGCTCCGTATCACATTCAAACCAACTCTTGGGCCTAATTAAGTTTGTAAGTAGGGTCCATCTGTATTTTAAAAATTTACTTGTTAAACTACAAAATCTTAAATGTTTGAATGGTTCAGATGAACAGAGTGCCTTTAGTTTTTTTCTTGGCAAAAACTTCAGGCTGTTTATAATCTTACCTATTAATTACTGTTTTTGAAACCAAGGAGCTAGAACCACGATCAGGAGCTAACAAGTTATAGCACATCTTCCACAGAATGACTTACTGAATCCTTCCCACTGAATCCTTTTACATAGCCCACTGAAGTAGAACTGAGACTGTACCTCGGCCGAGTTGGAGGATAGCTCTGGCTCACTGAAGCCCTGAGGGGGTTGTAGGATTCTGGTCTGCTGGGACATGAAGGTGGGCCACGGAGATGACTGACCTGCTGTTCGACTGGAATGGCTATGCTCCTCTCTATCATTCAAATCACAAGACCTGAAAGTAGATGGAGCTTGAATAACATTCTATTGTTTCTTGTGAAAATATATCAACAATCACTACAAATTAATAATCACTAACCCCTGTCCTGGTGATTGGCAGAGTATATGTTGCTTTTGTCAGTCTCTGGTTTGTTTGGGACAGTCAGGCATTTTTACCGCATTCTTGTCGTATGCTTGCATTATCATTGTGAAACTTTATTGCTTTAACATGGAACTTGAAAGCCTTAAATTTCTGGAGTTTATATTCTGACCAGATCAATTAAGTGCCTTTGATTTGTTTGACGAAGATATGAGCAAAAGCTCACAAACCCCTTTGATCTGAGAGTTAGCAATCTTTGCTGCGAGGATCATACGCTCAAGGCATCCCAGACCATATCCAAAAGATCTCACCTGAACTATCTTCTATTATAAAACAATGGGACTGTAAAGTGGAGTTTCCTTGAAATCTGAAGCAGTGGTGGAGTTGGTCAAAAATTAATACTAAGAACAGGAGATTCTCACCTGATATAAAAGAGGACATAGGCTTGCTGCCTGAGGACTGTCTTTGTGTCACTCACAGTGACTGATGCATCATTCATCTGATACCACTGTTTATCACTGGCCTAAAAAAGATCACTGGGTTACCATAAAATACACCTTTGATTGCAGGGTTTTACTGACATAAATTACGTTGAGTAAAGTAACAAAGCTAGAAACACTTAGGAATTAGTAACATAAAGAGTTACGACACTCGTGTCCTATTCATTTGACATGTTCTTCAGAGCAGTGGCTTTACACTGAGGTTCCTCATACACACTGGAATCCAAAGCACTGAGTGAGGTGTGTGAAAGCAACCTTGATGTAACAGTAGTAGTGTCCAGCATAGCAGTTGGACCCTGAGTGAACGATCACGGCATACAGGAGGTAGTGCAGGGGCTCTTGTTCAGATTGGGACATGAATGGACGTATGTCCATGGACTCAGGGTATCGCACATCCTGTAGAAGAGAGCGACAAGCCAGGTTTGCATGTGACGTGATAATCGTTTTCTAGACTCTAATTTCTGAGCAAATATTGTTCACAAAAATGCATCAAACAGGAAATTCCCATAGTATTAAAACAACATTTTACATTTTTAAATGGAAGTTTTTTTGAACAAAAGTGAGAATGGCCCTACCTTTGTAATTTTATCGCCATAGTAGTTTGCAATACGGTTAAGAAAAATGGTCAGGACATTGGGGTTACGGTGAATTGAGAATCTCTTTGAGGCTGGCACTGTTTTATTACACCTACATCAAAAACAATAGCATTAAACACTTTGCATGCATCACTGTATGCCTGGATTTAGCTTCAAAGCTAACCACACAAAACAAGTAATTACTCTGAACCAGTATTAACCAGCATTCAGTCCCTAATTTAATACTTACTGAACTCTGTCTTTAAGCCCCATTTTCTACAAATCATCTTTTGAATTTCAAAACCGAGTGTGTTTGGGATTTGTAAAACGATAAATACAAAACCTACGCTCCTGAAGGGCTATAAAAATAAATTTATGTAATGTATAAACTATTTACAAATATTACAGAGGTTATAAAAAGCTTGCCTTAACCAGACGTATATATAACAATATTTAAGCCGTACTTGGTACACTTATAGGCATCCAGCAGTTCTGGCTTCACAAATTGCTTCAGAGCTTCAGTGATATTTTGAGCAGTCTTAAAAAAGTCAGAAATAAAAATTCAAATTTCATCCATGAACTCAGTGTATGCATGCAAAATGTAGCGTATGATAGTATCATTACACATTTACCATTGCATCACCATTTATGAAAACAAGTATGACAACAAACATACTTTTATACTGTATGTCACACAGTTTTACACACACTTAAGCAAATGTTTGGGTCACAGAGCGAAATCCAAGTGAACATAATTATTTGAACATACAGCCCTGAAGCTACTTAGAGCTGCAGAACAGTTGCAACAGATTTTTAAGTTCAGTTCATCGTTAGCTTACTATGACTGCGGTCCACTTTTACGATGGTGTGTGAGTTACCTTTATTTCCAATGGCACATCCAGGAAGGGATCAAATGTGTCAGAGACCGCTTTGCAGCTTAGACATTGCACTGGGAACAAACATATCAAATGTTACCTTAAAATGCATTTAAAATGAAAAAGCGGCATCAAAATGTGAACTTCTGATGTATCATGAGAAGAGGGATAGCTGGTAGTGTAGTGGTTAGAGCTGCTGCCTTTGGACTCAGTAGGTTCCACTCCCACCTCCAGCTGTAGTACCCTTGATCAAGGTACTTACCCTAAAAAAGTTGCTCCAGTACAATTACCCAGCTGTATAAATGGGTAAATAATTGTAAGTAGCTTTGGAGAAAAGTGTCATAAATGTAACTTATTTCCAGTTTATACATTATACATTCAGACTCGGGATAATTAACATTAAAATATTTAGATTCACACATGTAAATAGTTTTTAAATCTTAAAAATATACATTTTCAGGATGTAATTAACTAGTCTCGCTAGTTATACATAGCATGTAAAACATATAAACATACCTACCTCTTGATCTTAAATAGCCTCCAAAGACCTGATGAACAAATGTAGTTGTCTGACTCTCTCTGTCTAATCTATAAAAAAGACAATTTGATTTATGAATAATACTGTACCAATTGTCTGAACCACACAGGAAGTCAAAGAAGATGGAATTAATTTTAAGATTTTTGCTGCAATTATCAGACTGATCAGGGGTGTCTTTTCATAAGAAAAAAAGTATTTGAGGTTTCCTCAGTAGTTTTCAGATCATATTTACTCATTTTAATATTTCTGCCAAATCTGTTCAAAATTCATCCTTGAGATTGACTTGACATTTTAGTAATTTTATTCTCAAATTTATGAACAGCTTCAGGTTTTCTTCTAAAAATGCTGAAGCAAGTATTGGTATAACTCTTGAATAGTTAAGGAGGCTGGTTTGTGACCAGACTGATCAAGTTTCAGATCCTGCTAAAAAGGTGTTCTATGTTCTTATGCTGGGCAGGTGAACTGTATTGCTTGAAAAGTCATTTTAAAAATTACAATTTTTGAAAATTATTTAAAGAAATACAAAAAATAGTTTTTAAATAAAAAGCAGTATATAAACATAGGGGGGTGCGGTGGTGCAGTGGGTTGGACCGGGTCCTGCTCTCCAGTGGGTCTGAGGTTCGAGTCCCGCTTGGGGTGCCTTGCGACGGACTGGAGTCCCGTCCTGGGTGTGTCCCCTCCCCCTCCGGCCTTACGCCCTGTGTTACCGGGTAGGCTCCGGTTCCCCGCGAGCCCGTATGGGACAAGCGGTTCCGAAAATATGTGTGTGTGTGTGTGTGTGTGTGTGTGTGTGTGTAAACATACTCATTTGACGGGAGGCAGGACTTCTGCATAGCATCAACTATGTATCGAAGGAACTCGTGGACATCTTCCTGGTCTCCGAATTCAAAATGTTCTGCAATTCCTGTAATCAAAACCAAGTATATCAATGAGAAAATTATCTCAGAAAGTTACACTTTATGGCACAGACATATTAAATCATACTGGCATGGATTCTGGGACATTGGTTACACTTACGTTTTAATTGACTTACAACACTGACTGGTTTTATGACATCTCTGGAGTTGGCAAAGACTTGTGTGATATGGTTCTGCATGGTGCACATCATGCAGAAGTCAGGCTCGCGACCTGTTGCATGAACGGAACAGTTCAGTTATGAACCTTGTAGACATCCAAAGCTGACCTGAAGGAGAAAGCTTCCTTGGCAAACGTACAAGTTTTGGAATGCTCCTGAGACAGCATATGGTTGGCCACCGGAGGTGTGTAGGTTAGACACTGCAGAGCAGCATTGAGGAAGCAAGTATTGCCCATGTTATAGAGTCCTGCTCCAATGCAGTGGACCTGGTTCCACTTCAGACTTATCTCAGCTGCTGGAAAAAGGATCTTCTGTGGAAGAGCAATGCCATCCTCGCATGTCATAACTGCTAGTTTGAAGAGTACAGAAAGGAAAAAAACACAAATTTTGTATTATGAAAGTAAGAATTTTTGAATGACTTCAGGTGTCATAAACTTGTGTTTCACTAAAAAGACGAATTAGTCAAACTTTTAGCATCACTGCGTTATGTGCAGACATGTCGAGGCAGCCCCCTGTGGGAGACAATACCTTGTTCCTTCAACATCTCTTCGGAAGTTGATTCCATGCTGCTGAAGACAGCCGCTCCTAGGGTTGGTCCCATGCAGGAGTCACTGGCTTTTGAAACACCAGTTTCCAAGGAACCCATATTACAGCTAGTAGAGTTGCCACCCATGTCCCTCAAAGCAAATCAGGACAAGGAGTAAATATTAAAGAAAAGACCGTTTTAGAGCGCCATACAACGTCAAATACATTTTTGTCAAGTCTCACATCTGGAACAAGATTCCTCTGAAGAACCTGTCACTGCATCTTTGCCAAATGAAATTTTAAAACAGACTACAGGAAAATTACAACTTCAATCGTAAAAGTCAACATTTGGAATTTGGTATTATGGTTTATTACTTTTTCAGACCTATTGTCCACCCATTTTTCTTTTCGGAAACAGTGATAAACTTTTTTGGCATGTGTACAAATATTAACCGTTCACTTCATTTTCTTTGTGAGTTTGATGTGTATTTCCCTGTATCACAGGATTACTGTTACAGTGCAAATTTGAGTAGAATACATGATTTCCATACAGTCAGCGATTTGTATCAAGCACCAATTACCTAAAGAAGAATAATGACCGGTTTCCAAGTTACATCAAATTCAGAGAGAATGCTGGTGACCTTAATACTAGTCAAGTTCTCCAGTCAAGCAGTCATTAAGCATTTAACATCACAAACAACAGAACTGGAATTTTTGATATATTATCACCATGGTAACCACAAAGGTAACAGAGAATGAATTTGTTGCTATGGTGATGCTTCAGACACTGTCAGAGAGGTCCATATGATGTCACCACCGTGAAGTTCATTGTCCTCTGTGTTGTTGTTGTTTCCATGGATACAGCAGGAATCTCTTTGTCTGCCATGTTACCGTCATGCGTGGATAACTGGCAGTGGTGTTTTTTTCACCTGTCGAATGTGTGACTTGTCTAACGCATGATGTGGTTCCATCTTCTTTGAGCAGTCTGCAATGGTGACCCTGAAAGGTACCAATGCTGTAGTGAGAATTCCACAGTGGAGACACTTCCCTTTCAGGAGAAAATTTATCTCTGAACAAACCAAAGAGAATTGTGCATTATTTGAATAAAAAAAAAAAAATCTAGATGCTGGATAATTCAAAAATTTAACTGGAATTTTCATCCAGGTTTTTAACCCCACTGAAGGCATTGAGCGTTCTGAGAACAGCAGAGAACCCGTTGCTTTTTTATATGGATTTTGACAGTTATGAGACACGGCATGGCACTGAGTTTGATGCCCAAATGCTTTGTTTTTAAAAAATCAGGGCACCCAAAACCCGCGGTCTCACAGACCACCTAGAGGCCAGGGTGCAGGGAGTCGAGGTAACACCATTGTATGATATGAAGGTATAACAGGCCTAATAATTTGCTGACAAACTGGTGCTAATCGAACTTAGATCTACTTCAGAGCAGCTCTTCTGGTCAGTTTGCTGAATTCGCAGAGTAACCGTAACGCTGAGCTTCTCGGCTGGTCCGGAAGGCTTTTCTCGTTGGGCACTGGGCTGCGAGCAGGACTGCTCTCCATGTTTTCTGAGAGAAAGAGAGAAAAGTACCTATTTGCTCGTGAGGAGAACCGCCGACATTCGACTTCCAACTGTACACATTTTAGCGAGCGCGCGCTACCGTCTCCCCGCGCACGAGGGCGCCGTCGGGCAAGTCAGCGCGCTCCAAAAAAGCGTGCCTCTGTCGAAAGTAACTTGTGAGTTTTCCCCGATAACCCAGCAAACTCTTCGGAAAACGCTGCGTTTTCCATTACTTGTCAAAGCGCGCGTGGGCAGTTGTTTTATATATATATCTATATATTAAAAAAAACCCACACACACACACAGAGCCATAACTAGCTTCGTGGTGGGCGCGCGCCACTCGCCCGCGGCGCTTAGCAACACGCGCGCGTTCTGTTTGTGGAAACCGGGCCGCTCAGTTCGGCCCCGACGCTCACAGTCGGCAGAAGATGGACCCCCGCGACGAGTCTGAGTGGAAAACACGACCTGAGGACCGGATCCGTCAGTTAACGGAGGAGAATGTAAGCCCACTTGTCGCCGTCACTAAACTGTCCTTATTAAGTTATTTAACGCTTTCTGCGCATTTTTTCTAACTGCCTAGTTCTCGTTCCAAGCAAGGCGGACAAATAGCCGGTTAGTCTGTTTTTCTTTTTAACCTTCCTTATTCGGACGATGAGCCTTGAAAAAGAGTCATCCGTCCCCCCCACCTATAATTAACCCTTTACTATCAAAGGCGACATTCAAGAACTCGATGAATTCGATCTGAGCTGAGCTCAACAACGTCATCTGGGAATATTTGGACTGTTACCTGTCTGACAATGAATGTGTTTGTGCACACTTACCTGAGCTTTCAAAAGGGCTGTATTAATGTTACCTGAATGCTGCTCTGCAAAATATTTACATTAATTTATTTAGCAACAGGGGGGTGCGGTGGCGCAGTGGGTTGGACCATGGTCCTGCTCTCTGGTGGGTCTGGGGTTCGAGTCCCGCTTGGGGTGCCTTGCGACGGACTGGCGTCCCGTCCTGGGTGTGTCCCCTCCCCCTCCGGCCTTACGCCCTGAGTTGCCGGGTTAGGCTCCGGTTCCCCGCGACCCTGTCTGGGACAAGCGGTTCTGAAAATGTGTGTGTGTGTGTGTGTGTGTGTGTGTGTGTATTTAGCAACACTTTTCTCCAAAGCGGCTTCTAATGAACTCTATGTAGTGTTATCATCCTGCGCACCTTATTCACCAAGGCAACTTACACTGCTAGATACACACACTACTTACACTGGGTCACTCATCCATACACCAGTGGAACACACACACACTCTCTGTCACTCACACACTATGGGGGAACCTGAACAGCATGTCTTTGGACTGTAGGAGGAAACCAGAGCACCCCGGGAGAACATACAAATTCCACATGGACTGAGCGTATGCTCGTAAACATACATACTTGTAATGTGCTCACCTTTGGATATATGACCATTTCCGACACCGCTGTGAAAAACGTGGCCTTTTTAGGTGCAGCTCCGGGACAAAAATGAGATCCTCTTGAGAAAACTGGGAGATGTGCAGGACAAGGTGGACCAGGCAGCGGGGCTGGAAACAAACCTCTCCGCCAAACTGATCTCCGCCGAGGAGGAAAAACTGAAGGTAAGCTACAGAATGGAAAACGTCATTTTTTTCCCATTAATTACTGCTTTTTTAAAAACTGCTGTATCTCTTGTTCCTTTTAGATCTCTAGGGACCTTGTTGAGCTGCAGATAAAGACCAACAAACTGAGGGAGCAATATGAGGAAGAGACTTTTCAGCTCAAAAATAAGGTGATTATTTGAATACTCAATTAAATGCTACTGTTGAATGAATTCGCTAAATCATGTGGCACACATGTAACTGCTGATTTGTATTTTCCATAATATATAATTAATTATTTTTGCATTGTAATCACTTTGACAGTGGTATAAGGAATACTGCCTTCAGATTCTGTTACAGGAAAGCCATCTCGCAGAACTGGAGATGGACAGGGACAGACTGCAGAGGGACGTCCGGTCCGCCAGGGAGTATTTGCAGGCAGCTGAGAAGAACCACAAAGATCTGGTCGATGAGTACATAACCCTGAAGAGCAACCACCTGGCTCTGACGCAGGAGCACGAACGGCTGGGATTGCGGAACGCAGAGCTGCTGGGGCTGGTCCAGGAGAGGCCCGGTCGTTTCCAGGGTGACCAGGGACAGGCCAGTTCTGAGACTGACCGGGTCAAGGTACGAGTATCACTGTGTCTCCAAGGAATTTCAAAGTTTGCTTTATTCTTTGCTGCAGATACCACCCACCTTGGTTTGAGTTTTGATTCTTTGTCCCATTAATGACGAATAACGTCAAAGCCATGCCCAGAAAGCCCTCGAGAGGAATGTGTCTTACTTTCAATAGCTTTAGCCAGCAAACATTATCTACAGCCTTCTTCATATCCTGTTGTTCCATCCATCCATCCATCGGTCCAGAGCCTATCCCAGATGCGTAAGGTGTGAGGCAGGGTACACTTCGGACATGATGCCAGTAATTCGCAGGACAATCACACGCCACACACACACGGCAGTTAGGGTCACCATTCCACTTGAATCACATGTCTTTTGACTGTGGGAAGAAACCAGAGCACCCGAAGGAAACCCACATGAACTCGGGGAGAATATGCAAACACCCCAGAGACTGAGCCAAGTTGAAAGCAGTGATATAAAAATTTTTGACGCTATTTTGCAATTGTCAAATCAGGTGCGTTCCCATCTGTTTCATAACAATACTGAAGCAAACATACAACCCATACAATCTTACATAGAAGCAGGTCGGTTGGTGGAAGTTACTGTACTGCTCCACAAATTTACCCTGCCTCATTTTAACGTTTTTTGGGCAGCTTCTCGGAAAGCAGGAGGAAACGGAAGAGGAGCTGGACAGGATAAAGAAGAGTTATGAGGAGCAGCAGCGCCGACTAGAGGAAAAAGTGTGAGTTTCCAGGAGTCCGATGAGTTGATGACCTGGAAAACCGCGCACGTTCAACTGGTGACCATGTAATGTATTGATACAACACTGTTTGTTCTGATATAGCATTTTATAGATGAAACAAATGATAACCCATCACATATAAGACATTTTGGCTCAGATGTGTGGACAGGTAAATGGCTGTTGGGCATTCTGTGTAACTACCACAGTAATTCACCTTCGACAAAGGTGTCAGCTGAACAGTACGCAATAATGTTTGTGCGTTGCTTGGGAGACAAGTCTCTGCTAAATTTGTCTATCTATATATTTCCAAGAGACTTTGTGTGTGAAAGTAAGAAACACTAAAAAAAGGACAAATGTAAACATAAACAAACAAGTAAATACTTTCGTAAGTATAAGAAAAAGTGTGCACTTGATGATAAAGTAGCGTTCAAGTGAGCATGAATTATTACTAAGAGTGAGTCCCACTTTCTGTGCCTTACAGGGTGGCCATGGGAAAGGAGCAGCGGGAGAACAAAGCGGCCATTCGCAACACCCAGAAAAAGCTGGCAGAGCAATCTGTAGTGAGTGTAACTGTTTTTGGCAAATACTCATTCATTCTGCACATGTGGTGTGAACATACTCTGCAGTTCAACTCCCACAAATGTCTTGACCCCGTCCAGTTGTTTACATCCTATGAACTTAGATGGTCTTTTCCTCCAAGACTGCTGGCAACGATTTATTCATTTGGGTTATTTTAACTGAAGCGATTCAGGATAAGTACCCTGCTCAAGGGTACTGCAGTGGGAGATGGGACTTAAACCCCGCTCATCTGAGTACAAGGCAACAACTCTAACCACTACGCCACCTGTTGGCCTCGCAGGGCTTTGGATGATGGGACTAACCAAAGGTCCCGGTTGCTCTGTGTGTTTCATATGTTGTAGGCTTTGCTGAGCTCACAGACTCAGCTGGAGGATGTACTGTCGGAGAACTCCAGGCTGCAGCTCCGGGTGAAGGAGCTGAGCGAGGAGTACAGGGCTCAGCTTGTGAGCTACCTGCACGACCTGGCAGTGAGTACTGTGCTTCCTCGCCTAAGCACCACGGTATCATGGTCTGCAAAAAAGCTGCATCGAGATCATCGATTTCATTTCCACTTCCCAAGGTTTCTTCATGACAGTCAGGTGTTGTGATGCTCATAATTCTGCTGTTCCTTCACCCCAGTGCCCAAACCATCTCCTTCCAGGAGTATGCTGATGGCCCAGGAGCCAAGAAGACACCAGAGAAGAAGCAGATGAAGAAGTTTGTGGACAGCATGCTGCAGGACATCAGGGCTTCCTACAGGTCCCGAGAGGAGCAGCTGGCCAGCGCCACACGGGCCTACAAAAAGAGGCTGCAGCGGGTGATCCGGGAGCACGAGGCCTTACTGATCGCCTACAGGTCGTCTCCCTGCTTTGCTGCTTATGGAAAGTACCAAGTGTCTGCAATGTCCCTGTGCCATCTGAGTGTTAAATAACTTCACTGCTGTGTAAAAGGGGCAGCTGGTAGCGTAGTGGTTAGAGCTGCTGCCTTTGTACCCAAAGGTCACATGTTCGAATCTCACCTCCAGCTGTAGTACTGCTGAGCAAGCTACTTTCCCTAAAAAATTACTCCAGTAAAGTTATGCAGCTGTGTAAATAAGTACCTTAACACTGTAAGTGGCTTTGGATAAAAGCATCAGCTGAACAAATAAATGTAAGGTTTAAACTTCCTGCAAAATGCAGCAGAGATGAGGTTTGTTGTAGGAATGTTAAATTTCAACATGTCCTCTATCGCCTGGGATGCAAAGCGTAGCACGAACCTGAAGTTCCCCGAATGTGTTCCGCAGCTGCGTTCGAGTCATTGAACTCATCGTATTTGTTGCGTGAGGCTTTGCAGTGAGCAGTTGAGTTACTGACATGTCTGCCTTATGTTCAATTCGTAGTCAGACACTGACTGAATTCAAAAATTCTGAAGAATTGTCATTTTTCTGGTGTACGTACATAGGTGTGGGCCGCATGATGTTCACCTTACACTTTTCGCCAAAGCAACTTACAATTATGTACTCATTTGTACAGCTGGATAATTTTACTGGAGCAGTTTAGGGTAAGTACTTTGCTTACAAGTGCTACAGCTGGAGGTGAGATTCAAACCTGTAACCTTTGGCTCCAAAGGCACCAGCACTAGCCACTACACTACCAGCTGCATTGTCATAGGTTGATAGGGTTTATTGTCTGGACAATGAACGAAATTGCAAGAAATGAGTCTACAACAATTTTATTTAAATGTCTTGAATATGTAGAGATTGTTTAGATATTATGTGGAAGTGAAGTTGTTCAAAAATCAGGGAACACTTGAATACAGCTGTTTGCTTCTGCCATCCAGGATGCAGAGAGAGCAGATCCTGGCCCTAGGTGAGCAGGGTTCGGACCCGGGGCCCCCGGCGGGTCACTTCAGCCTGACGGAGGGCTCTCAGCAGCCCGATCTGAGTCAGGAGCTGCACAGGTTCTGGGAGGACAAGGCGAGTCTGGACATTCAGCAGCAAGAAGCTCTGGAGCAGGTGGGCTGCACCGCTAGTACTAGTACATCAACTATTACACCTAGTACTCGCTGCTTTGAGCTACTGCAGGTGTTGGAGCTGTTTGTGCAGAAAAAACAAACCACAGCTCACTTCAGCTCTCAGCACCGCAGTAACACAGAAGCGCTCTACCCTGCCGAATAGCCGCTGTAGCATTTATACGGCTTTTCGTTCCAGAATAAAGAGTACGGACTACGTTTTCATTTCTGTTTCAGAAGAACATGCCTTTTGACCCCCCTCAAAGTGTCACCTTCCAGTGAGTACCTAGAACGGTGTACCTGAGCGAGTGCCGGAGCTCGTCGATGTCAATGTGTCTGTCCACAGATCTGTGACGTTTATACTTAATTGCTCAAGTTAACTGTCCAGCTGCACAAACAGGTAAAAGGTGCGTACATGTTCATGGAAACATGTTGATAGAAGCAACAAAATAATAGTAGTATTTTTACAAGGACAAGGGAAATGTGAAGTTTAAGCATATACTACTTTCTGAATTAATTTCTAATTGTTCAACACATGATGTGCAAATGGTTCATTTATGATTGGTATTAATCAGAAAATTACGTATTGTGGCCAACCAAGATGCACATTGACTAATTATGGTGATTAATGATTAGAGGAGCAGCTTTTTAGTGAACCACAGTAAATTCAGGTAGAATGGACAGTGGTGCTCTCAAAGGTGCTGATTCAGATCAGTTCACTGAATTTAAATTTAAAGTACCCTGTCTGTCTGTCTGTGCTACTTCATTAGCAATAAATTCCAGAAAAACAGTGGTGCACAACAGTCCCACTGCCCTTCAGTGATCTCAGGTCTGTGTCTTCTCAGAAATGTAAATCACCTGGGAAACTAACAAATTTAAAATGTAAATGTACTGTTTTGCTGAAATATCAGTGAGGGTTTTCCACGAATTCAAGAATGATCACCTGTGGTTAGGGGAGAAAATAAACAAAATAAAACTGATTCAGTGCTGAAATTATTCATGCTAAAAATATAGATATGAAGTGACTATAATACAATACATTATATGTAATAGAAACGTATAAATACATTTATATAAATATATAGATATACTTATGTCTATGTATGTATTTTTCTTTGAGATGTACATCTGCTAAATGAATACATGTAAGTGTATAATACACAACACACTACAATATAACATTTATATAAATGTATAAACACATTTATATACTAGAAATATATAAATTACTGTAAATGCTTGAAGAGTCAATTATTACTGTCATAATTATGCATAAGTGAGAGGTGGCTATTGAAGTACGGCGTTCAGGAAGATGCCAGAACATGCTGAGGACTGGTGTTTTCCGAGCTGAAGCGGACCTCCCTACATACACATATTATTATATATATTCCTTACAGACATGTTTTGCTGTTTTCTAGTGCAGAACTCGGCAATACGAGGCCAGGAAACTGGGCCAAAGTCACAGAAAAGGGCTGGACTGATATCAGGAAGGAGCTGAGGGCATTTACCTACAGCACCCTGGTGAATACAGCAGCACAAACTCTAGTGCACAGTTTTAAGAAAGAAAGAAAGAAAAAAAAGACACAATGATTAATAAGTTCTGTTAGCCAGTTTACGCTTTGGGAAAGTGTTGAATAGAGGTGCGCTGGGTCTCGACAGGAGGCCCTGGAAAGGGAGCGCGTCCAGCTGATCGCTCGGGCATCAGCCGCGGAGGGGTGGGTGGCGGAGCTCCAGGAGTACGTTGATAAGCACTTGAGCAGGTAATACACACCACACACACTGCTATAATACATATAATAGTGTAGGAACACTAAGCTATTCATTAGCTGACACCTTCATCTTGAGCTGACGTACAATTTAGTTTGCTTTCCGAGATAATTACAATGGTTTATGCATTTTATACAGTAGGGTATTGTTACTGTAGTAATTCAGGGTAAGTTCATTGTTCAAGGGTATTACAGCAAGAGTAGGGTTTCAAACTCTGAACTTTCTACTGGCTGCTATGTGTGTTGTCTCTGTGTTGTAAACTGAACAAGAACTTGTGTCTGGTAGGTCTGGCTTTGCAGAATAAGTAAGGTAAGAAGTAGAGTACAATGTAGGCGGTCATTTTATATTTTTTGAGATTATACACGTGGTAAAACAGAGTGATTGATACAGAGAAAACACCAGCCCCCGACATAAAGTAACAGTAATATTAAAACAAAGAAAAACAAACAAAAAGTGAATGGATATATAATATATATGTATATAAAAATATAAAAATACACATTAACTGAAGATTAAATAAAGATTCAGATGGAAAGGCCATCCCAGGTTGTAGTAGAAGACATTGACGTGTCTCCAGGGTCTGGAGGATGAGGACAGAAATCGCCAAGTCCTCGATTACTGTGCAGAGGAGCCGCGTGATGTGCATTTCATCTTTTCCAGTTTTAAAAAATGCATCTGATCTCCGAGCCAATGCACATGGGGGGTTGGGGGTGGGGAAGGGGGGCTATTTCTCCCAACGCTTTGGGATAAGACAGCGAGCTAGCAGAAGTGTGAAAGGAGGCACTTATTAATATTCTTCTCACTGTTAGGTACAAGGAGGAGATCCTACGTCTGCGCCGGCTGCTGGCTCTAGAAGGTGGCCGTCCGCACGGTGCCGCCGATCCAGAACCGGCTGCTTTACAGCCTTCCGAAGGAGTCACCGGTCAAGAGCTGTAAGCGGTCTGTGGGCCCCCACAGTGTTTATGCCCAAGTCCATTGAATACTATGGTAATAATTTTGGTTCCCCAAACAACCCGACACCTTCTTACACGTTTAGAGACACAGTGGCGGCATCTCCCTTGTCTTCTCACTTGAATTCACTACTTTTCAAAACATGTGCCTTCCGTTAACATAATGTTTCCATTCTTTGTCCACTGACTTAATTACAGTTACGCGTAACAGTGAGAATTTACCAGGTTTTTTCTTTCTCTCGTATTACCTTGTAGCATGTAATACATTTAAATGTTGTGAGCACTGTACAGACAGTATTTTCATATTTTACAATAATTTGCATAATAACCCTTTACAAAAATAATTGTTTCTGTTAAAATAAACATTTTATCCTTTCAAGGATTAAAACATTTTTACCCGAATAGCTACCTAGAACAAATGTAGTCGCATGAATGAATATACGAATGGAGGGTTCGAATTGAGCCAGTACTTACTGGTATGCTGTACTTGGACATATTTTTATCTTTATAAGCAATGCTTCTCACTAAACACTCTCTTTTAATGTTCTTTACAATGACATCGGTATCGACATTTGTTGTTGCCAAGTTAAAGCACTCTAAGTGTGGATTTACATTTATTTATTTAGCTGACACTTTTCCAACTTTGAATGTTAAGGTTACAATTATTTCCCCATTTATTCAGCTGGGTAATTTTTACCGGAGCAATTTAGGGTAAATACCTTGCTCAAGGGTACTACAGCCAGAGGTGAGGATCGAACCTGCGACCTGGGGGGACCAAAGGCAGTAGCTCTAACCAGTAAGATCCACCTTGTGTACAGTACCAGAACACAATAGGGGTATGAGATCCCAGATCCGGACTCTTCCGCTGCTCCATCTGTGCGCTTCAACAACAGGTGTCACTCAGTACCTGGATGACACCACCACAAGCGAACGAATCGACTGCTTTGAGCAAAGAATCCAAAGAATGCTTGTAAGGCTTACACTGGTTTCACACCTAATCGGGGGAATAAAACACTGGGGGAACCTTTCGTTGAGCGAGACCGCTTTCCTAAACCGCACCTACTGAGCAAGTCTCGCACGAAGCGGTCGAGGCCACGGGCGGTGAAGCTAGTGGGTTCAATTCACCACGATGTTGAACGGTGTAAAAGATCCTCGGTCTCTGTCCTTGACGGAATGAAACGAAGCGGTGCTTTAATCGGCACAAAGCACCAGAGCAGATCACAGAGTGCCAAAAGAAATGCGCGGCATGCCGAGACGCAGCTAGCCGACTTTCTCCCGATTATCCAGCCGCCAAACTTCGGCATGGCTTCTCCGAAGGACGGTTATCGGGTCTCGAAAATGAGTGCAGTTCTGGGCTTTGCGCGAAACGGCAGCTGTGCGTGTCGGGAAAGGCTCAGTGCTGGCAGTGGACAATAGGCGAAAGTGGGTGTTGCAGATTATGTGTGTCGCTCTGGGGAGATGCCAACTGTAATGGGGGGGGAACACTAATGGGAAGTGGGATTTTGTCAGTGATGCATTACTCCCAGGCCCCCTGGGAGAGGAGAACCAGGGCAGGCTGGGTAGGTGCCAGCAGAGAGACCCGTGCCAAAGATAAGCTCAGCTACGGACAGGGGACGTGGACCGGAATGGGGGGGACGGGTGGATTTCTGTGAGCTCAGACTTGAGATGAAGCGGCACAATCTCATGCTAAATACTGCTGGGTCCTTCGTCTTCTCTCCCTCAGGTTTGGGATGTGACCGGGTGACCTATGACCTTCAATCAGAAAGTCCAGACAGCAGCTGCAACTGCTTATACTGAGAGAAAGACCACAGTGGGACCTGATCGGCACTTTAAAAACACACACTTTATTAAACTGGAACATTCTTCTTCCTGTGGTGGTGGGCAGCCCATGGGCCGCGATGTCCACGATGACCACAATAGCCACAAGTGGATGTTTTGCAAAAGTGTCTGGCCAATTCAGTTTAGGTGAACAAATTTATTGTTAGAAATATTTTCACCTCTTTTATTTTTTGCATTTCTATTATGCATGTCACCCGTGCAACAGCGTTAACAACTAATGCATAAAAATGTTTTCAGACTCAATGCAAAATAAATGTAAAGTGCAACATAAAATGAAAGCTTTTTTTGATGGGGTGAAATATCTTTAAAGGTCAGTATTACTAATATTGATGGAATTAAAATTTGTCTATAAATAATATAAATTAATAAAGATAAACATGAAAATATCAAGTGTTATGTGACTTTTAATGTTACGGTGACCAGATAAATTTATTTAGAAAAAAAATTTACATAGTGCAGCCATTTCTATGGTCGTCTGGCTCGACTGAACACCAGTTGCCCACCCCTGCCTGTGGGCTGATCTCATTCCAGTCACTTCCCATTCTCCGGAAGCCTTCGTCCATTGCCGTCAGCACCCTTTGTGTAACTTTAAACACGTCTTTGGACATTCCTTTGGAGATGTTTCTCCCGGCCTTCCTCTGTCCAAGAGAGATTAATTGGGAGGCAATGGTAGCTTTAATGAAGAGCCACTGGAAGCAAGAGGCAGGGAGTTCTTTGACATGTTTGCACAGCAGAGACTAATGGTTTCCAGGTTGCCCATTATCTGACCCGCCTCCCCGAAACTCCTGGGACGCGTCCCGGAGCGCGTCGCACGAATGGCCGGCGAGGACCTACTGTCTGAACGCGGACACCTCAACGGGCCCTCGCAGCTCGATCCAACGCCCCGACGGCCTCCTCGCGAAGATCCCGCCTGGCTTTTTCACGGCTGCCTTAGTCACACTCGTTTAAAATCGTACAAAAACACACCGGCACGTACGATACGTCCAATGACGCGTCCTCTCAGGTCCGAAAACGATCAGCCCCTTTTGACGCGGCGTCTTCGGCTGTCGTGGTTGCGCCGGCCCCTCCCATTTGCGTTTCCCACGTGCGCCGCAGTGCCGTTTGCTCGGGCCGCTCCATGTGGGAAGTAGGTGCCCCACAATCGCACTAAGAACATTTTTTTTTATTGCCGCCAATATATGCCGTGTGAAGTGGGGAGCTGGATGCACCAGATTCTGTGACGGAGAGGAAGCGCCTCGTCTTGTCTCTGATGTGGCCCATTGAAAGGGGCCCTTTGTTTTAAGAGCTGACGCCTAATTGATACAGTATTTACTTCACGGGACCCAATTTGCATTCCCAAGAGAACCCGGGCGAGAGCCAATAGGAAGTATGCATGGAATGCCCTGGGAATATGGGCGACGTGAAAGAGAAATCAATGGGGACTCAAAGGGGCTGTGTACTGCGTGTTTGTTCGTACATAATGTAATCGGAACGGACAGGCCTTGTTGAGCGACCGCACGGCGAAAGAATTTTCCACATCGAGGAGCGAGCGGGAGAAAGGGAGGCTGAGAACAAGAGGTGGACAATAGGACGGAAAAGTGCACCGGGTGAGAACGTTTTTCGGGTTATTAAAAAAAAGCCCAATAAACCTTTGGTGGTGTTTCGGAGTCAAGATAATTATGGGGCCAAAGAAGAAGAAGAAAAAAATTGACTGCAATTCGAGTGCAGTTCGTACCTTTTTCGGAAAATGCGAGACGCAGCGAACAGTAGTCAAAAATTGCACATTTCCGTCAGTTCTGCTCAAGTACGACAATTAAAAACCTATTTGTGAACTTTTTTAAATTCTTGTCAATCGTTACGGTATGACCTCAGATAGATAAAAATGTATCTGCTGAATTTTTTTCCTGCTTAACATTCGTGCCCCCCAATGGACTGGCGCTTTATGCGGCGGGTTCCCGACTTAGCCTTGCGCCCTGCGCTTCTGGTCCGGACTCCAGACCACCTCGGACAAGCGGCTGAAGACAGTCAATGAGCGTTACTTTTATTTATATGCGTATGTGATTTGGGGGAAACAAAAAGGAGGGAAAGTGGAAACTTCTGCACTGCCTTCGCTCCCCACGCTACGGTTTGATACCAGGACTTGGAGGCCGAGGAGTCGCAGGGAGAGAGAGGGGGACGTGTACATGCGACCTGGAAGCACGACGGGGCCAGGAAGGAGAGAGATGCGGCGAGGGAGTCCGCGAGGGGGCCGGAGATACGTCGAGAGAGAGGAAGAGGGAGAACCTCCTTCTTTCCCACACTCGGGGCAGTTCCCACACTGCGCCGCTAATCCCTGTCTTAATTAGGAGCGAATTCCAGGCCGCACGGACTCCGGACGGAGCAGAGCGGATCCAAGGAGCAACAGGTGGAGCCAAGCTGGGCAGATTTGTCTGCAGGGGCACACAGCCTGTGTTTGGAAGGAAGGGATAGACAGCCAGTGCAGGCACCCCACACACGCGCACACACACGCACACACATGCACACACACGCACACCTGTAAGAGAAGCGCTTCCACCGCCACATCTGCTCATTGAAAGAGCTCCGAAACGTGGTGGAGGCCAAGAAAGGAGTGGGAGAAGTAGGCTGGAAACACTTAGTGTAAATTCAACAGCACTTTGCTCACTTTCTCATACATCCCGAGCCAAACCGCTGATTTATACCATGTTGAAGAAATATAGTTTGATCACACCGAATTCACCTTGTTCTTACTGTGATGAAAACGTTTGAAGGTTTTTTTTTTTTTTTTTTTTACAGTTTTGCTGATTATATACTTGCCTTAGTTGTGCTAAAAATATTATGTATTTAATAGTATGTGTTAAAATGCACAAATAATCTAATTTATTAAAATGTACTAATTTGCACAATTACTAATTATTTTTTTTACTAATTATTATTACTAATTTGTAATTTACAAAATGAAAAAATTATTGTAGTGATTAATAAAGTACCTGTCCTGTCCTAATTTTTTTACATGACAACTTTCCGGGCAGTGTAATGTCTAGAGCTGCTTCCTTTGGACCCAAACGGTTGCTGGTTTGATTCCCATCTCTGGCTGTAGTACCCTTGAGCAAGGTACTTACCCAAAAATGCTCCAGCAAAATTAACCAGGTATATAAATGGGTAAATAATTAGAAGTAGATTAACACAGTAAATTGCTTTGGGAAAAAGCGTCAACTAAACGAATAAATGTAAAATCAACCCCGCTTTCTGAAGGGGGCATTTTTTTTTTTCCTTCCTTTAGTTTTACATTCAGCCTCTCAGAAGTTATGTGCGCTCCGTCTCGGCCGCTGCCTTTATGCGGGGCCCGGCGAACGAGGCTCTCCGCACCCTCCCCCAGACTGCTCCTCTGCGCCCTTTTCTACTCCAGCCTTTCATCCAGCTTCAGCTTCCGCCCCGCGTGCCCCTCGCTCAATTGTTTCCAGGGAGAGCTGGACGAGGAGACTCTCACCGTGAAATCCGAGGCTGGGAGAACGGAGCCGGCGTCCCTCTGGCTTTCGCTGCGAGCGAGAAGGGCGAGGGGAGGGGGGCAGTAAAGTGGCGCTCTAGCCCTCCTCCATCACTCTTTAAAAACACGTCCCGGGGGAGGCGAACCGGTGGGGAAAACATGGGCAGAAACCCCAGGGACAGCTTCTGTGTGTGTGTGTGGGGGGGGGCAAGTTCAAGAGGGCAGACTCCGGTAATTAGGCCCTTAAGGTCAAAGGTTAAAACAGCTGTCTCGGGAGTGTGGGCACACGCTTTCCAGGAGGTGTCCCGTCGCTCTCCGTTACGCAGGGCCTGGCTGCTGGATGGGGGAACTTTGAAACTTTACGCCCGAAAGCCTGAAAAACAGTGAATCATCTCCTGGAAGTGCCAGACTCCGAGCGAAGCCAGAACAGATGCGAGCGTCTGCTTGCCGAGAGCTCCGGTGCCGGGTCGCCGCCAACACGCGGAGAAGTTCAACGTGGGACGGCGAAGAAAAAGAGCACGAAACTCAGCGTTAAAGTCGCAGGGCCGGTGGAACCGTGAAGTATGCTGAAGTGGTCTGTTCTCCTTCCGTGTCTTTACTACCTGGGGTAAAGTAAATATTACTACATGTATTCCTTCAGCTGATGCTTTTCTCCAGAGAAACTTACAATGTTCAGGTACCTACAACTATTTACACAGCTGGGTAATTTTACTGGAGCACTTTAGGGTAAGTACCCAGGGACAGCAGCTGCTTACCCTGATTTACCCTGCTGTATAAATGGGCAAAAAAACTGTACTGTTACCTCCATCTGCTTTGGAGAAAAGCGTCAGATAAATGAACTAATGTAAGTACTTTTCTCAAGAGCCCTACAACTAGAGTTGGGATTCAAACCTGTGACCTTTGGGTCCAAAAGCAGCAGCTCTAAGCACTACACGACCAGCTGCCTCTACTAGCGAGGCAGCGCTGTGTCTGTCAGCGGCAAAGGACCGAAAGCAGGTGTAGCGAGGAAAACCCGCTGCTGCCCTGCCCACCTTACACATAAACACGTGGCTTTACTGGAGCTCGTCAACCCGGGGGCCGCGTAGCTCGCGGTCACACGACCGCTACGGATGGCCCGAATTAAGCGAAGCTTGATGAGCGAACGCCTACGAAACGCAGACCGCTGACCGTTCCTCGCAGAGGGGCCGACCGCACCGGACCGGACGGCCGAGACGGACGCCCCGGCGCCGGTTTCCCGCACCGCGTAGAGCAGCCGGGGCCTCGGCAGGTTCCCTGGGATCCGTGCCGTCTCCACCGACCGCCAGCGTGATGTCAGAGTTGGCAGCTGCTTTTGGCCGGACCGCGGGAGTCTGGCGCGGTTGATGGGTGGGGGGTCAGGGGGGTGCGCCACTGTTCCTCGTATTTTTGGCGGGAAAAACTTGAGCCGCCACCACCCCCCGTGAATTGGGACCCCCGCCCTCCAAAAACGGTGCCCCGGCCCTCTTCTTTCAAGCCTTTTGTCGACGCCTTGGCCCCCCAGCCCCCAAACCCCTTGCATCACCACCATCACCCCACAATGAACGACCCCCTCGCTGCATTCTGGGGAGGATTACAGCCATCTGCAACCTCTTGAGGGACAAAAGTGCACCACGGCTCTCTCGCCGGCTCTTTAGAGGGATAACACGTCCACATAAATGTGCGCTCGTCCCCGCTCCGTGTGTGTCCAAGGCTCGGCGTTGACCTCCCCCGTCAACCGCAAGGCCACCCTTTACCCCCCCTTGCTCCGGCAGCGCTTAGCCTTGTCCGGGCGCCTGGCTCAGGAGTCGGGACCGAGGAATGCTCCCCGTCCTCGACGCTTCTCAAAGCGGTAAGGTCATCCATTGCTGCTCCAAAGTTATTAGATGCCACAACCAAGCGTGCTTTCGCGCGTTGCCCGGTATTGTGTCCTTGCGCAGGTCAGCGCCCACAAAGACGTGAACTTGGATGGGATCCCTGCACCAGCACACTGTCAAGGGTACTTTACTGGAACCTTCATTAAGCTAAACCACATGTGTACCCAAAGCAAAAAAAAAAAAAAAAACCCAGCTATCCAAAGGAGGATGCCAGCCGCACTTCTGGGCATGACCCAAAGCAGAATTGACCAATAATGACCGAAAGACATTTACTCATTTATCTGATGCTCTTCTCCAAGCGACTTATGTTAAGCTACTTACAATTATTTATCCTTTTGTACAGCTAGGCCATTTTACTAGAGCAATTTAGACCAAGTACCTTGCTCAAGCGTACTAGATCTGGAAGCGGGATTTCTACTAGCTGCCCCTGCCTATATTTACATGATGCCTTTTATCCAAAGCAACTTAACAAGCTACTTGCACTGATTTACTTACTCATACATCAGGATCGTTTTTATCAGAACAATTCAGTGTCGGTACCTTGATCAAGGGTACCGCAGCGGGAGGTGGGGTTCAAACCTCCATTCTCTGAGTGGAAGGCGGCGCCGCTAACTGCTACCCCACCTGCTGGCACACTCAAGTACAGTTCCTGGGGTCATTTTAAAAATAAATAAATAAATAAATAAAATTCAGCGCGAGGCCTCCTGCGCGTGACCTCCCGCTCACTCCTATCCGGGCCTTATCTTGTTTGTCCAAAGTGGGCCGGCAGCGGCCTCAGGGGGGCAGGGGGGCCAGTAGTTCATAGGGTCAGCAGCAGCAGGGGGAGAGAGAAAACAGGGGCAGGGCACCAGTACCTGCCCCTCTGTCTGAAAACAATAGGCGCCGGGACGCCTCGGACCAGCCGGTGACGAAAGAAAACAGAGCGGCTAATAAAACCGAGACGGGAAGACGAGGTAAACGGTACCTCGTCGTTTACCGCTCGCATCGGAAGTTCGCGTTAAGTCCTTTCTTCGTTCTACATCTGTAAAATTGTTTTTGTTTTTTAAACCAGCAACATCCACTGCGCTGCCGGTTTCTGCGACCTCTTTAACGGTCCTCTCTTTCAAGAAAAATTATTTCCGCGTTACCGTGAAAGCACCGAAGCTGCGGTACGGTTCACGGTAACTCAAAAATAAACACGGTAAGATGAGCCCGACAACTCGGCGAGTCCGTCCGCTTCCCTCAACACCCGCTGGGGCCCTGCGGAAGTCCACACCTCGCCCAGCAGCTCCTCATCGCTTGCTCCCCCCCCCCCCACCAGGTCCCTTGCAGCTTCCTGTTTTTGTCATCACCTCAACCCGAGCAGTGCCTCGGACCAGGTTGCATTCCACCCTCCTGCTGCGGCTTCGTCGTCGTACTCTCTTCGTACAGCCAGCAGGGACTGTGGCGATATGCCCCTTTGTGAACCCCCGAGAAGGGTGCGTTACAAGAATATCGCTGGTGGCGATCAGAGCCGCTACCTTCAACTCAAGGTTCCCGGGTTCAAGTCTATACATCTCAGGAGTTCCTACATGATTTATAGTATTTTAAACTCATTTCTTATTAATCCGACTTTAAAGTGATCTGATTTTCAATTATATATTCAAATCACATTTTTTCAAACTGATCAGAACCCCGTTCTCAACAACTGCTCCACCTTCAGTCAGGATAAGGAGGTACAGGGTAAGAGTACGCTGTGGTAAAATAAGTTTACATCTTGACACTAATTTGTTTTCCATTAAAAGCCATTAAAAAGTGAGGAAGCGGGTGGTGTAGTGGTTAGAGCTGTCAACTTGGAAGAACCCGAGTTAAAATCCCTCCTCATGCACTAGTAACCTTGGTACCTGTCCTGAACTGACACAGTGAAATTTACCCTGCTGTACAAAATGGGTAAATCATGGTAAGTCACTTTGGAGAAGTATCAACCAAGTAAAAAGAGGTTAAAAAAAGTACCTCTGTGCCCGTGTGAATGTCACGCCCACGTCCGCAGCACAACCGCAAGCACCTGGTCACTCTTTGAGACAACCGTCCCTCCCGCGTTCGCGGCACTTCCACGGCACCTTAGCCGTGCTTCTCCGTGCATCTCCCTCCTCGTTCCCTCGCTGGTCTCCTTGTCCGTTCCGCTCTTCTACGGCATCGGCCCTTGCTTCGCTTCATCGAAACGTCTTCCGATTCTACTCTCGAACCGCGTTCGCGCCTCGGATTCGACCGCGCTTGTCCCCCGGCTACGAGTATTGCTTTGCTCCTCGTATCCTTGCGATAAACGATCCCGCAATTGGGTCCGCGCTCGGGTCGTCTCCGGTCTGCTCTTTGCGACAGTAAACGGGTAAAAATTTCAAGGCACTCTGGATAAAAGCAGTGTCTATATATCTTTACACACACACACTCAGACAGATGTATATGTGTGTACTCTCAACCACCTTTCTACTCTTTTCTGTGCTTATATATATATATATATATATATATATATATAACACAATACACACAAACAGAAAAGAGTGACAAGGTGGTGTGTGTGAGAGTACACAGCTATTGAACCCAAGAGTGACTCCAGGGCTGCTGCCTTAATAAAATGGCTTGGATTTTGTTTTTGCAATTGTCCCCCCCCCCCCTTCTTCCCCTTCCCAGCACAGTGCTAAGAAGAAGAGGCGAGTTAAGGGGCGGCCGGGACACGCTGGAGACAGAATGACTGCCCACCCGGGGTCAGCGAGCCCACCAGCGCCAGGCCCAAACCACAGGTAGGTTTGCGGAGCGCAACCCGAAACGGGAAGGGCTCGGGAAGGGGAGGTCGGCCCGCGGAGCCGGGGATGTCCGGGAAGAAGGGCGGCGCAAGCTGGACGGGCTCCAGGAGCTCTGCGAGGCCCATTATTTGCGTGACCCAGTCCGCCGGTTATCTATGAATGGCAGGCGGGCCGGGCGACCGTGCGACCGCCTCCCCGCGCTTAACGGCGACTCTTAATGGGAATTTATAACTTCCTGGAGCGCGAATGCTGGGGAGGGTTATAAGGGACGGCGAGAGCAGCGTCTCGGCGCCGGCTCCTTCGTCTCCCTTCTGCTCCTGCCGCGGCCCCCGGAGAGCAGCGCGTTTGGATACGAGTTTCTCGCTCACACCGACGCACTGCGCTCACGTGGGAGACCCGCTGCCCTTTGTCCCTTTTTCCATTAGAACGTGAAAAAGTAGAAGTGTGGAGCACCGGAGCGGAAGCTGGTAACGTAGCAGTCGGAGCCGTTGCCTTTGGACCTAAAGGTTGCAGGTTCCAGTCTCATCTCCAGCTGTAGTACCCTTGAGCTTAGTACTTGGTACTTACCCTGTATTGCTCCGGTAAAATGACCCAGCAGTATAACTGGGTAAATAATTTGAGTTGCTTTGGAGAAAAGTGTCAGATAAATGAAGTAACATGGAAGGAACTTGACGGGGATGCCGTCTCCCAAAAGTGGAGGACAGTGCTCTCCTCTGCGTTCAACTGCGTCCGCATCCTGTCTATTTGCTCCCCCATTTCTCCAACCGCTGCTGCGGGCAGAACTTTTGAGTTCCGGTTGCGCTGAATTCGAGCCATTTGAGGAGGCACATTGAAGTGGGTCCTTTCGCTCCATTTATTGCCGACCACAAACCACGAGCACTTATTTTCTGTCTGTTCGAGAGGCACCAGGGAGAAGCCAGACGAAACCTCGGCTCATGTTCGATTGACTAGTACCCGATGCCCGCGTCCAGCAATTTCTACGGCCCCGAACGAGTCCAGCGGAAGTAGGTTGTGGAGAAAGAGACTGGGAGACGGAGACCAACTCGGGCAGAAAATTAACTCTGCTCACCAGCCTTGGGAAGCGTTACTATTCGGAGCTGTTAAAGTGCCGTGGAGAGCAGTGTAAAATCACATCCCGAAAAGGTAAAACACACTCCGCGCAGCTTGGACGACCCAGACGCATAATTCAGGCTTTAGGAGTTTAGATTTTATAGGACAAATACAGGAACATCACAAACACATTACTTTGCTTATTTTTACACACGCATCTATTTCCATACATTATATTCACATTGAGAGCATTAACATTCCTCTTTAGCCACACAAATTGGTAACAGTGATTAACGAAACCATTCACACCAGCAACGAAACAACAAAGACGGCAGTTCTCAGCTCTTTCACGTAGTTATAAAATACAGGCAGTCCCCGAGTTACAAACGTCTGACTTGCGTACAACCCGAACTTACAAACTACCCCCCTTAATGACCAGAACTTGGACTTTTTTTTTTTTGTCACCTTTAGGAAATAATCAAATGAAAACTTCATAATTAAGCCGATTACATTTAAAAAATTGGAGTTACCGTACATACAACGGTTCACGATAACGAACGGGCACCGCTTTGCGAAGCGCATCAAAATACTGCGCGTCTACAGCGGTTTGTGGGCTCGTGGGCGGGGTGTGTGAGCCCGAGGTAGGACACACTTCCTTCTTTTCCCATTAAGTGTCTCATTTGTTACTGTATTTGGCTTTAATTTTTTTTTTTTTTTTTTTACCCTCCTAACCATGGCACCAAAGTGTAAATGTGATGCAAGTGATGGTGATGCATCCAAGAAAATGATCACAATTGAAACTAAAGCGTAAATAATAAAGAGAAAGGTGAAACGCCAATGAACATGGAAAAAGCGAATATTAAAGTTTCTTGAATGTTTTGCACGCACACACACCGCCTCTCCTGCCCCCCGAGAGGGCACTCGGCTATAAAAGACACTTTTTCCCCCAGTTGTGAACTCTCGCCCACCCCACGTTTTCAAACGTACCTCGCTCTGCTCTTCCAAGTCCTTTCCCCTCATCGTTTCCTGTTCCACGTCTCTTTGATAAGGACCACCCGCCTTGTCCCTCGACCCCGACATCGGATCCTCGCCTCCGTTCAGTTCGCCGACCGACCGACCGACCATTCGCCCGTCCCCGACCACATCTAGTCCTTTGATTCTGAATAAACGATCCTGCACTTGGGTTCAGCCTCCTCCGTGTCCTCTGTTCATCATCGCAGTAGTAACATTTATTATCATCATCTCTCTCCATTTTAAATACTGTAGTTACATTTATCATCATCATCATCATTAACAATAACAATACATTATTACTGTATTGTTATATTAAAAATGTTTTGTGTATCCGGAATGTTTCTTTAATAATGTTTTTTTAATGCATAGTATATAGTACATCCTGTACCTTTCCAAGACAAACATTTGACAAACTCACCTTAGATACCCACCATACCTAACTGTTCCGAATTATGTCAAAATCAAGACTTAAAGACACACCGAGGACACGGAAGGCGTTTGTAATTCAGGGACTGCCTGTACCTCCTAAATTTGGTATCACCCATCCCTTCATCAATTTAGTGCACATAAAATATAGACGTTTAGCCCTAACATATATTCTTCTGACCCCGCCCTTTTTTGTTGCATTATACGGCATATTTTGGAGTAACTTCTCTGCAAGGCGTTCGAAGCGGAGCTGAGCGCCGCCTTGCCGAAAGCACACCGTTCCCGTGAACGGGGCCTCGAACCCGGGGCGAATCCCGGAGGCGGAGCGGAGCCCGCCCTCGTCTCTCGCATCGCGAGGTCAACTCGGGGCCGTTCCGGCGGCGGCTCCGTAGCGAAAGGCGTCGCGTCACCTGCGTTTCGGGCGCGAACGGATGAGAGCGACGCCCCGCGCGTATCCGCGGTGGCCGTCGGCCTCAGCGGTACCCCTCCAGCATGGCGACGTAGCGGTCAGTAAAATAACACTGATACAAGGAAGTGCTCGTACACTGCAAGCACAAAAACATGTTTTTAAAAAAAGAAAGAAGAAAAACAAAAAACACCACACACACTTTAAAACAGGTACCCAATAAGGATCTGTTTCCCCATAACAAAGTTGGACTCTGACTCTTTACAACTGTGACCATCATAAGACCAGAAATCTCCTGTGAAACAGGGCCCAGATTTAAAAAGCATTTCCTGGTCTGAATAAATGTCGTAACCTCAAAAAAGAAGGAAAAAAAGAAAAGAAAAAAAAGAAAAGAAAAAAAGAAAAGAAAAAAAGAAACCACAGCAAAAGTTCTTTGTACAGGGCAGACGAGATGAACAATGGCCCCTGTGTGAGATTGAAGTACAAAGTGAAAATTCGGTCATTGTCCTGCACGACTGGACAGCCGGTTACACGCAGCCAACTCATGAGCTCTCAAAAGCACAGTGCTGTGTAGTGTTACAACAATATAATATAGTAACTGCGTGGAAATTATATATTAAATTCTCTCTCTCTCTCACTGTGTGTGTGTGTGTGTGTGTGTGTGTGTGTGTGTGTGTGTGTGTGTGTGTGTGTGTGGACTAAGCTACTTACAATCTGCTTTTCATTTGGTTTCCACACCGGAAGCTTCGCTCGTTCCCTTTTCCGTGTAAGAGTGCAAAGCGAGAGCGCCGGTCCCCGTTCCTGCCAGCTGCGCCGCACCCCCGCACCCCCTCGGCACGACCCGATGTCCGATGTCTCCGGTAGCTGCTGGGAACCAGAGCCGCTCACTCGCACCACCTTCTCTCGAACGCGTAGTAAGTAACGCCGCGGGACGCCTCTCGCCACACAAAAAAGCAGTACGTATGGAATGTGGCGACCGCGGGAGAGGAGCTCCCGACCCCGGTCGCTCGTCCCCGTCAGCTCCGCTTGGAACTTTGGTCGTCGGACCGCAAAAAACACACACGCTCGGTGACGCTAACGGCAGGATGCACGTGAAGCCGCGCTACGATAAACCAACCGCGGTCATTCTTCCTGAGCATTTCGGACATTTTCAATCCGCGGCGGGCAAGTCGACGGCTTCTCGCGCGAACCCGGGAGATTCGCGTCTTCATGGCTTGTCTTCCGGAACGTTCTCGACATGTCTTTGGGTTGAAGAGCGGGGAACCCCTTCCCCTCCTGCCGCAGCGGGAGCGTCTCAGATTCACGCGAAAGGTGCTCTCTGGATATTCTGGCGAGAGCGCCGCGAGGCAGCCCGGTCATCTCCGGGGGAACCGCGGGGGGTCCTCCTCCGTGCCAAGGGGCGAGGAACGAGCAAACCTCGACTCTGTCGGCGGAGGCCGCGTCTTCCGTCAGTCCGACGCCAGCTCGCAGGGGATCTGCCGGGCCTCCTTGGCCAGGTCGTAGGCCCGCAGGAAGTCCTTGTACCGGGGCGCGCAGCCCAGCCACGCCTCTCCGAAATGAACGCGACCGGTGAACAGGAAGCTGCCCGCGCCGGGTCGGGCGCCGCATTCCAACAGCGTGCGGATCTCGCCCCACTTGGCCAAGCGCCCGCCGCCCGAGAACAGGGCGTACTTCTGCCGGTACACCCTGGTGGCGCTCACCTTGATGACGGAAGCCCGAAGGTCCTTGTCGTCCACCACTGAATGGATGTTCCCTCGCACAACTGCGGACACGGACACGGACACACATTTTAGAGGCAAGAGGTGACTGAAGAAGCAACAAGTCGACAAACCCTGTTGAACTCAGAGCGTGGAGAAGTTTCTCGAAAGTGAAAACGGAGCAAAGGTTCATTCTTACCGAAGCCGTTGACATGACAGCTCTGTACCAACGCAGCTATCTACTTACTGGGGGGTCCTTTGAGAGCAAAGAGCGTTTCGAAAACAAACGCGAGCGGAGTGTATCGAGTAACACTCCCACCTGGAGCCGTGAAAAGAAACTGGGCTGCCGGATGGCATTTCCGTAACGCTCGCGTATCGAAGGAATGGATACTCCTGGAATGGAAAGGATTCCTCCCCGAATATTTCACTCGCTTGTTCCACATTATTCCTCTGCGTTGTTTCCTTTTTCGGGGGGGGGGGGGGGGGGGGTGGGAAATATACCTGCAACGTTACGGTTTTATCTCTCACGTTTATGTACACGGGGACCAAAGGGACACTTACACGAGCGCCCTTGTTTTCCTAACTCCTTGTTCCCCACTGCAGAGGGTATAGCCCCCATTACAACAGCAGGAAATTTTTTTTCTTTGGGATGTAAGGAAAAGTGAACTGTAACAGCGCTCCAAGGGCAAGACGGGCCAGCATTTTACAACAAATTTGTCAGAATTCTTAGCCAACACATTAAAATGGGCCAATATACAAAATCAAAAGCCTGGAGTTTCTAGGTTTGGGCTCAACTGTGGTGGAATGAGCTCCCTCTGCCCCTCGGAGCTGCTGAATCCCTTTCAATATTGCAGAAGGGTTTCAAGCAGCACCCTAAAGGCAAGATGGGGCTGAGCAGTTTCAGGGGAACTCACCAAAGTCACTAGTGCAGACAGCCATCAGTATCTCCGTGTCGTTGCAGGGTCTGCAGGCTCCTGCAGGCAGAAAGATGGAAAAGTCAGCGTGAGCACAAGAGCGTGATGAAAAACGAGGGTGAAGAGGCATGGAGACAAGGCTGCACCTCCCGTCTCCGCACAAGAAGAGGGAAAGGCCACCACTCTGACAGCGCACAGCTGTTTCTTTTCTGGTTGTGGGGGTGGGAGAGCTGACGTATGGCTCCACTAGCAACCCCCCCCCCAAGCCAGACGCTTTGAAGATGCAATAAAAACACCTCCAAACTTCCCACCCCGGAGAAGCGCCGTCAACTGCGAGCCATGAAAAGCCAGGCGAGACGGCGGCGCGAGCGCGCTCAAAGGGTCGACGCGACCAAACTTAACCGCGTTAAGACCCCGCAATAAAGGCAACTTCCTCCACTCAGCAAGGGCACGACATCCACAGCTGCCTCGCAGTTGAGGAGCTCAAACCAGCGCGGTTCTCGCGGGTGACCGTGCGGCTCCGTCGCCCACTTTCAATAGGGATCACGGGGAGGGGCACCAATGCGGCACCAGTCTTAACTTTCGGACCGCACACAAAGAGGCGGAAAGAGAGCGGGAGAAAAGCAGGGCCCTTCAGAGGTGCGCCCGCCTTCCTCGCTTGCTGCCTGGAGGAGCCCCCCTCCCCCCTCCCCCCCCATTACTGAGGACCCTTTAATGGAACTCGGTTCCTCGGGCAAAGCGGCCCCGAGTCACTAATCAGACGGGGTGAATTCCTGGAGACAGGCATCCCCGCAGAGGAAAAACAAAACAAAGGGAGCATCCCAGCTGATGAGAGGCCTCCCCGTCGCCAGGGAAACTCGACTAATCCCTCAACTCTCATGCGCTTGAATGAAAGGGCCGGCTCTGTACCGGCCCCCCTCCCCGTACTGGGCTTTTGTTGCGCCGGGTCCCCTCCCCTGCGCGGGCGGAACGGCGCATTCTCTCCTTGCCGGAGCAGAGAGCTGATCCCTGAGCCTCTGGGGTGCTGTTGCCAAAGTTTCTTCCCCCTTCCCTATGCGTGGCCTGCGCAGAGGAGCCCTTTTTTCACGCTGCAGCTTTTCCCACCAGCGAGCAAAGAGGAAAAAAGTATGGGGCTTGTTCAAGCACGGTTCAGCTATGACCAGGACGAGCAGCTCACTGTGGGTATTTTTCGGGGGGGGGGGAGAGAAAACGTCCGATTAACCATTTTCGGGATACGAGCGGCTTCTGAGAAGTTACACTCGGCCGGCAGCAGGTGGCGAAGTGTTTAGAGTCACTGCTTTGCACTTTGCGGGACCGAGCTTTGAATCCTACCTCCTGCTGCAGCACCTTTGAGCAAGGAACTCGGCCTGAAGCGCTCAGGTAAAAAAGTTACACCGCTGTATAAACGGGTAAACCAGAGTAAATAACAGTGATTTAACACTGTAAGGCACTTTGCAGAGCAGATGCACGCACGCACGCACGCAACGGCCCGAAACAGGAGTGGGTAGTACGAAAGTTGAAAAGGCCCACACCTGAGAAGCGCGTTCGTACCTTCGCTGCTGATGGGGTCCGAGTCCAGGGAGACGCGCGCGTTCCAGTCCCCCCGCAGCTCGTAGCGGAAGGCGGCGATGCGCCTGCTGATATCCTGGTGGGGCGTTGCCTGCAGAAACAGCGCCAGCCTCTCGCCGGGCTGCGTGCTGAAACAGCGCACCCGGGGCGGGCGCGATTCGTCCGGTCGGTCGCCCACCAGGAGTTCGAGCACCCCGTCGCGCTCCAGGTAGAGCTGCGCGCCCAGGAAGCTCTCGGCCGGTTTCACGCAGGCGGTGATGTGGCCCGAGCTGCCGTGGCCGCTGCCCACCGGGCCGACCGCCGCCGAGGGCAGACGGGGGGACAGCGTGAGCCTCAGCGCCCCATTTGGGTAGAGCCACTCGAGGGAGCCTTCGGCGCAGCGTAGGGAGATCTGCTCCACGCTGCCAGGGTGCTGAGACAGTCCGCTGCAGCAACAGGGAGAAAAGGGAGGCGCAGAACGATTAGGGTCAATCGACACACACCCTAGGACCGACAGCACATGGCAAGCCCCCCGTCCCGTCCGCTGCCCCCCCGTCCAGACGCGGACCCTCCAGCTGCGGCAGCAGCAAACTTGGCAGTCAGATACCCGGACAGTGTGCTGCGTAAGTGCTCCTGTGGTCAGGAAATCAAGTGAGCTCAGCACCATCCGTGGGCAACGGAAATGGCTTCCAGAACCATGTAAAGCATCCGGGGTTGTTGCTTCGCTCTCCGTTTAGATGTGGGGAGTGCGGCGGAGCCCTTCGCGACATCAAAGCGTTACAAATATGGTAAAGGGATGAAAACAAGACTTTGATGTCTTCTTTCCCCCAAGGCTTCTTTGGGGGAGTGGACCTGGGGGGGGGGGGTTCACTTTCTCAGATTCCAATTATGACCAAGAGGTAAAATAAATAAATGAATAATTAATTAAAGAAATCAACAGACAAATAAATAATAAGTGTGAGCTATTTATTGAGCCATACATAGTGCACCTGAACTGACTCTGGTGACATTAATTTATGTTTCAAGTACAGTTCAGGACTGAATCTCAAAGATTTTCCTTTAACAATCAATGGAATTCACTGAAGCGCCACCTAGCGGTGGAGCGGAGAACGCGCGTCCCGCAGTGACATTCGGGGCTCGCGAGTTTTCCCCACTTTCTAATAAATTAATTAATAAATAAACGGACAAAACACGCAGCCTGCTGTGCTTCACCAGCAGTTCATTCAGCACTTCTGATACTCTGGTTTTTATTCCATGTATTTTCCATCGCGCACAGGCATCTGATGGAAATAAAAATGTTAATAGTATGTTTTATTAATTATCATCATCATCATCATCATCATCTCCAGGCACGTTACTTGTTAATAACTCCAAGTATTTGAAACTATAATTCCTTGAACGAATTAGACTGATTTTTAGGTAGCGCACGTGTTCTCTCCTGTCTCTGTCCCCCCCCCCCAAAGTCTTACAGGTTTGATAAATTTTCCCCTTTCACTTCACTTATAAAAGTGAATATTTGACAGTGTTCGAGGGACCGGGATCGGAGGTCACAGAATCAATGGTCACACGAAGAATGACAACGGGCAGGACCTCGAAGTGCTCACTTATCAGCACTCAAAAGTGGATTTTTTAAAATAATCTTTTTTTTTTTCATAACTGAAGAATCAATAATGTTTCAAGAGTTAATTAGTCTTGCTCTGCAGGTACAGTTGCAACTTGGTGCGGAAAGAAATGGAAGCTTAGTGCAGTGTGGACCCTGCAGACTGTGGGGTTCGAACCCATGCCAGGGACAGATGAGCAAAGGGACACTTGGCACCAGTTTGCGCGACTTCGTACAGTTAAAACCCAGCAGAAGTCAATATGCGGCGGCAGGAAGAAATTATATAGCGCTGCTGTCTTACATGCTTAAGGTTGTTCGTTCGAATCCCACGCACCACTGTTCGAGGTATCGGCTACCCTTAACTGATGCAGCAAAAATATCCTGCAAATTCGTTAATAATTGTTAATTAGCAAACATTTTAGACACCTCGGACAAAACTGTAAACGAAGGTTATTATAAATGTCATTAATAGATGCCCAACACGGGAGTGCAGAGGGAAACCCCTCCTCCCCCCCGCACTTGCCTGCCCTTCCAGCTGCACTGATCCTCCGAGTAGCTGCACATCCCCGCGCCGCAGAGCGAGGAGAGCGCGAGCACCCACACGAGCTGCATCTTCTCCTCAAAGGACTCCAGAAAGCGTTCATAAGGTAACAGGGCCGACAGTAGTAGCGCTCTCCTCGGGACCTAGCAGTCGACCGCTGGTTCCTCTACTTCCATAACCCTGTGCTGTGTCATTAACGCTCCGCATCCGCGCTTCAGTCCGCAGAAACCTCTAGCTGCGCGCAGCTCCGCACCCGCTAACCGCCGGGAAAGGGAGCGCGCCGCTTGAGTTTTATCGCGTGCGGACGGGGGGAGGGTCGCTGCCCAATGGCAAACAAAAAAGGCGAAACTTTAAACCAATCAGAATACTGAGGGGGCGGGGTTTAAACCGGAACTGAGCGCAACATTTAAATGACTTCATTGCGAAATCATTCAAGGAGAACCGAGACGCCAAAGCAAGCATTTGTCTGGGATGCATAATCATGTATCATTTAAACAACTTACGCTTTTCAAGCTACTTTAATCGCTGCATTTGATCAATTTCAGCATATTGAGAGTTAGTATTTTCTACAGGTACAATGTGATCCAATAACACAAAGCTTCTTCAATTATTTAACTGTAAATAGAGAGAATTAAATATATTACAAAGAAAGAAGGGCCCAGAGAACAGACGGAACAACGGTATATTAACTAATCTTTAAACGTTTAACTACGTGAGTAAAATTTTAGCTTGCAATAATTTAAATCATCAGTGTACTAATTCCTGCAACATGAATGAAATGCCCAAAAGCATTTGCGAAAAGACAGTCTTGTGTGTAATCTATCACTTTGCACACATTCGTCTGGTGAAAAACAATATTTAAACAAACGCGACAGAAGTTGTTATGGCATATTCTCACTTTCCAGTATTTTTATATCACCTGACGTTTATTTTGCTCACTAAAATGAATGTGTCGTATATGCCCTTATTATTGTTCTACTGTCCCAAACTACAAATCGAGTCACAGAAAATCTCCAGTCAAATAGTTTACAAGGATTACGGATTGTTATCTCCTTTCTTTCAGGCAACAGATGTTTTTAAGTGCCTCTATTGTGTCTCAAACCTTGCCCGCCAAAAAGTTTGAATAAAAGCTCGGGCTCCTCAATGAGTTGACCCAAGACTGTGGTTTTGATGGAGTTATGTAAATGAAGCAATTGAGACCTTCGGAGACGTACCACCCCCAAAACAAAGCGAAAAAAACGCGGGCTAAGGACAGTCATGTCTCATGTTTCGCAGGGACCAAAAAGTACATATATGTATATGTAAGGTTATTAATGATCTTCAATTTAGAGCCAAGCCGCAGGCCTGCACCTAATGGTCAATATGCACTGTATTCCATGTATATACAAAATCACAATATACAATGATGAGGAGATTCTAATCAATAACGCATGTTGCGTGGATTAATGGAGTTCCAATTAAAAAATTTCTTTTTGTCGGTCGTTAAAACGTCGATTACTACAAAACCTTAGACATCAAAGACAAAAAGATAATGAAAAACCCGCGGTATCAAAAGGTAGGTTGTATAATAATACAGGGTAACTGACTAGGTTTACTTTATTCACTAAAAGTTTCAGCACACTTCCATACCATAAATTAGTGGACTCAATGGTGCAGCAAGGCTTCCGCAGAAATGTGTAATTCATATCGAAATACACTCCTGAAACCCGAAGTAGCTGACGCAAAACTATGTGTTTCAAACTGTATAAAGCATTTTATGTGTTATGAACTAATAATCTATTTTTATACTAACTGTGTGACGTCTTTCATGCAGCCTCCTCTCTGCTGCGTGGCGCGTCGAACGGCGCCGCGCCAAATATTCTAAACGCTTCCATTTCCAACGATCTAATTGGCTTCTTCGCTTTAACATTTAAAAGGCACGCGGGCGACCCCCGCCGCGTCGCCCTCTGATTGGTGCGTGTCCTCGAGGGGCGCCGCGCGAAAGGCGTCTCCCCCGGTCCGCGCTTTGGCTTTTATCTCTGCGCTGCATTTTGCGCTGTCCGCAGCCCCCCCGTCGCCCCCTCGCAGGGAGGAACTCAAATATTTAGGCATACATTCACCACGCATGCCTACATTTAATGCCGTGTAATTAGTCTTGGCATCTTCCACAAAAAAGGCCGAGTCTTAAGGGTTTTGGTCTGTGCTTATCAGTTAAAAATTCCTAGAAATGACATTTTCACATCCAATTTAGTTACATTCCAAAAAGGATCTAAACATTCTTTCAGTGTGAAAAGTCATATGTAAGCTGGTGCCATGAAAAACATCTCCGGTTTTTCTAGTATTAAAGTTAACTGCATAAATCCAACCATAGTGAAAGCTATAGCCATAGTTGTACAGCATAATGAGGAAAAAACTGAACTCCCTACGTTGTAAGAATAAAGGGTCAAATTTTTAATAATAAGTGGACACTGTCGCTGAGGCAGACTGTTATTATCATTATTATGCGAAGTTAAGCGGAACAAGCATTCCAAGTGCTCAAATACGGAGTTCTGCAATGTGAAAGTTATTAAAAGTAGCAAACTTAGTACGTGTGTTTCCGTGAATCCTTTTTAATAAGACTGACATTGACAGTTGAGTGCACAAGGCCTGTGACTAAAGGAAATAACTTCAGGTCCTGGACAAGCTGGGATGGAACTGACTGCTTGGGCGGCGATGCATATTTTAGCTTTTTGTTGGTTGGATTTATTGCACTTAATAAAATTCGGTGAAGGAAAGTCTTGCAGCCCTGGCATCTTTTTATTGCGCTATGGACTGAGACCCAGATCGGCCGGGCTCACTGGGTTCGCTCAGGGCAAAAAAGGAGGGAAACAGGATGAGTGCACAAAGGAAGAGACAATGACACACCGATATAGGCAAAATGGGGAGGGGATCCAATGGTTGCTCGGCCCTTCCGCAACCCAGTATATCGGCCCAGCCTTGGGTGTGAGAGGGGCACTGCCGCTGGCACCCTTGCCCTCTGCCCCCTCCCTGCTGTGCCCCCTTTCATGCTGAGGCATTAGAAGTCAATAAAATATTCTTTTGTGCCAGTTGTGCTATCCATCTCGATGCGAGGAGACCACGCGTGGGGATGGAAGAGGACGTGTCGGGGCTTTGATTCGAAGGCTGTGCTAACACTCCGCGATGAAAGGTTCGGCCGTACGGCCCCGGCCCTCCGGTCGAGTTATGACAAGGCTTCAAAACCCAACAAAGGCACATGTGCAAAAATCCAGCTGCTCCATTGTGTGCATGAAGAGGCGGCTTTGTTCGCCGCTGCCCGTTTCAAAGGCAGGGGATCTGAATGGAGAACCGGGCTGCTGTAAGAATGTGATAAATGAGGCGGCATCTAATAATAGTAACGCTAACAATGCTGACTTCGGTGACTGTCTCTGCAATTATTACTGTGCTTCTTCAACTACAACCTGCAATATTGAGAAGCACCACATGCTGGCAGGGCTTTAACGGAGTAAACAAACACCCACGATTCTTTCTTAGCCGTCTCGAGCGGGAGGCCTCTAGCGCTGGGAAATGTTTTGCGGTTCGCCATAAATGTGAAAATCCCAGCAGCTGCCTAAGCCAAAGAATGTGGCTTTTTATTATTAATGCAGTAGGCAGCAAGATTCCCCATGGCTACGAGCAGGAGCGTGCCGCTGTCTGCAGGAAAAAAAAGGGTGTTTTCAGGGAAAGGGAAGGTATTTGACCAAGTAAACGTACTGTGAGTGAGCGAATGACGTCAACCTTTTATTGACCCACATTTTCCCCAAAGTTGATGTTTCTAAACACAGCTAAAAGACATTGCTTACTCATTTTATTTAGCCAACACTTTCCTCCGAAATAATTGACTCATTTATACAGCAGCCTTATTTTTAATGCACCTGTCAGGGCAAGTACAACGCTCGCGGATGCCGTGACAGATGGGACTCAAACCCAAGACCTTTACATGAAAGACAGCAGCGCTAATCACTACGTCAAATGTTACCAAGAAAACATTTTGTTTGAATGTTTCGCCCTGGATAGACTGACTCTGGTGGGACTCGAACCCACAACCTTTGAATTGCTTCTTCAACTCCTTGATTAGAAGTCCAACGCACTATCCATTGTGCCACAGAGCCAGATGTTTATTGCTTAGGAGAGATGTGACAGATGTGACAGGAGGGACTGTGGGACATTGGACCTCAGTGGTATAGAGACCAAGACTAGTTCTAAGACGAGTATTTCTAATCCGCTCTGACTACTTGTAACTCAGTTCTTGATTTTTTCCAGATTGGGTTGGTACGGCGAAATGGTGATCGTCCTCGTTCTCCGCAGAGCATCGCCGACGAGCACCGCCGACGAGCACTTTTTGGCCAGTTGAGGATGAAGTGAGCAGTCGGAGCGGACAAATTGCCGCCGCTGTGACTGAACCGTTTCGGCTTTTTTTTTTTACAGGATGCTGCCATAGAAAAAGCAATAAATCGACAACAGACTACGGATATAATTGACGGAAATACATTTAGAGAAGAATGACCCCAAAAATACAAGTTAGTATTTTTTTGGCTGGTTAGATGGCCTCGCAAACAGCTGGTTGTCATAAATTACAAGGCATAGAAAGCAAACACACTGAGAATGCTGAATATTGAAACAAATGGATCATGCAAACGACATTTCCAAGCACATTTAGGTTCAAAATTGAACTTTTTATTAATTATATCATATATTTAATTGCACATTATGCTGATATTTTAATAACTTTTATATTAAATGCAAGGTGGGGGCAATAAATATTAGTGAAAGCAATGAAAACCATAATAGTTCACGCAGGTCACCTATAATTACACAGCACAATCCCCAAGAAGAAATGATTAAAACAGGTGAAAAGGGTACAACTGAAATTTTATTACATATTGTTGCGTATAAAAAGTGAAAGATCCAAAACATGGGAGTTTTTAATTAGCTTGCAAGCCGTTCAAACTGGAAATCAAGTTTCCTTATGAGACATCACCCAATCAGTGAAACCCTAACCCTGGTCGAACTCCAGGTTCAAATCCCACTTCCAGCTATAGTACCGTTAAGCAAGGTTCTTACCCTAAATTGCTCCACTTATGTTATTGAGCTGCACAACAGGGTAAATAATTGCTGGCGGATTAACATTGTAAGTTTAGGGAAAAAGAATCAGCTAAATGAATAATGTAAATAAAGGGCATGGATGTCAGCAACCCGCATGTCCTTGCACCTTCAACCTCGGAGAGAAGCTCCTTTGACCAGAAGCATTACGGACATGGTTTTTGCAGGTTAAATGAATGAAAGAAATTGGCTTAAATCTCAGCGTTGTTGGCGGAAACCCCTAATAGGCGTATTAGTCCCTACCAACTGGAAGTTATTACATAGCCACAATTTGGGGGGAAAAAACAAACACAAGTGGAATTTTTACTTTACCCCACATGTGACTCTGGCAGCGATGTATTCATGCAGAGATTGTGTGTAAAATAATACAGCAATTGTACTGTCGTCCGTAATAGGGAAATTGCCGCTCGAGCAGCTTGAAAAATTGGCACCAACGGGAAAGTTCTGCTTTGGGCGAGAAGCGACAATCCTCAGCGGGTGCAGGTCACTTCCCAGCTGTGTTTGCAATCTGCTCTGCGCTGTTTACTGGGATGGGCCCCGGTAGCTGTGAATTCCCATTAGGGCATAATGACACATGTGAGAAAGTGCAACGAGAGAGGTGGTGTCGCTTTTCACAGGGATCTCACAGGGGCTCCGAGCACAAACAGAGCACTTTGCGCAGGAGCCCCTGACCTGCTACTTCCCACAAGTGGCACGCATGGGCTGACAAAGTGCACCCAGCATCACCTGAGGACTGATGGGAAAGGTCTCTGCTCTCCGGTCCCACCGACTCGTCGGGATCTGGCACCGCGGACGAACCTGAACCTCCCCACCTTCCCACGGTTTCACTGCAATTAACTTGTTTACTTTCCCATGCGCTTTGTATGGCGCTGGCTGCGCCGGCCTCTGAGAAACCGCACGTGTGCCGGTATATGAAATGTAGAAAATATTTCCCAAATATAATAATGAATAAACATTTCTCTTGTAAGCACTGTTTTGGCTTCTTTAACCCTAACCCTATGATTTGCCGCGCACAGTCATCGCGCAGATAAAGAGCGAGCAAGGATTTAAAAAAAAAAAATCTCAGCATTTACAGTATTGATGTACTTATTGCATAGAGTAACACAAGCTTGATATTGTTTTGATGTATTTCTAGTAAAGCACCACATCTGATGTTGTCTGATGCTGAAAGTCCCAAAACACCCCTTGACCCCAGACTACGTCACTGGTGATATGTCCAGGTGCATCACAAGATGCGTGATGTAAATAGTGAAAAACCACACACACACACATACATACACACATCTGTTTTTCATAAGGTTTACATTCTGTCATTAATTTTTTAGCGTTTTATGAAAAACACAATTTTTCGCTCGTGTCTGTTGTTCCCAAAACCCGTTGTTCCGGCGTTGGACTTCTGTGAATGGACTATATACTGTATATTATACCATAGATAGATGGATGATTAGCTGGATGAGTGTTGGATACACCCTGCATGGGTGCTAATCTATCACAGTAAACAAACAAACATGCAAACAAATAAATAAAAAGACGGATAAAATTTTAGCTTTTAGCGCTACTTTAGCTTCTCGTCTCTCACGGGAAAAGGACAACAGTTGACGTATGAAATCTAAGTAGTGTTTCCAAAGCGCAGTCACCGGGGCTCGTGCGGACGCACTCCATAGCGGTAGAGAGGAGCCCGCGTGGGCCGTGTTGAGCGCACCGTACCGCGGTACCGTCGTTGTGCTACCGCGAGCTTCGCCGAAGGCCAGAAAGGGCGTGAAAACAAAACACGGGAAGCTGGCGGTGGCGCGGCGATGGCGGCGTGTGATTTGTGGTTTTCCTACACGGGACTCTTGTTATAAACCAATTCCTCTTTAAAGGCTCCTTCCACTCTTTACCTAAACAGAAAGGCGACATTTAGGGGATTTCGTTCCACCCTGAAAGGCCTTTTGTTTTGCGCAATTAGCCCAGTCAACGGGAGAGCCCGTAAGGGAGCCCATTTCCGTCTACTCTGGATCCGTTTGATGTGGCGGGATTTGCGCGGTAAGAAGAGCTCTTTGTAAGGTCGTCTACCGTGGTGTTTCTGCTGGAGGTTTTGCTCCGCAGCCCTTTGCTGACGATGGCCGGTACAGATTTGAGGGACTCTCTTCCTCTCTGGAGCAGAGCGAGAGTTTTGAATTGGTCCTCTACGTACGTTTCACGTTTATGCATTTGGCGGACGCTTTTCTCCAAAGCGACGTACAATTCGGGACAAAGAAAAGTGTATTTCACAACAAAGAGCAGAGATACGTGCGCGCAGTCGTCGTCAAAGCCTGCGTCATGGATGGCGCCGTTTTACTAGCAAACACGTGCAAGCAGCTGTGTTAAAATATGCGCTTCGAAAATTACGACTGTGACTCCTCATCACAGTCGCTGATTTTTTAATCAGCATTTTTTTTATAGCCCTCCCTTAGGGAGAGCGCTGTGGTCCAGGACACATCATGGCGTGGTGGTTAAAGCTGTTGCCTTTGAACCTGGAAGCTGGAGGTTTGAAGTTTTACCTGCTGCCTGCTGTTGGACCCTTGAGAAACGTATTTACCCTAAAATACCACAGCACTGAAAAACCCCCCAGTTATATGAATGGGTAAATAACTGAAGGGTTTGCTTAATGCTGTGAGGTGCTATGGAGAGCACTGTCAGATAGATTTAATTTACATTTATTTATTTAGCGGATGCTTTTCTCCAAAGCGACTTCCAATGAACTCTATGTAGTGTTGTCAGCCCACACACCTTATTCACCGTGGTGATTTACACTGCTAGATACACAGCTAACAATGGGTCACTCATCTTTACATGGATGAGTGAATTACTGAGATTCAATAATAATACACAGTAAGAAATACGACTAGCGGTTGGAATAAGTCAAATTTTGATTCGGAAAAAACGTAATGAAAACAGAACTCGCTTTTCTGGTTACACTTTAGAAACGAGAAAAGGCCCCGTATCACACGATCCATTCAAACGGCTTCCAAATTTTCAAAGGTTTGCTCGGTTCCAGCAGCCGGACCACATTTTCTTCAGCGCATGAAGACCAGAACCCCAAAAGCAAGAGTTCTGTACGCCCCCATTGACTTGCCTGCCGTTCCCTACCACCTTGTGCCTCCACCCCCACCCTTCTCCAACCCCACCCCCCCCAGGCCCCATCCCCCAGCCCCCAGGGGTGGCCCCGCTGCCCTCTCCATTAATTTCACAGCGCTTTGTGCTATTGACTGCCATGACCGCAGTCACAGCAGAGGTCACCTTAGCCTGAATTAAACATGATTAGTCCATGCGCACACGCACACACACACACACACACACACACACACACAAACATTCGCTGAGCCCCAGGACAATGTGACGCGCGAACAAAGGACGCATGCCGACGATAGCCCCCCCTCGCCCAAATCCCTCCGAATGTTTCCACGTTGACCGTGCATTGAGCGCCAGCAAACAATTGTGACAATGAAGGGCTGCTCCTTTCACATTTCTTTGCACAACTAAGCAAATAGGTCCAATCAAAGCAGACCTGCAAAGTATTTTAACATCCTCAACAATACGTACATTATGCTTGAAAATGAAACAAGGAAACGAGGACCTTTCGTCACGAGTTAAAGCCCACTTCAGAACAGGTGAGCGGCTGCTATGTGACTCTTTGTGGTCAAAATTACGTGTCTTTCCCCGAAAGCCGCGCATCTCTCCACGTCCAGGTGCGGTAGGTGCAGTCGGATCAATTAACTGGTTGTTTGGAACTCATTTTCCCCAGTTTATGTTGGTTTACGTTGGCCTGTGTCAAACTGTGTTAAAAAACAGGTTCCGAGCCGAAGCGCTTTGTGTTCGCTCTTCACGGAATATCGCGGATGCTTTATTTGCAAACTTAGCCTTTCTGACGCTGCTCAGAGGTCACGTTGTTCTCCTGGACAGTTTGATTCAATCCTTTTATGTATTTATTAAAACTGCATTGCTGCAATGTTTCTGTTGAGCTCTGTGGTCCGTATGGAAATCCATACAGGTAGTGAGCATCCTTTACCCCCCCAGAAACATTCATTTCTAGTATTTGTTATTTATTTATTATGATACTTTAATACCATATTATAATCTTACAGTGGGGGGTGCGGTGGCACAGCGGGTTTGGTTGGGTCCCGTGGGTCTGGGGTTCGAGTCCCACTTGGGGTGCCTTGCAATGGACTGGCGTCCCGTCCTGGGTGTGTCCCCTCCCCCTCCGGCCTTGCGCCCTGTGTTGCCGGGTTTGTTTCCAGTTTGCAGCGACCCTGCTCGGGACAAGCGGTTTCAGACTCTGTGTGTGTGTGTGTGTGTGTGTGTGTGTGTGTGTGTGTGTGTGAGATCCCCCCGCAAGCAGCACCAGCAAGAAATCTGCCCTGTTCCTTTAACGCTGAGTTTGTGAAAATTGAAACATTAGAATTCTGTGTCTTTGATTTAAGACAAGATAAGATATGATAAGATAAGATAATAAGATAAGATAAGATACTTTGTTGTCATTGACAATGACAAATAATAATACATAATTAATTATTATTTCCACTCTGTGATGTCATCTGGCCCCCCTGCAAAAGTGCAGGGGCCTCAAACTCTCCTTTACTTTTTCAGATATTTGTAATTATTAGCAAGCAACAAGACGTCGCCCAGCCCCCCCCCCACAAACAAGCACACTTGAATGGTGACACGCGATCATTTCAGGTCCTGGAGGACGTTGCCAAAGCTTAAATGGATGCGTGGTGCGTGAGGGCTCTGCCTCCAGGGTCCGAGGGACAAGGCCCTCTCCAGTACCTGCAGACGTCCAGGTCCGCTTGGTAAAGAGCTTTGATTCTGCCACACCTGTTGTCACTAAGATTCCTTTGTCGCTTCCAATTAGCCCTCAGGGGACCCCCGCAATCCCCCGCGCCCGAGCCGCAAATGAGCCAGATCCTCGCAACCGCCCCCCCCATTCCCCCTCCCCCGTTCCAAATGCACCTTGAAGCATCTAAGCTGCGTTCAGGACACGGTTTCACTAAGGGCAGCCCTAACAGGTGCTCCCCAAAGGTTGCGGGACTGGGGTCGAATGCCACTCCGCAACAATTTTTCCAGAAAAAAAAAATGCAGAATTAGCCAAGGAACAAAATGCCGGAAGCCACGAGGAGCGACGACGCCAAGTACGCGAAGCCACCCTCCCGGGTCCCGGTTGTCCCGTTTGTCAAAGCCCGAAGCCGCTCATTTTGCCAAGCAGCACATTTAGAATTCAGACGGGCATCCTAAACACCATAAATATTTATCTCGCCGCTTCATCTAGTTGCCCGGTTCCTGTTTTGTTCCCGACCCCGAAGCAGCATAACTTAGCCGAGGCAGGGACCAGACAAAAAACGCTCTGTCCTCCGGTCCCCGGGCCCTTCGGGGCGACTCTCGCTGGAAGAGGGGGCCTCGTCCTCGCGGAGGTGCGGAAGAAGAGGGAGAGGAGGATGTCGCCGGCTGAAAGAACGCCGCGTTTGACCCCGCGACCTTCCGCCGAGTACGCACTCGGATAACAATCCTGACTTTGTGCTGCCGGGCCCTACGCGCGCATCCAGGCTCAGCGAACGGGCCGCTGGAACGAGCCGAGAAGAACGAGGTTACCGAGGTTGAGATGTTTGTGATGTAAATGCGGCAGCCTTGGGGAACAATAAAAACAAGATGTCCAGGGGAGCAGATATTAGCCCATAAATAAAGTCTTTAAAAAGCCATGAAAATGCAATATTTACAAGACATCATTTCGGTGTGGCCTTGGAGGGCTCGAGACGTTCTTTGAGGGTGATTCCTAGGGGGAGAGGACCCAACTTGGAGTAAAAGCGCTCGCGTGTTTTCTGAAGCATCTCGCCGATCGTCCGCCTTCACCCGAAACGGGGAGCACGAAGGGCCACGGAGCGCCGACGTTCCCAGGAAAGCCGACGCTTTTCTCCAGAGTCACTAGCATTTATTTCCCCATTTCTACAGCTGGGTAATTTTCACTGGAGTAATTGAAGAGGGGTGAGATTCAAACCCGCACCCTCGGGTACAAAGGAAGCGGCTCTAACCGCTCCTCTACCTGCTGTCCCGCTAGCACCGTAGGTACGTACGCCGGCCGTTCCACATGGTTTCGTCTAATAAAGTGAGCGTGAGAGTCCGACACTAAGTATATGAATGTTACATAACCGTGTTCCTTGTCCTCTATATACCGTATTGCAATGATCTCCAGAGGATCGCCAACCTCTTACGGTGATCTATTTTTCAGCAGTTGCAGCGGGCATGAATTATTCATATCATTTCAGCGGTTTTATTTAACGCACATACGTCAGTTTAGGAGGCATTTTTTTTGGCGCTTACCAGGACCGAACTGGGATTTTACCCCATAGCTGAGTGGCGTGAGACCAGAGCTAAAATGGGTTCTTCCGCGCAGTTATAGTTTGGGTCACGTTGCGTTAAGTTCCCAGCCTCCGTTAGACCTTCGTGTTGCTTTCAGCGGCTATAATCTCAGCGATCGTGATCCCTGTTTGCACTGTCCAAACCATGTCAGCTTGTTCCGGTGAGTTTCAATTCATTTTCATCGATTTTTTTCTCTCTTTGCTCTTCCGTTTTTTGCATTAGATGTTGAATCGGTACACGCTGTGTTTGTATGTGTTGTTTGTTTCACTCTCTGTTAAGGGTGCACCATGTGGGCAGGATGTTGGCACAGCGAGTAGTGCTGCTGTCTCACATTATGTTGGTGATGCAGGATGATGTGGGTTCAATCCAATCCCCACTCAGTCTGTGTGGAGTTTGCATGTTCTCCTTGTGTTTGTGTGGGTTTCCTCTGGGTGCTCTGGTTTCCTCCCACAGTCCAAAGACATGCTGTTCAGGTTCCCCCATAGTGTGTGAGTGACAGAGAGAGAGGGAGTGTTCCACTGATGTATGGACAAGTGACCCAGTGTAAGTACTATATCTAGCAGTGTAAGTCACCATGGTGAATAAGGTGTGTGGATTGATAACACTACATAAAGTTCATTGGAAGTCGCTTTGGAGAAAAGTGTCAGTTAAATGAATAAATGTAAATTATAATAAAATGCAACAATCACAAAATACATAAAAGCAGCAACAGGCCCAGTAAAAACTTTGTCCAAATCACATCAACTTTACTTTTCTGTGAATCTTTATCATGTTTGTTTATGAGTTACCATGACATATAAAAAAAAAAACACCAAACTATTCACACTTAACCCAGATACCCAAACACCACACAAAACTCTAAAATTAATATTAAAAACGAAGTACTGAAAGCAAAGGAGGCCATGGTGGCATGCTGGGTTGGGTCTGTCCCTGCTTTCCGGTGGGTCTGGGATTCGAGTCCTGCTTGGGGTGCCTTGTGATGGAGTGGCGTCCTGTCCTGGGTGTGTCCCCACCCCTCTGGTCTTGTGCCCTGTGTTGCTGGGTTAGGCTCTGGCTCGTCTCAGGACAAGCGGTTTCAGACTGTGTGTGTGTGTTTGTGTGTGTGTGTGAGATGAGCATTTAAACAACTTTTCCAAACAAAAAATAAAGGAAATGGGGGGGGAGGCAGCGGCTCTAAAAGCCGGTGTCAGATACCAATGTCTCCGACCCCTCCAGATGTCTAAACGCTAAACATTGCCTTGTTTTCGCTGTCATTTTGTCTGGACACAGTTTTCGTTCTCCTATAAATCAGGTAACGGTGTCTGAGAACTTGTCGGAAGTCCCTCTCCTGTCCAAAAGGAATCCGTTTCAGTGTTTGTTTTGGGTTCGGTGTCGGCCGTGAGCGCGCGCATTTATTGTCCCATTGTTCAGCTGCTCTCACCGAAATTAACTGCCATTAGTTTCAATGGTAACATATTTTAATGGGTTCTGGAGACCCAAAATTAACATCCATTTGTTCTAAAATATCATCAAACGTCATTGAAATGGATACAGTAACTTCAATATTAAACATCAGTTATAGTAACACAGCTTCCCTTCATTAATTACCATGTAACAGTGTATGGCTGGGTACCTGCACTCATTCACCTCTTCCATAGCTATTACATACTGTACACTTACATTTGTCAGGCACTTTTCTCCAAAGTAACTTCCAATGAACTCTATGTAGTGTTATAAGCCCACACACCTCATTCACCAGGGTGACTTACACTGCTAGATACACTTCTTACACTGGGTCACACATCCATACATCAGTGGAGCACACTCTCTTTGTGAATCACACACTATGAGTGAACCTGAACAGCATGTCTTTTAAATGTGGGAGGAAACCAGAGCACCCAAAGACTTCCACTGTTAGATACACTACTTACACTGGGTCACTCATGCATACATCAGTGGAACACACACTCTCTCTGTGTCGCTCACACACTATGATAAGTAATATCTGATGGCCTGTGGTTTTGTACACTGTCTTTGGGAAGAGAGATTTTCAGTTCGACATTTCAAGCGTCTTTCAATCTACTGAGAGGACGGAGATCAATATTATTGTTTACATGGTTATTCTCAAGGTTATTGTGCTGTATATGATTGTGTTTATTTTTCAGGTTTTTTTTTGCATGTTATGTGTTTGATAAATGCTTTACGAATGCTTAATGCAGCTGGATTTTTAAAGCATCTTCTAAGAAGCGTCCATATCGATTCGCGCCTCCAGAGCCACAGGTGACCGCCGAAGCAGGAGGGCCGCACTGCTCCACCGGGGAAGCTCCACTCGGACGCGTGGGGACGCCTCGGAGCCGACGCCGCGAATGGACGTCATTGTGAGCCGATGAACTCCCGCCAGCGCGGGGAGCAGCGGCACGCGAAGCCGAGCAAAGAAAAGAAACTTTGCGAAGTCCGCCGCTGACCGTCTCCTCGCTTCTCTCCAACCCGAGCATCCCGAACCTCCTCTGTGGGGGGTAGGGGGCTGCACTCCTGGCCAAACAGCTGACTTTGCTCTACGATCAAGGTGCAGCGCTTAGTACCGGCAGGTTTCAGCCCCAGGAGGGACGCAGCTGTTGCACCCTTGAGATTATTGGTTTATTTTAATGGTTTCAGTAATTATCGTTCGTGGCGAAAGCTGTAAAAAGCTATAACATTTTTTATCATTTTTTATAGAAGGATGTGTGAGATGAATGTATGAATTTGTTAGTCTCTTATAGCTGGAGGCTTTTGCCCAGAGTTGAACCCTAACCCCCACCCTGTCTGTGTTGTCAGTCCTAGGGGTGGGGGGTAAACCGAGGGGTCCAGTGACACACACTCAGGAGAAGGGGTGAGGGGCAGGATTTCATCAGTGTGCTTTGCTTTCCCTCCAAATCTACTGCCCTTTGTCAGTTGATCGTACGGCGGCCGTGAGTGTGGTGTTACCCCCCAGGCTGCCCTGCCACGGTCCACCGCTGGCCGCTATGGCGGGGGGGTCACGAACAAACACGGGCCACAACCCCTCTGGACCCACGCTGAACGAACCCCGGACCCCTCGGTCTTTACGCTCCACCTCCTGGTCTGATCTTTTTCGCTCTCTTCTCCGTCCTGTGAGACAAAGCCCTCAGTTTTTAATAAAAAAAAAAAAAAAATTAATACAAAAAAAGGCACTTTTTTCCCCAAAACAAATCTATTTATTGCACAGGGAGTTCTTATTTTTCTCACTTCGGATGAATGCATTGTCCCCCTGCGAGCGCTGTGCACATCTTTCTTGGGATGGGGGAGGGGTGTGGGATGCGGCCGTGACGCCCAGCAGGAAGCAGCAATCAGACCGTGGAGGTGACTGAGTGACCCCCCCCCCACACACACACACCATGACACACCAACCCCCTCACTGCCCTTCCCCCAGATTCTGTGGCGCGCCGCTGCACATTCAGAACTAAATGCAAGTCGGACCAGTGAGCAGGGCTCTCACCACGGTAAAGCCCTTACGGCTGGCTGTTTGTTCTCGGGGTGACACTGGTCTCCGGAACATCTCACAAAGTAATGCACATGGGTGATTTTTACTGTATCACTTCAGGGTAAGTACCTTGTTCAAGGGCACTACAACAGGAAGTGGGATTCAAACCTGCGTTCTTTGAGCGCAGGGCACCGACTCTAACCACTACGCCCCCTGCTGTCCTATACTGGAATGTTCTGACTGCCCGTGATCTATTATTGCGGGCTTCATACTGGGCTTTTATGGCTTAAATATCTACAGTTTAAATGTTATTTTTTCGTAAAGAATTTTGTCGAGGGCTGTAAGATATTTGAATATTGAAAAATGCGCATTTTGTCTCTATCGTTTCGCTGTCGGGATTTGGCCGAAGAGACACTTCAGCGCCCCCTGCTGGTCGCAGACAGTAAATGCAGTGGCGCGACCTTCTCTTGGTCAAATTTAGGAGGGGAGAAATTTGTAGAAATGCCAACATGAATTCAATTTTACCCAGAAGTCTGTCTATAAAAGACTGCATCATTAATTCTGAGACATTTAAATGATTTAAAATATTTTTTTTCCCAAATACAACTAAAATATCTATGATACTTCAGTCATATCTGTAATTTTAACACATGTCCAAGTAGTAATGAAGCTTCCAGAACTGGCCAGTCCGGTATTGTCAGTTTAGTAATACCCTTAACCCCTCATTGCCCATTAAGAAACCAAAAGAGACTGAAATGCACTAAAATTACTGACTTTTATGGAAGATTATCAAGATCCAGAGGGACCATCAGTGTGTTTGACACATTTGGCCAGGATGCAGTTCAGTGCCACTCTTGAAAGAAAGCACGTATTTCTTCCCTCTCCAGTAGTCAACATGGGTCACAAGCGCTGCTGGAAAAAAAGCGCGCACTTCCCATCATAGGAGCCACGTCCAAAGAAGATTCTCCGAGCGAAAAGAAGGGGCGGAGGAAAAAAGTGGTGAGGGAGCAATGCCAGTGACGCTTGGGCTGGACTTCCTGCGTTGCCACGGTTACCTGATGCCGGTCCAGCATGCCGCAGCCGAGTCCTGGGGAGCCTGGCAGCATGTGTGGCGAGGGCCTGCGGTACAGCTGTGGCCCCTGGCCTCTCTCTCTCGCACGGTCCCCGAGGGATGTGGACACGGGTGCTCGGGGGGTGGGCAAACACAGCTGGCGGCGGAGTCTTGGCGGATCCGTCTTGGTCAAGTCTGCGGTATAATCTCTGTGTTTGTTCAGGGGATAGGATCTAATCCTCTGGCGTGCCCTGGTGTTCATCTGCACTGGCCCACTGCATTCTTTCATTCTTTCCCTGTCTTCACGCCGTGATCCTTGTCTCTGGACCCCCCTCCCCACGCAATCCTTATTTTCCCACAAACCCTAATTAAAATTGTTGAGAAGCTCCAGTGACAGGCTACATGTGCCGATTTGTCCCGTGGGCTTAAAGCTTAAGGCCCCGATGGCACTGGAGTTCAGTCCCAAGATTTTAAAACATAATCCATTCACTGGTTCATGTGTCTAAAACTTTGAATTGGCTGTGATTTATATTCTAATTCAAGGCTGAAAAGGACCAAACTGCCAAATGTGGAAATAAAAAAAAAATCTGATAATAAAGAAGACAAAATACCTTTTGAAAGGGTGGATCCTGGAATTTTTCAGTGAAATTATCATTCAGTTGTACATAATTCCCATTTGAACAACTGCTCATCATGTGTATTATTTGTGTGAAAGTAAGTAGGTTTACGCAGGTAGAGCGATAGTCTAATGGCCTGAAAAGTCTGTTCTATTGCTGCCACCGTGTGGTCAGATATCAGTACTACACCCCCTGCAAATTCCTCCATCCATGATCAGTAACTGCTTCTACAATAATAATAATAATAATAATAATAATAATAATAATAATAATAATAATAATAACCACGCCATGTACCAAGTAATTTCACTGCTTTTATTTTCTTGCATTTAGGTATGGTAAATATGTGTACTTATATTATTATTGCCAACACACAAATGTATGTAACATAATCAAATAGACTGCAAATAGAATGACCATCCTGGGTTCTGCAGCACTGGACGAAGCATGATTTTCAGGTTTTGTTTCCAGACGACTTTGAATCGATTCCATAACAGTGCGAAAATATGTTGTGGCCCTCTCGTGATCAGTCATCCTTGTAGTAACAGATAAATAAGTAAATAAACACATACATACAGCGGTAAGCCAACAAAAAGGGTGGTTGTCCCGCAGAATGGCATAAAATATGACCAGTCCTTTCACGTCCGTTCACATTTCTACACAGATGCATTCGGCTGTTAGTGTTCGCCAGCTCAGACTCTTCCGCTTCCCGCCGGAGAAGAAGTGGATATCCGAAGCTCCACACGAGGGTTCGACACCTCGGGCACATCGGAGAGCTCTGAATCGGAGGTTTCAATTCATCGTGCCATCGTTCCGTCCCCTTCATGGCTCATTCGCCGTGCCTTCCGGCTCTTCCCCTTCCATCATTGCAGGAGGTGCGAAGCGACTTTGCTCGAACCCGCCCTTCCCCGCTTGAGACACAGCTGGAAAATCCTGCATCTTCATTCGGGCTTCAGGCTCCTTGGAATAACCCTTTCCCTGAGCTGGGGGATCAGGTGTGTTTTGCCTTCCTAGGACGTCAAGCTCATCACATCTCTCATATTTCCTTCTTTCGCAGGTGCTCGGCTGCAGCTGGAATGCGTGGATCGCAATCAGAACCGCATTGGGAAGGATGTTCTTGAGGCTCAGGAGACATCAGTCTTCAGTCTTCTCTGGCTGGTCTTGTGGCCGCTGGCTTCGCTTTTTGTCTTCTTCGCTTTACTAGTGTACAGAGGGTTTCTAGCAATCTGGAACCCTGCACTGTACAGTAAAGTGTTCCCGCAGGTTTTCGGCAACTGCAGTAGCCTTCGTGTTCCTGGTAGGGGATGTATTGACGTATGTGATGGATGTATTGCGTGTGTGGACTGGCGTCCCGTCCAGGGTGTACCTAGTGATTGAGGGATAAGCCTTGGACCCCACCATCTCGATAAGGTCAACTGAATGTTGAAAATGGGTGGATGGACCAATGGATCAATGGATGGATGGATCACTGGATGGATACCGTACGCATTCTGTGTTAAGTTCATTCAATTTGATGAATTTTTCTAGAGCGCTGAACAAAGGATCAAAGGCATAATATAAATAACAGGTTATTGAGTGTATATTACAATACCTACTGTATGTAATTATTAAAGCTCTAAGTAAGATAAGTGGCCACGGAGGAAAGGAACCCAAAAAGTCGCAACCGAAAGGCAAGGGGAGAAATAAATCCTCTGGGTGGCAGTGCCAGTGGCTGCACCCCCCACCCCCCAGGCATTCTAGATATTTTAAAGAAGACTTTTAAGTCCATATATTTGTAACGTTGTAAAATTGTCGCTAAATGCCAATAAGTTCATGTGTTATGTGTTATTTTTTGTGTGTTACAGACACTAGATCCCAGGCCTTGCCGGAGTCTCAGTGAGTGTGTCTGGAATGCTGGACGTTGACGGAAGAGGCTCAGTTAAATTGGCCAGACTTTGTCAATAAAAAAGGAAAGGTTCTGAAATCCTTCATTTGCCTTTTGGGACACAGGACTACACCCCCCCCCCCCTCCCCCCCCAATTTTCAAGAAAGTATTTTGACAATAAACAAACAATCAAGCAAACAAATAAGCAAACTTGTCCATGTAATGCACTTTTTTGCATCTGTTGAGCAAATAATTGTAAGTTGTAAGGCTAGCAAATGAAACTCAACTTGTACAAGAGGGGGCAGATGCAGGCGGAGAAGATCTGATGGTTTTGGTGATTACAGGAATAGGCAACCTGACCTCTTGGAACGGTCCTGAAGTGCATCAGAAGTGCATTTACCTTGGTGTAGCGTGATAGTTCCTGACAGATCTTGGCCGGAAGATCCCTGTCTGGGGAAACTGACCTTTGGAGAAGTTGAGGGCCCCACAGAGTGATGCTGGAGGACACTCTAGACCCTCTGTTGCTGAAGGACTGCGTCCACCTGTTGCAAGGTGTGTGGATGGCACGGTGGCACAGCGAGTAAGGCTGCTGTCTCACAGCGGCTGGGTGGTGCGAGAGAATGTGGGTTTGATCCCTGCTCAATCTGTGAAGAGTTTGCATGTTCTCCCTGTGTCTGTGTGGGCTTCCTCCGGGTGCTCTGGTTTCCTCCCACAGTCCAAAGACATGCTCTATAGACTGAGTGACAGAGAGAGTGTGTGTTCCATTGATGTATGGATGAGTGACCCAGTGTAAGTAGTGTATCTAGCAGTGTAAGTCACCATGGTGAATAAGGTGCGTGGGCTGATGATAACACTACACAGAGCTCATTGCAAGTCACTTTGGAGAAAACCATCTGATAAATATAAATGTGTTGTCACGACAGGTACGATGCAGAGCTGAGCGCAGCACCGCCACACATTACACCGTCCGGTTGTCGGACCCTGTGTTTGTCCACTCCAGCTTCAGGGGCCTCCATCCATAGCGTACTTCTGTCTTAACATGAGTGATCGGTTAGTTATCCCCAGACTAGTGTTATGCATTTTTAAAAACAAGATATATTTTAAAACCTTTTCAAAAAGGCACTAATGCTTGATTTGGGAAGTAATAAGGTAGTTGCGAGGGCGGCATTGTGTCCCAGCATCTAAGGAGTTGTGTAGAGCTGTGTGTTTCGGCACATTTCCTTGAGGTTTCTCACAAACAAACCACATGGATGTGTGTATCATAAATTCCCATTAACCTAAATGGAAAAACACTTGCTGAAGCTGGATGATAATATAATGTTTTGTCAGTTTGTTTTCAGAAAGGCCTTTCTTCACCATGATAATATATTAATTATGTGTGTAATTCTACGCCAACATCCCATATACCTAAATCATGTAGGTGGCAATAAAAGGTCAGACATAAGTGCAATAATAAGCAATTAATTATGACACACAAATAGAAAACTTGCAAATGTCATATAGATTTGCAACTGTTCTGTGACTTTTTGCATGTTTTGGAGAGATTATTGCACTCGCAATCTTGTCTTTTCATCAATTAGTTTATTGGATTTGTGTTTTTCTTTTGTAATTATACTTTTAGTCACATACAGAAGACAAAAGCTTTACAGAAGTAGTTTCTGAAATATGAAATATATTGGTTTAAAGGAAATTAAATGTTATTGGGAACCCCCTCCCTTGTGTAAAATGAATATTATTAAGCAATAGCTCAAATGATCATCTGCGGATTTTGATTAAGGATTTGATTAAAGTTATAAGACAACATAGACAATTACCGAGTTGTCTCTTGGCTCATCAAAAGTTCTCCGGGATGCGTTCATCGACACAGTCATTGCTAATTTAACTTAGCTTCTTCCTTTAAAAAGCCATTGTACAATACATCTCAAGTGCTTTACACTGTTTTAACAAAAAGGTGTCGATCAGGTACATAATAGTACAATACTGTCGCTAAGATGCACAAAATGACTTAAATAAGGTGGGATATGACACGATAATGACACCATTGGCCTTCGGCTTCGTTTGCTGACATCGCAGACGTTAAGTCAGTTCGAATGATTGTCTTTTGCATTTATGAACGTTGTGATGAGTCACATCATTTTTTTTGGGGTGCAGGGCTTTGAGAAGTCAGCTGACACACCGGTTACTACTGAGTCTCTGCAGCACCGACCGACCCTCATCTTTTCGCTCTTCTCAGTCCCACAGTTTGGGTCTCTTTGGATCGTTTTAGGGGTCGTTGGATGCGAGGGGGCTCAGGGGGCACAGCGTCTCCCCAAGGTGCTCTCCGGACGAGGGCCTCTTCAAGCTCTTGGGCCCCGGAGGGAAGTCGGTGAAGACGAGCGGCCGCCCGTCAGGGCACAGCAGCACGCTGGAGTCGGCCTCGCACTTGGTGGTTCGACTGGGCCACAGTGCCTCCACGGGAGCGGCCCGGAGCCCGAGAGCACCAGGGGAGAGCACTTCGGTCTTTACCACAGCTCTGGAAGCGGTCTCTGTCAAGCCTGTGGAGCTCATTTTGATGAAGACGCCCAGTGACTGCTTTTCACTTTCCAAGGACTCTGTCTTTCCCTCCATGTCAGCTTCTTCCTCTTCGACCTCTTCTTCCTCCTCCGCTTCTGCAGTGACGTCCCCTTTCAGGGCCTCTTCGGCACACTGTCTCTCTCCATCTCCTGCCACGCCGAGGTCCTTTTTGATCGAGAGGTCCAGGGGTCCCTCGTTTTGCCGGGCCGTCTTCTCCAGCGCCCGGTGTATGTGAGAAAGCTCGCTGCGGATCTTACACAGGTGGTCCCAGAGGTGCCGCTGACCTGGGTTGTCTTCCTTCGCGAGATGAGAGATCTTCCGCTCGGCCTCCTGGTACTCCTGCAGGGCCTTGGAAAGGTCAGCCAGCAGCGCCGCAGCCGACTCGGGACTTTGCTCCTCCATCCTGCCCCCCAACAGGTCGTGAGCTCCGACGCCGGTGGTCTTCTCGGGCTTCTGCGCGGCTGACGTTTCTTCGAGCAGGTTCTCCGAGAGACCTTTCCTGAAATGCAAACACCGGTAATTAGATCTGGAGAGAAGCTGAGCGGATCTCCAACGCAACGGTGCAGTGATACCACACAGCGTGGAAAAACCAATATGAGAAATTTTACTGTAGTACACGCCAAATACATTGCACAAATGACAAAACGGTTTTGTCGAGCTTCCACACTTACCCACTGTGATGGAGGAGCTTTTCGGTTGGGATGGAAACAGCTGGGGTTATGTGAATGCTCTTGAGGAGATCCAGGGGAAACCCTGGCGCTATCTTCTTCTCTACTGGACCGTCATGGGACTCCAGTGGGGCTCCCGTCCTCTTGCTGCCATGTTCTCGCACATGGGGTGCTTCAACAGCGGCCTTGATGCTCCAGACTTTATCTTTGGATCCGGCCTGGGCTTTCTCCTCAGCCGTTCTGTAGCCAACGTCTGGGGACGCAGCCGCGTGCTGATGGGACGTCCAGGGACTGGGGCGCAGGGCAGGAACCTTCCATAAGTTGATCTTTGGGATGAAGCTGGATGGTGGACTGGAATCGAGAGCAGCCGCTGGAGCCTGCCCCGTCTTGACGCCCTTGCTGGTGTCCCCTTGTGCGGTTCCGAACGCGTGCTCACACAGGAGAGGGTAGTAGAAGCGAGGAGGAAGAAGCGATCTGTCTGTGTGGGGCAGCGAGTTTGATGCTGGGTGCATGAACTGCGCGGCAGACGCCAGGAACGGGAGTTGTCCCATCGGGGTGTGAGACGGAGCCGTTCCGGGCACTGCAGGGTTGACGTAGGAGAAAAGACCTGGGCTCAGCGGGTAACTCACACCCAGGACGGAGAGGTTCAGTCCGGGTGGGTCTGGGCAGTCTGCAAAGGATGGCGGTGGTGGATAACAAGGTATGGAGCCATTGCTCGGTGGCGTGCTTTCGGATTTTGCCTTCCGATGGCTGGTAGCCAGCAGACGCCACTGCTCGGAAAGCAGGCTGGGACCCGTCAGGCAGGTCTTGGAGAGCTTGTAGTGCTTCAGCTTCGCCTCGACCTCGATGGAGCGCGCTCGGAGGAGCTGGTCCTCCAGGGAGAAGACGTCCGTGATCACAAAGTCAGTTTCCGAGCGCTTGGATTTCTTGGTGGCGCCCCTGGTCGAACTGTCCGTCTGCTCGCTCGCTTCTCTGCTCTGCGCGTTTTCTTCCGCCGCGTCCCTCCGGCCCGCTCCCGCGTCGCCGCGCTCCTCCGCATCCTCTGCTTCCTCATCCATCAAACTGACCTCCGGCTGCTGCGATCGCGCCTGGTCTTCGGCCCCCGAGAAGAGCTCCAGCTCCTCTCTGCCCGGCCCCCGCGGACGGGAGCCTTGCTGCAGCGGCCGGAGCTGGTCGGGGTGAAGGAGGTTGCCCTTCTTGTAGGGCCAGTCGGACTCAATGAGCAAGGAGAGGGAGTTCTTGCACAGGCTGTACTTCATGTGATTGTACAGGTGGGACTTCTCCATGCACGTGAAGGGGCACTGGAAGCATTTGTAGTTGTACGGCTTCCCCCACGGCCGAGGGATGTAATGGGGCTTCTTGGGCTTGCGCTCCTTGTGCTTACATCCCGAGCTGACCTTGCAGGTGAGCTCTTCCTTTGACATGGCTGGAGCGGGGCTGTCGAAACGAGCTGGGGGCAACGTCGCTAAAAACGGGCAGGAATATATGTCTGTCTAGACGTTTGGGCGCAGAATAAGCCCGATTCTGGCTGTCGGCAAGTGAACGGTGAGCGACGTGTTCTTCTCGCTCGCTTCTGAAATCCTCACCTGAGCTGCAGGGACAGAGAAGCAGAAGCATACAGTGATCAACTGCACGGCCAGTTATACCCGCATCATTTTAGGATCCCCCGGAGGTGGCTTAACGTTAAAAATGTTAATTTAAAAAAAAAAGAAAAAGAAAGCTTTCAGACCGAACAGAAATGTAGAAATAATTAACAAAAAAAAAGAAAAGCCAAGATTTAAATGGCCTTTTTAAGCATCTTTTTTCGAGGTTTCTTTGCTTTAGCGAAGCACAAGGAGGCGGGAGGAAGAACTTATGAAGACAGTGTGAAGCTGTGCCAGAACACAGGCTGCGTGAGCAGGGTTTGTCGGCACGCGCGGGCGCAGCCGGAGCTGTTTGGTCGAGCACAGTTGCCACTAACCTATCTGCAGGGAGGCCTGCGCCACTCTGTTCTCACTGTACCTGCCAGAACTAATTATTTCCAGTGTCGTACCAGGCGCTCGTGGGGTTGCGGCCGGGGGGGTGAGCAGGCAGCCCTTAGGGGACACTGCACCTGTGCAGCGTTTGCTCCCCAGCGGACCCCCTGCGTTGCCCATATCGCGATCGCGCAGAGTCCCTGCAGGGAAGCTCTGGGCAGGGGGGGTGTGTGTGGCAAAGCTGGGTGGGAGAGGATGGAAAGTGGAGTCTCTGGAAGGATGGTGCCTCTTAATGAGAGAATGGCACCACGCCCACGGGGCATCATTAGCGCCGGGCCTCTAGGATGTGGGTCAGGGTTCGGAACCAACACTTGACAGTTCTGCCCCGTGTGCGGTGCGATACCTACGAGGGGACATGGTCGTACCCTAGAAAACGTTCCCCAACGTATAAAGCACCGAAAGACCCCCAGGAAGACGAATATACATATATATGGGTAACAAATAAAAAAGAGCCTGGACAGGTCAGTGTCTTTCTTTTATAATCTTCAGACATTTCAGAGGTTAAGACTGAGAATAATTTCAGCAGCGAGGAAGGCAAGAGAATTCAGCAAATTTACGTCGCATATTAATGATAATCTATTCGTAAAAGCAGATTGGAAAAACTTAAAAATGCATTTTTAAATTGCCCATAAAGAGCCTCACACTATAACCCTGTTTAAGGACTTTGATGTATATATATAAATGCCAACTAAAAATGTTCAAAGCTAAATGACAGAAGTAAGCAAAAGCTTTCTTACATTAATTTGAATTTTTATCCAGCCCACAGAGCAGGATGCTGTCAGTTATCACACCCAAAATATCCCCGCAAATAAAGCCCAAATAATTTTTCTATTGGTAAATCCTGTTAGAAATTCATTCAATGGCTGTGAGAGGTGCAGGGGGAAGGCAGTGTGTTCAGGAGAGTTTAGGACCGATATCTGTCTTTTGTTTCAATATTTTTGGGGGTCTTTAAAGCATTTATGTCTGCGTTCGTTGCAGTATTTTGTTTTTCTCCACAGACAGTGAACACTAGCAGCAAAGAAAGCAAATACGTCGCAAGAAGAAAAAGAAATGTATTTTTCTTCCTCCCTGTGGTGTTATTACATAGATCCGTTACTGTTGACTAAAACCTGACCAGAACTGACGAATTCTGCAATGGGACTAGATCCGATATTCTTTGAGTGTTTGTTCTTGCTTCGTCACAATTATTAATTGTAAATTACCACACGTTTGCCCTCACATTACTCCATGAGCTGAGTAAACCCCTTAAGGTACAAAGGACAGCTGAGCTGCCTGGCTTAAATGTCGGATCAATTTTCCATCAAAAATGAAAATGAAGCTCGACGCAAAGTTTTCGTCTCGTGCAACAATTTCCAATAATTACTCGGTGCTTTCACCACTAAGCACTTATTCTAAAATAAAAAAAAAAGATCTGCAACAACCAGGGGCTGAACAACACGCAGACACATTAATCTGCATAAGACTGTCACATGATCACTGGATGATGAAATTTTTTGGAAACATTGCAGTTCTGACGAACATGGGCATAATATCATTTATAATGGAAATATAATATAATTTGTGTTTTATCACATACCGCACATTCATTTACCCTTCATTCTGTAGGCATCTAGTAGTGTGTAACTACTACTCTGCATCTTCTGTGACTTCCAACAGTTTTGACAGCAAAAGGATTATATAAAAGAGAAAGACTTTTTTTTTTTTTTTTTCTTTTACCTTCCAGTTCTTTAATAATCCGACCCAAGGGCTACCCCTCTGGGTCAAATTTAAACACGTTTCTTAAGAACAAAAGAACTTGCTGGGAGGTTTCGCTCTCTTTTGTTTTCCAGGTTATTCTAGGATAAAAGCCTGCAACAATATCAAGGTCTGCATAAGAGAAATCAACTATTTCATGCCTGCTTTTATCTCTTACAACAGCCTGTCCCTTCCGTTTACCGTGTTACTTGCACACTGTCAGCAAGGTCTGCGACACGGAGACACCCGGTACAAAACATGGACCTCCTTTGAATTTCCGCGAAGTGCAAAGTGCTGCTGCTGACTCTTTCTGAGTGGCGATCGGGCTTTGGGATGAGCGGTGATTTGTGGTGTCCTGGCGGATATTTAATAGCCTGCCCTGCAGCTCCTGACCTGAACCCAGCTGTCAAATGGAGCCTAACAGCTGCTATTAGGGAGCGATCAATAAAAATTATTTTTACAGTTCATTTTTGTTCACTGCCGGACACTGTTTACAGCAGCCATCCCAGCCCCCTCCACTCCCATTTGCTGTTTAACAGACCCTCCAGTCTTGTTTTGAGCTTTCAGGGCGTATGCTGCGATAACCTCGATCACCTCAATTTAAATATCAATTGTTTCAATCAGACCGGTTAGCCGCACTAAAAGCATTGTCAGGCCATGTGGAACGGAGAGCAAAACTTGAGAGGGCAAAAGAATGCGACGATAACCCTTTGCCACGAACGTTTAGAATTTCTCAAAAGCTGAAACCAAAATGTGATGGATGGAAAGCATCCATGTCTTGAATTTCCATGCATGAAATCGTAACGCTCATCTTAAACCACTAGTACAGCACACTTTTGAAAAGGATCTGAAAAATTAAAATTAAAAGGCACAAAAAGCTCATCGCGACTCAATTTGCAGCCATATCGGCGATCACGAGATGTTCAGGTGTTAACACACGAACACATAAGCTACAACTTCTAATTATTAAATCGTTATTTAAATACTTTTTTTTTTGCCTCTGCAAGACAACGTCAGTTCCGTTTAAAATGCCCCTGAAAACTAAAAACACTTCTTACCGAACCCTTTTAGATCCATGGTACATGTCAGCCTTATGAATACAGAAGGGTGTTTTTATTCATATACATTCGCAGAATTATAGACGAAGGTAAGTACGTGCAGGTAAATGGGCAGATTGCGAATAATCGGCACGAGGGAGATGCTTTCACCTCGGCCGGGGTCCTCGGATCAGGGGCAGCACATGTCTTGGCGTCAGAGTGTTGTTCCGGGTCCTTCGGCGTGTTTCTGTACAGAGCGATCCTGGAAGACAGGGTAAGGCCCGAGTAAAGCGAAGCAGATACCTTCCTTACACTGGTGATCAACAGCAATGAGCTAAAATGTGACAGCGCCGAATGAGGCAAGGCAGGTGTGTGTGTGAGTGTGTGTGTGTGTGTGTGTTTCACTTCCTTCAGCCTGTGCGATTCACTGGCAAGTCAGCTTTTCTTGAATTTCAAGCTCTATTTTTTACCAGGTATGGACTCTGTCTGGCTATATTGAATTATTGCGCAACAGCTTCACACAATGAATAATAACACCTACAATAACTAAGTACATTTAAAAAAAAAAAAAAACTCAGAAAAACTGGAGGACAAAAAAATTTGCCTGTAAATAATATCTCACAACTTAAGTCACATATGAAGATTAGATATGAAGGACCGCAGCAGAACCCATATTTTAATATAAACAGCAATGTTCATTTTTTGTAGGGAAAAATTAGTTCTCTTGTCTTGTGTGCTGGAACTCGAAATGCTAAAAAATAAAAAATTACTGAAAATAAACCGCACAGCCGAATGACTTTGTTTTATGAAAACTTATTATTATTAGCATTTTCCCCTTTATTTCTCATACAGAATAACGTATCAAACAGTTACGACATGCGCCTGAACATTTCATACACATTTAAATGAATTCTGAAGGACTTCAGAACTAACTATTACTTACAAACTGTTGATAATAATGTAGAACATTTTAATTGCTGCCACGGTTTAACGCGATCGCATGTTGTGGGACATTTCGAACGAATAATATTCCTTAAAACAATGACAGCGATCATTATTAAATTAATAAGAATTACAAGTGACATTTGTTAGTAATTCGCCTGTTACGTTTGCTGTCAATAATCCCAGCGCGCGCCGCAATTTAAATTTATTCTGGAAAGGCGATTTTGAGATAAAAACCAGCACATTCCTTACACACTTTTTATGTACAAGCAGGCCAAAAACATGCAGGTCACTTACGTTCATTCCTTCAGAGGGAAAAACACCGGGGAAAGTATTTTGTTTTGCTTTATATTTTGTGTGGTTTTTTTCTTTTTTCAAAAAAGGCGGGAAAATAATTGAAATGAAACCAAGGTAGTTTCAAGCGACAAACTTGTTGTTCGTGTCAGTCGAGACGAAGCACCTCGGCTCGACCAAACATGCTCGATAGTGTGTGTGTGTGTGTGTGTGTGTATGTGTGTGTTCAGCATGCGGCGCTGTGTGTGAGGCACGCGCCGCGCTCCTCAGGTGCGCGGCCGCTCTTACCTGGCGCGCGAGCCCGTCGGCCGCTGCGTCGCGTGCCGGTGCTGAGCGGAGGGCGCGCGCTGCGCTGCGCTGCGCTGCGCTCCTCTCCTCTCCTGTCGACTGCGCGCTCCCGAGCCCGCGCGGGCTATATATTGACTTGGAGCGACGCCTTGGGGCACTACAATACTGGCCCCGCGTCCTCCCTATATGGAATTGTCACATGTGTTCCTCCCTGGCAGCCAAGGACTGGCGCGCTAAGGACTCCCTCTCCACGGGCTGCGCGCGGCGCTCCCTTACACCATCACCAGCTGTGTGACTTCACCGCGTCTCTCGCAATCGTTCCGGTATTAGCCTAAATTACCTTTAGGAAAAAAGAAGAAGAAGAAAAAGAAGAAGAAGAAAAAAAACTCATCATCATCTGTACTTTAGGATTTGGGATTTTTCCTGTTTTTAGCAAACGGACCTAATATACTAAAAAAAAAAAAAAAAGAATTATATTTCATATTTATATACATGTATATAAGGTCAAAGCTGTGACACACTGTATTATAAAACTGACACAAATACACTGCTTTTTACCGCAGTGCTGGAGAGGCTCTGAGCAGAGGTGAGCCAGAGACAAACTCCAGCAAGAAGCCCATCTTACAACGCACTTGAAACTGGTGCCTTACTGGTGCGTATAATAATGCACTGGTGAGATTGCTCTGCGTCATCCCTGAAGTCCACTGGGTCTCAAAACCTTTTTAAACCTCTCTGCTGCGATGTCTGGAATTCATGCGCTCTTTTGCTGCTGCACATTCCCACATCATAGCGTGTGGCTGTACTGTAGCCTTCAAATGTTTCGACATCCTGAACTTAGGAAAGGATAAAACATAACGGTCACATGAAAACACACACATACACAGTTAAACAAACAAACATACATGCACACACACACACAAACTCCAGCAAGAAGCAGTCTGTATGGTTCAGATGCTGCTCCTTAACCAAATCGTCAGATGCTCCCCTATCTAATCTAATACCCTGTAAATAAGACCACTGAGATGATTGCTCCTGCACTTACCCTTGGGTGTTTCTGCTAAAATCACCAGATGTAACTGGAAACAGTTATGCATGAAATAATGTGTGAAGGAGACAGGAGCACATCAATATGCATTAAAAACAGCAGTGGACTGGTGAATGGCTTCTCCGGAGAACTTCTGTGCTGCGGTTTCGCTCTTGTCAGCTCACTCATGCATGGCGTACGTGGTAGTTTAGCCCCTCCGTCCTTTGGCTGAACATGCCGAGAACATGTTTCATTAGAAATTTTCCCAGCGTATCTTGATAAATTACTTAGAAGGGCTGAATTTTTAAGTGTCCGATATAGCTCCTCGCGTTTGCTAATTGTGATGCTCCGATGAGAGAGTCACCATGGGTTGCGGAGACGAGGTTGTCTGATTAAGGTATCAGTATGCAATCCAGGAGAGTGATGCCTTATGGGTTAAACACCTCCTGGATCTCTTTGAAGCAGTGGCATGACAATTTGTCGGCTTAAAGGGAAGTTAAACATAGAACTCTATGGGGAGGGGGGGCATTAGGTTTGCTTGAACACGTGGGGGGGACACCCCCCAACCAACCCTATTACTCCTGCAGGTACAAAACAGCAATCTGATTTGCATATTTTCTGGAAGACAAAGACTATTCCTATTTAAATAAAGGGATCACAACCAAACAATACCAAACAATAAAACCTGAAGCAGCAGATAGAGTAGAACATCTGTTTGTGTGTGTGTGTGTGTGTGTGTGTGTGTGTGTGTGTGTATGTCCCAGCTCATGTGTATTGATCATCTTACTTGTTCGCTGATGCTGGCTGAATAGCGAGTGGTTGTACCACAAGTCGACAAATGGATAAGTACTCGTATCGACTCAGCTTCACAGAAAACTCTTGATCTGTACTCTAGTTACCTCATGCAACATTATGCTACATCATCCCTTTACAGCTATTGCTGTAAAGTTCTGAAGCACAGGGGGTAAAAAATAATGGAAACACCTCAAAATATATTAACATCAAGGACCTAATATTCCTTCTTGGAACGCTTGGAATGTTGTCATGGAAGTCCTGAACTCTGTGTATTGGGATGTTGCACCATTCTTCGAGAATCTTTGTGGGATGAAGAAGGTGGAAATCTACTTCATGCTTCACAGCCTAGAACTTCCCATAAAGCTTCAGTGATGTTTACATCTGGTGATCGAGGAGGCCGTGGAAGGCATTTGACTTCAACCTTCTGTTCATATTCCTCAAATATGAGAAAATCGTGGTGGAACCGTGTTTGCACCATAGGGTGTGCCTGGTCTTATATAATGATCCCGTATTCTTTAGTTAAGGACCGTGCAGCATAATCATTGGACCTAATGATTCCCACAAGATGGTTGTCCTACCATTATGGATCCTTCACCATGTTTAAGAGTTGGCAACAGAAATTATGGGTTGTAGGCATCCTTTGGCTTGCTCCAAACGTAAGCCCATCCTCACGTAGGAAATAGGGTAAAAGATGACTCATCAGGCCATATTACTCTTTTCCACTGCTCAGAGGTCCAGGTTTTGGGACCTTATATAAGGTTACGTGTCTTCGTGTGTTGGCCTTGGATAAAAGCAGTTTCCGAATGGCAATTCTGACATAAATTCCAGTCTCGTGAAGCTCACAGCATAACGTTTCGTTGAAACGGGGTTGCAGAGGCGTTGATTCCATTCTGTGGTAATTTTTGAGGCTGGACTTTTGTGGCATTTAGCAAAAATACTCAGAAATGTCCATCAGTCCCCTGTCGGTGAGCTTTTACTTGCAACCACTGTTCCTTTTTGTTGATGCAGTTTGTCCACATCTGGCATAAGCTGTCATTAATTTTGAGACTTTCCCCTTTTACACATTAAATAATTGCTGTTTCTGCACCTGCAATTCAGACACTGACAGTTCAGCTTCCTCTCTGCCGGTCGCTTTGAAACCTCACCTCTCAAAGTACTAATTGTCAAAGCTCCTGGAACCCAACCTAATGTGACTCGCCCTCGCAGCTGCGTTTGTAATTGTGATTTAGTTACTTCATAGTTAAACTCATTTTCATGCTGTGTTTCTGTAATTTTGGCCGCCCCCATGTATCTCAGGAAGCCTCGATGGGAACGGGCGTCCCGTTTCGACGCACACTTCACATACGTATTTCCTTCTGTGTATTATACCGTTGTTGGTCTTGAAAAGCCTACATCGCCCAGCGAAGCCAGCAGTCCATTACACGTATACGTGCGATCGCGGCACATTTGTTCACAGGTCGAATCCGGGTGTGGTGAGGTGTACCGGTGTACATGGAAACAGCACTGGATCAGAGTAGTGTCGATGCGCAGAGAGTCCTACCCAGGTATGTCATGTGGAAGTGATGGGAGACGCTGGCTTTCTGCTCCGCTTGGGCGCACAGACGTTGCCCTGGCTGGCCTGGCACAGGACCCTGCTGTTTCCCAGGGATGCGATTAGCGCAGTGGCGCCGAGGCACTGGATAGGTTACGGGCACGAGCTGCGAGATCAGAACCAGAGGCAGTGACTGATGCGTGTCTTATACAACAGTTCTGCCTCACTGTCTTCCTCGGTCTTTCTCGGTTGCTCCCCCCGCGCGTCCCGTTGCTCTGTCTCCCTCCTAGCCTCTGGCTCGCTCTGGGTCGACTTCAGGTTCTTCATTTCTTTCCTCTGGTCCAGTGGAAGGCGTCTGCAGGGCCCTTTGGGAAATGTCAGGGTCCATGTGGTATCGGAGTCGGGCCTTTCGCGAGCGATCAGGCCTGCTGTCAGGCGGCGGAGAGGAAATCGGGAGTGACAGGCTGCTCCATAGGGCCTAACCATCTGTACCAAATGTGACAGCGGGGGGAGCGGCCCGAGAAAGATGCTTGACAAATCAGGAGGAACAAGAGGACTGAGAGTGAGATGGAGTGCGGAGAGAGGCAAAGACAGTTACTCTGAAGGCCAGACGCTGGGGAGGAGACATCAGTTTCCCAGAATGGTTTAAATGGCAGGAAAGTGAAGCATGTTCTCGCTCGCCACAACATGGCCGACCGCCTCGATAAGACATTTGGTTCTAGCCCAAGCGTCTTCATCACCTCATCCCACAGTTCAACAAACGCTAGCTATCGCCGGCTGTCCATCTCCATCCCCGAGACCGTCCCGCTCTTGTCCAGAACGCTCCTAGTCTTCGCTCGGACTTACCCTCAGCATCAACGTGAGTTTCAGCTGCATTCTTAGTTTGCCTGCGTTATACGTCCGCGCTCTTTATGTTAAAGGTCCAGTGATCGCTATGGTACGAGACTCTCGAGATCTAGTCAGTGTGACAAGCTCTGAAGTGGAATTGAACCAAGTGCCTCCCGCCAGATAGACCTTTCAAGATGGAATAAACTTCTTTACATGCTGAACATGCCACCTTGTTTAGGCTTGGATGCGTAGTTCAGTCGCAATACTAACGCTATGATAATTTTGTAAAGACAGCATGATCACAACAAGTGGGCTGTCGGTTGGCCTTGAACCTACAAACCCGATGAGTTTTTTTTTTTTTTTCCCTTCCCGGCTGATCTCGAACTTTTTCTTTTTAAAATCGCATTTTTTCTATCGTTATGTTTTACTTGTTTGTGTGATGGTTCAACAACTTGAAGTGGATGCTTGCAAGTTGGGTTTCATATCTGGCTGAAGAAGAAGCAGAGTCGCCTGGAGCCGGGAAGCACTGAAGGGGCGATCCTTCTGGAAAGGCAGCTGGTGAAACTGACAGGAGTCCTTCATTTTGACAAGGGGGAGACGAGGAAGAGCACTTGCCCCATGTTGCACCTCCAGGATCCCAGCTGCGCTACTCCTCTTCCGGCACCAGGTCCAGGATGACTCCGCACCAAAGGCTGAGGGGGTGTGACGTGCACAGGCACACATGATGGGACGGGGTGAGGGACCCGCAGTCTTGTATGGGACTGTAAACAACCGAAATACAATTATGCACAAGACCTTAGGGGTAGAGAAGTCTGACATGTCCATGTTGGTGGTGATATCTGGTGATGGTACCTTCCTAGTCCAGCAAGCACCTCAGGTGGACTGATCTTTGACTTCCTTCAGAAACAGTCTCAAAGACTATTGATCTGAGGTGACTGGGAAGGATGGACGGGGTGAAGGCTTCCTTTCCTGCTTGGACCAAACGAACCCTTGTTCAGTTTCTCTTTTTCCACCACGATTCGGCCTCTGATGCCGAAGAGATAGAAGTCCCCCTCTAAGCCAGAGCTTCCAGGCACATTAACTAAACTCATATCGCTCTCAGCCACTGTTAATTATTAAAGATCTCCCTTTTCCTTCTCTTCTCCTCTGTCAGAAGAGAGCAACGTTAAATTCGCTGTCCTCCTTCAGCAATGCGCGATGCCAAAAAAAGGAAAATCATAGGGCCCGTTTTATGTTTTTATGGTTGGCCCCAGACATGTCAGCGTTTCAGAAGGAACGGCCTTCGGTTCCATTAATTTTGTAAATTTCCTGCAGTGCAAGACCATAGACAGGAATGGCCCTCTCTGATCTACGTTTGTACTGATGCCAGGAAATATCTTCCTTTTTGTAGCAGAGCCGTGCTTCTTTAGAGTCTTGAAAATAGGAATAAGGAAGACACCCAGTTGCACTTATTGTGAAACCTGAGCAGGGGGTACGACCAGTGAAGGAACGCTCCATTTCAGGGCTGCGACATATTTTTATCCACCCTCACTCTGAATTTGCATTTTGCAAATTTAATCTGCAAGACCGCCATTCTGAAAAAAAAAAAAAAAAAACAAACAAAAAAAAAAACAAAAACACATTTCACTCTCAATATTCTCTTTTCTATCTTCAAATATTCAGTTTTGCTTTCTGGATTATCGCCTCTCGTGACTAGTGTTATCTTTCTTTCACTCCAATTCAAATAATCCGCCGAGAGATATGTGAAAATAAATAAGTACACAGGAGAAAAAAAGCCCAAACAGAGAATTTCATCTCAAGATGTCCTTATCTGTCATGTGCACAAATCGGTAGGCTGCGTCCTCTTGATTATGTGGCCTCGAGGCTTGATTTTCTTTTAAACGAAAGACTACTTTCTCGCCTTGAACAATGACTAAAATTTTAGCTCGCTTTAAATGTTTTACTGCTGTGAACAGCAAGGCAACCGAAAAATCCAATTCTAGTAATAACAGTGTGCTGGGTGTCTAGTGTCGAGAGTCGGTTTACAACGTTTAGCACAGTAGACATTTTCGCTCTACTGAGCAGAGAGGCTCTATTTGCACTGTTCATAATTTAGCAATTTCAAACACATATATAAATTTATTTATTCTTTAGCAAGTCCATAATATACGTTTTGCTAATCACCTCATGTATGTCGATATGACTGGTTCTTGTACGTGATCCAGCTGCAATGGGACAGAATCAAGGCCTAGTCTGCAGAAAAAAATCCATCCACCCCCTGTGGTGCCACCTGCACCAGAGGTATGCAAACAGCTCTAAGCAGCGAAATAGGTCAGTTGGTGGCCGCTTGCGCAGGGACTGAAAGGTGAAATACGTCCTCAGAGGAGATCTTCAGGAAACAAAGATGTTTTCTGCTTTAATGCATAGGCAGAATTATGCCACAGATGAAGGACGAATAATGGAACGATGCCAAAAGTAGACCCGGTGAAACAAATGAAGGAATCCTGAGTCAAATGTATATGTCAGTTAAGCAAAAGACAAATATTGGGCCAAAGGACATCACGAGCTCTCATGGCACACAATCTTGTTTCGAGGTAGAGGCTAAATGGCATCAAAATTTCTGTTTTCAAAATAGATAGATAGATAGATAGATAGATAGATAGATAGATAGATCTTATACTTCCATTAGTTCCATTTCCGTTAGTTAGTAATTTACCGGACACTTTTCTCCAAAGTGCCATGCAGTGATTACTACGTTGTCTTTATCTGATGCCTTTGTCATCATGAGTCAGAGGTCTGCAGAAGGAGATAAGGGATGTTCATAAGGAGGTTCATATTCAAAGAGATTGTTTCAAGTGATGATCAGACATCTATTTAGGTTTCTCAGAAGAAGTAAAGAAGGTGTAGATCTGAGCACTGTCTACTTAAAGCGAATAGGCGTTGCCACAAGAGGTTATGAAGGAATGTAGGGAAGGATCATAGAGGTACAAAATAAGAGGCTCTAGAACTGATCCTTGAGGTACACCTGTGGACAGGACTTGAGGAGAAGAGAGGGAGAATCAGCTTTATTGGCCAAGTATACCTGAGCATACAGGGAATTTGTTTCCAGTTTAGAGCAAACCTACAGTGCACATTCACACATACAGACTATATACGCATATACTGAACTAGACACAGACTAATACAAACATGATTACAGATAATGCAGCAGACAAGAACATAGCATAATGCGGACAGAACACAACAAAAGGACAGAACACAAAACCATGCAAACATAACACAACTAAATGACCAAGCAGAGAAAAAAAGTACGCTTGACCTGATGATGATACAGTTGACCTGTATCATAAAGTGACATTATAGTGCAGTGATTGTCAGTTATTTAGAGAACATATTGCACATGGGTATGATGTTACTCAAAAGATATAAAGAAACATATTGCACATGATGTTGCACAAAAGATGTAAAGAACATACTGCACATGGGTGTAACGCTGAACAAGTAGGGTACAGTAGTAGTAAAAAGTCCAGTATAGATTGAGGTTATAGGAGGGTGTTTAGAATCTTTATGGCTGCCGGGAAAAAGCTGTTTTGGTGTCTGGTAGTTCTTGTTTTGATCAGTCTGTATCGCCTGCCAGAGGGAAGTAGGCTAAACAGACAGTGAGCGGGGTGTGAGGGGTCCCCTACGATTTCCTCAGCCCGTTTCCTGACCCGGGACATGTACAGGTCCTGGAGGGAGGGCAGGTTGGTCCCGGCGATGCGCCCTGCTGACTGAACTAGTCTGTGAAGGCGGCGCTTGTCCGATTGGGTGGCAGAGCCGAACCAGACAGTGATTGATGAACATAGTATGGATTCAGTGGCGGCCCTGTAGAATTGGCACTGCAGTTTCTTCGGCAGATTGTGCTTCCTTAGTTGGAGGAGAAAGTAAATCCTCTGCTGGGCTTTCTTGGTTATGGTAGTAGAGTTCTTCTCCCACTTCAAGTCTTTGCAGATGGTAGTGCCAAGGAACTTGAAGGAATCAGTGCTGGACACAGTACAACCTTGGATAGTGAGTGGTGGCAAGGGAGTAGGTACTTTCTTAAAGTCAACCGTCATCTCCACTGTTTTATTGGTATTAAATTCCAGGTTGTTGTGTCTGCACCACAAGGAAAGTAGGTCCACCTCCTTAGTCTGTATGCAGACTCATCGCAGTCTTGGATGAGTCCTATGACTGTAGTGTCATCGGCGAATTTCGGGGTCTTAACAGATGAGTCCGCGGAGTGAAGCAAAGGAAACAATAATCTGCTGTACCAATGGGAATGAGGTCATGCGGGGGTCAAGATGACTAAAGCTATGAGTTAAATATTGATATATGTTAGAAAGATCATTGTTTTCTCAAAACAGCAAAAGCAAATAGGAGTGTGCTGTAATGGCAAGAACTTTGAAATAAGTTGACTGAGAAATGGATGTCGGCTGAACTGCTCAAAAAGGGCGTGCAGAGTTTTTTCGTGTTGCATACAGTGTGCGCCTACAGTAAGGTATCAGTCCTTTCCAGGTCGTTCACTGTGGATTTTATATCAACGTTTTCATCGTTGTCTTGGAGATATTGCATTTGAAATATCGAAACGTACAGTGGAGGGACTTCAATGGAAAAGAAAAGGACAGGATCAGGACCAGAGCAAGACTACCATAGATTATCATAAAGATCAGACTGATGTCAAACGGTGGTGGTGATGTATGATTTTTTTTTTCTTTTTCCTTATATTTGCCAAATATAAAAAGAGTACTATCGAGAATTATTTTAATAATTCAAAATTCTGTTCTGCACAAGTGATTTTTTTTTTTTTTAAATTCTGTCTTACAATATTAATTCAATTCATCTGAAATTTTACCCACAACCACAAGGAGAGAGACGAGTGTGAATGTTGTAGAAAGCAACGTTAAAGTAGTGCAACTCTAAATATTTTAATACCTGCCCTAATAGGAAGTAATACAGATGATATCTATGCCTCATTTAGACTTCCGAGCTAAAAGTAAAATATTTTTTGTATGTTATAGTGTCATTTACAGTTCTGGTTTTAAATGACAGGGTCCCTTGCAGTGATTTATCGTTTTCCTTATGTATTATGTCACATTCTTCCGAAAGGTTGGCAGGGAAGCTTGTTAGATGGAAGGGCATAATGGCAAACAGCTGCTACTTGGACAGAGGCACCCACTGGCCTCACTGACACCCCAAGGACCTCGAGGGCTCTCGTCCCGGCACCTGGGGGTGTCACCTGACACGGCGCTGAGAGGAGAGGAGGAGGAGATGAAGGGAAGCAGCCGATACTGTCAGGGAGCATCAGAGCTGCTGCCTATCAACACGCTGACCTGGAGGGACAGACTGAGGGAGTCTGCCTCAACATACACAGCTCGGAGTGTGCGCGTGCATGTGTGTGTGTTTGTGTATGTGTGTGTTGTACAGAGACACAAAGGAAAGCAATAAGAAGTTTCTAAGCAAAAAAAAAAAAAACTTCAGTTTACACCACGTTAATGTTCCGGAACACTATCTTCATTGAAGGCCCCCCCCAAAAAAAATCAGCGTTAATAACTAAGCTTAACACCCCTGTCTGTCTCTGTTCCTCTGCACCTGCAAAACAAAAGCCTTCTCTTCAGTAAATAATGGTGCGGGGAGCACAACAGCCTATTTCTTTAAGATTCATTTTAGAAGATCTCGAGCAACGTGGCTTTAAATGCTTTAACACACCTTTGCTAAATATATATAAATAAACACATATAAATATATCATTTTGATCCAAGACACAGCAATAAATTCTTTCTGGCACATTTTGCATGTTAGATGCATGATTGCGGCAGCAGGTGGCGTAGTGGTTAGAGCGGCTGCCTTCCTCTTAAAGGACCCAGGTTTGATACCAACTCCCGGTGTAGCACCGTTGAGCAAGGTACTTACCCTGAAGCGATCCAGTAAAAATTACCTGGGTGTGTCAGTGAGTAAACAATTCTAATTGGCGAAACACTGTAAGCTGCTTTGGACAAAAGCATCAGCTAAATTAATAAATGCAAATATATTTCAATATGTGGGCTCTGAAAATTATGTATGCATCTATAAGTATGTCTGCTCCATGCATAAAATACAGGGTTTTACTATAATGCGTGGATATAATACGTATGGCGCAGACATCTACTATGTTTTATTACCATAAAACTGTAACACCAGCGGACATGCAATTGCATCTCACACGCTCACGCACGCTTGAGAGCGTCGCCGCGCGGCCCAGCCGCACGTTCCCGTCCGCCGGACCGGTAGGGGACTCGGCTGGGGAGCAACGGCCGGGGAGAGGCCGCTCAGCCCCCGACCACCACAGGGAGGGCTGGGTGACCATGCGGGAGGAATACAGGAAGACAGGCCCTTCATCCCTTTCCCCCAGGTCCCCTGGCCTTAAAAATACAAGTCCGTGTTTTAGCATACCATATGTTCGCCCCCACACCCCCTTAGCAAATAAACAAGAAGCTATAGCTTGAGGGTCTCTCGCTCTCTCTCTCTCTCTCTCTCTCTCTCTCTCTCGCTCGCTCACTCGCTCACTCTCTCTCTCCCTCGATTTCACTTGCTCTTTATTGCTCTGCCATTCTGTGTTGCGGAGGTGAATATGAGATGCTGCTACCTGCATCGCGCATGGATCCATAGGGCATTTCATCTGTAATCATGTCTAGTGGTTAAGGCACTCCAGAGCCACCCATGGCCAGCTGAGCGCGGCGGAGAGGCCTGGCTCCGCGAAGTTTCCGAGGGCGAATGAAGGGCGCGCTCCGACAGATGGGCAGCGTGTTGTTCGGTCCGGGCTGCGGGGGGACAACTTCCCCTTCGGGCAGATTATTGAACAGCTACAGACAGATGTGCCCAGGGCGGACGAGAAGAGGAAATGACATCACCGAGTGGATTTCACATCCCCTCAGGTCTCCTTGTTTCCCTGAGCAGCCAAACCAGTAAAGACAGTCCGGTTTCATTTACCACTATGGTAATGGGAATAAATCGATGAAAAAAAATAGAACGAAATGAGTTTCTCGGTTAAAAAAAAAAGCGAAAAGAGATGATTAAAGAAAAATTACTACTTAATAAAGAGAAAATTACGTGTAAGTCAAAAAATTGCGTGTAAGTCTAACCTTTACAAGATGTGGCCGCTCCCTGATAATGCTTCCAACAAGAGAAGCGAAACGTTGGGACCAATGTCCCATACAGGGTTTAATCCAGAAGAACAAAACCTCCAGTCGGTTGACACCAACCGCGGAAGCCTTCGGATTTTGATAAGTCAAAAAATATTTTGAGCTCATAAAAATCCTATGCGCTTCAGGTGAAATATTGCTCTATAAGAGTTGATGAACAGGAAGGTCCACGAAACGTACAAAGCAAAAGGATATTTTTAAGAACGCTGCAATTCCGCGAACGCACTGGACGAAGCGACTTGATGCTTCATCCCTTATTTAGAGAAAAAAAGGTGCGTTGGCCCACCGAGTCTCCAAAGTACCCCGGATTCATAGCTAAAATGTTTATTTTAAAGCCATAAATGGAAAGGCCATACAAGTTTTATGTGGTCTGCTCACACCGAGTGGCCTTCTCCAGCCTTCCTGCAAAGGAAAACACTGTTGTTGCTGTCGATTTCAAGACGCCGTGGTCATATTTACAAGCCAGATGGACACAAAGTAATGAGATATCAAAAAAGAGGTTCTTGGGGAGATTGACTTGACCCCTCCGTGTACTTAGCAGGACAGCGGTGGTGTAATGTCAACGGCGTAATGGTGCGATCCTTGCGTCGGTCCCTCGGTCCTTCCGTTCCGTCCTTTCGTTTTCCAGTCTGACCACCGGCTGACCCCACCCCTCCAGCCCGACCCCCCGTCGCGCATCCACCCTTGTGACAGCCTGCCTTTCTTCCTGGTCCATTGAGTCATCACTGACCCTCTGTGAGATTTGATCTGCCAGGCCAATTGACCAAGTCACTGATCTTTAAGAGCGGCTCTGGGGGACTGAGAGGTTCCTCTTCGCTCTAATCAAGGAGCAGGCAGGCGGGCTGCTGGGTCACCCCGTCGACGCTAACAAGAGGCGACAGCTCCTCGCCGCTCCGGGCAACGACCAGCTCGGCTGCCGAGACCGCGGAGAGAGACCGCGAGGCACGCACTGAGGCGAGGCACGCTCTTTCGGGACGGGGGGCGGGGCGGGGGGTGGGGGTCGATGCACAGCACGGGGGGTATTTCCGACTCTCTTATCGGCCCCCCGTCCCCATCCGCCATCACCACCGCCCCCACCACCCACCCGGCGCTCAGTACCTCCGCCCACCCCAAGGGCCCACTCCATGGTGCCGATGCCCCCGCACCTCAACCCCCCGCTCCTCGCATCTCCCCCGGAATACAGTTTAACTTCTGTCATTTGGATGAAACGGATGAATCACTTCGCCTGCCCAGAGCGGATGTGACAGGCCGGTAATGGACAGGACAAAGAGGGTATTTATGAAGTATTAGTAAACCTTAATAATTCAGCGCTCTCCGACCTGCACGGGGGCCGGACGCAAGCCTGCAGCTCTCCCTCTGCCGCCGCGTTTCTCTCTCGCTCTGCGGCAGAACACGAGCTCACGCAGGTAACATCGCCGGAGTCGTGTCTCTCGGGCAGAAGCCTTGTTGGAGACTGACCTTCGCAGAGCAGGTCAGGCCTGCGACAGACCAGTCTACCGTTTCCGCTCAATGCTCCGCAACGGAACACACCAGGACACGGAAGAACTGCATAAACGATGCATCGGTTGTGCGCTGCGGCCGAACCCCAGAGCATGGTTAGAGATAGGAATATTTTCAGAAGTATATGAAACGACGATGAAAAAATGCATCGCCGGACAATTTAATGGGGCGAGACACGTGGTGGGTCCTGTCCGCTTATGTGACTGGAATCGTTCAAGCTATGAAGGACGGGTGGCGATGGAGACGTGCAGCCGTTGCAGTCGGAGGCTTGATATTTTTAAACACTCTGCCACCTGCTTCTCTGAACCAGGAGATATCTGTAAACTGATTTTAATCATTCTATTTTTTATTCATTGTTCCTTATATTATCGTTACTATTACTACCATGATTTTAACCACACACTGACTTGTCTTTTATATCGTGTCCATCGTTGAATTAGCAGTCTCCTTCCCGTTGTCTGTGCGTCCGGTAATTGCAACGTTACATTTATTCATTTAGCTGACACTTTCCTCCAAAAGGACTTGCAATTATTGCAAGCTTACAGTTATTTACCCAGTGACACAGCTGGCTAATTTTACTGAAGCAATTTAGGGTAAGTACCTTGCTCAAGGGTACTACAGCCAGAGGGGGGACTCAAATATAGAAAAAAATACAAATATAAATGTAAAGATAAATATAAAATGTGTCACGTGTTCCGTGCTGTGTCTCCAGATGTGGTATTTGCGAAAAAGTTAGTATTCATTCACACTGCCTCCTTTTTGTATAATAAACACTGTATTAATTTCAGCGCTCGAATTCAATCCTTAATATTGTCAGTTGGGTAGAGAAATCATGATATCGATATTGCGATTATAGGACGAAGATGAGCCTTACTCTCAATACGGGACGCGCAGAGCAGCTCGGTGACATCGTACGAGAACACGTGAGAGCACCCGCTCCCGTCTCGCTAACTCCAGGCAGGGGGACGAGGATCACGGATCCTGTTCCAAAGAGAACGGGTGGTCCGGGGAACTCGTCGTTGACATGAGTCTCGAAGCACGGATACTGTTCGCACATAAACACGGAGTTAAAATGGACAAAAACGTGACACGACCTTGGCTACGACATGATAGGTGGACGCGCTTTGCAAATCTTCGCCACTCAACAGCCAGACTAACGCTGCGCTCCGGTTCCCGGGACCCGTGTCAGTTGTATCAGGCATCTTGGGATTGTATCACAGCTCTGACAGGGTTAATATCTACCCGCCCATTTTATCCCCCGAACCCTTGGCCTTCAGTGCCGGGAGAGGCATGAATTGTGATCAGGATTGGCACTGTAGGGGCTGGATTGGCCGGTGCTTTGCTGGTGGTCTCTGTGGCCTATTAGTGTCCTGCTATCGGCCTGTCAGGAATCTGTAGCGCTGACAAAACAAGCCCTGTCAAATTAGTGCGCGCGGACCGGTGAAAAAAAGGGAGCGCCGGTGCTAATATGGACGCTAAGCGAGGCTGACAGCCGGGCCGGTCGGGAGGCCGGCGAAGGATGGGGAGCGAGCCTCGGGAAGGAGGAGCGACTGTCCTAAAGAGACTCGTTAGCCGCAAAGCACGGTCGCCCGGGTGCCGCGGCGAGGGCTCGGCCGGGACGCGTCCGGGTCGGCCTACTTCCCGACGCAGCGGCCGGAGTCGACGCTCGACTCGGTTGCGTTTGTTCAGTAGTGTCACCCGGTTTCCATCGAGAATGGGAATACTGGGGCATGAGGCAGAGAGAAATTAAGCACATCGCATTACTCCCGTAGCCCCTCGAGCAGGACGAAAACGCGACGGGTTCCCGAACCTGGCCACCTTTCTTAGAGACCCTCTTCCCGGTTCGATTACGGCCATCGGTACGCCTGTCCTTTAACGGTCGCGCCGCGTTTCCATCCGCCGCGTGTTCGCGGTGTTCCTCCGGGCTGGGTTACAGGAAGCAATTTGTTTAATTACGGACGGACGACGCCGACCGCTCGACTTACGTCTGCAGAGCATGTAAGATCGTGACGATCGCTACGAGACGTACTTCTGGGCTAGGCTAAGCGCTGTTCTCACGTGTGTGGGAGGAACTGATTTAGTATTATTTTGTCTACCGCGAAGACAAAAGCAGAGGGTGAGACAAAGCGTATCGGCCGGAACTGGAACCCTGAGCGGCACACAGAGCAAAGGTCAACGGGCAACAAGCCCTTCGCACGAGAGGCCAAGAAGGGGGCAGGCGCAAGAGTCGCTGTCTGCGAGCGCTAACACGAGACACCTGTGACGACGGGTAGCTCGTGAGGTCCGAACGTTGGGGCTGCGGGATTTACGGTGCCGGATGCAGCGGGAGCGGGGTCGACGTCGACTCGTTTAACGGCCGAGGCGCGAGATCGTCGGAGATCCCGCCTGCTTTCGGGAACGTTGGCTTTGAGGACGTGCAAGCCGGTGAGAACGGTACCGGTACCCTCGGTCCGGGGAGTGCCGGGACGTGGGTGTGACCGTGAGCGGTGCCTGGTGCTGAGGGCTGCGGAGGGGAGGGGAGGGGAGGGTCTTCGCCAGCTGCTCGACACTGGCTGCTCCTCCTTGTCTCCGCCAGTTGCCGGGGCCGAGAGGCTGATGCGGTGTGGCAGCTCCCCCTCACAGCCCAGAGCCAGCCCAGAGCCACTGCAGATGATAGTTTTAATTGCTTTCAATCTTTCAGGCTAGTCCCTGCCAAGAGGCGGAGAGTGTGTGTCTCTGTGTGTGTGTGTGTGTGTGTGCGTCTGTACATCTGCGTTTGTGTTGTTGTGTGTGTGTGTGTGTGTGCGTGTGTGTGTGCGGGTCTGTGTTTTCCAAGGGGGTTGTGCGGGGAAGATGGAAGAAAGGTAGAAGACAATGGGGAGGTGATGCAGGATGTCGGACCCGCTGTGTAAGACGATGCAATGTCTCGGTTCTCAAGCTAGTTTTGAAAAGTCTGACTGCTGTGGGCAGAGTACGTATGTGGATAAGCCAGAAGTACATAGAAAGAGGAAGGAAAGTGCATTTATATGTATGTGGGTACAGTACATATACATCCAAAATTGTATGATTTTCAGATATCGAGTAGAATGCATGTACACACACACACATTTTCTGAACCGCTGGTCCCATACGGGGTCGCGGGGAACCGGAGCCAACCTGGCAACACAGGGGAGGAGGAGGGGACACACCCAGGACAGCAGAATGCATGTATAAATACGAAATATATTGATGAACAAGTAAAAATAGCCCTTTGTCCAAGTACTGTGGCTACATTATGAGGATGGCAGCTGGTAGTGCGGTGGTAAGAGCTGCTGCCTTTGGACCCGAAAGGTTGTAGGTTCAAATGTCATCTCCAGCTGTTGTACCCTTGAGAAAGTTACTTAACCTAAAATTGCGCCAGTAAAAAACCAAAAAAAAAAAATAAAAATACAGCAGTGTAAATAATTGTACGTGGCACTGGAGAAAAGTATCTGCTAAATGTAAAATGACTTAGTTTTGCAAAGCAAGACACAAGGAAAAAAGGGAAACAGCAGAAGAGGCAAATACAATACAGGAAATATCTCAAGGTGGACGGAGTGCAGGGATTGAAGAAAATGTCTTCAAGGTACATGTGATCAACAACTTCAGTGTTGGAGAAGTAACCTCGATGTGCAGAAGTGAGATGTTTAAGATATTTGGAAACTTCTCAGCCGAGAACGGTCCTCAATGATGTAGTCACCCATAACCATGTACAGTCGGGCAAAACACATGTACGCTATACGTAGTGTGGGGCTAAAATGAATGATGCTGGCTGACAATGAACAATCCAGTCTTTTTCATATTAACACACTGCCTGTCATCAAAGCACTTCTTTCATTTATTTATTTAGCAGACATTTCTTGCCAAAGCAACTTCCAATTAACTCTATGTAGTGTTAGCAGCCCACACACCTTATTCACCATGGTAACTTACACTGCCAGATACACTACTTACACTGGGTCACTCATCCATACATCAGTGGAACACACACTCTCTCTCTGTCAATCACACACTATGGGTAAACCTGAACAGCATGTCTTTGGAGTGTGGGAGGAAACCAGAGCACTTGGAGGAAGCCCACACAGACACAGGGAGAACATGCCAACTCCACACAGACTGAGTGGGGATTGAACCCACATCCTCTTGCACCACCCAGGCCCCGTGAGACAGCAGCGCTACTCACTGTGCCACCATGCTACCCCACAAACTCAACATCTGAATAATTTACAGTCAATTAAATATTAGATAAGCTCCATTTCCCTGCTATAAAAGAATGCAAAGAAAACGTTAAGCTGCTAGATGAAGTCTGCGCGTGTGGAAATGAGGATCGTTCACATGTGCAGCCAGAACTAGGATCCGGTTGCCGTAAGGAGCACGGACGGCGGACCGCGGCCGATCGCTGTCATTGTTGAGTCGTAAGGAAAGATGCCAGGGGCCGAGATCAATAAAGACTTTGTTGCCCTTAGATGAGCAGCCCGAGAAGCTGTGAATGAAAGCCTTGCCTCTTCCCTGCATTGGCCACTCCAGGCTTGCGCCTGGGGAAGCCTGAGCATAACTGGCTAAGAGAGCGGCAGGGTGGGGTTTCGTCGCAGCTCCTTGCGGGCACTGCCGTCCCAGAGACGCTATTTAGGGCAGCAAAGTCCCCCTGGCGACAAAAGCGAAGTAAAGTTCCAGTATGGCATGTAGATGGTTGCTGAGGATTGTGACAAACTGGGTTGGATTAACTCTGTCTTCTAATCACTAGATACAGCACATACCAGGAGAGCGAGCCTAACATCATGCTGGAACCAGTCCTTCGGGGATTTCTTTTACTGGTGGAACGCTAACCCTAACCGTGAGACAGGAGCAGCTCGCAGGACGTGTCTCCTTACAGAAGCTCCTTTGGGGATTAATGAGGTCAATTCTTGTAAATCAACAATGTAATTACCGTTAATTTTAATGGTGACCATTTCTACGCATTTAAGATGAAATATTAACAAATTTCACTAAAGGGGACACAGTTAATTCAGTCATCATAATGCTATATGACAACACAGATTCCCAGCATTAATTACATTTAACAGATGCTTTTCTCAGGAGTGTGGTGGTGCATCAGGTTGGATTGGGTTGTGCTCTCCAGTGGGTCTGGGGTTCAAGTCCCACTTGGGGTGCCTTGTGACAGAGTGGGGTCCTGTCCTGGGTGTGTGCCCTCCCCCTCCACCCTTACACCCTGTGTTGCTGGGTTAGGCTCTGGATCCCTGTGACCCTGAATGGGACAAGTGGTTCAGACAGTGTGTGTGTGAGAGATGCTTTTCTCCAAAGCAACTCACAATTACAGTTGGGTAACTCCTGCACTAGAGCAATTTTAGGACAAGTACATTGTTCAAGGGCACTACAACCAGAGGGGGGAATCAAACCTGTGACCTTTGGGTTCAAGGGCAGTAGCACTAACCACTACACTAACAGCTGTCCCCCAGGCAGCCTATAGGATGGTGCTTGAACTTGTATTCATACCATTATGCATTGTACACGTAGGGTTAGGGTTAACAAACATATCAACATATGATACTCAATGATAAAACACAAAAAAAAAGAACAGACAGAAGAAACCAATGAAGATGAATTGACACTCAGCTGACATGGTTTGGACAGTCCAAACAGGGACCCTGATCCCACACACACTGAAACCACTTGTCCCAAGCAGGGTTGCAGTGAAGCAGAGCCTAACCCAACAACGCGGGGCGCAGGGGTGGAGGGGGAAGGGACGCGCCCAGGACGGGACGCCGGTCCATCGAAAGGCAACCCAAGCACGACTCGAACCCCAGACCCATCAGAGAGCAGGACCCAGCCAAACCTGCTGCTCCACTGTGCCCCCTGACCCTGATCGCTGAGATTAGAACAGGTGAAATTAACAACGGAGGACTACGTCAATGTCAGATGCAACACTGAAAAACATCCACAACCTTTCATTATGTAGAGTAATGCAACTGTCACTCTAACAACACAGCTGACGCGCGTGTCTTTGGGAGGGAGCCGACACGAACACGGGGAGAACGTATACGCTCCACGCAGAAGAGCTTGGCACGAATCCACGTCGGAACCCAGTGCTCAGGAGCTCGGAGGCGCCCCCTTACCGCTGTGCCACCATGCCGCACGTATTAACCACATCTCACGCTCCCGTTTTACCTTGGCATTTATACGTCCGGTTTGGTATCTATATGCTTAATAATATATATTTGTCTCTTTACTTGACCCTTGACTGGAAGAAGACCAGTGTTTTCATGGCTGGTTCATTCCAGCTCTAATAAGTGTAAAATCCAAAGAATCAGATCCGATGCGAACAGAACGTGAGGTCGGATGTTCGTCGGAGGTTCTGGACATGAGTTCTGAGAACAGGTTCTGGGGAGACAAGTGTCGTGCCTTTGCTCGAACACACACAGAGACGATTACTCACAGACGCGACACGCGCGCACACACACACACACACACGCACACACGCTACTCCGATGGCACCGCCCAGAGGCATATTAAGCCAACATTCCCACAGCGCATAATCTCCATCCATTTAAAAATCTGTAATATTTAATCAGCGGCCCAGGCTCCCCCCGGCTCCGCGGGCCGTGGCACGGTTCATATGTTCGGGAGAGGGGGTAGCCTTCGGGGGAGAGAGGGGAAAACAGTGCTAAAAGCCACGGAGCGCTGAACTAAAGTGCTTTTTCCGCCGCACAGGGGGAGGGAACTGCAAGGCCGCTTTGTGTGTTGCCCGCTTCTCCCTCCGAGACCCGCGTCGCGAGTTCTGGCGCGGGGTTCGCGGATCTTTGGCCGAACCGCTCTTTGCCGACGTCAGCAAGACCCGGTCACGCCGTCGCATCCCAGACCTTTCGGAGCGAGCGTTGTAATTGTTGGTATTTCATTTTCACGCCAAGATGCTCATTTGTTTCTAAGACAGCGGCTCAAACTCCTCGCCAGCCCCCCCATGCAAAAACAGAGAAAATAATAGAAAAATATTTTGTAATGTTTGCCAACTCGGACATTCCCCCGGCGCCCTGAGATAATGCGTGTTGACGCGAGGTACGAAAAGAGGCCGCGTTCAAAGGAAACATCAAGTTCTGCACCGCGACCGCGGCGACACACGCGCACCGCGAGGCGGCACGGGACAAAAGCACTGACGGGACCAGCATGCCTCGCTGTCCCGAGGGCGTTCGCTCGTGACACCTTCGGCCCGCACAGAGCGCCGGCGCCTTCTTGACACCCAAAGGTCACCCTTCACACACCAAAAGGTGCAAGAGCAACGAGCGGAAAAGGGTAAAAGACGCCTTCGGTTCCAACGCGGCTCGGGGGGGGGGGCCCGCATTCGGAAACAGAAGGTGGGAGCCCCCCGATCTGAGGGACAGCAAGGACTTAGGGAGAGGCAGTGATTTTGTTTTTAAAATGTTACATTTACGTTGTCAAGTGGCGAGTGGTAAAAGTGTCAGACGGAGGCGCCGTAGCACTCCGGCTCTCCTGATTCACTGTGACTCTAATGGGAGCCGCTGGTGAATTTTTCATGCGGCCCAGAGGGAAAAACCCAGCATATTGTGGAGTTTAAACCATACGTTCTTTTGCCCTGAGACACGGGGGGTGGAGGGGGGGGGGTTCCGCTCTCTGTCTCTCGGCAAACCCCTTCACATTTTTCGCCCCGCTCGTGCTATTTTAATTTTAAACTGTTATTTCTATTACTGCTTAACTTTTCTGTGGCTTAAACGAAACTTCTTGACATTGCATGCGGTTTAGGGGCCCTTGTAGAATCACATGACATTAAGTCATGCAGCGATGCACCTTTTGCAGCCAGTTTTCTCGAAAGTAACTGTCCTCGTTTTCATAGCGATTCGGAATATTTGCCAAATCCAATGTAACAGTCTCTCATTTTTAATTACATTTCTGCCCGTCATGCTACTTTATTGCAGCTCCTTTGTTACGGCATAATAAGTCAATAATAAGACAGTTCTGACACTCCCAGCCAATATAATTGTTTCGCTCGGTCCTATGAAGCCCCTCTTCTGTTCTTCCGAAAGTGCTCCGACAATGTTTAGAAATGCTCGCGCAGCCTTAATGGATTTATCGCGCAATGTACATGCAAAATCATAATAAATAAATAAAATATTTATAATAATAGAGGGGGCACGGTGGCGCAGTGGGTTGGACCAGGTCCTGCTCTCCGGTGGATCTGGGGTTCGAGTCCCCCTTGGGGTGCCTTGCGACGGACTGGCATCCCGTCCTGGGTGTGTCTCCTTCCCCTGCGGCCTTACGCCCTGTGTTACCAGGTTGGCTCCGGTTCCCTGCGACCCCATGTGGGACAAGCAGTTCAGAAAGTGTGTGTGTGTGTGTGTAATAATAGATTTCTCTTTTTATATTTAAATAATAAATCATTTTTAAAAATAAAGTTCAAAAGTGAATTTCATTACACGAGTCAGAGAATACTAAACTTTGTATACCAGCACTATTTGTACGTTGGTGCTCAGAACCATTTTTATTAAAAAAAAAGAGCGAACACATTATTGTGATGTCATCTTTCCATTACGTAAATACTATTCACTTTTATTCAGCCTGAGCGCTAGTGAGGGATTAAACATGATTGGGGGAAATGTCTAATATTTAAATAATATGTTTCATCTTTGAATAAAACAATTAAGAATCAGGTATAAAATGCTAATTAACAACATGTGCAGTGTGTTGCTCTAATGCCATGCCTCAAAATGGCAAGATCAAAACATTCAAAATCACAGCTGGATGTTTAGCTAAACTCCAGTGGTGGTGTTAATTTTTGAAACCGTACCTGGTTTTGCACCTCCGGAGCTCATGGTTCGAACCCAGCTGCGATTCTATGAGTGCCCACTGTGCAGTGTCTCACAATCTCAACACGCTCTGACCCAAAATAGGTGTTAGGATGCAGTGGCCGGTGCAGGTATATATTGAGTCTGTGTGTATATTATTATATATCATTACTATCTTATTATTACTATATAATATTATATATTACTATTACATTTTTTGTCCTCTTTTGTTGCGCTGTCAAAAACTCAAATATTTTAAGTTGCACTTATGCCTTGCAGTACAGAGGTGCATCAAAATGATTAATCAATAGTTTCAAAGAGTGTAATAAATTGTAAAAAAACCCTCTCAAGAAATATAGTGTGAGCGTGAGAATGGTTTTGATGCAATAATAACTACAGTTTGTGGTTACAGCCTATTATGGGAAAGAGGAAGCACAGAACTGTTTCAAACCATTGTGAGTAGTGTTTAGGATTCATGTTGTTCCTCCAAAGGGAAAAAGGTTTATGGATATTTTTAATAAATATCTAATAAATAAATAAATTAACTAATAAACATGGGTGACACGGTGAGTAGCGCTGCTGTCTCGCAGTAACTGAGTGGTGTGAGAGGATATGGGTTTGATCCCCACTCAGTCTGTGTGGAGTTTGCATGTCTGACGTGTGTCTGCGTGGGTTTCCCCCAGGTGCTCTGGTTTCCTCCCACCCTCCAAAGACATGCTGTTCAGGTTCACCCATAGTGTGTGAGTCACAAAGAGAGTGTGCTCCACTGATGTTTGGAGGAGTGACCCAGTGTAAGTAGTGTATCTAGCAGTGTAAATCACCTTGGTGAATAAGGTGTGTGGGCTGATAACACTACATAGATTTCATTAGAAGTTGCTTTGGAGAAAAGTGTAAATGTAAATATCACGAAAAGTAAATGAAGAACACTGCTTTGTTAACATGAACTATATACAAAGCATTCCTTAGCTCTGTAGCAATGATATAGTATCATGTTTACACACATTTTTACCTAAATATTAGTCAATTTGTCTCTTTTTCTAATAAAAAATGTTATAAGATGTATAATCCTTTTTATATGTTTCTTGCAGCAGCTTTATTTATCATTTATCATTTATCAATATAATTCACATTTTTAACTTCCAGTTCCATCAAACCCCCTATAGTGAATCCCGGTAATAATTTTAAAGGTAGTAAACAATCTGGCATTATTTTGTGTTTCAGCACGATGATCTTATTATTGTATTGTGTTGTATCTTTGTTTAACATGTCTAGCACTGCCATACAGAGCTCAAACGGACATCAAAACCATTACTTTACAGGTGTTCAGAGAAAATGATAGTGATGAAATTTTTATGAATGAAATACAACTTCTATACGTTGAGTCAAGGTGAAGAAAAGTGGATTTTTTAAAAACGTTTTTTTCACAGTTGCTTAAACACAAACTAAATTCAGTACTTTTTCAGAACTTTCACACAAACTCCATAACAGCCGGTTTCCTCTGCAAAACTCTACATGTAAATTCTCAATGCTTGGACACTATATGCTAAAGTTAGTAACTGTTTTTCATACTTTTAAGTTTATTGCTAGCAAAGGCAGGGGGTGGGTCTGCTCTCTGGTGGGTCTGGAGTTTGAGTCTTGTTTGGGGTGCCTTGCAATGGACTGGCGTCCCACCCTGGGTGTGTCCCCTCCCCCTCCAGCCCTATGCCCTCTGCTGCTGGGCTAGGCTCCGGCTTGCTGCGACCCCACTTGGGACAAGCAGTTTCAGACTGTGTGTGTGTGTGTGTGTGTGTGTGTGTGTGTGTGTGTGTGTGTGTGTGTGTGTGTGTGTGTGTGTGCGCACTAGCAAAGGCAAAAAAAATGTAGATGTAGTGTTTTCAACTAAAGAGAATCGCAGGTTCCGAGTTGTAAAAACCTTTCGCGCCTGCTTCCGACTTCAGGGCTCTAGTGTAAATCATGTGTTGCAACATACTTTAGCACTAAAGCAGTGGGTCATGAGCTGCGTATGGAGAAGGTCATCAGTGTGGTGAAGGAGCTTCAGGATGGAACGACGGGAAGAAATTCAACGGCAGCCGCCAGCTGTCAGAGGAAGGGCTGTTCGAACGTGTGGGGGCACAGCGAGGGCTGGAGGTAGGGGACGGCGAAGACTATGAGAGAGCAATACATATTTCAAATGACATTATAGTTTACATCACTGCAGGAGACTGGGACTCCGACTCCTCCACACTAGGGTTTCTTCCTAAATCGCAATGAAAAAGAAAAGATCCAATGAGATTTCTATGAATCCATGTGGCCTGACAGACATCGGAGGCATAACCTATGAAAAAATATATGTTGAGCGCAATACTTCATATGTGTAATCTTATTCCAGCATTTCTCTTCTCTTCTTCTATTTCGGTTTGCAACACTGAAATGTGTTTTTTTGTGGAACTTCACATTGCAGCGATATTGATTTGAAGCAAATGTCACACATATTGACATTGTTTATGTTCGTGTGCCATTGCATTTACTGTCAAGCAAAATTGTTTCCAGCTCTCTCGAGTCTCTGATTGTAGAAAGTATGCACACACACACACACACAGTATTCTGTTCCAAATAGTTAAGAAATCATTCATCTTTTCATCAATCTGTTCTATAACTGTTCTGTACTATTACAACTTTTCTGATTTTCATCAAAATACCATGGTGATCAGCTATTTTTTGCTGCTAATTACTATGTTCATATTCATAGTGTTTATTATTTTATAATATTGTCTGCTTTTTACTGTTTAGTAGCTACTATACTGTCTTATGCTTTCTGTTGTTCATCTTTGTAGCACAATGATCCTGGAGGAACATTGTTTCTTTTCACTTTATCAGCTGTATGGTTCAAATAACAATAAAGGCATTTGACTTGATAGTGTCACACTCATCAGTATTTCTGCACCTCAACTATTATTTTACTTACTACCATTTTATTGAGTAAACACACCTCTTCAGCAGCTTACAACATTGATCTACCTATAATCAGGTATCTATGCCTACAGCTGGGATTCGAACCTACGATCTCTGGCTCTAAAGCAACAGCGCTAAATCAGTAGGCTAGCAGTTAACCGGTACGAAGGACCTTACAATAGCGTAGTGTCCGAGAAAATGAATTATTGATGAGCTTTCGAGAACGGCGCGACGTATTCTGAGGCGTTACGGCGTTTTGCGGTTCTTTTTTAATGCGAACTTTGTTTTAGGGATTTTAGTAAAGCAACTGAGGCAAAGAAAGAAGTGTGGTAAGTTTGCAAATTCCGCTTGTTGGAGACCTCTACCTCTGGACTAAATTAGATGCAAACAGTGAAATCTCATTCGGGCGTTTATTACATTTTCGTTATCACGAGAAGGTAATAATTTTGATGAATTAAGGACTCTTAACCTTAAATATAGTTTTTGCATGCCGGCGGCGGCTGGGGGGAGGGGGGTCAAGTGACCCGTCTCGAAATGCGACTCGGCTAAAAACTACACAGCCTGGCTGCTTCGTTAGAGCGGTTTTTTCAGGACAAGCAGAGGGCAAATTCATATACATATTTTTAATAAGGGGAAGTTTCTGCAGGAAAGCTCAAAAATTATCCATCTGTTTTATGCGCACACGCCACAGCTCGCTGGGATGGCTCTCAGCGCTGTCTCGGCTATGCAAATATGTTTTGCCTGGAAATCTATTTGGAGTTGCTCGAAGGAATCCAGAGCGCGCCTCCTTCTGTCTCTCTCTCCCCCCCCCACCGGCTCGAGCGCCTTCTTCCGCCGCGTCTGTCTGCCCTCGCGCGACACACGCGCATCACCAGCTCTCGCGCGCGGGCACATGATGCCGCGCGCCGGCTCGCGACGGAGGAGGCGGCGGCGGCGGGACCTTCGAGACGCTCGGGTCTCGTGCACCGCGGTACCGCCGCGTGCGAGCGCCGCTTGTTTTCCTTATTTTTCGGGCTTCGTGTTCGCCATTTGATGACAAAAAACCTGAGTTGTCGCAAAAAGAAATAATAACAGCACAACTAAACACCCACAGTGTCATTACTGCATTTATTTAGCATGAGAAGTGCGTTAGTCTAGTGCCTCAGCGCCCGGTGGTGTGAACTGCCGACATACATTGACTCACGTCAGTTGAAATATTACTGACTTATTTACCTGTTAGCTATTTCTGTCTTTCCGGAGAAGGCTGTGAAAAAACATATTTATTGCAGAAAGAACGAAAAATAAAATGGAACGTGGAAGATGCTTACAACAAACGTCGCATGTACTTCTTTCGCACAAGATTATGATTAAATATACCCTCATATTCTTCAGTTCATACATACGATACGTGTGTGTGTTTAATGTCATTTCCCAGCACTCAGGTTGCGAACGAAGGGTCACTCACATATTGCACCACTGAACTTGTTCTGCCAAAAAAACATGGTCTTTTCCAGGATTCAGAGGCGAAAAACAGACCACAAGGTGCACGCGGTCATGCTTCGTATTTCTCAAAAATAACAATTATCTCTCTTTAAGCGAGCAAAAGTCATAACTTCATATGGGTCTCGTGTGAGTCAATAAATTTAAATATCACATTGACTTAGTTAAAAACAAACTTAGGTTAAAAAACAGGTATGTAGAAGAATGGGATATAAAAAATGGTAAATGTTTAATCCCAAACCTGTAAAAACAATTCCCGCGGAGATAATTTAACTACATTGTCATTGTATTATGTGAAGGAAATTTGCTCAAATTTTTCTTCACCACCAAGCCAACATTGTTTTCCCCAACAAATTGAAATTATGATACGGCAACTTGACCATAACCGAAAATGTAGGGCATCCATGTAATACTTGGCCTCACACTCTGCGCACCATTTCGAAGTGCCTTTAACCGGAGGACGGAACTACATTTACATTTTTTTTTCATTTAGCAAACGCTTTTCTCCAAATCGAAGTACATCTCATGGAAATACACCGTGTGCATTACATTAATGTACATAATTAATTACATAATGTACGTTACATTAGCAGAAAGAGAGACGTACATGTAGACGCCTGATTCTTAACTTAAGTGCAGTTGGTTTGTTTCTTTCCGCCACGTGAGCCGAGTTAATATTTTTTCAAGTGTGTAACGCTTGTGCTTTTTGGCATACACACCCACCCACCGGTTTCACAACTTTAGAGAGGCCTCGTGAGAGGGATCGGCCTGATACACGGAAGCACGAAGAGGACCGCGGGGCCGGCGCCAGACCACGGGGCCTGAGAGATCCGCGCGGGCAGATGGCAGAGAAAGGTGTTCCAACACAGTGACTGGGCATGAAGATTAATGTATTGCAACGTTCAAGAAGGTGGAACATTTGGCCGCTGACCTGCAGTCAGAACTCGTGTGCATCGGTGCCCGTGGAGGGCGGCGGGCGCTCGCCGACACCGTGCTCGTAATAAACACACACATTCGCAACGCCGGCTTTATCCCCCTCCGGCGGAGCTCTACAATTTGCATGAACGTTCATACCCCCCACTTTCGTGATCAGGAACAGGTCAAGATGGCTAAAGAAGAGGAACAGGGTCAAACTTGCTGACCCCGCACTTTCACGCCATCGTCACGGGCAAATATGCCGCAAAGAGCGCGACGCGGATCTCTTGTACCCGTTCTATTTCTCAAGGAGATACGGTTTTGAAAAACAAAGGGAAAAGCTTATACAGATATCAAAGAGCAAGAATTCATTTTCTTTCTCCGGTTGTTCTGCATTTGCAGCACTTTTTATATATCGCAATACAGTTATGCTTTTATTGGCTCAGTGCAAAAAAAAAAAAAAATTTACAATATTACATATCTAAAAAGTTAACAGTACAGTGCATTCATTCGTATGAATTTCAGATTATTTAGTTTTTGGAAAAGTGAGTGCGTATTTGTCACGCGTGTTCTCCAAGGCTACATTGACCAAGCACACGCAGAACTGATTTCATGCAGTCATCAGATTTTAATGAGTTATTTTAAACATTTAACACAACCATCATTGAAAAAAATTTAAGGTAATGATTTACAAGAATATTGCCTAATTAAAAAACATGGCATATTTACTGCCTTGCAGTGGGCGCTGTGTTGGGTGTTTACTGCCACCCTGTGGTCCAAAAGGGAACAGCACAGTGGCCACATTTCACTGCTGAGCCTTGACTAATATCTCATTTATTTCAGTCCACTGTATCAGACTATTTCTGTATAACTGCTCAGGCAAATGTGGAGCTCATATAGCAAGGTGAACTCCAGTATTTTAAACCCAAACAGTGCTCATTAAATCGTTCCTTGTAATGCAATATTTGAAATGAGCTTGTTTTCAATCACAGTTATGTTCATTTTCTGCACCCTGTTCTCATCCACTGCTCCACCTTCAGTCAGGATAAGGTTTTACAGGGTAAGAGTACACTGTAATAAAAGAACTTAACATCTGAACAGTAATTACATAGTTTTTTTTTCCATTAAAAGCAATTAAAAGGTGGTGCAGCAGGTGCTGTAGTGGTTAGAGCTGTTGCCGTTGAAGGACCTGCGTTAAATCCCTGCTCATGCACTAGTAACCTTGAGCAAAGTACCTGCCCTGAACTGATTAAGCAAAATTCACCCTGCTGGACAATTAGGGTAATTTTTTTTAAGTAATGCATATACAAGTCACTTTGGAGAGTAGCATCAGTTAAATTAACAAATAATACTGGGGAAAATGGGATATTATTTGGTTATTAAAACAATCCCATTCCTGGTGAAGGAAATTCACAAAACTTTGCAAGTAGTATTCCTTGAAGCCTTTCAATTATCTTGTGCAATCAAAACATTCCCGTTAATTTTATATTCAATAGCACTCCAATCAAATATGTTGCCTTTTGGGACTGAGTGACCATAGTGCAATGCCTGAATATCTTTGTCGGAGAGGACGTAGTCCCACATGTTAACATTTGAAATTTCACCCACAAAACTCTGTGCAGCATCATAGTCCCCCAGGTACCGGTCTGGGTCCTGACCCAGAATCACAGTGCCCTCGGAACGGACCGTGTGCCCAGCCTTGTAGACCTGGCGAACACTCCTCCTACCATCCATCCAGAATGCAGAGAGACCCGTGGCTGAGTCCCAGGTGAGGCAGAGGTTGGTCTTAAAGGTGCTCAGTGGAGGCAGGTGGAATAAAGCCCCTCCACCACTCAGGTAGAAAGAAAGACGGCCGTCTTTCTCACGCCACAGATTGAGCTCATCAAAGTCAGCTGTGCGGTAGGCGAAAAGGATGACCTCTCGCTCGCCCTCCAGCTCGGTGGCTAGTTGCATGCAGAGTGTGAAGGCCTTCAGCTCAAGTGGCTTCAGAGGAGTCAGGGTGACGTAGCTGTAGTCTGTTTCATAGGGGAAGATCAGAGCTCTTCCAGAAAGGTCTGCTGCAGGAGCACAGAAAGAACCAGGCACATATCAGGGAACAGTTATTTGTATTTGTGATCAAAAGTATAGTTTTAAAAACGGTGGACAAACAGTAACATAGTGAATTAACTGCAGCGAAGGTACAGTGGATATCAAAGGTTTGCACACACTTCTTGAAATCTAAGTTTGTGTCGATGTAAAGGCTCAAATCAAGACAAATCATGTGACTTTTCCACATTTAATGAGATCTCATAACCAACTATGTTTAAGTGACAAGAAAAAAATCATTATTATTTAAAAAAAAAAAATTACAAATGAAAAACTTCCAGTTCCTTCGGTGCATTAATGTGCACACAGTTCATAACGGTAGATGTAAGCTGTGTGAGATTTAGCCAGTTACATTCCAGATCATGTGCAAAGGCAACTGGCCAGATTCTAAGTAAAATGAACAGTTCCTGTAGGATTTCCCTGAACAGTTAATTCAGTTCAAAGTGCAAAGCTTAACCATGGTCTAGAAACAGCTACCAGAAGATCCTAACAGGAGAATATATGAAACTATCAGGATACTGCAAAGATCAGAAAATCCCTCTAAAAACTGATTACCAGGCATGGAGAAAACTCATCGGGGAGCCTACCAAGAGGCCAAAGGAAAATAAACTAATTGGTTCTCCCCGGCATGTTACAACCACGTTGCATATTCTCCAGAAGTTGGAGCTGTGGGCTAGGAGGGCAAGATGGAAGCCAGTTGTCAGAAAAACAATATCCCATCTCATATAAATGTTGCAGGAGGTTGCATTCAGTCACCCAAATCCATGTGAGAAAATCTCTCACAGTCTGATATGAGCAGAACAGAACTTTCTGGCCGTATTTCCAAACAATATGTTTGAGGCAAAGCCAATGCAGCTCATCACTGAACGAGTACAGCACCTATTTTTGTGTGAGAAACATCAATGCATTTGGTGAAAAGAAACTGACTGTACTTAAGAATCACACATCTACAGTTATGTCTCTTTCTCTTAAGGTAATGCACAAATTGTATTTTCTAATGAGATGTACATTGCTTTGGAGGAAAGCGTCTGCTAAATGAATAAATGTATATATAAGCATGGTGGTGGCAGTGTCATGCTGTGGGGAGAGGGTAATCTTCAACAGGAATCAATAGGGGCTCTGCTTAGAATCAGAGACAAAATGAGTAACTCCAGGAAATTGTGGGACAAAAGCTGCTGACCCTCTCTAAGAAAACTGTACAATTTCACAATCCAGCACAACAGTCACAAGTACACAGCCAATTCAGCAAAAACATCTGTGGACTTACCAAACAAGGGCACTGAACATATTTTAAAATGACACACACACACACACAGGCTGACGCCACTTGTCCTGAGCAGGGTCGCGGCAAGCCGGAGCCTATCCCGGCAACACAGGGCGTGAGGCCGGAGGGAGAGGGGACACACCCAGGAAAGGACACCAGTCCATCACAAGGCACCCCAAGCAGGACTCGAACCCCAGACCCACCAGAGAGCAGGACCTGGCAAAGCCTGCTACGCTACTGCGCCCCCCCCCCCAAATGATATACTGTATCCTTAATTTTCCTAAAAATTATCCACTTGGGTTTCACTTAAATATTAATGGCTACCTTATATAAAAGGTGAAGATAATTTCTCTTGATTTCAGCCTTCACATCAAGAAAATGTGACACTGGTGAAGATTTTTGATAACCACTGTAAATTTAAAAAAAAAAAAAAAAAACAGGTAATGTGGTAATTTTGGGTAGTTATGACATTTCCTTCTGGTTGCCATGAGCGGCTGAACAACATAACATTCTGGAGAACCTGCAGAAGCCGAGGAAAAACCAGCAAACAGGACGGTCACTGCAAAGATCCCAAGTTCACTGTGCAGAGGCTGCCAATACAAAAAAGACACTTCTGAGTCCGGCAGAAATTACATACAGGCACGATACCAGCCCTAATGCTTGTCGGAAAAGTATATATAATAATTCACAGCGATAACAAGAGAAGAACGTCCACAAAGGTATTCAAATAAAATGTTCGGAAAGAAGTTTTTTCGTAAACGAAATGAAGAGGTGCGCTCAAACACGCACATACACATAAATACGAAAGTGTCAGCTTGATTGTTTCATACACTAATACCAGGGTATTCTTGTATTATCATTACTTCTACAAAATAATACATTCGAACGGTGGTAACTGGAGCGCCGCAGCTCAGACTACAAAACTAGTCACACACTCATTAAACACTAAGCAATAACACCGTTTTACAGGTCAAGACCTGGGCTGTTTCGGACAGGTAACTTACCGTACGTGGTCACTTACCATAGCGGGGCCGTAGTTTCTGCTGCAGTCGTGCGGTGTCCTGATGCTCCGGGGCTTTTCTCTCCTCTTCCCTCCTTGTACAAGCTATGACATCACACCTCCCAACACGTTCATTTACAAAGGGGGCGTGTGCCCGCGGCGGGAGAACACTGTCCCATTTGTACGGCCCCTGGCGGCGCGGCGCACGCAGATGGCACAGACACGGACTTGTGGCCGCTGTTCCCCCAAGACTAGCATGTGACTGATGACAGCGGCAAACACGATGTCAACAATGCAGCCGGAAAGCAGATCACAGCAAAACGTGGGAAGGAGACCTGTGAACCAACAATACTGAATGTATACGTTTAATATTTTTTTTAAAGACGCATGTTGCTGCTACACTACATCTAAATGGGAGGAGGAATAAAGTGAGGAAAGATGCCCAATGCAAGCGTGGTCTTTTGGGAGCCCTACGGAAAAGTGGGGTAAGAAAAATCACAAGCGCAACCGCTCCAGATGTCACGCCTGGGGACGTACAGCCAGTTATCTCCATAACAAGTCCTTCAGGAGAGGTGCCAAGGATACCATCTGACAAGACGAGCAGCAGAGTAACCGTGATGTTCATTTAATTACTTGTTGAACATAATCCCACTTAAGATTTAATAGTTGAAATGAAAAGTGCTGAAGATATTCAAAACTATACATAATAAAGCATATAGGTAAGAAAATAAAAAACATTATTGGAGTTCTGTAATGTGTCCAGTGATCAGGTAACCCTAATTCATTCCGAATGGGTGGCACAACTGTAAAATGAACCGGAAGCTGAAATGCGCTCATTCCGTTCTTCAGTTTTCCGAAGTCTGGTGTTTCTTCTATCTGGGCTGAAATTATTAATACCGCTTATCGTTAATCTGTCATTTACAGTCTGCTGCATCTGGTCTGGCGCCATAAGCCGAAACCATATTTAAGGAGTGAACATCTTTAATTTCTGCACTGATTTCAAAGTAGAGGAAAAAGATAAACAAAATATAACAAAATTAGAAGAAAATGCATTATTCTTACCTCTATTTTGAATGTAGAAAAAAAATTTAAAAAATAACCCTGAGATGCTGGATGGTGAGGAAACTTTTTAGATTCAGCCCCACGTGTGCTACTACAACTATGCATTCAATTAAAAAAAAACTTCATGGAATAAAAAAGATTTTATTTTCTGGGGGAAAAAAATGCAAAAAAGTAAAAACGAATAAAATTTTTGTTACACTACTTTTTCTCATTATATTAGGAATCATTTAGGGTGATTTTTGAGGTGAAGTCGGTATAGGGGCTGGGGAAAAAAAAATTGAATTTTTCCCGCTAAAAATTTTATTAATCAATTAATTATGTATCCAGTTTTTCAATATTTGGGTGGTTTTTAATAATGAATTAGGACCAGATAATAGGATAGCTGCACATAACTTTTCAGGCTGCTTACAACACACACACATTTTCATTTTTCTGAACCGCTTGTCCCATACGGGGTCACGGGGAACCGGAGCCTAACCCAGCAACTCAGGGCGTGAGGCTGGAGGGGGAGGGGACACACCCAGGACGGGACGCAAGGCACCCCAAGCGGGACTCGAACCCCAGACCCACGGGAGAGCAGGACCTGGCCCAACCCACTGCAACCCCCTTTGCTTACAACACTGAACAGTAAAATAAGACAGATACTGGAAGACTCGTTCATTACATGACCTAACATTACAGATTTGCACACAAAGGTTTAAAAGTTCCATTTCCGCAACCAAAAATGAAATGAATGAGCTCAATATTGGATTAATAGTACATAAGTGGGAAAACATTTCAAAGGCTGCAAGGTTATTTTACCTTTGACAGCTTAAGTTAATGAACTTCCCAGACCAAGTCAGAACCGACATGGACACCCATCTTTTCTCCACCTTCTAGGGCATCAGTGTGCCTGTAAGAACCACAACCCCTCAGGCAGGTGGCACTGTAGCGGTAAGAGCTGCTACCTTCGAACCCAAAAGTTGTTGGCTCAAGTCCCACGTCCAGCTGTAGTACCTTGAGCAAGGTACTTAGCAGGTAATAACTGTAAGCGCCTTAACATTGCAAGTTGCCTTGGAGAGAAGGAGACAAGTATTTGCTAAATGAATAAATGCCATAATTACTAGATGATGGCTCAAGCATCATGACTCAGAAGGGTCTTCATTTACATACAGCGTAACAATTTCTGCAATATTTGTATTCGTGTTCAAGGGTATGACGGCAGAAGGTGGGATTGGAACCTGGGTCCTTCAGGTGCAAGGAGGCGCCTCTAACCACTATGCCACCTGCTGCCCCAGCAGTAAACACCCAGAAATGAAACAGTCCACAGCCTTTCTGCTTTACAGTAAATTGTCTTTATTAGCTCCCTGTATCTAGGATTAGCTGTTACAGCATCACATCTGTCTGTCATTGTGCTGTGCAACATTCAGGACAAACCCAGCGCGACCCAACTGGGGGAACCATCCTGAGGGCCACAGGAAGAGCTCAGCGCACACCGGACCGCTGATGGTGCAGGGACACAATTTCCACACAGTATCTGCTGTACAGAACTCCAGACTCCACATGCAAAGCTGCTAGGGGATCTGGAGGCGCCGTCTTCCAATCCATCTTCATCTGCGTCACGGAACACGACCATTTAAAGACGGAAAACGGAACGTCCGGATTTGTCCGGCATAATGACACCAATAATACTTTATATTATCGTAACATACAACTTGCTTTCACACAAAGGAGGTCAACAATTTGTTAGTTTGCTCTCGGGACAGGAGGTGGAGGCCACATACCGCACGTTCGGCAGACTGGACTTTGAAATCAGTTTAAAGTTCTCCGCTGTTCAAGCACATGGGTCAGGCACACCGAGTCTCCGTCGCTCCGAATGCCTCTCCAAAAGGAAAGAGCTAAGCTGGAGCAGATCGATCCGAGGACTCCGAGTGCTCCATGAAAACAGGAGCCAAAGCATCCTGAAAGCGTACGGACAGGCACCGGCTGACAGCAAATCAGTGCTAAGAACACAATTTTCCATTAAAAACTAATTCACCAGTACTCCTTCTTGTATACGCCCATGACACACTCAAAACGCACCAGAAAGGCACAGATACCCAACACATTTTTTATCTGCTACACTTTAAGTATAGTTCAGACACATGATATCATTGTAAAAAATCATTTTCTTCAGCTGGACAACAATAACCATGTGGACCCACTAATTTTTCATCACATTGTCGCAAAGCTATTTTTTATGCTATTCCCTTCTGTATGGGCCATTAAATTAACTAATAACACAAACCGGCATTTATATACAAGTATCCAATAAAAAAAGCCTAACGTAGCAACACATCCCCAAATAACTCCTGTTTATAAATCATGACAGTGAGGCAAATAATCTGCAAATAATTCAGTAATAAATGTCTTTTTTGGCATTTTTGTACTCAGACTGAACTGCTGTATTACACATGGTGTTGGTTGTAGATGGTACAGTAAACAAAAACAGGATTTATTACACTATACACAAACCTCCAACCAAAACCTATTAATATGCCCAAGAGTGTGTGACAGCTGTCAGAAAATTAATTGTAATGTCACAAAATTACCGCACAGTTAAAAAGACGCATAAAAATTTAGGTCTCTCATATTCAGAAAGTGACCTGCTATGAGCAAACACCAATGTGGAACATTAACATAATGCGAGTCCATGCCAAAAAAAAGACAGGAGGTGTGAGCAAAGTCCAAATTAAGACAAAAAAAAAAAAAAAAAAAACTTAGATGTGTTCCTACTATGTCATCATATATAATAATTCTCCAATAATTTATAAGAAAAAAAAAAAAAAAAAAAAAGAGAGGATGGTGACACCACAGCCTATAAAGCACCACCTTGCATCATCTTGGGTTTGTCAACATCCACTAAATCACTGTTACTGACATCACCAACTCTTCACACTCTTGTCACTCTTTTCATTTATTGTTTCTTGGCAATTACAGCATATATCTACATATTTTACAACAAAACTGTACTTCATGGTTGGAGTTGCAGGAAGTAGAATTTATGGGATCAAATATACTTGTTAATCACCCGACAGCACTTCCTTCCTTGGTATGGATGACATGTTAAGGCAACGGAGAACAAAGCAATTCTAAACCAACGAAAACATAGCGTAATGGAACAGTAATTCCCTCTCTCCTAAATAACATTATTTTCGGCGTTACACTCCCAAATAATCCATACATGCACTTTCAGAACATGCTTATCAAGTACAGGGTCACAGTGGTCCAGACCAAATCCTGAAAAGCACAGGGCACCAAGCGGGATGCGCTCTGTCTGGGATTGGGATGCTGAGGCATTGCAGGGCACTTCCACACCCACACCCACACACCCACACACACTCTCATCTGTAGAGGGCAATTTACAGTCACCAATTCAAACACATCTGGGAGTAGGGAGAGACTCTCACGAAAACCTGAACATGCAAACTCCACAAAAGATAACTAGAACCCACAGCCAAAGAGCTGTGAGGCCATGAACCCTACTCTCTGTCCCGCCATGTTGCTCATTCCCAAATTACGACAATTCCAAAAAGAAAAGAAAAGAAAAAACTAAGCTCACTGGTTCATTTGAAAATCACCAGGCTTATAAGGACTGTGCACTGCATTTACCAGTGATTATTACACCTTTTTTTCTGTAGTACTATCTATTGTGTTGTCTATAGTCTGTGGAGAAGCATTCAAGCAAGAATTTCGTAGCACTTTGTTCACGGTACCTGTACTTGAAGACAAACCTTGAACTGAACTGTTTTATTTCTTCACAGTACCATACCATAGTCCTGGCCTACAGCTCAAAAAAGCAAAACTGCAACATTTTAATTAATCTAATACTATTTATTCTAAATTTTCATTCTCATGGCAGGGCAACACCTACATGAATCTCTGAAGATTCCCCAAGAACTCAGAGGCTCTGACTTCTCACAGAAATAGCCTGAAAACAAACACGGTGCCTTCGGAGAACAGATTGCACTCGTGTACCGCGGATGAACAACATCAATCTGAAATCGCAACCCACAGTAAAAGGAAGAGCCGGGACTGCAGTGAAATATCACACTTGCCACTGACAGCATGACACCAATGGATATGCCATTAATCAAATTCCTAGTTGCTTGCAGGTACTTCATTAGCATTCACTGTGTAGCACACGGTTTCTCAGCGCACACTGCACGCATACATCCCCCCCCAACACCCCAACCAACAGTTAGCAGGTTCACAATTATATATTTATTTATGTGTACACAGACAGAATTCAAAATTGAACTTTTAGGCTGTAGCCTCAGACTACCATCCATCTGAATTTCTATTTAGCACATACAGATGTTACTCTGTTTATATATGCATATACACACAAGCGCGCGCATACACGCGCATACACACACACACACACACACGCGCGCGCACGCACGCACTCACATATCAGAGTTTCCAAAACCAGTATCGTGTCCAAAAGCGATTACTGGACACCAGACTGGCGGCCTCTAAGGCAGAAGGTCCGTGGCTCTTTGCTGCGGCCCAGTCCTGTCCCGACACATCACGGGCTGTAGCTCAGACACTGTAGCTCCCCCGTCACACAGCTGGTCACCACTGTTAGCATGCTCATAACTGCAACATTCAAATTACATCCAACACACCTAGCAAACATATATATATATAATATATATATATATATCTATATATAATCTATACATACAGTGGATATATTTACTGTGAGCGCAAGACACAAATACATTCTTTATCTCTATGCCTCTAATTTCTGTGAACTGAAAAAAAACTGTTGCAGGAAAGCAGGGACTGCATTACCGCATTACCTGTTTTCAAAAAAAAAAAAAAATTCAGCATGGCAAAATTAAGGTTATATTTAGCTGTAAATGACATACCTGTTCAGAAAAATGAAACTGTGTTTTTTTCCAAAATGATTGATTATTTATGTGGGCCATAAACACCCTCCCTAGGGGCAGGTAGCCCCCAAACCAACCACAGTTAAGCACTAATGGCTGACTACTGGAATGTACCAGGTCTAACGTCTCACTCATCACCTTAAAAATCACCGATAACATTTGCCTTGTTTAAAAAAAAAAAAAAAAAAAACCTCTGCAATGAGTAAACTTTCTTTATGAACTTTAAACATTTTCATATGATTGTGAAATTCTTTTTGGTATTTTAAAGTTATCAGAATTGTCGCCATACGCAAAAACCCGAAGAGCACCAACAGAGAGGGACTGGTACGTTATTAGATTAACCTTGACAACGAAGGCAATGGAAAAATTAAATATAGGAGGCAGTACAGTGGCATATGTGTGTAGAAGGACCATGGCGGGGGCAAATTTGTACTTTAATGGGATGGATGAACAGGTAACACACAATGGGGATGGGGGAACACTTATAATTGAAGAGGATGGACAAGGCCTGTGGAGCAGAGAGGAAAAAGAATGTAAAAACGAGAGTCTGGGTGGAGGTTAGCGGGACCTCTTCACTCCCCATTGGCAGTCTACTGTACTGCGTATGTCTTTAAAGTGCAAACTCAGGAGGGCATACTGCAGTGTTTCTGCTCCTGGGCTTCTTTTGTTCTTTTTCTCTTCCTCTATCTCCTCTCCTTAGGGTGGCGGCTTAGGGGCTCAGTAGTCCTCCACCCAGCCATTCTCCAGAATAAAGGCATCTATCACCTCCTTCATGGCCAGGTTGGGAATCAGCTGGTCTTGAGTCAGAGGACTCCGGGTAACGGGGTCAAAGTGTCCAACCCGCTGCAGCACAGAGCACAACAATTTATAAACAAAAATTTTAAGTGCTACGACACTATTATCAAGCAACCGAAAGGGTAATATAAAAAAAGACAAATGTGTTGCTTAAATCTAATCACAGCAGGGGAATAAAAATTGTTTCTCTTCACAAACTCCTGTTCAAAATGGTGAGCATATACAAAAGTAATTTGACAATGGAACTATCCCTTACAATAAAATATCAGTTTCCAACATTTTTTTAAACCAATATTTACATGAAGGATGTTACTTTTTTTTTCCAATGCCCATTTAACTGAAAGCACTTGTGACAGCACTTACAAAGAACTTAAACAAAAAGAGAGACATTTCTTTTGGCTATAACTACAACTGAAGACAAATATGGACTTGAAATATTTGATTTATTCAAGGTTAAACCAAAAGGCTTAATAATGATAACAGAAATGATCCTCTCTTGGACACTCTGCTCTAAATGTTCTCTGTAGAGCACTGATAAAGTGTCAATAATTTACCTGTAAATGCTCCTCGATGTCTTTGCGGTCGTAGGTGATTCCACTGGGCGTGATGCATGGTTCTCTCATCAGTTCAAAGCTAATCTTTCCACAGAGGTAGTCCGGGATTTCACGTTTCTGTAGACAGAAATACAGGCGACCTGTTTAGAACAGCAAGCAGACACACCGGGCCGGAGACAGAGCTCCCTGATAGAGGTGCACACTTGCCAAGTGAGAGCAGAAATTGAAGCAGCAACGATCAGAATGAAAAGTGGCTTCTTTGGAACTCAATAAGATGAGCAGCTAGAACTCACCTTTCTTTTCTCATCCACCTGAGAGAAGAGCTCGTCCATATCGGACAGGTACTTGTCCTGTTAAGGAAAGGGACGAAGGATAAATGAATGGCTCTCGCACAAATAACAGCCTCTTCTCTTGTATGTGGCTACAAACTTAAGTTCTTGGAAGAAGGGAGACGATTAAAATGAACATTTATCACCAGACCTCAATCCCATTAAAATGTTGTGCTGTAATCTGAAGCCGGATGTTCAAGCAAGACAGTTTAATACAAAAATATACTGAACTAAAACCATTTTTATTGAGGAATAAAAAAAGAATACCTTCAAATCACTGTGCAAATGTGATCAGCAGCTACAGAAAGTGCTTGGTTGAGATTACTGACAATAAATGAGGTTTACTAAATATAAGGGTGCATATCACTTTTCCATCAATAACCTTGATTAATTAAAGCATTTGTTCAGTACAAATATTGTAGTAGTGTAAAGTGTGTGTTTGTTAAATAAGAGTGGCTCCTAAAACGTGACCCGGTCTTTCATGCAGAAATCCAGGTAATTCCAAAAGGTTCACAAACACATTTCAATAATCCTTTTTCTTACATGCTTTAATATCTGTGATTAGCTTCAGATTTATAGATCAAACAGTTTACTGTGAGCCAGTCAACAACTCATCATTCAAGTGAAGATGCAGACATCCATTTGAAAAAAAGTCTGAAGTACTCACGTGTTTTGACTGAATCTTGGCTATCTCATTCCTGCTCCTGTTGTCTTCCAAGCTTTCCTCTTGTTTTTCCCTGTACTTTTCAAGCTCCCTGAATTAATGACAGGGAGCAGAGACAGTTCACTGTGAGTGCTGCTGACCTGGTCATAGTCAGAAATTAATTTAGAAATACTTCCAACAAACCACATCACTACACTGCACAGTTCAGTAACATCTTGCATGGAAGGACTTTAAAGACAGTGCCTGGTAAGACTAGTTGTTCATTATGTGGGCATCACGGTGGCACAGCAGGTAGTGCTGGAGCCTCACAGCTCCCCTGCTGTGCAGCTGGATGCAAGTTCAAAGCCATCTTTGTCTGTGTGGAGTTTTCATGTTCTCTCAGTGTTTGAGTGAGCTTTCTCCTGTAATCCAAAACCATGCTGTATTGCTGTACGGTGATTGCTCTAACTACTACTCTGCCTGCTGCCTAAAACTTTACCAATTAAAGGTAGGCCTCAAACTGCAACACAAGCAACTTTTTTTTCATATTGTTTGGGTATGTGAGTGGGTGTGTAGCAGAAACTGTGCACTGCTTATGAAACTTTTCATTAAAAAACTATTTAAAATGGCTAACAAGTCAAAAGAGTGAGTGTTGGAGTGGTTCTGAAAAGAAAAAGCAACTGAAAACAGTGCAGCATGAAAATGTAATAATATTGCAATGTATTATTCTATATTAATGTTATTTCCACCTGTATAATATGTGAAAGTAGTGAAAAAAATAACAAAGGTCTATTATATAATGCAGGATTTCTACATGTTGATTGCTTATATATCCTCCTGATTCATAAAATATATGGGAAGTTGACTTACTAAACGGAAGTTAGAATGGAACTCAGCTGTAAACTGACATGTATATACATTTTTAAATCATAACACGAAATTGCAAGAGCCAAACCAGCCATTTATGCTTCTAAACATCTAAAAATTCTGTTTTTGGAGACTACTTGGTCAAATGACATACAGATAGGGGAAGCTGGTAGTGTAGTGGTAAGAGCTGCTGCCTTTAGATTGAAAGGTTGCAGGTTCAAATTCCAACTGTAGTAACCTTGAGCAAGGTACTTACCCTAAATCGTTTCAGTAAAATTACCCAGCTGTATAAATGGGTAAATAATTGTAAATAGCTTAACATTGTAAGTCGCTTTGGAGAAAAGTGTCCGCTAAATGAATAGACGTAATTGTGAACACAAATCACTCAGAGAAGTGACACAGGCGGCCCAATAGGGGGGACTATTCCCTCTGGTTCAAAAAGTGAACCAATGTCCTGTGACGGTGCACTGCAGGTCTCACCACTTGCAAAATATGTTAAAACAAGCTCCTGATCAAGAAATATGTCTTAATGTTCCCACTAAAGTTTCAAAATGCATTAAATAAAATTATTTTAACCACCCTTGCAGCAGGCACATCGGTGATTTTTCATGTACTGAACATATTTTTAATTCATTCAGGTGATGATTTTCTCCAAAGCAACTTAAATGAGAGGCCTATACTCTAAGCTACTTACGATTTACACAGTTGGGCAATTTCAACTGGAGCAACTCAGAAAAGGTTTGCTCAAGGATACTAGAGCAGGACTTCAAACCAGAGCTCTGTGAAGGTTAGGTGACAGCTCTGACTACTACACTACCTGCTGCCCCACTTATAATGCTTCTTTAAAAATAAAAGACAGTGATATTAGTGGTACTTGACCAATACCTGGGAAAAAGCTCACTGCTAAAACTTAAACCATAAATACACTGTTTAAAATATATTTAGTCTGCTTTATATAAAACTAGAAAGTTTAAACTATAAATACGATTACTAGGTTCCTTAACCTGAATACAAGTCTAGCAGTGAGTCAGAAAATTATTTCCTCAGAACACTAAAGAAAAATTCACCTCAAGCATTTACTAACACCCAGACACTGATTTGAATAACTGAAAACACAGCTTTCGATATGCAAATGACATGTCCCAAAGCAAGTCCAACCATACTGATAAAGTTAAAGCACTAGTAAAGGAATGTGTGCAGCAACCTTGCAAATAAACACTGAAATAAACATCTGAAAGTAAATAGTCTATGCAAAACACAGCTTAGCAATACTGAGAACAAACTGTCTCAACTATTACTGAAAAGAATATTGCATGCAGTGGGTCCCCCAACTTACGAACTTCTGAGTAACAAACTTTTTGCTGTTATAAAACTTTAATGAGACAGCATACCAATTCAAACTGCCCGCCAAAACTTCACCCAATTTATTTACAGTCAGCAACTGTCAACAGTAAGCGCTGCATGATGCTTGTCAACACACTGCTGTAGCTCTGGTCAGGGTTCTGTACTGTACTTTACTTCAAAAACATCATAAAAAGGCAGCCATAGGAGTGAGAATGGCCAAGGCCCAGGTATGTGCATATGAAGCTGCGTAGAGAGAGAGAATGAGAGAGTGTGTCCATGGGTGCTGCAACGGTCTTGTCCTAAACACCTTGCTGCTTGTTTCTCAGCCCTGGGAGCTGTTTGGGTTGCTGACTTTTACATGTACATTTATTCATTTAACAGACGCTCTTTTCCAAATCGATGTACAACAGAGTAAACAAAAACGCACCTCACCAGCAGATGGAGGTACAGATCCAGACATGGATACCTCAAAGTACAGATGGTCCCCGAGTTACGATGGTCTGACTTACAACTTTTCAACTTCACGATAGTGCGACAGCGATATGCATTCAGTAAAAACCATAGTTCAACTTTTGCATTTTGATTTTTTCCCGGGCAAGCAATACGCGGTACAATACTCTCTCGTGATGCTGGGCAGTGGCAGCAATCCGCATCCCCAGTCTGCCTCATGGTCGCTAGTGTATACAACCAATACTCTACAGCGTTTTGTGTCGCCAGCATTTTTTGGATATCCCCCCCATATCTACGTTGTGTTTTGTGCACCCATCATGTCTACGAAACACCAAGCCTGCAGACCCATAATGGCCATCGCACATGAACTTGGACTTTCGCCATCGACAATCTCGACCATCTTAAAGGGTAAGAAACTATGATGTTCAGGAGGTTAGTGTATTACATGCATTTTCGACTTACAATGGGTTTATCGGTACGTAACCCCATCGTAAGCTGGGGACCGTCTGTACAGTCACTTAGTCCTAAACCACAGTTTTTTTCTCAGCATACATTACAAAAGTAGCTGAATCAGTGTGTCCTGGCACGCTGCGCGTTGCACTCAACAAACAAAGTTTTGACTAACAAACTGATTCTTGTTCCCAATTAAGTGTGTAAGCAGAGGACCCAGTGTAGTATAATTTTACTCAATCTCAAATGTTACGATAAGGTACAAAAAATTTCAATCCAAGTTGTTTTCAAACAATTTAAAATAAAATCCATTGTACAGTAGTTAAACTAAGTATTATCTCATATTTTACATCACCTTAGTCAACTTGTTCTGATCCACTGAAAAATGTCTAGTTAAGATGATCAAGAATTATTTCCATCTACCACTACACATGACACAAAAAACACTGGAGACATAATTTAAATGTACAGGGAATTGTACCACAACAGGAAGATGCTCTCACCTCTCCTTCTCTGCCAGAATGAGCTTGGTGAGATAGGCATGCAGCTCATTTTCCTGATTGATGCGTTTCTCCTCAATGCTGTTCCAGCGTTTCTTCTTGGCTATTCTGAGAGCACTTGGGATGTCATCTCCGAAATTCAGCCGCTGCTCTTTTGCCAGATTGTACGCTAACAAGACAAAGCATAAATTATACTTTTCAATGGCTGCAGTACAAGCGTAAACCACTGCCGAGAGACAGACTTCTGACCAAATAGTTACAGGTTCAATTTAACATTCAGAAATTAAGAAAACCTTTATCCCAGCTGAAAAATTATCAGATAAACTGTAAAACTCTTCATGCTATTGAGACACTGTCCAGGAAGATCCAAGTGCAGGTTTTCTTGTTCCATGTGAGCATCAAGTGACCTCTTTCAACTAACTGCTTTGATTAAACACATGTAACTCTGTTTATAACCTCTTAGCTAAGAGGAGATACAAAACCTGGATGTGTTCTACCTGTAGTTGAAAGGCCAAGTTCTAAGTTATGGAATTCGTAATAATAACAGCAGCACAAATCAGAGTAATGTTGTTCTCTCATATTAGCAAAAAAAGGCTGGTTAGAGGGCTCGAGTATTTAGGTAAGATCAGGAGCTTTGCCCAACCTCTCTGCAGGTTGCCAATCGCCTCGTCGTAGTTCTCCAGCTCCAAATGGCACTGACCCAGGAAGAAGTGCGCCTTTACCGACTGGCTGTCCAGCTCCAAAGCATGCTTACAGTCAGCCAAGGCCTTGTCATACTGCTGCAGTTTCACATAACAGAGTGCTCGGTTGGTGTAGTACACTGCCACTGAGGGGTTTCGATTCTGGAGAAAAGCAGAGGAGGAAAAAAGCAAAATAAACTATGACAATTTGTTCATATGCAGCTGTTTTACTGTTATTTCATTTTAAATAATTATTCAAGTTGAAAGTGTCTCCTGCAAGGGAGGTAATTTTGTCGACAGTGTTTCCACTACTACCTGATGCCCCCCTGTTAGTACTCACAATGGCTTTACTGTAGCACACCGCGGCCTCCTGGTACTTGCGGCTGAGGAAGAGTCGATTGCCTTGCTCTTTCAGCTCTTGGGCAGAAGCACTCTTTTCGGGGCTGCCTGCCATCTTCTCCGCCAACCCTGCGGCGCCCGCTCCACCCTGCTTCCCTATCCTGCTCCCCGTGTCTCCGGCTGGGCACCTGTCACCCCCTTGTCCCACGGCGCCTGCCTCTCCTTGGGAAAGCGAGGACAAAGAACGAGCTTTCTGTACAACACTATACAACAGAAGGTGAATGTAACATGTGTAATATCTTTCATTAAACCATTTCAAAGCTCGCTTATATGCTGAAACATTTGTGATCATAATGTAACTCAAAATGTTTGAATACTACTGTTTATTCATGTGATAAATGCTCCCTTTTCACTGAACATACTAATACCGAGTTGGAAGTTTATACCCATGCAGCTTGATGCTTCCTAATTCAAACCTCCCCCTACTGTTGAGCTCTTACTCCAAATTGATGGAATAAGAGTACTCCGCTGTATAAATGGGTAAATCACTGTAATTTGATATAACACTGGTTGACAATAATGTGTCTACAAGCTTTACCCTTATTGCTCCATGAAACGCCCGTTGTCCTGCCATATATGACACCTGTATACTCTTTAATATGTAATATTACTGAATCATTTAGGTGGAAAACTGTGAAATACGTAAATGATACACGGTCGAGTACATCATGTGTTGTGAGCTGGCTTGGTGGGTATAAGGTGCGCGATAGGCCGTCCGCCAGGCCATCCGCCCACATATCACTTGTTGCTGTCATGGGTAAAAGGGGCGATTCATCAGAGTTGCGGGGGGCGCAGTGGGTTGGGCCACAGTCCTGCTCTCCTGTGGGTCTGGGGTTCGAGTCCCGCTTGGGGTGCCTTGCGACGGACTGGCGTCCCGTCCTGGGTGTGTTCCCTCCCCCTCCGGCCTTATGCCCTGTGTTACCGGGTAGGCTCCGGTTCCCTGCGACCCCGTATGGGACAAGTAGTTCCGAAAATGTGTGTGTGTGTGTGTGTGTGTGTGTGTATCAGAGTTGCAAAAAGGGATGATTATCGGCTTTCGGGCCAAGGGCGATAGTATTTCTGAAATGTCCGACAGTGGTTGGAAGAGCACGACCAAGACTTCCAAATGCTTCCCTGGCCCCCTAATTCCCTGGACTTGAACCCAACTGAGCATCTGTGGAACCACCTCGATCGTCGTGTTCGCTCTGTGGATCCTCCGCCATGCACCCTCCAGCAGCTGTGGGATGCACTGCATTCATCATGGCTCCAGATACCTGTGACAACCTACCACCTCATATTGAGTCACTCCCAGCCCGTCTAGCTGCTGTCCGTGCTGCACATGCAGTTACTCTGAATATTAGCTGGTGGTCATAATAACGTGACTCGACCGTGTATTAGCAATGTCATGGTAACCAGCACTTCCACACTGTAAGTACATTGATTGATAAAAACATTCTTGCTACATATAAATTGACACTTAAGTTGAATGAAAATAGATATAACATACAGTATCACCGAGTTCACGTTAGCAGAACCATACTTTTTTTTGTTGAAAACGGGATAACTTATAACTAGTCCCCCCTACCCCTCAAAACATCTGAATCCCTCTCAACACAAGGGACCAGGGGTCTCAAAACACATCTTTCAGACCCACATGATCTCACCTGATCTCCTTGCAGCTCCATAAACCCTCACTATCGTCCACTTAAAAAAAGGCCGCAGCAGCCGCTAGGATTTATGAATTCTATGTTCAGTCAGCTACGTCTCTGCTGAGTTGAAGATGGATCATGATTCATGTTGTGTACTGTATAAAAAACAGGGCTTCTCGTAAACACGTTTATATAGGACGCCGGTTTGGTTAGCTAACCCAAGTACGCTAGGTATACTAACGAACACAACTAAACCTTTCCGTTTAGTTTGTTATACTACAGTGTTTTTACGTTGCCTCTCGCTTGTGTATCCTTACCAAAAGCGAACCCGTTGAAGTCACACACAGGCCTGCGGCCGCCGCACTCACTGCTCCTCTGGGCGGCTTTTCACAGCACGCAACGCCGAGGCCGCTTCGGTACGTCCGGCCTCGTTGGGCTGCCTTCGCCCCTTCTTTATTTACCCAAGTAAATGAGGCAGTCGCTCGGAAGTGGAATCGTACACGTTACACATGCTGTCATTTACACACAAACGAGGTTTTAAAAGTCCATCCCGTCACTGACTTTTTTTTTTTTTTCCTCAGCCGTGCTAGTTGCTATGCAGTCCTTGCCTTGTTTTCATGGTGACGCAGCACGACCGGAAGTGCGTGATCGTGCGTGTTGACGTAGTGCGCTCGGCTCGTGTCACGGTGCTGACAGGTTACATGGGTCCGTCCAGTACGACGAGTTGAAACGTATTCGTTGTAACCATAAATGCGAATTTTGATTTTTTTTTTTTGCTTTAGTGAGACTATGTAGCACACTTTAACCAAGGTCTTTTTTAAAAAAATAAAGGACGTTTTTTTTTTTTTCTTTAAAAAAATCAGGAAAAAATCTGTATTGCTCAAGTTACATATGATATAGAGTTATAATTTTCCCGCGGACTGGTTCATAAAAACATAATCTTTAGAACCCTGAAAACATTAGGTGCTGCTGTGGAGATTTTTAATAAATACTTTCGTCAAATGTCTCTCTTTGCATGTCACAAACAGGCCCGAACTGTGGCACACTTTTTAACTGGAAGCACATGAAGCAGAGATATTTATAAATACAAAACAAACACCAGTTTATAATAAGTCATGTGAAAAATTTGTATGTTTAAAAGTGCACCTTTGCGACAAACGAAATTACCTTTTGCATCGATACTATCGCTATTGGAAACTGAGGTTATTGTTACCGTGGTATTACAACAGAGTCGCTTGATGGTATGCGATAAGTTGCCAGTGAAATGTGAACCTTCTTGTGTAGAGAACATTTATCTGGTCAGGAGTGATAGGAGACCAGGCCATATCACACCTAGTTGTGTTTCTCTCTCTGTGTGTGTGTGTGAGAGAGAAAAAAAAAAAAAGGCAGCTCTGCATACACTCCATGCACTTAATGAAAATATTTAGTTTATTTCCATCCCAGTGCAGTCTCTCATTCCAGAGCACAGCTGCTATGTTTAAAACCACTATTACCTGCTGTACCAAACTGAATTATTCATTTAACTGACACTTTTCTCCAAAGAAACTTACAATGTCAACAATTATTCACCCATTTATACAGCTGGGTAATTTTACTGGAGCAATTTAGGGTAAGTACCTTGCTCAAGGGTACTACAGCTGGACATGGGGATCGAACCTGCAACCTTTGGGTCCAACAGCAGCAGCTCTGACCACAATACTCCCAGCTGTTCTCCAGCTGAATTGATGCAGTCAGAATACCTTGGTGTATGAGGGGTAAATGGTAACGATGACAACGACAACACACACTTTGTCAGAACCGCTTGTCCCATACGGGGTCACGGGGAGCCGGAGCCTACCCGGCAACACAGGGTGTAAGGCCGGAGGGGACACACCCAGGACAGGACGCCAGTCCATTGCAAGGCACCCCGAGTGGGACTCGAACCCCAGACCCACCGGAGAGCAGGACCGTGGTCCAACCCACTGTGCCACCGCACCCCTCTACAACAACAACAACAATACAGTAATATGGGGGGCGCGGTGCAGCAGCTTTGGCCAGATCCTGCTCTCTGTTGGGTCTGGGGTTGGAGTCCTGCTTGGGGTGCCTTGCAATGGACTGGCGTCCCGTCCTGGATGTGTCCCCTCCCCCTCCAGCCTTGCGCCCTGTGTTGCCGGGCTGGGCTCCAGTTTGCCACAACCCCGACTTGAGACAAGCGGTTTCAGACAGTGTGTGATGATGACAATAATAATAAATCCTCACTGATATTGCTCAAAGAAATGATCAATAAATGACCATAAGGAGAACATACTTGGGCTGGACCATCCGACAAATTTCTAGCAGCAATCCTATTGTCCTGTCCACAGACAGGCTGGTGGTGACAAATTGCTTTTAATGTTCATGGATAATAAGCATCATTAATGGTTCATGCATTTTTACCGAAGTACGCTTTCCGGTGACATTAAAGTGAGCCCTGCTGCGCAGATGTTCATGAGAATTTTGCAAAAAGCAGCCGCAGTCGCTTTTACTGTGCTGCATCTTTGCGTGTAATTGCAGGATGGACATTTTGCCGAAACTAAGACGAGAAAGTCTTGGAATCTCTTTAACGTTCTGAAAATCCGCACGTTAACAGAATATATTCTTGCACCTTGGAGGTTTACGTCCTTAGTTAAAAAGAGAAGCATAACAAAAGAGCTGGATGATAAGAGAATGAAAGGCAAAACCCAGCCTATTCAATGAATATTATGCAAATGGAAACGGGCGATACGACTTCGGCAAGAGCCCTTTTCTGCTGTACCGGCTAAGACACCCGAGGGAAGAAAAGGGACTTGCTGAGTTGGAGAAAGAAGTCATGGATCAAATTTCCTTCACACCTTCAATACTGAAGTCAGACCGGGGAATCCTGCACATCCTTGAGGTCGTGCTCTGTGCCGTTTCATTTCTCCTGGTTTCGTTCAACCAGCATCCCATGCACACCTTCTGGGTCTGGTGCATGTTCACGTGGGCCTTCTGCTTTATTATGACTTTGATCATTATGGTCATTGAACTCTTCAAGATCGATTTGCTCTTGAAGTTCTTTCAAATCATGGACTGGGACGACTTCGCTCTTGGGATGGCTATGCTGTCGACAATCATGGTCTTTTCAGCCTCAGTAATATACCCGGTTTTCTACGCTTGTCTTCATTGTTTTGTGTCAATTTTGGCCTCCATCACATCCTGCCTCTGCTTTATTGCTTATGCCGTTGAAGCTGTTAGAGGCAAACTGAGTATAAAGGGCAGCTATCTCTCCATCATGCCAGGCTTCTTCAAAGTCCTGGAGGCCTACGTGACCTGCATAATCTTCATCTCACTCACCGGGTACGTCGGAAAGCCGGGGCTCTACTGGTGCATTTTGGTGTACATTGTACCGTTCCCGGTGACCTTGCTTGTCATCGTTGTGAACGTTCTGCAGCTGTTAAAAAGATGCCTACCTTTTCAGCTGAGCAAAATTGTGATCGTCTTCTTGGTCGTATCCGTGCTGCTGTACATCACCGCAGCCATCATATGGCCAATCTACAGTTTCAAAGGAATCACCCGCCCAACAGACTGCGGGCCCAACAACTGCATCTGGAACATCATCTTTGTCGTCACTTTGGGAACATATGTTAACCTCGGCCTTTTCACTGTAGATCTGATTCTAACCGTGCTTGGTTTGTGTGGGTTTAGGGACTCCTAACAAACTTTACTTATATTCTTTCCTGTATCCATTGCATGTATTCAGAATTACACCTTTCTAAGCTCGGGTTTTGTGGCACGGGTTTTTGGCTACTCAGTATTCCAGTGCAGAAATATCTTTCATTAGGAACTTTTGGGCTGTTCAAGGGCAGGACAAAAATGACTGAATTAAAAGGATGGTTTAGATCAAGCGAGGTTGAATGCTCAGGCTCCACAGGGGGTCCTACCGTTGTACCCTTGAGAGTGCACTGGTACAGCATCCTCTTCTATGAATGGGTAAAATTGCAAAAAACCTATGCTGTTTAAGTTTCAATGAACAGAAGTTCAATCAGTGCTCAGTTAATTACATTTACTTATTTAGCTGATATTTTTCTCCTAAGTGACTTACAATGTTAGTTTGCCTACAATTATTTACCCCTTTATAGAGCTAGGTAATGTTCCTAGAGCAATTTGAGGGTAAGTACCTTGCTCAAGGACACTGCAGATAGAGGTGGGGCTCAAACCTACAACCTTGGGTTCTAAGGGCAGCAGCGTTAACCACTATGCTACCAGCTGTCCCTTTATAGTATAACATCATAACACTGTATAGTTATCAGTACTGTCAGTAACTCTTCTGTTATGTAAATCTTTGGTGTTCCTCAGCTTATAAATCATTATATGTGTGGTTTGTTTTATATGTGTGTTCTCACCAAAAGTTTAGACTTGGGTAGAGGTTGTGCAAACTGCTATTCAATTCAGAAATTTATGTAAAACTAGTTTTGGTTATACTTTTGGTCATAAGATGTAGCGTTCTGCGCAATAAGTGCAATCGTTTCAGTAAAATTGTCAATGTGTAAAAGATGGCGAGAGTATTTACTGCATCTGTGAAACATTTGTTTCAGGAATTCATCAGTTTAAGACAATTATCAATTTTAAAAATTTTAGGAAGCGTTTTTGTGTGGTGCTGTTGAATTTGGTTGTTTCAGAAAATAAACGCGTCGTCTAATGACTAACGGACCTTTTTTTGTATGTGTGATTTGTTATTGCTACAGCTGTTTCACTTATTAGGTAACAAGCTCTGCTTACTTTCAAACCAGATCGCCAACGTCAACATTAGCAATGGAACATCATGTGAAAATTGCAGTTAAACGGTATTTTGCGAGCCGCAATAACCAAGCTGTATAAGTTTCCAAGCCAATGCTTGCTACCATCTTACCTTGATGTCCACATGATCCATTGCCCAGCTGAAACTATCAAAGTACTCAGACTGAGTAAAGCAAGCTGACGTTGAGTAAACTGTAGCGCTTCGCATTTACGTGACATTTATTCATTTAGTTGACATGTTTCTCCAAAACAACGTTAAGGTACCTACAACTATTTACTTGTTTATACAGCAGGATAATTTTACTGGAGTAATCTTGGGTAAGTGCCTTGCTCAAGGGTACTACAGCTGGAGGTGGGACTCAAACCAACAACCTCTGGGTTCAAAGGAGCAGCCCGAACTACTACACCATCTGGATTTTACTTTTTGGATTTCTAGCATATGAGCTACCTGGCCCGTATTCTTAAGTTCTTTGGCTAGTTTTACTTTGTGCCTGAGTTTATGGGACACTTGATAGTGTAGCAGTGGAGGATGACTTGTGACACAAAGGAAGTGAGTTTAAATCCCGGTCCTGGGTCTCATGAACCTAAGGAGGAGCAACTCATGAAAATGTCAGAGAGGCAGTCTGAGGCAGTCCCTGTGGTATGTCACTTAGTACACTTAGAGCCCCTGAAGATCCTCTGTGTCCAGCCAGCGTCCTCTTATTTGAACCCTTTCTCCTGTCATACTGTCCATCAAGATACTTACCATGAAGTCATAAAAATCACCCAGCTATATGAATAGGTTAATAGCTGTGCCCAATCACTCGCTACACTCCTCTACCTCTTCCCACTTGATGGTCCTACACATAAGAGGTCCAAAATCAGACCCAGAACCAAAAACCTTTGGGTTTTTGTGTGGTGGAGAAATCTACCCCTGTCATTCAGGACTACTGAATCTCTTTCTATATTTAAGACAGGTTTCAAAACTCCCCTCATTCGTGCTCACTTCTCCCATGATTTGTGAGTGCATGATAAATGCGTAAGTCTTAATATTTAATAATGTGATTAGAAATGGTTTAATAATGGAAAATCATATGCAGCTACTGTGATGTACATTGGTTCATATGGTGGAATGTGACTGTACTCTAGAGTCATGTGTCTGCATCCAAATGTCTCTTTCTACTGATGTGAAGAATTTTTTGGTATTTTCCTCTGAGATGTGTGTCACTTTGGAGAAAAAGCATCGGCTAAATTAATAAATGTAAATGTAAGTAGCTTAGTACACAAACATACCACTGCAAGTCACCTTGGACCAAAGTGTCGGGTAAATAGCAGTTAATAATAATTTCTAATACGTTATTGTGTTTGTTTTCCATTTACCTGACTAGTTTAATCGACAAAACATAATTGTTTTGGTACACCACACGTGAGGGGGAACCTGAACAGCATGTCTTTGGACTGCGGGAGGAAACCAGAGCACCCTTAGGAAACCCATACAGACTTGGGGAGAACATGCAAACTCCACACAGACTGAGCGGGGATCGAACCCACGTCCTCTCGCATCACCCAGAGCTTCCCATAGATTAAATTCTACGTTCAAAAGTCACATGTAAAAGATAACTCTAAAAACAATCTATATAAACAGTAACTATATATAATGCACAGGGGTGCAGTGGCGTGGTGGCGCAGTGGGTTGGACTGGGTCCTGCTCTCCGGTGGGTCTGGGGTTTGAATCCTGCTTGGGGTGCCTTGCGCCGGACTGGCGTCCCCTCCCCTGCCAGCCTTACGCCCTGTGTTGCCGGGTTAGGGTCCGGTTCCCCGCGACCCCGTATGGGACAAGCGGCACAGAAAGTGTGTGTGTAATGCAAACTACATTACATTAACATAAATGAACTATGTATAAAATAAATATTGTATAACTATACATAAACTAAGTTCCCTAAAACTCAAAAAATTATGTAGATATAAAAGGGAAAATCCAAAATGTCAAGATTTACATAAAATTTATGGAACGGAAGAACTGCAATACAGCAATTTCATGTTACCGCACCCTTCCCACGTTGGTTATCACAGGACAAAGAACTGTGGGTGGTATTTAGTGAAGGGACTGCAATTTTTTACTAAGTAAACTCCACTTGATACACGTCATTTGGCTCCATAAACGGATAAAGCGAAGGCTCTGTGTCATTACGTTTGAATTCGCTGGAAGATAGCGGTGCCGTCAAACCCGGACCGTCCGACCAAGAGCACGTGCTAAAGATCATCCCTCCGGAGGTTTAATAGCACGGGCTGCTCGGGCGCCTCTAAACTGAGGGCTGTGGAAAAATGTGTTGCGGGTTGTTTAGTAGCGTGGAGCATATCCTGCGCCTGCTGGAGATCATCTTGTGCGCGGTGGTGTTCGCCATAGCTACCTACCATGGTGCCTTGATACATCCCTATGGTGTCTGGTGTGTGTTCACCTGGCTTTTTTGCTTTGGGGTCTCTTTGTTCATCCTAATCATGGAGATAACGAAGTGGAAGGACTTGCTGGTAATTTGTCTGCCCAAGTGGGATGACTTCACCTGCGGCATGACCATGCTGTGCTCGCTCATGATGCTCTCCGCTTCGTTCATCTACGCCGTTCGATACGCACGCCTGCCTTGGATCGACACCATTCTGTGTGCGGCGGCTTCCTTTGCCGGACTGAGCGTCTATGTGGCGGATGCTGTGATGGCGAAACTGAAATGTCCAAGTGGCTACCTCTCCAACATACCCGGGTTCCTCAGGGTCATGGAAGCCTTTGTTGCCAACATCATCTTCTCCGGTGTCGGCAGCTACTTTTTGGGCATATCTCCAGAGTACAGGCCAAGTGGCATGATCTGGTGCAGCCTGATTTATTCCATCTGCTTCATAGCTACCGTGGTCATCATGGTCCTTCACCTCATCAAGTTCCTCAACATACTTTGCTGCCCTTTGGACAAGGTTGAACTAGTATTCAACGTTCTAGCTGTGCTGATGTATCTGTCTGCAGCCGTCACTTGGCCTCTCTATGGGTATTATTACAAATACCACTGTGAGAACTGCTACTACTGCTGCCTGGTTGACGAGACTGTCGTCACGGTCATGACCGTAATCAACCTGATCCTCTACGTCGTGGACCTGGCTTATTCCATCATTGCCATTAAGAATCGCATATGACGTGAGCAAACCTGTTTGATGCCTCGAAAGTAAAAATGTGAAAACAGTTCATGCAATTCGCTTCTAACCATCTTCCCTCATGTTGCGGTGCTGATGTCGAAAACAGCGCTCACCGTGAACATAGTAAACTTTTGTCATTGTGACCAAGCCATTCATTGTCAATCATTGTCACATGCATGTCTCCAGAATGTACTTTTAAATCAGCATTTAATCTGCTACGCACGAGTGTCGAAATTCACAGAATATGCTTCTAGCTCCGATTCACTAATATGTTGCCAATAACATAATGCAACAAATTTTGTTTTTTTTGCATTTTCCTTTTAGTTTTGTAAGATTAAACGCACATTTGGCGTCAGTTCGTACTATGTGTCAGCTTTTCCAAAAATATTCCACATTCTTGAAATTAACCAACTTTGGTGCTGGGTTCAAAGTACCGAATATTCCAGTACTTTTTAGCATCTGATGCTCTGATTTTTCAAAATTTTTTGGTACTTTCTAGAATGTTCTGGTGCCTTCTAGAAGCTTCCAATGGCGGTAAAGTACCAAACTAAAACTGACACTCAAAGAACTAGTGGTATTTTTGTAATCGGTCAACTTTAACTAATCGTCATCAATGCAAAAATCAACATAACTAAGAACTTTGATGAATTTATGTTGCTTTGTGTAGTGTAATACTATAATGTGCTGATAATTCTGTGGCCTTTTCTCAGCTAAAATGAAATTATGTGGTTCCTTTAGGAGATACATATAAAAAATGACACTGAAAACTGAAGGAAGTTTTTTCTTTCTTTTAAATTGATCAACGTTGCTAATAAAGTGAGACCTGAACAATTTCTGGAGCGACTGAGCCAAGCAGATCGGCCCTAATCAACTCTTTCTCATAGAGCATCTTATTGTGTTACACTTACATACATGTCATATGGGTTCGGTCTCATATGTGGGATGAACCTTTTCTTTAATTATGTGTTAGAAATGTGTTTTTTCTTTTTTTGCTGGTTATTCGCTACACAATGGAGAGGATACTTGATCCTTCAGACCAAGGATTAAAGCTCTTGCTCCTCTCGCTCCAGCAGCCCCTGGAAGTAGAGGAAGTGGGCATTGCAGCGCACCGGGCTCTTGTTGGGACAGGACTGGATCTGCTCCGGCTTCAGGGAGGCAAAGGGGTTCGCTCCGCTTCCTCTGATGTGGACCTCCAGCTCGGTCAAGATCTGGAGCGAGTAGTTCAGCTCCTGCTCACTGCGCAAGGGGACGCATGGAACAGACACACACACACACACACACACACACACACACACACACACACACACACACACACACACACATTTACACTTATATGACACTTTTCTCCACTGCGACTTACAATGCTAAGGTATTTACACTGATTTATCCGTTTATATAGCCGGGTAAGTTTACTGGAGTAATTTAGAGTAAGCACCTTGCTCAAGGGTACTAGAGCTGGAGGGGGGATTTGAACCTGTGATGTTTCGGTCCAAAGGCAGTAGCTCTAACCACTGAGATGCATTTTAAAAACCTATTCCTCTATGAACACAAAGTACATGCAGTATATTATACATACGTTTTTTAGACGCATACTTTGATTTGCATATGCAGGATGAGTTTGGCTGAGTCATACTATATTTATAAGCATACGTGCACAGACACTGTCAAACACCAACAAGGAAGATGTGAGAGAGACCGCTGTATTTTAAGTCACATGAGGAATGAGTGCTGTAGGAGACACAGTCATAAAGTGAGTGCTTCAGTCTCTGGGGTGTCCGGGGTGTCCGAACACTTCCCTGTGAGTTGAGATCTTATAAAAATCCCATTCCATGTGCTGGGTGGATTTCTGGGTGCACCCCCCCCCCGTCATTCCGCACATGTAATTGGGCTGGAAGAGCATAAGAGGTTAACGGACGGGCGAGACGTACTCTAACATGGTGAAGAGTGAGGGGATGTTGTAGTCCCGAAGAAGGAGCAGAGTGGGCAGCCAGCTGTCCTCCATGGTCTGACAGGCATCAAACCCTGAAAGGGATGGGGGGGGGGTCACTTAGAGCAGGGAGGAGTGACCATGAAGATTTACCAATGGAGAAAAGCCCTCAAAGAAAAATATGCAGCGAGTTACAGCAGAATATCATGATAAAAGTTGCGTTGGGTTCCTAAGTGGTTTTGTTATAGTAAATTAAGATCCGGCTCAACCAGTTGTTCCATCACAGGATCTGGGTGATGTATAAACGTGGCGATATCAGGACAGAATTTAAATGCATGGAAATGACCTGACAATAAATGCTTTCATTCCAGAGATAAGGTGGAAGGACCAGCTGCTATTGCTTTGACAGTTGGATGAGAGTCACCCTCAGTTACCCTGCTGTCACCTGTGAGTTCTGCCATCCTCTTCCTACAGTCCCAATGGGAGAGACACATTTATTCATTTAACTGGCACTTTTCACCAAAGCAACTTATAGTGTTAATGGATCCACAATTATTTATCCATTTTTAGAGGCAAAAATTTTTTTACTAAAGCAATTTAGAGTAAGTACCTTCCTCAAGGGTACTAGAGCTGCAGGTGAGACTTAAACCTGTGGGTCCAAAAGCAGCAGCACTAACCACTATGCTATCCACTTCCCTGTATCCCAGAGGGCAATAATATGAAGATGACAGGAAGTTTTTTTTACCTGGATGGAATCCCACCACTAGATCAGGCTTGGCTGCTTCCTGCTTCTCCACCAGATCCTCCCAGAATTGATGGTAAAGGCCCTTGTAGGCGCTGATGTAGACTTTCCCTCGGGGTCCAAAGGCCGTAAGAGGGGGTCTCATAATGGGTCCACCTACCACCTCTGGTCCCACCATAACCACCTCCAGGCCCTGGTGGCCAGGGAACATGCGGCTCAGTTCATCCAGGTCAGTGAGACGTGCCCCCATGGTCTCAAAGTCAGCGACCCCAGCGAGGTGAATGGTGAGGGGCCGGGAATACGGGTCGAGACCAAACAAGCGCAGACCCAGGCCCAGCGTGAGGGGCCTGGACAAGAACTCGGTCGTCACTCGCCATACCGACTCCCGCAGGTCGCCGTCCTCTGGTCGAGGCCGACAAGCGTCGGTCCACAAATCCTTCATGTGGGACCCAGACAAGATGGTATCGAGACGGGGATCCAGGTCACCCTGCATGGAGAGCCAGTCCTCCCAGCTCTTCACGTCGGCCGCAGGCCGTGACCACTGCTCCGTGGGGAAAGGAAGGTCTCCTGTTGTGAGAGTGACAGAAAGACAAGGACAAATTGAACAATGCAGTGTTTGGATTTCACAAAGTCAGTTGACTTACTGTATATTGCACTTGTTATTTGTGAGGTTTTGGCTTTTGATGTGATGTGCATGTTTTTGGAAAATTTGTCTCTATCCGTCCATCCCAGATTGTCCAATATTGTCACGCAGAGCCGAGACGGCTGGACCGAAGTGCAGAGTCATTCGTCTGGAATCAAGGGATCAGGCAAGTTCTCGGTGTCGGGGACAGGCAAGGGTCGGTCGATTGGCGAACGGGGTCAGAACGAAGATCCACGGGCGTGGTCAGGGGACGAAGCGAAGGGTCGGTCGAGCGGCGATCGGCATTGGAACGAGGATCCGTGGACGTGGTTGGGAAACAAAGCGAGGGGTCGAAAACCAGAGAACGTGGACTATCAACTAGAGGTGCGTGTGAACGAGACGTCACGAGGAAGGGCGGTTGTCCCTGACGAGATTCCGCAAAGGTATGGGAGCTGAGGAAGGTCTTTTAAGTGTGAGCAGTTAGTCAGGACCTGGAGTCAGGTGCTGTCAATTGGGTTGTGGGCGTGAATGTGACAAATACAGAGTTGCAGTGTAACACTGGTACTGAATCCTCATTTTCTAATTCTCCCACAGTAAGAACTATATTTCTTTAGAATGTGTTCAAAGAAAAAAGAAAATAAAACCATTTGGTCATTCAGATCCAAATTTCAAAGTAAATTCACAAGAAGACTCTCCCTGCTGAAAAAACACTCTTGCTATTCATTTAGTGTGTTCAGATCCTGTAAACGGAAAACATAGTAACACAACACTGGACTGGAGTAACAACGGTACCATCACAGTACAGAGTCTGTCTTTAAGGGTGACGCCTGTACTTGTTCACTTCTTGTGCACTAAAAGTGTTATGTCGTATTTGTCTTCAATGTTGGACATGCAAATGTAAGACAAGAGGGACGACCGGAACCGGCGGGATGGTGGCACGGCGTGGTGGTGCGGCTGCTCTTTCTACTTCTTGACAATTCCCTTTCTTGAATTTTTGACATATTTTAAGTCTTCCTCCACGTGCGGTTGTACAGTATAGCCTCAAACAGCAGCGTGTACTTTTAACGTTTTTGACTAAGCGAGGGAGGACTAACGTGGTCGGACCCAAGCTTACTTTCGGGGCCGGGAGTTGGTTTGGCGTTCGGCCGTGATGTTATGTCGACTGAGCGACCGTCCCTTCGTACCCCTGGATTCCCACTAGATAGCGTATGATTATTGATTGTAAGCACCTGCTGTTGTAATATGGATTTTGGGGACATTGTTAAAGACTTACATTTACATTTATTTATTTAGCAGACACTTTTCCCCAAAGCCACTTCCAATGAACTCTATGTAGTGTTATCAGCCCACACACCATATTCACCGCGGTGACTTACATTGCTAGATACACTACTTACACTGGGTCACTCATCCATACATCAGTGGAACACACACACTCTCTGTCACTCACACACTATGGGGGAACCTTAACAGCATGTCTTTGGAGTGTGGGAGGAAACCAGAGCACCCGGAAGAAACCCACAAAGACACAGGGCAGACATGCAAACTCCACACAGACTGAGCGGGGTTCGAACCCGTGTTCTCACACCACCCAGGTGCTGTGAGATTTTGCTGAAAGGAGAAGCCGACCAGAGAAATTTTCTTAGGAAATCCATAGAAATTCTCGAATCATATTTTTGGGATTTAATGTTGAAGTTTTTGTTGCACTAAAACATCCGCATCACAGTCTTTTTCCTTATTTTTTCCCTCCTTCATAGGGCCTGGCAATGTGTCCCCAGTGACTCATGGGAAATGCAGCACTGGGTACTATACATGTCCATAATGGGGGCAACCGCCTCTGTGCTCGATCTCCGTCTCCTCTGTAAACAGGATCATCTGCATGGCTTACATGACAACCAATTAATGCAAACAGAGATGCTGGGGACGGACCCCCCCCCCCCTTTCCATACCTGTGAACAGCAGCCACTCGACCAGCCTGTCAATGGCTACGAGGCGGAGCTGCTTACAGAACTTCTTGTGCTTTGGCCAGTCTTCTTTCTGGCACTCCTTACCGCAGTAATACACATTGAGACACCTGGAGCAAACATGTATATACGCAAATTTACACATCATTCATTTTTACTGGTAATACCACCATATTTTTACCTTTGGAAGTTTTAAAGCTCTAGTTCCTGCTCCAGGCTACACACTGTACTCAAAGTTACATTCATCTGACTTTTTTTTTTCTAAAGTGACTTACAATATTAAGCTATTTACAATTACTGATCCATCGACACAGGTGGGTAATTTCACTAGAGTAATTTAGGGTGAGTACTTTGCTCTAGAGTACTACAGCTAGAGGTGGGAATCGAACCCGAGACCTTTGGGTTCGAAGGCAGCAGTGCTAAGCACTATGATACCGGCTGTTTGCCATCCAGACCCATTTCTGAACATCTCACAGCCCAGGAGGATGTGAGGCACCAGCGCTGCCCACTGTGCCGCCGTACACAAAGTGAAAACCCACGTGAGAGACTATGTGTTCTGGGCCTCTGTTGCACACGGACAGCTGCGATGATCATTGTCATAAATCATACTGAATTATTGCTGCTCAAATCATTTTCAGCGTCAGGGTTCGTGTGTCACCTGCCGGTCCGCCATCCTGGATACAGGTCAGAGCGCCACCCGGTGGCTTTCTTTGGGAAACACGAGCACATGGGAAGGACAAGGCTTGGACTCACCCAATAGGGGGCTTGAGTAAATCGGCGGTGGTGCCGCCCACCTCGCGACTTTGAGCTTTTTCCCAGCATTCCCCACTCACGTGGCACAGCGCTTGAGGGCGTTCGCATCCGAGAAGTCGCCGGGCAGCTTCCTGCAGCCTGCGCAGAACTTGAAGCTCTCCTCCATCTTCTGGAACATGTCCTTGGGAGAGCGGAAGACAAGAGCGCTGTCCCTCATGCCGCTCCCTGCAGAGCCGCTGGTGTGAAAGAAGACTTTACGTTAACATTTATCTGATGCTCTTCTCTGAAGACACTTACACACCTTAAAGGTGCAATCATTCGTAACATATGCAGCTGGGAACTTTTTCTCTTTCTTTATTGGAGTGGTTTGGGGTAAATACCTTGCTCAAGGGCACTAAGTTAGAAATCAAGACTGAACCTATGACCTTTTGAGCCAAAGAGAGTAAGTCTGACCACTATGCTACCAGTCATCCTGCTTTACTACAGTGAAGATGCACACAAGATGCTTTTACCACGGTAACACAAAGTGCATGCTGATCAGGGCCGAAATGCAACACGGTGTGTGTCGAACAGGAGCACGGCTACTATTTATAACCTGGTGTGACATACAAGCTGTGCGTGTGTTCCAAACACCGCTGATTTTTACTTCACAAACACTCCATAGAGCTTATTTGTCAGAAAGTGCACAAAGGAAATAGTGATTAAAAAAAAAAAAAAAAAAAAAAAATCAGTTAACTTTTCATTACTGTTATTATGTAATTTCCATTATTTTCTCAGTAATCATACCAAGGAAAAAACACTGCATCAAAGTCCCTGCATTAGGTACATAGTCATATTTTCACATTTGACAAGTGTGTGTGCTGGTGGTTATGGCCACAAATGCCTCAACAGAACTGCTCCCATCTACAAGACCTGATCGTCCGCTACACCCCAACCACACCGCTACGTTCTTCCACATCTTCCCGCTTGGTGGTCCCTCGCACGAAAGGTAAAACACGGAGCTTCTGGGTTCTGGTTCCGTTGTGATGGAACGACCTCCCCCTGTCGCTCAGAACTGCTGAATCTCTGTCCACATTTAAAAAGGGTCTTAAAACTCACCTCTTCCAGACTCACTTCTCCCATGATCCTCTTAAGTTCATGTAAGGCGTAACTGTTCCGGGGACAGCTGGTTGTGTGGTGATTCGAGTTACAGCCTTTGTACCCGAAGGTCACATGTTCTATTCTCACCTCCAGCTGTAGTACCCTTGAACAAGGTACTTACCCTGAAATACTCCAGTGAAATTACCCAGCTGTATAAATGGGTCAATAATTACAAGCTTGTAGTAATTGTAACCTTTATATTATGAGTCACTTTGCAGAAAAGCATCAGCTAATCGAGTGAATATTCATGCTCTCTAACTTTGTGATCATAAGTGTTTAGTAATGGATACTAAGTTGATACTGAGTAGATACTGAGTAGCTGATCACACAGCTACTCCTGAAATGTAAATGTTTAATTAAAAAAGAAACAGGAATGTGATTAGGAATTTTGGATATTTGGATAAAGTTTTATGCAGCTACTCGTGTGACGAACATTGGTTCACAGGGTGGAAAGAAACAAACCAACTGCACTTAAGAATCACATCTACATCTATGTCCCTTTCTCCTAATCTAATGCACATTATGTAATTATGTATATTAATGTAATGCACATATTGGATTTTCTATGAGATGTACAGTACTGTGCAAAACTTTTGAACAGTACGAGTACGGCATCAAACGGATGGGTCCGTACAAGACAAGTTTTAATAGTTGGTTTTAAAATTAAAATTAAATCCAAATGGACACTGGAGGTGTTCAGTCAAGGTCACAACACAACAGCCTACCGTTTGGACTCGGTCATCGCAGCGATCCCAGTGCAGCCAGTAGGTATTTGGAAGGCGATCCCAGTGGATGAGTACTTGGAGAGACAACCCCAGTCAGAGAGAGTACTTGGGTAGGCGATACCAGGACGGAGAATGAGTACTTGGAAAGGTAATCACAGTCCACGGAGTACTTATGGTAGGCGATCCCAGTACGGAGGTACAATCCCAGTCCACAGAGTGAGTACTTGGTTCGTTTGGACACACTGCAGTCGAGCAGACCCTTCTGTCACAGTGGAGTCTGACACTATTTATACACTTTGAGGCCCGACAGCTGCCGGCAGCTCGGTGCTGGAAAGTTCCAGATCAACTAAAGATCTTCGTTTACTCGGCGAGGCGCTGTGTGGAGCGAACCGGTACTGAGAGACACGTGCAGCGGTGTAACTCACTTCAAACACATGATGTGTCTTTGGGCTGTGGGAAAGAACGGGGAACCGGCAGACGGGGGTCGAACCCACGTCCTTTCACACCACCTGACTGTGAGACTCAAAGCGCTGCTTGCTGTGACACCGGACACTACAACTTACACCATCCGTTCATCCCATTCCTGAGCGGGTCGCGGTTATCCGGAGCCTATCCTGGAAGCATTTTGGGGGGGGGGGAGACACTGGACGGGACGCCAGTCCATCGCAAGGCAATTTTTCACCGCAAAAATTGAGAAAACAATTAAATAATATAACCTGGAGGTAAATACTAAACATACCAATAAGTCAAGTAAGGTCATGTATAACAGAGTAAAATTCTTCAGGAGCGAAGATGTTCTGCAGAGTTCACAATCCCACCCCTGAAACTACAGTAAATACAGTACTGTACATGTACTGTGCTGCGCTGCCACTGTGGTGCAGTTAGAGCTACTGTCCACGAGAGGGAGACGCTGCCCAGCACTCCTGGGGCTGCTGCTTCACCTTCCAGAAAGGCAGTTCTCATCAACTCAAAGTTAAGGGAAACAGTGCAGTGAAAATGGACCTGGACCAGAACATATTAATGCAGAAAAACACAGTTTGGAAAAACAAGAACCTTCCTGTTATGCATGATTCCGAGTACTGTATATTCTTGCTACTTTGAGAGTGAAAAATCTGTATTTCTCCAGGACATAATGGAAAGAAATGTTTATTGCTGCGAAGATGTGGACATTAGAAACAGTGGGAAACAAGAGCAGGGCCGTCTACGAGCAGAAGTGGATTCATTTCATCAGCTGGTGGCTGGTTGTTTTTCCTGCATCGAAGAGCACACCTGTCGCTTCAGCCACATCTTTCGTGTTCTTCTCGCTCCAGCAGCCCCTGGAAGTAGAGGAAGTGGGCGTTGCAGCGCACCGGGCTCTTGTTGGGACAGGACTGGACCTGCTCCGGCTTCAGGGAGGCAAAGGGGTTCGCTCCGCTTCCTCTGATGTGGACCTCCAGCTCGGTCAAGATCTGGAGCGAGTAGTTCAGCTCCTGCTCACTGGTTGAGGAGAGAGAGAGACAGACACACACACACACACACACACACACACACACACACACACACACACACTACATCAGTGTGTAAGTAGTGCAGATGTGAACTTACTTTCACATCTAACCTCACTGTTGGTAGTTTGGTATCGTGGGCCGCTGGTATCATAATGGTTACAGCTGCTCCCTTCAGAGACAAAGGTTGCAGGTTCGAAACCCACCTCCAGCTGTAATACCCCTAAGCTAATGCACTTAGCCTAAATTGCTCCAGTAAAATTTCCTGACTGTAAAAATGGGTAAATAATTGCAATTAGCTCAACATTGTAAGTTGCTTTGAGAGGAGTCAAACAAATACATTTTTGTATCTGCTACCACATGAAAAATAACTGTAATCATCGATTTGGCAGGTCAGCTGAGGTCACTCACTTGAACATGGTGAAGACTGAGGGGATGTTGTAGTCGCGGAGGAGCAGCAGGGTGGGGAGCCAGCCCTCCCCAAGACCTTGGGTGGCATGAAACCCTGCAGGGGGAAAGTGAAGATATCATGAGAAATGTTCTCACATAAAATGAGGGGGGGGGGGGAGAGAAAAAAAAAAGGCACCCAGGTGATCACCAAGCTTTATTCACAAATGCAAATGAAAAAAGCTGCACTCTCACCCTGTAGCTTCCTAAGCCATTAATTTCAATTTATATACATGCTCTGCATTCCAAAACAGTGGTGTCCGCAACATCCTTTCTACGTCCTCCCGAAACTGTACTTGGGAAACAATGAAAGGTACCCAAGCTTCCCAATCCCCGCTGGGACATAATCTTGTTGGGAACAAATACACTATGAACACAATAAATACACCATCTGAGTTGAGATACTGCACCGATAGGAGCAAATACACCATGCAGACTGAGTGCTCTCATGTATAACCACCTAAACACAGTAATTCCGTACTCTTTAAAGCTTAAAGTACGACACACTGACAAACACACACAGTATCTGTTTCAGAGAATAGAAAGTAAAAGCAAAAAAACAATCCGATATTAGAGATTCGATTGACACAAGGTAGAAAGTAAGGAGTGAATGTGCTACTGAATCAAGCAGTGCTCTAATCCCAGGCTTTGGTCATAACAGGGTTAAGTGTAGCTTCACATACAAAATTCCAACTGATAGTGCAGAGTCATGGAGTCGGAGTCAAATGACCTCACCCTGCTAATCTGTATCTCTAATTTGCTGTTGTGAAGGAGTCAGGTGCCGATCTTCAGCCCTGTCATGTGGACCCCTGGGTATGAGGTACTCTCAGTATATTTAGCTGTATCACACCAGCTGGAGATGGACAAGCCTTCTGGAAAAGGCAGTAAAATTGCATTTTTACTGGGCAACAGTGTAGGCCTGATGGGCACTGTGAGAAAAGCCAGCCTGTTCAAAACTGGAAACCCTTCCAAACTGGTAGTTGCGGGGGGTACTTCACTTTCAGGAAGACTTGTGGTACTTGACATTTGGTGTTTTTAGGAAAGCAGCTGTAGAATAATCAGCCAGCATCCTCGGTGCAGTGTGCTAATTTACTTCATCTCTTCCTAAATTACTCGCCTCGAAAGCAATTTGCAAGGTTAGGTTTGTGTACTAACCTACTTACAATGATTTACCCAAATATACAGCTGGGCAATTCAGGGTAAATGCCCTGAGCAAGGGTACTCCAGCAGGAGGTGGGATTCAAACCTGGATTTTGAACTTGGTTTCGACTGTAAGGAGATGGCTCTGCCCACAATCTGCTGCCTCGAAATTTGGAATTTGATGAAGCACAGACATTTAAAGCCTTGGGGAGAAAGTAATACATCCCAGGTACCTCTGGGGACAACTGAATAGGGGAGCCCTGAAGACAGGTCCACAGTTGTGTCCTGCACACAACATAACCCAACTCTAAAGTGTTTACACCCTCTTAACAGCTTCCATCTTTCATTAGTGCTGGGGGCGTGAGGGTGGGATGAAGGTAAAGAGGCGCATGCAGAACCAGGTGGAATAAAGGGGGTTTACTGGTGAATGCGCTGAGCCCAGGGGATCAACACCACATTGCCCCAGTTGCTGTCACGAATCAAGCGGACAGCCGGTAAAAGTCTGGCACGGGTGCACATTCCTGTTGCAGTGAGCCGCACACCCAAGAGAGTCACAGAATTTGCGACACGGTGGATGGGAGAAAGTGGTCAAGGCACTCATTCCTGAAACCCCAGCAGTGCAACCCATGCTGTGTACTCCGTGTAGAAATCAATACGCTCCGTGTAATACAAATCCAGCTGTTAGTGGATATGATTTCAGAAGAATTATTATGACAATTAAATTTGTAAGGGACTTATAGCGCATTTAATTTAATTTCCTTTTTTATGGTCAGGAGGGAATATTAAAAAGATTGGATATTAATGTACAGAGCCAACTGTTTTATTAGACAGAAGTTTAAATTACAGATGGTAAAGTGTGGTGTGGGGCAATGTTTTTACCTGGATGGAATCCCACCACTAAATCAGGCTTGGCTGCTTCCTGCTTCTCCACCAGATCCTCCCAGAATTGATGGTAAAGGCCCTTGTAGGCGCTGATGTAGACTTTCCCTCGGGGTCCAAAGGCCGTAAGAGGGGGTCTCATAATGGGTCCATCTACCACCTCTGGTCCCACCATAACCACCTCCAGGCCCTGGTGGCCAGGGAACATGCGGCTCAGTTCATCCAGGTCAGTGAGACGTGCCCCCATGGTCTCATTGTGGGAAGCTCCTGCAAGGTGAATGGTGAGGGGCCGGGAATACGGGTCGAGACCAAACAAGCGCAGACCCAGGCCCAGCGTGAGGGGCCTGGACAAGAACTCGGTCGTCACCCGCCATACCGACTCCCGTAAGTCGCCGTCCTCTGGCCGAGGCCGACAAGCGTCGGTCCACAAATCCTTCATGTGGGACCCAGACAAGATGGTATCGAGACGGGGATCCAGGTCACCCTGCATGGAGAGCCAGTCCTCCCAGCTCTTCACGTCGGCCGCAGGCCGTGACCACTGCTCCGTGGGAAAAGGAAGGTCTCCTGTTGTGAGAGTGACAGAAAGACAAGGACAAATTGAACAATGCAGTGTTTGGATTACACAAAGCCAGTTGACTTATTGTATAGTGCACTCGTTATTTGTGAGGTTTTGGCTTTTGATGTGATGTGCATGTTTTTGGAAAATTTGTCTCCCACAGTAAGAACTGTATTTCTTTAGAATGTGTTCAAAGAAAAAAGAAAATAAAACCATTTGGTCATTCAGATCCTAATTTCAAAGTAAACTCATAAGAATCTCCCTGTTGTACCAACACGTTTTGCTGCAACGCCTTACGTTGGACTCATACTCATTCAAAGCAGCCTTAGATATATAATACAATAACGTTTTACTGCTGCTACTACAAAACTTAGCATCAAATGCTTCAGCGGACAACGGGTAGCTGGTAGCGTGGGGGTTAGAGCTGCTGCCTTGGAATGAAAGGTTGCAGGTTTGAATCCCACCTCCAACCGTAGCACCCTTGAGCAAGGTACTTACTGATTTATATAGCTGGGTAATTTTACTAGAGCAATTTTAGGGTAAGTAATTGTAAGTTGCTTTGGAGAAAAGTGCCAGCTAAATGTGTAAATGTAGTGTGAAATGAGAGAACACCGGTAAGGCGACACTTGAGTCCACCATGCTCTGTCACTAGCAAAACTTCACTGGCTCCAACATCCAAGTACTTTGTAGATTGCTGGCTTGGATGTTTGCAGAGAATGAGTGCTGACAATGTGCTGCCCCCCTCACTAGGGTGCTGATCTCTCGATAAGCCTGGCCTATTGGCTTCTTGATTTACACCAATTTTGACATTGATCTGGTTATACGGCTTCTTCCCCTCAGTAAAATTCTTTCTGCGGTCAGCGATAATGTATGCGACCCATATAGAGTCGAATTACCCAGTTTTGCAAACTGGCAAATCATTTTAAGTAGCTTAGCATGTAAACCAAACACTAATTCATTCTGACAGAGGCATCAGCTAAATAAAGGGCAATAAATGTCCATGAAGACTGAAACAGAGTACATTACTCTGAAATCAATAAATATCCTTCGGTTACACAATGCAACAAAATTTTTCAAAATTCTCACGTCATTTTTTCACCGATTACGATTAGTTAAAGTTGACTGGTTACAAAATCTAGTTCTTCTAGAGTGTCAGTTTTAGTTTGTTACTTTACCGCCACTGGAAGTTTCTAGAAAGTACCAAAGCATTTTAGAAAGCATCAGATCCTAAGAGGTACTGGAATATTCGGTGTTCACGACCCGGTGCCGAAATTCGCCAAAAATTTGCCAATTTCAAGAATGTGGAATATTTCTCCTAAAACGGACATATAGTACAAACACCAAAAGTATGTTTCATCTAACAGAACTGAATGGAAAACGTAACAAAATCAACACAGGAAAATTTCTGCTACGTTGCATCAATGCATTGTATTCCACAGGTGCTTTGAAACAAATGTCGCTGGTCAGCGTCCTTATTTCTGACATTTCCGTACCTGTGAACAGCAACCACTCGACCAGCCTGTCAATGGCTACAAGGCGGAGCTGCTTACAGAACTTCTTGTGCTTTGGCCAGTCTTCCTTCTGGCACTCCTTACCGCAGTAATATACATTGAGGCACCTGGAAGAGATAAACATCCATGATGATTCTTATGAGGAGGAAAAATACCCCATGGAAGGAAGACAGAGGAGATACGAGGGGCTCCGGAGAAGATGGGAGCAGAAAACCAGCTGTTCCCCATCCTGGCCCTGACCCTTGTATGTCCGTGCTGCGCATCCCCTGTTGAGTGTCTCCTACATAGCAGCAGTGTACCGCAGCAAGTGTGGCATCGCAGCGTTGGAAATAACAGCAAACTTTACTGTGGGTATGGTATTTTATGAAGGACAACATTCTTTATCATTTATATGAGCTATAAGAGGTGAAATCATCAGATCGAGTGACAGTTCTATCCTTTCACACACCCTAAAAACGCACCAGGTGGGGGTGAGTATTTGGGTAACCTTTGCCAGGCAAAGAGGTCACAGCCCAGTCAGAGGACTGATGGAGACAGCAGGGCGTCTGTTCACCGCGGCTGTAACGTCTGCCCTTCCTTTGGCATTTCTGGCTGCTAAGAGATCATCTGAGCTGCAATTTATGGCCTCACCGGGAGCTCTTGGCAGCCACTGGGGACTGGGAGCTCAACCCACAGGGGAGCAAAGGATGGGAAACGGAGAGACCCAGACACCCAACACCAGCCAGAAGGTCACTAACCCTGCCTCCATAACTGGCCCCGGCAAAACCCGCCACTTACTTTGGGAAATAAGAGATCCAATGTTATTTACAAATGCATTTCTTTGCTGAAAAGGAACAAAAACAAAGTGAAACTTGGAAGTATAAATAAGAAAAGTAAAAAACATGATGCGGTTTGGAAGATGGAAACAAAGTTGGCTGGTAACGCATCTGCAGTCGACCTTTTCACCAGCCACTCCGTTCCCAGGAGATTCACGCTCTTAACGCGCGCGATATCTCCAGCCTGTCCGGTCTGTCAAAGCTGTGAAGTTACGGTGCATCTGTGAAGCCTGAAGAGGAAGGCGAGGCGGAGGAGACGGCCAAAGCCTGGAAGCGAGGATGTCGAATGTGAGAGAATAAGGAATAATATAATAGACAAGGCAGTGACAGCACAGGGCCAGAGGAGAAGTGCAGAATGGGTGGTGCTGCTCATTAAAGCCGCACCAGTATTGCTCCCCTGGCTTAGAGTTCTCCAACGGTGAATAAACAACAGCAGAGTAGGCAGTGTGATGTGTATGGTTCATTTTACTCTCCCATAGACATTTGTGGATCTACAAACTGTTCTTCGAATGGCAGAAAGACTGATGAACTGTTTGTGTAGATCAATGATGTATTACTATAAATTAAGGGTGTACCTTAAGGGGCCATCTGTCAGAACCTTGTGAACGGTTTTACTCTCTCTTAATGGTATAGGTGGCAGTTGAGGAGCAGCAAGCGAGATTCAAGTTAGCAATTTGCTGAGAACTTTGGGTGAATCCCATTAAAAAGCAAAAACATGACACTGATATGTGAGACATTAGACCTTCCACTAGATTACCGCGTCCAGCAGGAATGCACGAAATATCCATTTTCTCCCCACGACCCGATAGCTTTGGATCTGATTTACATGGACAGGAAATTAAGAAATTTTAAATTAAAATTTTGGAGAAAGCACTATAATTTCTCCGTGGTGTTTCGTTTTAATGTTTTAATATTATAGAAAAAGTTAAATGGGGGCATCAGTTAGAAAAGTGGTATGAGCAAGGTTTTTTTATTTTACAATGGGCAGCTGATAGCATCAAGGGTGGAGATGCCGCCTTTGGATATGATGGTTGCCGGTTCGACTCTCACTGACCGCTGTAGAACCCTTGAGCAAGGTATTTAACCTAAATTCCTACAGTAAAATTACCCAGATGAATAAAAGGGAAAATACTTGTAGGTAGCTTAACACTGTAGATCTTGCTTTGAAGGAAAGCGTCAACTAAATGAGTGTGTATATCAAATAGATACAGAACCCCTCCCCCCAAGGTAGAAGATAGACCTGAAATTCAGCTTGCTTACTGTCAGTGGGCAACATTTTTCCATCAAGCTTTAGGAACAATGACACACACATCTATTTGAGCAGCTTGGCTTAGGTGAAAGCCAAACATGAAAGCTGTAGGGATTGGATGAGTACCATACAGGTGGTAAACTACAGTCACTGCTTTCAGTAAGTCTGGGGATAAACTGAGGTCCTACTCACTCGTTCAAACAGAGCAAGTTATGTAGCAGAGCGAATTAAACACACTTTTCCATTGTGTGTGTCATCTGGGCGAAAAGGTGAAGGGAACCTTTTCTGAAATACAGCTATATATTTACATTTATTCATCCTGGCTGATGCTTTTCTCCAAAGCAACTTGGAATGTTAATCTTAGTTATTTACCCATTTATACAGCCAGGTAAGTTTACTGGAGCCATTTAGAGCAAGTACCTCGCTCAAGGGTACTACAGCTGGAGATAAGATTCAAACCTGCAACCTTTGGGCCCAAAGGCAGCAGCACTAACCACATATATATATATTTAATTATATATTTATACTTTTCAGTTATTTATGCTACATGTCATCAGAAATGAACATCTAGGCATCCTTTGCTGGTTTCATAACAAAACTCAGATTAAAACATTTAAAGCATTGCATTTGTCAGTCAATAATACCTGTCGCAATGTACTTTGCACGATTACATTATTATTTACTCTACATCAGTATGATTTACTTTACTCATATTACTCACTGTATGGTACTCATTCATGTCTTATTTTCACTCTTTATAATTTTTTCTTGTAGGGGAAACTGCAGGTTGGGCAGACTGACTGCAGTGGGTAACATCTGGCAATTCTACAGATTTGCAACAGACCAGCTTTTTAAGCTTATTTGTGCCTCATCATTGAAAAGTCCTAAGAACCCAGAATTGCCTGAAAAGATCCATTTCAACACTCCCAAATAATCAACAGGCATCAGTGAAGTTCTTGTCTATGTGGATGGCAGTAACAGCCCAGTCAGAGAGCAAAACCCTGCGGCTAAGGTCCTACAAGCTCCTCAATCTCAACAACCTTCGCCCCCACTTACTTTGCACAGCGTTTGAGTGTCTGCCCTTCTGAGAGATGACATGGGAGCTTTCTGCAGCTCACACAGAACATGAAGGTCTCCTCCATGTTCCGGAACATCTCCTTGTAGGAGTGGAAGGCAAGGCCCTTCCTCTTCCCTTCCAGAGCATCTCTGATGAGAGAGAGAGAGAGAGACGTAGCTTACCAGGGAATCGCTGATTCTAGTGGAACCAACATCTACAGATAGCTGTAGAAGGTAATGAGAATCATGGGACCTACAGCATCAGGAAGGAAAACTTATGGAGGAACAGGACTGAAATTGCTTCCCATTTGTAAACTGGAGTTTTGCTTCCTGCAGGAGCACAACTCACCTGTAGTCGGAGTAGTCTTTCATTTTAAGTTTGTCAAGGATGACTTTGGACAGACCGGGGACATTGGAATCCAGCGAGTAGAAGCCCAGCCGGTCCATGTAAACACCATCTGGCCCAGGGGTGAAGGATTCTGGGAGTGCTGGGTTTGGGGCTGCCATTCTGAGCAGCTGGAATTGGACGCTGAAAGTGAACCAGCCTTTCCTGGATCATAACTGCTTCTGGGCTACATTTAGGTTAACTCACCATCTTCTCCCACAACTATAGGCTACTGTATATGTGAATCTTTCATCACATTCCTCAAACTTTAAATCCATTTGTAGAATCTTCATCACATCTTCTATAGACTAAAATATTTTCATATCACATGCTGCAGGTTATCTAGCTGGCTGTCTTTCTTTGCTCTACTGGTGGACATGGCCACAGTAGTCCCACATGTATAAATGCAGTAGGGTAAATAGCCAGAGTGAAAGACTGATCACTTACCGTGGTTTACTGCAGCTGAGAAAACACTACTGGACTCTCTGTGCTATCCCCATGTAGGGAAGCACATGGAGCACTATAGAGAATCTCAGGAAGGAGTACAAAGTGTGACACAGAGAAATGTGCAGACTGCTCTGACTGGATACACTGTCACCCCAGAATAGACTCACAAAGGACAGCATTTGTCCTCGTTGACAAAGTCTCCTACAAACCTAACTTATTCTCTTGCTCCTAAATGCATTAACATGTCTTCTAGACTCGGATGGTTTGCAAGAACAACACGCACTGTATGCTGTTGTAGAACAGTGCAAAAACTGGAAGATGTTGCCACAAAACACCTCCAAGAGGTGATATTACGTAGATAAAGTATAAACAAAAAGCTAATTTCTCTTATTACTGACCAAAGGTACTTTGGAAGCTGCTGCGAAGGTCCGAATTTAGATTTATGGCATTCTTGCATTCTAACAAAAACACCATTCTTCAGTATTCCCAACCTGCTCCTCTTGTAAGTTAACATTTGAAAATGCATAATAAATTCACACTGTCACCTTAATATTTTATATACTGTTGCTATGCAACTCAAAGCTGAGGTTTGGTTCCGTTTGTTCGGAATCTGCAAAACCGGCTCATTTGTGCCTTCAGCAGAAAGCATATGCTATTACTAAACTTGAATCTTAAGCCACATAAATATAAACACAGCTTTGATAACCTGAGTATTGTTCGGAAGGGGAAGTTCACGTCACAGCTTATATAAAAGACTAAATGTTTTTTCCCCCAATCCTTTCAGTGACAGCACAGCCTAGTGATAACAGTGAATATATAGTATCAGAAAAATCTGAAAACTAAATTTTGCTTTGCCGTGTTCTCAGAAGAATTCCAGACAGTACAAGCCTACCTTTGATATTTTCTTGACAGGAATGTTCCAGATGAGATGTCTGAGCTCTCGGTGTTTCTGGCTTTCTCCCTGTGGCAGACTGGGACTGGGGTTAGTGATTGACAGTTACCCCCAGGATGGTTCTCTAATACATCCAGACAAGGAGCCAAGAGGAAACCTCTTTCAAATCCCCCATGAGCACTAAATTTACATAAACACCTCCCTCTCAAAGCCCCCTGGGCAGCTGCGGTGGGACAACTTTTTAGGTAATGCAATAGCAGTTGGGATATTTACACTTGTGTGTGGATCATGGCTGCTGCACCCTTCGTATCGCAGATGCAGGGGCAGTTAGGGGCACCAATCTGAGACACTGACCTCTAGTGCCCACTGGTGGACAATATCTACTAAAGTCTACTGAAAGAATAGAGAATTTTAAATTACACACAGGTCTGGATCACACAACAGCAGGCCTTTTCGGAGTGTTGCTTTTCACTCAACCTCGCTGCTTTACTTGGGTAGTTAAGACAGTGGCAGTTACACAGTGAATCACATCCTGTTGTAAAGCAGGCAGTCAGTAAATATTTATTCTCCAAAACCTGAAGAGCTCTAATCCTTGACGTTCAATATTGGACATTATTTATAAAGGCATATAAAGCAGGTACAGCACAGTAGAACATAAAAAAAAAAAAAAAAAAAAAAAAAAAAAAGTACTCAAAAGAAACACACACACAGAACATGAGTTTTTCATAAAAAAACAAGTTTATTTGGTCCTTTAGAACCTGAGTTTGCAAACTAACCATACATACATATTTTATACATTTACATAATTTTCTTCTAAAATTGATAAAACACTCCTTTTATCACATTCCTGCCCAACAGTGTTGTATGTTTTTAGAATTCCATTTGTTTCATTATATGCTTGGTTTTCTATACAGAATAAATCTATTCACAGCTTGGCAAGACTAAAGTCCGTCTGATGTGTAAAGACGGGAAGGGGGGCTGGTGGCAGTGGTCAGCGAACCACAGTTACCACCCCACTTGACAGAGTACCACTGCCCAGCACTGCACCCAGATCAGTCTCCAGACATGACTTTGTCCCCACAGGGCTGAAGTGATACGCAACAAGGGGAGATAAAAGGCAACAGAGAACAATGTCAATAATCCATAAACACTTTGTCCAATCGCAGCGCTCACCTCAGCCTGAAACTTTCACACATGGCTCTCGTTTTGACTCCGAGTGTTACGCAGGAGAAATTAGATTGAGCATTTTTAGCATTAAAACACAACCTTTAATGGTCCATTTCATCAATAAAAGGTCAGGCATCGACCCTAAAACTCAGATACACTGTGAAAACATTTATGATAAGCCCCAGAAACCCACATCAGAATCCTTGTGCTTTCCACTGTTATTTCCTCTGCATAAATAAAAAAGAAACAAGGGAAAAAACACAAAATGGTACTCAATGAAAAATTACACACACACAAAAAGTAAACAAGGAGATGCTGTACATTAATCAAATTATTCATTCAAGTTTCTAGATACTCCAATTGTTCACTAGTAAATTTGATTCACTTGAATCCCATAAATTTGATACTACCCTTTTTCAGTCAGTTTTCAAGTTTGTCTCAAGATCTTCGGATTGATTACAGTTTGTAAGAGTCATTTCCACTCTTTCTCACACTTACAAACCCAGCATGCGCAGATGCTGCTGTCAGGCTAACAACGACCCACACGTTTTTCTGTGACCACTGCTATGTTACCCGTAGTTTGTGACAGTGCACACCCTGCTGGAAAACCACCAGCTTGTGATCACAGTGGTTTACAATGGTTCGCTATGCTCTGCAAAGACAGTGCTGCACTGTTTGGGCATCAGAGGCTAAATCAGGTACCAAGTATCTCCAAAAATTCTACAGCTATGACACTGTCTATATTGAACACACTGTATTCATTCCTCACTGCAGTTTCCACATGTAAAAACTCCCATAATTCCCTGACACTATTTTTAGCCCTTTTTTCTTGGACTTGTGACAGGTGCTGAAAGACACTAAAACCATGAATTAAACTTGCAGTCTGCCGGTTGATAACAAAACAGCACTCAATTAGTGGGTGTGATTTTGCAATAACAACAAAAACAACTAAGCCTATATCTAACCATGCAGTTTGCAAAGAGGGACAGTAATACACATTGAGAAAGGGGAGGAAATGGAAGAGAAGCAATTGTCACTTCATTGCCTCCTTGGACTCCAAATAAAGCAAGCAAGCATAATTATCTCTGGTTGTGTCAAAGCGTTTGTGCAATGATGCATGAACAGTGCACAAGAGACTGCTGGACTGCTCAACCCTGTTGGCCAGCACCACAGTGTCTGGCAACTGCTGGAATGAGAGATCAAGGAAGGCAAGTTCTGCAAGTTTATGGCTATAGGGGGTATTACACAGAAGGGAAAAACATATACACACAGTACTAAGAATCATTAAGTACTCATATCTATGTTTTCTGAGCACTGGACTACTAATGGATGAGGACACATTTAGGAGACACCAAAGTACACAAATCAACTGTATGGCTTTGAGTGTAAAGTAAAATTTAATGGGATAAAAACCTGAAATTAAATATAGCAAGTTAGTTTTAATGGGACCATTTGTCACTGCAAATAACATTTAGTTCAAGTGAATCCTGAGACTAAGTGTAAAATACGGTGTAGCTGCATTTCAGAAACCATCTCCTCTGCTTTGTGTTCCCTACTCCTTTTTACACCTCACGCAAAGCTCCAATTTACAACCTAGCGGGAACTGAGCAAGCATTGTCTGGGAAGACACCGGTCTCCAGGTAAGACAGAGGAGGTTACTGTACATAGCACAAACATGGAGACAGAGAGAAACAGTTTAGTGAGGACACAGAGACCAGGGTGCAAGGGCTGGTAACTGTGTGTCATACCACACCATACCCAAAGCCCATGTAGAGAAGAGAGACAGTACTAAGACGTAGCAAAGTGACACCAGGGATTCCAGCAGAGCAATGACATGAGGGCACTCCATGAACCTGAGGAGAGATTCCCTTTTAAGGGAATATTGGATGACAAAAAAGAAAAAAAAAACCCAGAAACAACAATTTCAACAGAATTTAAATTGAAAGTCACTAATTCGTTACCATACCAGTTTGATTTGCAAAGTGAAGTATGGTGGGGTACCAAGGAACGCTTTAGGAGACACTTCCTGCCCTCTGATTAACAGGGGCTTCAGACAGACTCCCCCAACGAAGGCATTACTCCAGTGCTGTGCTGATGCTGTGTCCATGCCGGCCCAGTATGGGTGTGGGGGAGAGGGAGGGAGGGAAGGATTGGCTCAATGGAACAGACTGGCTCAGTAGTTTCGGCACAATCATTCCTACTTTGATTTCCAGTGGGACAGGTTGGGGAGGGGAGATGGAGAAGGCCCTTCCACAACACAACACGTGGGCTCCTCCCGATTTGTGACCTCCAGCGGCAGGGCAGAGACAAGGTGTGCATTCTTTTCTCTGCAAGTCTTTGTGGGCACCTGTGTGCATTCCTCACCCTCCTTGGGGTACAAAACTTACACACATCAGTGCCTTGTCTGGCAAATACAGCACATAGGAAAGTGCAACAAGAACCAAAAATATATTTGGCAGGACAAAACCTTTGTCTTTCAGTACAATAAAGAGGAAGAACGTGTTTTTCTCCACCTGCCTCAAAGGGAAAGGGGGACCAGCAGATTTGTCCTACCACAAGGGGTAAGCCATGGTCATAGTGGGCGGGGCCGATGCAGCCCATCTGTGTCTGGGGTGAGCTGGGGGCTGTGAGTGGCCTTGGTGGGTGTCCAGTCCCCCAGAGAAGCCTGTGCAGCCTTGCGGTGTGCCAGTCTGTGAGTGATGGAGAAGCCAGCGTTGCCCTCCAGCTGGGACAGGACCACCAGCACCTGCCTGTAGGTGCAGGTCAATCAATTATAAGTGACATGTATGTCAGCATACTATATGGCCAAAAAAAAAAAAAAAGTCAACCACCTAGAGAACACAGAGAGAAACTAGCAATATTTTTTTCCTGCTAATTTGACATTTATTCTAATTAGCAAACTGAATTTCTTCATCCATAGTATATCTGAATGGAGTCTCAAATTCAGAGTCAGTTATAACTGCATGTCCAATGCAAGGCTGCAGTGCTCTCATGGAATAAAGGAGTACATTTAATGGAGCATGTGATGTAAATCATTTGTTTGAAGGCAGAACAAACTGGGGGGTAAATTTCATAAAGAACACAATCAGCCAACACTTTACTTGCAGATTAACATGGGGCAGCAGGTGGCATAGTTGTTAGTCCTCATCTTGCGCTTAAAGGATCTGTATTTGAACCCTGCTTGGCTGTAGTACTCTTGATCAAAGTACTTACCTAAATCGATATAAATTGCCAAGCCACATAAACAGGTGAAGTGCTGCAAGTACCTTAATGTACAAACCTAAAACTATAATCTACTTTGGCGAAAAGTGTTAGCTAAAATAATGTTATTCCACCAATATTTACAGATTTCCTCAAAAGACGTGCACAAATAATATTCAGTTTTATCAACAAGAGAACCCTTTAACGCTCTCCAGGCAGATGCTGCAAGCTATCATCAGCCGGTACAGATTTTTCCTACTGCTGGTATTAATTTGACCTTGAGAGGGTTAATGGAAAATGCATTATTGGCCATTAATTTTTTAAGACATTAATTTGTATTGATCAGTTCAGTCTTTGGCTGCTCGATTATCAGTGTCTTTATAGTAACCATGGCTGCCATGACAATTATGTCCAATTTTGTCAATCACTGTCTGCACTTGAAGAAATCACTGTCTATCAAACTAGAAAGAAATGACATTCAGTAGGTAACGGTAGATACTCTATATTAATGAACAGTGAAACAATGACAATACTTTTCATTAACGGATGAAAAAATTGTCATTGTCATTATGAATATTCGATCACCAGGTGTCCTCTGTATACGTTTTACTTTATCTACCATAGAATCAAAAATAAACACAATGAAGATCTGCAATAAAATGAACCTCAACAGAAATAACTCAGTAGAATAAACTGTATGTATTCATTTATTCACTTAGCAGATGCTTTTGTCCAAAGCGACTTACAACAGATACTATGTAATGTGTGTGTGTGTGTGTGTTACTAGCCCACACCCCTTATTCACCAAGATGACTTACACTACTAGATACACTACTTACAAGGGGTTACTCATCCATGCATCAGTAAAACACACACACACACACACACACACACACACACACACACACACACACACTATGGGGGAACCTGAACAGCCTGTCTTTGGACTGTGGGAGGAAACCGGAGCACCCAGAGGAAACCCATGCAGACATGGGGAGAACATGCAAACTCCACACAGACTGATCAAACCCATGTTCTCTTGCACCACCCAGGCACTGTGAGACAGCAGCGCTACTTGCTGTGCCACTGTGCCGCCCCAAGGTGTAAACCCCCTGGCTTTCTTTGTTGAAGAAAGAGTAAAAGTAAAATGGGCATCTGCACTTTCACTGTGGTGAATCAGCAAGGTCAATCACCACCTTAGGTCAGAGTTAGCCAGATGGACTTTACTGCCGAAACAGCTGTAGCACACAGACACGCTTATTTGTTTAGCTGACACTTTTCTCCAAAACGATAACTCGGTAAATAAAAGTGCTTTTCACAACAGGCAAATAGTTTCAGATACAGACGTGACTGACTGTCTTCATAGTCTGTCCAATATCACACTTTTTGCCAGCACACATTACATGAGTACCTGGGTACAGAACTTAGTTTGATAGGAAATATAAAGATGATAGTCATAGATGGTGTGATTTAAATTTCTGGAGCTGTAAGGAGATCAGGAGAGAAGTGGGTCCGAACGGTGAATTTTGAGTTACTTCCCAAGTATTGAAAGAGATTCAGCAGTACTGAGGGAGAGTGAAAGCTCATTCTGTCACATCAAAGCCAAAACCCTGAACCTATGGACTTCTGATTTTGGACCTCCAAGGGGTCAAAAGTGGAGAAGAGTAGCACTTCTGCTCAAGTACAGGGACTGATTTGGTCCTGAAGGTATCTGGGAGAACCTCCTTTGACCTTGTTGTCGTATGTAACCAGCATCTGACACAGGCAGCTTCAGGAAGCCAGTGGAGAAAGACTATGAGAGGAGACTTATGGGAACACTGGCATGTAGAGCACAACTAGTAAAGCATTGTGGATCAGCTGGAGAGACTTCATGGCACAGAGAGGAGGGAGCTGCACTAGTCCAGGGAACATATCACCACGCTCTGGACCAAGAGCTATATAATGTGTGTTATGAGATACGGGCAGTTCTTGCTAATGTTATATATCAGGGATTAACCTTTTATAATATTATTCCCCAAATAAATCAGTGAGCCAATCAAGACGTTTTCTGGGAGGCACCTTATACAACCCTTGTGCCCCCTTTGCTCCTTCTCTCGGGGGACACAAACCCAGATTAATATTATCACAATTATACAGAAGGTATACCCCCTGCAGGATCAGGGTATGGCTTCAGTGCACTTGGAATGGCACAGACTTGAATCGATTGGTACTTCCAGGCTCTTGAACGATAGAGGATGAAATGAGTAAACTGTCCAGCTTGATAGAGTTCTCGGCAGTGCTGACTGATTCCAAGCTGTCCTAGACAGGAAAAAAGGATCTGATGGTTGACAATGTCAAAAGCTGAAGAGAGGTCAAGGAGAATGAGGAAAGCTTTTGACGCTGCAAGAAGTGCAGTATTGCCGGAATGGTTGATGTTGAATCCAAACTGCTATCCATTGGTTACAACAGGCATATTCACACATTTTTGAAAGCAAAAAGAGAGACTGGCCTGCAAATGTGGTTTGGGGTTTCTTTAGCAGTGGTGAAATGTCAGCTGTTTTAAATGTTGATGGAAAGCAACAAGAGTAGATTGTGGAATTAAAAATGGCAGAAATAAAAGGAATGTGTTATGGGGAAGTGTCTGGTGTGGACCTGTCAGCAATGGAATCGACTTTATAGACAAAAAAAGGGAAAACCGTCAGTCGTAAGGATGAAGGAAGACAGAAGAGAAGGGAATAAAAAGGGGGGGGGGGAAGTTGGTCTTGGCTGCATAGTGTAGTTTAGTATAGAAGAAATTAACCATAGCTAAGAAAATAGAGCAAAAGGACCTCAGGAACTCCTTACATTACTATGGGCTGGAGGCAGGAAGTGCTCATCTGGAACTCTCATAATAGAGACAGTCAAGAGAGGAGGAGGATAGTGTTGAAAGGAAGACATCGGTGGCTTTATCTATGGACACATGAGAATTTCGCAGTGGATGGGAGTGACGTTATGATGGAAAGAAAGGAGGAAGGCATTTTTAGTTATGAGTCAGAGGTGGGGGGGCTTAGGCTGGGATGAAGTCAACTTTACAGCAGACTGCTCTTTCCGAAGGACCACGGAAAAATTAAAGCAAGGTGGTGGACGTATAACAGATATACCAGGTAAGTTAGGAAGTCTGATGGTGGTGACAATGCTAAGCCTGATTACAAAAGACAAGTTTAGTTTGAAAGCAATTTTTCTGTTACACACAGTTCTTTCTCACTCACTTTTGTTAACCACTTGTCCTGATCAAGATTGTGGTTGTTCCCTAATCACTGGGAACAAGGCTTTAGGGGAGGGAACACCCTAGACTGGAGACTAGTCCATTGCAGGGTAGCCACACACGCACAGTTTCACTCAATCACATGCCACAGTCAATTAAGTGTCGCAACAAGTTCACAACAAATTTGGAGACTGGAAGACTGACATATTCAGGATACATTTTGTACCAGTTTACAATGCCACCGTGAAACTGGATCCCCAAAAACTAAGCCAGAAGTACAGCAAATCACTTTACGCTGGGAACACTTAGAGCAGGAAAGCTCACCGGTGCAGGGGTGGGACACTGTCAATGGTCTTCAGGCTGCCGCGTGTAGACACAACATTGAAGCTGTCAGTGCAGTCACATGATACGTGCAAGTAGTACTTGGGATGCCGGTTCTCCACCACTACAATGAGTCCCGCCCAGCCGTGTGTCAGATAGTAGCAAGTCATGCCCTCCCGGCCCTGTGGGTGTCGGCAAGGAAGAGGAGAAATGAAACCCAGAGTTCTCAGTGGGAAGAACCTCAAAAGAGAGTGCTTGACTTTGCCATTCCTTGCCCCTCACCTCATGCCTCTCGCCTTTGTTCTCTGTCAGCAGGATGATGGCATCTGCCATGGTGGTGGCTGTGGCCTCCACTTGCTCCACCATTACCTGGCGAGAGCTGTAGATTGCCAGCACGTAACCTGGGAAGTCCTGACTGGGGCGGCTGCTGCTTGTGGGGCTAGATACTGCATTCAAAGACGGAAGCATGAGCATTACACCCCTGACTGTTTAATTGCCCTCCGCTGCTTAATTATTGACTTTAATTACACATTCCCTTTTGTGATAAACCACCACCAACAGCGAATTAACAATTGATATAATTTTCAAGCTAATCACAATATAAAGAGCACTTGCTATATCAGTGTATTGTCGAGATATTTCTCATTATGTAAAATACATAAGCATCCTCCATTGTGAATTGTGCCTGCTTCTCAGCCCCAAGCTCTTCAAGCCCTTATCTCTGCTACTAGCATGTGCGAGAGGCAATTCGTGACATGAATGGCAGGGTGTGGGTGTATGCGATTTTGTGCATTTGTTCTCACCAGGGGTGGGAGGCCCTCCGGACACATTCATCTGCCAGTGGTTGAAAGCGCAGCAGACCACGGCATACTCCCCCGGCTCCAGCATGACATCACAGCCCACAAACTTCTTGACCGCGCGCTTGCTGTGGGCTAGCAGGCGGCCTAGAGTCAACTTGTTTCCACTGCCGAATGACGCACGGAAAACCATGATGCACAGGTCCAGCAGGTGGCTGTCCGCAGTATCAGAGCGGCTGTGAGACAGAGGGATGTGGGGAGAGGGTTGCCTATTGTCACACATGCACACTATAGCAAAAATTGTTACAGTTGCTAAGAACCAGGACCTGAATTTGGACCTGTGACTGATTATTGGCTGCTTCTTCACATTCCAGTAGGGTGCTGTGGTACAACTGAGTAAATGCACGTCACCTAAATTGATTTAGTAAATATCCAGCTGTCCCACAGAAACTGAGTCTCTCTAGAAAAACAAACCAACAAAATCACATGTAAATAAATTATATACTCCTAACTAACCAATTTCAATATCCCCTTGTCTCGAGCAGGGTCGTGATGAGCTGGCGCCTATCCCGGAGACAATGGGCACAAGGCTGAAGGGGTGGGGAGGGCGCACCCTGGCTAGGACACCAGTCCATTGCAGGGCCACAACTAGATACCCAGGCACACAGCTGGGCAAAGGTACTGAAGCAACTGCAGGACAAGCACCTTGCTCAAGGGTAGTATAGCCAGAAGCAAGGATTGAAGCGGCAACCTTCAGGGTCAAAGGCAGCAGCTCCAACCACAACGTTATGTATTCCTGATTAGGGTAATCAAGTAGGCCACTTACCGACTTCCCTCCTGGAACAAGGCAAATTCCAGCGCTGTCCTCTCCAGCACCGTCAGGGCAGTCACTGTAACAGGACCACTGGCCCGGCTTGGAAAGCAGCCCTGCAGGCGTACCTCCTGCCAGTCTGAGTGTATCTTGCAGATGTCCACTGAGTCAAAGTACCTGCAGCACAGTTTAAATGCCCTTTCAGAGACCAGAAATTGCCAGGACTGGTATACACCTCTTGGCTAAAAAATTAGAAATCATTCCAAACACACAGAAGAGCAACAATGATGTTATGGGGGGGGGGGGGAGGAAAAGGAAAAAAAAAAAAAAAAAAAAAAACTTCAGTGCGAGATTAGGGAATATATACACAAGAGAATGTACAGCTCTAAAACGAAACACTACTCAGTGCAAGTACACTGGATGATGCAAAGACGAAACAGGCACACTGTCTCATTATTCAAGACAGAGAACAAACTCTTGGGAGCACTACTTCAAGTCTGCTCCACATTAATACTGTTGGGCAACTTTCTCCTGACCCTGACATGGACTCAAATGTCTCCAAAATCTGTAGTCAGCCATGCTCTACAAATACATATTCCATACATCCAATTGAAACAGCAGCATTTATACAACCACTAAAGCATACAAGGTTAATCACGCATTAATGGGCCGATTTAAATAAAATAAAAAAAAAGAAACGGAAAAGGCTAATTCTAAATCCCAGCGAGTACAAAACATCAGGTTCTGCCATAAAGAACTGACAAAGAGAGAAAAATTGTCATACATAAACACAGCACAAGAACAGATGTCTGCTTTCCAATAAATACGGGAAAAACTGCAGATTTATGCTTCCGAACTGTCCCATTGCTCTTTAGTTTGACAACCGTACAGTGCATTTAAAATGTCCTGCGGAAACAGAGCATCTGTTTAAGTCTGGCTCTGCCGTGCCGCCTGTGTAACAGACAAGTCAAGTCAATAGCACCTCGCAGTGTTCTGTCTCCATTTTGCCTGCACAGTCCTGCAGTTGGCACTTGCAAATCAGCTTGGTGCACAAGCCAGCCACCCTATTCAATAATGTGCACTCCTTTGATGGATGGAGGGGGATAGTTTGCTCTGAACTGAGCCAAGCTTTTTCTCAGCCTGTTATTGATGCTATTATGGGGGCAATAAATCACGGCCACCAGCTCTGCTCCCTCCAGTGCACCCCACTGCAGGTCGCCGAGCGTTGCGGGTCCGGGATGTTCCTGGCACTTATTCTGCCTCCAGCAAGAGGGTTCGGGGTTTTCAGGTGGGCTTTATTGTACATGAAAGAGGACCAACAGGGATGGCTTGGCTGCCTCCCTTTTTCAGAGTGGCCACTCCTTTGCAGTGACAAAACTGATGCTTCCAGGTGGCTTAGAACCAAGTCTGGCACGTGCATATTGCACCCAACTCATATTCAAAGCCTTCCTGAAGGTTTCAGTTAACATACCTCTTCAAATAACAAAACCAACAAGATACAAGGCTAAGTACGCACGGGGTATTCACATGTCCATTGCCCTTATTTTGAAATTCTACAAGTAGTAATGTAACACTAGGGGGCAGTACAACATGACATTCAAAGGTCAGGGTTTTGAAGCAGTAACAGCTAGACCATGGATGGGTAATCATGTCCTAAGAGGGTTTGTAGAGTCAGTGTGGTGGTCTTGTGTGCAAGGACTCAGTCCTTAGTTAATGTCAGTTTCTGGACAGAAAAGGAGGAGCTAATTTCACTGGCTTTGGAATATGTTGATTTTTAGTCTAAATTATCAAACAATTTAAAATACTGGATAAATTCTGGGAAGAAGGAAAACTTCGCAAGTTTCCTAGGGAATGACTGCCCAGCCCTAAACTTTTTTTTTTTTTTTGAAAAGCAGAACTCCATACCAAGAAAATTAAATTTTTATTCAGGAAAAAATTCAATTCCTTGCTAACTGTGCAAGATATTACATTAAATTCTAGAGATTAGTGTGTTACTGTATGCTATGTCAAAGAGGTACATGGTATCCTGACAATGATCTGCAGACTCCTTCTTTCATGTTATCTGTATATCCCTGAAAACCCGCTGTATTGTCCCGCCACTACTCACTTGATGAAGTCAGCATATTCCATCCAAAAAACACCCTCGCTGCTCCCGTGCGCCATCAGCTCATGCCGAAGGTGCTGTGGCCAGTCTGGCCACTCGTCTGACCAGCTCCCATTCCAAGAGAAGCGGCCCCAGGGGTTCCGCAGTCGCAGCAATCTGGTGGATGGGGGAGGGAGAGAAAAATCAGGAATTACCGTCACAGAGCAGCTCCACCAGGTGTGTGGGGAAGCCGCTCTGAAAATAACATTAGCTAAGCTACAATTGTAAAAATCTTTTTCTTTGGCTTTTTTTGGCACTGTCATATCATATAAACTTTCCCAGTACATAGTATACACTGAAAAGCATACTGTGATCAAAATAAGTTTAATACTATTTTTAACTGTACTTAAAATTATTTTATCTGTTACATTCATGTTTTTCCAATCTAAGCTATAGTCCTCAAAATACTTCTAACTTTAGCTTCAAAAAAATGTCCACCATGACATGTCCAACATGAGAATGTTAAGACTTTTAAAAATTTATGAGTATAGCTTTCATAAATTTGTGACAAAGGAATTCATAGATGCAGAGATCTGAACTTTAAGCCACATTATTATTATTAATAATAATTTTTTTTTTTTTTTTATAGAGCACTCTTCTCACACAGTGACACAGAGCGCTTTAACACAGACATAAGGCAAGAAAAACAGATACAAACACACATCACCGTGTTACAGTAAACAACCAGGCAAATCAACCTAAGCTCCAAAAACCCCCTACATATAATTATGTACAATTGCTTTAAACATACATTGTTTGTCCACATTCTCAATCCTGTCAAACTGGGAAAAAAAAAACACATTGGACACAATCTTATTTTTAGCAGATGCATGTAAGACAAGTACACCGATATACTTGTAAAATACAATGCCTCGACTGTGGTAATAAATACAGGTTTCAGATATACTGAAAATCACTACCGAGAAATACTGTTAAAACTAGAGGCTTCGCTAGCAGACAAAATCCAAAAAACTCTGCACACCCCAATTAAAAACAATTTCCTACAACAGGGATTCCAAATCTGGGTCTTGGAGGAGCAGGGTACATGAAGTTTTAAAAACAGCTTTTACACTACAAACAACCATGATGAGCACTGGGAATCCCTTTCCTGGAATCCCATCGAGAACCAGACACACTTATCGAGCCTTAAGTGTGTCCGAAGAGGATTTACAGTAAACATCCATGAAAAGTACTCACTTATATCCCTGCACGTCCCGCACATCGAGGATGGAGTAGGCATGGCGAGGGCGCAGGCCCAGTGACTCGTACATCAGGTCATCCACCTTCATGTTGCCCCCTCCACAGGAGGCTCCCATTAGGAACCTGAGCGACACAGCAAAGAATCTCGCAACCACAAACACCCACACTCCCACTCCGGATCTCTCTACTCACAGAAAATTCTCCTGCTATGTCAAGAAAGAAGTACAAGAGCAGCCATGGCACATTGTTCCATTCCTCCTGCTACATTTCAGCTCAAAAATATGACCAAAAGCTTCTAGCTGAGTGATCTGAAACAAAACCGAAAGACTAATATTTCATACTAGCTGTCTGTTAAAAGTTCCTCAAGTCTATGTTGGTTTAAAGAAATCAATATTTGAAAGCCTGAGGATTTTAGGATTATGACTTGTAACTCAATTGTGGATAATTGTTTAATGTTTCAAACCTTTAAGAAATTTTAAAAACTAAATCGACAAAGCAGAGAGGGAGTATGAAGGTCTATCAGGTCCAAACAAATGTATCTGAAGGTTAAAAAACTGGCGGTAACACAAAGGGTGCTGGAACCGTTGAATCATCCTGAAGCTGTGAAGACGGATTAACAGCATGTTTGGAATCCTAAAAGTGAAGCAGTGAATGCAGCAGCTCTGAACTGGGGTGGAGAACAAAGTGCAGTGGAAATGTCATTCTCCAAAAATGAAATGAAGAAAGGGTGTGTGTGTGAGAAAAGTACAGAAACTAATGACGGTTTCTGTACTCTACCATCAGTTTTGGATGGTCAGTCTTGGCCTGTGGTTCTCTTGTATGAGGGAAAAATCCCAAAGACAACCAAAAGCTTTGGCTGAAGGCACACATTTAATGCAATTTTACAGTGAAAAAGCATGGAGATTAATGCAGGCAACAGGACAAATTGTAACATAAAAGACTGACTAACTTCTCCTAAATCTTAGCACAGCTACACTGCTGAATCTGAAGGCCACTGAACAGCTGCCATTCATTTTCAAAGTCCAGAGAAATTGTGCATTGAGGCCATTCAACAATAAGACACCCCCACCGTCAGCCTCATCCAAACTCGATGAGCCAACTCAATAGTCAAGTCAAAGTTGATGGAAATAAGGCCCTAAGAACAAAGTTAAGCTAAGCGACACAGCACTATGTCACAGTTGTAGTCTGAAGCGGGGTGTCAATCGCTGCACACAGGTGGCCAGAGGACTGAGCTCTACTCCTGCTTCCTGTAGCCCACTTCGGTGCCACCAGGCACGCAACACAGGCAGCCATTAGCTGCAGTGTTTTAAGATAAACGACTGTAAAAACATCACTCAGAACGACTTGGGTCTTGGGCAGTAGAAACACCACAGCAGACAAGATGTGAACATTGTAAACCATGCAAGTCGTCTACATAAAGTCCACCCCATCTCACTTCTGGACAATGAAATGGCGACAGTCATGAGCCAGAAGCCCACCTCTCTCAGGATGACTGCAGAGCTTGGTTTATTCCCAGGAAGACCCTTTCATGCTTGATTAACATACTAAGACTGAAATATTTAACAAAATATGCAGATGAATATACGGATTAGTTACAAAACAAGAAGCTGAGCTAAATAGCCTTGAGTAAAACTACGTGTTGTTAATACAACAGGACAAGTCTCAGAGCAATCCGCCCCGAACATACGCAGTGGACAAGAGAAGCATTGTGGGCGGGCAAGGCTGCAGTGCGGATCCCAGTGATAAGAGCCTCCACTCAGTCAGGCAAGTGGATTATTGCATGTGTCCTTCAACAGGGGCTGAGGGGACTGCAAGCCTGAAACTGCCTCTCAAGCTCCTTTGAAAGCTGTAGTGCCACATGGGAATGGGAGGCATTCTAATCCACTTTACACTGCATTACAATTTACAGGGCAAACTGCGGCCCATCACGTATCATTCACACCACAACTAAAACCCTGTGAATCCGTCATCTAGTACTTTTTCCTGATGTTCACCACAGACACAAAACCCCCTTATCTCCTAGCTAAGAACATTTACTAGAAACATGTAGCACAGGGCCACCCGCCCTTTGGCCTCAAGAGCCTCAAAGTGTGTGCTTACTTCTATACTTATTACGGAGGTAATGTACTGGAAAGCAAAGCACCTGACCTGGTTACTGAGGAAACAACCAGACACTGAAATGTACTTCTTAAACCCTACAAGACTTTGAATACCTGACTGAGTCTTGACTGCACTAACTAGCAGTCAGGTCTTTAGTTGCACTGAGCACTTAAATCTAGAGCTTTGTGGCTCTGTAGGGCTTTGTTAAAATAATGCATGATCCTACCTGATTAAACCAAATAGCTTCCTAACTCAGTTTTAGATTGACAGGCATGGTTAATAGAGGCATGTACAATTCTAGTGGTATTGTACACTGCAGGACTGAATACATACATGACAAAACAGCCAAGGAATACAGCCACAAAACCTGTCTTGCCACTACATCCCCACCATCTAGAATGACTGTGCTTGTATGGCTCACCCAGCCTCCTTGGAGCTGAGCATCTTGGCCCAGATGAGGTCAGTGTCGATGGGCTCCTCGCGAGGGTTGGTGGAGCTGACTTGTAGCATGAGTGAGTCACAGGGGGCACCAGTCAGCGTGGCTAGACCCTCAATGGCACGGCCTGCTTGCAGGGCAAAGTAGGAACCGTGCAGCTTAGCCAGAGCCTTCTCGATCAGGGCCACCCACAGCTGCTTCCGCTGGGCCTGCAACCACATTTCATATATGAATTATAGCACGTTTGACCACAAAGATACGTACAATACAAAGTTCATATATGCATTTGAACAAAAAGTTTCACAAAACTAATTTTAGGGATCCATAAATCCCCAGATCTGTGTGAACTTGAACCCTTGTGCAAAAGAAAAGTCGCGGGGGGAATCAAAAAAATCTACAGAACTCTACATATAACTTTATATACACAATATTTACATACTGAGCCAGTGCAAGTATTCAAGAGACAGTAAAATAAGACTACCACTTTTGCCTGCAGGTAAGTAAATTTTCACGTGAATGTGAAATGCACAAATACTACTTTTACTGCAACACTATTTTAACTGTAAAATGCTTTGCACTGGATACTGAATAATATACCACCATGGTGAAAACACATTAACACAGTATTTAATACTGGTACTCAACATACCAGATTTTGTTTTACTAAATGTCCTGGATTTAAATGACTTTTCAAGTGGGAAATATCTGATGTGAGCAGGAACTTTAAAAAGGGCTACACCATGGTTTCTAATATGAATGAAGTAATATTAGCAATGCTGAATTGTCTGTCAAATGTCAATGTCCAAGTTAAAAAGGCACATCATTTTAACAATAAACCAAAATGCCAAGGCATTAAAAGCAAAATCATGGGCTATTATTTGATTAGTATTCCTGAAAAGGAAATTACAATTGAACATTTTAGTCAAAATTTGTAGAATGTAAACATCCAACACTTCAGTGCTTCTCACCTGCAATCCTGTGGCCTTAAAACACCTTCCATGAAGTCATTAGCTTATAAACAAGGACTTTTAAAAACATACTGCTCAATTAAGCTATTGATAATTATAATATAGCATAAAGCAAGCAGGGTTAGTCAATCATAAATCTGATTCCCTGTACTTTCGGCACTCTCTAGGGTACGCTGCTGTGAGCTTTTCACCCCTAACAGGCGACACATGCCTGATGGACTGAACCAAACCCAGATGGCTCAGTGACTTTCCACAACCACTTCCACTGCAAGCCAAGCTGTTCATTAACAACGTAGCAGGGCTTCCATTCTCTGCCGTCACCTCTCACTGGAAGTACAAAATCCTGCGACACCCTTAAAAGAATGCCAGCTTGGGACCCTCAGAGAAAACATAATTTGAAAGGAAGCCTCAAGCTGTGCAAAGTGTCTGACTGAGAGGGTGCAATCTCACGGCTCCTCTCTGCCGAGACAGGCGTTCCCAGCCAAGATGGAGCCATTCAGGATACATAAAATATTTACAAACCTGTTGATCCTAGAAATCAAGAGGAGAATTCTACCAGGAGTGGAGTCAAGAGGTCAGCATTAGCGCACTTGAAGACATGAATAAACAAAAGCCTAACTTGACACAGGAACTGAGAACAATCCAGCTTTTGAACTCCTTCCCCCCCCAAACAATCCTTTCAAAACTAAAAACAATTCTGCCCACCTTGTGAAATGCCATCAAATGCTATTTTTCATAATCAGTTGCAAAACAAGACTCTTCCATATTCTTTGAAGAGACTCTGCTGAAGGAATCTGGAGTATGAAACCCAATGGCGCTTCCTGAGCTCCTCACCTGGGAGAAGAGCAAGTAGCCATATTCATCACAGGGAAGCATGTCATCCACCAGCACAGTGATCCAGGTGCCATCCTTGCAGAGGCGCACCTGGTATGCGCCCTCTTGACAGATGCTCCGCGTGATCATCACCCGCTCCACCAGTTCCGGCCTCTCTGCCAGCACCGCCAGGGCACTCAGAAACCTGCCATTACAACATTTTTAAAACACATGCATTTTCTCCATTTAGCCAGCACACCTAGTGGAGAGAAAAACTCACGGTAATCATGAGGCAACAGTATACTCCAGTCCATTAAAAAGCAGGGGAGAGGGTTCAGAAGATAGACTGGATGTACAGATACTGCCCACTTAATGTAGGGCAGTAACTGTCCAAAGAGAACTGTAAGGGGGAGAGGAGGAAAAAAAAAAAAAAAAAAACCCCCACACACACACACACACACAAAATGTTTTCTAGCCATAACTAATATGCTGCCAATGTGTTTCTCAGAAGGGGGCTCGGTGGGTTTGGCCTGTGCCTGCTCTCTGGCAGGTCTGGGGTTCGAGTCCTGCTTTGGGTGCCTTGCGACGGACTGGCGCCCCGTCCTAGGTGTGTTCCCTCCCCCTCCGGCCTTGCACCGTGTTAGGCTCTGGTTCGCCGTGACCCTGCTCTGGACAAGCAGTTTCAGTCCATGTGTGTATTTCTCAGAGCATTTTCAGGTCACTATCCCCCAAACACAATCATGTAGTTTCCTTCAGAACCCATGAGGAGAGAAAAGTGAAGAAGGGGAGGGAAATGGACAAAGAGCAAGCTAGAACCATTTTCTGTGGCCTGAACCTCAGTGAGGATAATAGTATGGGACAGTGATGCCTCCGTGTCAGGACAGGAAGGACTGTGATGTGATGCGGTCTGACACGTCTTTAGAAATAACATTGACCGAGGGGAGCCCATGAGGGAAGTGCGTGGCTTCCTGCATTTCCTGTTTTCAAATATATCTTGTTCCATAGAAGATGTAGCAAGGAAAGCATGATAATGCAAACACAACATTATGGACCGAGGGGATGGCAGAATGAATGAATGGAAATCATTCAGCTTATATAAGATATATTCATAGCTTTACTGTCAAAGTCCTTTTAATGGTTTTCACTCTAGCATGTTAAGCAGCAAATTGCCACCATTGTAGAAAGCCAGCTAAATCAATGTATATTCCCTTACATGAAGCTTTTCGAATGGAACGCAGGATTTTTGAATCTTGAACACATCCACAAATTTCATTATTAATACAACATTTATACTGCGTGCAGTAAAAAAAACAAAACAGAAAAAAGTTAAACAGAACAAATATCTTCTGCTATAGCATCTGATTGGTCCATTTAGCGAATAACAAAAAATTAAACATGCAGAACATACGTGACAACGACAGAGGTACAGGTAAAAGCCATACTGCAGAGCTCAACTACACAGAATGAGGAAAATAATTACCATGTCAATGATGAATTTTAAGGAAAAAATAGAATTCACTGTACTTCACTACCAATCCACTGTAAAATTTTATAAATTTTCTAGTTTGTGTTTTGTCATTCTGGTGCATTACAAAATGCATGTAAAACTTTAAGACAAATGAGCAAAACGGGGACACAATTAATTGTCTTTTTGTACTACAATTCCCAACAGCAGCAGGGAGTTTCATGTTACAAATGCTCATGAACATTAATAAAAGGTTAAAAAAGTAAATTAATGAAAAACAAGCCAGTGAATAAAATGTTAGAGGCAAATGGCCTCTCAAAGTGCAATAAGGTATGGTGAAAAACTGGATTGTTGTAAAAATAAAACCATGAGAGACACTGAGGACAGAAAACCATCTCTCCCATATGTTCTCTGCTCTGTTGAAAATATAGTGCAATCAGCTGAGATGAAAAGATTGAGTCATGGATGATATAAATAGAATTAAAGAATAAACACTGATTTGCAGTGGCACATTTACATGATTCCATTGTAACTCATACTCTGGTTTGTAAATGGAGACCGATGGACCAAATGTTATGCTCATGCCATAACAAATTCCAGGAGTGTCAGTATTTCTGTTTTAATCAACATAATTACTGATATGGAATCAACATGATATAACGACAAAGGGTAGATAAATCTGCTGCACAAATATTGTCTCCTCACAAATGGTATTTATATTCCTCAAACGTGAATGTAAAAAAAAGGTCTGTGTGGCTCGAAAGATCAAGGCATTTGTACATTACTTATGCATCCCTTTTCATACAGCATACATTTTTAAATACAAGATACAAATACCAAGAGCTGGACTGATGTATGTACCAGTATATGACAGGTATTCTGCACTATTAAATTTTAACCATAATGACATGCAGCGTTCTACATTAGACTAGATGACATGTACTGTATATCCCTAAATGCCAGTCTACAGGAAATATGTATTTCATAAGTCACAAATGGACCCAAGATGCCTTTTAACACGCTAGAATACAATCACCTTGACAGATGACTTTCAGTTGACAGATGATAAATTGGCTTAGAGTGCACAGTGACCTTTGCATGACCTAATAAAAACAACAAAAATGTGTCCTTTAACATCAAAAGGTCACATTAAAGCATGTAGGTGCATGCTAGTCACAAAAAAAAAAAAAAAAAAACCACAACACACACACACACACACACACACACACACACACACACACACACACACACACACAGAGGCTCACCAGCAGTTTCCCAGAAGACCTTGCAGGATGTCAGAGGGCCGAGGGGTTCGGAAGACCGACCACTTGACGCCACGATCCTTGAAGTTGTTGCAGTTGATCTCATGCGGGCGGAGCCACTTCTTCACACGCTGTTGTACACTATCGCCCTCCGGAAAACCCACTGATCGCGGGCCAGGGGGAAAGCTGTCGTCCACAAAGTTCACTGTGTTCTGGAGGAGGAAACATCGTAACTGCCATGAGTTGTCATAGCTCTTATTCACGTCACCTTACTAATAAGACCCGTGCCATATTCACTCCGATACATGTCACACATTTCTTTTTGGATCATTCTTCTTTGGATGTAGCTCATTTTTAGGCAGAAAAAAAGTTTTGCTTTAAAGACATATCAAGGCTAACGAAAAATTTGACAGACATCTTCTGAATAGCAGTATCAAAACCTATAACACTCATGACAAGTCAGAATGAATGAAGAAATAGTTTGCGTTACTCAAAAATGAGAGTTTAGCTTTTAATATAGTGGCAATGGCACAGGCATTGATGTCTACTACAAAATGGGAAAGAATGTTACAGTGATAACTAGGTAAGTCTTTACTGGGAATGTTACTGTACTATACCTGTATATAAATAAGAGAAAAGTTGACAGTTCTTGCTATAGTGGAAGTATTTCACTGAGAACCACTTCCATGAGGGATTTGCACAGCAATAAAGGTTATGCTCATAGTTGTGTTTATTTACTGAAGTCTTATACAAACACCTCCAATATACTCCAGCTTTAAAAGTTCAGTCTCTGTTTGTAGTCCTTCAGGCTCACAATCAGTCATGAATTTAGACTCCAAGCCAAGGCAGTAGCACCTAGCTCTAGAAGTGTCCTGAAATAAGTTTCTACTAACACATCAACTGAGGGTAAATATGCCAGATCCTTGCCTCCTAAAACAAGGGAATCACTCACACACACACACACACACACACACACACACACACACACACACACACACACACACACACACACACACACACACACACACACACACACACACACACACACAGTCTGAAACCGCTTGCCCCAAGCGGGGTCGCAGCAAACCGGAGCCTAACCTGGCAACACAGGGCGCAAGGCTGGAGGGGGAGGGGACACACCCAGGACAGGATGCCAGTCCACTGCAAGGCACCTCAAGCAGGACTCAAACCCCAGACCCACTGGAGAGCAGGACCCAGTCAAACCCACTGCACCACAAGGGAACTACTGTATGTCAAAGACATGAACTACTGAGCACCCCTTCATTATTCAAGGACTGTCTTTTTAATCTTTACACATATGAGGAAATGGAATGCAGGATGACCCCCCGTTTTAAGCCTGACAGCAATGGCTTGCTTACAAGGTGAAAGCCATGCTAGGAATAACAGGATTCCGGATATCACACACACACACACACAAAAAAAAAAAAAAAAAAAAATGCACATACAAATGTGATAATCACTTGTTTTGACACTCAAAAAGTGCTTGACAGTTCCTTAAAATTTAAGCATTTTAGGGGAAAAACAAGAGCATAAAAATGAATATAAAATATTACACATATGAACACATTAGCCTCAAAGTCATCGAAAAAAAAACAGGTTGTTTAGACCATCAACCCTGTGTCTGATGCTAGCTATAGTATTATGACCACAGTTCTTGGTCAAGCACACAAAGCCACAACATGTCAGTGCCATCGATCTGCCCTCCTCCCAGACATCACATCTGCAGATGCTCCAGCCGTGTTTCATCAGCCTTGCTTCCCCTCTTGTCCACCCACAGTGTCACTGTGCCTCTGTCTACCTACACGCCACAGATACATACGACCCAAGGCGGTCTCTGCCGACAGCAGGACATCAGTTTTAACATCTTTGTTAAGGACTAATAGTGAGTCATTTACAGAAGCTTGGAAGCTGCAACAGCTTACTGCCTCAGGCTCAGCGCAGAAATCCAATGAGACAAGCTGAAGACAGAGCCTCTACAGATGCAAGAGCTTCCAGATCATAGGGGGAATGGACATTATTTACTAGAAAGAGGAAAGGAACGAAGGAGGAGGAGGAGGAAGAAGAGGCCCCACACAGTGAGAAGCGGTACATTACAGCAGATCAATATTAAAAGCAGCAGCCATTGGGGATCCTTGGCTGCTCACAGCCATCTTTATGAGTTGGCAGTCCTGTGGCTCTGATGGGAATGGACTAAATAATTCTCCCCATTGGGAGGCTGCCAGCACCAGACCATATCTTTGCTCACACAAAAGGCAGACCTGCTTGGCTAATAAATAGAACGCACTCCGGCCAGCACCCCTGCCCAGGAAGCCCAGTGAATCACGGCAGCTGTGACGCCATAATCAACCTATTGATCTTCTGACGGCAGTGCAGGAAAAATGAACTGATTTGATGGAGCACAATTACTGAATGATTTTAACGATGAAAATAAATCCTGCAACACCAATAAGGTTTAATGCGGCAAATTATCAGGCTAGAGCAAATTGCTAGTTTGGTTCAGACCAAGTTTTAAGTAAAGATGAAGGGGGGGGGGAGCTTTGCACCAAGATGTAGACAGACATTTATGCTGAAATGAAAGAACAGGATTTCACAAAGTGTACTGGGGCAGGGTATAGCAATAACCCATATTTTGTGCTGTCTTTCAACTGCATAGGGAAGCTCAAGGCCAGGTCATGATCTCTGCACCTCTGTACAGGTGGTGTACTCTGTCCAAAGTCAAAAGGAATGGTTGTCATCACAGTTCGCACATTCACCACTTTTCTCCACAAGGCACGCTTCCAGAAATGATAAGTTCAGCTTGGGGTTACTCAGCAGCAATAGAATGGGGATTTAAAGGCCCTGAGAAAAATCACCATGCCTGGAAAAGGAAAAAGTACCTGACACCATGAAGTGCCCTTGTCTTAGCAGGTGGGGGGGGGAGGAGGAGGAGGAGGAAGGGGGAGGAGGAAAAAAAAAAAAAAAAAAAAAAAAAAAAAAAAAAAAAAAAACCCACACACAACCACTCCTTTATGACCTGATGACAACCTTTCTTTTTGACTTCAGGTTTGATTTTCTGGATAACAAGGAATGCGCAAATCATTGCAATTTATTCATCTTTGAAACTTGCTAAAATGATGTGGCAAGAGCCACAAGATGCTGTTCAAAGTGGATTTGGGAAATCTAAAGAGTAACCTAGAAAAGGGAAATCTTCAAAGGGTCCTGATTACGGCTTTGGGGGACCGTCAGAGGAAATCCCATTGCACAAGCTGCCTTGTGTGTAATTGGCAGCGCGATGTAACGGTGGGATTGCTCCCTGGCTTCAGAGGCAGGCTGGCATGGGGGGGGTGAACTCCATGCAGGCAGAGCGTCTGTGATCCTCACAACGAACACAGCAGGTTGTGACCCTGCCGATGGGATGAGCCAAGGGATGCCGCGTGCTAATGAGGGACACAATTAAGAGAACAAGTACAGAAGAATGTGGGATGCCAACTGTGCGCATGGCACCAAACCCAGCACCCCATCCCTAATTTAATGCTGGGTTCCTATTCTGCATCTCTGCTGCAGATTTAATTATGTATGTTTTAAGAAACTGCATACTGGCCACTGCCCTATAAATAGCCCTCCTACACTTACCTCTCCCTGTGGAGGTCAGCACTAAGGCACAGACCTGTTCCAGTGGAAAGGTTTCATTTACCTCACACAGGAAGTAATATGTTGACTTTCCAGGTTTGTCCTACCACCCAAAAAAAGGCCAGGCAGTAGTGCTCAGGCCAACTTGCCACTACAACTGAAGCAGATAAGCGCATCTGATGTGTTTTTATGTCTTCCGCAGACGGGTCTCTTTGCTCTGGACAAACCATTTGGTCATCATATATAAAGTGGCCAGCGCCAGATCTTGTCAACACTGATTTATACATTATTTTCACACAAGCACCCACAAGCTCACTACTAACACTAAACAGAGCACTGTCAGTCTTAAAAATGATCTCTGTTGATGCTTTTATACAAAGTAACAATTTCACCCATTTATTCAGCACAGGGTATTTACGTTATTTCACTGCAGTACTTCAGGTACCCTTACTAAATGGTATCTTAAACATGGGTCCTCCTGGGACCTGAAAACTTACACCAAGAGTTACTAGCCTTTGCCGTTTAATATCTTTGGACAGGAAGTGTTGACGAAGAAATTAACTAACACACGTTCACTAGCACTGTGTTCAACATCTGCAAAATCTCGCTTGGGAAATTTCCATGTTAACCCAGAGTGAGAAGGACAGGCTGTTCAAATTACGCCCCTTCCTGTGCCCCCCAAGTACAAAAGTGTGTCCTAACCAGCAGTCTCTCTCAAAGGCTTCCACTGGAGGTCAGGACCACAGGCCTTCAGGGCTGGATATGTGGGTCTGCTCGTGTGCTAGGCCTTAATTACGAAACAGTAATTGGGTTCTTCTTCAGTAACAGGGCATAATTAATTCTCCCGTATTCACATTAATGCCAGTTAAGGAAATTTCATTGTCTCCAGAAAGAGACCACCATCATTACTGTAATAAAATCTAAGTCTCTGGCAGCAAGTACAATGACAAAAAAAAAAAAAAATTTTTTGAAACCTCAAATAAATTGGAAGATTTGGCTCTGGAACTGTCCTGTGATAGATTATGGGAACTCAAAAGATGGTCTAATCATATAAGTGAGAATCAGATAAGGAACTTTCTTGATTAATGCCATTTCATTCCATAAGTATCAAGTATGTCACAATGTCACTGCCCAAAATCCTTTTCCCCGATTATGTAAAAATGAAAAACAAACATAACACAAATGTATGAGTTTTGTTAATAGTTTTAAAGTACAAACTGAACATTAAGGCAAGGACAGAATAAACATAGCAAAGACTTCCATCTCTAATATATTTTACAGTTACTATGATTACTGTAGTATTAATGTTATTTTCAGTTCTTCAATTCTGAACAGCTAGTTTTTTCTTTTTTTTTTTTTTTTTAAATTAAGCAATGAAGTGCCTCCCTCAAAGGGCTGAGCAGTAATGCTGAAACTAAACTGGTAACCTTTTGGTTACACAGCTGTACCATTAGTTCCTATGCTACCTTCTAAAGCTTTTTCAATCAACATTTTCTGGCAACATTTCAGTTTATTTGAACCTTGCTAAGGTTAGAGATCCTGGAAATCACTACTGGTTTCCATCTTGAATGCAACACTTATTAACATCATGTCCCAAACGTCTCTAGGGGTTCACTTGTAAATTGTCACAGACCCTACGCTGAGGACCTGATTTCAGTGCCTGCTGGCCCGCAAAAGCGGCTGTAGCATGCCGAGGTGGCCCATGGAGGGGGTGGAGACGGGGGCAAAGCAGCCACAGCTGGGGCTGATTTCGCTCCGTATTTCTTCCCCGGTGCACAGCAGTAGAGAGAACAGACCGAAGAGAACGAGACAGGTGAACCCGAACCCTGAGATGACGCCTGCGTCCCGACCGACCCGACTCTCCCAGCCCTCCTGACCAGCACAAAGCCTCTCCCTACCTGTTCCCTGGTCCCTCTTTCCTGTCTCCTTCCTTCTCCCCTGTCTAAGGGCAAATAAAAGCCCACTGCAACGGGCAACTGCATCTCCTGTCTCCTGCCTCGTCTCTTACAGCGGCCTTCTTTAATGCAGACATATCAGCGTTCTCTGGAGTAACATCACCCTTGTTTGTCACACGAACACCAGTGGTGCCCTATAATGGCTGAGAGAAACAAAGGACTGTCAGTCGATATTATCCAGCCCATTACAATGGCTACCTGACCGCACGGCCAAACATCTCCTTGTGTCAAAGACGACCACAACATCTGCACTCCTCAGACTGACATTTTACATGAACACGATGCTTGGAACAGGCAAGGAAAAGAAAATCAATCAATCAATCAATCAATCTAGATCAACCGATAAGCAGCCGTGTCAGTCTCTGTATGCAGCACTGCTAGCATATGGGCCTGACCCTCAAGCGAGTGATGAGGAGGAAGCTCCAGCAGCTCTGAGGTTAATTTTCCCAGCACCCGGTCTCAATAAACAGTCTGTCTGGTGACTGAACGATGAGCAGGACCTGTGGAATTCGGCCGGCTGCCACCAAGAGTGTCTGATTCATCCCCGATTCTCTACTAGTTGAGGATGGCAGAGTCAGTGCAGCAGTCTGATTAGAGATTATTTTAGGGACAACACAGAAATGAGCACTTAGCCACCACCACTTTATAAATAAACTCATTAATGAACTGCATAAAATCCATCAGCAGCTACTGACAGCATGGCCAATTACCCAAACATGTGGGCACAGAACGGAGACACCGACATTGCGGTTGACGGCCCAGTTGGGAAAATGTGTCACAGCCTTGATGCATCTCTGCATTTGGGTTTTTGTCACTCCTTCAGGTTTTTATAGAATCGCTGATGCTTGCCAATGCTTATGGTTTAGCGAAATGCAGTATAGATATTTTGTAGGCTCAGATTTACTTCATGGTATTCTACATGTTTTACATATAATTCTTACTGTGCTGTAAATGATTTGCCAAGGCTTAGGTTTAGCTCACAATGTCGCAGATGGTTTGCAAAGGTTTAGATTCAGCTCACTGATTTGTAGATGGCTTGAAAGCACTTACATTCAGCTCATCATACTGTTGATGGTTTGTTCAGACACTGACTAAGCTCAGTGTACTGTTAATGTTTTCTATAAGATGCTGGATAAGCTCCCTGTACTGCAGATATTTTGTTCAGATGTTCATTAAGCTTCTTGTACTGTGTTTTATCACAGGTTTATCTGGAAACGCTTCAACTGTTTTTCACATCCAGATGAACTGTCTGATCTTTGTGATTCAGTGATCCTGAACAAAAACTCAGACATGTACAGTAACAACAGTCAGAGGAAGAAAACAGGTCATACACATGACATGCTAAACAGTACCTAACCTTTAACAAAATGCTTTTTAAATTGTAACGTTTTAAATATATGGCTCTATTTTTCTTGCTAAGTGGTATGAACATTCAACCTAAGGGAGAATGAAGTCATGAAACGGAGGAGGAAAAAAAAAAAAAAAAAAAAAAAAAAAAAAAAAGAGACCCAGTTCTACGTGACCTGAAAAACCTTTCCTACGCCGACCTGGAGAAGCATGAAAACCTTCCAAAATAGAAGACATAGCAAGGATGCTCCTGATGTTATTCAGCTATCATCATCATCATCATCATCATGGATATACTGTGGAAATACTAAAGGGCACTGTGGGGTGGGGCAACATTTCCATTTCACTGGTCAATGTATGGGTCTGCCTTCCGTGCTGACATGTAACCCTACCTCTCTGCAGAAGCTGACGATGTTCTCCCAGAGCTCCTTGGCCTCCCCCTCATCAGTCCGTCTGCGTGCCTCGACGTGCATGCTCTCACGCCTTTTGAGGGGCTTGGTCCCCTTGCGCAAGGTAAAGTATTGTTGTGGTGTATGGCAAGCAGCGCAGTGCTTAGCCTTCAGATCATTAAGCAGCGTGCAGGCTGGACATGCCCAATGGCCCGGCTTCTCACAGAGGGAGGGTGATGGAAAGACCTTGGCCTGCTTACGACTGCCTCCTTTAGTCCCAAAGCTACCAGCGCAGGAGCAGGGCACTGGGAGGCCACAGTGGAGGCAGCGGGAAGAGGAGTCCTGGAAGCCGTGCAGTTTGGAGGAGCCACAGGCACTGCACTGGGGTGCACTAGTGGGGTTGCGCAGTGTGCACTTCGAGCAGGACCAGGTGCTAAAGTCTGGGCTGGAGGGGCTAGCTGGTGTGAAGCGTACCGACTCTCCCACCAGGTCAATGAGGTCCCCCCGAGATGAGCGGCATGACTCGCATTTGGATGAACCAGTCGGGTTGGGCAAGGAGCAGCTGGGGCACTTCCAGGAAGGGGGTGGGGTAAGTGGTAAAGGTAAGGGGAGGGATGAATCCTCTTCCTCCAAAATGCTGAGACGCTTGCTGGGGAATGGCTCCTGTGGTTGGGGTTGCGACTGCTTGGGCTTGGAGAGACGCAGAGGACAGGTGGTGGGGGTGCCAGCAGTACAGGGAGAAGTGGGGCTGGGAGCTGGATTTGGGGGACGTCCCGGGGGAGGAACCTCTCTGCGACTGCGTGGCACTGGGTTGTTCTGCAGGGAGGAGAGAGAACTAAAGGGGCCAGTTGGAGGTTGAGAGGAGATGTGAGGGGGCTCCTGAGGTTCCGAGGGGGTAGGGGGCAAGTCATCAGTTAAGTCAATCAGAAGAGGGGCCACTCCACTGGGGTGAACTGGAAATCCCACCACTGGTGTACGGACCTCTGGAACCACCAGTGCCTCAGGGGGAATTTTAGGCAGGGAAAGCTTGCGGGGACCCCCGCAGGCAGAGCAGGAGAGGGCCACAGGTGTATTGTGGAGGGTGCATCTTGGGCATGCCCAGCCAGATTGCTTATCTGTGGAGTGGTCCTCCCCGTTGCTCTCCGAACGCCGAAGCTCCTCCTTGGGAGGTTGCTGGCCACGGATATCCGTGTTTACAGCCAAAGTAGTAACTGAGGGAACACTGGGCACAGGGGGCTCAGGCGGGGGTGGCAGAGGCCCATTGGCTATGGGTGTGCTGGGAGAGGGTCCAAAACCACAAACAGAGCAGGCTCCAGAGCCCTGGGGGTTGTTGAGTGTGCAGCGGGGGCAGGACCAACGCTGTTCCTCTGTGCTGCTTAGCCGCAGGATCTGGTTCAGGTCAGGCTTTTGGCGTGGTGCCTCACAGATGGAGCAGCGGGGGGCACCACCTGTGTTCAAGAAGGTGCAGCGGCCGCATGACCACTCGCCTCCCCGCACTGCCGTCGCCATGGAGCCAGGGGAATGAGAGTGACTGCCGGATAGAGAGAGTGAGCAAGAGAGAAGCACAGAGATTAGCAATGCTGTACTCAAATGAATCTTCCACCTAAGGGCATTCAAAGCAAGGAAATCCATACACAATGTCCCAGTGAGGAGCATAAGACTGACTGTAGCAGCCGGGGAGAATAAAAGCCAGTGCGAAAGTTTAGGCAACAGCAGAAACAGAAGGGTACCAGCATGTATAAAACATCACACCCTTCAACCTTGTAAGTATCCACTTCACAAATGTTCTGCCTTTGCTTTCTAGCAGTCCTGACAAACACAGCCTCAGAAAAAAGTGTTATAGCTGCACACCGTTTGCACTGAGCTCAGCTCACAGGTACTCCTACACTGTATTTGAGAAACAGTTAAGAGCTGATCGCTTAATGGGGAAAGCACTTGGAATGCTTGAGCATCTAATTAAAGGCACTACAAAAGTGTCATCACTCAAGCCATTCATGTGTAAAGCTCAGCTATCTGTGTTAGGCAGAGCTTAGTGAATCATAATTTTTCCAAAAATATTCAGTAGTAGCTTAAACCAGTGCTACACTGACACTTTAGCCTGCGAGCATCTGCTGTGTGCATTAAACATGTTAAAGGCCAATGGAATGCTGGCACGCATTTGTTTGCTGCGAATGGTGTTCTGGGGTCCATAAGGCCTGGTGGAAAACGCTCCCTGCGAGGCTCTGGGACACTGCCTCCCTGTGGACATCAAGCTTCTGCAAGCCTGAAGAAAGTGTGTCACTGGCCCAAATAACCACTTTCTCTTCTTGCAGGGAAAGAGCTCTGGGGTCGGAGCAAAAAAAAAAAAAAAAAAAAAAAAACAGGCCAACAGCATTTTTAAAAGGGCAACTGTAAAACGCAATTTTTTATTTATTTATTTATTTATTTTTGAAGGGGGGGGGGGGGGGGGGGGGAGAAAGGCAATGCTGGTGTTAAATCAATGTCAGCCTTAGCCTCTTCCTATTTCAAGGCCACCCTACAGCATGAGTGGGGCCTAGTTACAACGACAGGCCAGACAGAATGCATGACTTCTGTACAGGTTTGAGTCACACCCATACATTAGTTCCCCATTTGTCCCTGGCTTGCTAATTGCACTTAGTTCAGCTCCATTAAGCATGTTCAGACTCCAGCACAGTCAGGCTCTTCCAGATGAGGACTCCAGGAACACATTTCCCTGTGGTCACAGAGCTAAAGGAGGATATTTCACTATGTTTTGCAGTGTGTAGGAACTATAAATAGGGGGAGCCCTTTCTTGAAATGACAAGTTATAGAAGACAACAGAGAACAGCTATTCATTGTATGCCATAACATCTTGTCTCCAACAGTGTGCAGAGGGGAAAAAGTTATTCTGCTTCCTCTCGGGGGCTATTAAGGTATAGCTCTACCTGTTAGACCTCAAATGCAGACATTAATAACACCCTGCCCAAAATGTACTGAACAGATAGATATCCATGCATTCACAGAGGCTTACAAAGATAGCCCCCTTGTCAGTAAAAATGCAAGATTGAAGCGGTAGACCTGTCATCGTTAGGGACCGCCTCACTCACCAAGTGAATGTGATGCAAAAACAAATGTTCAAAGCCTACGTGATTTCACACCTCTATGGAATCGTGCACAGATGCTCTGCTTCGACGCAAGAGGAAAATAAAGAAAATCTCTCATTAAACAAACAGTGGTGCTTCATACACAGAGCCAATCCAGTGTTAAAAGGGTTTGTCAGAAAGAATAAGCCCAGACCAGTAGAAGCAATGATATTGATTCCAGCCGGTCACTGGCAATTTCCCAGTTTTGTCAGACAATGACCAAACTGACATCAGCAGGCCCATTTTCCATCATAGCCTAAGAACCAAAAGGAGACATGAAGGTACCCATTTGGACTCTGCTGCACAGCAGAAGCCTCTCAAGAATTTTCCACTGAGCTCAGCAGTCATAGGACAAGGCTTTAGTTGCTTGAGCCATAAGGCTTCTCAGTAGTCCCAAGCACCACTTTTTCTTCTACAAGGCCTCCTCCTACCTGCTGCTCTGTGGGCCACCTCATGAGCAACCCCCCTCACTTTGAGGCAAGGCCAGGCAACCAGAGGAAGGGGACTCTGAAGTCCCAACTGACAGACTTCCACATTCAACACTTTGGTTTCAGATCTACGGTCAACACTATGGGCCAGTTTCACTAACAGTTCTGTGAGACATTTGGGCTTTGTTTAACAATCATTAGCACCATCATCCTCTGGCTGGCAGATGGCCCAGAACCCTGGCTGCTATGCTATTACTGTTCACCACTAGAGGCAGTGAGTGTTTTCTACTGCTCCAATCCTACTGCCAAGGTATGAATACTGAACCAAAATCACAAATGCCAGAGGATTTTCACTTCTACTTTGCATGTTCTGGACACCTTTCACTCTGTACTGGCATTCTAGCTGTACTACTTGCACTCGTTCAAGGTGAGTCTGCTACATGAACAACAGAAAGCATTGCTGGAGGCAATGTTAAACGAAGAATCTCAAGGTCTTACAATGCCTTCTATTCAGATATACTGTGCTAATGGTCTCCTGTCTGGGGAGAACACTTGTGCTTGCATAACATACGACACCTATAACAAGCTGCCTTGTGTTTAAAATCCATCCCTACATTGACAATTAAAACATCCCACAGGGAGCTGGTTGCCCCTTATTTCTTTTAGGCATTCTTGCAGTTTGATTCAAGTGTCAGCCTCAATCTTTCTGCTACAGGTTTGATGCAGCACTCCCAGGCTCCACCCTGGACAGTAACTGCTCATTAATAATGCAAGAAATCAATGCAGCAACGGGCAGCAGGGGTATGACAAAACTGACTGGGGACAAACCACAGGCTGGTAAGCATCTCTGCCTACTATGCAGAAGAAAAAGGCATCCAGTCATGGTGTGTCTGGCTCAATGCAGCAAATTCAGACCAAGGACAGTGACACTCGGTTACACTAAAGATTGTGTGTGAGATGAAGCCAACTGAAGTTTTTGAGCATTTATGTAAATTTCATTTCAGACAAGTTCATGAGTTCCATATGTGAAAACAGAAAAGAACCAACAAGAAACTGCAGATTTCAAAGGTAGACTTCTAGTGAAACTGATCAGGATTCATCTATTCTGAGTTTTATGCATCTACTCCTGCGATGAACGTCGGTGCATAAAGTGGAAAGAAACAAAACCAAGTTTACTTAAAAATACCATGTCTGCAGCTATGTCTTTCTCCTAATGTAATGCACGAATTGTATTTCTCTGGGATGTATGTTGCTTTGGAGAGAAGTGTCTGCTAAAGGAATAAATGTAAACAGTGTACAGGTTATGTGGTCATTTTAAGCAGGGCGTTATGAATGCGTAAATTTCACTTCATCCTGAAATACTTTCTAGTAAAAGCATCCCTCAGTTTAGTACATTTGCCAAAAGTGGGGGAAAAGGGAAGGAAAAAAAAAAAAAAGTCTAAACAAGTGCCATGAGATTTCAGCTCAAGTTATGACAAAGCTTTCGATTAAAGAATCACTAGTAGCTTCTCTTCCAATAGATGTTAAACCTCTTGACGTATGATCAGATTATGAAACACATGGAAGTTAAATTATTTAGTCAGAGCCTAAATTAATTTTATCACACCATATCACTCCCAAGCTTAATATTAAAGAAAAGCTGCTTGCATGAATGCAGTTTCAGGCTTCATTTAAGTCTCTAATCATATTTTACTGGCTCAGTCTGGACATATGGGCCATTTTTGCAGATCACTGCTTCCCCCTAAATTTATACATTACGTATGCTAGTAAATGATGCATCTGATGCAAAGTACCACTTCTCCAACTGTTCAAGTTTGTAGTCACCTTCTTTTCCCCCATAGAGATTACACAGCTTCAGAAGTAACAAAAAGAAAAGAGATAATAGGTTTGTTAAGTACAATGGGGACATTTTACAGTATTGGCATGGCATCACCACACTTAAATAATAGCTGGGAAAACGCAATTAGTAATTTTGATCATGCATAGTAATTCTGACAAAAAAAAAACATGCAAGTTTATAACTATGTCAAAAGGGAAGGCTTCCTGCAAATGCAGTAAAAAGGCTAGCAACTGGCACAGAGTCTGGCCATGTTCCTGGAAGCATTCATCATATTCCTATTACTGGACGTCTGGGACTAACATAAAATGGGATGTGTGAACTGTGGTTGTTGAGTCAACGCAAGTAGGAAGTCTGAAGTATGTCACTTTGAGGGTAAGAATGGCCTTAGACCAATTCACATCTAAAACCAAGTTCTCAAAGACAAAATAAGACAATTACAACTTGAGTTTCTACATGAAGCTGTCTGAAAAAAGGACAAGAAATATGCTGATGTGAATTCCAGCAGAGTTTCTGCCTGAGCTTTAAGCCCAATGCATGCTGACAGCAAAGAGACCTAATAGCAGTAAAAGAAATAGCAAATATATTTAAAAAAAAAAAAAAAAAGCTACTGAAAAGTTGAGACGGAATAATGTTAGGGTTAAGGTGGTGGGAATTTTATACCTGGTCTAATTCACATTTCAGATGTAGAAGTTATAGTATCAAGACTTACACATACCAGCCAAAACCATAAGTACACCTACAGATAACTTTGTGAGGCATTCAGTTACATTTCAGCAAGAAATCAGCTGACATGTCTTCTCAGCATCCTGTGCAGCACTTCCCAAAGGTGTAGGGCAGTTGTGGGTTTTTTTTTTTTTGGCTTTGACTCTGTTTATCTTATACTATTATTACCCAGACTAACAAGGCATACTGAAAGTCTCAACTGGTATTATACATACAAAGAGAATATGGCCTCTCAGAGGCACTGTCACGCAACACAGCAAAATCTGGCAAATGTTCAGTAGGTTAGTTACATTACAGTTATTTATTTTAGTTATGTCTTAAGGGGGGCGCAGTGGCGCAGCAGGTTTCGCCTGTGCCTGCTCTCTGGTGGGTCTAGGGTTGGAGTCCTGCTTGGGGTGCCTTGAGATGGACTGGTGTCCTATCCTGGGTGTGTCCCCTCCCCTGCCTTGTGCACTGTGTTGCCAGGTTAGGTTTTGGCTTGTCGCAACCCCGCTAGGGACGAGCGGTTTCAGTCAGTGTGTGTGCAAGTTATGTCCTATGACTGCTGAGCTCAGTGGAAAATATTTATTTATGTAGGTGTGAGAAAGTGACACATGTGACAACTTGACCACAATGATCAAAAATTAAATGAATTACATCTAGGGCTGGAAGCTAAGAATCACCTTGACCTTATAACAGTCCACAGCAAGCAATTAAAATAAAAGAAATAAAGGGATTTAGTAACTTCCATGTCTAAACTTTTATGCTTAACAAAACAGACTAGACATAGGAACACTATCGGTTTACATCAAAGGAATAACTTGGCTGTTATTACATTGGCTTAATCATTTGTGTCAATAAATATTCACCTGTACAAATGAACAAGGTGTAAAGATTCAAACAATCTATGTGTACTAAATAAATGATAAGGTACACATTACAGAAATCACTGCAGTACTGAAAGGAACCATACCATAGCATTGTTCACAGCAGTGTGAGCTGGCCCAGTATCATCTAAGGAGACTGCATTGTAAGCCCCATCATAGAGAAAAGTGGACTGTCAGAAGTGCTGGAATCCCTCACTTCAAAAATGCATCACAATACGCTGTTGCTTCGTCAAGTCTTATGAAACTGCCTCAAAGGCCAATGTTGAGCAAGGGCTTCTTTGTTTTTTGGCAGCTGAGGGAAAACTAACATTCTGCCAAGTGCATGACTGAAAATAAGAGAAAAGCGGCAAGGAAAGTTCAGATTTAATATATTCAACATACCTGGCAGAAAATTACTCTGGAGAATATCCATAAAATAATAATTCTCTGAGCTTTACTGAAGCTTTTTCTTTTCCAGTAGCAGATTATCCTAAATTATTAATTTGATTAGCATATGCTTTTGTCCATAGCAATTTAAAATGCTTAAAAGTCCACACATTCATACAGTCAACTCCTCAATGAAGATTACCTTTGTCAGACCAACTTTAGTGCTTCTGGTGAGGAACTCAAACTAGCAATGTCTATGGTCACATATTTTGTTAAAGCCTGAATAAAGAAACTTCCATATACCTGTCAAGACTACGGCTGTACAGTTTTCAAAGCTTACACTGTGACACGAGAAGAGTAGAGGAGGACCAAGTGGATATGTTTTGAACCAACATAGCAGTGGATGCTGTCAGGCTGGAACCTTGGGAACTGTACACCGTGCACATTGGTGAAAACAGCACTTGCTGGGTCTCTCAACCAAAGAACTGCTTGGGGTTGCCGTTGCCCATCGATGGTCTTGCCATCTGCATAAGTAGTTCAAGGGTTCAACTACTCCCCATTTCCTTTCCTACTTCACACTATGAATCAGCATGAGAACACATTATGAATATGGAATGCATAGGCTACACAGTCAAGCACTTTCCTCTGTGCGCTGTACCATGACAGCAAGAAAAATCCACATGCTTTTTAAATCAGCTTACATACAAGCCTGATGCTAAAATTCTCCTAGGGCCAGAAAAATCTGCATATCAGAAATATTACTCAGTAAATAATCCCAAGGAGTGGCACCTTTTCCCCCAGTTGTGTTGTTAATGACCTGCCGTCTCAGTTTTAACAAAAGTATGTGAGCCACACTAAGAAAATCTGACAAAAAAAACTATGTTTGACAAAATATTCCTGGGTCTCATTTCATATGTCTTTGCTGCTTCTAACCTCAAGTCTCTACAGGGGTACCACTCTTTTCACCGCTATAACTTCAGCAAAAAACCACGACTAGTAGCAGCACCACACACACACACACACACACACGTCACAGTTCATTAATTATAATGTAATTAGTTGCATACAGAAACCTATTTCACAAAATAGGAACTGCATAAATACTGGTTTTTCACTGATTGTTCCGAGGCCACTGGGGTCCCACTGCTTGGCTTACCCAGGCACTGTGTTGGTTTTGAGGGGAGAGTGCTGCCCAACATGGGACAGGAGCCCATATTTGGGATTAGTGCCAGAAAAGAGCAACAGTCTGCTTATCAGTGTGCCAGCACTCCAGACTGCCAGAAATGAAGTGGCGTAAAATCCTTTCATTCTAAAGCTACCTCAGTGTGAGAGCACTACAGACTAAACTTAGTATACAACCAACTCAGACAATGATCAAGAAGGTCCACTACAGACCAGCCTTTAGCACGGTTACCTGTTGATTCACTGCTCCTGCACTACATTCTTGGTTATACTTGCTGGTAATGTGAAATAAGAACGTTGTCATCAATGATAACCCAAATAAACACACATTTTATTGTCATGTAACTGAAAATGGAAGATAAAAATGAGTATTTAGGGAGGCACTATACACACACACACACACACACACACACACAGTTCCCATTATTTTCAAGAGAATATTTAACACCATGAATCTTACTGGAAGCATCAATGATTAACCACATGAAACATTTAAAGCTACACTGTTCAATTTTAAACACTATGCATATTCACAGAAATTCTAAAAATACAAATGAGGCAAAAGACATTGACAAAACTTACCCTGTTCGGCTCAGATCATGAAAGCAATCGGATGAAATAAGCCAAAAACAAAACAAGTCTCTATTCTTCATTTCAAAAACAAGGCTGTCAAGAAATTGATAGTCTCTGAAGCTGCTTAATTGAAGGACTGCAATGTTTTTTGCAAAAGTATTGGCCCGTCATTTAATTTAGATAAAAACAAGTTTCAGAGTGGAAAACAGCAGGTCATTGACTACAACAGCCCTTGGAATCCCTGAAGAACAACAGTACCTTTTATGGAACAAAAAGGGCAATCATGAAATTAGGACAATAAAGACATTCAGAAAGAGCTGTAGATACAGTGCAGAGGGTAAGCACATTCACCCAATAAACCGAACTATAAATAATCCACATCTTACTGCTTCTTAATTCAAATACTGAATATTAGCATCCTTGCATTCATACTGCTGTGCATAATTGCAAAAGACCCCTTGCAAGCAGCCTTGGAAAGGTATGAATGTTATATGTAAATAAGCAGAGGAATCACTAGCATAAAAATAATTAACCAGACTGGTAAACTGGAGGAAAAAAAAAAAAAGAAAAAAAAAATTCTTTACTGAAGTCTGGTTCTCAGCACAACTTTCTGTAGTACCCTTGAGCAGACTACTAAATTTTATGCCCTTAATACATATGATGCTTCAAACAAAATCACCTGCTAAATAAAAAAATGCAAATGTGAACATCTGGTCAAAAATTCTGTTTGTCCACATGCTTCCTAGTCCATCAGCAAAACAGTGACTCATTGCATGGTTCTTACAAAAAAAGCTTAAAGAGCCACCTCTGTCTCCAGCAGGTACTGTATTCTGGCACCGGTATGACTCACTTATCTAGGCAGCTCTGCTCTGGCAATGTAAAAAGGCCCAAACATCTTACCGCATCTCCCACATCTGGCTTTCCCTCATTTTGCACCTTGGTGTTGCAGATGGAGAAAGATTAATCTTTTATCCCCGGTAAGGGGTATCATATTTTGTGAGAACTGCTGAGAGCAAACGGTGCTCAGGTCTACTGCTGCTGCCATGGAACTGAAACCATGAGGCTGGACTTTCTCAGCTTATTAGATAGGGGAGTGCTGATGGAAAATGTCAAGTTACCTCCTATGTGTGTAATATGTTCTAATGCAATGCTCCATTTTTCTCCTCTTGCCAGCACCTGCTGTAATTATTTCAAACTGCTCCTAAAACCCCCAAGTACCCAGGGAGCTAAACATGGGGTTAGTGCAGTATTACTGCCACCTCTGAGTTACCTGTACTCTACACCAAAGAGCAACTTTCATTGCTTCTGATAAAACAGCTTGATATATGGCCTTTAGTCCATGGTGGAGGGGGGGGGGGAAATCAAAGTGGAATGGAGATGCAATCACATCATGGCAGACGATCATGAGAAAAGCAGAACATGCTTTTCCTCTCTCCATATCCCAGGTCTACATTTGCAGAACATCTTGATCTCCGAAGCTGTAAAAACTCAGCAGAGAGGCCGTGACAGGCCTGTTTCTAAGCTGACATCTTAAGATAACAGCCTGACACAGCAACCACCTCCTGCCACCCAAAGAGGGAAAACAAGTGGCCTTTTGATTTCCCCTGCCCTGCACTGGTCTGGACAGGCACCAAAGCTATGCAAATGGAGGGACATTTAATGTAACACTGACTCACATAGAGCTGACATTGCCATCTTCATTTGTCATTACAACAGGTGCTTCGAACCCCAACCACCACCCTGTTTTCAACTTTTTTCTCTTTTGGAGTTTTGTTTCTTCCCGTTCTACACGTTACCAGCTTGACACGCACAAACCTCTTCCGTTTTTCCCGTGTCCTTCACAGCAACAATTCAAGACAGCATGTATGTGCATACACGTGGGTGTTGCATGTAAAATAATTTTGGTCCAAGTCACAATGAACAACTAAAACTTTATATTAGAATTTGGTTTGAGTGATCATTTGTGTAAAAATCTTGCGCACAAAATTATCCAGCCCTTTCTGCATTGCAGTAGAGTTGCTGTGTAACTACTTTATGTTACTATTTCTGCTGGCTACTGACAGTCAATGTGCAAACATGCAGGGTCGCATGTGGTGCACAGACTAATCCAGGTGAGAGGCAGGTGGCCCCTCCAGCATTTGCTTGGCCTAACCAAACCACTGGTGCTCCTTACAGTCAGCATCTGTAAACCTGAGCTACCAGACCAGTTTGAAACAGTTTGATCCCATTGTGACCTACATCTCAATGTTAAAGAGATTGCCATGGCAACCACAGAGGGTGGGGGAACAGCAAGCTAATTAGTTACAGGGCCAAGATGCACTGGAAGTGGGAGAAAAGTAGCAGGACAAGGATTTTGTGATAGCACCCTGGAAACAGCCTTCTCTTGACCTAGCTTACAAAAAAAAAAAAAAAAAGTCAAGGAAATTGTGACTCAGAGTAAGAATATTAGATATGTGTAAAAACACAATCTTGCTGTGTAAAGAATATGAAAAACAGATAGTTAAAAGCACAGCATTAGACCTGAGTAGCTTATCCTAGACAGAGAGATTGTATGAATGATGGCAACTATCATTGCATTCAGTAACATTTGGGGGGAGGGTAAAAAAAAAAGTTTGAAAAGAAAATCTCAATACACTAAAAGACTAATGGGAGTATTTTTTTTGCCCACAAGTAATCTAATGCTAAACATCACTACTGTAAATGGCAAAGGCAGCGTACCTACAACTCCTTCCATATTTGGACTGCAGTAAATCTTCAGTTTTCAAACCTCCAATATCCAACAGCATTGTTTACAATATCTACAGTAAACAAGACCAATTAACACTGCAAAATGGATATACCCACCAACTATGATAAAATTAATATATAATCCTGTGTGACACAGTTAATCGTGTAAAGAGGAGACAAGGATGCAGTGAATTTCCCTTTAGCAACAGTGGTTTAGCGGGAACACTAGGACAACATGCCCTTCACTGGGAGCTTCAACACTTTTGTGAAACTGACCTTAGGGTTCCTGGATGAAAAATGGACACCGGGAATAAATCGATATGTTCAATAATTGTAAAAAGGGAGGAATTACGACTGGTAGTTTGGCTAACATCACCACTGCACTACTCACAGATCTACTGTAAGCTCCTTCAAAAGTGACACGGAAAACATTTCCTTCTAATTGCAGCTAGAGCAACCAAGCTTACTGTGCTGATATATGACAATCTTTCAAAGATGTAAAAAAAAAAAAAAAAAAAAAAGGCATATTTTTGCTGTGACAAAGAAGCATATCCTTTTGCTTTACAAAAAAGCAATTCTACCAGGAGATATAACTTATGAAATCATGTGATATGTCTGCATTAAAACAATTTCTCCTTTACGTTTTAATGAACACTGCGTGGATTTCAGTGGCATTTGGGATATACACAAAATTCACCCAACTGTCAGGCCATTGTAATTAAATTTTGTACTATTAAAGTGCATACGTTATAGTTTTAATGGATTAGCAGTCAAGTTAGTGAAACAGTAATTCAACAGAAGCAGAATCACATTTTAAAGATTACCATTTTCTTTTCCCCTAAATTTGCTGTGATTTACACGCCATATACAAGACTTTCATGAAGTAACTTTTTATGTTACACACATATACACTGTTGGACTTCAAGGTATAGATGGCGGAGGGTTCAAGTGTTTGAAAAAATAAAATGCATAGATATTATGTACTAAGGTGTTTCATAAAAATTAATGCTTTTGTCTCATCTTAAGAAATCTACATTAAAGTAGATTTTTCAGGGCCACTCCAATTAGCCCATTTTTTTTTTTTTTTTTTTAAAAAAAGCACATTTTTTGCTATTTTTCCTGTGTATTTAAGTTTCTTTATTTTGACTTGCAGAAATGCAAATACATTGTGATAGTGGTTTAAACAATCCCATTTTTGATGTTTAACATTTCATTTTAATAATATAATATGCTATTTTAGAGCATGAACAAAAAAGGCGGAAGGATGGACAGCCAAAGGCTGCATTTCATGCTATGTGTTCCGTGTACTTTTGTCTATTGTAAAAGTTCATTAGAATTACCACCTGCCAATACACGAGTGAAATTTCCACAGGAGTGTTGTCCAGGATGGATGAACAACAAGCCTGAGAGAGGCTGCCTGCAATCTGCCGAATGTTACAGTATCCAGAGATCAGAGATAAGGGAGGATTGAATGCTTGTAAACAAACATGACAAAATGTGCAGATGGGTTAGTGTTCATGCATTATATGGCTGTTGTAGAGGTGATGCCCTTGTCACTCTGTGCTTACTTTTCCTATTATTCAGACTAATTACCTAGAGACTAGGTCTGAATTTACCCGCTCAGTAGCTGTGTGCCAGAAAAAGAAAGCAAGGCAGAATCTGTGTCATTATTATATTTAAACATTTAATTTTAAACAGTTTCAATCCATTCCCAGATGTCTAAAGCACTGTCAGATGAAAGAAGTGAACAGTAATTAACTTATATTATGTACTATAAATAATATTCACATTAAATCCTTTACTTGAGACTGATTCACATTGAGTCATTAGCCATTGAAAATGCAGCAGAATTTCCTTCTATGTGTACCCAAATTGTAACCGGCCTCTTTTTCTGCTGAACACTTAAAGGGAAACACCTCTGCGAAGCTTACGCTACAGTGGGCAGTACCAGCATGAGACATCACTAAGAGCACCAAGCCCAGTTGTACAAGTGGAGACTCCATGTCTGGATACAAGAAGCTTTACCAGATGAAGAAGCAGAAATGTGCACACTTCTTAAATATTTTACAGGTCTGTAACCACACCACTTGCCAGTCACTTCTCAGTCTCAACTCCCTTCCCCTGCTCCACACACTTTCTTCTGCCCCCCCCCCCCCCCCCTTTTCATTTTTTTTTTTGTACTTTGTGATATTTTTACTTAAGACTACAACAGTAATAAAATTCATTAAAGCAGACATTTTTACATAGCAAACATTTAAACTGCAAATGCAGATTTTCAAGAGGACATCCCAAGTGAAAATGAAGATCACCTCTAAGAAGATTTATCCCTTACAAAATATTTTACAAAAAAATTTGATACTTGGCTACAGCTAATCAGTTATCTTATGCAGGAGATATATACTGTGGGTGTAAAACTTGCTTGTGTGATTTTTACAATGGGGTAGCACTTACATAATGCAAGTCCTCCTTTATTGCTCTTGCAGTTGTAACCAAGTTACCTTCTCTACATGGCATGATTAGGAAGTGCAACTGAGGGGATTGGGAGCAAGGCTTGCCTAACCAGAAGCCAAAGAGTGGTACAGGAGCCCACAGATGCTCATTAGTGTGTGCAACAGCACTGAGTCAGCCTGGTTCTGTTAAAGTGTGTAGGGGGAACAATAAAAGCTTACTTTTTGTATTTGCTGTAGACAAAACTATACAGACACACCATTTATTTTTCAACTGCAAAAACATTTTCTAGGTTTAAGTGTAAGGTAAATTCCAGAGGAAAAACAAATCATAGCTTCAGGAAATGCTACACCTATCAAACAAGTAACACTGCAAAATCGCAAGCCTTTAAACTCATTCTAGCCAAGCTAGAACCTATGATATAGTTAATGTGATGATTTGGCATTGCAGGGTAAGTTAGGGGTGGCTGAATGGCTCTGTGGCTCCCATGGTAGCAGAGTGCATGACCTCCTTCAAGCAGGACCCCTTAATAAACCCTTTTCTAGCCCACTGAGGGACTGTGCCCATTACAGTGAAGATCAATAGTGTGTGTTTCCAGTGAGGACAGAAACCAAGGCCATGGGGAAACCAGACACTGGGGTGAGTATACAGTGAGGTCCTTTTTTCCGCATTCGAACAAACAATACGGCCGAGAAACACACAAACACACACACACACACACACACACAGAATTACGGAGGGTGCAATAACGTCATGCTCATTATAAAGTCTGCAGAAAAGCTAAATACTCCTGGCATTCCCAAGACACTGTGCTACAGCAACACAATGACATTTAAAGTAAGTTGCAGTACATCCTCTCTGGATAGTGGTCTCTCGACCAAGCATTTTAGGCTGATTAAGCTCAGTGTGTATTAATTCTCCAATGTAAGATTGCCATCATCTACTAGCCAGAAAGATGCCCATAGCAGTGCACTGAGTGGGGTGCATTTAATGGCAAGCCAAATAGCTCATCATTTTAATGAATGCCTCAAATCGCTGTTTACAGCACATTTTATTTGAATCCTAAGGACCCCCAACCAAGTCACTGCTATAAAATTCCAGCTTTGGACACATTAATCCATAAGAAATTGCATGCAATTTTGTAAAAAGCACATTGTCTATTAATAACAACCTAGTTGTACCTAGTGGTACCAAGCATCTGAGCGTAATATAGGACACATTACTTAAGCTAAAGCAAGTGTAAATACATTGGGGCCCACAGTAGTACTGACTATCGGTCTCATATTGCAGAACACGTCTATGATAATACCAAGAGTTGTGGATGGGGTAGAGAGAACAGGCATGAATTACAGCTGAACTGCCATACTGGGTACTGTATCCTTATCAGATCCCTGTGTGCTCAGGTCAACAAGAATACCTTCACATATAAGCCCCCTAGGGTTTTGAACAGCAATCACAGAAGACAAAAGGGAGAATTACTAAGCTGTAAGTCATGCCGTGCAACTTAAATGCTCTGCACGTCTTCAAAGATCGAGAAAATTAAGTCATAATATTAAAGTCCTAAACTGCAGGGTCTGGTAATGGGTCTATAATGTGAGTAATAACTGTGTAACAGGATAACAAAAGAAGGTAGAAGGTTGGGACCAGAACTGGTATATCACTGTCAGATACAAGTCTCTCACATATGCCTTGTTTATTTCTGGAATTAATTAGAAGCTGAGCGAATTTGAAAGAAATGTGCAGAATAATAAGGCAACGCAACATTAATATAGAAATTAATCTTGAAATGTCTGACAGAGACCCAAAGCAGCTGCCTGCAAGGATATAAACATGCGCAATGCTCTTTAATGGACCGCTCTTCTCTAGGGTGGCATTTGTATGACAGATACATGACTGTATCCCAAGTCATGACACTGCATTTACACAGGCATGACGAGTAAGCTCACAGTAATTATTGTGGGTGGGGAACCCTTTTCGCTATTGTACTTACGCCAATATGCAATCAGGTTATGTAGTGGTTAAGAATATTTAAGGTAACTGGTTCAAGTTCCTTGAAGGGCCCTGATGTAGGACCCTTCAGAAAGATTCTCATCTAAAACCGAGTGAATAACATCCACATGTGAGTGAAACCGAATGTTGCTTCAAATAAAAACAGTCAAGCAGCTTTATTAACAATAATCCATCCATCCATTCATTAATTTCCTGACCGCTTGGTCCTTCTAGGGTCCCGGTGGCAATAGGGAAAGAAAAGAAGCCCAGACATCCCCGTTTCTCAACTTCTTTCAGCTCAACCCGGGGGAGCCCCAGCCGCACCCAGGCCAACTGGGAGATACAATCTCTCCAGGGGGTCCTGGGCCAACCTCGGGGCCTTTTCTTAGTTGGCCGTGCCTGGTATACCTCCAAAGGGAGGGGCCCAGGGGGCATCCTTACCAGATGCCCGAACCACCTCAACTAGCTCCTCTCAATACAGATGAGTAGCGGCTCTACTCCGAGTTCCTCCCGGATGGCTGAATTCCTCACCCTGTCACGGAGAGCGAGTCCCACCACCCTGTGGAGAAAACTCATTTCAGCCGCTTGTATCTGTGATCTTACCCTTTCAGTCATCACCCAGAGTTCATGACCATAGGTGAGGGTAGGGACGTAGACCGACTGGTAAATAGAGTACTTTGCCTTACAGCTCACCACTACAGTCCAGTACAGTGACCGCATTACTGTTGTGCCCAGTTTGCAGTTGATCTCACCAATAACTTCATTTACAATTGTTGTATGTGTTATTGTTAAGTCTGAATGGTATCCCCACATAGGATAAGATAGCTACCAATGGCCTAGTTTTGTGCTGAGGGAGATTTCCCTTCTGGGGGGAGGGGGAAAAGAAAAAAAAAATATTGTCCTTTCTACTTTGAAAGCGTTCCATCTGACTGAGATAGTATACTTTTTCCAAAAAAAAAGTGCCAGATATAAATATTATCTATTAATGTTCTTATCCAGTAGTAACCTGACAGCATTAGTTGATCCTCACTCCTTTTAATTATGAGTAATTAGCTCAGAGAAATACAAGCAGAGAGATGGCTAATAGTGCACTACATTCTCTGGGTAGATTTATTAAATCAGTATTGGTAGTGAGAGTCATGAAAAGAAATTTTAAAGCATCTATACTTTCACCATAAAAATTAAATATCTAAAATTCAAATTTAATGGATCCTGATACAATTGTCCATTAAAATTAATCTACTTACAAAGGTGAAAACACATGAAGAACAGAATGATATTTTGAGTGTTTAGACAGTTTATTCTACTCTGCTGAAGCACCTTTTTCTCTACCTTAATGCTCCTAGGATAATTAAACATTCAGGTCAAGTGAACAAGTCTGGTAACACCACAGCATGCTGTCCTATTTTATCCACTGTCAATTTTCTTCTTTTTATAAAGAGGTGAGAAGTCCAACCACTGCTGATCACAAAGGGAACATGTGCCTAGCATTTTTTTTTTTTAAAAATCATATAATCAAATATCTCATGTAAATATGAATCACTATATTTTATTCCTGGTTCCAGGTGCATCAGTAATCCTTTTATTAAACTGCTAATTCAAACTATACATTTAGTGTTAATTTTGATACCCTTACACAGACAAGAGTATGGGGAGATGCAGCATTTGAAAAATGAATCGACATACCTTCTAAATACAATTTGTAGCTCATGTTTTCCTCTAAAAGAGGTTATTATGCATTTTACACGGCTGATGACTAGTGCCACTTAGCTGTTATTGTGCTGCTACTAAGTTCAGTTATGTTAATGTCCGCCAACCATAGCTGTGTGTTACAACTGGCATGAATCAAAAGCATTAGGTAGCTACTCAGCGGATTTCAGTGGCAGGCACAAAGTCATACTTTTCCCCCGTAACTGTATACTCAGGGAGCCATCATGTCAATAACAAAAGGACTGTGTTGAGACAGTTTCATAAACTACAGCCGATAAATGTGTTTTGTGGAGCCACCGCAGTGTGTGTGTACAGATAAAGAGGGTGTGAAACAAGCATGTGCCATTTTCAAAAATCTAAGCAGGCACTGCTTTCGATTTCTGGCTGCATGGAAAGGTCACAAGAAGTCCTGAGCCATTTCAGCAGCGTACTTTCATAAGTATGTCTAACAGTGGAAGAATCTTCTGTGGCTCCATTGTTTGAAAATTGTTCTGCACTTAGCAACACGACATACTGCTAAACATCATGGGAGATGGAAGTCTCAATACATTTCCTTTGCAGAGTGACTTGAATGACCAGTATTAACATTTGTCTCATAATGGCCCAGGGTACAGAAAAGCAGATCGCAAGTAAGTCATATGTGTAAGGAAAGGGAGACAGAATTAAAAGTTAAAAAGGTTAATAAAAATGTAAGGGACAAGAACTGAACAAGCCTCAGTGCAAGTGTACTCACTTTGTTGAGGAATTAAACTTGGCCTGCATCAATTAATCACAGTGAAACCCTTCTAAACACACTGCTATGCTCTTTGGTTCTCTCATCTAAGCTTGGCTTCTACCATTAAACTCATGTGCAAGAGTGAATGCCACTAAGGAATTCTTGCCACAGTAGTGTTTCAAGGTGTGCGTGTGTGCGCAGCTGACGAAGGCCAGCATTTGATAACAGATCTGGTGACATAGAAAGGGGCTTGTTGCTATGGGGATGCCCACATTGGAAAAAGGCTTTCTTTAACTGAGGAGTTCTGCTTTACCATAAAAGATGTGAACTAAACGGAACCTTCTTGCTAGTTTGTAGCTTTGGAGAGCCACACAATATTTCCGTTGCTTATCAACACTCCAGCACCTGTCCGCTCCCCATTTGAATTGCTGCTTTGCCAGCAGAAAGCAGAACACAGAACAATGCACCTCCTGTAGGCTTTGATAGCACACCTCAGAGCACAGGCGCTGCCAATCATGCTCACGCCTTCCATGCATTCTAAAGTACCTGACACCTGGATGTCTTTCCAGTGCTTCTTATTATCAATGCAGGTGAGGATGCAGGACCTGGCCAAGCCACCCTGCGTTGGGCTAAACTTAATTCCACAACGCATCTTGAACCACTGCATCCAAAAGCTGGCGAAGTCTTCAGTTTCCTCTGCAGCTATGTTTATCAAAATAAAACAGCACACAAGCTATTCAAAGTTTAATTATTCATGAAATCAGACTACAGTAAATGTTCCTAGTAACACTAAAATAATTATGTCCTTATGGAATAATTACTCAATTTACTGAAAATATGTATACCAGTTTTGTACTATGGCAAAGCTCACAACTAATATTTACTTTTGCTTTTATAAAACAGTTGCAGGAATTTGGAATCCATCAAATTCAACAGTGAACAGATGGTTGAAAATTAAGAGCTAGCTAGAGTAAGCTTTTCAATTACAAAGTCCTAAAATCCCACTGATAACACAATGTGATCACATCCATTTGGAACCCAACCAGCAATGAATTCTTAAGGTCATGCCAACCTGAAATCAATAAGAACTAAACTCACCACTGATCATAAAAAAACTGGTAGGGGCAGCTGATACTGTAGTAGTTAGAGCTACTGCCTTTGGATCCCAAGATCACAAGTTTAAATACACCTCCAGCTGCAGTACCCTTGAGCATGGCACTTATCCTAAATTACTCCAGTAAAAATACCCTACTGTATTAACAGGTAAATAACTGTAGGGAGCTTAATATTGTCACTTCGAAGAAAAGCATCAGCTAAATGAATAAATGTAAATAGAATTTCAAGTGAAAAGACAAATACCTTTACAAAGGTAAATGATTAACCACAAACCATTTATTATAATAATAATGTAATGGACAAAACAACCAAAATTTAGATTTCTGATCTCTTATTTGATCAGCTGTACAGTTACAAGTCATAACTTTGCAAAGATGCACAACATGTTTTACCTAGTATTTTAAAAGCACCTTGTACATTGGGAATCAATAGAAATTCCCAGTTCTCCTTTAGTGGATGATCACGGCAAATATTCCTTGCCTATTGTCCAAGACAGAAAATGTCAAGACCTGCTGCCTCACTCACAGAGGACAGAAGAACTGCACAGTGGACACACTATCTTCTTAGCATATCCTAGTTCACTTTTTTGCTACTGCTCAAACCTATATGGATCTTCAGCCCCTCAAATGTACAGAAGAATGCAATGCATAGCAGTAAATTCCAAGGCAGGAAGCCAAGCCATTCTAGAGGAGCAGACACTCAAGTATGTACACCTGAGCGCGCACACACACACACACACACACACACACACACACACACACACACACACACACACACACACTCAAAACAATCTAAACAGTTTCTCAAATGCAGGTCGGGGGGGTACATTGAAATCCCACGGAGCCACCAAGGCTGGCATCTAAGCTCAGGTGGTGAGTCAGCTGCAGTGGCTGCATCGCAACCCTGCCACCCCCACCTGCAGTGCTAAAATATTAATTCTATTGTGACAGAACACCAGAAGTCCTCCCAACCACCACTTGGGGGTCTGCAGCTGTCAGTCACTGCAGCTTTACCCAGTCGAATCAGAGCTCTGTACGTAGCAAGCTTCATCACATTCACAGTATTCAGTTATTTCTCAGTGAAGTGATAGCTTTATGAAACTGACAGCCTTGATGCACATTTTCTATTCTACATGATATAAGGACCACTTGGGAAAGCTGGCAGAGTAGTAGTTAAGAGTTGGTGCCTTTGGCCCCAAAAGGTTGCAGGTTTGACTATCACCTCCAGCTGTAGTACTTGGCCTACGCTGGTTCAGTATTAAAAAAAAAACTTGCTCAGCTATATAAATGGGTAATTGCAAGTCACTTCAAATTGAACTTCCCTTTGGAGAAAAGCATTAGCTAAATGAATAAATAAGTAGTGTGCTCAGAATGAGTCAGCCTCATCTGTCATACATGTTTACCATATGAACTGGTACATACATATTGGAGCCATGCTTACGTGAGAAGACGTTTGAAAAGCTAACAAACTTCATGGAGAAGTTTCTTATTAGCATGGTTTCATTATTTATCCTGTGTTTAATCCAACCCTGATCTCAACAAGGGTTCTTACCTGCGCTCACGGTGAGGGACAGGAGCCTGCTGCTGTCGAGAGATGAAGGTGGACCCCCAAACTGGGCTGCTGTGGCTGTTCCTTAACCAGCCCATAGGGGGCGATGATGGGTAGGAGGTGCTGCGGAACCCATGATCCGACTCTGTTTCTGCAGTGAGAGAAGAGGCTGAACTCCCCATAGCCCCTCACTCACTGGATTTCAGGTTCTCCTCTGGGTATTGTCAGATTACAGCCTTTTTCTATGAAAACCACAGTTAATGTACTAGCAGCAGAACAGTTATGTACATACAAAAGGGCTGAGGTTAGAAGAGCCCAAATGACAACTACTTTGTGCTGTTCTCATTCATGCTGTGGGTTGACGTGACTGCGTTAGAAAAAAAAAAAAAAAGTTGCTCTTCCAACGGGATACACTTTTTGCCATTCTGTGTGCGGCATTATCTTCAAAAAAAAAAAAAAAAGCGATCCGTGAATAAACACAAAGACGTAAAACCGATGACAGAAATTTTTCAACCAGTTGCAGAACAAGGATAGTTAAAAAAAAAAAAAAAAAAAAAAAAAAAAGTGACATAGGAGAATTTTAAGAACAAAGTATAGTTTCAAAAGGCTAAAGCTTTAAATATTTAGATGGACTGATAACTCATGGATTATTATGGGGAGGGGAGTCACTTTTGGTATTTTTGTAAAGCAGGTCAGCTAATTAACTGACTTTCAACCAAAGGGAAGTCAGAAGTCATACGAGTTAGTCCATTGCTCCTTCTTGAAAAGGCAGATAAAGTATGATCCATTTTATCAGTTATGCCAGCCAGCCGAGCCATCTCTATGATTTGGCATATGGCCCACAGAGTGAGGTGAACAACAACGTTAAGTCTGCACTTTGAAAGGGTACAACTAGCAGCCTCTCATCTTCAGTCCTCCTTATTAACGCTGAAGCACACAAGATGCCTTGAGCTTACGGTGGTAAATTCAAAACACTTAACTGTAGTAAAGCACTTGAGAGAGCCTGACGGAGAGCATTTTCGGGGACGATCCTTGCTTGGTTAATCCTGGATCAAAGAGTTGATAAAGGTCAGGAGACATCTCTGCTTATTTGTTTTCCGATGCTGTGACATTGTCAAAGTGACAATGAGAACACATCCACTTTAGATTTTCTGAAAACAATGAATACTTCATCTCCTTCTGTTAATTTCAGAAAATTACACTTGCAAGATCAGACTCAATGATTTCTTGATGGAGGAGCACAATTGTAGAGGAAACTCGATGAGCACAGGGATCCAGAACAAGTAAAACTCCAATCAGCCTTGGAACCGGATGGTGTACAGCATTGCTTCTGCAAAGCTTCCAGCAAGCTTGCCAGTTTCCCCTCAGCAGCTCCCCTGCATGCACTTTCTGGGTCACTCGTGAGAAGGTATATACATTATCTTGCGCCGCAGGCTCTTACGCCACCCCTCACCTAGCCTGGCCGAATAAGTGGCATCTGCTGCAAAACCAGTGGGTCACCTGCCCCCTGACATACCGCTTAGCTCCAAATATTCCCTCAGCTGATGACTCCAAGGAGCAGCCTGCATGTATGCCTGAGACAGCTCAGCACCTGCAGTTACTGAGCGATAGCATACAGACAGAAAGTTTGGAGGAGAGCAACTAAATGAGAGAGACAAAGTTGACATACAACAGGGCTGCAGGCATGCATTAAAAGTCAAATACCTGTATTTTTCCCTCCTCACAAATTCATCTTTAGGTGTGCTTTATTAGAATCTGCACGACACAAAAACATATATGCAGACTTCATTCTCACATGCATTATGTGTATGGAACAACAACAACTGATTATAAAAGGACATTTATCTTATTCAGTGACTCAGGCTCGTCTCTACCCTTCTTCACAGACACACTGTCCAGGGGACGGAAAGATCAAGCCGCGGTGGTGCCCTCAGCTGCAGCGGAAGTCGTGTAAAACACTGTTCACCTTTGAACAAGTGCTGCTGCACCGTGACACGATCACGAAGCTAAACTCCTCGTAAACTGAGGAAGTGCTAAGAGGTGACGAAACGGCCTGTGCTACTTGTACGGCTACGCTTTTATATCCCATTCTGACACCCGGACCGCATCGCTGGCGCGAGACGGACGCGTGCGCGCGCGGCCGAAGAGAGCTCGCAGGAGAGCGCGCGACCACCTACCTCCGCGCGGAAGCACCGAAGCGAAGGCGCCTTGCTCCCTTACCTGTACGCGCGCTCTATTTTGTCACTATATAAATAAAGCTGTACCTGTACGACGCTTCGCTGCAACAAGCTACGTAAAAACTGCCGGAACGACGACGGACGGGTGCAAGACGTCTCCGCACAGCGCCTCAGCGCTGGACGGTTCGGCGAACAGCCCCGGCGTAGAACCGCGGATGGGATGTCACCACGCGCGTCCACGACACGACTTCGCCACGTCTCTCGGCGGCACACACGGACTTTCAACACGACTTAACGACGAATTTCAACGAGACGCTGACCCGTACCGGCATCATCTCCCGGTTTAAACATCACTCAGCATGATCATCATTATCATCGTCGGCTCGGTACAGTTTGATGCTCGGACTCTGCGCTAACCGTGTGGCAAGCTAACCACTACGGCAATTAAATATATAGTAGTTATAACATTCATATTTAAAACTCACCGGGCGTCGGTGACAACACAGCAATCCTAGCACATCCTAGCACAACAACAAGGTGAAGGTGTATTTTGCGTCGGACCCCGAACGAAGCCCCCAGGCTCAGTCCGGTCAGCGGTTCACTTTGCCTCACAGTGAGTGACACTTCACCGCGGAGCCTTAAATTCCGCCAAAGATGGCTTCTGTGTGCGCGAGTGGCCACGACGGAGACGCGCTAACGTACCACAGCCCCCTGCATCACACTCCGCACGGCTACTAGTACTACCAAACACACCGCTCCGCCGTGCGCTGCTTTCCCAGCCTCTGACTTTCTTCCAGTTGCCAGCCTCCCAGCGGCGAGCCGGCTCCCTCAAACATCATCACCTCGCTCGGCCCGCAAAGCGGTCCAACACAGCCCTAGCCAGCGCCTAGCTCCATCCCACGACACCGCGCGGCTTCGCGCGCCGCCGCTCCTTCCGCTGCATCTTCTTGTATGGTTCGTTTCTTCTCCCCGCGACGGTTTTATTTCTCTCACATATATGCGCGGCGACAGCCGACGCGCTCCGCTCCTTCGGTCCTCTGGCTGCGAGTCGGGACCGCGCATGCGCAGAGGCAGGCTATCAGGACAGCGCAGCGCGAGGCCGGTCACGCAGTGTCCGTCCAGTTCGCTCGCGCCACACAAAACGCAGAACGGCGCGATGACGATCCTGCGCTTCCCAGCTATTAAAGTTAACCAGCTTAACATTTTTTATTTTAAAGACAAATAAACTTGGCGTTAACTGTACCCCATGTACAGCCCTTAAGAGTGATACAGGATGTGCTTCCGTGTAGAAATAACATCTGGAGGCGCGAGGAGATGGTTCCCACTGACCTGCTCGCGTGCTGCTGAACAGTGCGATAAAACTCGTTAGTGACATATTTACTGCTTAGTTTCTACACCAATACACAGCACAATGTACATGCTTCACACTGGGAAATCTGTGCAGTGACCTGGTTCGAGTAATGTACTGAGTGACAATAATACATATCTGAGGAATATCTCAATTTCATAAAGACTGAGAAGATGTGGCCCAGTCCAGATATGAACCTTCTCCTCTTCCATCACCAGAGAAGAATAGTCACATCTTTACTGATGTTAATCAGCTATCTTAGTAATTCTGCTTCATGAAATACTCCCTCGGTACATAACTAAAGCTGATTTCAAGTTTATAAAAAAAAGATTAATTACCACAGTTGCTGTCAACAACCGTCAGTCAACAGCAACACCAAGGAAAAGAGCACCTCTAACAAGAAATTAGCAAAATTACATATTTTCATTTATCTGATGCTTTTCTCCAGAGCAATTTACAATGTTAATCTACTTAGAATTATTTACCCATTTTTACAGCTGGGTAATTTTACTGGACCAATTTAGGGTAAGTACCTTGTTCAAGGGTACTACAGTTGTAGATGAGATTTGAACCAGCAACCTTTTGATCCAAAGACAGCAGCTCTAACCAAATGCGGATGAGGAAAGATGAAGTTTCGTGCGGCAGTAGGCGTCAATTTCCGCGGCATTGCTAGCGCTGTCGACGAAAGTGTTCACCGGCACCACCCCGTTGGGAAACGGTCCCATCAACATCCCCAAATATCCCTTAGATGCAGGATATGCAGTCTGCCATCATATGTAAATGAAAAGAAAAAAGAAACTGCATTAAGATTGAGGAAATGGGTGAATTCCTTCATACTTTATTGTTCAAAAATAAGACCTAAGTGAATGTAAATCAGGTGCATAATGATAGGAACCTTAAGAAGGCGGGAAAAAAAAAAAACAGCAGGGAAGAGGCCCATTCTGGACTGCATTTTTAAAAGCAATGTGTGCAAGTGTGTGTGTGATTATATATATATATAAAAACACACACACACACACACACACACACACACACACACACACACACACCTCAGTGATGTTGGGTTTTTAAATAAATATAAAAAAATGTCGTATGGTCAATGCACTCGCAGTTTCAGCACGTGTAAATATCAGCCTTTAAATATGTGTAAAATATGTATCTAAGGAATTAATTCACACAGCAGCATAAATCTCATTTATTTGAACTAATATTTAGACTGTCTGGTCCAAATCAAGACACGGTCCAATTATAGCTTTTTTAAAAGGGGGGGGGGGATTAAAAATTGATCCGAGCTTATCTTTCCAGAAGAGTGGTCGTACTTCAACAATCCACACTATGCGTCTAGTCTCATATGCAGGTAAAGAATGAGAAGACTTGTGTGAAATGACGGTACCAGCAATAATTAGAATTCCACAGGCCGGGCCAATTAATATTTTTATAAAGCAGGAGCAGCAGAAAAACGCAACAAACCTGGTATGAAAAGCAAACCTGTACATTTACAAACACTCCCCGTCTGGCTCCAGACCAGTTACCTGCTTCCAGTTGTCACCTGAGCAAGCAGTAAGAGTACCTTTGTTAATGCTTCAAACTTTGCCCTAACCAAACATGGAAAACTGCAAATGACTTCTCGCTAATCTCTGAATTTCAAAGAAGTGGAGGACTTTTGGTTTTCATTGTTGCACTGCCAATAAAGGAGAACAACAACAGTAGGAACAATTTTTTTTTTTTTTTTTTTTTTTTTTTTTTAAAAAGTTTGTTGGACACGCAACACAATGTGTCCACAAGATAAGACCAAGGTAATGACATGGATCCGAGGGACAGAAGAGGAAAAATGCGTCGCTGTTGCTACAACACAGTTTCTCAACACTTGACATTTAAAATGAAAACGGTACGAGTTTTAAGCACAGTTAAGCAGCAGTTGGCACACTTTTCCTGCGCCCCAATATAAGCCGCATGCTTCAAACTAAAGGACCGGTACGCATTGTAACCCCTCCATCGGTAGGTGATCCAGATGGATTTCATAAGCGGAGCACTTGAAAGAGGTTATTTTAGGTCATTAATATTACAACACACTGCCTCCGCTCTTTTGAGCCGAGGTTTTTGGCAAGTAGAAGGAGGGAGGCGTGGTAACAGGGCGAGCAAAGAAAGAGGGAGAAGAGAAGGTAACCGGAATGGTTGGAGACAACCCTTGGTCTCCCTATGGTGCCTCCACTTTGCACGTACTGTAAAAGGAGAGGTGCAGGGAGCACATGTGGCTTTCCCGAGCCCCAGGCCTCCTGCAACCACAGGGACACAACAGGTTTGCTAGGTAGAAAGACAAAAGCGTCAGTAGACCATTCCTGAAGCACATGAACACACACACACACACACACACACACACACACACACACACACACACACACACACACACACACACACACCTGCATTCAAAGTACTATAAAAAGTTTACCAATTCCATCCAGTAACCTTACATCACATATCATAATCTTCAAGGAATAAAAGGAGACTGCAAACTGGGGTATTCTCCTGCTTTTCAATGGATATTGATTGACATGTCAGTGCACCGTATCAGCTACACATCTGTCCAGTAATCTGACAAGATATTCATAGGAAGATTGCCGCAAAAAAAATAAATAAATAAATAAATAAAAAATTGATGGGCAATGGCTGCACGTGGCTGAGTCTACACTGACTGTGCATTACAGTTATAAACTCTCGTTACAACATTATGGATTCAACTTTCTTAATACAACATATTTGTTACATTTTTTTAAAATAAAAAAAAAAAAAAAAAAAGAGCTACCTGGGAGAATGGAAACCAAAACACAGCGTATAGCGATCGTTGTGAATACTGATAGACTTGACACAGAAATACAGTGACAGCTAATTTTATTTTTTCCTCCACACTGTTCGCAAGACAATTGTGGCCAAATGGCCTTCTAAGGCAGTGACAGCAAATGTCAGTAAGAATCTAATGACATCTACGGAAAACCCTTTCCTTTCGGAATACAAATGAAGAACTCCTGAACTCAATTTTAAAGGATACATGAATTCCAAATAACAAGGAGAAGATTAAATCCTATGAATTTTGCATTAACAGGTCAACAAGCTGTCTATAGAGATAATAAACCATACTTTCAGACTGAGGTCTAAGGAACTGCTAACTTCAAACACCATCCATATAACCCAATTACAGAGAGTTAATTATAGTACTTTTACTACGTTTAAGGCAGAGCAAAAGTCAGTATTTTTATGCTGATTAGAAGGATTATCTTTGAAATTATTACCAATGAGACTGTAAAGCACAGGGGTGCCATTGACCTCTGGTGGGATGCAGTCCATGAAGAGGCCTTTTAGATGCCCCTTTCTCTGTTAATGGAGAAGAAAATTACCAAAAAAAAAAAAAAAAAAAACTTCAGAAACTCTACTTTAGAGGTAGTTTGGAGAAATTAAATATACTTTCAAAACTGAAGTTAGGAAAACAAATTGTTCAATAATTACATAGCAACACAAGTGTATGAGAGTCCACCAGCAGCTAAAATGTCAGACAGAGAATCCTGCGCGCGCGCGCACACACACACACACACACACACACACACACACACACACACACACACCTGAAACCGCTTGTCCCATGCAGCATGGCGGGGAGCCAGAGCCTAACCCTGGAACACAGGGTGGAAGACTAAAGGGGAGGGGACACACCCAGGAAGGGACACCAGTCTGTCGCAAGGTACCCCAAGCGGGACTCAAACCCCAGACCCACCGGAGAGCAGGACCCCGTCCAACCCACTGCGCCCCCAAAAATCCTGTAGAACATGGTAAATCATGTGTATAGCTTCTGGAGAACACGTGACACTATCATTTGTTGGATATAAATATCGTACATTTCTTATCCATTGATGTGCACGTACAAAACGATGAATTTTACCTCTTATCTCATCCCATGGAGTGTGTCCCCTGTGGTCGCAGGCCTTCTGCGTGCGCGCGCGCGCACACACACACACACACACACACACACACACACACACACACACACACACACACACACACACTCTTCCTTATCAGCTGGTGTTGTTGCAGCTGCTGAATGCAGCTCTTACACAGTGGGGAAGGGCTGCGTTTCCATGACCGGCACTGATAAAGAATGCTGATGCTGACTCTTACGGTCAAAGTCTCAAGGAAATATGAGATGAGATTTCACAACGTAGCACAAGCATCTCTCAAAACGATATCCGAGGAGATACGAGGCACGGTTGTTCGTTACTTCGTCAGCAGTAACGCTTCCGAATTTGACACTTTGCAGCTTCTATATCGATTGGATTTTGACCGAATTCAACCAAATCGGCTACAGCCGGATTCCAGTTATTTGTAACACGTTGCTACAGAGACGAAAACTGAGAATTTGCCATTCGTGCCGTTTTTCAGTTTGAGAAAACTCCGGTCACTCGTGACAACACGTTTTCTTTCTGGTAAGGAGGTGGAAATCGACAGGTGTTGGACGGATGCTTCTCACAGGATCGCGTTACCCGCCGAGTACGGAGCCCGTGAGCGCAGATGCACTTCGGGGGCTGGGATTCGGCACGTCTCGGCTGTCGGCACCCGTCACGGCGGGCCGACGGTTCCTCTCAGCAGCTGACAGGGGTCTGCCAAGGGTGGGCTCAGGTTTGGCTGCTTCCAAGAGACTTCTGCTTCCTAGCAGTTTCCAGCGAACGCCTCCTGCCAATGATCACGGTCACATCCTCCCTCGTCTTTCCAATACGTCGTGATGGTACCTGAAACTCCAACAGCAGCAACCCCAGGCTTGCAGTACATGTAACATATACACTCAACCAGCATTCCACGTTCTTACAGAAAAGTGGTCACAAGTAATCAAAATCTTTTCTTGTTAAAGGAATTAAAATTAAACAAAAATATAAAACCATTTGCCAGTATGTATATTGGGGGGGGGGGGGGGGGGGGGATGACCATCAGAGCCCCGAAAAAGGTGTCATCACAACTTAAGACAAGTATTATACAACTGTTGGCATAAAAAGGAATATAATGATGCAAGTGCTGACTGCATCAGAACTGATAATGGCCATGTTCAGTTCCCCCCCCCCATGCCTCACTGCCTTATAGTGAGTTTTTTTTTTTCCCTTTAAAAAAAAAAAAGCACCATAAAGACACCCTTCAGTTGCAGCTATTAGTCGATACAGTACAGTACACCCAGTTATATAAGGCTCCTGTATTACATACAAAGAAAGCATTTACTCTACTGGGAATAAAGAAAAATGACCACTTTCACATCAGCTCTGAACACTTTTATGCGAACTTCCAGTGTTGAAGGAGCACCGAGACGTTTCTGAAACATTATTTATATTGAACCAGCTGCCCTTTCCTGCAATTCAGCACGTCTCCCTCCAAAATTGAAATGCAAAGGTTTTCAGAGGGCAACTAAATCTGCAAGTGTAAAAACAATCTCTGTACTGCACCCAGAAAAAGTAACACAAATGTGGGCTTTTCGCATTTGAATGCGGGGGGGGGGGGAGAGAATGGATGAACTCCATTCAATCCAGGTCTTAAATTCAGACAAATGGATTCCTTGCAGCACTTATTTGCATACATTAAAGAATATCTAGATTGACGTAGCCGAGAGGCAGCCGACATCCCGAGTAAGCATATTATCCCTGCATCCTTAGGAGGACCGTAGAATAGCAAATAATCACGCCACTTGGCCGACTGCAGCACTGAAGGCTGCGCCGCTCCCAAGCGCACGGGAGCAAACAGACGGCTTACATACATGTTAAGAAAATAAAAAGCTATGTATTTCAAATGATGCGGATTACGATTTTTTTTTTTTTTTTTTTAAATTCACCTTCAAGTTTTCGGTCACAGAAAGATCATTTGCTAGTCCTGCCTAACGCATGTACATTTATTCATTTAGCAGATGCTTTTGTCCAAAGTGACGTACATCTCAGCAAAAGTACAATTTATGCATTACATTAAGAGAAGGAGACATAGCTGCAGACATGAAAGTCTCAAGCAAACCTAGTTTGTTCCCTACCACTTGCTGCACCGAGGTTCATCGATCAAGTAGGTGCACAAGACACAGACAAATCCAGATACCCACACTGATTTTTTTTTTTTAAATTAAATATAAGATACACAAATGAGCAGAACAATACCAGAGTAATGGCTGAATAAAGGTTGTATCTGGGGATGCTTCCGGAGTTACGAAGAGTGAACAGTTACACCATAGACGATCTGAAGAGATCTTGGGCAAAGCGGATCTGGAAAAAGTGGGTTTTCAGACCCTTCTTGAAAACAGACAGAGAGTTTCCGCAGTTCCGAGTGACAGGGGAAGGTCGTTCCACCACAACGGACCCAGAACCGAGAACCTCCGACCTTTGCCTTTCGTAATGTACATGTGGTCTTCAACTTTATCTGACGCTTTTTTCCCCCCCAAAGCGGCTTGCAACGTTAAGCTACTTAGTTATTTACCCATTCATACAGCTGGGTAATTTTACTGGAATAATTTTAGGGTAAGTAATGTCCTCAAGAGTACTACAGTTGGAGGTGGGATTTGAACCTGTGATGTTTGGCTCCAAAAGTAGCAGGTCTAACCCTTATGCCACCAGCTGCCCCTTTGCAGCATACGTGACTTCCGACGACTGTCCCATTAACCTCACTGCATTGTTTTACGAGCGCTCCGTCCGCGGTACGATAACATCAGCGGGCCGCGTTGCTGCAAGGCACCAGACTCCGGAGTTTACTGCTTCAGCCTCAAAGTTTGGGTGTCCAGCAGGGATTGCGTTCCGTTTACAAAACTCCGCATTTACGATCCCGCTACTTTTTAATTTAAAATAGAGAGCCGTCGAAAAAGTGAACATTCACTTTTTCATTTTGTCTATTAAATACAGTATTTATAATCTATACTGCATTTCATTTTATAATGGCTGCACTGCATTTATATCCTGTATTAGCTTAAAAATAACGTAACTAAAACTTTATTATGTTGCTTTTTTTTTTTTTTTTGCGTTTTCCATTCAGTTCTGTTAGATTAAACAACCGTTTGACCTTCATGCCATATGTCATTTTTCTAAAAACTATTCCACATTCCTGAAATCAGCAAATTTTGGCATTGGGTTCCAGGCACCAAATATTCCAGGACCTTTTTGGATCTGATGTTTTCTACAATGTTTGGCACTTTTACAATGTTTTAGTGCCTTCTAGAATCTTCCAAAGACTGCAAGACACTATGGTTAAAAGTGGCACACTAGAAGACCTAGTTGTATTTTTGTAGTCGGTAAACTTTAATCACAACCGAAGCAAAAACTGACTCCTTTGAAAAATTTTGTATTGTGTAATATGTGCAAGAAATTGATAAGATGCATCAATGAATATTGGGCTGTTTTTACGTATTGGTTCATATAATACAGCATAAGGGTATTTTTCGACTTATGACAAGGTCATCGGAAAAGAACCTCATTGCAAGCGAAGGACCACCTCTTTCTCCTTTAGTCCAACGCTAACAGAGGCATCGCATTCTTTATCAAACCAAAACACTTAGATTGCTGAACCCAGTGCCTCTTCATTCAGGAATTTGCACTGTAGCCCTTCAATGAAAAATTACATCTTTAAAATCCAATTCAAAAATATATTACAAAAACCATAAATCTCGTACTCCTTGCCATCTTTGCGTTTTCAAAAGTCACATACAGTTTCAGGAGAACTTAAGAATTTAACCTTTGACTTGCAGGACAAGCTAGGCCATCATGATCCCATACCTGCACCGCATGCATACATCTGGAACAGGATACGGCGAGCGAATCTTCCGGGCCCGAACGACCCAAATTAAGCAATTTTCCAGTTATTTCACGAACATTACATCATTGACAGACAAGCAGCGTGAGCTGTTCCTGAGCAGTGGTGCGCAATCCCAAAGTGCTGCAGAAATCGAGCGCCACGCAAACCCAGCCGGGTTCCCTGCAGACTCCACCCGTGCTGCCGCGACTTGTCCGTGACGCATTTTTAAGAACGCAAGCTTGCCGACATGTTAGGACACACGTCGGCGTGTCACACACTGCTAAATAGCCGCTGATCAGGGCAGCATTTCGACCTTAATGTTCGAGTTTGTGCCTTACAGCTGAAATATCAGCACAGAATACTCCTCAACGTGACCAGACTGGAGAACGGCAGCACTCCAGGAATCCAAACCTCTATCCTTCCGTTTCTCAAACTCTGCAACCCAAAAAAAGAATTATATAAGGGGATGTGCAAAGAACCAACTCTCGATCTGACACAAAGGAGAACGGCTCACGTTTAACAACAAATCGATTAATTTTTTAGATCATAATCCAGTTTAAAAAAAAAAAAATTCTTAAAATATACCCAAGTGATCCTAGGAGTATGACTATATTACTGGTGAAAAATTATTGCCACTCAAATAATGGAAAGAAAGGTGTATATGAAGCTTACAGATGATTTAAGGGAAACTGACATCCTTTCTCATTTCGCAATTAGCTTTTGGCTGCTCGGAAGCAACCGATATTAAACCCCCCCACAAGAAGCCAGAGCTAAAAGAACAGCCTCTGTGCTTTCAAATGCAACTTCTATAAAAAAAAAAAAAAAAATTAAAGCTGAAGATGTCTGGCGAGCTTAGATTCCCAGCTTCCTGAGCCATTACCTTAGATTCGCGAGCGCTGTGGCTCTCTCCGCTGACAGCTGGGAATTTATGTTCCGTATCTAATTTTAAAGGGCGTTAGTCTGACTTTGGAGGAAGTCTCCGGCAAAAAAGGCTGTGATGGCAAAACACAAAAACTGTGGAGCAGTAATGATCCCTCCTTTGATTTCTTATTGTAAAAGTTAATAACTGGATGTTCGCTGCGGAACGACACAGACCGTGATTATTTTATTATGCTGGTATCCAGGGACAATATCAATAGACAAGGGAAAGGGTGTGGTAAGAGCTACATCGTTCCGCTTGAAGGACCCAGGTTCGAACCTCACCTCTTGCTTTAGTACCCTTAATCAAGGTACCTACCCTCAATTGGCCCAGTAAAAATTACCCAGCTCTATAAACAGGTCAATATTTCTAAGCTGCTTTGGAGATAAAAATCTGCTCAATTAATACACGTAAATGTGAGAAATACTTTATGCATGGGAGGCGTGGTGGGTTTGGGGTTCGAACCCTGCCTGGGGTGCCTAGCGACAGACTCTGGGTGTCCCCCCCTCCCCCTTTGACCTTGTGCCCTGTGTCGCTGGGTAAGGCTCCAGCTCACCGTGACCCCACTCGGGACGGGCGGTTGTTGACAATGGATGGACGTTATGTGTAGTTACACATAACGATATGATTTTTAATAAATCAGAGAAACAACCTAATAAAATAGAGGTAACGGGGGGAGAAAAGGATTCAATATGTGGACTACAGCCTTAGTTACACAACAATGGTACCATTATTTTAAATGTCTTATATCTCAAGCTCTTCGGAAAGGTAGAAAAGAGAAATAGGTTGCATCCACACAGATGTATTGCAGAAAAAGAATCTTTTAAAACCGACTTTAAGCTTTTCCTCTGATGCTTCTCCGCACACCGCGGAAACCCCTGACCAGCCGATGGGCTCCAGCAGAAGGGCAACTCCAAGACCCCAGCTGATGAACTGACAGATCCTGTAAAAAGCTTCTGGAAAACTCAGCCGCCCAAAAGTGCTTCCCCGCATTTCAGCAGTTCTGCAGTGAATGTGTCCCAAAGCAACAGAGTTCCCTCATCAGGTTTAATATTAATGTCAGATGTGAGAGTCAAAATTTTAAACATTTTACCAGTGCTGCGGAGCTGGGAGCAATTATTGGGTTACTGGAGTTGGTAAAAATGTACGGACTCCGACTAAACGTACTATATGTGCTGGTGACCCCCCTCCCCAAAAAATTAGAGGTGTAATATAGGTTTAGGCCCAGAAGGCAGATAAGTCGACCCCCAAAATGGGCAGTGCTGTGGAGTCGGAAGGAATTATTGGGTTACTGGAGTCAGAGGTTTTGTGTACTAACTCCAAAGCCCTGCATTTTACCAAAATCCCAGGTAAAAAGCTCCCCCCACCCACCCGTTGCATTTGCTATGTGAAGGAAGGGGGGGGGGAAACACCCCCCACAACATCACACAGAACCAGGAACATCACTTCAGCTGTCAGAAGCACATGCAGAGGATGCAAGTTTTATATTCTACCATTGCCGTTTAAAATCAAATAAAGCCATAACATACACCTGTAAGACAGAAAGCATGTATGAAAATAAGTTCACAAAATGCTGGAGGAAGAAGCCTGATGCTACAGGTATTGGAAACAACAAAACATTTCATTCAGTCATAGCTGCCATTGATTTACTTTACAAAGACCTTTCAGCTGACTCAGTAGAACACCACGAGAATCCCGTTCGGAAGAGATACGTACTTGGAACAAAATCATACCCATCTGCACCTCACACCTTGACACTGCATATGAGAATAAATTTTAATAATTATTCTATGGACTAACCAACCACCCAAACTCAAGTGTTCAACACATTCACTTCCCTATAATATGATTTCAACCTAGGGTATATTAATTGGTTTTAGACATTAAACACGTAAAACTGAATTTCTCCATACACCACACATATGTTACACACACATCCCATAAATGGATTGTAAGAGTCCCGCAGTCATTCATGTCAAGACACATGTATCTGGTGAAGGTTAGTTTATCAACTGCTTTCAGAGTATCAAACATATCATGGTGTAAAAAGTTAAGACAGCAGGAGTTGATCTATACACCCCAGGGCTTTTCACAAAGACCAGGCACACACACACACACACAGTTTGATGGAGATGGTCGCCGTTATGGCGAAGATAGCTGACGAGCAGATGAAGGTGGTGTAGTGAAGGCGATCGTGGCGGAGATGGAGCGGTGCTAATTGAGATGGAAACGGTTGAGGTTATGGTGGAGGTGGTTAACAGGGGAATGAACTTGGTGAAGAGAAAGTGATTGCGGCGGGTATGGGTGGTTGTGATGGTGGAGATGGTTGACATGGGGATGAAGGGGGTGTAGAGAAGGTGATGGAAAAATGGTTGAGGTGATGGTGGAGATGGTTGACATGGGGATGGAGGTGATCATGGTGGAGAATGGTTGGTGGTGATGGAAAAATGGTTGAGGTGATGGTGGAGATGGTCGACATGGGATGGGGATGAAAGCGGTGTTGAGAAGGTAGGCGACCGTGGCGGAAACGGTGTGGCCATGGAGGACATGGTGGCACAAGTGGCGTGGTCACAGTAGATATCCCTGCGATGGTGGGACAACAGCGTACATGACCCCGTTGGTGGATGGCGATGGAGATGGAACAGCGATGGTGCTGGTGATGTACGGCGATGGCGGAGACGGTGGACACCACACTCCTGTTCCCGCCTCCACGGAACAGGAGAAGTTGGGGTCGAAGCCCAGCGCCGCGGTTCAGAGAACTCTCGGATCACGACACGTGTTGAAGGATACAAAATTACAAATCCGTGTCGGCTGGAGCTCCAACCCCGGAAAGACCCCACACCACGGTGACGGTCAGGAGCAAACAAACAAAGACTCCGCTGTCTCTGGACTCGTGTCGTGAACCAACGCGCGTGGACACGGAACTCGTCCGTCACGAGAGGAGGCTGGTGGTGGAAACCGGACTCACCTGAGGACCGGAGCCGGAGCGGAGCGCTGGACCCGCCGGAGCGCTCAGTCTGAGGAGACGGAGCTGTCCGTCCGCGGCGCCGCCGGCCGCACGCACGGCTCTCAACTTTTCTTAACCTCCTCAAATGTAAAGCCGCGTCGTCCTCTTGGGTTTTAGGGGTCGAGTCGGCAAACTGCCCGGTTAACTCGGTAGCTCCGCTGCTAGCATCTCCGAGCAATTCCTCATAAGACTAAGCCTGTCTGACCTATTTTCCCCTTCTTCCGAAGCGAGCGACTTTGCTTTTTGAATACGAGTCAATGTACTTGAAGCTATGCCTAACATTCCAGGAAGGGGAATCGCAAAGACGGCACGGGCTTTACGCATTTATCGTTGTTTCGAACTACCCACTCTCGGCGGCCGCAAGCCGATTATCGAGAGATTGCGTACATCTCGTTCGAGAATACAACTGAAGAACTACAATTCCCAGAGTGCCGCAACCGGATTTCCGGAGCTGTTTGACAGCGGTTGTGGGGAAGCAGGCATGTGTTTCTGTGTCAGTGTTGTGCTAGTGCGTTATTATATAGAAATGGTTAACTGATTATTTAATTATGGCTACAGTACTTTGGACTTCTGCGGCGTGTTGAAATTACTGTCGAATTCGAAACTGCAGGCCTCATTTTTCTATGACAGGACTCATTATTATTGTTATTATTATTATGATTATTTTTATCATTGCTATCAATTCAGTGTTAATAAAAATAGCCTGTTGAATCATGTCAGTTAACTAGTTTTCCAAATAGAGGTTTTCAAAGTATGGATTTAACGAGTGCAGCTTTATTATCAGTTTTATGGGCTACGTCTGTACAGCACCTTTTAAATTTGATTGCATAATCGATTAATGAATGAATTACAAAAGTAATGAAGTCGTAATTTTCAGGCACCGTTCTGCCCGGTGTGCTGGACCCCGGGCTGTGTCGTCCGTCCTCATTCTCGGCGGTTTCTTTTTTTTTTTTTCTCTTCAGCTTCTTCATTTATTTATACGGCTCGATGTTGCCCCCCAGCGGCGCCGTTGAAACGTGCCGAGTGCCAGGGGCCCAGATGGCGCGCGCGCTGCCCTCGCGGCCCCTGCGGGGTTCGAGGATGTACTGTCACGTCTTCATTCTTGCACCAGCGCTGCGGTGGAAATTGCCCAGCAGTCACCGTTCCCGACTTCGGGCCCAGCTTGTCTCAGAAAGTGCATGAAGTGAACTGCTGTGATTTAGCATGTTTTTACATCAGTACCAGCGTTTACAATGATTCTGTTTTACCCACAAGGGGGCGTGGTGCCATAGTGGTGCAGCGGGCTTGGCCGGGTCCTGTTGTCTGGTGGGTCTGGGGTTCAAGTCCCGCTTGGGGTGTCTGCCAACGAACTGGTGTCCCCTCCTCCTCCAGCCTTGCGCCCTCTATTGCCGGGTTAGGCTCTTGCTCACTGTGACCCTACTTGGGATAAGCGGTTTCAGTTAATGTGTGTGTGTGTGTTTTTACCTACCTGGAAAAAGTCCAGCGATGGACAGAATGGTCGTCAGGAGCTGCGCTGCACTTAGGTTCCATCATAATGAATAATCTCAGCAGCACAGATAACAGTCCAGTCACAGTTCAGTCCTGCATGTGACACATAAAACTTAGCTCACAAACCAATACACATGTTCAGTGCTGTAATACATATGTAGAATAACAGGGTAAGCCACGGGAGTATGTTCCCATTCATGATGTAGCTTTTCCACTTCTGATAGCACTTGCAATCTATCCATTCTAGGTAGCTGATGGTGTAGTAGTTGGAGCTGTTGCCCTTGGATCTGAAGGTTGCTGGTTTGAATCTCAATGCTGTTATAACCTTGAGCAAAGTACTTACCCTAATTTGCTCCAGTAAAATTACCCAGCTCTACGAATGGGTGAATAGCTGTAGGTATTTTAACTTTGTAAGTCGCTTTGGAAAGAAGCATCAGCTAAATGAATGTATGTACCTGTAATGCAATGAACCCGTTCCCTGGTGGATACATGGCCAGCTGCCCAGTCTTTTGTATTCACTGTGAACTGAAATGAAAGGCAGCGGCACCGGTATTACAGGAGCTGCTTGGCACAGATCAACTCAAGTCAGCTCCTTTGCATTTACATTGTGTTCTATGTAAATACGGTCAATTGCAGAGGAGAGTAATATTGAAATTGCAAGGTCAGGAAATCATTAGGAGAGATTCATTGATTGAAGATGTTTGAAAGGGCTCAACTGAATGGAATGGGTAAAGAGTCCACCCCCATAATTTGCGATGCCATAAACCCATGTACAGTGACACAACCTTAGAATGATAAATATTATGCATAAATCTCAGTAATCAATAAAATTATTCAGTCATTCTTAAGTGACCTGTGCCCCCTTTCTTCCTTAATTCTGCACTCAATATTACTGCATTCAATTTGCCTTGGAATATGGACTTAGAATGTTAAACATCAGAAAAGTCTATTAATAGTTTAGTGCGTCTCCCTATTTGTGAATCTGACCTTTGCATTAAGCAGCTTGTTCAGTGTTGTGTTTATAGATTTTTAATCTTAAAAATCAACTATGTGATTATCATGAGACACGAGAGCAGCCAGGAGATCAATATTTTACAAACATTTTGTCAAATATCATTTCATACAAAAAAAAAAAAACTAATTGTACAATACAATACCTGAACATCGAAATGATGTCACATAGTAAATATGCATTGGAAGGTTGTGTCAATATGACTGACATTATGCAACATGAAAACTACAGTGAAAGCAGCAAGGTGCAGAAGAGGGTACAGCACCAGAGATTTTACATGTTCAGGAATTGGGAAAACTGGTGTTCATCCTTTATTTTATATAATTGTCCTGAACTGACCTCCTTATGTAAGATGTCACACAGTGTAAATTGGTGAAACTCTTAGCTGTAGAAGTCACTGGGAATTAAACCATGAATCTACCACTCGTTTAGAGCCTTAAACTCTTAACCGCATTGAGCCGAGGGACCCTGAGCCAATGCGAGGCCGCACATGGTGTAAAAGCAGGGTACGCTAGACTGGCCATTGGTTCAGTTCAGGGAAAACACGCACATTCAGGTTCAGCCTTGGAACTGTACGATAAGAGCACCACTGCTCCAGCAGAAGAGGTAACAGGCGGTACCCTGCTTTACTGCTTGCCACTGAGCAGCACAGTGTCATCTGCTGAGAAATTAAGTTTTAGTTTTAATTCTAGAATACAGTTTAATCATCTCTTTGTGGTGTCACGTCAAAGTCTTGGGTCCCCCTACCCCAGGTTGCGCGGCCTGCTCAGCTCCAGGGTGACAGCAGCCGCGTTACCCTGCTGTCGGTCAATTCCGAACACAGCTGATGTGCTGCACATCTGGATCTGGAGATACCGATACCGGGGTCAGGCTCTCCCGCACCTCTCCCGCCGTCCGCATCAGACACGTTGGGCCGAAACCCTGCAGACATACCGCAGAGCTACATTCCACCCCCTCAGCCCTTTTTCATATCACTGCCACTTTATTTGCCATCTTTGCTGGCACCATTCTGTTCTCTCCCCTGATAATAAAGACAAATTTTGCATGAATGTTTCACACATGTTAAGGACTTACACTGCGGCAATGAGCATTGCTTTGGAGAGAAACATCTGCTCAATGAGGAAATGCAAATGAAATATGTTATCCTGAGGGGATTAAAAATGAATAAAACTGACTTCAAATAGAAATCTATATTTTATTAAAAATCCCTTCCATTATTTTCATTTTTCTGCCAACAGAGTGGACGCGAGCGATGTATCCATTGTAGTAAAATGATGTTAATGGTAACTTCAGCCTATTTCTTTTATTTATATATCTAAGGCCAATTTTAATGTAGATATGACATGTTTCTAGCATTAGAAAGGAATTATTGGAATTATTTAGAGAAATCAGCTAAACAACTCTGGGCACCTTTTCATACTGCCGAGCATTTTAAATACATCAAATACATTTGTACAAAACGATGCAGATATGTGGTGCGCAGAAATTCTTATCTGTACGCAACAGTACAATTACTAGTGCAAAGTGAAACAAAACTGAACGCATGTAATCATTCAAAATGTTAAGAAATAAATAAAATAATAAAATAAAAGACATCTGTGCAATTTTCAGATCACGTTTTTTATATACTTTAAACTTTCTCAGGAGATTTACTTAAACACACATTTTACACTTTTTTATACCTTAGCTGTAAGTATATGGACATTGTTCAGTATGTAATCCTGTAAATCACAGAAATCACTTTACTTTTACTTTACCTCCTTAATGGTTGCTACTGCATTACATTAATTTTAATCTGAACTAGTTCCACATGTTGCAGGCCTGCTGTTTTGGTAATTCAAGGATGGCACTGCACTTACCCATTGGATTACCCTACTTTGAAGGTATTACTAAAATTTGTGGTGTGAACCGTGCACGTTGTTGTGCTATTAATTGTCCGCATTGCTCTGTGCTGTTTTTTTTTTGTATTTCATTCGTTGTATACAGTATTATATTTACAAGAACTAGATGGTCTCAACGTTGATAAACAAAAATTCACATGAATAAAAATTTTGCAAGCCCTGTTTAATCTCTTTAATACTGATGTCAGTCAATTTATTCAAAGCAAGAAGGGGTTTGGGGGATTATGTTCAGATGGTAATGGCTCCAGGCAGTAGCTGGGTTACACATTATTGCACATAAAGCCCGGTGTCCATTATTAAGAATTCATCATGAGGGAAGTAGTTAAGGATCATTACTTTAAAACAGTGAATTGTAGCATTTAATGAGTTAGGATAATTTCGTTTAGGTAATGTATTTACTTTATAATGAAATATTTTGAGTTATTATGAAGGGATTTGAGAAGTGTTTTACGGATAATATTTTATAATGGCAATAATATAATAACAGTAGTTTTTTAAAGACATCAAGTAGAGGTTAAATACTGAAAAACCTGCCAGGGCTGTACAAACTTGTCAGGTATTGGGGGGGTCCTAAAAATATTAGGAATGTTAATCTGAGAAGTTATTCACGGACACTGGAGGACACAAGTGGCTCACTCGGACATATACACAGTTTTTAATCGCCATAAATAATTACAAAGGCACGTCTGAACGCGTTAATCCAGCGCTTTTAAAGGAGGGAAAATTTGCCGTGTGGGCGGAGCTATTGCAAGGGGGCGTGGCGGAGGTATTCCAGGGGGCGGGGCGGCTTTCTCTTGCTGGGAAGCCTCGCGGGCTGGAATAATGAATGAGGCACAGACCGAGCGCCCAGTGGGGTTATTGTGCGCGTGTGTGTGTGTTCGCGCACGGAACGCCTTCAAAGTTCAGTCGCACATTCCGATAGCGAGACAAGAGATGTAGAAGCGGAGCGTCGGGACACGTGGAGGAGGATTCCGTCTCTTCTTTCCCCCCGTGCCGTGTTAGGACTTCAGTGGCTCGCGAGGAGCGCGTTCCAGCGCAGATCGTTTGTCCGGCAGCGCGCAGGAGCTCTTTGTGAAGAAGGTATGTGACGGAGAAGCGGAACTCGCAGCGCGCGCTCCATCGCCCGGCCAGGTCCGAAACGCCAAGCGACGTCGCGGGCGCACACGCGGGCTCCCAGGCTGTAATAAAAGAGCAGAGCGGCGCTCCAGGGGCAGCGCCACTTCTCCGCCGCGGGAGACTCACGCGCGGAGCGTTTGGTCGGATGCGCGAGAGGTGGCGGCGGCGAGGAGACGCGCACACTTGCCCCCCCCCTTCCGTTGTCATGACGAAGTCACGCCTTTGCGGCCGCGCGCGGTCCTTTGTTACGCGGCAGCTGCGCGGCTGGACGAAGTGTTGACGCGGAAAAAAAAAAAAAAAAAAAAAAGAAAGGTGTCTTAGCTCTTCGGGGACGATGAGTTTCGAGGAAAATTAAGTGGCGCCTTACGCGCTGCGAGGCTTCAGCGCGTGCAGTCGTTGCTCAGGTACCGCGCGCGGCTCGCGCTGTGTTTACTCACTCACTGGTCGTGTCTCCCATCCATTGTCGGAAATGTTTGTCTTTCGAAAAGCTTCCAGTAAGTTCTAAGAAAGGAGAGGGGAAAGTTCTTTGATTATCGGGCCGCGTATAAATAAAAACTGATTTAATTCTATCACGCTCAAAACAGATCTTAAACATCTGCAGCTTCTGTTTCTCTAGGGGAAAACCCATAATTTGAGTATAACGGGGAATAAGCATTTAATTATGATGAATAAAAAAACTTTTATAGGTATATAGACGAATACAGACTGAGCGGCTGTAGGAAGTGCTGCCCGCGAAACTTGCTCACCTGGAGACACGTGTCAACGTTGTTGCGCCAGGTGGGCTATTTTTGCGCACGTGACTTTTGTGTCCCTCCATCTACCTGTCTTATTTGTTTATTTTTGCAGTATGATCCAGCTGCTGTCAAACAACTTGGCCCTTAGAGCGAGCCCTCGAAAGCAGTGAGCCAAGGATAACAGTGAGCAGCCAAGCAAAATAATGCTCCATGCAGACATTCTCACTCGCCAGAGGTTCTTACTGTCAGGCTTTAAAAATTCAGGAGAACATTGGTCACCAAAAAAAAAAAAAAAAAAAAAAAAAACTCCCAGGAGCTTGCAATCCATACACTTCTGCAATTCTCGAATGGTTGAATGTCCTTTGGACGTGAGTGGATTTAACTCGACGAGAAAAGTATCACAAGAGAGGCTTTAGAAATTCCTTCGGGAAGGGAAAAAAAAAAGTTTGTGTTGGTAACGATAATCCCTGCGGTGTAGATCGGCTTAAACTGCCGGTGAGCAATGGATACAAACCCAATTTTTCGACACGCTCTCATGTGATGGATACCTGGATGGAAGCAAATTGCAATAAATGGCTTGCTGATGAAGTCAGTGTGTTTCTAAGTGCTCTGTGAATTAAAACCTTGTTAAAAAGCTGGGTAGATTTCTTCTTTGCACCCACTTGATGACAGGTGTAAATAAGTGTCGGGTGAGTCATCTGTTGAGGAAGGGAATGTTTCAGAAGTTAATTGCACAGCAAATGGTTAAACTCTGTACCTACTATGCAACAATGATCCACGAAATAGACACATGTGCAGTATTTAGTGTTCAGGGTCCCTGGATGGTACAGTGCAGCAGTGGGCAGAAAATGGTTTGAGAGCAATAATTTGCTTTATATTAAATTATTTTCTGATCAGCTGTCACACACAGTTACTTTGTTGCTGGTACGGTACTAATGTGCACATTGGTCAGCGGGGCACTGATGTATTGGCTTCAGTTGTGGTTCAATGAGAGGTGATGGTTATGAGATTTTCGGTTTATAAAGTCTTAATTCTAAATGAATACTGATTGGATGTAGCGGATTTTTTTTTTTTTTTTTCTTCTCCAGGAGGTCATAAAGTTATCCTACTTTTCTGTCCTGGGTTAATGATGAGGAAATGTAATTAAAATAGGGTTTAAAGGTCCTTCCAGTAATAAAGGCAAGCGTGCTCATTTTCCAGCCCCTTACTGTATGGTACAATCTTCAAGGGTGGAAAGGAGAATGTGTTTGTTGCTTCCCTGAAAAGAGAGGAAAAAAAAAAAGAAATCGCAGCGCATAAGTTACCGTTTCTGCGCTCCGTGGAGCCCAAAGGCACTGAAACGGAGCGTACGTTAGGGATCAGACTGCGTGCAGGAAAGCCAAGACCAACGGTTCTGTGTGAAAAGGCCGTGACAAGCATTAAATAAAGAGCCAAAACGAGGATACTCCGCTTCTTTTCTCCTGTCTCCACATGAATCACGCCTTTTGTTCGCCATTCAATGGTAATTCAGCAGGGCCTCTTTGCATCACAGACCAGCATGGTGGGCACGCATTTTTTCCAGTCATTGTGAGTTATCTGTTTGTGGACAGCATCCCTCCCAACGCCGGCATTAACAGCCAATCTCATGTTATTGGGAAGAACCAAATATTTGGCATTGTAATGTACAGCTGCCCTGTTACCAGGCATCCTTGAAAGCATTTTTTTTTTTTTTTTTTTTAAAACCAGTCTGGTCTGAATGTCCTAAGACCGAGGCTTTGCTTTAGCTTGAGTGATGGTGGGAGGGGTGTGTCCTACGCACTGCCAAACGAACGCAGCGCAAATCTGTGTCGACGAACCTCAGTCTTGGGTCGTCCCGCAGTACTACTTGGCTGACCCTCGCCTTTGTCCCCATGTCCAGCCTCGGGCCCTATGGGACCACTCAGCGGAGCCTGTTTGTGCCTATGAGTATCTTGAACTTTCCATCCCCCCAAGACTGCAGCATCTTTGGCATGTCGCGGATTAATGACAAGGGTCACTGTTGTTTCCCATGAAAATGAGGAAAAAAAATCCATAATTCTGTCCTGTGCTTGTCGTTTTGGAATTGTGGATGTCTGGTGTAGATGGCTGTAAAGCCAAAGGCGCTATAGTCCTGGGTGCAAACTGGCTCACCACATGGGCTATGGAGCTCGTGAAGTTCCTGAGATGCCAGGATGCTGGCAAATAGCAATGGGAACGTGGGTTCATGGGACGGTGGAGAATCACGAGGCCCGGGGCTGCGGAGATCCTGTGTTGACATGAAAGAGAGCGTCTGGGTTGATCTTGACTTCTGCTTAGGAAAGGGATGCTAACAGGTTGGACTGAATTTCCTTTAGACTTTTTTTTCTTTTTTTGGTTTTTCTTGCACATCTGCTGCAGTGAGGGAGCTCACAATGGAACCAGGAAAAAGCTGGAGGGGCAAATGGGAAATGCAGGGGGTGCAGCCGGAAATGAGAAAAGGGCTTTTAGACTCATACAGGGGAAGCAGGACTGACAAGCTTGTGTTTTTTTTCCCCTTTTTAAAAGCATGATGTAATATTTGAGCCGTTGTCTAATTTGGTCACAAAGGCTTTTAGTTAAAACAAAGTTTATTTCTGTATTTTCAGTAATGCTTTCTGTTTGTTTGGTGTCTTAGTAGACACTTTTGTCCCTGGGTGTCCCAAAACTCTACATGTGTACAGAGTACATCTCAGGCGAAGATCTTTACCTAAAACATCAATAAGAAAAGACTTTATGTGGTGGTTTTTTTTTTTTTTTGCTGATAAATTTTTAATCTGACATTTGTGGAATGGGTTTGACTGTGTCAGCAAACATTTATTCATTTAGCTGACTTTCTTCTCCAAATCAACTTACAGTATTAGGGTTACAGTTATTACAAGCTTGCAATTATTTACACAGCTGGGTAATTTTACTGGAGTAGTTTTAGGGTAAATACCATGCTCAGGGGTACTACAGCCATAGGTGGGGATTAAACTTGCAACCTTCAGGATCCAGAGACAGTAGCGCTAACCACTATGCTACCAGCTGTCCAAACTGAAGAAGCAAACAAAGTTTTATACTTTAATGCATAGAGTGAATTTTTTTTCCCATAACTACAGCTACATTATTTTCCTATCATTCCTGTTAAAAGATTTTTGAACTTAGTGATTCAGAGTAATTGTTGAGTTTACATTATATTTATTTAGGTGATACTAAAGGGGCCAACTGGTAGCAAAGGGGTTAGAGCTGCTGCCTTTGGATTCGAAGGTTACAGATTTGAATCCCACATTGAGCAAAGTCCTTCTCCTAAATCTCTTCACTGAAAACTACCAATCTGTATAAATTAATAGATAATTGTCAGTAGGTTAACATGGTAAATTTCTTTGGAGAAAAGCATCAACTATGTGTCAAAATGTCAACTCTTTTCTCACAAGCTATTTACAGCTTTTATACAGCCGGGTGATTTCAGTATAGTAGTTCAGAGTAAGCACCTTCATCACGGGTATGGTGGCAGAACATCGGATTTGAACCTATGACCCCCCAGGCCCAGATATAACTGCACTAACCCTTGCACCACCTGCTGCTCTTAACCATGAAAAGTGATGATGGTCTATTTATGGTGATATCAAGAAAAGCAGCCTTGCTGGTTTTACTCTAGATGCGTATTTGACTTTTTTCTGCAGCACTAAAGTAGATCCTATCCCAGAATGTACCGCAGAAATAAGCGTATACCCTAGATTCCTGCTCAACGTTACACAAGGGAGCATGGTGACCATCCTAGAGATTTGCACAGAGATGACCTCAGAAGCATGGAGTCTAGAGATTGACCCAGAGATTACTACAGATGCCTGGAGCTCTTCCACCAAACTGGCTAAGAAGTTACCTCATTGTATGGTGTTCGCAGTACAGATTAGAGCCCTCGAGTCCTCTCCAGGGATCACCCAAGGGCCCAGGTGTTTGCCTTGAGCTTCATTGTCGTTGACCTTACCCTAAAGCCCTAAAAATGCCATATGCTCAGTTCAAAGCTTTGTGGAGCAATGTGAAGAACATCACTTTTCTTGTCATGTAGACAGATGGTAGAAGTGTAGTACAGTCACATAAATATCTAGAATTAGACACAGATAAGGTGGTGGTTAGAAGTGCTGTATAAAAATCTGTTTTCCTACACTCAAAGCCAGACTCATGCACATGAATGCAGATTGATGGGCCATAACTGTGTGACAGGAGGTGCCACCTTGACCCCGTGTTGGTTTGCTCTCAGACAGATGGAGATAATGTACTTTACAGACCAACTATCCAGGACCTCCTGTTACAGGGAGGGGCCGTACTGGGCTCCTCTGTGGGAAGCATACCCTCCTCCTCTCGGGTTGGTTAGGATCAAAACTTCCTGGGAACAGCGTGCCTTTTCTTTACTGTGGTGTGCGCTGGTGGAACGATTCCATTGATCATTAATTGGCTGGTGGAAGAGCCGAAAGCAAGCAGTCGTGTCACCTCACTGAGAGCAAATGGCCAAGAAGCCACAAGTTCATATGCGGTTCAATAACTCGACTCACCCGAGTCTTTGTTTAAACTGTGCCTCCCGAGGGAAGCCTGAGAAAGTCAGCAACCAAGACCAAGTGTGGTCAAACATGTAGATGAACCTCGACCTCTCTTAGCTACTAACGTTACAATTTCAACCTGTAATCCCTGGGATGGTTCACTGCAGAACTTCGTGCTCTATTCTTTCAATCTTTATTGGCGCAAAGCATGTTGGAAGAAATGGAAAGACAGAGGAAGGGCAAATGTAAGTTTTATTGCTCTCAATCCCCAGACTAGAAGTTCTTCCCAGACTCAGACCAGAGAAAGCTCGCTGCCAAAGGTGTATGATATTCATATTAAATTTGCCACTATTTTATAACTCTTGTTCGGTTCCCAAAGAAAGAGGAAATTAAGACACGAAATTAAGACCCGCAGGGTTTTGTTGCTTTAGAAGGGTCAGATTCTCCCAATTTAAATTACGAGAATGCTTGGTTGTTTGGTTTGGGATACTTTTAACACAATCAAGGTTTTCTTTTTTGTGCTCTATGAAGGTGATTTCCTGAGAGTCTGGATGATGCTTCAACTGTGGAGTTCCTCCTATAATGATTAATTTAAATTAGCTGGGACTTGCAAGGACATCCTTTTCAATGCCTCATAGCCGTTTGCCTTTTCCGCCGCTTCATGCTTTGTTGGCTGAGTTGCTGGTTTGCAGCCCGACAGGGAACTTTCATTATCATTAGGAGGTATCACTCTGGGATGGGGGGATGTGGTGGCGCGGCAGGTTTGACTGGTACCTCGCTGTTTGGTGGGTTTGAGTTCTGCATGGGGTGTGCGGTGGGTCCGTGTTTCACCCTGCATGTGCCTCCCCAACATACAGAAGACGGCACTGGCAACCCCCATCTGTTTTTCCCTTGCCATGAAAACCATGCAGGTGGTCACTCTGGGTCAGGTTTGACTCGAAGGCATCAGCAACAACTCTGGAGTGGATTGATGTGCATTACCTTTCCAACCACGAGGGGATGTCCAGGTGGTGTCAGCCCAGGGTTTGGAGTGATGGGCTAAGGAACCGTGGAAGGGGAGGTGGGCTGCTGGGTGGGAAGGAGTGCCAGGTGGGGGACATGCAACCTCATTACGGCAGAACAGCACCACAGGGAGAGCGTAGGAAGAGCAGCTCATTTTTCCCGCAGAGATGACAGCATCCATCGTGTGTTTATACTCGGCATATGGAGAAATTCAATCCTCTGAGATAATTCGGAGGCTGGTTCCTCGCGACTAATCCGTTCTCTTGGGGAAACTGGGATGTTGTATAATGCAGAGCTTTTTTTTTGTGTATCTCCATCTTCTGTTGAAAGCAATTCTTTAACAGTGACTTTTGCATGTGCGATGATTCAGAACCTAGACATCTCCACAGCCACCTCAACCACTTGATATCATTCCTTTTTGTACATTGGTGATAATAGAGCAGCAAAATCTTTCAGTGTCTTTCGACAAGCTGATCTCTGCAGACCATCCATGTCCCGTGTCTTTCGGTTCGGTCTTGAAGGCGCAGAAGTTGCATTTAAACTGCAAAATGCTGAACAAATTCTTCCTGTCAAGAGGGGTCATCACGGTGATGAGGAAATGTAAGATGAAGAATCCATTAGGGATTCAATTGTAGGAATATGCCTGGGGAAGAACGCTGACAATGGATATAATTTATTTCTTCATCTCAGTTCATTGGGACAGTAATGGACCGTGTTCTGAAGGAAAGCAGCAGGAGAAATAGACTGAGGAGCAGTCATTTTCACACAACTGAAAACCATCACTCTTGTATGAATGTTTGAGATACTAACTATAGGCCACATTAGCTCACATCACCACACACTGCAGCGTCCAGTTTATTTCCTGAGGCACGTGCTGTTTTTCCACCACGTTTGGGAACTCGGCTCCCGGTGGCTCTCCCCGAAACGGCACTAGCCATAATAACCATTTGAGAACTTCAGCTTATATCCACCGGTACTTATCTGTACTCTTAATAATTGCACTGAATTGTGAAAGTACACAAAAATGTGCTGTCATTGTAGGGGTCATACGAAAGTTAAAGCGTTGGTGTAAGTGCAAACTTTGGAAAGTGACAGATCTTTGTCGTCGTACCTGCATTGTCTCGATACTGCTTTAGCAGGTGCTATGCAGTGTGTTCGCTGTACCTGTTTCTACTGCGGGACATTAACAGGTGAAGTGTAATGCCAAAATTCCACGTGCTTTAGTAGTGCTGCGGTTCTAAACTCTGAACTTTATTACATAGATAGCTAGATATGGAAGAAGGTAAATCGCTGGCTAGCTAGGTGAGTAGGTAACTCGATTAGGCAGGTAGTTAGGTAGCAGACTAGCTTGGTAGGTAAGTTGGTAGGTAGCTGGAAGGGTAGGTAGTTAAACAGGTAGGTAGCTAGCTAACTACCTGGGTTGCTAGGAGGTTAGGTAGGTGGGGAGCTAGCTAGCTAACTGGCTGGATCACTAGGATTAGGTAGGTGGATAGCTAACTAGCTGGGTTGCTAGGAGGTTAGGTAGGTGGGGAGCTAGCTAGTTAACTGGCTGGATCGCTAGGAGGTTAGGTAGGTGGGTGGGTAGCTAGCTAGCTAACTAACTGGGTCACTAGGAGGTTAGGTAGGTAGGGAGCTAGCTAGCTAACTGGCTGGATCTAGGTAGGTGGATAGCTAACTGGCTGGATTGCTAGGAGGTTAGGTAGGTAAGTGGGTAGGTAGGTTGTTGGGTCTTCAAGCCCTTTTGTCTGACCTACATCAACTTGCTGAAAATACTCCATGAGCTGTTAACACCAAGCAACATGCACTTTCAATAGTGAATAAAGAGCGTAAACCAGCAATGATCTTTGAAAGAGACAAAATTGTATGTACAGTCTAAAGGTCCACTAATGGTTTACTGTAAAGGCTGTGTGTGTGTGTGTGTGTGTGTGTGTGTGTGAGAGAGAGAGAGATGGCCCAGCAGTGGGAGTCAGCCCTGACACCCACCGCCCACTACAACAACATCTGGGTTGGTGGCAGCCTGACGTCACTCGTAAAATATCTCGGAGCATAATAGGATCAGGCTGTCAAAGTGAAAGCGAGGATGGAAACACAGGCCCCCATGAATTATTCATACGTTTTATAAGAATCCAGCGCCGCGCAGAAACGGGAAGACCCGGACGCGACCCTGGACGAACAGGTGGACTACAGCCGGCCGCAGCTTTGTTTGTTTCCGTAATGAACCCTGTGTGCTTCTGCTTCTCGCAGCACTCACAAAAAGCACCAAGGCCATCTTTTCCACGAAACTTCCTCAAAGAGTGAATCCACCTCCAAATGATCACCACGAACAACAGCGTAAGCATTCTCAGCAGACCAAAAGGGGAACGTGTTCGCAACGGGAACACTTTCAGGTTTAATTCCTCTAACCTTTAGCATTCGTAACATACCGTGGTACTTGTCTCCAGCAGCTCCAGCCCATGGATGACCAGTGTTGCTCTTCAGAGCATCATAAATAATAGCTAGTCTTTGAGATAAGCCTTGAACCCTTTCTTCTGAAGCTCACTCCATATCGCAGGGAAGAAAACTGTTAACTGCTCTTTGTCACTGGTGAGATTATGAATTCAAGCCCTAAACTGCTGTGCCCATAATTAGGATTCATAAACTGGACTACCACTGCAACAATCTAGTTATATGAAGTTCTTTGGATTGTACAATATTCACTGGCAAATGAATAATTGTGAGAACTCTCTATCCATAACCATAAGACCGCTTTAAACAGATGGATTTAATAATTCAAGAGTCCACTTAAGTATATACCCTTATATTTTACTTTATTATTTAATGACCTCTGTATTCTTGTCTGTTCACATAATCGCATAAACAACAAACAACATTCGGACCCCAGGTCCAAACGAAGGATCTAGAGCGCAGCCAAAGCCCATCCAGGCCTTCATAGAGAAGAAGTTAAATTTGTCCTCTTAATAGACCCTGGCATCTAGTTTTTGTGAGCCAGTAGCTTAATAATCATGTTTGCAGCTTGTTATTCAATTCTACCAGCTATGACAGTGAATAGATTGACTGCCATTAGTTTAGTGACTTGATAATCTGTTCAGTGGATTTCATGAGACATCGAACAGCACAAATTGCTCAGCCTGAAATCCGGCAGGACTCAATGTTGTTTAAATTCATCATAAACCGATTTCAGAATTGTAATAACAAACCATGACTGGTGTGTTGTTCAGTTGTGTGGTGTGGCGCATGCCCTGTGCTTCTGGGATAGGTTGTTGGCCACTGTGATCCTGCACTGGACAATCATGATGGATGGATGGATGGATGGATGGATGGATGCCCAGGAGGGGTGGGCAGCCACTGGCGCTTGGACCCTCAGAGGTTTTATCTCCCTTAACTTTCGCTTGGGAGTTTTTTTTTGTTCCTTTCCTCTGTGGCCAGTAGGCATACTTATAACTTTAATAAATGCACTGATAATGAATTATGCTAGTCTGTAGTCAACTGTCTTGTTTGTTGGATTTCTTTGCTCTATGCCTTTGTTCAAGTGCTCTGTGTCACTGCATGAGAAGAGCACTCTAGAAAAATTAATTGAATTAGGTGGATGGATGGGAAAAGAAACTGAAGTATTTATTTTCATCATGGTATCACTAGTTCTTTTACTGTCATGTGTCCCTACTTTTAGTGCATCTTCTGTTAAGCAATCTGTCTCAGAAGGATGCTTTAGGAAAATAGACTGTACTGAATTATTACGGCGGGGGGAGTGGTGGCACAGCGGGTTTGGTCGGATCCTGATTTCTGGCGGGACTGGAGTTCGAGTCCTGCTTGGGGTGCCTTGCGGCGGAGCAGCATCCCGTCCTGGGTGTGTCCCCTCCCATCCAGCCTTGCACCCTGTGTTGCCCAATGCTAGTAGACAACTGACAAATCTGGCTACAAAAAACTATAGACTGTCTGCATCCAGTTGAAGAGCATCTTCACGACAACAGTACGTCTGAAGGTTATAAAGAAACACTTCAGCCACGGTCTTTACTGCAGCATAGATGCTTTTTGAAGTGTGGGTATATGTACAGTACAAACAAACATAACAGCAAGGGCTTTTGCAAACTACAATTTTCAGAACACTTGGAAAGTACTATAAAACTGGGTTCTGCAAAATTATTAACTTTCACTTATCACCAGCTGTGCAACAGTTCGCTGAGTGTATTAGTGTTCCTTTTGGTGTTTATCTTTTGTTTTGTTTCTGTTTTTTTCGGGAGGGAGGTCTTTCTATACTACTCATGCAGCTACACTAATGTACTTAGCAGCAACTTCTGTTTTATTTGTGGGCGGCGCAGCAAGTAGCACTGCTGTGTCACAGCACCTGGGTGGTGCGAGAGGATGTGGGTTCGACCCCTGCTCAGTCTGTGTGGAGTTTGCTTATTCTCTATGTGGGTTTGCTCCAGGTGCTCTGGTTTCCTCCCACCATCCAAAGACATGCTGTTCAGGTTCACCCATAGCGTGTGTGTGCTCCACTGATGTATGGATGAGTGACCCAGTGTAAGCAGTGTATCTAGCAGTGTAAGTCACCGTGGTGAATAAGGTGTGTGGGCTCATAACACTACATAGATTCACTGGAAGTCGCTATTCATTTAGCAAATGCTTTTCTCCAAAGGACGTACATCCCTTAGAAAATACAATTTGTACATTATATTAAGAGAAAGAGACATAGCTGCAGATGTGTGACTCTTAAGTACAGTTAATTTGTTTCCTTCACCATATGCACAGGTGTTCATCACACAGGTAGCTGCATAAAACTTTACCAGAATATTGTCGATTTCTAATCAGCTTCCTAGTAGTTTTTTTTTTTTTTGTGAGGTACATATAAACATTTCTGTTGCATTGCGGAGCGGCTCTGTAAAGGATTGATCCGAGAATGATCATGAACATTTATACCTTGCGTGGGCGAAGAACGAAGAATCATGGGCGAAGTAAGTAAGTCTGGAAGAGGTGAGTTTTAAGACACTTTTTAAATGTGGGCAGAGATTCAGCAGTTCTGAGTGACAGGGGGTAGTCGTTCCACCGCAACGGAGCCGGAACCGAGAACCTCCGCGCTTTACCTTTCGTAGCTTTAGGGAAAAGCATCTGCTAAATAAATAAATGTAAATGTGTTTACTATGCTCACGGCGAATGCTAAGGAGCAGTCGAGATGGTTTGTAGTTGTACTGTTTCCTCACTGGATGCTTTATCCCGCTGAGGGCCGAGGCTATGACATCAGTGGGATTTGTATGTGTATTAAGGGATTAGCAGTTGGCCCTGAGCGGACCACCTGCACCGGCCCAGGCCCTTGGTCTTCGGGTTCAACGCTGTTCAGGGGGTCAGAGATCAGCAGCAGTGCAGTGGGAAGAGAGGCGGAGGGCTTAGAAAAGCAGTTCTTGTTTTCAGTAAAAAGTGAGGAAGCATTCTTTAATTTGTGTTGCTTTTTTAAAAAAAAAAAAAAAAAAAAAAAAAAAAAAAAATGTAAATACCAGCTTTGATGAATGATGCTTTCACAGCTTTCCAGGTATTAATGCAATAATGGAATTTTAATCGTTGACTTGCTTGAAGAATGTGCACGTTTGTTGTCAAAATGAATGAGTTACGATCCGTTGGATACAAAAACCGGTAAAAAGCGTATACAATTTAATTTTGGCCATTGTTTTATGAACAGGCTGTGTATTTTGTTCATTATGATGAACAGCAATAAAACAAATCCTAAACTGGAAAAATGTGGCGAGGTAAAAAAAAAAAAAAAAAAAATGATTTTGAATCTAATCAAGATTTTGAGGAGCATTTCCATTATTCTGAAGTTCTTCGTATTTGTTTAAACTATTTATTTTGTGTTCTTTAGGATGGTAAATAAGCATGCAGTCAAAAAAGAATAAAAAAAACAGTGTATAGAATTATGAATTCACTGTAGAATAGGATAATATGTGGTGAAACATATGTGAATCTGTGGTACCGGTCTCTTGCTAGAACATCCCCAAATGGAAATCATTGATGTAGACATTTTTGAAATGGGGGAAATAGAGAAATGAGAAATTTTGTCGTATCTTGCATTTGCCATGGAAACCTGGTCGTAATGTGGACTATGTGGCACAGCGAGTAGCTCTGCTGTCTCACAGCGCCTGGTCGGTGCGAGAGAACGTGGGTTTGATCCCCGCTCAGTCTGTGTGGAGTTTGCATGCTCTCCCTGTGTCTGTGTTGGTTTCTTCCAAGTGCTCTGGTTTCCTCCCACAGTCCAAAGACATGCTGTTCAGGTTCCCCCATAGTGTGTGAGTCTGTTTCACAGGTGCATGGAGGAGTAACCCCTTGTATGTAGTGTATCAAGCAGTGTAAGTTACTTTGGTGAATAAGGTGTGTAGGCTAGTAATGCTACATAGTATCTGTTGTAAGTTGCTTTGGACAAAAGTGTCTGCTAAGTGAATAAATGTAAATGTTTGCACAACTACACTGTGGTCCTGATAAAAGGCGGTCGGATCTTGCACCCCATATTTTTTTCGATCATCTCCTTTCCATGTGTCTCAGATCTGAGTGGTTTCCAAACACATTTCCAAAAGTCAAAAGGTAAAGTTATGCAATATAGCAATTAGTACAAAACAGACCTACGGTGAAAAATAAAAAATGTTGATGTTTGGTGAAAAACCTTTTGAACGATGCCTTGTGGCATCTGTGCTGTTTTTATCGCTCTTGTTGTAAAGCCTTTTACTTCCATGATTTTTTTGGTGTAACTTTGCTCTCTGGCTCCAAAGCAGTACGGCTTTACGCTGCTCAGATGCCGGGTCTACAGTGTCAATTGCTCAGATGTGAGATCAGATGTGAGATCAGGTCTACAGTGTATTTTGAATAGAGAAAGGAGTTTGGTTTTATTTTGTTTGGTGGGGGGTGCGGTGGGACGGTGGGCTTGGCTGGATCCTGCTCTCTGGTGGGTCTGGGGTTCGAGTCCCACTTGGGGTGCCTTGAGAAGGACTGGCGTCCCGTCCTGGGTGCATCCCCTCCCCCTCCGGCCTTACGCCCTGTGTTGCCAGGTTAGGCTCGGCTTGCCGCAACCCCACTTGGGACATGTCTCTCTCTATTATAAATACTGTACATAGTTACATTTCTTATTGTTATTATTATAGATGTTATCGTTATCATGACATTGTATTATTATTGTTATTACTGTATTATATTAAAGATGTTTTAGTGTATCTGGAAGTGTTTCTTTAATTATTTTTATGCACAGAAAGGTACACAATATATTAGATACTAAGACAAATATTTGACCAACTGACGTTAGACACGAACCGTACCTAAGTCTTCCGACTTAAGACGGACTTAGGAGGAGATCAGGGACTGCCTGCAACGTACGCGTGCATAAATGGTGGCACTGGACAAACTGAACGTGGTTCAACAATAACATCTGCACCCGTACCGGTCACAATCGTGACACACACACATCATCTGAACCGCTTGTCCCATACAGGGTCACGGGGAGCCAGAGCCTAACCTGGCAACACAGGGCGTAGGGCTGGATGGGGAGGGGACACACCCAGGATGGGATGTCAGTCCGTCGCAAGGCACCCCAAGCGGGACTCGAACCCCAGACCCACCGGAGAGCAGGACAAGGTCCAACCCACTGCACCACCGTGCTCCCCTACAATAATGAGACCTAAAGCAAAAAAGATGTTTTAAAGAAAGCGGTAAAAGAAATTTTTAAAAAAAGGACGATATTTTTGCTCTTCTTCATTTATTGTATTTTTTGTGTTTCCCGTTTACCATGCATAAAATGCCGTAGTTCCAGGCTTTGGCATACAGGATTCCTTGGTCAGCAGTAAGAGACTTCGTAGTCAGTGTGACATTTCATTATAATAAGAGCAATATGGTTACCTTCAGACTAAGATACTATAGTACCTGCTTACTTGGTCTCTGTTTGTGTTTCCGTTCGTCCTGCATTGAACTGGAGTTTTATTTTCCCCTTTGTCTGGGAAATACATTAGTTTTGCCGTTGGGAGCATTTTTTTATTTTTAAATTTTTTTACGTTTTTTTTTTTTTGTTTAAACCAAATAAATCCAGAAATACTACCACAGCTATGGAAAACTTTGAACTAGCGGGTCAGTTACCAGCATCGCTGACGGCCAGACAAACGATGAGTATAGACCTCGTATGGGTTTGCTTTACTCTAATAGGGAAACGTGGAGCAGAAGATGGACTGAAGATGAGCCCATCATTTATCTATGCGTCTGCAAACAAATTTAATAGAAAAATCACTGTATTATGGAATTGTACAGATAGCACTCATCTGAGATAGTTAAGTTAGTCTCCTTTGAATGCTTTTAGCATCATAAGGTAGTTCAGGAGTTGAGTCCAAACGTGGAGAACATTTTAGTACCAAACGCTTGCAGCGTCAACGTTCTATATGCAAGAGGGTCCCTTGCGAAAGGTACTCAACTGAAATTGCTTCCCCAAAATACATGACTTTATGATAATTATGCAAGTCATCTTGATTTAAAAATTTAACCGGTAGACTTGTCGGCCTTCATGCAATGCAGATTATTCTAGAAAGGGGCTTATGTGCACTTGTGCGCATTATTCTTTTGAACTGGGTTTTCATGTTTTGCGTTTTCGAATTATGCTGCGCGGTTAAATTTGAGATATACAGGTGCCTCGAATTTAGTCCTTAGGCCGTATGCGTCAGTGGATTAGCATAACTGGAACGAAGGAGTGATAGCGTAGCCATGGAGTGGATTTTTTCCCCAACAATGTATGCATTGAAATGAATTTTATGTGCTATTTTTCCAGTTCAACTAATGGGGCCAAGCTGCACCCAGGGACCTTTCTTGGCTTGCAGTCATGCTAAAATGCTTTAAGTGGATCTAAGCAAGTGAAATTATGCATGCAAATGAGTCTTGTAGTATTACTATGCTGGAACATGGGATTTGCTTATTATGGGAAGACATTTCTGGGGGGGGTATTGATAAACCTTTGTGTTTATCACAACAAATGTTGCATTTTACATGGAAGTAAAATCTAATGTGAGAAAATTAATTCTCGGCTCTAATAAAAATTTTAAAATGCGAAACTAGTAATGAGTAAGTCGTAGAGCAAAAAAATGCGTATATTAAGAGCAATAATGTTGGTGTTACTGTTAATAATCCTACTGTGATTTTAACGTTGTTACGTCATCATGTCCGGTCAAGAATGTATTCATGATTATTTTTATTATTGTTCATCGTTTCATTGTTTCCAACTTTGTTAGCTCATCCCAAGCGGATGGCGGCGTGCGCATCGCGAGACGGAGGGCATATAAAACCGACAGCACCGCTCGGGGCGGAGGGGTGTCGCTACAGGAATGGAATTCATGCAGGTGCTGTGGGTGGGGATCTTTTTCTTGTAAGACCGTGTCAAAAGAGGGTTCTAACATTCGCTCAGTCAGATTTCATAATTCCTTCAATATTTTCTTTACCGAGGAGCTGTACCTCCAGAGTGGGGAGGTGGGGACGTCTGTGTGCGGAGTGTGTCACGGTGGGCAAAAGGACAAATTTCTCTGTAAGGCGAGCATGCATCATCGTACATGTCACGCTGCAGCTTGAGCCGCCCGTGTTTCTTCGGGCTTGAAAGAAAGCCGACTAAAACCGTCTTCTCGTCCTTGAGATCGATGGGTGGAAAGGAACGCACACTCACGCGCGCATTTGGTTTTCACCATATGTGTGGTGGACAATGAGAAACGTCAGCGTGAAGGGAACAAGTCGTGATGTACTCATCTTCAGCAGCGTGTCGAGCACTGATAGACACTTCCTGTTGAGTCAGGGTGCGCAGATGAGGTGATACGCCCTCAGCGGGAGGATGATACGCTCTTTTCGGCGAGACCCGACGAGGGGGTGCCAGGTAGACTAAAGGTTGGGCTGCTGGAGACCTGCTGAGGGAAGCTTTCCACACCTGTTGCTGGCTTCCTGACCTTGGGACTCGGCAGGACCTCAGACCCTTGGACTTTGAAACTCAAGTCTGTTCCTTCTACTCCTTTGAGGCTTCGATCTTCGGTAATCAGTATTTGCTCTACTGGATGGATTCTATAGTTAGTTATAATCCCCTTATTATTGTTGGCCTATATCTTCTAATTAGACATACTATTATTTATTGAGAGGAGTACGGTGGCGCAGCGGGTTTGGCCCAGTCCTGCTCTCCGGTGGGTCTGGGGTTTGAGTCCCGGTGGGGGTGCCTTGCGACGGAGTGGCGTCCCATCCTGGGTGCGTCCCCTCCCCCTCCAGCCTTATGCCCTGTGCTGCCGGGTTAGACTCCGGCTCCCCGCAACCCCACGTGGGACGAGCAGTTTCAGCTGGTGTGTGTTCATAAGTGTTATAGGTTTTCTGTGTTGCTGAGATTGATAAGTTTTTGGTTTTCTTCAGCTTGGCATGTAATTGGGTATTGGGCCGTCTCTCGTTATCACTTGGAAACATTTGCCAATATTTATGGTTTGATGATGGATACAAGCATCATGTGATGTTAGCTGGGTACTTATGGTGGGTTAAGTGAATTTTGTTTTCGAAATAACATTCAGGAACAGACTCGAAGTACTTCTTGTGACTAAAATGACAAATCCTCTCCACTACTGTCTCAACTAAGGAAATGAATGGTATGGGGAGATCATATCTACACCAGTCAGGTAGTAGGTGGCCCTAAAATCCATGAATTACATGGGACGCAATCAAGCTCTTCAACAGCCAAGTGGATGGAGTGGATGATTCAGACAGGAGATTCACATAGCACTGTTAGTGTGCGGACCAGCACTGATGTGTTGATGTGTGGCTTGCGCTCATCTCACCGGGGATCCTTATCAATGTTCCTGTCTTTCCTAGCAGGTGCTGGGACCCTGGCTCTGTGAAGGGGGCGTCCACGCGTTGCATAACAGGGTCTTGGTCAAGCCCTGGACCATGGAAATGAGACAGAGGAGAACCTGATGGGGTCAGAATGGAGGTTTTGATAGGGTGAGTAATGACTTGTCATGGTACAAAACGTTGTCACACATCAGCAGCGATGCATTGGTGCATGTGACTTTTTTTTTTTTTTTTTTTTTATAGATGTGAACCCATTCCATCCTTCCTTTTGAACATAGTGTAGCATGATCAGATATTCAGCAGTACGTGGAATGAAGAACAATTTTAAATATGCGGAAGGAAGTTCCAGAGAGTGTCTGTCTGTCTGTCTGTCTATCTATCACGATGATCAGCTTATTGAAAATTCAGCACCTACTGAGATGTAGATGAATGTTTAATGGTCCAGAATGAATTGCGAGAATAGGTTAAATGTCAAGCAGCTTAAATCAGAATAAATCTTTTAGAATTACGTCTCACTGTTCAGGTCCTAAAGAACTGCATTCCGATGACCTCTGGGTGTTGTGCCAGATATCGTCCTTGGCATTTCTAATAATGTTTTGAATCTGAAGTTAAAGGGGGTGCAGTGGCGTGGCAGGTTTGACCGGGTCTTACCCTCTGGCACGTCTGGGGTTCAAGCCCAGCTTTGGGGTGCCTTGTGATGGAGTGGCGTCCTGTCCTGGGTGTGTCTCCTCCCCCTCCAGCCTTGCGCCCTGTGCTGCTAGGTTAGGCTCCAGCTTGCTGCGGCCCCATTAGGGACAAGCGGCTTTAGCCTGTGTGTGTGTGTGTGTGTGTGTGTGTGTGTGTATGTGTGTGTGTGTGATCTCAAGTTAATAAGCCAGCACTGTGATTACTGAGACCATCAGGAAATTACCTGCCATCCCTACTTACTGCATCATGAGTGTAAGACAGTGTGTTTATGCTGCAGCACAATATGATGTGGTCGTAGCAGTCAGCCGTCCAGCTGAGTGTTACTGTGGTATAATACAGCGGCCCCGATCAAATTTCTTCACCGTGTTTATGTGGCGAATCGACCGGAGAGGCGTAACGGCCTGCCGTCTTTTTCTGTGATTCAATCTCCAGCGTGACGCGGCGTGGACTTCGCGGCCGAACGTGTCTCGGCACTTTCGTTGCTTATAAGGTTCTATTTTTAGTCGTTTGGGAATTAAATCCCTTCAAAGTTCCAAGGAGATCGTTGCCTGCAGCATGGCGTGTTTCCTCTTCAGCTGCCGAGCGCATCTAGACTCGATCACTGTGACACAGACGTGTACGCGGGCACGTTCACACACATCCTTACACACACACACACACAGTGGCTAATTCTTGAAAACTAATCAGGAAGCGCAAACACAATAAGGTTAGTGTTCGAGTCGGGGATTCGAGGGATGGGCGCTAACCTCAGACGAGACAGAGCTGTGCTCTCATAAAATTAATATTAGATATGATGGATATCTTTGTGGCTGTGTATTGCGATAATTGTGTGAATGTCTTTATCTCCTTAGAAATAATAAAGCCGTGCTGTAAAACGTCAGAGTCTGAACTGTCCCAAATGGCAGGGTTTAATTGTTATTTCTGTGAATCATTTCCCTGACCCCAAGATGTGTGTTGAATGAGGTGTTTTGAGGAAAAAAAAATGTGTTGATCTCCACAAAATCAGTCAGATGGTGTTGACACACTGTTTTCTCCAGTTATTTCAATGAATTATGTACTAGTAGAATGAGCAATAAATTTATCCACCGCCAGCAATATATTTATCAGCCCACACACCTTATTCACCGCGGTGACTTACACTGCTAGATACACTACTTACACTGGGTCACTCATCCATACATCAGTGGAACACACACACTATGGGTGAAACTGAACAGCATGTCTTTGGACTGTGGGAGGAAACCAGAGCACCCGGAGGAAACCACACAGACTGAGCGGAGATCAAACCCATGTCCTCTCGCATCCCCCAGGCGCTGTGAGCCAGCAGCGCTACTCACTGTGCCACTGTGCCGCCCCACATCGTTTATGCGGTGGAGTGCAGTTGTGTTACAAAGCAGGATTTTTTTTCGATGTGCGGTAATGTAGTACTCGTGGAGTTTCACAAGATGGAGCTTTTGCACCTTGGTTTACATGGTGTGTTACTGTAATTTGTAAAGCACACACGGCGTTTCCCCTCAACATCTTGTCAAAAGGAGTGATAGCCAAGAACGAGTGTGGAGAGCTTTCCGTCAGCTGCACCTTCAAGATCTAACAATGTAAAATGAAACATAGTGCAGTAAATGACAGGAGCTGCTCTCCATTGTCCTGGTTTTGTTTTGATAGGGAAATGGTTGTATTTGTGAAACGCTGAAGCATATAGGCTCTCGAGAGCTGGAAACGGAACACCTGGGTACCTGCTGGAAGGAGAGTGGTGGTACTGTGGTAGAGCACTGGAGGGAAGTAGTCATGTTGGTGAGGTCTGGTGTTCGGGGTTTAGGGTGGCACGCTGGCACAGCGGGTAGTGCTGCTGTCTCACAGCACCTGTGTGGTGCAAGAGGACATGAGTTCGATCCCTGCTCAGTCTGTGTAGAGTTTGCATGTTTCCCCTGGGTGCTCTGGTTTCCTCCCACAGTCCAAAGCCATGCTGTTCAGGGAGACTGGTGTGTGAGTGACAGAGAGTGTGTTCCACTGATGTTTGGATGAGTGACCCAGTGTAAGCAGTGTGTGTATCTAGCAGTGTAAGTCACCACGGTGAATAAGGTGTGTGGACTGATAACACTACAGACAGTTCATTGGAAGTTGCTTTGGAGAAAAGCGTCTGATAAATAAATGTAAATGCTTGGGTAACCTTGCATAATGGCTTGCGGGAATTTGCTGTGGACAGGAGAGCGGTGGGTTCAGAGGAGTGGGAAACCAAATGCTGAGGTTGTAGGCAAATCAAAGAGCCACCTGGGAGTTTGGAGCAAAAAGTCAGTGTGAAGGGGTCAATGAAAAGACTGGAAAAAACTGCCAATTTGTGCCGGTGCATCAGTTTTCTCCAGGTTTCCCCAAAACTATAAACCTCCTACTAATTATACGTGCTCCTCAGTTAACGACGGGGTTCCATTCTGACAAGTCGAAGACCCCCTTATATGGATTAAAAGGATAAATGAGCCATTAACATGCTGGATTGCTACACTGTATAATAGGGCTTTGTTAAATTTTTTCATTGATTTCACATATTATCCATATTAAAGTAACACAAATAGGGACTAACAGTAGAAATACAGTTCAGTATTCTGTTTTCATGCAGCACTACTCATTTTCATGTCTGAATTGAAATCTCCTGCTTTTTATATATTTATCTGACACTCTTCTCCAAAACAACTTACGATGTTTACCTGCAATTTTTTACCCATACAGCTGGGTAATGTTACTGGAGCAATTCTTAGGGTAAGTACCTTGGTCAAGGGTACTGCAGTTGGAGGGGGGGAATCAAACCTGCAACCTTTGGGTCCAAAGGCAACAGCTCCAACCACCACACTACCAACTTTCTGTTCTGCATCACTGGAACACTCACTGTTTTTGCCATTTCAAATGAAAAGTAGCTTGAAGGGAATCACAAGAGGAAAGTTCTGTAAACAAAACACAGTCTCTGACTGACACCCGAACACTGACTGAGAGCCAAGCAGTAAGAAATATGGTGCCTTGGGGGAAGGCGAACAGCCGACGTTACCGTACGGCACGCGGAACGGATGTCTTCGGACATTACGGCTAAACGTCGGAACCCGAAAATAAAATAATGAAGTTAATGGGATGACCGTTGTAAGTCTAGGTTGTTGTAAGTCTCATATGTTGTAACTCAAGGACTATCTGTACTGTAAGTACTGGTACATCTTCCAGCGAAGGTAACCTTGGTAGCAAGAAGCTCTAACCTAGGTTGGTGTCTTCCATTGATTGGTCGCAACCCTAACAGTGGAGATATTGATGAATAGTTGCTTTACGGGTGGTCCTCGACTTCTGACGGTTCGACTTACGATTTTTTCGACTTTACGATGGTGAGCTGGGGATAGACATTCAGTAGAAACTGTACTTGAATTTTGAATTTTCGATTTTTTTTCCCAGGAAGGTGGTGCGATACTCTTTCGAGATCCGCAACTCCCGGTCTGTCACGCAGAGGTGTGTATTAAATGCATTTTCGACTTATGATGGGTTTCGCTGAATGTAATCCCATCGTAAATTGGGTACTACCTGTGTACAGTATGTGTATTTAGTAATACCTAAATAAACTATACTTTCTTGTACAAAAAACTATTTCATTGTAACCAGCTATGCACTAGATTGATCGGCATTGCCTTGCCAATATGAGCTGCACTGGCTGCTTAATTCAAGTTTTTGTCCATCTCAGGAAGCAAGGAGGTAGCCAGTATGCCAGATTCTAGGTAGAGGCTTTATCGTTCTTTACAATTGGCCCTTAAAGGCCTTAACTTAATTTCTCCTGTGCCTTACAGGTACCTTGAAACGCAAGCGGGTCTGCACATTTACTGAGGACTGCAGGGTTCATGGTGAAATTTAATCTCAGTCTCTGATCCATTTTTTTTTTCATGCTCTTGAGACCCAACTCAGCTTTAGATCTGGTCACAAACAGTGCAGAAGAACTCCTTTATTCTGACATTAAGACATGCAAGTCTGGGTGTTGTGAAACATGCTTTGGTTGTGTTGTGCGGAAAGCGCTTAAAAGGCTTGCGAATGCCAGCGGGGAGTGAGACACTAGGGAATCTTACCCGTTGTTGTGGCTCCAAAGCTCATGTAGCTGCGCTTTGAAGAGCGGCTTTTGGAGAAACTCGAACCGCGTGGTCGACTCCCGGGCGTCGCGTGCTGACGGAGAAAAAACCCATGATCCTCCCAAGGCAAGGGGAACGCTGACACCTCTACTTGACCATAAATCTCCCTAAAAAACTTGAGCTGGAGGTGAAGGAAGTCAAGCTACCCATACATACTCTCAGCTCTGGCTCCAAGAAGGAGCACATGTATGGTACTGGAACAACGCCTACTGTCCGTCCGTCCATCCAATGTCAATAACTGCTTGTCCTGAGCAGAATCACAGTGATCCAGAGCCTGTCCCTGAAGCACTGGGTACAGGTTCACCCTGCATGGGATGCTGGTCCATCGTAGGGTAATCACACATGCACGCACTACGGCAACGTAGAGTCACCAATCCACTTGAACCGTATGTCTTTGGACTGTGGAGGGAAACCGGAGTACCTCGAGGAAACCCACACTGACATGGGGAGAACATGCAAATGGTACACAGACTGAGCGGAGGTCAAACCCACATTTTCTCGCACCACCATGGGAATCCAGTAATTCCGTAACTGAGCAAAGCTAACTGACCATGCTTCTGCGTGTTGAAGCACATCTGAGAGAAGGTCGTGGCTGAAAGCTGTGAATCAAAAGGGTTAACGGGAATGTGAGGTAAGTGAAGGCCGGGTGCGTCCCTGGTAACTGATAGGTTATCTGCAGTGGTATATCGTCCTCAGGGCCTGGGGACAAGTCGGCAGGCACTCCGACAACATTTTTTTTCGAGGCTCAAGCCAAGTGATGAATTGTCTGTCTCTGCACTGCGGCCTGTTTCTGGAAATATCTGTTCTGTTCCTGGACTGATAAAAAGAAAAAAAAAAAAAAAAAAAAAAAGAAAATCCAACAAATTGAGCGATCTGTGATTTCATTCCTGGAGCCATGTTTCATTTTCTGTGTCCTCCACTGTACTCTTCTAGAAGCTGAAATTTTGCTGCGACCACATTTAAGGTAGCCGTGCTACTGCAGGGAGACCAAAGAGCACCCAACGTACTTTCGCACACCTCATTTATCGCTAATGAATGAACCTGGCCAATCTAATCATATTCGTGGCACCTATCTCTCCGAATGGCCCAAGGATGTCGATTGCCTCAACATGAAATCCTGACTATTAAAAACACCTGGAAAAAGATTTATCACCTATAAGTCTTTGTTATTCCGTTGATTCATTATCCTTGGCTGCTCCTCATTTCATGCACTTTGGTAATGACACCCTGTGGGCTGATCTCCGGGCTGAAGACGATGCCCTTTTTAAGTAGGCTTTCATGGCCTGGGCAACTGTATGACACCCACCCCCTCCCTCCTTGAGCCCTTCAACTGCCCGCTGAGCCTGAAAGTCTTTCGCATACCCGGCCCCTTAATTTTCTCTTCCAGATCTTGTACCTTGTCTCGAGCGGCCCGTGACAGTGTAACATCTGTGTGCCAATTTCAAGCCCAGACCTGGCGTGTAGCCTCTCGTTCATCTGCAATCACCTGGCTTTGTGGAGACCCACCCTTTGGCTGCCACTTCCTATACAAACCAGGCCAGTCTTAGTTACGGCTGGATACCTGGACTCTTAACATCGTACGAACAGTTTAGCCACATTATCCATTTCTGTTGCATACGGTCCCTCGCAAAAGTATTCACACCCTTGGCCGGTTTTCTCGTTTTTACTCAACCACAAATGGTGCTTTGAAATTTTGTTCTCTTTGATATTTTATTGTGAGGGGGTGCGGTGGCGCAGTGGGTTGGACCACTGTCCTGCTCTCCGGTGGGTCTGGGGTTCGAGTCCCGCTTGGGGTGCCTTGCGACGGACTGGCGTCCCGTCCTGGGTGTGTCCCCTCCCCCTCCGGCCTTACGCCCTGAGTTGCCGGGTTAGGCTCCGGTTCCCCGCGACCCTGTCTGGGACAAGCGGTTCTGAAAATGTGTGTGTGTGTGTGATATTTTATTTCAAATCCCTGAGACTGAAAATGAATTAAAGATGACTGTTTTGATGCCAGAAAATACCTTACGAAAAACTGAAATTTTATGTTTGCGTAAGTATTGACTCCTCGCATGTTAATGTTCGGTAGAGCCAGCTTCTGATGCAGTGTAATTTCCAGAATAATTCAGTGTGCTGTATGAAATGTGTCCTTTTTATTCTCCTGGCTGAGACTGATACGGCCTTGTCTTTTTTGGCCGAAGCCAGTTTCCAGAAACGGGCGAGTGCCACGCTTTTACTTCGGTAAGGGACTATGGCTTTAATACTCTCTTTGAGTCTTTTAACCAGTCGACAGTCAACCATCGATCACAAGCTTCCTGTGGGACATTTACTTTACCTCCACAGACGTGCTGCTCTTTCGAAACTGGAAGCCACTTCTGGTCATACACATTCATATTGGAGTACTTTAGGAGAAGGGGCTTGGAAATAGTAGGGGTAAAATAAATTACTGGGTGGAAACTGCTGACTGTCGGTCCAAGTTGCCGCCATGTAAATCAGGGAGGAAGAGTTTTGCATTAGAGAAATAAGTCTGTTGATGTTTTTGCTTTAGGCCCATGCTTATGAAATGACCGCAGTCAAAGACGAAAATATTACGTTGCACAAAACACGAATGAAAGGCTATTGATGGCAACGCGTGCTTCGGAAGAGCATGTGGAAGGCTTTGATTAGTCGCGATCGAGGCTGGATTATCGCCCGTAGATGTCGTCGCTCGATGAAAGGGTGCGGAGCGGCTGACGCCGATTTTAAAGTAAGGCTAATATTTAAGCCATGGAATCTAAATCGTAGCTTTTGAAGGAGCTGCAAAGCATCACCGTGCGTCTTGTAACCCCCGCACAATCAGCCATCGCTAATAGCCCTATATTTTCTGAAACCGACCGAGATCATATTTAATTGGGCTTAAATAAGTAATCTGTGGAAGACGCGCTGGCAGTCTGAGGCCCATTCATAATTCATCTTAAGCCTTCCAGCGGAAGTTGCTGTTGGTTTTAGTAGTTCAGCGTTGCCATTGACATCTCTCTGCTGGATCATGACTTATTCATACTTAGCTCTAAACCATAATCATGCTGATTTATTGAGGCCTTGCTGTAGCAATGGCAAAAGGAAGAAAGGTGAAGAGAACACTTGAGGCCAAACATCCTTGAGGCCAAGGGTTCCTCTGAAGATGAATTATCTGAGAGCATCTCAGCAGTGCAGGCACGCTGCTCTCTTTTAGGGTGTTCTGTTTATGGCGCTGTGTGTGTTCCGTGTGTGTGTGTGTTTCTGTGTGTGTGTGTACCAGCAGTAGCTGCTGATCAAGGTAGAGGAGCTGGTATTCATCCGTTTCACCTCATTATTCCCATCATCCAATTCTAACCTCGTAACGGTTTTTTTTTTTTTTATCTTCTTATCTGTAGACCCATCTGGAACATTGCTTAATTTTGATGCTTTTATTCAAAGTGGCTTGAACTTAGGTTACAGTTTTAACTCCATATAGAACGGAATATTTGTCTTTCTCCTGGGATATGAACCCGCAACTGTTTGATGAGGATTCCTCCAGATGCCATCATTTTATGTGTAATAATGAATGTTCTGTCAGTCAGGTGTTGCTCCGAGGGGGTGTTGTTCCCCTCCGTTTTTATTAACTTGGGTTAAAGGCTGCATTTTGATTATATATCTATTAATCATTTATATGAGAATCCTTTCATTTTCTGAGCCTGGACACTCATGTACTAGTATTTTAAAAGTTCATAAAAACACACACACACACGTTGTCAGAACCGCTCGTCCCATACGGGGTCACGGGGAACCGGAGCCAACCCGGTAACACAGGGCGTAAGGCCGGAGAGGGAGGGGACGCACCCAGGACGGGACGCCAGTCCGTCGCAAGGCACCCCAAGCGGGACTCGAACCCCAGACCCACCGGAGAGCAGGACTGCAGTCCAACCCACTGTGCCACCGCGCCCCTTCATAAAAACAATTTTTTTTTTTTTTTTTTTCTTTTCCCCCACCACTTCCCTGCTCAGTCTGTGTGGAGTTTGCATGTTCTCCCTGTGTTTGCATGGGTTTCCTCTGGGTGCTCTGGTTTCCTCCCACAGTTCAAAGACATGCTTTCCAGGTTCACCCATAGTATGTGAGTGACAGAGAGTGTGTGTGTGTGTGTGTGTGTGTGTGTGTGTGTGTGTGTGTGTGTGTGTGTGTGTGTGTGTGTGTGTTCCGCTGATGTATGGATGAGTGACCCATTGTAAGTAGTGTGTCTAGCAATGTAAATCACTGCGGTGAATAAAGTGTGTGGGCTGATAACCCTTCATAGAGTTCATTGGAAGTTGCTTTGGTCAAAAGTGTCTGTTAAATATGTAAATGTAAACTGGCATCCTGCCTAGGTAGAGTGTCTACCGTGCCTTAAGCACTATGCTTCTTTGGACTGGTTCTGCATCACTGCCACCCTAATTGGGTTATTAGGCAGGCATAGAAAAGGCAAAGATAGACTGATGGATGGATATTTGCTGTGACCTGACAGGTTGTATTACCGAGCAGTTGGTCTCTCTGCAGACCGACAGTGAGAGATCTTGAGGCTCCCGCACAGTTGGTTTACTCCTGCTCTCAGTAGCCTTTACGAATTTAGGAAACAATTTGGTTGCCTGGTTACACATAACTGGGCACCCTGGTACCTGAAAGGAGCTTTAACTCACCTGTTTGAGCTCTTACTTACACACGGAAGCTCATAGAACGAGAAAATCCCCGGGGATCCTCATATCCGCATATTCACACTCTGACAACCTCCCAGTCCCCTTTACGCACACGCTGGCATATAAGCATGCTGTTTGCCTGCAATGTTGTTGGATCAGCACAAGTCACCTGGGACACCAGAGAAGCATCAACACGAGTACATCATTTACTTTCATCAGCACCAAGTGTTTAGTATAAGAAATCGAAATTGTCCCAGAGTCGGTTTTTAACCCCCCCCCCCCCCCCGAATACACACACACACACTTCCTCCGTTACACCATTTCAATGGGAATAATATAATACAGGTGGCCCTCAACTTGCAGCATACGTGACGTATAATGACCTGGACTTACTTTGGTCGACCTGTTAACCTTATTGTATTATTTTCGAATCCCGACGTTTGGTTTAACGTGTAACAACGACCGCTCCATCAGCCGAATCAAAGGCACCAGCTCTCGTGACTACAATACCTGCTGGGTGGGTTTTTCTACTTGTCACCTTATTTGTTTATTAATAGTAATACAGTTGTCAGGATCATGTGAACCTACTGTATGCATTTGTGTGTCTGTTTCTATTGTTTTGTGTGGGAGAATGAGGTCACCTTTGTCTTTGCTCTTGTAAACTTGTATTCTAGGGGTGGAGGTGTATAAGGACAGCTGGTAGCGTAGTGGTTAGTGCTACTGCCTTTGGACCCAAAGGTTGCAGGTTCGATACCCACTTCTTGTTGTAGTACCCTTGTGCAAGGTACTAACCCTCAATTGCTGTAGTAAAATTACCCAGCTGTGTAAGTGAGTTAATAAGTGTAAGTTGCTTTGGAGAAAAGTGTCAGCTATGATGTCATGTGGTATATATGATTAGTTTAATTCATTATAGAATAGCACCCCTCCCAACATTGACTTGTGATTGCAGTTTTGGGGTACAGTTATTAGTTATTAATTCAGGGTCAGACTGGGTTTCTTGCTGGAGGAAATCCAAATGAACGATTTCATATTGTAACGCTGTAAGGTACACAGATTTTTTTGGGGTGGTGGTTCATATGATTATCACAAGAAAAAGGGCAATATTTTCTCTTAAGTTAGCTGAATTATTTTATTGTTTGGTTATTTTTATTATGCTCCGCTGGTTACTCAAAAAAAAATTGCCCTGTGTATTATTTAAAAAGACAAGAACCACATTTCTGCCCTTACATGTTGAGTCATAATTCCAACAGAACAATGCTATAACATATTGGGTGTTGAAAAACATCACTGTCAAAGACAATACTGTTTGCTTATTTGCCATGAAATGAAGTCATGCTGTTTCCAATAGACTGTAATTAATTGGTAGCAAAGACAAACACTTTGCTTATATACCATAACATCTAAATCTCAAATGTTCTCTCTCTCTAAAACAGTAGTTTGTATTCTGGGGGGCACACATGGAATTTATCGTGTTCCATATGCTCCGATGTACCAACACCGCATAGGAGTGCCTTCATTCAGCTCCCTTTCACCGTGCTTTACATCTGGTGTTTGGTGTGTGTCTGTGATCAGTAACATGCTGAACAACTAGTCAACAGTCAGCATTAAATAGGAGGTTGTGGAGGCTCTAGATTTTTATTTTCACTCATTTACAATCAAGCTGAATGTGACTTAATAAAAATGTCATAAGTCAAAGTACTGTGTTTTTAAGCTAAATTTAATTGGGTCCAAACATGTACAATTTCTCCCTTATCTTTTAAATGCAAAGAACATCCAGTTCAGCAGTGTCCCAGCTGGGACACTCAACTGGGCGGCAGGTTCTGGTCCTCCAGGGGACGCTGAGTGAAGAAGGTGCACTACACATTCGCCCGAACTCTTGATCGCAGCCTAGTACTTCCAAATTGGGGTGGGATGGTGGTGCAGCAGATCCTGCTGGTGCCTCACAGCTTCTGGGCTGTTGGTTCGGACGTAGGTTAAAATGAGCCTGTACGACGTTTTTATTGTCTCCTCGTGTTCATGTGGACTTCGTCAGGGTGCTCTGGTTTCCTCCCACAGTCAAGAGACATCGCTTCATGGTGAACCGGTGACTCTAAATTACCTTTAGCATATATAAGTGTCAGTGGCCTGCAACAGACTGATGGCCCATCCAGGGTGTTGCTCCATATCTCACTCCATGATAGGGTCCAGGCTACTGTGACCCTGCACTGGACAAGCAGTTATTGATAATGGATGGAGCAAGGATCTAGCATTCATACCTCTTTCCAATACCCTGCAGGATCACAAGATTTGTCAGACTTACAATGGTAAGGTTACAATTATTTTTACAGCTGGGGAATTTTACTGGGACAATTTAGGGTAAGTACCTCGCTCAAGGGTATTACGGTCGCAGGTGGAGATTGAACCTGCGCCCTTTGAATCCAAAGGCAGTAGCTCCAACCACTATGCTACCGGCTGTCTGACTTCACACACCTATTGGTAAAAAAAAAAAAAAAAAAAACGTATGATTTGACTTATAGAAGCACCTCTACGTCTAATGACTTAGTATGAATCTGTGTGAGACTTGAAAAGTGTCCTTTATATCTTTATAGCTGGTATTCTCAATCCAAATCAACCTTAACTGTAGTGTATCGTACTAATTCCAAACCCGCCACTAGGCCGCCGTGTTTTTTTTCCTTTTTTTTTTTTTTGTGTTGAATTTACTTCACGCAGTGCTGGCAGTGGCAGTTTATCCTCCGCCAGAGATTACTGTAGCTTAAGCTGTGATTGCTGGGCCTCGAGACAGAACAGAAAAACCATTCCTCCCGTTCTGTTCCAGCAGCGCAGCCGCTGTGGGCACGTTCCGGGTTCGGGGGAAGGAGCCTGCCGCCCGGTTCTCGTTTATAATTGGACCGACACAATGGAGCCGTTTGAAAGAGCACAATATACTGTATTTTCTATTTTTTTATCTCTATTCATTAGGAAAAACTCTGGGTTTAGAAGCAAATTTGTGTTAACAGTTTTGCCCCGAGCTCCTTCACTGCGTGTATTCAGTTTCTGGATTTTGAGCACTCGGATAAAGACATTTTGTTGCCTGGTTATCATGGTTTAAGAGACTCCATTCGTGCTGCGAAACAGATTTTAATTTGCAACCTGTTAGGGGTATGGCAGTTCCCTGGGTTCCGCGTGGTCCTGTTCCAAATTCCATTTTCCGAACGTTTCCCAGCAATAAACGTGGTGAGGATGAGCGGGTCTGAGGTCTGTCTATCTTATCAGGGCAGACCATAACCCTCACGCTCATGTCAGCTGGAACACACTGATGCTGGGGTCGGCCAACATCCATCCATCCATCCTTGTGTTGGTGCACTGATGTTGGAGTAGAGGGGGGGTCCGGCCCTGTCCAGTCCACTTTTAAGAACGTCAGTGTTTGACCAGTAAGTTTGACCAATACGCTGCCAAGATCATCATCATTATTATTGCAACGGTTTTGTTGATCCCACTTTTATGAAAAAATCCATCCCTTTACACTGCTGGATGTCTTAACGGACTGTCACGCCCACGTCCTCAGCACAACCGAAAGCACCCGGTCAAAGTCAACGCAGCCAGGTGTGAAGGGCACCAGTCCACCGCTCCCCTGTTGCGGAATCTCATCCAAACAACCATCCTCGTTGCATTCGTACCTTACCTGTCCCGCTCTCTACGTTTCCCTTCCTCGTTCTTCCTCGCCCGTCTCCCTGTCCTCGTATCCCGTCTCCCGTGGCCGTGATCATCGCTCGTCCGTCCGACCGCGTCTCTGGATCATCCTTGGAACGACGTTCGCTCCTAGGTTCTGACCCTTGGCCCGTCCCGACGTCGAGCTTCGCTTCGCCCCAAGAACTGCCACCTCAACGATCCCGCATCTAGGTCCACTTTCCCGCTCCCCGACGCGCCGGTGCCACATGGACATGCTCTTTTTAGATCCCTTTCCGCAATGTGGTCAAACGGTAACCTTCAAATTGCAGCTGAGGGCCGTTACCCATCATGCTAACATTATAGAAGGCGATTTCGAAATCGCTGTGTGTGTGACTCTACATCGGTATTTTTTTGTCCCATTCATACACACCACTAACTGTCTACCTCATGGGCTTTGGCTCAACCCAGGGACTGGTGATTTTGGACACCTTCAGGAGTGTGACGGAGGGCAGCTTTTTGGAATCCACCATCGGCGAGATCCTCACGCTCGTGTCCTCCCGTCCACAAGCCTTCGCTCTGCTTTCCTTCCCAACTTGCGCTTTGCTCTCTGCACATTTTCACTTTTTCACGTTTTCAGCGTTTGCAAAGCTACTTGCTGGGGACCGGAATGACTTAGAAATTGGTTCCCCCTTGCGAGCCGTAACTTCTCGATGTTTTCCGATGAGATTGTCTCCGGCGGAGCCGGCTTGAAAAACACAAGGCGGAAGGAGATGAGGGGAGCTATGGAGATCAGAAACGATTGTGAGCATTAGTTAATATTCATGGAGACACTCACAGCCACTCCCCCACCGCCTCCCGCCAACCTACGCTGGCACTCAAATCACCTGGAACGCAAAGACCCTTCAATGACTCACTGATGAATTGCTGTCTTAACGACACTCTCCACTGTTTCATGTGAACAAGGAGCGATGATATTTCTTTTTTTGGGTGAGGAAATGAGCACGCGTCTGATTGCACGCCTTCACGCGTGGGTTCGCGCGTTCTTGACGTCCGTGCGCTTATGTGCCATCGTGTGTCTTTGCATATGTTTCTGAATGGCTCCCTGGGCGCTGCCTGTTGAGTACTTCCCTTTCGCGTGCCTTGCATACAGACGTGTGCGGTCGTGCGCTCGGACTCGGAGAGTGTCCTTCCCAAGAACCCGCGCTTTATTTTTGACTGTCAGTCAAGTCCGCACGAGCCGCACACAGATTTACATTCATTTATTTATTTAGCAGATGCTTTTCTCCAAAGCGGCTTCTACTGAACTCTATGTAGTGTTATCAGCCCACACACCTTATTCACCGCGGTGACTTACACTGCTAGATAGACTACTTACACTGGGTCACTCATCCATACATCAGTGGAACACACACACTCTCTGTCACTCCCATACTATGGTTAAACCTGCATAGCATTTCTTTGGACTGTGGGAGGAAACCAGAGCACCCAAAGGAAACATGCAAACTCCACACATACTGAGCGGCGGTCAAACCCACTTCCTCTAGCACCACCCAGGCGATTGTGAGACAGCAGCGCTACTCGCTGTGCCACCGTGCCGCCCAGATGCAGTTGAAGGAGCTCTAATTAAAAATTTCTCTTCATTTGCCTGGATTGGGGAATGAATGGGGTTCAATGGGTGAACAGAATTCCATGGACGCTTTTGCCCAACTAGACCCCGTGGCTGTTAAAGTTTGGGCCACAGAGTTGAAGACCCCAGCTGCGTTTATTTGGTTCACTGGAAGCGCTCTGTCACTCAGCTCTCCCGGGCTCCCTCCCGGGTGTGATGGTTGGTGGGGTGAGGCAGGAATGGCAAAGAGAGAGGGGGGGCGTACCACTGGGGCCCGGCTGAGAAATCTCGGAGGCGAATGTGAACATAAGCGACGCTGCTTTGATGAGGCTGAGCATCACCCGTGGCAGGGAACCGGATCTCGTTCACTTCTCAGTTGTCTGGACAGAGTTGCAGAGCAATGGATGGAGATGTGTAGCTGATACCAGAGGAAAGACACACGCAAAAGCCACATCCATAGCGGTGGAGGCACTCCGTCGGAGATGGACTGGTACGCGGGTCAGTGAAATAATGTCTCTGAGTTCCTCTATGAGCATCTGCCACTCTTCTGATTGAGTCAATCTTCATAGGGCCTATAGCCCCAAATCTGATTTCATCATGACACTCCTGCCTTAGTCTTCCCATGTTCTCCATGGAAATAAAACATCACAGATTCATACGAAAAGGATCCCTGACAATAATCAGGACTCCATCATGAACTAACAAAGCCAACTTCTTTTTTTTTTTTTTTTTTTTTATTGATTCAGACCCCTTTCTTCCAGTACCACACCGAATCCCATTACCTCCCACCTCCCTTCCTGCCCCGTATTCAATTTGCCGTCTTACATTCTGGAGCGGTGTGCTCTGCATCAAATGCTCTGCCTCACCGATCCAGGGCAGGATGCTCTCCTTTTAATGAATTTCGTGCATTTCGTTTGGCGGCTCCCCCCAGCCCCAAGTCCTCCGCGCTGACGTCAGCGGGCTTAATGTATGCCGAGCCCTGATGTCTGCCTGCTGACAGCACCCTTACTGGACCTGCGGCAGGGTGGGTGGGGGAGCTCTTATTGAGATTCTATAGGCTGCTGTCGCCCTGGCGGAGGCTCCCTTATGTCACAGAGGGCCAGCCTGTCGTCACATTAATTCAGCGCCGGGGCTTTATGACCGGCCTGCGCTGACATGCTCTCCCCAGGCCTGTGCCCGTCAGATTCCCGGAATACATAACAAGACCTGCTGCCTGTTCATTCGGAGCCTCCTTTGCTCGGGGTGAAGGATAATTCAGGTATTGTGTGGTGAACCAACACAATGTGTGTCTCCTCAAAACAACTGCAAGCACCACTTATGCTTGGGAGAGGCTCCCCGGCCCCTTCTAGGGTAGAGTCAGTGCCCCCTGTGAATGACAATGAGCTTGCGGAACCTTGGGAAGAATCCAGCTTGAGCTGTGGCTTTTCTCATCCTATAGGGAACCAGTCATCTTTTTTTGATCTCCTGCGCTGACTTTCGGGAGGGATGGCTTCTGCTGGTTGAAGTCCTGCGGATTTACTGGTGCTGGTTTGTCCCTGTCCTTTTAGCGTATTTCACTGATTTTGGGGAGGTGTAGTAGTTTGGTCTCTCACCAGTCAGCATTCACTGAGGCTCGTCTTTAAAAACGTAAAATGCGCACACAGCCGATTCTGCGTCCGGTGTCTTTACCGAAAAGTTAGAGCACGGTTAAAGCCTTTGTTTAGGCAAAGTGAAATATTTCTGCTGCATTATGACAAATAATCTGGATAAAAGGTATATTCTTCTAATTGCTACGAGACAAATGTCAAAGGTTAAGAGAGACATCAGCATCAGCTGAATGTTAAAGGTGGAAGGTGGTATTATCATCACCATGTTCCTATGAGTTATATCTGCTATTAGGGCCATATTAAAATTAGGCAAACCTAGAAAATTGCCTAGGGGTGCCCAAATTCAGCAGATTTTACATTTGTTCATGAGATGCTTTTCACCAAAGCAACTTCCAATGAACTCTTATGTAGTGTTATCAGTCCACACACCTTATTCACCGCGGTGACTTACACTGCTAGATACACTACTTACACTGGGTCACTCATCCATACATCAGCGAAACACTCTCTCTGTCACTCACACACTATGGGTGAACCTCAACAGCATGTCTTTGAAGTGTGGGAGGAAACCAGAGCACCCAAAGACTTCCACTGTTAGATACACTACTTACACTAGGTCACTCATCCATACAAAAGTGGAACACACACACACTCTCTCTCTCTCTCTGTCACTCACACACTATGGGTGAACCTCAACCGCATGTCTTTGGAGTGTGGGAGGAAACCAGAGCACCCAAAGGAAACCCGCACAGACATGGGGAAAACATGCAAACCCCACACAGACCGAGTGGGGAATCAATCCCATGTCCTCTCGCACCGCTCAGGCACTGTGAGACAGAAGCGCTACTCACTATGCCACTGTGCCGCCCATGATTTTACTATGACCTGACCAGCTGCCTTACCTCTTTTCCTAAACTTTTCTTTGAATAGCCAACAATTGGTTTTGAGTGCGAGGGGGTGTGATGGCGCAGCGGATTTGGCCAGGCCCTACTTTATGGTGGGTATGGGGTTCGAGTCCTGCTTGGGATACCTTGCAGTGGGCCAGTGTCCTGTCTTGGGTGTGTTCCCTCCCTTTCCAGCCTTGCACCCTGTGTTGCCGGGTTAGGCTCCGGCTCGCCGCGACCCCAGTCCGGACAAGCAGCTGTAGACATTGTGGGTGTGTGGTTTCCACTGAGTTGAAAGGACATGGGATGAGCACTTGGTGGATATACACCTATGTAGGCTCAACAAATGACAGTTCCCTTCCATAGTTTCACCTCAATCAGCCCTCAGTTGATTCCTTTATGCAGATGACAGGATGTCAGATAATCAAGGCAATGTGGGAGAACATGCCTTCTGTGCCTTTTAAAATTATGCGGGGTTAACAAAACTGAAGTTTTACTTATTTCAGGTGGATTGAATATTAACTTGTGCTGAGTAGGATTGATTTGAACAAAACAACTAAGTCAGCACTCAATTTGTCTAATAATGTATCTTCTGGCTGCAGGTTTTTTTCCTCAGTTCATTTTATACTTGCACATTCCAGGATTTTGCTTCTCTGGTGCAAACATCTCAGGTTTTTCCTTTAGGATATCAAAATTACACCTCGGACAACTAGTTCATTAGGTGTTAGTATTTTTTCGGGCCACGTAGCCATCTGAGAGCATCTATCAGCGGTTTAAATCTTACATATATAGAAGGAAATTATTTTTTTTTGCATTATTAAGTATACATTTAAGCTACAGAAGCTTAATCATTGGAGGAGGTGTACCCCAGGGTTCTGTCTTGGGGTCTTTTTTTTTTTTTTATAAAGGTGTGGGTTATAGTCTGTTATTTACCAGTAAATGTATGTCCATATTGAGGGAGGTGCGGCAGTGCAGTGGGTTTGACTGGGTCCTGCTCTCTGCTGGGTCTGGGGTTCAAGTCCCCCTTGGGGTGCCTTGTGATGGACTGGCGTCCTGTCCTGGGTATGTCCCCCATGCCCTGTGTTGCCAGGTAAGGCTCTGGTTTGCCACAACCCCACTTGGGACAAGTGGTTTCAGTGTGTGCGTGTGTGTGCATATTGTCTCATTCTATAAACTGTAAATAATGATATTTGCTTTTGAAAATAAGAGCTGACTTTAGGCCCACAGCTGTCAATTCCTTTAAAAATGCAAATGGTTTGAAATACCTTTGGTTGTTTGAAATAATGTTGTATAGATTTTGTAAGACAATACGTAGTACCAGATTGGTCTGAAGCAGGACTCTCCGAGTTTGGATTGCCATTTAAAACAGTAAAAGAAAACGTACGATGGTGTGTCATCTGTAGAACAGATATAGTTCAGAAAGATTTTTTTTTTTTTTTTTGGTAGATACTGTAATACAGTCCATTCAAAATTGGACTGGCTTGAATGGTGCTAGATGCATCAAAAATTCCCCCAAACCCTATCTAAGCCATGTAATGTTTGAATAGCAATGTATACGTTTCCTGAATTCAAGAAAATGTTTTAAGTCCCAAGGGTAGATCAAAAATCCAGGAAAAAATTTTTGTTGTTCTTTAGACTTCAGTTCATGTTTTTTCATTGAGGCACTGAATAGATTTCTCATTTTCACGTTTTACCCTTTTTTTATTCAAATCTGTTTTCTATCTATTGATTTGTCAGTTTTGTATTGTCAGGGTAAGTCATTAGATGCGCGTGTTTGACGTGCTCTACCTTGTGCTGGTTTGTTGCGCCTCTCGCAGGATCCCCTTGAAAACGAGATTATTCGCCTCGACGGTTTTATCGTAAAATGAGAAAAATGCAGAGATGCACGGAGGCGGAAGTAAATGCACCCGAGCACGTGGAACCGTGTATTGAATGAGAGAGCACGGATAGAACGCGGACCGTTCCTGAAGGGGCGAGAACAGACCTACGCGTGCATGCGCGCGCACACGGAGGCGAAAAGCCACACGCGTGCACACACACCGACGAAGACGAACGCACTGATGCCCAGGGCCTTGTAGCTTGCTAATGAGCTCTGCATACTAGAAGGTGCTCCCGGCGGTATTGAGATGCCCTTCCCCCGTCGCCACCCCGTTGCTTTTTTTTTTTTTTTAAATGAATTGATTTCCTCCAACTCCTGCCTCTTTGCGGCAAGTGGCCATTCTTTACAGATCATTTCCGGCGTATCGCTTTATCGGGTTTTACTATCGATCCCAGGATTTCGGAGGGTCCCTGGGCCGGGTTGTGTGTGCGTGTGGTGTGGTGTGCCTGAAAAAGACAGATGGGAAGAAAGAGTGATTGAGAGAATCGCACTACTAATTCAGGATATTTTGAGATGTTACCCAGTGCTGATGCCCTGAGGATGGAGATATTCGGTCCATCCTGGGGAGGGCGGCTGATGCGAGAAAGACTTACGAGCAGAGATTACACCCCCGCCCCCGTTCTTTCATTCCCCGGTTTTATATGCTCGGCTCTTTGTAGGGAGCTCGCTGTAGCCGGGGTTCTGCGATGTGATGGAACGCAGCCTGCGTGCGTCTGCGCCGCACGGACTGGAGCGGAGCGCGCGTGTATGTGTGATTAAGAAGCGCGAGGGAGGGAGGGAGAGAGTGAGGATGGGAGGGAGCAAGGGCGAAGGGACCCGAGGCGGGGAGATGAGGATCGCTGCGTCTCGCATGCTGCTGTAGCTCGGCGTGCTTCGGGAACGGGGAAGGGAGTCATCTGATCGGGCGGCGAAGGCATTGGAGTACTCGCACCCTCCCTCCCATCCTCCCTCCCTCCCTCGCTCTCTCCTCTGCAGCAGGTGTACGCGGTCCCGCTGCGCTCTTCTAAAGGCACCTACAAGCATGGCTATTTCGAGGCTGCGTCTCCGGCTGCTGCGCTGAAAGAGCCTGTCCGTCCTCCTGCTGTAGCTGCTTTTTTTCTGGGGGCCACATCTGGAAAATGGAATAGAGGGATACATGGCGACAGGGTGCCCTCTGAGATAGACGGAGGAAGGCTACGGGAATCCGGTGGCTTGCCGTTCGACAGTTGGCGGGGGGGCAGAGCTCGCTCACCCTTACTTTTTTTTTTGGAGGCAGACAACCGGCTGGACGTCTCTGGGACAATGTCGAGTTTCGGGAAACTTACGGACTACTTTAACCGTCGCAAGTCCCGGGAGGAACTGCAAGGGGCGTGGAGGGACTCGAGGCGGAGCGGTAGTTACTGCTGCACTGTAGCCGAAGCCAGGTAAAGGCACACAGTGTGTCTATGCACCTGGCTATATGTGTGTGTGTGTGTGTGTGTGTGTGTGTGTGTGTGTTCTTCCTCGTTGAAGTCATCATCAACACATTGTCATCCAGAAGCCTTTCATTTTTTTTTTTCTTTTTGGGCAGGTCCTCCTCATCTTATGTAAGCTCTAAGAGGTTTGCTCCGATGCTTGCTGGCCTGCCTGAAAGAGTTCTGCGCGCAGCTGGCTCTGCAGAGCGATGCAAATCGGTGCGAAATGTGTTTTTCCCTCTCCTGTTTTATCGATATCGCACTCGCAGCCCGTAAAGGGAACACGGTCGCTGCGATTCAACGAGACGGATCGCGCCGCGAGCCGTTACCGTTGGTAACGTCAAGACGCCGCGGTTCGCCGCGTGACCGTGTAAGAACCGCCTTAAACGCTATTCGCTGTTACTGCTCGGATTATGACCGGTTATTGTTGTTCGCGTTGCTGCGAGTTAATGGTTTCGTCGTGACCGGCATGTGACCGTGACCCGATCCTGGGTTCCAGGCAGGTTTTCGGGTTGGTTAGAGCTGTGGTTACATGCACAGTCTGGGGATTGTGAATGGTTTCCTGTCCTGTGCGTTGGGGTTACCCTTTATCGGGAGCTTCGGAGTCATCGCGCACACCGTGCCCCCCTCACCACCCGCCTGCCCTCCTCCACCCTATCCGGGGAGCCCCGAAACCCTTATGCAGCGTTGGTGGAATCCCTCTATTTGAGGATGCAATGTGAAAAACAGCCATTTTCCCCAACACGCTCCCAGACCGGCGCAGAACCGACAGTGTGAATGACAGCGTAAATACTTCCACGTGGCGCGAAATGAATTTTCGAAGTCAGCTTCCACCATCGTGGAGCGTGGCGCGAACCCGTGTCGTCGGCACCGAGCCATCGTGCGGTTTCGGGTGTCCGTTGCACGGACGACTCATCCGGGGCCCCGCTTGATAACTCGGCAGGTTTAACACCGAGAGCGGGATGTCGGAAACGGAAAGGCCCGCCGAGTATAAATCCCGTGTCGTGCGGAACCGAGCGCTCCTCGATGCCTCTCTGTTGCTTCGCTCATGAAAAAGGTCCAAGGTCCCGGTGCGTTTCTCTTAAGGGCCAAGAGAGGAGACTCGGGTAAGCGCTGTTGAGTAGCAGGTTGTCAGCAGCGCTTACACCTGAGTGTTAGCGGTTGTGTGTTCGCGGGTGTGTGTCTCAGCGTTTGAATCCCGCGTGTGACTCATTGATGAAGCGGCTCCGTTCTCGTGGCTCCGGTGCCGGTGCCATTCACAAATTAGGCTGCGCGGAACGGCGCGGAGGCTCAGTCGTGGAAAATACACACCGACACTCTTCGCGCTCTCGAGCCTCGGTTGCAAGCGGGCTTACGTGTGCTCAGGCGCCTCGACGCTCTGGTTTTTAAAATTCGATCCGACGACGTGTGAGAAAATTAAAATTTTTGAACGGACCCGATTATGAAACTGCAGGAAAGCGTACGTCATTTTACGCTGTTCCGCAGTATGCTTAAATAGGTCAGCTCTGATTAGACATTAATGTTTCATCGTGAGAGTATTTTTCCCCGTAATTAAATTTCTGACGGTAAATAAAAGTAAGAATTATTTTTGCTGGAAAAGATGCATTATCTTCTTGTTTGTGTCTCGGTAATATCCTCCGCTGAGCTCAGAGAATCCGAATGTGATGCTCCAGTTGTGGAAATGATGCTCCTGTTGGGATGAAACGCTTTCATGGCGACAAAACCATAGTGCTTCGCACCTGTGCTCCCGGTTCCCTTTTTAATATCTCACTTGGAACAAAATTGTACAGGATGTCTGGGAGATATTTCCCACAATTGTCATTTCCTGCAGTTCCCAAATAATAATGAAAAAGGAAGAGCAATCCTTTCAGTTTCCTATGGGAAATTTATACCGTGAAATCACGAGCGTCACTGTCGATTTATTAATGTTGGTCAAACATCCTGGTCAACGTGAGCGTCTTCTGGATGTGGTGCTACTGGGAGGGGGGGGGGAATGTATTTCTTTATGTTTTTATACTTTCTGCTGCCTAAAAAAAATCCAGTTCAGTTGCGCTGGAGTTGAAGTCGGCCTCATGACGTTGGAAAAGGAACGTTCTAGGCCCACAGTGTCAGCCCAGCATCTCGTACCCCATCGACTAGGGTATCGCCATTCATCCGGTCACTCGAGCAAGCCACCGAAAGCCTTTAAGTTGCGGAGAGAGTTCGGCCCTCTTCGGCGTTGTGCTCGGATTGCAAGGCACGGAAATGATGAAATTACGATAATAAAAAATACGCTTATTTCTGGCTACGTATTTAAAGGCGGTTATATTATACCTACTCCTCATAATGATGTTGATATCCTTACAGCCAATGGAATGAAGGATGATCCAGATGTGACAGGGAACAAACGTTACGTGCGCCGTTGTGATCTATCCTGTATATATTCGTGATGCAGAAGGTGGAGGTGAAAGAGCTCCAAAAAGAAGAGGGAAAGGATACCTTGTATAGCTGTGGTCATTTTTTGGCTCCTGCTGCCCCGCTTCCTGAAAAAGGATGACGTACTGGTACCATGGTGCATTTGTCATCAGTCTGTTGCCTGTCTGTTGCTCCCTTATTTCTCAGAGAGGAATCGGTGTCTTTAACAAATACCTTATATCATTAGCGGTGTTACCGGGTTAATGTATTTTTCCCACAAACCGAAACAAAACTGCGTCAACAATGCAGCCGCGATGAATATAAATGAGGTGCTGTGATTTATTACTGTAAACGTTGGCTGTGATTTAGCCCGAACCGGTCGAATACGGGATATTAGGATATTTTTTTCACATTACCGTCTTCATCTGTCAAATGTGCACGTACACATTTGCTTTATGTGCTTGTACTGTAAGTTATATAAACTGTAGATGTATCATGAGTAATGTAAGATGTAATGCACACAAAGCAGTTAATACAAAGTAATATATACAAAGCAGTCATAAAGTATGTATCAAAATATGTGCAAACCAAAAAGTATTCAGTTGCAGTCATAGGGATGTTTCTTTGGATGAAAAATTGAAATAGATTCAAATCCAAATGACAGTACAATATATCAGGAATCACTACACTGTTACGGTTATTGGCACCAACGCAGTATATTTTTATTCGCTGCTGAAGAAAAATAAAAACGGAATAAACACATTCGCAAGTTGCAGCACTTTTTTCATTCTCGTAATTCTGTGCCAAGATGAATAGTTACCAGATTTATGGATAGAGTTGTATATAAAATATAGTTTTTTAGAATCAGCACTGCTAACAATACTCTTTATATATCCCAAATATGAATGAAACCATTCTTTTAAGCATCACCAGCAGTATTAATGTATTTTTTTCCACTGTTTTATGGATGAGTGACCCAGTGTAAGTAGTGTATCTAGCAGTGTAAGTCACCGCGGTGAATAAGGTGTGTGGGCTGATAACAATACATAGAGTTCATTGGGAGTCGCTTTGGAGGAAAGCATCTGCTAAATAAATAAATTAAAAAAAAAAAATGTAAAAACGAAAATTTTTGTGCCGTCGTGCAGCAATGGGAACAGATAAAGTTTGCCGGTAGTCTAGAAGCACTTCTAATCATATTTAAAACTCTAGGAGAATTGCTATTAAAATAAGCCCATTGCACTGTGCTTCATTTGCATAATTCCCATTAGGGTTTTGTTGCAAATGAAAATAGCATGTATCCTTAATCATGTAAACATTTGCACTATGCACAGGAAATTGTTTTCGGTTTATCCTAAGAGGAACTGATGCCCCAAAGGTGAGTAAAAATGTGTTTTTATGTCACAGAACCAAAGAACCACTGCAGCAAAAAGAGCGATGAGAAAAGAGCCGGGCTATACGTCCGTCGCCTTTAATCGCTCGTCGTATTCGACCGACGTTGGGTTGGACTACAACTAGAAAAAGGGATGAAAAATGGCCAAAATGCAGCTCACGAGGGGCATCTGGGGTCACGTGCGTGGAAAACCTAGCACTCATTGGCTTACTTTTCACATGTCCTACCGTCATTAAAAAAGCAGATGATAAACTGAGTATCGTCCCTGTTATCATGGAGTCATGGAACAAAGTCACCGAAAATGGAAATCCGTGACATTAAAACACAAGATAAATGACACGTTTCCACAAGTAATGCTATTTCGGAGTACAGTAGTTGAGATAAGTTATTTATTTCAACATGTTGGTAGACCCAGTGAGGGGGCATGGTGGCGCAGCGGGTTTGTCCAGGCCCTGCTCTGTGGTGGGTATGGGGTTCGAGTCCCGCTTGGGGTGCCTTGCGATGGACTGGTGTCCCGTCCTGGGTGTGTCCCCTCCCCCTCCAGCCCTACGCCCTGTGTTGCCGGGTTAGGCTCCGGTTTGCTGCGGCCCTGCTCGGGACAAGGTTTCTGTGTGTGTGTGTGTGTGTGTGTGTGTGTGTGTGTGTGTGTGTGTGTGTGTGTGTGTGTGTGTGTGTGTGTTAGACCCACTTCGGAGTGAAAAAGGAAATAATATAAATAGGCTTTCTCAAATCCTCCGAGTCATACCGATACCCCTCTGTTCGCCGTTTGCAAGGGGAGAATATTGATTGGGTCTATTTTTACCCTGCAGTTACTGCATTGCAGAGTGTAACGGTCATCGATTTACCTTGTACATTAATTGCTGCTAGCCGACGGTCACACTCTGACCCCGTGAGGGTGCTTGTGGCTCTCTAGGCACCTTCGCTCCAGGTTCCCTTCAGCGATCAAACGTACTGTATCTTCAGCTATGAGCCGCCTTTGTCGGTAGGGATCTCATAATGCTTACATAAATGTTCATTCTTATTTCTGGAATGTAGGAGGAGCCGGGAACACGGAATGGTACCGCCGCCCATTGTTTCCCATACCAAAAAACATTACAGTCTACTTTTATTATTGTTATTGTTATTAGGGTAGCAAGGTGGTGTGCTGGTACTTCACAGCACTGGGTGGTGTGAGACAATGTTGGTTTGATCCCCGCTCAGTCTGTGTGGAGTTTACATGTTCTTCCTGTTTCTGCATGGGTTTTTCAGGTGCTCTGGTTTCCTCCCACAGTCCGAAGGCATGCAGTTCAGGTGGGTTGGTGTCTCTACACTGCCCTCGTTGTGTCAATGGGTGATTGACTGTGTGTGTGTGTGTGTGTGTGTGTGGGGCTACCCAATCCATCCAGGGTGAACCCCCCTCAATCTTGCCCCCAGTGCTTCCGGGATAGGCTCCGGTTCACCTTGACCCTGCTCAGGACTAGTGGTTATTAAAATTGGATGGATGGATTGTTATTTACATTTATTCTTTTAGCTGACGCTTCTCTCCAAAGCAGATTGCAGTGTTAAGCTACCTGGTTGTTCACCCATTTATACAGCTGGGTAATTTTACCGGAGCAATTTAAGGTAAATACCTTTCTCAAGGGTACTACTGCGGGAGGTGAGATTTGAACCTGCGACCTCTGGTGTCCGAGGGCAACAGCTGTTCCTATTATAATTACATTTTGGCTGATACCTTTCATCGTGATGCTTTTCAACTTGTCTATTGCACTAAAGGAGTAATAAGAATATGGGGAGGGAATAACAGTAACACTAACCTCACAACACCTGTAGTTACAGTTAATTACTACCTGTATCCCTTGGAATCATTGGCCATCTCACAACATGGGTGGCACAATGAGTAACACTGCTGTCTCACAGCACCTGGGTGGTGCAAGAGGATGTGAGTTCAGTCCTCACTCAGTCTTTGTGGAGTTTGCATGTTCTCCCCCTGCCTGCGTGGGTTTCTTCCGGGTGCTCTGGTTTCCTCCCACACTCCAAAGATATGCTGTTCAGGTTCCCCCATAGTATATGAGTGACAGAGAGAGAGAGTGTGCCACTGATGTATGGATGAGTGAGTCAGTGTAAGTAGTGTATCTAACAGTGGAAGTCTTCGAGTGCTCTGGTTTCTTCCCACACTCCAAAGACATGCTGTTCAGGTTCACCCATAGTGTATGAGTGACAGAGAGAGAGTGCGCGTGTGTTCCACTGATGTATGGATGAGTGATCCAGTGTAAGTAGTGTATCTAGCAGTGTAAGTCACCGCGGTGAATAAGGTGTGTGGACTGGTAACACTACATAGTATCCATTGTAAGATGCTTTGGAGAAAAGCATCTGCTAAATAAATAAAGGTAACCATTGTGAAACACAACAGAGGTAATGAGATGAAAACATTTCAAGGTACTGGGTGAAATGAAAGTAATTGCGTGACACATTTCTGTTCCTCCTGTGTGTTTTGGCTACGTTTTAGTGTTCAGATGGATCCGTTTGGGGGAGGAGAGGATGAGCGACGGACGGGTTTCGGTATCGCTACATTTGTTGCTTTGCCAGTTGGTCCACTGGTGTGGGATTTGAACAGAGGGCAGATGCTTGATGTAAAGGCGTTCATGTGATGATATTTTCGTCACAAGACCGTGTGGATGGGTCAGTGGTCCAACAGCACCAGGAACCCAAACGTCGGACAAAACCGAAGCAGCCGTAGGAGTTAAATGGTTAGAACCCCCTTCTCGCATTCAAGAAACCCTTTGAACGTCGCAGGTTCAAATCCCACCTACTGTCGCACCCCTGAACGTGGTACTTTACCCTGAATTGATACAGTAAAAATGACCAGACTGAAAATAACGAGCCTAATTTAAAGACCTAAACTCGTAGTTTGTAAAAACGCCCTCCGATCCACTTCTCAGAACGGCGTTCGGTGGCGTCCAAAATGCCGGTGATGGCACTGGCCACGTTGCGGTCCCTGCGTGGGCCTGGTTCCGCGCTCTGAGCTATCAAAGCCCCTCGGACGTAAGAAGCTTATTAGCCGCACCGCCAGCCACGGCATCGTCGCTCTGTTTTAAGGCGGATTTGGAGAGAAGTAACAGCGCAGGCCGATTCCGGCGGGGTCGCCGCTCTACGGGGGCCTTTGTGCAGTTTGCTCTTATGTAAGCCCCTCTCATCATCTGGTGGGTGCGCAATAAACGCAGAAACGCAACCGGGCGCGGGAGCAGCGTCATCGGTGTCGGAAAGCTGGATGACATGTCGGCGAAGGTTTCGCCCTCCTCGGCCGCGCTCGTCCGATTCGCCGCGTGGGATGTTTCTGTATCTAAAGCGCCGGGGGCGGGTCGGTTCTCCGAGGGCACGGAACGCTGAAGCGGGTCGTGCCCGGGATCCGGCTGGTGACAGCCTGCGAGGCGTTCGCTCTCTTTGAAAGGAGCGCATCCGAGCATCCGCCCCGGGGGTCTGTCTCCGCAAAATAGCTCCGCGCCCTCCCCGACTTCCTGTCTGAGTAAGTCCCCCTTGGCGTGTGGCTCCAAGTGCCGCGAGATGATTCAGTACCAAGGACAGAGCTTTATGGCGTCAGCCCCTTTAATCTCCCCCCAACCCCCCACCCCCGAGGACGCTCTCAGATTCCGCACGCGCGTGCCAAACGGCGCCCTGACTCCTTGCTTTGTCAAACCGAGGCTTTGCCTGAGGGGGCTGGCTAATGGGGTGATGACCGCTGCTGCTCCTCCGCAAGGAGATCATAATTATGAACATTTCCTCTATGCCGAGAAGCAGACCTGTTGCTGCGGCGTCGTAATGACAGTCATCAGCGCCCGTGTATCAGTGGATACACTGCGGCACCGCATGTGTCTGCGGTGGTTTTGGGCTCCAATGTATTGGAATGAGCTCCCTCTCTCCCTCAGAACTGCTGAGTCCTTTTTGACATTCCAAGAAAGGCCTCAAAATGCATCTCTTTCAGACCCATCTCCTCATCTCCTATCTGCCTGTAAAATTACGATGCATCGTTTTTCTTATTCTAAATATAGCTACTTGTGTGTGTTTGTGCTATTGGACTAAATGACGGTGCTTCTACAGTGTCTGCTTCTACAGTCTCTTTATCTGTTGGTGAAATGTGCTTCTCTTCATTCTGAGTCGTTTGCCACTTCGGAGGAAAGTCTCTGCTGTATGAATTAATATAGCGGTAATAAGTACAAAGTTTCTCGGCTCTGGCTCCGTTGTGGTGGAACGACCTCCCCTTCCCACTCAGAACTGCTGAATCTCTGTCCACATTTAATAAGGGTCTTAACACTCACCTCTTCCAGACTGACTTTGCCCATGATTCTCTTAAGTTCATGTAAGGTGTAAATGTTCACGCAGCATAACTTTAAGACGATGCCCGGAAAAACCTTTACACAGCTACTCCTGTAATGCAACAGAATTGTTTATATGTATCTCAGAAAAAATATAGATATATATTACTAGGAAGGTGATCAGGAATTGTGGATGTTCTGATAAAGTTTTATGCAGCTACTCGTGTGATGAACATTGGTTCGTATGGTGGAAAGAAACAAACTAACTGCACGTAAGAATCACACATCTGCATCTATATCTCTTTAGGTAATGTAAAGTACATTATGTAATTAATCATCTACATTAATGTAATGCACACAGTGTATTTTCTACGAGATGTGCGTCACTTTGGAGAAAAGCATCCGCTAAATGAATAAATGTAAATGTAATGTAGCTGGGACAGTTGGTAGTGTAGCGTAGGGGTTGGAGCTGCTGGCTTTAGACCCAAACATCACAGGTTCCAATCCCCCCATTCAACTGTAGTACCCTTGAGTAAGGTGCTTATCGTACATTGCTTCGGTATAATCACCCAGCTGTATACATGAATAAATAGTTAGGTAGTTAAACATTGTAAGTTGCTTTGGGGAAAAGAGTGAGCTGAAGTATGCATACGTACATTTTCGGAACCGCTTGTCCCATACAGGGTCGCGGGGAACCGGAGCCTAACCCGGCAACACAGGGCGTAAGGCCGGAGGGGGAGGGGACACACCCAGGACGGGACGCCAGTCCATCGCAAGGCACCCCAAGCGGGACTCGAACCCCAGACCCACCGAAGAGCAGGACTGTGGTCCAACCCACTGCGCCACCGCACCCCCTTCTGTAAATTTACATTTACATTTATTCATCAAATATGAATGGTACACTTCAATAGGCTCTAACTGCCAAAATCTTTCATAATGTCCTCAGTTTTTTTTTTAACTTTATGATTTTTAACTTTTGATGATTCGTAATACCGGAACATCTGTCTATTTGAGGTTGTATCCGTTGGCTTTATGGCCTGTAGTGACGAAACTTCTGATTTGTTTGATTATGCGTTCACAGTGTATTGCGTTCTTCAATTTTCATGAATTTTCCTGTCAACTGGTTCTGCACGAAATTGTTCAAAACTGATGTAAGTAGGTTATGATGAGAAGAAGGTCAGGCAGCAGTGGAAGTGTGGAAAAAAGTCTCTGGATGCTTTGTGGTCAGAGGTTCCACATGCTGCAGGGTTATCGCAAGATCCGGCATTTTCCAAAATGACGAATCTGTGCTTTGCCATGAAGTGTAGTCAAAGGCGGAGAAGCGGGTGGAAATGTAAATGCTGTCGTGATTGTTGGACGGAACCACATCCACGGCTCCTTTCTTCGGCCTCGAGCGCAGAGTTGCAGCGCGACGGTCGGACGCGTAGCGGCCGGGCTAGTACGGTGATTTCGCATCATTAGCGAAGTGCAAGATGCGAGTTTCGCGCCCGCTTCCGCAACAGTCCTCGTTGGTCCGATTCGGGAACCGACTGTTGTCGTGCGTCTTTTCTCTCGTGCTTTATGAAATTTTGAGTCGCTTAGCAACAGGTTTTGTTCCTGACTGCCTGTATTCCAGGACTTGAGGTCCTAAAACGCGCAGCTGGGGAGGCGAGTCCATCGTCACGCTTGGTGTCCTCAGCACAGGAGCGGAGACGCTGGTACCCATCCTCTGTCCAGCGCTATCCTTTGCGTGGGCCTATGTGCGTCTATGGTCCGTGTGTGCGTGTAAATTAATTCCTGAGCTCATTTATAAGATGCTAAGGATGGATGGATGCTAAGGACTGAGGACTCTAAAGTTCAGTCTAATTCTTATGTATTTATTTATTTACTTACTTACTTGTTTGTTTCAAGTGTTCTTTCTGCTACTGCTCTTCTGGGGGTTGCCGCTCGGAATTTCATTGTACAGGCGGTCCCCGGTTCACGATAGGGTGACATTCCGCGAAACCCATCGTTCCAAATATCGGAAGTCGAAAACGCAGTTAATACACCTAATGTGCACCTCTGCGTGACAGATTGGGGGATACGGATCCCTGCTGCTGCCCAGCATCACGAGGGAGTATTGCGCCGCATGTCACTTGCCGAGAAAAAATCTAAATTCAAAGTATGGTTTTTACTGAATGTCTATCGCCAGCTCACCATCGTAAGGTCGAAAAAATCATAAATCGAACCATCATGTTGGGGACCACCTGTATTGCATACTGTGACAATAAAGTATCTTATCTTATATCTTTTATCTTATGTGGACTTTTGTTGTCTCCCTGATTTGGTGCCATTTGTCATTTAAAAAGAAAACATGTTCACCTGGCACACTTTCCACGTAGTTTGAGGTGTACTGTTATCTACCATTGTTTTGTCGCGCTAAAGAGCGTTATTTGTGTCACACGTATTTCTTTACTCTGTTCACTGCGTCAACATTTCTTTTCAACAAACAGAGATAGATATCTTGTATATAGTACATCAAAGTTTATACAGAAATTGTTACTATAATCTTCCTCTCCATCAAAGGCAGTTCCCCCCCCCCCCCCCCCCCCCATGCATTCAATCTGGGTTAAGGCTTAATTTAGCAAAGGACTCAACATTGCAGAATGATTAATCATGTGTGATTTATTTAGCTTATATGCAGGAATATTTAGACAAATCACAAGCTGTTTGTACCCATAAAAAAAAACCTATGTGGTTTTTGTGGACCTGCTGGTTTTCTGGGGGTCTTGGACTCTATATTCACACATTTACATTTATTCGTTTAGCATTTAGCGTGTTCTGAGGCTCTTACTGAACGTTGACAGGGATTCAGCAGCTCTGAGGAACAGGGGATGCTCACTGCACCGCATTGGAGCCATAACAGAGATCCGTCGTCCTTTTACTTTGGACCTTTTGTGTTTGGGACCACCAAGGGGCCAGAAGCGGAAGAGCATAGCGGTCTAGACAGGGCGTGGCAAGTGATCTTGGCTGCAGGTTCGAATGTTTGATGCTCGGTGTCTGGGCGGCGCTCTCTACCCACAGTCCTCCAGGGAATGATATAGTTGACAGGTTTCCTTTGGCGGATACTCGTCGCTCATCCATCCTCATTATTGCCTTCACACTTGCCTGTCTTGAGTTACTGGGCAGTTTCGGCCACATGGCAAGAGGTGGCCAGCAGGGAGGGAGATGATTCGTTCTTTCACAGCTTCGCTGGTGCTGCGCGTGGCTTCCTGCAGCCTCTTTTTATGCCAAGCAGCGGGCATCTGCTGACTGAGCGATAATGGCGCGTTCTCTGTCCCAGCAGGCCCTCCGCAAGCTGTCGCTTGATGTCTGCACTTTGTGCAGCTTGTCTACACGGAGCTCCTTGCGCAGCAAATCCTCCTGCTTCCAACCTTAAGAGTCCAGCGGGCTTTAAACGCTCGCTGTGTCAAACGTTACCTGACGGGTCCCTTCGGGGAAAAAAAAAAAATCTGTATCGAACGTTTAAAAACACGGTGCCGTCGGCGGGGACCGATGGCTGCCGGCGGACTGCGATACGTGACTCCGCCTGCCTCCGTCAGCTCGTCTGCCTGCTCCTGCGCTTATTTCCCTGCTGCGGCTCGGGGAGCCGAGTCCCGAAAGCACCGTCGTTGCCGCGGTCTCCAGCGGCACCTCCATTTCATTCCGTTTCACTCATCCATTTAGCAGACGCTCCTCTCAAAAGCGACGGACGGCTCAGCGTAAACAAAAGTACATATCACTAAGACGGATACCAATACGGACACACGGCTCAACAAAGTACAGCCGCTTAGTCCCAAACCTCTGTATCGTTATAAATGGCTCTTTTTACAACTGAGTGGGAGTTCTTTTTCCACTCATAATGTAGACAGGAGGTCAGAAGAGAAGTGGCTCCCGAAGAGATGTGTTTTGAGGCCTTTCTTGAATGCTGAGGGACTCAGCAGTCCTGAGTGAGAGAGGGCGCTCATTTCATCACTGGAGGAAGTGACCACCTCCTCCACGAGACACGCTTCTCTTTCTCCGCAGCGTAGAGTCCGCACTCGGAGATTCGAGAAGTGGGTTGCTTCAGTCCCCCCTCGAGCGAAATCCGACCCAGTTGTAGCCCTGCAGGAGCGCTACCCTGGCGGCGCTTCATCGTCATGGTCACCTGTGGGGTTTGCAGTTCGAGTTTTACCCTGATATTCAATAGCCTCCCTGGTGGTTAGGATTTGGTGCTGTCATGACCTGGGTTCAATTCTTTATCAAGGAACTGTGTAATTTATTTTTTTCGGTTTTTCGACTCTCCCCTGCACACGGATCAATAAAGTATTTATCTTATCTTGTCTTATCTTAAACATTTGGTGCCCCATTTTATCCTTCCAAATAGTTTTTGTCCTCCAATAATATATATTTAAAGTAATTGTTTTGTCCCAGGGGGTGCGGTGGTGCAGCAAGGTTGACTGGGTCCTGCTTTCTGGCAGGTCTGGGGTTCGAGTCCCATTTGGGGTGCCTTGTGATGGACTGGCGTCCCATCCTGGGTGTGTCTCCTCCCCCTCCAGCCTTGCACCCTTTGTTGCTGGGTTAAGCTCCAGCTTGCCATGACCCTGTTTGGGATGAGTGGCTTCAGCCAGTGTGTGTGTGTGTGCGTGTGTGTGTGTGTGTGTGTGTGTGTGTTTCAGTGCAGAAAGTGTGTCCAGAATTCCTTTGAATTGTTATGCCAATCACAAGTTAATTGTTAGTGGAAGAAAGGCAAACACTCTAGTCATCCACACATTTAAAAAAGGAACGTCAAGTGTAAACCATAATGGTAAAATGCATTCCCGTGCCAAGTATGTAACAATTAGCCTGCCTTGTATAAATTTGGGTTTTGATTCAACGTGAAGATATTTTTTCTCTTCTTTTCTGAATGAAGGCACCGAGTTGCATGAAGGTTAAAAGATTCCGCACACCTCTCGCTTGCTTTACTCCTTCAAACATCTCTGTTTTCATCTGCCCATCTCGAGGACTTTTTCTTCTATTTGTCAGAAAGCCCTTCGGTTTGTAAAAAATAAACGTGAAAAGATCCGAGTTCCAAAATGCCACCTTCGCGTGGCTTTTATGTAGCACTGCGCTGCCCTTCAATTTTTACGTGTAGTTTGAAATTTACTCCTCTCAGTGGGAAGAAACTGAATTTGTTATGAGAAAAATACCAGACTCTGTAAACGATGGGTGTATCCCTAAAGTCCATATTTCCGTTGGATTATACAATCAGTTCCTAAGGGTGTGTATATTTTAACTCTAAGGGCAGCTCTAAAGTGTAGTGTCAGTGATGTTGGGGCAGCTCTACAATATGGTGTCCACTGATGTTGGGGCAACTCTATAGTGCAGTGTCCGTTGATGTTGGGGCAACTCTATAGTGCAGTGTCCGTTGATGTTGGGGCAGCTCTACAATATAGTGTCCACTGATGTTGGGGCAACTCTATAGTGCAGTGTCCGTTGATGTTGGGGCAACTCTACAGTGCAGTGTCCGCTGATGTTGGGGCAACTCTACAGTGCAGTGTCTGTCTGTTGGGGCAACTCTATAGTCCAGTGCCTGTTGATGTTGGGGCAACTCTACAATACAGTGTCCGTTGATGTTGGGGCAACTCTACAGTGCAGTGTCCGTTGATGTTGGGGCAACTCTACAGTGCAGTGTCCGCTGATGTTGGGGCAGCTCTACAGTGCAGTGTCTGTCTGTTGGGGCAACTCTATAGTGCAGTGTCTGTTGATGTTGGGGCAACTCTACAATATAGTGTCCACTGATGTTGGGGCAGCTCTACAGTACAGTGTCCATTGACGTTGGGGCAGCTCTACAATACAGTGTCCTACAGTGCAGTGTCCATTGATGTTGAATTTCATCTTTTGCAGACAATCCCGGCTTCTTTCAAGTCTCAATACTGAGGCACAAATTGGCTTCAAATAATTTTTTACAGAGTCTCCCCGCATGATACCGCATTGCAGATAGCCAATCTGTTCCCCATCCTTATATACATCCCACCCTTATGTTCTTGTACCCACAAAACAGACCAGCCAAAACCTTCTGAACAGGGGTGCTTGGTGTTCTAGAAATTTCCAAGGCAGACATAGGAAAGAGAAGACATACGAGTAAGATATAATAGGATGAAAATGAATGAATGAATTCCAAATAGTAAGAGTAATAATGATAAAATAATGAAGAATTTGAATTAAAGATGTTAAAAGTAAGTCGTAAGGACATAATAAAGAATATGTAATAATGAAATTGCTAAAAAGTAAGTACACCCTACAATTTGTCGTTTAACTGTGCAGCGTAGAGCATTGGCGTGAGATGCAATAAACACTTAGCAAAATAAAGCTTGCCATAAAGTCACTGAAAGCGAGTGGGTGAGAAAGGAATGGATGTGGGATAGCAACTGGAGCGGCCATACCTTCTCGGGGCACACGACGAATGGGCAGCAAGCTGGTCCGTGTCGCCAGGACTGACGATCTGAGTCTGTTTGGGAGCTGGTTTGTCAGGTCATGGTGAGCAGCAGTGGTGCAACCGCCACATCACACCGGTGTGCGTTACATCATTGATGCTGAAAGAGGATCGGGGGTCAGCGAGGACTCGGGGCTGAGTGGAACGGCGGTGCCCGTTCACTGTGACTCACATCCTCCCCATCATGATATCCGCGTTTTGGCCCCTGCGCTCCCACGCTGCTTCTGCATCTTGAATGTCCCCCCTCGGTCTGTTGCAGTTATTAACCTTAGCGCCATTGTGGCATGTGCTGGAAGTATTATTATGATGCATACGGAGGCCCGCGACGGCGGAGGGAGAAATAGGCCCATTTTTGTGCTAAAAGCACCCAAATGGCTTGGATTTACCGTTGTTCCTTATCAATAGGGTTTTGCATTGAAGCTAATTGGAGTAGTTTGCGCTCAGATCAAACCAAACCCATCGCGTGGTTCACTGTGTAATTTTCCCCGCCGGCTCCTTATTGCCTGCGCTATTTTAGTTGCTAAATTGCAGCAGAAAAAAGTTATAATTAAATACTTAAGGCAGGCTGACCTTTAGGCAGCACACACTTCTGGTACTCCGCCAGAATTCCACGCAGTTATGAACTGGGAGTCTCGCTCGGAATAAATCTTTTCTTATTACTCCACTGTGGTCGGCGCCGGTAATGGGATGGCGTCACCATTAGCGCAACGGACTGCCCGTTTGTTTTGTGGGGGGAGGGTTTCCTATGTGAACGGCGAATACGAGAGCGAAAATGACGCCGATCTATTATCGATTGATCCCGGATTTATCGGATGTCCTGTCGTGTGCCCTCCCCTCCAGGTCGCTGGAAAGGAAGTTGCAGAGACCGCTCCTGGCCAAGTCACGGACACTTCCGAGCATCCCTCAGTCCCCGACCGTCTCACGAGTGCACCGCTCGGACCTAGTGAGCGGCAGTCCTTCTCGCAGAAAACCTCTTTTCAGCACCAACCACCCCAAGGCGTGCACGCTGCCCCCTGCAGGTGAGGGCGACATCTTCTTTTGCATTCGCAGTGAGCTTTGCTCTGGTGGGACCTTAACTCCGCAGGTGTTAGATGTGCATTCATATGGCTGACTGCGTAGGCCTCTGTTGTTGAGACTGGACTAATAATAGAATAAATAAATTAAAAGTAATAATAAAGTTCACACAGTCTGAAACGGCTTGTCCCAAGCGGGGTCACGTCAAACCAGAGCTGAACCCAGCAACTTAGGACATAAGGCTGGAGGGGGAGGGGACGCACCCAGGACGGGACTCGAACCCCAGACCCACCAGAGAGCAGGACCCGGTCCAACCCACTGTGCCACCGCGCCACCCCCAACATTATATATTCATAAATTTTTTTAAAAATTAAGTAATTTTAAAATAATATTCTTCCTTTAAATTTTTACCATATTTAGCATTGCTTCTGTAGCTTCATTTACTGCTGTTGTCTCATGCGGTTGCCTGCACGGAAAATAAAGTTTGCATTCAGTTCTTCGTTGTTCGGCGGTTAATTCGTTCAGTTGGTTAAGCACTTTTGTATTATGTAAAACATATCACCATAACATTGATCGAAATGTCCATGCGAATAGTTTGTAACAGTTCAACATCCACCTTGCATTTAGTTTAATTCACTTGGCTGACATTTTTCTCAGAAGTGACGTGCAGTGATTTACCTGTTTGCAGAAACGGAGCCGTTCAGGGTTAGTACCTGCTTAAGGGTACTGCAGCAGCATGTGGATTCAAACCTGTGGCTCAAGTCCAGAGGCAATGGCTTTAGCCACCGGGCCACAAGCTGCTCTAGCGAATGTGGTTAACATGGAGCGGGAAAGGTTGAACTTGTACAAAATGTTGGTCCCCTTTATGGCCGTGCCAGAAAGCGACGGGCACCACAAACACTTTGGAACACGATGCGTCGAAGGGGACTCCTGCTGTCCCTGTGTCTCTTTAGAAGCCTCCCCCCGGGACAGTAGTCACACACCTGGGCAATGTCAGAGGGTGCGCGGCAGTAACCCGCAGATGGGCAAGAGGAAAAAGACCCCAAACAGAGATGATTCATCCCACTCGCTTGACACGTTTGTTTGGCTTTCTGGCTCCTTTTCTTGTTCCACGGCCACAAAATTCCCCGTTGCCTTTGACATCGGATTTAATAAATCCCTGCTGGCTTCACGTAGTCCACAGTGGAGCCCTGTCTTCTTTTTTTTGCATCAGTGTCGTAGCTTTTCCAGCCTCAGTGTGTCAGGGGAAGTGACCACATGGTACATCAGAAGTGAAGGTCATTGTTTGGTTTGAGGATCCAAGCCATAATCAAACCTTATGGCCTCCTGTTTAGTATAACCGCGGTAGTGCAGCTGTTTCATGGATTCTTGCCTGTTTTCCAATTTTGGGGAAATCAAAGCCTTCAGTTTCTGTCAGAACTGTGACTTCTACGCTTCCTGAGTTCATGGAACCATGACATTGTACAACAAGGTGTGCTTAACCAGAATACTGACACTGTCCCCGCAGCCTGCCTTCCTTTTCCTCGAGGTCCCTGCCAGCTGTGGCACATTTCATATTGTTTTGCAGACCTGAATCGGGAGACGGGACACATCGCATCACCAGGTGTGTTTCGAAAAGCAACGGGCAAGTTTGACCTCTGTTTATTCCTAGAGCTTCTGGGACTGTGAGGAAGGCTGGGCCAGCAGCCTTGAGCAGGGAATGTGTCACTAAGTTGAAGCGAGATGGATTCGGCAGGTGCTGCTTGACCTCGCTTGACCTCACTTGACCTCGCTTGACCTCGCTTCCGCATTTCAGGGGTTTGTCTGTCGTATTATGGCTCCCATGCCGGATTCCAGTCGACCACATGAAAGGTGGGGCGTGGTAGTCACCGGTATTAGAGGAGTGAGCCAGTGCCATTCCACTGCCCTCTGCTAAAAAAAACCAAGAAAATTTTGCCCGTCACATTGAAGCTTTTCTTTGGGCACAACGTGGTAAAAAAAACACAGACTCAAAGGGATCTTGTGTATGTGACAAAATGTAAACCCCACAAGCTGCTGGCTTGGCCTGGTGCCTGTTGTCCGTGCCTGCAGGGATGTTCCCCACTGCAGTGCAGAAACAATAAGGACAAGAGAGGGGATGTTTTTTGCTGCTCTTAGCAGATGCTTAATTCAGGGAACAGTAACTGAGATGAGTCATCAAGTGGAGGAATCTATTGTAATCAGCTTTAACCCCCCGCCCACATCTGAACCGCGGTCGCTCTGCAAGCGACCTCCCCGTATCCCCTCTCTGTAGCGCGCCACTGATGGCGCTCAAGTGCTCAAGCTATAGAACTGGGGAAGAAAGACGACATTAAATCTTGGCGCTGCACTCCTAAAGCCTGTGGGGAGATTGGATCACGCTCGAAACTCTCAAAGAGGTGGAACAATGAAGACGGGGGAGGGGAATACCGCAGTAACGATGGCACCGACACATGCGCTGCCAGTGACTGCTGAGAGCCTGGCAAAAGGCCCCGGAAGGGCTTAGAGCTGCGATTTTCCACAGCTCAACTTCGGAGTGTCGTACTAACCCTCGCCACTAGGGGCGCTCTAGAGCTTTACAACAGGACCACTTCAGGAGTGTACATTTACTCATTCAGCTGACACTTTTCTCCAGAGCAGCTAACAGTGATTTATCCATTTGTGCAGCACTGTAATTTTTAGTGGTGCATTTTTATGGCAAGTACCTTACACAAGAGTCCTACAACAGAAGGTGGCATTTGAGCCTTAAACCTTTACATCTAAAAGTAGCAATGCTTAGCACCCCTTTATGACCTCGAAATTCCTACGGAGTGCAGAGGCACTCGGTTTCTCAAATTGCCGAGATCCTTGTCCGACAGGAAATAATTTCGTCTTTTGTGGGAAACTGGAAAGAATGGCCTCTTTAGAAGTCATTTGTAATTCAATACCGGCATTTCTTTGTTCTTGTCAATATCCTGCGATGATCCTTTTCTCCGGAACAAGTAGATCGTCTCGCAGTGCTGTTGAGCAGCGATTGTGACGTCTTCCAGCAAAAATCAGTGCGAGACCTAAACGAGTCAGAACCTTCTGAATTTATTTACTCCTTTACACTCTGTGAAAGGACCAGAACTTTCCTCCTACATTCAAAAAGATGAACGGCATCCAGATTCGGGCCGCTGGAATTCGATATATCTAGACGCATACAAATAAATGTCATTGCAATGGGATCGTCGATTTTTGGGAATATTCCCAACAGACTGTCATGTTTTTAATACCTGTGGTCAGCATCGTCGCTCAAAGCCGTCCCGTCTGAGACGTGCCTTCCAGTCTAGTCCAACTTTCCCTTGTTACCCAAGATCTCAACGAAGGGTTGACTGCCTACTTTCGCCAGCTCACATCTGTGTTTCCTTCCCAAGCTCCGACTTTGTGCTGTCGCTCACAAATATCAAATCGAAAGACTTAAGTCATTGGCCGCTTTTGTTGCCTGGCAACCGGTGTCGGCATTTGTGGAGTACACTTTGCCTTGAGTGCCATTCGCAGCACGTTCCTAATTCGAGAAACTAATTCACGAGCCTCCTATGTGAGCCTTAACTGCCTGATTCTCCCCTCAGGTATTCTTCGTAAATACTCTCCTTTTTCAGGTGAGTTTATCGGCAGCTTCAGGACTGAAAGCCGCTGGCTGCGGTCCAGACGGTGACGTTACATTGATGTTTGCTTGAGTCACCAAGCAGCATGAATCATCGGTGAGCAAAGAGGCGGATAAATAGCAAAAAACGACAATGAAGTGCTATTGTGGTATTTCGATACTGTGTTTTACAGCGAAGGCCATTACGTAACCTCCAGTGATGACGGAGCCTTGCTGAAAATTCCACCACCGAGAAGCTCGGGTTAGAGGCCCGTCTGCGGTAGACAGTAGGTGTTTAAGGTAGAGCGAGATGGTAGAGAGAGCTGACTTACTGCAGGTTCAAGCTGGTTAGCTGAGCACTGGGCAGATTATTAACATAAGCTGCCAAAAGCACGAGTCAACTTAAGAAGCTCGAATGTTTAGATCTTGTTTGAGCTTGAATTTCCAAGAGTGCCTCAGACCTGAGATTTATAAATGTGTGCGGTGTGCAGTACCTACCCTGAGTCTAGACAATCCAGAAGAGGCCTAGTACAGGTCTAGAAATAATTACTTCTGAGGACCTCTTCTGCATTGCGCTCAACACTTTTTTGTCTGCCTTCCACCAGCTCTGAATTCCCACCGCTGTCCTCTTTCATTCCCATCTATTCGCTCCCATTAGGCTCTTATTTGTCTCTCTTTTGTCCTTTGTAACCATTCTCTGATTTGCCCTCCTCCAGTGCCCTCCAATGTTTGGTTTTCTTCTTGCTCTGCACGTTGGCCTTCTCCAGTTCCGTATCTCCGTCTCAGTTGTGTTAACCGTCCTCATCCAGTGAGTCCCTCTGGCTCCTCCAGGAGAAGCGTGGAGGCTGGAGGACGACAACGACGAGGAGGGCGGCGAGGCCGAGGCCGGCCGACTGCGCGCCGAGGCCCGACCGCGCTCCCAGTCGCCCTTCTCGCAGCTCCGCTCTCGGGCCGCCTACCTGCGTAAGAGCGCCTCCGTGGACGACCATCTGGGATCGTCGGAATTTGGGACGGCACCGGCGGAGAACAAGAGCCATCGCGCCGGCAAGGGGAAGCTCAAGAGGAAGTTCGTAAGTTCTGGTTTCCCTCAACCTCTTCGCAGTCGGTTGAATGCGTGACGGTGTTTCCGGGAACGCGTGGAGATGTGTGTCAGCACGTGGGGGCGCGAGGGAGTCCGCGGGAACTTCTGGGACCGTGACGGAAGGTGCGGGAACCTGCTGGAATCTGCAGGAATATACCAGAACGCGTGACTCTCCTTTAGGAGTCTCTAGCAGGTCAGAGTGGAGAGAAAAAGGCGGTCGATGATCGTCGAGATGAGGGTTCTTGTTCAAACAGCCCTGTGGTTATAATTAGTTCTAACGGCGCTTTTGTGTGCTTTAGATCGGTATTGAGGTAATTGCACATAATGCACTATAAGCAAGCTTTTGAAAGGAGTGTTAGCAAGGTGCCCAGAATGTGCTACGATCAATAGAGGGCGATTACATTCAAGGTGGCCTGGAGAACCTGACCGCACTGACTAATGCCTGGCATTTTTTTTTCCTTCCTTTTCCATTGAGGAGACGGACAGCGATTTCATTTGAACGGATTACTTCTGCTCGCAGAAAATGTTTGGCAGGAAAACAAACTGAGAAAACCAGAATGCAAACCTGCAACCAGACAGGTTCTTAGCTGTTGTCATGGAAATGTCACCCCCCCCCCCCCCAAACCCAAACCTTCCTATGCTTGTTGGTCCCTTTCCTCTGCTGTAATCTGGACTCTGTCTCCAATGAGACACTTTAAGGACTGATTTTTCTTTTTTCTTGTAAACAAATCTGAATGTTAATTCTGCTCCGGGTGAAATCGGATCACACGGCTATTGGCGCCACTCTCGCGATCCTCTCAGCGCTCATCCCACACACTCCCTTGAATATAACCTGCTTCGCTGCATCGTTTCCCGCTGTGTCTAATTAGAACCAAACTTAAGATCGTTTTCCTTGATTAAACTCCAGCAAAGGAAGGGTTTCGAAGCCCTCGTGCCAGTTGCAAGTTTCCAGCTTGAAACTCCAAATGGAAAATATAACATATAGTTCGCAAAACTTTGTGGGGCAGCTGATGGTGTAGTGGCTAGTGCTGGTACCTTTGCATCTGAAGGTTGCTGGTTTGAATCCCACCTCCAGCTCTAGTACCCTTGAGCAAGGTACTTACCCTAAACTGCTTTGGTAAAATTCTCCAGCTGAGTAAATAACTGAAAGTAGTTTAACATTCTAGGTTGCTTTGGAGAAAAGTAGCCGAATTTTGTGGGCAGCACAAAAAATTTCTTTTAAATTCCCATTTTCTCTCCCATGCTCTCACATTGTTTTTTAAGGTATTTTTTCAGTCACTCGGTATTTGCAGACTGAGCCGCCAAAGTCCTCTTAACAGCGTACCTGCGCTGTAAGTGCGGCGCTTGTGGAAACGGGATGGTGTCCACGATCCGCACCAAAGGTCTGTTGTTCAGTTTTAACAAGAGTGGAAAGAATAATAACCAGTGAGGGAAAATTGTAAATATTCATGGGAAAACAAAAAAAAAAAAAAAAAACAGAAGAACAAACACACTACTTTGGATCTATGGTGTGTGGACCAAATGTGTCCACTTGTGTAAACACCTATAATGCGTAGAGGGGGGGTGTTGCCATAGATACCCACTGCAAAGCCGTTCAGGAAAGTCTGCTGGGACCCTTTTTTTTCGGTCCTGCAGTTAAAAATGGGAAAGAAATAACGACATAAATTGTGTGTACTTAAATAAAAAAAAAAAAAAAAAATGAAAGTGCTTGTTTCTCTACAGTTATTATTTTTGGTTTGACGAAGTTCGAGGGAATTGAGTCCAGTCGTGTAGCTCATTCATTATGCTCTATAAACATACACGCGGTTGCAAATAGACCTGCCTGTCATGTCTCAGAAGTCGCAGAAACGAGACAACGGAAAGGAATTCGGAACTTCTTCGGGAAGTTTGCGTCGGGTTTCGCGTCTGCGCCGAGGTCTCCGGGGTCGCCTTCCAGCTGCGCCCCAGAAACGTTACCGGAGGACCGAATTCGAACCGCGGCGCGACGCCGTTCTTTTGTTCCTCCGCTCGGGGCTGGAAGGTAACAAAGGGTGGATGTCATTAAAGTTTCAAGCGCTCCGCTTGTCCGTGGACGCCGAGGCCTGTAAGAGGAAACCTTATTAGTAGCAAATGCGGTGTAATGAGGTCCGGGACCAGTGAGCACGTGGAAAGTAATACGAGGGGCCAGGGGGTCCGTGCTGAGTGGTGGAGGGTGGAGGGGCGACGGGGCGCGCGAGGGTACCGGGACCGGAACGCAGAGCTGCGAGGAGCATTCCCGTCGACTCGGGAGGATCCGCGGGACGTCCTTGGGACATTTGCGGCCCTCGTCCGAAGGTTCTCGCGTGGCCTTTTCGTCGGAGTCGGGTGGCGGGACCCCCCCGCCAGCTGATCGGCAGGCGCAGGAGGTGGACCGCGAGTAGATCGGGTCCGGATACTTCAGGAACCGCAGCTGAGCGGTTCTCTCAGGTTCGCGTATCATCCCTAGCGAAGGCTCGCGGCATCGGGAGATCTTAAGGAGACGTGAGTACCGGACAGCGTCCGCGCAGACCCCCACCTGGGCGCGGGGGCGTTCTTCTCCAAGCCAGGGCCGATGGGGGCCGCCGTCAACGCGATGAGCCGCTTCTGCTTCGGGGTAAGACGTGCGACGTGCTTTTCGACGGCCTCTTCGAAGCCTCCGACTGTTCTTCGCGACCTTCTCCGTTCCTGCTCGTTCCTTCGGAAGCCGTTACGACAAGCGCCCTTCGGTCGGAGCAGGTGACTTTGCATCGCGAAAGACGACGGCTGCCGCGATCCTCCGGCGGCTGGCGAGCGCGTATTTTTAGGCACGTAACGAAGGAGGCGCGGTCGACCGTTATCGGCTCCGGAGAGCAACGGCCGAGTCGCAAACGGCGCGTTTCTCTCGCCTTTGTTCGAAAGCGCTCGGTTTGTTCCGCTCAGAAAGTAGCTCATTACTTGGCCCGCTTTCCTTCTTCCTGCTCAGAATGAAACCAGTTCTGACTAAATATCTGCTGTTTTTCCAGCAGATTGCCCAGTAATGAGCTCGGTGCCTGGACGTCGCCCGCAGACGTAACATCCAGCCCACAAAATGCATCTGTCGCTTACGCGTCCGACTAGAGCCAGGTTACGCGTTCGAGATCGCTCGCTCTTTATTGCGCGTCATTTCGAGCGGGCCTTTTTTAGCCGACGTTCCTCCGGCAGAAACCCTCTCAGCTTTCACGGAATAATGCTTTCGTGGCCGTCTTTCCCGATAGCGGCCGAGCTGTGGGATCGTTCCAGCCACGTCGGAAATGCACGGACCCAAAAATCATTTTCTTCGAGAAAATGATGCAGGTGTTTCTTCATCTACGACTGGGTTCCGTTCCGACGTAAATCCCCTCGTGCAATATTATACGAACCATAAGGATATGCAAACATATATACTAATATATACTTTTACTTAATTTATACTTATATTGCAGCTATTTGTATCATCCATCCATCCATCCATCCATCCAACCAACCAACCAACCAACCCATGTAAATGCTGTGTTGTATAGCCAGGCTTTGTTACATTTTTTCACTGATTTCACACATTATTTACATCAAAATAACAGCAATCTAGAACAATGATACGAATACACACACATACACACACACACACTCTGAATCCACTTGTCCAAAGCAGGGTTGCAGCAAGCCAGAGCCTCACCCGGCAACACAGGGCTCAAGGCTGGAGGGGACGCACCCAGGATGGAACAACAGTCCATCACAAGGCACCCCAAGCAGGACTCAAACCCCAGACCCACCAGAGAGCAGGCACAGGCCAAACCCGCTGCACCACCACACCCTCCGATATAAATGCAGTGTAGTATTTTTCGCTTTCATTTTCGTTCGCAGCACCACCGGGACACTCACTTTTTCTCTTGCTAGCTGTTTTGAATGAAGAGGAACCTGAACGGAATCGCAGGTCGCTGATCGCTGACAGATGCCGAAATACCGTGCTTTGCAGTAGCGCGGCCAGCCGACGTTAACGTGCGTAGAGGGCTCATCCTTAGATGTTACCGCTACGCATCAGGACTCAGAAACAACATGATCAAGGTGATGAGCTGTAAGTCTGGATTGTCCCAAGTCACGTACGTCGCAAGTCGACCACCTGCATCCGTGAAGGGTGACTGTACTTTGTTGTTGCGGTCGGCTCGAGCCGTCGTATTCATGCCGACTCCACGCCTCCAACGCTTCCTTCCTGGTTTCCCTCAAAGGCCTCCGCACCTTCTTTCTCTTGGACCCTTTGGTATCTGGCCCCGTGCATCTCTTCTCATGACTCCACAAGGAGGCTCCTGCGATCGGCTCCCGATGCTCGGTTCCCTCTCCGAGGCTTCGCGTAGCTCTCTAATCCCCGGCGTCTTCCGAAGCGGCAACCGCGCGCTTGCGGTCGGGAGGCTCTCGTCGAAGAAAGCAAAGTATCGGCGGCGCTGCCGTGCTTTCAAGTTGCATCCCTTTTAATGGCGAATGAGCACAGCTCTACTTCTGCTGGCATTACCCAGGCTCTCCTCTTTAGACTGACACTCAACCGTTCGTCTCGCTCGCTGTCGTGTAGGAAGTCCTTGCAGCGGCATCACCAGAATGGTAATTGGGGCAACTGGTAGCGTAGTGGTTCGAACTACTGCCTTTGGACCCAAAGGTTGTTGGTTTGATTCCCACTTCCAGCTCTAGTTTCCCCTGACCAAGGTCCTTAATCTAAGTTGCTCTAGTAAAACTACCCAGCTGTATCAATGGGTAAATAACTACAGATGTGTTGTATAAATGCTTTAAGTTGCTTTCAAGAAAAGTGTCAGCTGAATAAATAAAGGTAGTTCATGGTGTTACCACCCCCCTGGTATCAGACTGTATAGAATCCTTAGTGGTGTTCTTTGTACTAATGTTACTTGTACAAAGCCCCTCTATCACTGAATGTAACGGCAATAGTAGTAACATAAACAAGAAGTAAAATTACAATATCGTATGCACGGCCTAATTTTTTTTTTACGTTTCCGTGGTTTCATATGGTTAAAGTCAAATTTTGATAAGAAAACACTAGAATCTGAAGTAAAAATGTTTAAGAACTATTCGTTCCATCTATATTGGTGTTTATCAAAGGTATATTTATTTTAACGGTATTGGTATAGGTTCGAGGGGGGCGTGCTGGTGCGGCGGGTTTGACCGGTGCCCACTTTGTGGTGGGACCGAGGTTCAAATCCTGCTTGGGGTGCCTTGCGATGGACTGGCGTCCCGTCCTTGGTGCCTCCCCTCCCCCTCCAGCCCCCCCGCCCTGTGCCTTACTGCAGCATTGTAGCTAAAACCCAAGAAAACTAACTAACTCCAGGGATCTTTTTATTAAAAATAATACATTTCTCCTGAAACACTGCACACCAATTTTATAGACAGTCATTTTGGTGTCACCCCCTCTGATGGTGTCACCCAGTGCGGTCTGCACCCCCCCCCTCGTGCTGCTCAGCTCGACGCTGATACGTGCCTTTGCACCAGAAGGCTGCCGGTTCAAATCTCACCTACTGCTATAGTACCCTTGAGCACGGTTCTTACCCTAAACCACTGCAGTAAAATTACTCCGCTGTATAAATGGGTAAATAATTGTAAAACGTGTCCGCTCAGTGAATAAATGTCAGGGCGCGTCGTCTGGGGATCGCACTTGTGCAGCGAGTGTTTGGGTTGCCTTTCAGCGAAGAGGAGTAGGCATCAGCCGAGCATTAGGGTGATCTGAGTTGCCATGGTACCACAGTGAGGGTGTTAAAAAAAACATGGCAGCAGATGAAGTCAACAAGCGATGAAAACAGCCGAAGACAGCGATGTGCCCTGGAGGGGCTTTAGATCTACGAGTGTCCGCCAACCTGCGAGCCATTAACTGCTGCCCTACGGGCAAAGTTGCACATCCTGGGGGCGGGCGATTTCGTGGGATTTGTTTTCTTTGAGGGTGAGACAGGAGTGTCTCTTAACTGAACAGGGCGAGCTCGAGGAGGAGGAAATGAAACGCCCTCAGCTATGAGGCGATGCCCGCGAAGCCGAAAGCTGCCGTCCTTCGAACCCGTGTTTCGACTTGTCCGTGCCGTTGCGTTACAGAGCTCTTCCGTTGAACCTCCTTCGCGCGCGTCTGAGACGGAGCTGTGATTTTTGTCTGGGGGGGAAAAACAAACAAACAAATTGTGCCATGTGTTTTGTTCACTTGTCAGATGCTCATTATTGCAGGTATTCCTAATCTGCTTTATTGCTTTCTATGCACAGCCGGGGGCTACAAACACACACCCCACTGACTCCATACCCAGAGACATATGCGTAGAGATACAGCACACAGGAGCTAGCATATATCAATAGGCTGTCATCCAGCACATTTACATGTATTTATTTAGCAGATGCTTTCCTCCAAAGTGCCTTCCAGTGAACTCTGTGTAGTGTTATCAACCCACACCCCTTGTTCACCATGGTGACTTACACTGCTGGATACACTACTTCCACTGGGTCACTCATCCATACATCAGTGGAACACACACACAGTCTCTCTGTCACTCACATACTATGGGGGAACCTGAACAGCATGTCTTTGGAGTGTGGGAGGAAACCAGAGCACCCGGAGGAAACCCACACAGACACGGGGAGGACATGCAAACTCCTCACAGACTGAGCAGGGATCAAACCCTCATCCTCTCGCATCACCCAGGCACTGTGAGACAGCAGTGCTACCCGCTGTGCCTCCATGCCGCTTGTACCCTACTCCTGCTCTTGTTCTTGGGGGTGGGGCAGTTGAGAGTAACGGAAAACAATCGCCAGCATCCTTGGTCCTTGGGACAGCTGGTAATGTAGTGGTTACAGCTGCTGCCTTTGGACCCAAAGGTTGCAGGTTTGATCCCCCCCCCCTCTACCTGTAGTACCCTTGAGCAATGTTCTTACCCTAAAATTACCCAGCTGTACAAAGGGGTAGATAATTGCAGGTAGACTAACACTCTAAGTGGCTTTAGAGAAAAGTGCCAGCTAAATGGATAATGTAAAAGTCCACCCTGCAGGTCATCCTCCTCGGTGAGATCGCTCTTCTTCGGAACCAGCTGTACCGCGGTACACGCCGCCTACTCCGTTAGCGCTTGTCCCTTCTATTCTGACTTGAGATCGAGTACACATCCCCCACACCCCTAGTGGGCTTCTAATTAATTAACCTTGATTAAACGATTGAAATCACAAACTAGAAGCTTTAGTGCTGGACTATAATTTACATTAGTGCCAAATACCTGGAGTGACGGGAAGATAAGTTGATACATTTATACTTGGTTTTGCATCTTAATGCACAGCGAGGTTCGTGATTTTAAACTGGTCAGTGATTACAACGAATATGCGGTGCTGCTTGGAATTTGAGCCCTATAGGGACGGCCATTGTTCTTGTATAAAATATTTAGATAAACTGGTAAAGTGAATAAATGACTGATTTATGACCCTGCTTCTACTTACCTACCTGTTGTAACCAGTACAACTTGGGCTTCACTTTTTTTTACACCTGCACTACTTGCGTGTTTCTACGACGCACGATTTCCTCTAAAGCAACGTGTGGAATTGGTCCTCCTTGATTCTCATTTAATGACCATTTTGTGGTAAAACTATGAGACACAAGGGCTTCACACACTTTCAAGCAACACTGTACAGTCCATTTTTTCCTAGGCTGTCACATGGGAAAAAATTTGGGTTTGTCGACCCTTTATTTAGGGAGGGGCGTGGCAGTTTCGGCCTGTGCCCGCTATGTGGCAGGTCTGGGGTTCGAGCCCCGTTTGGGGTGCTTCGTGGCGGACCGACGTCCTGCCCAGGGTGCGTCCCCTCCCCCTTCGGCTTTGCACCCTGCCTTGCCGAGTAAGGCTCCGAATCTGGCTGTCTCTATCCTATTCTCATGGGTTTCCTCAGGTGCTCTGGTTTCCTCCCACAGTCCACAGACATGAGTTTCAGGTGAGCTGGTGACACTAGACTGCGTTGTGCTGGACTGGTGTGCCCTGCCTTGTGCCCTGTCCCTGTTGGGATAAGCTCTAGTCCACCGGGACCCTGAACTGGACAAGCGGGTTCGGAAAGCGAACAGACAGGCAGACGTTCAGCTTAACGCGGCCGAAACGCACGCTGAGTGTCAAGCGATGTGAATGGTGGAGTTTATTCCGGAAACAGCCCGGTTCACGTTACCTAACAGCCGAGCTGGTGGGCTTCTCGGGGACTTGGACCGAGGCGCCGCAGGATTCAACCCTGCAGGCATCCCTGTTCCGAAGAGCCGCTCACGGGATGTTTTTAGACGTAACTGGTATATTTAAACATCTCTTTGACGTTACGCAGCCTTTCCCAGCGGAGCGCACTGGATGCTGGGAGGTGATGTAACGGTTGAGTAGAACAGAAGGTGTGGAGCAGGTGTGAGTTGAGGGGCATCAGGTGAGCAAGACAGTACCATATTACAATTATTTATTAAAGAGCCACTTTACTCCAAAGCGACTTCCAATGAACTCTATGTAGTGTTATCAGCCCACACACCTTATTCACCGCGGTGACTTACACTGCTAGATACACTACTTACACTGGATCACTCATCCATACATCAGTAGAACACACACTATGGGTAAACCTGAACAGCATGGCTTTGGAGTGTGGGAGGAAACCCACACAGACACGGGGAGAACATGCGAACTCCTCACAGACTGAGTGGGCATCGAACCCATGTTCTCCTTCATGACCCAGGTACTGTGAGACCGCCGCTCGCGCTCTTCGTAACGCAGTCCCGCTGTCGTCGCGCCTCACTTAGTCTTAAAGGAGCCGACAGCATCTTGACCCCCCCCCCCAGCAGACAGAAACACTCGGTGGTGCCGGTGTGATATTACCCATGAAGCTTTGCAGGTGACTGCCCTCGAGGACATTCTGTGACAGCAGTAAACCTCGAGTAATTTCGTAGTCCACATTGTGGTACCCGTTTTCCCCTCACATTCCAATATTTGCTAAGTGTGTAGGGGGGGGGGGGCAAAATTTGTAAAAACTGAAATAAATCTGGGATAAAAAGTTGCGTAAAATTCGGAACTTGTGCGACGAAGAGCGCATCTCATCGAAGGAAATCAATGCGCAAACTGAAGAAAATGATCTAAAGTTTAATTGCTTTCAATCCAAATTTCCCCATCTACCGTTTGAGGAAAAAAATAGAACGTCGGCGCACTGAAAATATCGAAAATATCGAAGCGTTCTACGTCCGCACGGTGAGGGTCACGCGTATTGATGCGGGGGCCGGTTCGCTCGCATCCAACCCCGTTCCACCTCCAGGCGAATAATCACAGTAATAAAAGTGTTTGACGTGGTGGCAAAGTGGAGGATCGAGACACAGCGGCACCTTTCAGGAGCCTTTCTACAAGTCCGACAGTATCCAAGCATCCCTTTCCTTTTTTCTTATCCATCGCTAAAGATGATGCTTTTCTCCGCATTACCGTGATTTACCTCCTTATGCAGGTGGGTAATTGTACCGTATCAGTACATCGATCAAGGGCACTGCAGCAGGAAGGGGGTTTGAACCCGGGTCCTTCTGAGTGCAGAGCGGCCGCTGTAACCACTACGCCCCCCGCTGGCCTTGCGCTTCCCTTGGCAGCTGCGTTCGTGTAATTGCTGTTAAGAGGAGCCTGCCTTCGTCCGCGTGGGGCAGGACGCCCGGGGACCTTACCGTGAAATACTCCGTAAAAAGCGTCCGGCGACGCAGATGAGTAAATCGCGGTAAGTGCAGGCTGACGGTGCCGCTCGCCGTGGAGAAACGCGTCGGCTCCGGGAACAAAGCACGGACCGCCGCGCCGCTTTACGGTTTGTGAGCGTTCTGCGGCCACTAGGGGGCGGTCGTGTGCTCGATTTCTCCCGCGTCTAAAAATAGCTCTCCGCGCTCTTTCACCTGCGCTCCCTCCGTTGCTCTTCGTTGTTGTTGTGTAACCAGGCGTTTATGCGCGGTACCTCGTCGCCGAACACCGCCCGGTCGTTTCCGACATTAGTCACCGGTTCGCGTCGCCGACCGGAGGAGGATCTGAGCTCCGGCGATCGGCGAACTCGACCGACTCAACCGGGCCCCGGGTCGTTACCGCTGAGCTTCGTTACAGTAAACGTATTTGCGCTCTTTGATTATATCACGCAACAGGCACGGCCAGGGCGGCGTAATGACATCATCGGTCCGCTGAGCGGCTGGTGGAGGCCTGATCGATCGTGTGTGTGTGTGTGTCTCTGTGTGTGTGCGTGTAGAGCTCATCCTCAAGTTACGACATCCGCGACTTTCGATGTCCTCGATTTATGACGGCCGTCTTATTATTGTCAGTATATGTTGTTATGTTTCGGACACCGGGTTGCAGCGTGGTTGGAGTTGCAGCCGGTGGACCCGAAGGTTGCAGGTTCAAATCCCCCCTCCAGCTGGAGTACTGTACCCTCCATCCTTGCAGATGACACTTTGAGAGGCACTCCAGCTATTACACCCCTTTGGTTCCACATGATGGTCCCCATCTGATGTTTACCGCAGCGCGTGACGCTGCGATGTCCTGCTGCGGTGGCACTTCCGTGACCCCAACTTTCGAACCGGCGTGCCGCTTCGGGTCCGAACTCTGAGCGGCACCATCCGGGTCGGATCCCCCCGCAGAGTGAAAATGCCAAAATGGGGCCGAAGAGTCTTCGTCCCGGTGATGTCCCATATGGGCTGAGCTCTGCCGCTCGAGTGTCCCAGAGGGCAGCAGATATGAGCAGAACCAGCAGGGCGGCGTGTCAGTGGTCCGGCCCGCACGCTGGCCACAGATGGTCCGGCTCCACGATGTGGTGCCTTTCGGAAGACATGGTCGGAAGCCTCTTGTGACTTCTTCCCGCCCTGCCGTCGCGTAGCTGCGCCACGTACCCCAGGCCCTCGCTGTTGCCTCCCACGGGGGCCTGCTCCCGGCCCTGGCCGACACGTCGCCGACTCGAGCCCCCTCCTTGACCCCGCACGCACCCCTCGGCGTTCCACGCCGCTACGATCGTCCGCCGGAGAAAATCCGATCTTTAAATAGGATATTCCTCCGCCGACCCCTCGTCCTAATTAAAATTACTTTGGCAATTATCGGAGTCATTAGCTTAATAAGACGCCACATCTGGGTCTCCGTGCAACCCGACACAGTGGCTGGGGGCTATTTCCCTCCACGGGAGAATGGAATGAGAAGTGACTGTGTGTGTGTGTGTGTGTGTGTGTGTGTGTGTGTGTGTGTGTGTGTGTGTGTGTGTGTGTGTTTCAAAGAGGTGCCTCTGTGAACCGAGCTGGGCTACGTACTCTCACCCCACAGCAAGGAGGCCTGTGGGAAACCAGAGTGGCTTCGAGTAACGGGACCCCGGTCTGGCAGCACCGGTGCCCTTAATGATGTAACATGTAATGGCTTCACGTGCGGCCTTTTGTCGTCCACACGCGTTCGAGTCCTTCGGCGCGCCGTTTCGTCGGTAATTGCAGCTCGCTTGGCAGCCGCTCTCCTCCACGTAGCTTTCCGCTCTCGCTTACTAACACGCCGTTCCGGCAACATATTTAGTTGCGCTGGCAGCAGAATCCTTGAGAACTCTAATGAGCTCCAACTTCACGCTGAGCTGGAGGAGCGAAGATTCGACCGTTCGAAGCTCGGCGTCCTGTTGTCGCGCTCGAAGAGACGAGCGCGTGGGACACTTTGCGGTTCGCAACGTGTGCCGTTTCGGAGTTTCGCGTTGCCGTCGGGCGTCCCGGCGCGCCCTTCCGGCTCGGGGCGGATTTGAGGAAGGAGCGCGTGGGCACGGCCGCCAGCAGGTGGCGCCGCGGTCCCGCGGAAGTTGAGAAGCGACGGAGTCGGAGCGCGGCAGGGCGCGCGGCTCTCATGAGAACGCGCGCGACGGCGTGCGTCGGGTTTGAGGCCCGGGCCGTAAAAGCTGTCTCCGCCGGCAGCGCTACTTCGGATCAAGCCCCCCCCCGAGGCCCCTGGGATGACTCACTCCCCGGTGACTAAGCCTCAGACGTCACGCGCAAGCGAGCGGAGCCTCAAGACCCGTGGCGGAACTGGCGCAAGAGTGCCCCCCCACCCACCCCTCAGGTGCGGCGACTGGCCCTTGTCACAAACGCATAAATAAACTAACAATAAATGTCACTGTCAAAAGTGTCACGTCCCACGAAAACAAAAGTGTCGCTTTGACAGCATTTTGAACGAGGGTTACGTACCGGGGTAAACGGATCGCGCTTAGACCTCTGTGTGTCATATAAGCATCGTGCTTTTCTTTCAAAGGTTATTGATGTGTGGCACACTTCTGTGGGATATGATTCATGCTCTTATTCCTGGATGAAGGGAACGTTCCGGCATCGAGCGTCTGCCTCCCTTTTGGCTCAGACGGGCACCTGAAAAAAGTGCCGCCCACCGCTTGTCACAAATAGACAATCGAGGCGTCCGCCCAACGCGAAACGGACGGAGCGCGAACGAGGCCCCCGATGAGCCCAAAGAGGTGGTCGCACCCAGGGCACGGTGACACGGCGAGTAGCGCTGCTGTCTCACGGCACCTGGGTGGCACAAGAGGATGTGGGTTCGATCCCCTCTCAGTGTGTGTGGAGTGTGCGTGTTCTCCTCGTGTCTGCGTGGGTTTCCGCCGGGTGCTCTGGTTTCCTCCCACACTCCAAAGACATGCTGTTCAGGTTCCCCCATAGTGTGTGAGTGACAGAGTGTGTTCCACTGATGTATGGATGAGTGACCTAGTGTAAGTAGTGTATCTAGCAGTGTAAGTCACCGCGGTGAATAAGGTGTGTGGGCTGATAACGCTACAGAGAGTTCATTGCAAGTCGCTTTGGAGGAAATCGTCAGCCAAATGAATAAATGCAAATGTTTCTCGCATGGAGCATTGCCGGCACCACAGCACAAGGCCGGGTGTTGGCGTCCCCGAGGATGGGGGGGTCGTCCCTGTAACTCGAGTGCTATCGCCAGCCCGCTCGACATGCCTGCAGGGGTGGTGTCAGGAATGCGGCCGCAGCGCGGAAACAAGATATTTTGGCATAGGAGCGCATTTAACACGGTCATTACCGGGTCTCCGTATGGCGACCCGAAGAGTTAAACCCCCATCGGTTTGTACTCATCTCTTTATAGAAGTGCATACGTTACAGTTACATCTGCGAAACGCACTTCCGCAACAACGCAGTGCACGCACTACCCCGTTCTCACTTTCTAGCTGTTAAACACTAACCCACGCGGAGATACGCTTGCGCACCGGGACGGTTGCGCTCGCTCGCGTAAACCCGAGTCGGAAGGGCATGGGAATTTTTCCCGTGACCCGTTCGGTTGCCGATGGTAACCTAAGTAAATGGTCTTCATTAAGCATTTAGATGGAGGCCTCTCCTCAACCCCCCTCCTTTTTTTTTTTTTTTTTTTTCTCTCCTCCCTCCCGGTCACCATTCTATTCTTCCTATTTGGTGGAAAAGCACAAGCTGCTATTTGGACATTGGGCACCTTGAGGATTACTGAGATTAGATCAGAAAAGGACTAATGAGAGCAAATAACCCCCGGTCCCCTTCCCCCCACCCCCACCTCTCGTTTTCTCTCGTCTCCCTCTCTTTGGACCGCGCGGCCCTCTGGTTAGTACTCCCCTCCACCCTCCGAGCACCATCTCGAAACCCCACACCCACAGCGATCCGCAGCAAAGTCGACACAGGGCTTTTGTGTCGCCGTGGGCTACCTAGGGCACCCGGGGCCGCCGGTGCTGGTGCCGACGTTGACAGGGACGCGGCGTCCCGCGTCCTGCGTCCTCTCACTGACAGCGCTGGCGTATCTCCGGCCCCGTCTCGGGCGCGACGTCGGCCCGCTGTCGGCACCCGGCTCGTCCCGGAGGCCCGTTATCTGCCGGCGCGATGAGTCCGCCGAATGCCCGTGCCACGTTTAAAAGCGCTCGCGTCTCACAAAGGCCTTCGTGATGAATATTAACATTGTGCGCAAGAACAGATGCGATTCATCCGTGCGTTTTATGGACACGGATGCCGAAAACGAAATTCCGAAGAGCACGGGACGGTACGTTAACGTTTGCGTTTGTTCGTTCGGCAGATGCTTTTCTCGAAAGTGACGCGCGTCTCGTAGGGAATACAATGTGTGCGTTACGTTAGCAGGAAGAGACGTGTGATTCTTAAGTGCGGTTAGTTTTGTTTCTTTCCGTCATATGAGCCAACGCTCGTCACACAGGTAGCTGCATAAAACTTTATCAGAATATCCACGATTCCTGATCACCTTCCTAGTAATAATTAAGAAAGAAAAATAAATATATATACACACACACACACACACACACACACACACACACACACACACACACATTGTCAGAAACTGCTTGTCCCATACAGGGGTCGTGGGGAGCCAGAATCTAACCTGGCAACACAGGGCACAAGGTTGGAGGGGGAGGGGACACACCCAGGACAGGACGCCAGTCCATCGCAAGGCACCCCAAGTGGGACTTGAACCCCAGACCCACCAGCAAGCAGGACCTGGTTAAACCCCCCCCACGTATACTGTATATATACATATATATATTTTACGTTACATCACAGGAGTAGCTGCTTAAAGGTTTTTCCAGTCATCATCTTAGTTATGTTGCATAAACACTTACACCTTACATGACCCTAAGAGATGATGGGCGAAGCGAGTCTGGAAGAGGTGAGTTTTAAGACTTTTATTTAAATGGGGACAAAGATTCAGCAGTTCTGAGTGAGCGAGGGAGGTCGTTCCGCCACAACGGAGCCAGAACCAAGAACCCCCGTGCTTTACCTTCCGTCTGTGGGATCACCAAGCGGGCAGATGTAAATGGATAGTGAGCGGGATAGTAAACGGATACAGAATTTTATTGCCATGTCACCTCGGTCAAGGGCTGCTCCCAAGCAGACCGCGCTATGCGGCTGAGGTCCCGCTGGGCGGTGCAGTATCAAGCACCGTTAACGGTGCGGAAAAAAACCCCGAAACATCCACGCGCACGCACGCGTACGCGCGGAGGCCACCCCGGTCCGGGCCGGCGTCGCGAACGCATTGTTATCATTCCGCGAGCGGGCCCTGGTTTCTCAGCCTCCTCCGGCGGCCCCTGTTTTTGTTTGTCTGTACCCTGTTTGTGGAGTAACGTAGTACAAAGCAAACACTTGATCAATTTTCCTTCCTGACCAATTTCATGCGGTGGTGAGCTGCCACATTCCGCAGCTGAGGAGTGAGACAGAACCCCGAGGTCTGAGGGCTTTGGTGATAAAAATAAGAGGGGTGAAAGCGGCTCTTTGTGGTCAGGCCGGCTCCCCCTGCCCCCGTTCCTGCGTGCTCCTTCACCAGCCCCGCAGACTCCCTGTCTGCCCTGTCATTCCCTTTAATTGGAAGCGGGCTGCCCGATGCTGTTTATTTGCATTTCAGAGGTTGAAAACTTCCTCCTTAATTGATGTTCCGGTAACACTTTTGAGATAATGGCTGCCGTTTCCTAGAAATCAATGTGTGTGGACCGTGGGAGGAGTGTTGCAGTGCCCCTCACCCAGCTCCGATCCCCCCCTGCCGTAGGGACCAAGCACGGTCCCTATGGAGACGGCTCTATTCTAAAGCACATTTTTGTGTGTGTGTGTGTGTGTGTGGGCACATGCGATTGCGCTTACGTAGCCATTGCTCTGTTAACGCCGGGGTTAGGGATCGAAAACCCTGGCGGTGACCGCGCCTGTCCGCTAAGCGCGTGCTTGGGGGCACGGCCTGTCTCGTGAAGTCACTATTACCGGTCCCGGTTAAGCAGCTGGGAAATCACAGCGTGTAGTTCTCGCCATAAATTTGCTGAAAACAACACATTGAAAAACAAGCACCAGAACTGGAAACAGTAAATTTCAAAAACGGAAAATAATGTGTAGTAATTTCTTACCTTTGCACAGATTGCGGTTGTGCGGGAGAGCAATAAGGAATGCGTGTTTATTGGTTGGTCACTAAGTGAGCATTTGTGAACGTGGTCCAAAAACTGCACAGTTGTGAAAGTATGTATGGCGTTAATCGTTAATCATCAATCGTGACTGTATTCATTTGTGGTACGTCGACGAGTGTTTTTCTACATGTGTCACTGTGTGTACGGTCATGTGCCGCTTAACGATGTTTCGCTTAACGACTAACCGCATGTACGACGGTGGTCCCGTAACGTCATAACGGAGCTGAAAAATTCTTATCGACTAGCGACGTTGTAGCGCAATGTGTTACTCGCGTGTTCGTGGGGGTGCTGCTATAAACAAACCTACTGTGCTGCCTGTCGTATAGAAGTATAGCACATACCATTATCTACAATACATAATACTTGATATTAATGATAATTATTATCATTAATAATTGATAATGATAATAAACACCAATGTTACTGTTTTATGTATTTACTGTACTGTACTTTTTATCTTTATTTTACAGTGTACTCTTTCTACTTATAAATAACGTTTACTCTAAAACAGTATGCTGCGTAACGCCGGCTCCACCATCTAGGTTTGTATAAGCGCACACTGTGATCGAGGCTATACCATCTAGGTTTGTGTAAGTACCCTCTGTGATCGAGGCTATACCATCTAGGTTTGTACAAGTACGCTCTGTGATCGAGGCTATACCATCTAGGTTTGTGTAAGTACCCTCTGTGATCGAGGCTATACCATATAGGTTTGTATAAGTACCCTTTGTGATCGAGGCTATACCATCTAGGTTTGTATAAGTACACTCTATGATCGAGGCTATACCATCTAGGTTTGTAGAAGTACCCTCTGTGATCGAGGCTATACCATCTAGGTTTGTCTAAGTACACTCTATGAGGTTCGCATAATGACGAAATTGCCTCATGACGCATTTCTGAAAGCCTTTCTCCATCGTTAAGCAACACATGTCTGTATGTGTATGTTTAACACATGGGTCAGGAGTGGAGACAACGATCCAGGTTGAGCCTCCTCTGTCACACTCGTGAGTCCAGCGGCTTCCCCTTCGCTGCGTGCCAACTCTTTTCCCTTGCCCTCTTTCTGCCCCTCGTCTATCTGCAAATTCCTGTCATTTCGCCCCTCGTGCTTCTGGAAGGAAGCCACATCATGAAGATGCTAATTTGAGGGGAAAATGACAGATCGCTGCCGCCCACCTTTCACCATGTTGCTTAATAACAGCAGAAGTTTTCGGGCACTTGGGAACGTGTCGAGAAACAGGCGACAGCGGCGGTCAACACGAGACGCGCGGTTCCTGTTATCTGGGCTGATCCAGGCAACCAGCCTCATGCCTGTGGATCCGCCTCATCTCCAGCATGTGAGGTGCGTGAGGGACATCTCCGCTATCTGTAAGTGAGGTGTCCGAAGCATGCTCGTTATGAAAAGAGGACCGTTTCTGTGACATTGCTGAGCTTCATGGTATCGTATATGTGGGTGGTACAGCAAGTAGTGCTGCACATGGGTGATGCGGTAGGATGTGGGTTCAATCCTCGGTTGGTCTGTCTGGAGAACATGCAACTTCCACACGGGCTAGGTGGGGATTGAGCCCACATCCTCTTGCACCACCCAGGCACAGACAGCAGCACTACTTGCTGCACCACTGTGCCATTCTCTGTTAATCTCCACGTATCTGTGGGAGTTTCCTTCAGCTGCTCTGGTTTCCTCCCACAGTCCAAAGACATGCTGTTCAGGTTCACCCATAGTGTGTGTTCAACTGATGCATGGATGAGTGATCCAGTGTAAGTAGTGTATCTAGCAGTATAAGTCACCGTGGTGACTAAGGTGTGTGGGCTGATAACACTACATAGAATTCATTGGAAGCCGCTTTGGAGAAAAGCATCTGCTAAATAAATAAATGTAAATCTCATACGAGCACCGTTGCTCTTGGGACACTCGACAATGACAAACTCCTATCCAGAGTGGTGCCCTGGAACTCTGCAGCCTCATCACTACTACTTCACCTCTCCAAGTTTTATCAGCGAGAAACACCCCTTGGTTATTTGCACGAGCATCCGCACCACACACCCTAACCACCAACCCCCTACGCTTTCAAATCAAACCCTGACCACAGCAGTCTTCATGGATTATGAAGGACATTTTATGGTACCGGAGATATGTTGTTGTACCTCGCCAAAGAACGTCAGCAATGTCCACTTTTATGGACTTTAGTTTTATAGCAAGTAGAAGAACAGTCATCTCTGTGTGCTTTTAGAGATATATTTCTTCTTATACACTGAAAATAAATGGTCCGGCTACCCTGGAATGACAGCGAAGTTGTTAATGTGAGGCACAGGGGTCTCTCTTGAGCTACCGAGAATTGGGAATCGTAACTGCGCTCGTGAGGTTTTAAACCCGGGGTTGAAGCTCGGCGGCAGGGTTACCGCTTGAGCGCTTTGCCGCGCAGCTCATTTCACTTTTCCATCTCGGTCCTTTGCTGCTTTACGGGAAGTATTGCATCCGATTTAAATGAGCTGCGTGGGTGACGCTTTGCTGCCTGATGTAGTCAAGAAGACCCTGACAGTAAAAGTGTTGCTGCGCAGAGTGCGGCTCTGTCAAGGGAAGGACAAACGCGTGTCGACTCGCGCCGTTGTCGCGTGAGCGCTCTATCGCCCCCTGTCTGCGTGAGATGGTATAGCACCCGTCGCTGTCGCCGCGGTCGCCGTGCGGCTCGTGTCTGACGTGCCGAGACGACCGCGCCCTCTTGATTTTCGGAACGTTGATCCTCAAACTTTAGAACGTGAGAACTCATCTCTGAAGCGCTGGCCTCTCCAGAGCGGCAAGGCGGCATTGAGGCTGCTATCAGGGCCCAGACTGATGTCTTTGTCCCACTTGACAGAGCCCCCCCACCCCCCACCCCACACACACACCACCTTCTGCATGCAGCCACCGGCATCCTCACGGAGACGCCCGGCCCGTTCCCAGGATCACACACAAAGCGGCTAGGAGGAACTATCAAAGCCAGATGTTGGCCGGCAGCCCTCGCTCTCGCTCGCTGCCAACCGGGGAGCCCAGGTCTTCTGCTCCCTGCCGGCTCGGACCTGCCGCCGCCTCGGACGCAGCGCCGCGAGCCACCCCGCCGCGCCTAACCCCCCTCCTCCATCTGCTACTTCTTCGCTCCGTGCGCACAAGCCATCACTTGCTCCTTGGAAATGCTCGGTGGGTTTCCTCCACGTCGAGAAAAGGGGTCACTGCCGCAGGGGGTGTTTGCCTTTTAAGACTTTATGGAAGGGGTGATCTGTCTCCTACCAAACGTTTTACCAGTCACATGTGGGTAGTTATTATTACGGGCTTCTTTCTTGTGGTCCTGGCCCTGCGTGTTGCGTACACATAAAGCTGGGTCAGTCTCAGAGCCAGCTTTGGCTTTGGCAACTGGAATTAAGGTAACAATGATGAAAGAACAATATAAAAGAATGGCACCAGAAAACACTTAAGCGCATGCTTTATGTCTTCGGCAGGAATGTCGAAATCACGGTTAACCCGCGAGACCGGGTTTATTGCTCGCTTGGAGCTTTTTCGAGAAAGTGATCGATGCCAAATAAGACGTTAGTGCAAAACAGTAGAGAAGACGAACAGTGTGTGTTGCACTCGCTGGCCACTTTATTAGGCACACCTGGCTGTTTACGCATATTGTTTGCCTCTAACAGTTAGTGAGTCACATGGTTGTGACTCGGAATATACTGCGCGCAGACGGGGTCGAGAGGTTCAGCTGCCGTTTAAATGAACATTACAACTGACAAGATGTGTGATCTAAGTGACTTTGAACATTGTATACTCGCTGATGCCAGCTGTACTGGTCCCAGGATTTCAGAAGTGGGATTTTTCCACACTATATTGTCAAGAGTTAACAGGGAGTGGTGTGGTAGACAAAGAAAAATCCATTCAGTGGCAGTCCTATGGGTGAGAAGGTCTCACTAATGACAGTAAGGGGAGAATGCCAAGACTTGTGAAAATTAAACTGGAACTTCTAAGGAAATAATTGCAAAAGCGTTACTCAGAATGTAGAACTCAATGAACCTTGAAGAGGATGGGCTACACCAGCAGAAGGCCATTCCTGATCCATCTCGTTTGAGCTCAGAACAAGAAGATCAGGCTACGGTGGGCACGTCATCACCAAAAATGGGCGACTGAAGAGCGGAAAAACGTCACCTGACCTTGATGCCACGTTCCCATTGTACAGGCAGAATTTGGCATCTGCGGCATGATCCCATGGACTTATCCTGCCTGGTGTCAAGAGTACAGACTTGTGGTTCTGACATAATGTGTGGGGGGATATTTCTTGGCACTCATTAGGTTTTTTAGTACCAGCTGGTCATCACTGGCAGATGCCCGCTGTGTGGTGGATCTGGGGTTCGAGCCCTGCTTGGGGTGCCTTGCGATGGACTGGCGTCCCGTCCAGGGTGCATCCCCTCCCCCTTCGGCCTTGCGCCCTGTGTTGCCGGGTAGGCGCCGGCTCACCGCGACCCCGCTCGGGACAGTTGGTTGTAGACATTGGTCGGTTGGTCGGTCGGTCGGTCGGTTGGTCGGTCATCATTTCAACAGCCTCAGAGTACCAGAAAATTGCTGCTGACCAAGTGCATCCCTTCATGGCTGGGCTAGCCTTTCTCAGACTGATCCTTTCAGCAGCATAACGCTCCATGACGCAAACGGTGCAGCATCTCAGGACGTTTCAGTGCCTTTACGTTACTCCAGCGGCCTACGCCGTACCCGCCTCGCGGGCCAATGGATCACCAATGGGATGAGGTGGAACGTGACGTTAGCAGGATGAATCCACGGCCAAAAAATCTGCGGCAAATGTGTAAAGCTGTCAGGCCACCTCGGACTAAGCACCCAGCGGAATGTCTCCAGCAACGTGTTGCTGAATTCATGCAAAAAAATTGTCCGACCCCATAGTAGCTGAGGGCGCGTAACTGGCCGGTGAGTGCATAACCTGCAATGTGAAGGTAGTTTGTTCCTAGTAAAGTAAAGGAATCCAAAGTGACTTTAACGTGGCGGTGCCTCCAGGGACCACTGTGCTCTCTCCTCCTGCACCGAGACCCGCACACACCATAGGCCCTTTGTGGGCGGGTGAGGGCAGCGGCGGCGTGCTCGGGCTCCTCGATATTTATAGTCTGCCAGCAGCCTGCCGCCACACATCGGAGGTATGCGAGGTTTGCGGTGCGGAGGGATGGGGGACGTCCCGAACGGACCCCCACCTCTGACCCTGTGCAGCCAGGAGCTTGTTTCGCTTGGCCTGACGAGCTGTCGGAGCTCCAGTCCGTCCCCATTATATTGTAAGACACGACTTGTCGTAGTTTTGGCCGGAGAATAGAAGCAGAGAACAAGCCCGCATTTTTGCTTTGTACTATATTTGGCGTGTTGGCGTGTTCTAGAATAAATCAGAACCATTTAAACATTCCCCCGAATGCTGTTATATGACCCCGGCATCACGTGCGTGAGCTTTCTTCCTCCCCTCTCTGCCAGTATTTGTACTAGAGCAATTCGCAGGCTTTTCTGGGACATCGGTCAACACCAGGGGCGTCTCGACTCGGCCCGTTTTTTGCCGCGAGCGACGGACAACTGGCTTTTTGAACGGCGTTCGCCGAGTTGTTTTCGCATGGCGTGCGATTCAACACGGCACGGCCAAATGAGTGGCTCCTTTCACGCGCCCCTCTCGCGCGCTCCCTCCGCCCCGGCTTTTTAAAGGCTCCCCGAGCATTTTCCCACGCCGCGGAGCAGCGCGCTTCTCGGTCGTCGTTGTTGCGGTCGCTCCGGCAGGTTCCGCGAGGCACGGCCCCCGCTCCCCTCGCCTCTCGTCCGGGAGTTTTAACGTTTTTATGAGCGCTGAAATACTGCCTGGATCGTGTCGGAGGCGAGCGCGAGAGCTGAAGGAAAAACAAGGTCTTATTTGGTTTGAGAGCCCCGTAAACAAACAAACAGCACATTGAGTGGGTGCCTCCACCCCCACCCCCTCACCCTTCCCAGACTATGAGTCGCATGCACACTTCATGTCTCCAGCTTGTTTGGGGCCGTCTGTGCGTTTGGGGGTGGAGGCATCGAGGGGGATGGGGGGTTACTCGTTTGGCCGCTGGCCTCGGCATCAACGTCTGCATCGCTCCGCTGAGCTCGTGAGTGTGTGGTACATGTTATGGTACAGTGTGGTAGGGTCTGGTAGAAAAGTCAGTGTGTGACGCAGACATTACAAGAGTGTGTGGCACATAAAAGCAAGCGAGACCTTACTCTGTCTCACAGCGTCCGGGTGGCGCGAGGGGACGTGGGTTCGGTCCCCGCTCAGTCTGTGGGAGTTTGCATGTTTTCCCCGTGTCTGTGTGGCTGTGCTCTGGTTTCCTCCCACAGTCCAAAGACATGCTGTTCAGGTTCACCCCTAGTGTGTGTGTTCCACTGATGTATGGATGAGTGACCCAGTGCAAGTAGTGTATCTAGCAGTGTAAGTCACTGTGGTGAAAAAGGTGTGTGGGCTGATAACACTACGTAGAGTTCATTGGAAGTCGCTTGGGAGAAAAGCGTCTGCTATATAAATAAATGTAAAAGGGGAATTTAGGGCAAACGCGTTCGGTCGCATCGAGTGGGCACTTCTAACCGGTACTCAGCTCGGCCTCCTGGGTATCTATCACTGGGCTCCTGTCTCTTTAAGGTGGCTGGTATGTTTGTTTTTTGGTGAGTTTTTTCCCCCTTTTCAGACCTGTGCAGCTCAGGCACAGCTCCTTTCATAGGCTCTATTTTGTTCTTAATAAAATGGGACTCAGTGGCCAGGAGGACTGGCAGGCACCCAGCTCCGGGCCCAGAGAATGCAGGCCTTCATTTAGTGACAAACAGCCACTGCGCCGCCTGGAGAGAGTGTTTGAGTGCGCGTGTGTGTGTGTGTGTGGGTATGCTTGCGTGTTCGTCTGTGTATGTGCGTGCATGCGTCCTTGTGTGGCGTGTGGGGGTGGGGTGGGGCGGGGCGGGGTGGCGGGAGCGACGAGGCGACGAGGCGACGGCGTCCTCTTGGTGCTCGCTCGAGGCGCGACGGGGAAGCCGTGAGGGGAGGTAAGCGTAAGCATACGGACGCCACCCTGAGCTTCCGCCGCGCTCTCGCTCCTTGGCACCGCCGTGCTCGCGAGCGCCGTCGATGGAAAACGCGAAAGAAAAAAACGGCGACGTCCAAAATCGAAAGCGCAAAAGTCCTCGGTTTTGGCTCCGATGTGGCGGACTGAGCTCCCCCTGCCCCTCGGAGCTGCTGAATCCTTTTCGACGTTCGAGAAGCTTCTCGGAACAACCACGCCGACGTTTTTTTTCCCGGTCTCCTAACGGCCTCGCGGACTTGCACGACCTCATCCGTCAACGATCGCCTTCGTGCTTCCCGTCAGCCTGCGCACGTAGCTTCCCGAGCGACGCGGGGCCTGCAAAAAACACGGGTTCCGGACTCCCTGTCCGTGCCGCGAGAATCGCGTGCGCGCATCTGGAGTTGTGCATCTGTTGTCAAGCGCGCTTTCGTTTGCTCCGGGTCGTGCGCCGCTTCGGAGAGGAGCGCCTGCGGGATGAACAAAGCGAAAAGCCCGAGGCCACCGTGCAGCGTTGGAGCTCAAAGCGTGCATATCTGCACGTTTGTGCGTAGGGGAGTTCGCGGCGCCGCGCGTGTGTTTCTCTGCCGCGCCGCTGCTGGCCGCGGCCTTTGAAGGCACTCCACCAATTCCCCGAAAGCCCCCTTGACGGGCAGCCGAAGCCCTTCGCGGGCCGATAATCCGCCTTCCCGCTGTCGGGGCGGATTGATGGTCCTCTGTTATTGTCTGGGGGCCCGAGAGCGGGATCCAGCAGGGCCTCCGCCCCCCTTCCTTCGGGGAGCGGGCGGATGCCGCTCCGCGTCGCTCTGGCGCGGAAGGCCGCGAAGGACGAGGCCTCTCCCCGCGCACGCCGAGCGGCCCTCGTTTCGGCGACCGCCTCTAATGCGACGCATATGAAAGCGCTGGAAAGAGTGACTCACATGTCGCCGTGTCACTCGACTCACTCTGTTCTTTGGTAGCTCAGTTGGCGGCTGTCATTCAGCCCCCCCCCCCCACCCCCGCCTCAATTAAGTGGCTTGGGACTTTTCAGAAAACAGACTTTTCCTTTACTCCTCTTGGACTCGGTTTCGGGTGTTTTTTTTGCACTGGGTTTTATTAGATTGGCGGGGCAGCGCGAGCCATTTATCTGCGAAATGAATGAAATACGATGCAGAGCGTCGCTTCCCCATCGGAACAAAGAGGCGTCGGGCGAAATCGCGCGGCCCTCCTCGTGTTTTTCGCCGTCCTCCTTCCGCCCCGTCCGCGGAGGCAGGGCCGCCGTCGCCCGCCTGTCCGAAGCCGCGGATGAAATTTCAAAGCGCCTTCATTTTCATTACGTAAATTAATTTTGGCGCCGCTCGTACTCGGTGCCGCATGACGTCGTGTGGCGCTCCGTTCTCTTTTGCTTTACGACGCTCCGCCGCAGCCGACGTGGCTCGATGTCGCCGAACGGCGCGAGCGGTCACAATTGAAGCTCCCTGGATCATTAATGGGGGGCGGAACCCGAGTCTGCCGTCTGTTTACGTTTCCTCGGCAGATGCGGCGTCCTCAGGAGCGGGTCTCCGGAGAAGGGCTCCAGTGTGCCGAGCTCACGCGCTCTCTCGCGCACGTGCTCGCGGGCAGGGGCGTCCGTTCTCGGCACGGCCCCCCCCCCGCCGCCGAGCCGCGTCCGATCGGGAGCTGTACCTGCGCCCGTGTGCGGGTGCGTTAACCGCTCTCCTTCAGAGCAGCCTCTTCTCCTGCCTCCGCTCTGGCGTCAGCACCGCAGCATCACGCGGACGCCGCTGAGCGCCGAGCTCAGACCACGGCTCACGCCGCCCTCTCTACTAGGCCGCGCCGAGCTCTAAACCCAGGCCCTTCCATTCTCTCTCTGTCTCTTTTCCCTGGGCAGAAAGAGGGAGATCATGGGTGGTGGAGCAGATGGGGGGAGGGAGCTGGGGAAGCTTGTATAGAATGAGCGCTGGGGTCTGGCGCCAAACCTTTTCTCTTGAAACTCAAGCCTCCTGACACCGGGCAGCGGGGGAGGTGGTGGTGCCAGCGCTGTGAGGGGGAGCGTAAACCCCCAGGAGTTGTACACGGCAGGAGCTCTCCGGCCTGCCCTCTAGTGGTGAGGCGATGGTAGAACGCATTTATAATTTGCGTACAGACAAATCACAGAATTTACTTAACGTAAATTTGACCGGAAAAAATTCCCGGCACACACATTATGTACTGATAGGGGCTTTTGTTTTACACAAAACATCTGAAATACGTTAAGTGCAAGTCGACATAGCCAGACAAGGCAGGAAGCTGCATCTTCCCAGTTCTGGCGTGTTTTCAGCCATGAACATATCTCCTTTCGTTAGAGTAGTGCTTTTTTTCCCGTATTTTTCACCCTTTTCATTATTCACAGCGCCTGGCGGCAAACGTGCACTTGGAGGAAAACGACAAGCGTCTCGCAGGCGAACTGCATCGATTTGGAGATGAAATTGAAAATAATTAGAGAGTTTGAAGATGGACAAACGATTATGGTCTACAGCAGGGGAACCGGGTTTAGTCGTATCGACCGTGAACGCGATGGTGAAGGATGCTGCGCGTATAAAGGAGCGCGTGATGATGTCGAACGGTGGGGAAGGAGGGGCAATCTGACATACGTAACTCTTGACTTACGTAAGGGGATGAGGAACGGTGATCTGCGCAAGTCGAAGGGTGTCTGTATTTCACATTTATTCACTTAGCTGACACTTTTCTCCGAAATGACTCACAACGTTAACCATCCGAGCGGGAGCCCAACCCGGCAACACGGAGCGGAAGGCCGATGGGGGAGGGGACGCACCCAGGACGAGACGCCGGTCCATCGAAGAAACCCCAAGCAGGGCTCGAACCCCCAACCCACCACCCAGCAGGCACTGGCTGAACCCACTGTGCCACTGTGCCACCGCACCCCCCTACAATCTTGAGGTACATCCAATTATTTACCCATTTGCACAGCTGGGCAATTTTTTTTGGGTCAGTACATTGCTCACAGGTACTGCAGCTGGAGGCGAGATTCGAACCTGCAACCTCTGGGTCCCAAGGCAGCAGTATTTATATTATTATTATTTCATATAATCACGACTGTGACATTTAAAGAGTGCAAACCAATAAACCCCCTTTACATGTACTTTAATTTACTGTAGTTTTTACCTTCATAGATTCATCTTTGTGCCTTGGCCACGTGATGACTTAAAATTCCATTAATATTCGTACCGCCACTGCTGCTACTTATATATTCATCAAATTACTGCTCACCTGCCATAGTACTGCTGTCTCCAGGTAAATCACTTTCGGCGGATTTGAATTTCCGTGACGCTTCTCTCCAAAGCAACGTACGATTGTTTATGTTGGGTAATTTTCACTGGAGCAACTCTTGCACCAAAGTACCGTAACAGGGGGCGGCTGGTGGCGTAGCGGTGAGAGCCGCTGCCTTTGGGCCCAAAGGACACCGGTTTGAATCCTACCCGCGGCTGTTGTACCCGTGAGCAAGGTACCCGTCTTCAATTGCTCTGCTGAGCAGGAGGTGGGATTTGAACCTCGGACCTGCTGGTTCTCAAAGTCCAAAGGCGGCGGCGGCGGCAGCAATAACCGCCACCTGCTGTCCAGCCCACTCTTAATTCATCGGGGCACGAACGGATGGAGCCGCGCGAATGGGCGGCGAGGTGCGCCGGCTTTACGGAGATCGCGCGTGTCGCGGAGCCGCCGAGCGCAGCGGTCCAGGAGAGGAGGTGCGGTGCGGGGCTGGTTGCGGAGGGGGGCGGCGGCGGAGCGGCACGCAGCGCGTTGCCGACGGGGGGCCGACGCGGTCGGGCGGCACGGAGCCGTCAGGAGGCCGGCGGGCCGGGCCCGGCGCTGACAGCGCCTGATGAATGGGCCAGCGGGGAGGGAGAGGAAGAAAGAGAAAGCTTGTGGAGTGAGGGAGGGGGGCGAGGGCAGGGGGCTGAGCGAGAGCGCGCGGGGGGGGGGGGGCGCTCAGAGAGCCATTGTGTCCCGCGCCCCCGCCCCCCGGCCGTCTCTCCCGCACTCCTCCCCACGCCACTCGTAAGTCTCCAGCTGCTGCCCTCTTTCATTATATTACATTTCAAAACAAAGCCGGTCACTCAGTGGCACACAGGGCGCGCTATTTCTACCACACGTGAGGCCCGCCGCCGCTGCCAGGCCGTGAGCTCAGCCCTGCGGTATGGCCACGGCAGGAGCAGGGGCGGCAAGTGGCAGCGGAACACACGCTTTCGCCCTCTCGCGCGCGCACACACATATGCGCGCTCGCATATTCCCCGCGTGGCAGAGAACTGGCTGCTGTCTGGGTTTGCCACGGGGGGGTCCAGGTGTGGGCGTGGCACCGGCGAGGGCTGAAAGACCCACAGCTCGCCTGCACTTCTGTTTATGTGCGTATGTGGGGGTGAGCGGGTGTGCTTGGCTGCGCGAACGTGTGTGTGCCTGTGTGTCCGAGCGAGCCGGGCTTACGTGCGCGTGTACGCTGCCCTGTCCATGTGTGGATGTTTGCGTGTCACTGTGTGCGCGTGTGTGTGCGTGTGTGTGCGCGTGTGCGTCAGGGATCTCGAAGCCGAACAACGGCAGCCAGTGTGGCGGGGAGCCCCGTCTACTTCAAGGTCGCAGCCGCCTGATGCGTCCCAGATTTGGCAGCCCTTGAGGCAGTGCAGAGCCGCTGGGGCTCCTTGAGCTCGTTGCTCGGGAGATGGATGGAGAACCGCCGGCTTTTTCCATATAGGGTCCTATGGATGTCCTCCCTGCGAATCGAACGAGCGCGGTATCTGTCTGCCTCTCCCTTCGTGCCGCCTACGCTCCCAGGGATGTGTACCAGAGACACAAACAGGGGCCCCAAAGTTCTACTGGAGCGCACCGAACACACTTTACCGTGCTGTGTAGATCGCGGTGTGGTGCAAATACCGTACCGTAGTGTATTGTACACTCCCTACTGTGTTGTGGTGCACATACCATACCGTACTGTATTTTACACTCCTTACTATGCCGTGTAGGGAGCGTTGTGGTGCCGATACCCTACCATAGTGCATTGTACCCACCTTACTACCATAGTGTATTTTACGTACCTTACTCTGCTGTGTAGGTCACGTTGTGGTGCGGATACTGTACCGTACTGTATTGTACACTCCTTACTGTGCTGTGTCGGTCCTGTAGTGGTATAGATACCATACAGTAGGTATCACATATATTCCATCACTAATACCAGGAAAGAAGCAGCACTGCATTTATAAAACCCAACACTGGATGGCACCATTTCAGAGTACCCAACCCCCCCCCCCCCCCCCCCCCCCCCCTGCCAAATTCAGCATGTGGTCCTCTATCACCTGCACCCTTGGGCTGAGCTTGGGAAACAGTTTTGGGAAACGGCACAAGGAGACACAAGGCGACGCGTGCAATCACAGCACGGCTCTCCGCCACCGACTGCTTCGAATGGCCAATTTGGAGAGAGATTTCCCAGCCGATTGCTTGTCTCCTGTGGGTGTCTGGAGAAACTTCGGCTTTATCGCCCTAAATTGCCCTGAAACGCTGGTCAGTTTGCCGTTTTCCGCTCCTCCTCCTGCCTCATTGCAGCCGTGAGGTGAACTGTGGCGCGATCGGGGAGGGCACAGGTCTGCTCCGTTCGACGAATGCGTTGAGAGCGAGTGCCGCTTCGATGGGTGCCGGCAGAGTGCAGCCCGCCGTACGCTGGGATGGCACCGAGACGCTGTCCACGGCGGGCGGGTGAAACGGGCGAGCGTGCGTGTTTGTGAGCTGTGACGGGCACTCGGCGGCGCTCAGAGGAGACCTTGTTCTGCGGGGCTCGATGTGCCCCTCGCGCCCCACCCCCTTGAGCCCATCCCCTGTCAAAGCCGGCTTACGCACGCCACTAAGTGGTGCCAACTGACACTTCTCTGAATTTCCTACTCGTAAATTTTTACTGCCGTGTTTTTACGCCGTCTGTATAAATAAAATGCCCAAAAAAAACTAGATCGCATCAGCCGCGCACACCCCCCGCCCCCTACACACACACCAGCCACCCCACCCCACCGTGTCAGACCCTCCTTCCCACCTATCAGTTCACCTCGCCCCAGCACATCGGTGTTCCCTCCCCTGTCTCTCCTCCATTCCTCCTCCACCCCTGGAGCTTCAGCAGTAGCTGAGAAAAGAGATAAGAAGACGAAAAACGTGGTACAGGGGTGTGTTTCCTGGAATCTTAATCCCTCTGCTCTGGTGATGGAAATAAAGCACAGCAGCTGGGCAAAGCCACACTGTATCACCCTTCCCGGTCACTTCTCTCACCCCACCCATGTTCTCCCAGGTTTTACATTTTCATTTACTCATTTATTCATTTAGCAGATGCTTTTCTCCAAAGCGACGTACATCTCATAGAAAATCCAACATGTGCATTACATTAATGTACATAATAGTCACATAATGTACCTTATATTAGCAGAAAGAGATGCATAGTTCCAGACGTGTGATTCTTAAGTGCAGTTAGTTTGTTTCTTTCCCCCATTTGAACCAATGTTCATGAGTAGCTGCATAAAACTTTATCAGAATATCCACGATTCCGGATCACTTTCCTAGTATTTCTTTTTTTTTTGGAGATACATATTGCGTTGTATTACAGGAGTATCTGCATAAGGGTTCGTCCGGGTTATAGTGCACGAACATTTACACCTTACACGAACTTAAGAGCTCATGGGTCAAGTGAGTGCACAAGAGGTGAGTTTTAAGACCCTTTTTAATGTGGACAGAGATTCAGCAGTTCTGAGTGACAGGGGGAGGTCGTTCCACCACAATGGAGTCCAAACCAAGAACCTTTGTGCTTTACCTTTCATGTGTGGGACCACCAAGGGGGCAGATGTGGAAGAGTGTAGCAGTGTGGTTGGGGTGTAGCGGATGATCAGGTCTTGTAGATGGGAACAGTTCTGTTGATGCATTTGTAGGCGTTTTCAATTGGCCCTCCCTCATTTGCATAACTTTCCATCCTTAAATGCAGAGCCAAGACAAGGCTGAACTTGAAGGAGATAAACCTTCTCTCCCTTCATTACGTTCTTCGTCATTTTGATATTAGTGCTCCACACATAATTTGTGTACAGCGCTGTGAAAAAGCTTTTATTGCCGCTACCGAGATGTTGGGGCAAGACCTGGATGGAGCTGTTCATGCTAGAAAACCAGCAAATGTTTATGAGCTAAGGCCGTGGTCTGTGGAAAAGAAGGCCAAAATTTCTTCATAGCAAAATGAGAGCCTCGCCAACATCTACAGGAAGTGTCTAGTTCCAGTCATTGCAGTAAAATGTGGCAGCACTTATCGACTGTAACACCACAATTACTTTTTCACACTTAAGATTGTGCATTTCATTGTTTCACACACCAAGGAAATGACATTAAAAAGTATGTCAAAAAGCTGCAAAAATGATGTTGGATAGGTGTCAAATACAGGAATCCCTTGATTTCTGTACAGACTTGCGTTGCTTAACGATGGGGAAATGTTCTGAGAAATGCGTCGTTAGGCGATTTCCTCATTGTGCGAACATCATGGAGTGTACTTACACAACCCTAGATGGTATAGCCTCGATCACAGCGTGTACTTATACAAACCTAAATGGTATAGCCTCGATCACAGAGTGTACTTACACAAACCTAGATGGTATAGCCTCGATCACAGAGTGTACTTACACAAACCTAGATGGTATAGCCTCGATCACAGAGTGTACTTACACAAACCTAGATGGTATAGCCTCGATCACAGAGAGTACTTATACAAACCTAAATGGTATAGCCTCGATCACAGAGAGTACTTATACAAACCTAGATCGTATAGCTTTGATCACAGAGCATACTTATACAAACCTAGATGGTATAGCCTTGATGCAGTCAAGAGACGCGGTAAACATGAGATTTATGATGCTCTTCCCGGCGTAACGCTGCAAGCTGTTTTACAGTAAACTTTTTTATAAGCAGAAAGAGTACACTGTAAAATAAGGATAAAAAGTATGGTATAGTAAATACATAAAGCAGTAACATAGTTGTTTATTATCATTATCAAGTTTTATGTACTGTACATAATTGAATGTGCTATACTTTTATACGACTGGCAGCACAATAGGTTTGTTTACTGCAGCACCACACGAACACGTGAAAAAAAAACATTCTTATTGACTGACAACGTCATAGCTGTCGTAGCACAAGGTGACGTTACGACGCCTAGGACATAGCTAGTCGATAAGAATTTTTCAGCTCCATTATATGGGACTCGAACCCCGGACCCACCGGAGAGCAGGACCCGGTCCAGCCCACTGCACCACCGCACCCCTTTGACTGTACTTTATTTTTCCGAAATTTCTGTATAACAGCTCTTGGCTTTTATAGTTCTATATCATGCTAGAATCATAGATTAAGAGTTATATAGATATTTACAGTGTTCTAATGATATTTGGGATTTCACATGAGCTAGGGATGCATTTTTGTTCATTTTTCCGTTTTAGTGGAATAGTGGCAATTGGTCTTCTGTATTTAAACAGGTTAAATTTATAAAGTGAAGGATGTCCGTACTTTTCACAGCACTATACATTTGATACAGTTGAGAGGTTCTACTCTATAATTTCTATGTTGGGTTTCTTAAATAGCTTTTACCATGCTGTTTCCAGGAGCCTCTTACATAAGCTGTAAGCGGACCTCTTAACACTCTGATCCCCAGGAGTCGGGAGGCTGAGTCCCTTTCCTTGGCTGGCCATCAAGGAGGGGCACGTGGTTGGGTATCTGGGGAGAGACGAGAAAACCATCTAGGCTTCAATAGATTGGCCATGCGGTCAGGCTGTGAAACCAAATGAATTTCAGTCAACTGATGCGCTGTGGCGCAGTGGGTTGGACCACAGTCCTGCTCTCCAGTGGGTCTGGGGTTCGAGTCCCGCTTGGGGTGCCTTGCGACGGACTGGCGTCCCGTCCTGGGTGTGTCCCCTCCCCCTCCGGCCTTACGCCCTGTGTTGCTGGGTAGGCTCCGGTTCCCCGTGACCCCATATGGGACAAGCGGTTCTGAAAATGTGTGTGTGTGATGCGCTGTGGCTAGCATGACAAAACGTGCAGTGTATGGTCAATTTATGGACGCTTTGAATTGTTGACGACGATGACGGAAGTGGGACCAAATGTTGAGAAACTACATTACTGTGAGAATAACAGTTTGTTACCCACTACCGTGTACATTAATTCATAGAGCAGACATAATATGGTGGCGTGCCTCCAGGAATTTGACTCTGTGCTTCTGCCCTGCTGATAATGATAATAGCAACTGGGAAATATATTAACACAAACTTACATTTCCTCAGAAAAACTGAAAAACGACTTTGGATCCCAGCGTTGACATCTAGGGAAATGGTTTTTTTTTTTTTTTCTTCTTCTTCTTCTTCTTTCCCCCCCAGTTTCTAGCAGGATCATGGGGGAAAAAAACGTGAGCAGTGATCGGTTTCAGAAGACAGCGGTACACTTTGGGAGGGAATACAGTAGGTTTTCTAACAGGTGGCATCTCAAGTTGAAAAGTAAAGTCAGTTAGTTGCTGCTTATCAAAATAATGTCTCCCCTCTGTGTGTATCTGGCTGTTGGTGGAGAGGGTTTAAGAGGAAGGCAAAGAAAGAGAAGAAGCTGGAATTAGCTAAAGGTTGCCAGATCAAGTCTTGGGAAGGAGCCCTATTGTAGTACCTTTCAGCAATGTGCTCAGACTGAAATGCCCGGTTGTTTAAGTGGCTAAAATGAAATAAAGTGTCAGCCAAGCAATAAAATTACACTAGGAACTGGAAAAGCTGGACTTGTACGAGATCTTTCGATGCCTGTCTGCCATCAGTGGAATTCTTCCAAAGCTATCATTGGAATTTCACGTTTTATGGGCAGCTGAGATGAAGAGACGAGTCCTGAAGGTCTCCATAGCAACCCCACCACCTGGGCTGAACAGCCCCAACTTCTCCAGACTATAAGCGTATTTATCATTTTTATCCCACTCTCAGTGATTTCAGTCTCTCGATGCCTCTGTCTTCTGCTCTTTTGTGTTTGCCTTAGCATTTGATTGACTTCGGGGAAGAGAGTGTCACGTCGCTCTGGGTTTAGATGGTGCCTGCTGTGTGGCAGATCTGGGGTTCGAGTCTTGGGTGGGGTACCTTGCGATGGACTGGCGTCCTGTCCAGGGTGTGTCCCCTCCCCCTTCAGCCTTGCGCCCTGCGTTTCCGGCATAGCCTCCGGCTCGCCGCAACCCCACTCAGGTTGGTTGGTTCGCTTTGTGGGGGGTCCGTAAGGTTCGGTGTATGATGGTCTGACCAGCTCAGGTCTCTCTTTCACCACCAGTAAAGGACAGGGAGCCCGCGGCACCAGATGGGGGCAGGAGACTTGAGCCACTTGCCCCTGTCTGCTCTGATGGCTGCTGAAGGGAATCCCCTTGGCCTCCCAGCATGCACCTTTCCGGCACACACACACGGCCAAGCTTCCGTTCGTCATCTTACAACTCGGCGGAATGTCACGCGCTCGTAGACGGAGGGGTGGAGGGTCCAGTACATACGGTATTTTGTCCTTTCTGATTCAGGGGTAGGGGGGTGCGGTGGCGCAGTGGGTTGGACCGCAGTCCTGCTCTCCGGTGGGTCTGGGGTTCAAGTCCCGCTTGGGGTGCCTTGTGGCGGACTGGCGTCCCGTCCTGGGTGTGTCCCCTTCCCCCTCTGGCCTTACGCCCTGTGTTGCCGGGTAGGCTCCGGTTCCCCGTGGCCCCGTAAGGGACAAGCGGTTCTGAAAATGTGTGTGTGTGTGTGTGATTCAGGGGTCAAGAAGAGAAATGTGTGGGCAGGAGGGTAGATGGCATGTCACGCCAGAAGGTCCCATTGCTTTGCCAGCACAGGATAACAGCGGTGCAGTTTCCAGTTATGAACAAACTTATTTGATATAAATGCTTATACTGAAAGCCAGAGACGAGTTAAAATAAACCGGTGGGTCTTTATTGGTTCTCTTCACCCAGCGATGATCCGCGTAAATTGAAATCGGCATGAATCAAGAAGGGGTTTCGTGCTATATGCTGTATGTCATGTGCGTTACGTAGCAGAGGGAGGCACCCTGCCCCAAGGCGCAAGTGTGCTCCTGTGCCCCCTGTGCGAGTGTGTGTACGGACAGGTGAGACTCTCGTCCGCCGGGAACGGGACAGGGCCGATGCGCCGTAGACTCGGACAGAAGGGGAGGGCGAAACGGAAGGAAATCACTTTCTGTTGGTTTGGAAAAGGGCTCAGATATGCTGGCGCTGGCCTCCGGTTAAGAAAAAGACACATTCACGCATACACACCACCTATGTCGAATTGGCTGCATGACTGCCCAAAGACAAGAGTCTTTCTTTAATTGGAGGGGGGTCAGAGGGTGCTGTGTTGTATCTGTAAGGTCGGCCTCGAGGGTCGCCGTATTTCGGAAGCCTTCCTGCCTGAGCGGTCAGGTCGCGCCACCTGCGTTGTCTGGAACAGTCCCGAGTGGCTAACGTGATGAGTAACGCGAGCAGGCGGGCCTGGTCCCGATGCCCAGCGCCACTCCTAGCACTGCCGCGCAGGCTTTGTGTCTGTGCAACAAAGGAACGGTACGTAGATGGGCCGCATTTGCCATGCGAGGGCGGAATAAGAGAAGTGCCGTCAGGGCGCGGTGACCGTCGATGGCCGAGTCAGCGGACCCCCGTCATCCTTTTTCGCAGAAGCACAAAGGATCGACTCCCGCATCCTTAGTTGCTCACCCATCAAAGCCAAAATTTCATCTTGTTCCTAGTCTGGATACACGGGCTTTTATATAAACCGGTAAACGTGGGCTTTTATATAAAAAGCTTCCTCACCATTCCATGTTTGAGAGCTTTTTCTTTGTAAAGTCTACATCTGGTCCAGATGTAAGAATAATGTAAATGCAGAAATGGAAAGATTTTTATTTCATAGTTTTTTTTTTTTTAAGGCTTACTGGGGCTGGAGGGCAGTGGGGGGTGCGGTGGGGCAGCGGGTCGGACGGGGTCCTGCTCTCCGGTGGGTCTGGGGTTCGAGTCCCGCTTGGGGTGTCTTGCGACGGACTGGCGTCCCGTCCTGGGTGCGTCCCCTCCCCCTCCAGCCTTGCGCTCTGTGTTGCTGGGTTAGGCTCCGGCTCCTCGGGACCCCGTATGGGGCAAGCGGTTCAGACAGAGTGTGTGTGTGTGTGTGTGTGTGTGTGTGTGTGTGTGTGTGTGTGTGTGTGAGGGTCTATAGGGCAACTCTGAGCTGTATGTAGAAATTTCATTTTTGAGGGGTCTATGCATGGAACCCCGTGCGAAAATGGATGATCTCATGTGTATAAAATAAATATAAAAAGTAATGATTTTTTTAAGTAAACTTGTCGTGATCCCACGTGTGGACTGAGCGGAGAAAGGAGGAGGCAATATTTAATCTGTAATCAGATTCAAATAAATGAATGATTAGAAAATTAAGCACAATGGTGCAAAGCAAAGTGCATTGGTGTGAGTACGCAGGAGAGACTCTGCAGCTCAAGACGGCAACTGAGAGTGCGGGTACACAGTTCCCACAATGCAGTGCATCTCGAAGTCTCTCTCATGTAGCCACTTGGCACAGATTTCTAATGCGGCCTCAGTTTATCTTTCGGGACCAACTGTCACCATCCCAGACCCGGTGCCTCAGACCAGATTCACATTTATTTAGCAGATGCTTACTGGGTCACTCATCCATACATCAGTGGAACACACACACACACACACACACACACACACTCTCTCTGTCACTCACACACTATGGGGGAACCTGAACAGCATGTCTGTGGACTGTGGGTGGAAACCAGAGCACTCCAGGGGGAGGACAGGCAAACTCCACACAGACTGAGAGGGGATCAAACCCATGTCCTCTTGCACCACTCAGGCAGTGTGAGACAGCAGCACCACAGGGTGGTTATACCACCAGGTAATTTTACTTGAGCAATTCAGGGTAAGAACCTTGCTCAAGGGTTCTACAGCTGGAGATGGGGTACAAACCAGCAACTTTTGGGTCTAAAGGCAGCAGCAGTTGGTAGAGGATGGAAGACCCGAGAGCAGGGTATTCCAGTTGTGAAGACGGGATACCACCGTAGTGTTTGAACTGTGGGAGGAAACCAGAGCACCCGGAGGCAACTCTGCAGAGACTGAGCAGGTGTTGAACCCACGTCCTCTCGCACCACCCAGGCGCTGTGAGATAGCAGGGGTACTCGCTGTTCCACCGTGCCGCCCCTAGATCAGCGAATAAGCGATTAACGACGAGCGATATTGATAATTGCAGATCGGATACGTGAAAAATGCTGTGGGGAGACCGAATACCAGCTGTGAACGTGGAACTTGCGCTCTCCGCTCTGCTTTCGGCGTCCCTTCTCGAACGTCGGGCTCCACCGGCGGCCCGTTCGGTCTCTCCTCGCGCATCGTGTTTGCCGCGGTCCTCCGGGGCGTCGCTGATGCGACGTGCCGAAAAAACGAACGGCGTTGGAGAGCGGGCGGTCGGAACTGCGGAGTTCAGTGGGCTGGGTTTTCTTGGAAAGAGAGCTTGCGCGGCTCAGTAAAGCGACAGCGGGACGTGGCCCCGGACGGGGCGTACGTCGGCATCTCAGATGGCAAAGGGCGAAGCGTCGCTGGCCCGCTGAACCCGTTTACCCCCCACCCCCCACGTGCCCCCCGGTGGTCCGCGGCCGGCCACACGTGCTGGAAACAAAGAGGCGGATATTTTGAGGTATATCCTGGCTGTCTGGGTCCACTAATGCCCTCTGAAGAGAGGTGGATCGCAGATAAGCCCCCATTAAGACAGGAATGAGTTGAATTTAGCTCTGTCTCCATCCATGGAGCTACATTTCCATGAAGTGCGGCACAACACTTACTGAAAGTTCTTCTGTTAACCACACGGTTATAGCCCCCTTTGTTCCTAAGTATAGCTGCTGCATCCAGGGCGTCGTCCGGGCAGTTTGAAATATCATTGCTGAAAGCAAAGCAGGGTTTTCGGTAAATGACACGGTTAGGATCCGAACATGTATATGTAACAGCCATCAACTGTATATATATATATTAACGATCTGACGTGAGGAATGGTGAATACTCGCATTATTAAACAAATCATCAATCCTCATTAAATTAAATAAATAATAAATCTGAGAGGCCCAGAGGCTGACCCGGTGTGTTTATGTACACGATCTGCACAATCGCATTACAAACCAGTGTTATGAATGAGTTGAATGTGATTTTTTTTTTTTTTTTTGTTTTTACATTATTTATGGAGCGGATAGAGCTGCTGCCTTCCGACCCAAAGGTCTCAGGTTTGAATCTCGCCTCCAGCTGGAGTCCCTAGAGTGAGATCCTTACCATGAATTGCTCTAGTGAAATTACCTACCTGCATAGATGAGTAAATAATTGTAAGTCGCTTTGGAGAAAAGCATCGGATGAAGAAGCATGGACGTATGATGACGCGCTTTTCCCGTTGGTTCCGCCTTCTTGGCGGCGACCTTCTCGATGCTGAAATTTCGCGGCTCTCCCCGATTTGTGAATTTCGGCGCCTGCGTTCTCACCGCAAGCCCGCTGATGCGAGCGGCGTCACATGTAAAGAGTACCCCTAATCCGTCGTTCTGGGCCTTTTTTCCTTCCGTCGTAGTTGCACGAGAAAGGAAAACCGAAAAAGTCGATCGCTAAAACCGGTCCCGTCCCAAGTTGTACCCTGCCTCACGCCCTGTGTTTCCAGGATGGGCTTCGCACCACCACCACCCTGCACTGGACAATGAATGCATGAATGAAATAAAAACCCAAGCACAGTACGGGGCGTAACTGCTTCACAAGGTAAGAAAAGGAACATCCACACGATACCTTGACCTACCGCCTACGTGAGCACTGCGGAGTTCCACACGAAGCTGGACTTGACTTTACACGCGGGGCTCAGGATGTACACTCTAGTGTCACTCTTTGTGCAAATAGATGTGGTTGGATGCCAGCGGGTGGCAGGGTTGGGGGGGGGGGGGGGGGGGGTGTATAAGTTTTTGGGGGTTGGGAGGCGCTCTTGGTGGTTGAGGAGTCAAGGAGGAGAGGGCAGCGTTGTGGGGGTTGTGTGGGGCTGGGGGGGGCAGTCCTGTCGCAGACACAAGTTGCTCAGTTTGTTCGAAGGTCTCTGGCCCACCCAAGAGGAGGGGGTGGGGGGGGGGAGTGACCTGTGGAACAAAGCCTCATTTTAAACCCACCAAAAACAGGGGCCTTTATTCCATGACGGCTGGGCCCCTCCCTATGCGGGGAGATGTTATCGCAAAGATGCAATATCCACCCCGCCGCGGGGTATCGGCCCGCCGTACAAGCCTCCAGTGTTACACAGGGCGATCCGCTTGTGTGACCCCAATAATTACCGCTCGCATGCTGCCACGCGTGTCTCCCGACTGCTGTACCCCCCCCCCCCCCACGTTTAGACAGGAGGTGTCTGCGCATCTGAGCGCCTCCGCCGGGGAGCATCCCGTTCCCACGCAGCGCCACGCGGGCGCACGGCACAACGTCCGCGCTGGGCACGTTGCCGACCGCCCTCTCGGGAAATCGCAGGCGGAGCCGATATGATGGATAACTTTGATTTTTCTAATAATTCCAATTCATCGAACCCACGGAAGCTTGATCGCTTCCTGCGAACGCGCCGATGTCGACTCGGGCGTGAGCTCAAAGTCGAAACGCGGTTGTTTTGTTATTAAGCCGACTTGGTGCCGCGTCGATGGGCCGTTCGTGAAGAACGGAGACCCGGAGCACGATTGACATCGTTATTTCTGTTTAATTTGCGGATTCGTGGTTTGCTAGCCGGAGCCACGAACGAAACGAGGCTCACCGGCGTGGAAAGAGCTGCCGGTGTTGAAGGGAGCGTGTTTTTTTGCGTGTCGTATCGCTGGGGATTCTTGGTTCAGATGTTTGGACTCAGCTGGCGAATCTGCCGGAAGGTGGGATGACGGGGGGGGGGGACGCCGGCACGGGGTCCGACTCAAGCCGTCGCCGTGGGGACGGGACTCACTTGTGCCGTCCTCGTAACTGGGAGGAGGGACGGTTGGGAGCGTAGTGGTTAGAGCTGCTGCCTTTGGACCCGACGGTCGCAGGTTTGATCTCCAGCTACGGTACCCTCGAGCGAGGTCCGTCCATCCAGCCGTCGTCAACAACCGGGATTGCGGCGACGCAGGGTGCAAGGTCAGAGGGGGAGGGGACACGCCCAGGATGGGATGCCAGTCTGTCGGAGGGTACCCCAAGCAGGGCTCGAACCCCAGACCTGCCGCGCAGCTGGCACCGTCTCAACCTGCCACGCCCGCCGGTAACATCAACTAGCTGCATAAATGGGTCAATAACTCCTTTCGGCGGATGGGACTCGCTTTGTTTGCCGCCGAACTTGCGGAGCGTGGCGATTTCCGCTCGCCCGCACCTCCTAATCGCTTTGTTGCGCCAGTTTTTTTGGACGGTGAATCGGCACACCCGGCCGTTAGGTGTAAATCAGGTGCTGGTTAAAAAAAATAGCCCATCGCCCGCGGGGACTCCTGCGTATGGGCCTCCCGTTTCTAACCGTACGGTTAAGGGCCGCCGGTGTGGTGCGCTCAGCGCCAAGAGAGGAGATAAGTATTTATTTAAAGGGAGTCTGCTCCCTGGATTTATGGACGAGTTTGTTATATAAACAGCCGTAAAGAGTCGGAGGCTATTAGACACGCCGAGCCCAGAAGTGCGTGTTTGCCGGACCTCGCAGGCGTCAGGGTGGGCAGGATGTCGGACCTCTGACCCGAGGGCGACGCAGGGAGGTGACATTCGCTGCTGGGGGTGCTGCGATCAGCGATTAGCAGGTGGGTCAGCGCCCTGATTTAGTCTCGCCTTCGGTAGGCGACCGCGCCCGCGCAGACGTGGAGGCGCCGGCGCTCCGACGCTAAGGTCGCTTTCACGCGTGACCTCGGAGGCGGGCGCGTCACGCCGATCCTCCCCCTCCCCGGTCGGGTCGACGGTTCGGCCGACCTTGTCTCCGATTCTACTTCCTGTCGTCGCTTCGTTCATTTTTCACTCTCCGTTCTTCATTCGCGCTTACGTATAAATAAATTCAATGGCTGGAAGGCTTGCTTAATGTAGACCGGCATAAACTGCGCTCACGTTGCTGCTTCGGGACGCCCTAAATTGGGCCGTTGTTATTTTTGTAATTCATATGACTGCCTTAAGCTTTTTTTTTAATAACGTTTTTCATTCTTATTACAGCTAAGTAGGCAGGTCATAGTTTACCCCGTTATCCTCAGCATGTCCGATCTGGTAACGTCCGGCTCTGGTCGCCATCACTTCAATTATCTCATTAAAGACGGTTATTAAAAGTGCTCTCGAAGGTGTCTTTGGGTGGGAGATGAAATGGAGCGGAGGGCACTGAGCAAACACTCGAAATGACGGATGAGAGTACAATTATGATAGATGATAATTAATTAGTGATTCTTACCGGCTATGCCATAATCTGACATTCGCCAGCCTGGTCTGAGCTCGAGAAAATGAAACTGCAGCATTATTAAGGACTGTTATAAAGATTCAGACACAACCATAAGCCAGCACAGGTGATGCAAAGCTGTCTGTTTTAATTTTACTCATATTTGACGCTCTCATTTAATCTTATACCTGTGCAAGAAAGGATCTTAGAACTTAATTATGTGTTTAAGAACTGAGTGTATTTCAGCAGGTCTTACGGTAGCTCTGGATGTCAGATGAAAGGTGTGAACGAAGAGTATTTTCGACCCTCGTTGTGTGACGCCCATCAGTGCGGCGTGATGCTGCTCTACCTTTATTATCTCACACACACACACACACAGCGAATGGGGTTGCGGCGAGCCGGATCCTAACCCAAAACAGGGCGCAGGGGGCACGTCCGGGATGGAACGCCAGTCCGTCGCAAGGCATCCCAAACGGGACTCGAACCCCAGACCCGCCAGAGAGCAGGACCCAGCCAAACCCGCCGCGTCGCCGCTCCCCCCCCTTTATTATCAGAAACCTGGATATTGCAAGATCTCCTTTGCATCTGCTGTGACACCCCCACCCTGCTCCCCCTCTTTGTGATCACCCCCAGAACGGAGCGTGTGTGTGTGTGTGTGTGTGTGTGTGTGTGTGTGTGTGTGTGTGTGTGTGTGTGTGTGAGCGAGGGTGTTCCAAATTGGGCAGTGAGTGCACCACGCGGTGCTCCGCTCCATGCCATTCCCCTTGTGAGGCAAAGTGGAAAGTTTGCTTTAGCACCAGGGGCAGGAGATGAAAGAGCTGGGGGTTGCGGGGGAGGGGGGGGGGCTTATATCTCTTTATCCTGTCTGGCGTGCGGCACCCCCGCCCCTCCCCGCCTACCTCAGCTGTCCTGCCTTTCCGCATCCACAGCGGCTCAAAGCTGCGCTGTCTGTGGCCGGATTACCTGAACAACACCCCCGGCGGAGCCCCCCTCACCTGAGCCCCCCCCCCCATTTGGCCCTGGGTCATTTATAAAAAGATAAAGGGGGTCCGGGCGGCGGAGGGGTAGAAAGGGGATTACAGGGGGCTCTGAGTTATTGATTCAATTTGAAATGCTTTTTTATCTTCCAGCTTCCAGCGGTCTGAGCACGTGGCGGTGTCCCACTGTCTCCTTAATCCCAGCAGGTTCTGCGTGTATAAATAGAGGAATATATTTTAACAGCACCAGAGAGATGCCTGGAATGCCGCTCTTGAAGGAGCACCATTTATCCGTTTCGTTCGGAAAGTTTGGAACAGAAGCCGGCGGCGGCCCCTTTGATGCCCGGGGCTCGCGGCCGCCGCCGGTCGCCGCCGCTCGCCGCCTACGCCGTTTTCCCGCGTCTCCCCGTTTCCACTGCGAATCAGCAGGCGGGACCGGGGATTCTGTCCGACGGAGGCGTCGCGGCTCCGTTCTGCAGGTCGTGGGGGGTGGTGAGGATGGTAGGGAGGCCGCTTGGGTGCGGACGGGAGAAACTCGTCAAAGTGACCCGTCCAGCCCCGGTGAGCGGCGGCCTAATCGGACATTAAATCACGGTAAAGATAAACCCCTCAGCTGTGTTGTGAAAAGCAAATTGGCTCTTTCAAAGTCATGTTGCTCATGAATGAGCCTTGAGAAACGACAGGCCCGGAGGCCTGTATGTCAACAGGTAACTATTTCCAGACGGCGGGCCGCCCGCGTGCCGAGGCGACCAGTGCCAGGGCGGCCTCGGGAGCCATTAGGCCGCTTATTCCGCATCGTGCTCCGGGAAAATGCGTGCGATGCTCCCGCATGAGGCTGCGTCGCAAATGAGGCTGGAGGGGGCGGAGAGCTGCAGGACGAGTGCGACGCAAAGCATGTGCAGTGGTGCGAGGCAGAGAAAAATGCACTCATTTACATCATGTTACATTTATTGATTTAGCAGATCCTTTTCTCCAAAGTCACTTCCAATGAAGGTGTTATGAGCCCACACACCCGATTCACCGCGGTGACTTACACTGCTAGATACACTGCTTACACTGGGTCACTCATCCATACATCAGCAGAACACACACACTCTCTCTCTTTCTCACTCACACACTATGGGGGAACCTGAACAGCATGTCTTTGGACTGTGGGAGGAAACCAGAGCACCCAAAGACTTCCACTGCTAGATACACTACTTACACTGGCTCACTCATCCATACATCAGTGGAACACACACACACACACACTCTGTCACTCACATGCTATTATTTGTATCGTGTGCCCAGCGCATACATGCGTCGGTGTATGTACGCATATACGTCCACATCTATTCACTGAGCACCTTTCTCCAAAGCAGCTTCCTATTTTAGGTTGCCGACAATTATGTATGCATTTAATCAGCGGGCTCATTTTTACTGGAGTAATTCAGGGTAGGTACCTTGGTAAGGAGTAGAGGTGGGATTCAAACCAATGAGCTCAGGGTGCAAAGACAACAGCTCTGATTCTGCTCCCAAACGTCTACATATATAATTCATACATGTAATGTAACCTATATATACGTACACACACACACACACACACACACACACACACACACACACACACACACACACACAGAGTCTGAAAGTGCTTGTCCCGAGCGGGGTCATGCTGAACCGGAGCCTAACCCGGCAACACGGGGCGCGAGGCCGGAGGGGGAAGGGACGCACCCAGGACGGGACGCCAGTCCGTCGCAAGGCACCCCAAGCGGGACTCGAACCCCAGACCCGCCAGAAAGCAGGACCCGCAGCCTCGTTATGAAGAAACTTTTATTCAGATTGCTTGAGACTGACAAATACAGGCACGTGCTGGTTTTATCGTGCGTCATTCACCTTTAAGGGTGAGGTACATTCTTCATACGAACCCATTTACGGCATCTGCGTGTTTTGTCTGTTCCGGGAAAATCCCATCGTTCTTCGTCAGTCATTCCCACGTCGACCCCCGCTGCAGACCGGCGCTTGCTCAGCCGCGCGAAAGTCACCCGCGGACAGACGAGAGCGTCGATTCCCCGGAAAGCCGCACGTAGCCACGCGCCTCGGTCAGCGGTGCGAGGAAAGGCCCGCCGCTGCGGAGAAGCCGCTGTCCCGGCGGGACCCCGCGCAGACGGTCGGTGCTTCGGAATGATGCTGCGGGAGCACCGAGTTTGGGGTGGGTTGCGGTGGGTTGTGTAAGGGGGTCCAGGTGGCGCAAGCTGCAACGCAGCAGCCGCACACCTACGCGCTCGCTCGGCAGCGGGGTGGGTCACGCGGCCTTCGATATGGACGACGATCGGCGGTGGATGCGTCGGCCTACAGAAGGCACTTTAAGCGGAGGCGGCGAGCGCTGCCAATACCCTGCTGACCTCTCGCTATGCCCAGGCGGCACCGAGCTGCTGCACGGTTTCTGTCCACAAGAGGCTGACAAAACAATGTGACTGCAAGTGGCCCGGAGGACCAGCCGTTAGGCTCTGCTGAGTGAATTTACATTTATTTGTGTAGCAGACGGTTTTCTGCAAAGTGGGGGGGCGTGGCAGGGTTCAGCCAGTGCCTGCAGTGTAGCAGGTGTGGGGTTCAAGGCCTGCGTGGGGTGCCTTGTGATGGACTGGCACCCTGTCCTTGGTGACCCCCCCTTGGCCTTGCACCCTGTGTTGCCGGGTAAGGCTCCGGTTCACCGCAACCCTGCTCGAGGCAGGCAGTTGTTGGTGATGGATGGATTTTCTCCAATGCAACTTCCAACAAACTCTATGTAGTGTTATAAGCCCACATACCTCATTCACCGTGGTGACTTACACTGCTAGATACACTATTTATGCTGGGTCACTCATCCATACGTTAGTGGAACACACACACTCTTCCTCACTCACTCACCCACACTATGGGGGAACCTGAACAGCATGTCTTTGGAGTGTGGGAGGAGACCAGAGCACCCGGAGGAAACCCACGCAGACACGGGAAGAACATACAAACTCCACACAGATTGAGCAGGGTTCGAACCCACGTCCTCTCGCACCACCCAGGTGCCGTGAGACGGACAGCAGCCCTACTTACTGCGTCACCACGATGCCCGAGTCCCTCTGCGTGGTTTTAATCACGGAGCCGAGCGCAGCTGAAAAGCCCGTTTCCACCTGTCAATAGGGGCACGAATGCAGCCGAAATACTGGAAACAGATGCGTACGATCAGCATAATCTCAGGGTAACTGAATGGAATTTCGTTAGAATCGCGTTGCTGTATTGCGTTACTTCGTCAGAGGCGCCCCGGCGCCACGTGCCTCGTTCGCCGAAAACATAAGGGGGGAAGGCAACATCCTGGCAGGCGACTCTCCACCCGTGCAACCGGAGCCCCTGTGCGTATGGACAGATACGCAGAGCTGTTTGCAGACAGGGCCGGAACGTGAACTCGGAAGGAAGGGCCTAATTGAGCGGCTTGGCTGTACTGCGTTTTCACCGTGAGCCGGATCTTGATGGGACTGTTGACCGGCAGCAACAGCAGCGCATTTTGGTCTCGATACGTTTCGTAACAACGTGTCCGCGCTCGTCGCCGGGTCCTTCCGAGCTGCCTAACGGGGTCCCGAAAGAGCCCGTTCCCAAACCAGGTCTCCGCCGCTGCTCCGCCCGCCCCGCCTGCGCCGGTCAGGCTCGGCTCGACGGCTCATTACGGCGGGCGCCCTGGCACGCGTGCTCCGCGGAGCCTAACGAAGGCTCTTCCCGGCCTCGGCAAGCGGCATCCCGGCCCGTTTCGCATCCTCGCCGGCGAACCCGCGATGCAAAGCTGCTCGCAAACATCCTGGCTCCAGGAGCGGCACGTTAGGCCCTCTCCTCGCGTGCCGGAGCGTTTCGGTGACAATCCGGCCCGTTTGCGGTCAATGGAAGGTGGGTAGATCCTCGACTTCCCGAGAGCGTCCGCCGGCTAGGCTCCCGAGACACGTGCGGGATTTGACCCGGCGGCGCTCACGCGGCGCTGGATTGGATCGGGGATTGCGGTCCGGCCGCCAACCGAAGCGCGATGAGAAAATCGGGCTTCCGGCCACGCTCCGGCACCTCCGGGCCGCTGGCCGCTCGCGCCAGACAGGATGCGAGGGGATCAGGGCATTGGGATGGGGGGCCGGAGCAGCTGCCCGGCCCCCAGCTGGCCGGCTTGCCTTTCCCGTCTCTTTGGATCCCCTGTTCCCCGCGCTCCTCCGCTGCTCCGCTCCCAGGATCTCTCCGAATGGTCTCTCTCACCCCCACTGGAGACTCAGTGCTTTGCCAGTTTCGCAAACCTTCGTTCATCTGTCATGCCCGCTCATTTGCAGAAGTTAATTTTTTCATAAATGTAAGCCCCGCCCCCCCCCTTTCCATCCCGCGTGCAGCGCGGCGCTCGAGTTTCCTCCTGAATATCGTTCTCCGCTCGATGACTGTCATTAAAGCCCGGTGCCCTGGAAAATAATTGCACGAAGCTGCACCGTCGCGTTCGATTCAGCGGCGGCGCGTGGAGCCGGTCGTGCCGAATCTGTTAGCGGCGGGTTAAATTTATTACCTGGCATCCGGCACGGACGCGCGTGTGTCCGTTACCGTCTGTTATAGAGGTTTCGGGGAGTAACCGAGCTGGAAGGGCGTCCGTTTTACATTTATTCATTCAGCAGATGCTTTTCTCCAAAGTGATGCACATCTCATAGAAAATACAGTGTTCATTACATTAATGTGCATAATTAATTACATAATGTACATTAGATTAGGAGAAAGGGACATAGATGTAGATGATCCTTAAGTGCAGTTAGTTTGTTTCTTTCCACCCTGTGAACCAACGTTCGTCACACAAGCAGCTGCATAAAAGTCAGAACAGACGATTCCTGATGACCTTCCTAAATTTTTTTTTTTTTTTTTTTTTTTTTTTTGGAGATACACCAACATTTACGTACAATACAGGAGCAGCGGCTGTGTAACGGCCTATCCGGGAGTGATCGTAATTGATCGTCGTCATATTTACCTGATGCTTTTCTCCAGTGCAACTCTCGGCGTTAATCTACCTGCTATTATTTGCCTATTTATACAGCTGGATAATTTCACCAGTGCAGTTTAGGGTAAGTACCTTGCTTGAGGGTACTACAACCGCAGGTGACGTTGAAACCAACGGCCTTTGGATCCAAATGCCGCGGCTCTAGCCACTACAGCAGGGGTGCGACTGAAGAAATTTATATTGAGTAGTTAACAGTCAAAGGTGGGTTTTAAGAAAAATAATAAGTAAAATTAGTCTTACTTTCAAAGAAATTACACAGTCCAGGGTTTTCCCGTGTCTCGCGATACATTCTACTCAGCACCTGGTTCAGACTATGGCGGTATCCCGTCTTCACGACTGGGATACCCTGCTCTCGGGTCTTCCATCCTCTACCAACTGCTGCTGCCTTTAGACCCAAAAGTTGCTGGTTTGTACCCCATCTCCAGCTGTAGAACCCTTGAGCAAGGTTCTTACCCTGAATTGCTCAAGTAAAATTACCTGGTAGTATAATCACCCTGCGGTGACACGGCGGCACAGTGAGTAGTGCTGCTGTCTTACACTGCTTGAGTGGTGAGAGAGGATGTGGGTTTGATCCCCACTCAGTCTGTGTGGAGTTTGCATATTCACCCTGTGGCTGTGTGGATTTCCCTGGGGTGCTCTGGTTTCCTCCCACAGTCCAAAGACATGCTGTACAGGTTCCCCCAGAGTGTGTGTTCCACTGATGTATGGAGGAGTGACCCAGTGTAAGTAGTGTATCTAGCAGTGTAAGTCACCCTGGTGAAGAAGGGGTGTGAGCTGATAACACTACATAGAGTTCATTGGAAGTTGCTTCGGGGAAAAGTGTCAGTTAAATGAATAAAGATATTCAGGTACTGAATATTTTCTATAACACCGCTGTTGGTGCAGCTAATGAAAACAGATAATTCACAGAAACTAAGTAGTTATATACTTCTTGAAAATGACATTCTATTTTCTGACAAACATATGACCCTAATGCAACCGAAGCAATAAATCGCAAGCAAATGAAAAAGGGCCTGGAAACTATTATTACATATTATTATTACTCAAGACTCGGACGCCAGCTCTTTGACGCCGGGTTTCCTCGCATACGGCCGTCCTTCCGAAGCCGAGCGGCCTTTTCCTCGTACGACGAATACGTTTAGCATCTCCCCCAACGTGTCGGTACTGAATAACAGCCATGTCTCGGCGTGCGTGAAATTGACTGATTACGCTGATGTGACCAGCTGCAGATTCTGCACTAAATAAACTGCGCGGCAGCAGAGCCCCCAGATCCCCACGCTTACGTCGAACAAGCGACACGAGTCGACACAAATGGAGCTCGCAAACGCTGCGTTCATCAGCAGTGGTGTCAGGTGGATGGTCCAATGTTACATTTTTTCATTTAGCTCACACACACACACACACACACCCAGGGCGGGACGCCAGTCCATTGCAAGGCACCCCAAGCGGGACTCGAACCCCAGACCCACCGGAGAGCAGGGCCCGGTCCAACCCACTGCCCACGTTTAGCTGACACTTTTCTCCAAAGTGACTTACAATATTCAGCTTACAATTATTTACCTATTTATAGTAGACAGCTGGGTAATTTTACTGGAGTATTTCAGGGTAAGTACCTTCCTCAAGGGTACAACAGCCAGAGGTGGGGATCAAGCCTGCAGATTTTTTTTATCCAAAGGCAACAGCTCTAACCACTACATTACCAGCTGTCCCTTAGACTATATAAAGGCAGTCCCTGATTTACGATGGTTCAGCTTGCAATTTTTTCAACTTTACAATATTGAGCTGGCAGTAGACTCAGTTTTAGATTTTTTTTTCCCCCCCAGGTAAGGGATATGTGAAGCAATACTCTCTCACGATGCTGGGCAACAGCAGCAACCCGCATCTCCCAGCCCGTCACGCAGAGGTGTATCAAATGCATTTTCGACTTATGATGGATTTCAGGGAACGTAACCCCGTTGGATGCCAGTCCGTCGCAAGACGCCCCAAGCGGGACTCGAACCCCAGACCCACCCGAAAGCAGGACCCAGCCAAACCTGCCGCACGATAGCTGGAGGCAGGGAATCAAACCTGTGACATCGGGGTCCGAAGGCAGCGGGTCTAACCGCTGCTCTACCGGCCGGGCTTTTGGCCACATTGCAGATGGAAATGGAATACAGCACGAGGAATCGGAAGCGCGTGTGGTGACCCGTGAGTTTGGGTCGAGTCCCGGCAAATCGTTCGGTCTGAACAAAGCCGAGTTATCGTGACATTTGTCGGCGAAGCCGAAACGGCGCCCCTGTGCGAGGGACCGGGGTCGCTCCGCGGCGGCATGGCGCGGCAGCCGAAAGCCGAGTAACGGACCGGATCGGACGACGAGCTTCGAGCGGAGAACGGACCGCGTATTCGCACGTAGGGAGAGGCCCGCAGCTGGATGGAAGGGTCAGGAGCTCCTGTTCCTCAGGACGCGGGTCCAGCTCGCCCGTGGCGAGCAGCCAGTTGTTTGTCGATCGGTGGCAAATGGCGGAACGACCCGCTTCCTGCTCGGCCAATGCGTGGCGGATGAAGCAGATGCCTCCGCGGTGCGGTCACTGCAGTCCTGGCTACCCGGAGTGAGCTCAGCCATGTCAGTCTCATAAGTATCCGTGTTGTTTCTTCGGGGCCCGATCGCTGCCCAGACGCTGCTGGAATTTGTGGCAGTTATGCGCAGTTGTCATCGTAAAGCCACTCCAGCACGGAGCCTCAATGAGGGCTTGTGTTGCCCATCTGTGAAGGATATCGCTGTGTCACTGAATGGGAGTGCGTGCATGCGTGTGCATGCGTGTGTGTGAGTTTGTTAGCTTGCTGAGCGCAGGCCTGTGTATGGTATGTGATTGGGTTATTAGTGAGCACATCCTTTGGAGTGTTTCTTTATAATTTATTAGACGCTTTTCTCCAAAGCGACTTGCAATGAACTCTATGTAGTGTTATGAGCCCACACACCTTATTCACCGCGGTGACTTACACTGCTAGGTAGACTACTTACAATGGGTCACTCGGCCATACATCAGTGAAACACACTCTCTCTGTCACTCACACACTATGGGAGAACCTGAACAGCATGTCTTTGGAGTGTGGGAGGAAACCAGAGCACCCGGAGGAAACCCACGCAGACGGGGAGAACACGCAAACTCCATTCTCTCGCACCACCCAGGCTCTGTGAGACAGCGGCGCTGCTCACTGCGTCGCCGTGCCCCTTATTTGCATTAACATGCATGAGTCTGTTTCTGTTTGGCTGGATTGTTGGTGTTAATAATCACTGCAATAATACACACACACACATTTTCAGAACCGCTTGTCCCATACGGGGTCGCGGGGAACCGGAGCCTACCCGGTAACACAGGGCGTAAGGCCGGAGGGGGAAGGGGACACACCCAGGACGGGATGCCAGTCCGTTGCAAGGCACCCCAAGCGGGACTCGAACCCCAGATCCACCGGAAAGCAGGACTGTGGTCCAACCCACTGCTCCACCGCACCCCCGGTGACTGCAATAATAATCAAGTAGAAATGTGAAATCATGAAAAAGGAGTTTTATCGCTAATTATAAGCGACGTATTCAGGCGACGTGTTCTGTGTCGAGAACTAGGTGCGACCACAGAGTCGGTTGCGCCCTTCGCTTTCTTGCACGTGGTAAAAAACACTGTTTATTACAGTACTTCTGTTAGCAGTTCATTGTTATTGACACACACACACGGAGCCGGAGCCTAACCCGGCAACGCAGGGCATAAAGCCGGAGGGGGAGGGGACGCACCCAGGACAGGACACCAGTCCGTCACAGGGCACCCCGAGCGAGACTCGAACCCCAGACCTACTGGAGAGCAGGACCCGCTGCACCCCCTTGTTACAGCCACTAAAATTCTATTTTATTCCTGGGGCTAAAGTACACACCAAATCCACGTTTTGTGCCAAATTCTCGTTGCGCTGATTTTCTCTTCATGAGATGCGTGACATTTAATTGTGAGCAGATTACAGTTTAAAGCAGCTGCATCTCTTGCCACCTTTACAAGTGAAAACGAGCCCTTTCTCCGAGTTCTGCGCGTTCGGAGTAGAGAACGCGGGAAGAATCGCGGGTGGGTTGAGTGATTAATTTGAGTTTCTGAACTCACTGACTGAAGAGGGGAGGAAAAAAATATTTTATTGCATGTTCAATATTTCATTTCTTAGTATTTCATAGTTTAATGTGATTTTAACCTATTTTTACCTTAGTTTTGTTGAGACCTCCTGAGATTTGGTGAGTGCTCGGTGCTGTCGGTCCATAGGCTCTGGAATCCCTCCTGCCAGCCAGAGCAGCCGGCGCGCTTAAGAGAGCGACTACAAGGTGACGCCCCCCGTCCCTGCGCGGGCGAGAGCCAGTGGAGAGCGCACGCAGCCGCCGCAGCCGCCACGCCCCCCCCGGCGCTTATTCCTGAGAAGGCCCTTAGTCCTCGCCTCGTCCCGCCGGCATGCTTATTCGCGCAAAGACCGCGGCCCCGCCGCTGCTCCCGGACGTGTCGAGTCACGGGAGCCGGGCCGGGCGGCGGGCGGTTTCCTGCGCTCCGGCTCACCTGCGACCCGCGCGTCGGCAACAGCCTCGCGTCCGGGGTCTCGTGTCCGGAGCCGTTAAGGTTCACCTTATCGTCATGCCACGCTTACACGAATGTACAGGAGGGAATGACGTGCGGGTGCAGCAAAATACGCTTCAAAGTCAACCAATCATCATGTAATAGCAGAAAACAAGGGGGATGGGGGGGGGGGGGGGGGGGGTAGAGGCATATAAATAAGAGGTGAAATCAGTAGATAAATAAATAGGTATATTATACATAGGTAGGTAGATTACTCATGTAGAGGTCAGTACAGTGTATATATAAAGGTATATAAATAAGAGTAATAGATAGATGTGTGTATAGTGTATACATAAAGGTATGTGAATAAGAAGTCAATAGATTAATGAATAAATACGTAGGTGTGTTATACATAGATTACTTATGTAAAGATTGGTATAGTGTATAAATAAAGGTATATGATTAAGAAGTGTAATCGGCTGATAGATGGATAAATATATAGGTACGTTATACGTAGGTAGGTAGATTACTCATGTATAGGTCAGTACAGTGTATATATAAAGGTACATAATAAGAAGTGTAATCAGCTGATGAATAAATATATAGAGGTAAATTCTGCATATGTAGCTACATTACTCAAGTACAGGTAGATTACTTGTGCATGTTTCTTAAAGCCTGGAATAATATGCACACGCTGTCATTCTTGCTCGTGCACAAACTCTCGCTTACGCACAAACACACGCGTTTCTGCTGCTTCTGTCGCCAGCCTGCCTGGGCGCGTGTGCGTGCGTGCGTGCGCGCGTGTCGCTCGGAGGCGCGCCGTGTCCGACCCTGTAAGCGACGCTCGAGCCGCAGGGACGGCCCGCTTGACGGAGAGGGTTGTTTGTGAGTGTGAGTGTGTGTTCGCTGCCCCCACCCCCACCCCCACCCCCTCCCCTGCGTGGTCTTGCACACAAGCGGGGCTCACAGCTCTGGCCAGCACGCAGGACATGCCACGGGGGGAGGCCGCGGCAGCACAAGCAGCCCCCTCAAAACCCCAAATCAATAATAAAAAAAGCGAAACACCTCCTCGGGCTCGCTGCCAGGGGAGGATGTGGCAACGCTGGGCGAGTCCGGGGACGGGATGGGGCGGGCGGAGGATTGGGACCCGCCGTCCGCCGCCGTCCGCCCCCCCACGTGCAAACACCGTCCCGCGTCCCGTTCTAAAATCCCGAGTGCGGGAAGCCGGCTTTAAAAAGGGGCCGGGAGTCTCCGCGTAACCTGGAGGATGAGGAGAGTCACCCAGTCTGACACCGACCCCCCCGCGAGAAAGGGATCCAGTGCTGATGATGCAAGGCGGAGCTCGGGTTTCGCTCCCCGCCGCTCGCATGGGCCTCGGCGTCCACCGGCTCGGGAATCTGAGGTGGCGCCCAGACAGCCCTTATTTACGAGGCCTACGGAGCTGTGGAGACTGTGGTTTTTTTTCGTTCCTCCTCTTTCAAAATGCCAAGGATGTGAATGAGCGTTGTGGGAATGTAGCTCCTTTCGGAGGCCGCCCGCAGCGAGTTTATGCGCGCGCGTGCGCGCGGCTACGGGCGTCTTCGCCTGTATGTTTTTACGGCCGTTGCCACGGCAACCCGCGATACCCTCTATGTTTTATGCAGCGGGAGGACATCCGGTGCCAATGGAGGGAGTGGGATTCCGGACCCTCCTCTGCCCCCGGCGCTGGGGGAAGGTGCGCAGACGCCGAGGCATCGTTGTCCAACATTTCTGCAGTGTTCCGCGTGCCCTGGATGCTTAACTTTTCACGGATATCCTAGGATGCACAAACACTGTAAATTAGCAAGATGGAAGAGGAACAGGGTGCGGATGGACATGCTGAGGGGGGTGTCGCGGGCGGCGGACTGTGGAGTCAGCAGGGGGCAGGTTTACATCCGCGGTGTCGCCTACCGGCGTTGACGCAGAAACCCCCCCCCCCCCCCAGCAAACTGGAGAAGCGATTAGGGTCAAACGCTCGCGGACCCCCCGGAAGGTCACGGATATAGCCCCCATGGACAGCTAAGGCTGTGGGGGGGACGGGCTGTCGTGCAGGAATATGTGACATTTATTTTTCCGCCTTTGGGCCGGTTTCTTAAAATGGAAGGGCCGCGGGTTCCGTCCCCACCGTGTGGGGCCAACGGGGGGCGCCGCTTGACACTGACACCTCAGAGTAAACAAACCAAACACCGTGGGAAAGGGTGCGTGTCAGCGTAAGGGGCTCTCGTCCCCGCGGCGCTGCGGACGCCTGCTGCCTCCCTTGTTCCCCTTCCCTGCCCGGGGGGAACCAGAAATGCAACCCCAAGACATGATCCTCACCCCGTCGCTCACCAAGAGTCCGGCTCCTGCCGAACGCATACGTGCTATTTTTTCCACGAGCGATTAAATAAATGCCAAAAAACGCGTAAGCCAAAAGCATGCGTACGAACGAAATGAAAAAATTTAAAAAATGTGCGCGGATGAGAGTTCGCAAAGCACCTGCTAGAGGCAGGATTGTGATGTTAAAATAAATATTTATATTTAATGTAAAACTGCAGTGGGAAAATGTTTGGTTCTCATAAAAACTTTTTTTGATATATTTACACCAAAGCTCGGGGACTGGCTCTGGAACGGTTCAAGGCTGAGCTTTACCGGTGTAAAGTGTGAGTAAGCCCCTCCCGCTGCACCATCCGCTCCGCACGGTTCTCAGTGCCGCTGAGGCACAGCTGTTTAAATGCCAGGAAGGCAACATCCATCGCCTAAATTGTTCTGATCAGACCAATAACCTCGTTCCGTCACTCCGGTTCCCCCTGAACCCGAGGTCAGCCCGCACCCCATACGTTCAGGGGCGTTTCGGTTGCGTCCGCTGGCGAAACGTGGAGCTGCCAACACTCTATTGTGCCATCTTGGGTGAAATGGAACTTCATATGTGGAACAGTTTTGTTTAATTATACACAATTGATACACAAATTTACATTTTTTTTATTTAGCAGACACTTTACTCCAAAGTGACTTCCAATGAACTGTCTGTAGTGTTATCAGCCCACACAACTTATTTACCATGGTGACTTACAGTGCTAGATACACTACTTACACTGGGTCACTCATCCATACATCAGCAGAACACACACACTCTCTCTGTCACTCACACACTATGGGGGAACCTGAACAGCATGTCTTTGGAGTGTGGGAGGAAACCAGAGCACCCGGAAGACTTACACTGGGTCACTCATCCATACAATCAGTGGAACACACACACTCTCGCTCACGCACTATGGGTAAACCTGAACAGCATGTCTTTGGAGTGTGGGAGGAAACCAGAGCACCCAGGGGAAACCCACCCAGACATGGGGAGAACATGCAAACTCCACACAGACTGAGCAGGGATCAAACCCACATCCTCTCGCACCACCTAGGTGCTGTGAGACAGCAGCGCTACTCGCTGTGCCACCGCCCAATTTCTTTGCTTCTTTAAGTGAAGAAACATTAGTTCCTTAACAGGGATCCTAGAGGAAGTCTTTTGCTCTGCTTCCATAGCTTGGTTGGATTTAAACTGGTCATTACAGCAAAATTTTCATTCATCCGCTTTGCCCCAAAAGCAACTGTGATAGCATTTATTTACCTATTTATACAGGTGGGTAATATTAATGGAGCAATTTAAAATAATACTATGCTCCAGAGGGGTGTGGTGGTGCAGCAGGTTTGGCCTGTACCTGCTCTCCAGGGGGCCTGGGGTTCAAGTCCTGCTTGGGGTGCCTTGCGGCAGACTGGCATCCCGTCCTGGGTGTTTCTCCTCCCCCTCCAGCCTTCTGCCTTGCTGCGGGGTTAGGCTCCGGCTTGCCGTGACCCCGCTTGGGACAAGCGATGTCAGCCAGCGTGCGTGTACTATGCTTTGTGGTATGACAGCTGGAGGTGGGTATGTTATCCAAACCTATGACCTTTGGGTTCAAAGGCAGCAGCTCTAACCACTACACTACCAGCTGTCCCTGAACTATCCTCCAGTTATTACAACATTAGTATGCAAAGGGTGGTACGGTGGCACGGCAAGTAGTGCTGCTGTTTCACAGCACCCGGGTGGTGTGAGAGGATGTGGGTTCGATCCCCAGACAGTCAGTCTGTGTGGAGTTTGTATGTCCACCCTGTGTCTGTGTGGGTTTCCTCTGGGTGCTCTGGTTTCCTCCCACACTCCAAAGACATGCTGTTCAGGTTCACAGAGAGTGTGTTCTACTGATGTATGGATGAGTGACCCGGTGTAAAGTGTGTGGGCTGGTAACACTACGTAGAGTTCATTGGAAGTCGCTTCGGAGAAAAGGATCTGCTGAATGTATAACCCTATTATAAACAATATTCTTTTTCGATATTCTAATTTTTTACAAGCTTTTTCTCACTAAGAAATCAGAGACAACCGTGAATAGAATTAGCACCTCCGCTGTGCGTGCTTTATTTTCTTTCTTACTTCCGCCTTCGCCAAATGTGGTCGTTGCCGTAACTGCGAACATCCTTATAGCGAACGCTCTGAGGCCGCCGGTCCACAGCTCCCACGAATCCCCAGAAACCTTCGCGTCCGTTAACGGCAATAATGCGAGACACACGGCACGGCCCGGTCTCCCCGGGGATGGAGAGCCCTTCGCGGCTTAGTTCGCGGTCAGGAAGCTGTGCCGTCGACCACGGAGACGCGAGCGTGATTCCCAGGTGCCTAAATTCCAATTGTCGGCCCAGTCCAAAGCATATCGGCTTGCGTTTCGGTTATGACTTTATGATTCACCTATTGGAGGATTTCGACGACTGTCACAGGGCGTTAAAGTGCTCTTATTTAGAGACAAATGGAATCGTCGCTAAGCGATGTCATTGGAAATTCTTGTAGCGCCGTGACCGTGTAAATAATATCCTTTGCTGTCGCTAAGTGAACGCTGAGTGACAGAATAATAACCTTCGAGGCCGAGAGCGAAGAACAAAGAATCGGCGGCTTGAAGCCAAATCTGCTCGTCTGCGGCCCTTCGAACCCCTCCCCTCGGTTAAGTGCCGCGGCGCTTCTTAGAAGCCAGCGAAGTTGCAAAATTGCTGAGGAGGACCAATCTCGGAAGCCACGGACCCTCTCCTCCGCCGTCACGCGCCGAGCCAAGTCGAGCGTTTCTTTTTTCGTGCCGCGTGAGCATCTGCGTGTCGTTGGGGGGTGAAAACCACCGAGAGCGGAGGGGACCGCGAGAGGTGGCCCAGCGGTCCCGACGGTCGAAACGTGATTCGGCCGCTCGCTCGCTCGCTCGTCTCGTTCGAAACCCACCTTTTCCCTTCCCTCCTCAAATAACCGCACTGTTTTTTCAAATATTTGGGGAGAAGGACACGGCTGTACTCTGGTCTAGAAATGCAGAGCCACAAAAGATCGGAAATAAATAAATAAAACGAGGGAGCTTAGGAAACTCGGGCTTGTGGGAGTAGCTGGGCTATTTCATCCAGAGACGCCGGGCAGCAATTAGGGTGAATGTTGCTCGGCCACAAGAATGAAGAGAGTCTCCCAAGACTGGTCTGACCAGCAGACACCCCGGAGTATGGAGGCCGGGTAAGACGAGCGCTGGGCAGCCGGGGAGGGTGGGGGGCGAGTTTACATTCATTCATAATTTTTTTTTTCTTCTCAAAAACATCCGCTGTAACGGCACGCCAAACCTCCTCGGTGAATCACTGCTCCCCATAAACAAGCGGCAAACACACAATGGCGCCTCCGACCCCAGGGACCGGGGGAGCCAGCCAGCTACACGGGTCCCAGTGCGGCGTTATAAAAGCAAAAGTAGGGCGAAAGCTCTCCGGGGGTGCTCTGGTTTCCTCACCCGGCGGCCAACAACACCGCGCTGTTCTCCGCAAGGGTGCTCGAAGGAATAATTTTGCCTTTGTTGACGGAAACTGGCATTTACTCTGAAGTACCTTTATTACCTTGTCACATTTTTCTTTATTTATAACGAAATAAGAGCGAGCTTTTGACACGCATACCTTTCTCTGTCTGGTCAACGGCGCCGCAGAGGTCCGTATTGCTTCCTATAAGTACCGCTGCTTTATGGCTGTTTTTGAAGATTTGAAATTTGGCTCGACGTGCTGTTTTAATTGGGTCGAATCTGAAGCAGCTGGTTCCAAGTCCAAGCGTATTTCTTTCTCCTTGATGTGAACCGAACCTGTTTAATCGGTAACACACACCCCCGCTTTTTGAGTCCGGTCGCCTTTATCCTTCGGCGTTTATCGCTTTAGTCTTTGCGCACCTTTCTTGAAGACAAGATAATAATTCTGAACGTTAGAAAAAAAACTGCTTCGGTGCTGGACGCGCAAGGCGGCCGCAGGACGTGCCGCGCCGAAACGGATGGCGTGCGCGGTAAATGCGCGGCTGCACATTACAACTTGTTTAGTCTCCGCGATCCCCGTCCGGGCATCGGTATTGCTAATTGTGACAGAGCGCCTTTCAAACAAGTCGGGAAAAATCGGACCGTGGATTACTTTATTACCTTTGATCTCGTCCTTCCGAAAACATCGTCGGGCCTCGGTGAAAGCCGAGGCCGAGCGAAGAGCCAAGGGCGGCCGAAACCTGGATCCCTTCAAGCCAAGAGCCCCCGGTGCTGTTCTCGAGACGTTCCCCGCTTGAACACAACGGATGCTTATTTTTACCCTAATATATTCAGATTATAGGCAATTATAGCACATTATTGGTGTGGGAAATGGCTCGCTCCCTACTGCATGCCTCTGTTCTTGCTCACTTGTCTGGCTCAGCTGCTGCGTTTCCCGCAGAAAAGGTTTTATATTTTAGATTTACGGCTCCGTATCGAAAAAGTGAGACTCGTTTCCCTTCCTTGAAACTCGCTTGTGTCGGTTCGAGCATGCAGTTTGCATCTCGAAAAAATTATGTCATTTAATTATTCTTTTAAAGCATGTTTATAGGGATAGCTGGTAGTGCAGGGATTAGAGCTACTGCCTTTGTACCCAAAGGTCACAGGTTTGATCGCCACTGCTGGCTGTAGTACCCTTGAGTGAAGTACTTACCCTAAACTGCTCCAGTAAAATTACCCAGCTGTACCAATGGGTAAATAATTGTAAGCTTTGCCTTAAGAACATGGTAAGTTGGTAAGGGTCTGGTACCCTACCGGAACAGGAGCTGCATGCTTCTGCAGGTCTACTCCATCAACTAACATGCTAACATGTCTAGACCCCATTGGGTGAAAAATGGAAATCTGTGTCGTCGTCCTCCTTTTGTTCCTTTAATAGGGTTGGGATGGAGCAAATAAACATGGAAACGTCATGCCTCGGCTTAATCCTCCTTGTTTCCACCTGTTGTTCTATCTCCTCCCGTGTCTGAGGGGGATTATGCTCCCTTAGGCTTCGCTTTTGAGCGGTCACGTCTTTGACCTTCTGAGGTCCAGAGAATGCGGAGCGTCGGGGACGCTTCTACGCATTAAAGGACCAGGAGGGGGGCCCCGGAGTCACACGTGGGCACGGCCGCGCATTCCCTACGTTCCTCCGGCGGCGCGGACCTTTCGGCAGTCCACACATATACGAAGTGCGGGATATAGCGCCGTCGTGAGGCCTTTCCGGATCTTCAGGTTAACCCTCTGCTGCGTGAGACTGCCGTGTACTTCTCTGGACCTTTGGTTGCCACCAAAAGACCACCTGTACGATCCTTCCGGGCCATCGTTCCTGCTCCCTCCTGCTGACCTCCAGAAGGACGCTCGAGGGTCAATAAGTGGATACCTCTTGGGTCTTCCTATGACTATTTCTATGAGGGTCAACAAGACCATCATATTGGACTTTCCCCATCTTTGCCCTCTTAGTGACCCCCAGAGATTCTTTGCTCTCGATGGGTGTTCTCGTACAGCTTAGTACTTCTCAATGTACTTAATGCGTTAGTCGCTCCAGCCTCAAGCATACTTCTTTGCTCCAACATGTTTCTGGCACGAGTCTGCCTGTCTGCTGTGCCTGACATGTTTTATTTTACCGAGGTGCCTTTTTTATTTTTACTATATGTCTAGTATCAAGGCCATTTCATCTGTTTGGGCCTAATTTCAACCCCCGTTTCATAACCGTGGAATCCTGCAAGTAATCAGGCAGTAATGTCTTTGTAGTGGTGAGAGCTGGGACTGGAAGAGATTGTGTTTCAGCTCTGTTAACCTTGCTAATTAGCGTGTGTTTGATCTGCAGTGCGTCGTGCCGTCTGGGCCGCTCCCGATAGCGATGCGGCTCAGCGAACGCCGCGCGCAGAGATAGGGTACGTGCGTACGCGCGGAGCCGAGCGCCAGAGCCTCCCTGGGCTCGGACCTACCCCGTCGCCGCACAGAATGTTCCAGAAGGAAGCGATAGACTTGGCGGTTGATGCCGAATAATTGCTTTAGTGTAAGCGTTTCAAATGCGGCACGGTGGAAATGCGGGGAAGGCACGGTTTTAGTTCGAGCGCCCGAAAGGTGGGGAGGACGGGGACCCGACTGTTATCTGCGTTCATCCGGACGGACGAGCAGCACCGTTGCGTTGGTCGATCGGAGCGCTCGGCCCCAGAACGTGGCGTGCCGACGAGCGGGTGGGCCTCGAATGTGGCGTTTGACAGTCAAGGAGCAGATATGCGGACCACCCTGCCGCTGGGCTTCGGAACGGCGCGATCAGAGGCGAGCGACGTCTACGGAGCTCGACGAGAGGAAGCCGGCGTTGCTTTGTGGGTGAAGCGCTGCCATTTTCGCTAAAGCTGAGACGCTCGGAGCAGTCCGAAGGAGAGGCTCGAATGGATAAAAATACAGCTTGCAGCTTCTGCTGCTTGTTTGCTTGTTTGCTTGTTGCCATGTGATCGTTGCGCTCGGTGCTGTTTTCTGGTATCGCTCTCAGAAACCCTGCTGTTTTTTTTCTCCCTGGAACGCGTGTCCCCCTAGCAGAAGATAAAATCCAGTCAGCAAGCAAAGAGAATAGCATTATATTTCTTTTCTTAGGGCTGTTTTCTCTTCCAGAACATGGTCTCCAGCAAGCCCCAGCGGTGCAATTATATCGGCTACAGAGCGAAATCGAGAGCAGATCTGGAAACCGCTCTGATTGCCGAGATGATGTCACCTAGGGATTGTTACTGGCATGCCTCTGCTTCTGTTAGCCTCCTCCTGAAGATCGTCTCTGCTGTGTCTACCCCCTTAACCACCGCAAAAACCCCCACCCTCGGAGAGCTCGTAAAGTAAAACGTACAAAGCGCTTCGTGGAAACGTTCCCTCCCATTCCGTTTTTATGCGTTGCGTTCGTGGAAGAGAGGAAAAAAAGCACTCCCGCCGCCGCTTAGAACCCCGACCCAAAGCAGCGCCACCCACCAGCTCATCTCCCGACTCCCACCCCCAAAGACGCGAGAACGTGGCCTCCGGGGGCGACGGCCACACCGCGAGGGCTCACGCTCGCTTTCAGGCCTTTTCCATCACGGGGTTGTCTCTAGTAAATGGCATTGCCTTTCCGTTCTTCGTTTTCCCATAGCCCCCTCGTGCCTCGATGACGCCTTGCGACCGGCCCGGGCCTCGGCTCGAGCGGCCCTCGGGAAGAGCTCGGCTGGGGGAAATAGACGTGCGAGGCACGTTCGGTTTCCGGCCCCCAGCGGCGAAGAAGAACGAGCTGCCGCTCGATAAAGAGGAACGAGGTGCTTGGCATGACCAGGAGCAGGAGCTTCGGTCGGCAGCCTGCCGAAGCCAAATTGAAGTTCGAATCCGAAGCATCTCAGAAGCCCCGAGAGAGAACACGGCAACCGCGGGGCTCCATTATTGCCTCCGCCACAATCACAGCTCAGCCTTCCCCTTCAGGCCGATCCCGGGTTATCTAATCTCATCAAACCAATCGTATTCACGGCGGAGTCCGAATCAAATTACCTGCTCGCATCCGGAATCGAATCTGGCGCACCGCGGCGTTTATCATCATTTTTTCTTTTTTTCCTTTTCTCAAATGAGCTGCCGCACCTCATCTCCCGTCAAGAGCGTGCCAGACGGACAGGCAATGTATTACTTCCTACTACTTCCAGCAAAGCTCTGTTTATCTTCTCTTCATGCAGCCCTAATCACCGAAAGGATTAACTGCTCGGCGTCCCTCTCTTCTCGTCCTCAGCTTGCCTCGTCCCTTTATGTGCACGAGCCCGTGCCCCACATGACTATAAATTCTATCGCTCCACGATACTGGCTGACAATCCGGTCCCGATCGCTGTCGCGGCGTCGGAGTTTCGCGGCCGAAATAGCGACCGGATTGATCACGCCGTCCTGGCCCACGAGGCACGGCTCTGCCGTCTTCTTGTAATCCCCGTCCACATAGACACTTTATTAAGTGAAAGATCTGCTTTCGCATTTTGCGGAGGCGGCCCGGGCCTAAGCCGCTCTTGCCGTGCAGTTTTTGATTGATAACGGAACGGCAAAAGGGAACAAGCCGCCGCGCGCATGTTGCCTTTCAAGGCTGCGGGCGTTCGGCGGAGAGTACCAGCGACATGAAAGCCCAGCACGCCGCAAAGCCCAGAGCAGTGATTAGAAGCAGTTCTGGGAACGTTTCGCTGGCCAATTTGGAGCTAACGAGGGAAGCTGAGCTGACGAGGCTGCTGCGCATGGCCTGGGAGGACCTGTGGTCCTGCATCCTCGCCCACTTGGTATAACCAGGCAGAAGCATTAAAAACCCTGCGGCGTTCCATCGTTCGCATTTACATTTGGTCATTTAGCCGGCGCTTTTTTTCCAAGGCAACTGACAACGTAAGGGCTACCGGACGCGTAGTGGTTAGAGCTACTGCTTCTGGACCCGAAGGTTGCTGGTTCAAAGCTCGCCTACTGTGTTGGTACCCTTGAGCAAGGTACTTTTGCTAAATTGCAGGGGATAGTTGGTAGTGTAGTGGTTAGCGCTACTGCTCTTAGACCCAAAGGTTGTAGGTTCAAGCCTCCTCTCCAGCTGTAGCACTCTTGAGTGAGGTACTTACCCTAAATTGCTTGAGTAATGGGTGAAGTAATTGTAACCTCAACTGTGTAAGTTGCATTGGAGAAAAGTATTGGGTAAACTAATGAATGTACCTGAAGTTGCTCCTGTAAAGTTACCCTTGGCTTTTCTTTAAAGAAACTTATACCATTACCCTACCACAATCGGTGCCTACGTTTACATTTATTCATTCAGCAGATGCTTTTCCCCAAAGCGACGCACATAGAGGAAAAACACAATGAGTGCATTACATCAACAGAAGGAGAGGCTTGGATGCAGAAGCGTGATCCGAAAGCACAGCTAATTGGTCACATTCCACCATATGAACCAATATACATCACATGAGTAGCTGCTTAAAGGTAATGTACTCATTCGCACACCTAGAATACCACTGTCACTTACATTTATTCATTTGGCTGACACTTTCCTCCAAAGCAACTTACAATTATTTACCCATTTATGCAGCTGGGTAGTTTTACTGGAGCAATTGTAAGGTAAGTACCTTGCTCAGGGGTATTACAGCTAAAGGTGGGAACTGAACCCACAACCTCTGGAGCAGAAGACAGAAGCACTAATCACTATACTACCTGCTGTCCCCTCTTTCTAGCTCTAGACCCATAATGGTACTTTTGATACTATGCCCATTGCAACAGGGAAAAATGAATATATCCCATTTCACTGTATACTGTACTCCATTCCTTCAAACACTGGTGCTACCTTTATTGTTATTCTGATACGTGATCAACAATAATCAATGATCAGCCATTATGATTGTGAGACAATAAGCCATGAGTGGAGTAACTAAGAAAGAAACAAAACGGCAGGGAAAACCACAGCAATGCCGTCATGTGCCCAGCAGTGATTTTGACAAGGAGTCTCTTTGTACCACTGACAGCTGTTGCTCTTACCCCATCTCACCAAACCGATCCAGACAGCAAGAATCTACATGTTGTTTCTGAATTTTTGCTTCAGATATCCTGACGGATCATGTCTCCGTAGAAAGCGTTTCGAGCTGTGCCTGAATAATTACTGTTTATATGCGAAAATATTGAGAAAAGGAAAATATGAAACCGGGCTCTTCGGCTGCAAAGTGCTGTTTAAATACTAAATACAAGCTAAGTGGTATTTTAATTTCTCTATTGACAGCTTTAGTACTGTGATGTGCAGCATGATTAATTATGCCTGTCACTTGGGTTCTACGTGGAAATTCATGAAGGCAAGTCCATACAGGGAACATAGAGGGAGAGGTAGTCTGTAGGCCCACCATGAGCTAAATTAAAAAAAAAAAAAAAAAAGCTCAAAGTTGTATATGAACACCAGATTATTGTATAACTGTATAACCCATGCTCACACATACCGACATGCCCCTCCCCTGCTGATCTGTCCCACCACTGCACATTGGCAGAGCTTGCGCAGGCCTGACATCATAGCTGAGATGACAGCATGTCTTCCAGCTCCATTAGACTGATTCTAGGTGGCTCCGCTGGGGTGATTTATGGGTAATATTTTAGTCCCCCTTCACCAAAAGCCACAGACTTTGGAAAGGCAGATCCCATTTAAGTAATGACATTGTAAAACGGAAGAAAAAAAATACCCACCCCCCCAACAACATCATCCCTCAGAGAGAAGAATCACAGTGTTCAAATGACAGTTCGGAATAACTGCATAATTGTCATCATTTTTTTTTTTTTTTTTTTGAGCAGCACTCATTCCTCTGCCTTCACAGGAGCCTGTGGCTTTCCTGTGAAACTGGAATCCTTGATTGTTTCTCCGCGGAGTGAAACACGGTGTGAAAACTCCCTTCGGTCCCATGCATTAGCTGACGTACGGAATACCGGAGAAGATAGGTCACCTCTTTATAACGTCTGATTTTTTTCGGGTCAAGATTTTCTCATCTTGCGACAACATTTCTTGGGGACCGGCTTTTGCTTTCACTAAGTCCCGCTCTTCGTTCAGTTTGAACGCTGAGGTGAACAGCGCTGACAGCTCCGGAAGATGTAGCTCACAGCCCATCCCCTCCACATCTCAGATCCATAACATTGACTCTCCAAAGCAGATGAAATCAAGTGTTCTAATGACATGTTTTATTTGAGCTTTTTTTTTTTATGGGACTGCGACTATTGAATTTTGGATTTCCTCAGGCACTTAGTGCCGCACAGAGGTTCAGCTACTGGGGGAATGTGTTATTTTCCTATTTGGCACCACTTCTAAAACAGACGAATTTTCCATCATCTTCATCCATCAAGCGTCTATAAAAACACCCATCCTACAGCCCTCAGCAGTATTTATGAAACTCTAGCTCTGCTTGTTACATGTTCTCCCATGAGTCACTGCTCACCATGTTTACCTGCAGATCCTTGTCCTCGACCGTGTTCGAATGCTGACCGGTGCTGCTGTTGCGCTGAAAACGCAATTTGTTTAAGGAGATCCGTCGGTTTTTTGTCTTATCAAGCTTATGAATCCATCAGTGAAAGGTCAATCTATCTGTGAATCGCCGCCGAAGACCTTTCCACCAAACTTATGTGAGTCAACTTAATATTTTATGCCACACATCGTACTCGTGCCTAGTAGCACCTTGTGGTAACATCTATAGTAGGTGTTCCCCAAGGACTCTCCAGGAAACCAGAACCGAAAGGCTGTTCAATCACCTGTGAGCTGTTATATGATGAAAGACCCTCGGACTGTTGATGCTATTTTTAGCGTTCCCTTGCTCTCTACCGTCCTCTTGCCGGCTTGACGGCCAGAAGCCTGAGGTCCGGCGGTAACCCCCTTGCCCTGTGGGTGTCCAAAGGGTGGGAGGGTCTCTTGGACACCTCCAGGAGAGGATATCTGCACAAACTGTTGGCCGGGAGACAGTTGTCCTTGACATGCCATTCCTCTTTATGTCTTGTGGTTTGGCGTATAACCTTAGTCTACCATGACAGGTAGGGGTATAAGAGATGGATTCAGCTCCATCAGTTCGTCGGTCGTTAGCAGAAGAGTTTCATACACGTAGTGTTTCTGAGACGTTTAATGAATGCCTTTAACAGTGGTGATGAATGTGTTTAATGGCAATCCAGAAGCTGACTCATGATTTATTATTTCTATCAGAATCCGTATTGAATGGTCTAAATCTTTGGGCATCCGCACATTCTCCAATTAGCACAATCTGGCAAATTTTATTTTACAGTCGATACACAAGGCTGAAGTGATACTGAATATATCTTGTTGGTTATACTTGCATTGCACACTTCTGGAATATGAGAGCTGGAAGTGGTGCTTTCCTGGTTATTTTTTTATCTCAGGAGCAACAATTGCTGGGTTTCACATTGATTTTCTGGACCGCTGAAAAATTTTTTTGCAAATTTTTGCTTTTTCTCCTTCAATCACAGAGTTCAGGGGGCTTTTTTTCTACAAGTGGCAAACTTCGTGCTTCATTAGCCATACCTGTGGTTGGATTTAAAATCCTGATCCCAACACAAGGCCTAAATAAAATACGGCAGCAGCAGATGTTTTTTCCTGCTTACTGAATTCATGTACTTTGGAGACGGTTTCCTGTGAGGCCTTCAAGTGATGTGATAGACAGTGGGTGGCCAGCCGTTGTGTCGTGTGATTCATCATAACTTCTCTCGAGTCAAAGGTAAATAATGTTTCCACTTCTCTCGCGTCTACGACTCATTGATCGGTCAGCATCCCCTGCATTACTGCGGTTGCTGAAACCTCCTCCAAATTGTACACGCTCCAGTTCTGTGACTTATCTCATTCCAGCAGACCCACGTATCGTTCCAGAGAAGCCGCGTTCTGAGCGAGACGTGACGATGCCGTTTGCACGCATCCCAGGATTCATACCCTGTGAGGTGGTTTTCCGCTTTCGCTCAACGGCATTGGCAAGAGACCGCGAGGCCGTGCTGCGGCGGAGCCGGCTGACCAGACAGGTGCCGCGTGGCTGGGAATGGGTTCAAGTGAATGATTCTTGAATTTGACTGACAGCGGATGAACGTCGAGCTGGAATCAGAGGAATGAGAAGTTCAGTCCTTTATAGGCATATAGCGTTCTGTGGAAGATCTCCTAATGTCACTAATAAAATTGATTAAATCATTGACAAACACAGGATAAATTAAACTTAACGGTGTAATGGCCGGGAGGCGCGGTGGCGAAGTGGCGCAGTGGGTTGGACCGGGTCCTGATCTCTAGTGGGTCTGGGGTTTGAGTCCCGCTTGGGGTGCCTTGCGGTGGACTGGCGTCCCGTCCTGGGTGTGTCCCCTCCCCCTCCAGCCTTATGCCCTGTGTTACCGGGTAGGCTCCGGTTCCTCGCGACCCCGTATGGGACAAGCGGTTCCGAAAATGTGTGTGTGTGTGTGTGTGTGTGTGTGTGTAATGGCCAGGGTGAAAAAGCGAGAAGGAAACGGAGCGAGGTAGAAGATAATTTTCTACAGTTTGTAATGGCTTCTACAAGCTGAGTATCGTGAAGCTGATAATATCAATCTTGCAGCATCCCAGCCCACACATCCCCCAGCATGCCCCTTTACAGGCCGTGTCCCTGTCATGTGGCCAGCAAAGACCTGGGGACATCTCTTTGAATCGTAACACAAAAATTGAGAGCGATAAGGGCACTGTTTTTTCGAGATGGAAATGTCAGTGTAAGCTGGGGGTAATATTGACAGTACAAGGCTTAAAGAATGGGCACGAAACTATATAACCGGGTCTCTCAGCAAGTATTACCAGATGGCATCTCATAGGGTCAATATCATGAACCTGTGATATCATCAGTGGTGGTTTCAGTTAATTAGCCTGAAATGAGCTACCGGTCTTCAACGCCATCTTCATAAATAGGGTATTTATATTATGACCCCCTCATATTTTTAGCGAAAACCATTAATTTTAAGATACATGTGATCAGCCTTGCAATGGACTGGCGTCCTGTCTAGGGTGTACCCCCCCGCCTTGCACCCAGTGACTCCAGGATAAACTCCGGACCCCTGTGACCCTGACCAGGTCAAGCAGTTAATGAAAATGGCTGGATGGATGTATATATAATCACATTTTGAAATAAAAAATCTCAATTATATAATGTGTCTGGATTTAAAATATTCATCATGAGGTGCATATAGTTTTTAAATAAGTTTTTTGTTTAACAGTAACAAGCACTATCTTCTTAAAAATGTGAAATAATATGCAAATATTAAAAATCTTAAACTAATGAAAGCAACTTAGAAAAATTATGTCAAATTATTGGGTCTGGACACATTTCTCATTTCACCGTTATGTTTGTTCAAATGCGTGATACAGTTACAGATTATACAAGGTATGGGATAAAGGTTGATTCTTCCATATTGCTTCGCTGAGAAGTTAAGATTAACGATGAAGACCAGCCAATGTCGACAGCTGCTTGTCCCAAGCCGGAGCTTCACCTGGCAACACGGCGTGCAAGGACAAGGAGAGAGGGGACAAACCCAGGATGGAACAGTAGCCCATCACAAGGCACCCCAAGCATGGCTCGAACCCCAGACCCGCTACACAGGGGGTACCGGCCAAACCTGGTTGGCCACGACAACCCCTTCTAGGCTCCATATGAGGACAAGCTGTGCTAGTATTTTGTTTTCCATGTATTAAAAGTGTTTCCTTTGCATGCCCTAAAATACCATGGATTCTTGGTGTTGTAACAGGTCCTTGCTGAAAATCTTAAGTTTAAATAAGACATTTATCATTTTAAAAGGCATTAGAGGGCCTAAGATGACATTAGCGACATTTTTGCTAAGTCATCATGGCTGCCACCACTGGGGCAAAAATGCAAAGGATTCCGGTTACCGTGAGACAGTTTTCTCACCTGGGTTTTATTTAAAGTCCGCAAAACTGACGCCACGCCGTTACCGTTTACCGAACTTCTTTTGCAAGAGGATCGCGTGCGTTTGGTTGCAGGGAATTACAGCGCGTCGAATAGCGCGTCGCGTTAGCCGCGTTCTACATACTCGCGCATTCTTTTGTCCCGATCGCAACAAAGGGGCGGTGAGACAAAAGCGAGAGCTGCTTCTTTGGCAGCGGATTCCTTTAAATCAAACTTTTTGCTGCATATTTCTGAGGCGGACATTAATCTTACCTTTACTGCTGATCCCAGCAGTAATAAACAAGGAGAAGAGAAGAAAGGAAGGAAACTGGGAAGCCAAGCGTGCTGTCGGAAGCGTACGCGGGGTTCGCCGGGGCAAACGAAACCGAGCTTCGCGCGTGCATCCTTTTCTGCAAAATAAGTAGGAAGTGGACTCCTCCCGGGAGCAATTTTATCAGCGTCGCCCTGAGCGTTTCACGGTCGTTCTCGGGAAAACGCGCCCCGCTTGTCGGAGGAAATGCTTGTTGAAGGCTCGTTAACGTTAAGGCCTCCGCCGCTAAATGAAAAGCTAAAGGTTGTCGCTGAAGAAAACATGAGCAAATTGGCAGAAACTAAGCTGAGGATTAATTTAGGAGAGGGAACCGGTCTCTGCAGCGGAAGAGGTGTGCGTGAAAGGTTTTCTCTCCTCTCGGCAGCAGGTGGCGTAGCGGTCGGAGATGCTGCCTTTGGACTTGGAGGTCACCGATTTCAATCCCACCTCCTGCCGTAGTATCCGTGGACGAAGTGCTTACCCTCGATCACTCCAGTAAAATTACCTGCCTCTATAAATGGGTAAATGATTGTTGGTAGCTAAACGCCGTAAGTCGCTTTGGAGGAAAGCGTCAACTAAATGCAAATGTCTTGGGTAGAGAATGAGTTGCCAGGGGTCTAGACTCGATATGCTCATCTCTCCTGCGGATTCGTTAGGTCTGTGTCCGTTGCTTTTGTTGGTCTTCGTGACTGTAGCGATTCTTCCTTTGTCTCCTCGCATGATATGCTTCGTATTTGAGGCGGAGCCTTATTTTCGATAATACGTGCCATCGCGTCAGCTGTTCCTTCTGTCCCGTCAACAGCTCTCGTGGGTGGTGGTGTGCAGTCATGATGATGCTGCCTGGTTCATTTCAGGCACTGATTTCAGCAACCTGTGCAAAGTGACTAATCCTCAACTGGGCTGGCGGTGACAGAGACGTATTGCACTGCACACCTTTCAAACTGTCAGTGAACGTTCAGAAAGTTTTGGAAGGGGTGGGGGAGAGGAAGGAACTTGTTATCGCGGAAAAAAAAAAGTGCCTGAAACCCATCTCTGGAATAAAAATTATCCCTCGGCATCCTGATGTTTTGTATTTCCAATTAATCTAAACAGGAGTACGTGTGGAAAATGTATAAAATTCACAGTGTTATTATCATATCTCATTGTTTGACTTACAGTGAGCTCTTTAGTAGCCCATAATTTCTCCAAAGTATTCTGAAAATTATAATTTAGCAGATAAATCTGATATATATCTGATATTATTACATAGCGTATCATTATGTTATATAAATAGCATTTTTTTGATAATGCAAAATATTTCTTAAAAAGGAAATCATTGGAATTGGAAACATCCTCCAATAAGCCGATGCAAATGTTCTTAATGATTTAAATTTTGTGTCCCTGGGTAATTCGAACCAAGGTGTAAAGTGAGAAAATCTAACCAGAGGGTTGATACTAAAGGTACAAAAATGATCGCATCAGTCATGCATCAGTTATTGAATAAAGCAGAACTTGAGGTTCGAATGAAACAGTCACTTTGTGGCTCAGTTCAGTACTTCGTGGGCTAAAAAACAAAACAGGTAAAAAAAAAAAACTCTATATTAAATTTTGGAAGTGAAAGTATCTAGGGATGAGACCAGTGAAATTGCACAAAGTCCACTTACCAGAGCTGGGTTATTGCAAAGCCAGCGTTAAAGGTGTGGATCCGCTTTTTTGGTACAAATGGGAAGGTTGCATCATTAATGAATGTAAAAAAAAAAAAAAAAAAACAGCATCCTCCTTTTGGCAGACGGCTCTTCAAATCGAGGCAGAGTTTCGTTAAAGTGCAGAAGAGGAGCCAATTGGTGGTAATTGACGACTTGCGCGGCTGATGACCCTTCAGCCACTTCTAAGCGAGTTGAAAAGAATCTTCTGGAATATTCTGGAAGAGGACTTTTTCTGTGCTAAGCAGCGAATCTGAAACTTGCCTGCAGTAAGGCATCTGTGTGCTTGGAGCACGCACCGTGGTTTACTTAAGCGGTAGCTGGAAAGCATTTCAAAAGTGCACCTTTGTTACAGAAGGCCAGTGGCAGAGCTGATGATACAGCTAATCTTACCTTATGCAAAACATGCTCTTTTTCACTGAACGGAGGGAGGGTTTGGTTTCGGCTCCGAAGCTGGGAGCAGCACTGAGCCCTCACTGTTTTTGTGCATGGAGTGTGAGGAGTTCTTTAAAGGGCGCTTAGCTGCAGAGGGTTGAGGGAGATCTTGTGCTTCTACAGTTACACACCATCTCCAGCAGCTGTCATCCCCGCAGTAGCATCGTGACTCTTTCCTGGTGCGTCAAACCGCTCGGTCTCTTGCAAGTTCGTGATTTTTCTGCAACAGCGAATACAGTAATCATCGCCAACACAAGTGCGATAAAAAACTTTTTCGGATGTTTTTGAGAAAATGCATTTTGAAGCAGTGATGCTGGGCATACAAGAGTGCAATTTCAGTAGAGGCATGATGGCACAGTGGGTAGGGCTGGTGCCTCATAGCTCCTGGGTTCTGCTTTTGGATCTGAGTTCCGGTGCAGTTGTCCATGGGCTTTGCATGTGCTCTTTCTATCCATGTGATTTTCCTCCCACAGTCCAAAGATGTGCGTTCAAGAAGGTAGTGGTAAACCGCTTCTGAAACCCCCCCCCCGGTGTGAAAACCTCCCATGTGGTCACTGTGAATGCATAGAATGTGGGTTCCAAGTTCGGTAGACTGGTTACGGACTACAGCAGTCAAAGGATCCACAGCCCAAGACCTGATCGGTCCTTCCACCCCGGCAAGAGTGCTACACTCCTCCACCTCTGGCTGCTTGGTGGTCACTCTCGGGAAGGGTCCGAAATCAAAGGTTTCTTACGTTTTGGTTCCAACATGGTGAAATGAGTGCCCGCTCTCCCTCGAAACTACTGAATCCCTTTTAGTGTTTCAGGCATGGGTAGCACAGTGAGTAGCGCTGCTGTCTCACAGAGCCTGGGTGGTGAGAGAGGATGTGGATTTGATCCCTGCTCAGTCTGTGTGGAGTTTGCATGTTCTCTCTGTGTCTGTGTGGGTTTCCTCTTGGTGCTCTGGTTTCCTCCCATAGTCCAAAGACATGCTGTTCAGGTTCCCCCATAGTGTGTGAGTGACAGAGAGTGTGTGTGTGTGTGTTCCACTGATATATGGATGAGTGACCCATTGTAAGTAGTGTATCTAGCAGTGTAAATCACTGCAGTGACTAAGGTGTGTGGGCTGGTAACACTACATAGTGTTCATTAGAGAAAAGCATCTGCTAAATGAGTTAATGTAAGCAGGATCTGAAAACGTCTCTCACGCTCCTAATTTCTTACCAGATAAATACATACAGTATATAAATTTTCATCGTACCAGCTGTCAGGATCATCTTCATATCTCCTACGTGACTCAACCATATAGTAACGTTCACCGGCCAAATACAAACAGTACTGCAATAATTGCATGTCTGTGTCTAAAGCTCTTCTTCTGTTGTGAAAAGCACTATTGTTTACCACGGGTTGTATGGCCCATTGGGGAGAAGTGTCTGATATATGAATAAATGTAAATGCAAATGAGTCGCCTTACAAAAGTTCAAAGTGATAGGAGTTCTCTCTCAGAGGAGGGAGCTTTGCATGCGTTGCTAGAAAAACATGAAAAGGTATTTCGTGGAGGTGGACGGCAAAGCAAACGCGCTATTGTTTGAAAAGGTCCGCGCAATCGGCCGGACGTGTACGGTGCGGTGTGACCGTACGCGGATCAGAACAGAAAGGCACCGTTGTGCCGGTGCAGCCCGATGCCAAAGAATGCGGTGACAACAAATCATGTTGCTACAACATCCAAATGTTTGCTGCTGTGCTGTACGTTCATTGGACGCCAAGTTAGCCTCTACTAGGTAACTCGCGGTGATGGAACTGGGTGATAAAATGCCCAACCCAGCCCAGCCCAGCAAAGCTGAGGTCCTGAGAACAATGACCTGAGCAGCTCCAAGCCTTTCAGCGTCCTGAGCTTCAACGGGTTACTCATTAAATACACGTCACCAGCTGCTGGCGTCGCCGTATCTAAGGCGCCTCCTCGGCCGCTCCGCCCCCTGCTGCCAAGCCCTGTTGGCGGCGTCGGATAATTGGCCTCGCATATTTGCATGTTCTGGGTCGTCTCAGAGGTCTTCGGAGAAGTCAGATTTGGACAGATGGCTGCGGACTGGACGTGCTGCGGAACCCGAGTGCAGCGATCGCCGTTACATTAGAATACACCTCATTTTAGTGAGTCGGTGTTTGATTTTTTCCCTATCTGTACCGTGATAACCTGTATGTGTACATAACAGGTGACTCACAGAGACGCGGAGGTGCTAGAGAATAAGATGCCATGTCACTTAGGCAATTGCGTTTCCACTGCTTCGGCCCGGCTTCCTGTTAATTATAACACATATGTCCACACGGTGAAGGTATTTGATTCTTCAGCGCTGCGTATTCTGCCGCGGAGAAAAGAGGTAATTTAGTCTCCCAGGATGTTTCTTGTTGAAACACTATAGGTTGTAGGCGTACACACACACACACACACACACACACACAAACACACACATGCACACGCACGAGTCGGAAAAGTTAAAAAAAAAAAAATGTATTCATATGTCATACATATATATGCATGTATATTTAAAAATAGAAAAAGAGAGGTATGAATATAGGTAACCTCTACCCCAACTTCCCAGCTGTACCTTTAAACCCACACCCCCCACCTGCTACCCACTCCACTCCACCCACATAGGTACCTGTAGCAAAACTGACAGGGGAGTGTGACAGTCGCAGTCGTGCATCTCCCCCCCCATTCCCCCCCCCCCCAATGTGTAGAGTTAGAGAAGCTTATTGCCTGGCAACCACAATTAAAGTACAACAACTCGGCAAAGGCAGCCACCATCTGAGCGCGCTTGAGCGCTTGCTGTGTGCGCACTGGAGGGAGAGGTGAATTAGGGGGGAGACGAAAAGAGAGTGACAATGGCGCCGGTGTGATAGCCGCACGGCGGCCGGCGCGGAAGGAGAACGAGAGGAGGGGACGCCACGGTGAGAATTCGCCCTTAGGAGCAGCGCGGGAGTCGGCAGGTGCGTGCGCACGGTGAGTTCGGGAGGTATGTCTAGGGAACCGAGCGCTCAGCCTGGAGTTCTGCTCGTGGTTCATTCTGAGACTGCTTGCGTCCGGAGGGGCAAATGCATGACATTTGCCGTCCCCACGTCGCATTGCCGCGTACCACCTTGCGAAATTGTGCCTCGATGCTGCTCTTCCTTGTGTGCAAGGTTCGGGCACGTGCAAGCGGCAGCCCTCCGGAGAGCGAGGTGGAGTGCCGCTGCGGATCAGCGATGGGATCGACCCGTTCCTCGTCCTCCTTTCTTTCCTCCAAATGGGCACGTGGGCCGGAACCACACGGATTCTCAGTTTTTCTGCTTTTTCCGATGTTCTTGTGCTGGGCTGCGTTTTTGGCATGAAGGTTCCCTCACTGTGCATCTACTGTGCAGAAGTATCCCGCAGCCCTTTACGGTTCTCATGAGATCAGTGTCATGAAAGTCACTTGTTACTTGTGTTTTCGGTGCTTATTGGACGTGTTCCGAATGCTCCTGTTTGTATCGTCACCTAAATCCCAAAGTTCTTATTGAAAGTTTGATGATCAAGAAGCAGAGCTCTTGTTGTAGGTGCCAGTGCGGATTCTCCTCGACTTAAGATGGTTCGACTTACGATTTTTTCAACTTTACGATGGCGAGCCGGCAATAGACATTCAGTAGAAGCCCTACTTCGAATTTTGAATTTCGATTTTTTTTCCCGGACAAGCGGTGTGCGGTGCGATACTCTCTCGTGATGCTGGGCAGCGGCAGCGATCCGCATCTCCCGGTCTGTCACACGGTTGTGTTTTGTGCATCCATAATGTCGCAGAAACGCCCATCTGTGTCTCCTGCTACTCGTGAGAAGAAGAAGAGGAGGACAGTTCCTCTTGAAGGGAAACTCAAGATAATTGGCCGCCATGAAGTCCGACAAGCCCGTAATGGCCATCGCACGTATGCTAGGCTGACGTTCAGTAGGTTCGGTACGATATTTTCAATTTACAATGGGTTTCGCGAAACCTAACCCAATCGTAAGTCAGGGACCACCTGTACTCTCGAGGAACACGGAGGACGTGGAGGTAACCTCAAAATCCGACGAGTTTACGGATACGTGTTCACCCGTGGGCTTCACGACGGATTAACACGATGCAACAGCATCGCCTAAAATACGGGGCGTCACGTAGCATGAGCTGACAGAAGCCCCGGTCGAAGTGATCTCGCAGGCTTGGAAAGGTCACGCAGACTGTGTGCCACTTCCCATCCCCTGCAGCAGGTAGAAAGGGATGAAAGGCACCGCGAGATAATCCTACCTTTTCAGGTTCCGGTAGCTGGTCAAATGTCAAGCACCCCCCGTCGCAGGGTGGGCCTCGCAGGTTTTGTAAGTGAAGAGACCGGGATCGAGCGCGTCTCACATGGAACGGAGAAGAGCTCCACGCAAGTCAAACCCGGGATCCGGCGGATTGGTGGCGGGGACTCCTTTCTCAGGGCTTGCGCGCCGGCGGAATGGAGCGGTCCTTGAGTGGGATTCGGCAGAAGGTGATTTGTTCGCGTCCTTCCTTTCCGAGCAGTGCTGAAGGTTGTTTAGGAGGCTGGTGGGAATTGCCTCCCTGCACAGGTAGAGCTTTAGAAACCCGAGCCCTGCTGCGTACATCCTAGACGGACAAACCTCGTCCTACGACCGGTTTTAACCCCAGGGCTCTTAAACTTGGCTTCGTTCCCATGCTATACTGTAGGTGAAGAAGAACGCTGATACCTACTGTCAGACGTAACGCGCTCAAGTAATAAATTTCTTTCATGGGCCAGTTTGACTTCTTACCTTGCTACCTGCAAAAATATCCTTGACTGTCTCCTTTATTTTCAGAAATTCTGAATTATCCTCTCAAAATACCCAACGGAACCTCTGAAAGTCGTCGCCGGGCGCGACCCTAAACTCCTTCCTCCTAGTTTTTTCACAGACTGTCTTAAGTCTTTCTTAAGTGCTGCAGGTAAGGTTTCAAACAGCAATTTGAACCGGGGCAACAAACAAACAAACACAGTTACTAATAGGAGCTCGGAAAGACGCAGGGATCGTAATAAGAGGAAAAAGCCGGCGCTGCAAAACGCGTCTGTGACTGTGTGTCCATTACGCTCCGAGGTTTCCACGTCGCGTTAAAAACAAGTCCGGGTCGGCATGCGAAAGCGCTGCAGAGAATTAAATATGTACACAAACAACCAGGGCACTGTAGCAAATGTGTGTGGAAGTGTACCCCAGGGACAGAAAATATTTGCCCTACTTAAAATGGAAAATGACCATTTTAATGTCTTTGCAAAAATGTATTTAGCAGATTTAATCTGGGGGGCAGCTCTCACTCATGTTCGAACCCCGTCGTCTTATTAACGGCGTGGAGTCTTTCGTCTGTGTGTAACGGAGGAGTCGGGGACGTGCGATTCCCTCCGCTTTTAGACACGGTGAGTGAGCTAAAGTACCGTTCCTCCGGTGACACTGAGTCATGGCGGAAGGGTACTTGCCTACTAGGGTAACTCACGATACCCCGAAAGGTACATGTCCCCCAGTCTAACTCATAGAGTTGTCACTTTGCCGAGTGTGTTAAAGTATTTGCGGTGTGTCAAATGTTGTCTCCTGGTTGGGCGCCACAACCTCCCGCTTGGCTCTACAGCAAGTCTTTAGTCTACAGTGGGCTCTTATTAAATAGCCCTTTATAATGGAAGCACGGACACCCCTCGACTTACACAAATAGACCATTCTTCAAACTCTTACGTAAGTCAAAAGTTACGTATGTCAGAGTTCTCTCCTCCCCACCATTCAACGCAAGCTACCCTACCAAAAATGACGTTGCGATAGACGATAATCTTCTTCCACCGTCATACTTCCTTATTATTTTCAATTTCTTCTCCAAATCGATGCTGTTCGCTTGCGAGACGGTTCTCGTTTTCCTTCGAGCGCACGTTTACCACCAGGCACTGCGAATAAAGAAAAGGGTTAGAAAAATGGGGAAAAAAGCACTACGCTAACGAGAGGAGATGCCTTCGTGGCTCAAAACTTGCAGGAACTGGGAAGATGCAGCTTCCTGCCTCGTCCGGTTACGCCGACTTGCGTTTAACGGATTTCAGATGTTTTGCGTAAAATAAAAATCCCTATCCCTAAATAATGTGTACGTCGGGATTTTTTGCGTTAATCCGGATTTATGTCAATCAAATTCACGTGAGTAGAGGGGTGTCTATATACTGCAATGGATTGTTGTCCCATCCAGGGTGTAACCCCTCCCAGACTTAGCCTTGCACCCAGTGCATTGCAACCCTATTCGGGATAAGCGCTTATTGAAATCGCTGACTTTTTCAACATACATTAAAATGATTTTTTACAGTAGGTTGAAGCACTGAAAGTAGTCATGTGAAGTAATTTTAGAATACTGGATGTCTAGAATTTTTCGCTTGCCCAGGTTGTCTACTCTGGGTCCCAACAGAAAAGAAATACAAAGACTTTCAACTGTACTGGTGCCTTTTTTTCTTTTTCCTTGCCAGTCATGTGTGACATAGACTGATGTCCTTCTCATCTTTTGTTTCGCAGAGCCTGGGATCTGCAGACCGGAAGGAGACCCAACAGAAGAAGTAAGTGGCATCTGTGTGACAACTGCACCTAAGAGTATGTGTGGGATGGTGAAACTGTGTATCATTGTATACGTTGTGTGCACGAGCAAATTGCATGTTGAAGATCAGCTCGACAAAGCGTAACGTGCCAGTTTTCATATCAGCATCCCTCCACCGGCATCGTGTGCCTTTTTTGCAGTGCATCTGTCATAAGAGCACAGAACGACCGAACTTCATCTGCCTGAACTAGCAGCTCTCGCCGAACAATATGTCATCATCAATTTCTCACATTAAAGACAACTCTATGAAAATTTGTGGTATAATTTCTGGAACACACCCTCTGCCATACTTACTGTATAAATAAATCTCTGGTCTCCACACATTTCCTTTCATAAATTCTCTGTGTTGATAAGTTTATGCTAGTCCATCAAGGAATGGAAAAAAAATTCCGTTAACAAACTTTCAGTCACAGTAAAAGATGTGTAAATATATGAATGGTTTAAAAATACAAACTACCCAAATACCCAAAATTTTGATCTGATCTGTGATGTTGCAGTTAAAATCTAACGCTATGTGTTTTTCCCTACGGGCATTTAGCTCGTTTTTCGATGTAGCGTAGTACTGAGCTTAATTTAAAAATACATTTATTTTTTATACAAGCATTTTAGAGAAAGGTAGCTAATTTATGCACAAACTTTCTATACAGTGTTCTTGTGTATTTTTAGTCTGTTGTCACTGTTGGCAGTCAGTGAGTTTTAATTGCTCCTGTAATAATTAGGCTGAAGATATGGAAGTAATTTCTGCCTATTGCCAATTAACTGCTGTTCTAAATCCACCTTATAATGTTATTATGGCCAGCGGAAGATATTACTTTTATTGAATTTGTGCAAGGCTCAGATCGTTTGTTTAATGAACCAAATCTGTTAATGATCAAAAGCTGCTAGTTCCTCTCTCCTATGGGGCAGTTGATTTCCTTTTTCTTCAACCATCACATTACATTTACAATTACATTTATTCATTTAGCAGACGCTTTTCTCCAAAGCGACGTACATCTCATAGAAAATCCAGTGTGTGCCTTACATTAATGTACATAATTACTTATATAATGTACATTACATTAGTAGGAAGAGAGACACAGTTGCAGACGTGTGATTCTTAAGTGCAGTTAGTTTGTTTCTTTCCACCATATGAACCAATGTTCGTCACACGAGTAGCTGCATAAAACTTTATCCAAATATCCAAAATTCCTGATCACCTTCGTAGAATTTTTTTTTCTTTTTTTTGAGATGCATATAAACATTTACGTTACATTACAGGAGGAGCCGTGTAAAGGTTTATCTGGGCATCATCTTAAAGTTATGGTGCATGAACATTTACACCTTATATGAGCTTAAGAGATCATGGGCATAGTGAGTCTGGAAGAGATCACCCAAACCTGAAACAACTCTGGACGATTGAATAGATGAGATTACACTCTAAGTTTCTCAGTGACTACATCAAACACACGCCAGGTTTCTCAGGGCTAAGGATTTTCTCAGCACATAATATGAGCCGTGATGCTGCTCTGCCGGCATTCCAGAGCTTTTCTGAGCTCACATCGTAGCCAACCTCTGTTTGCACTGCACTTCCAGCTGAGAGGGAACACCAACCGGCTTTATTTGGCTCCTATTTTGCAACCCGCCATAGTGTGTTTACCATGTGTTGTTGTCATTGAAACACTTTGGCCGTTTTTATTCCACGCTGAGCTAGAAAGACGATCATTAAAACAGCGTGTCTGAGATTCCTATTGGAAAAGACTTCTTGGACTGCCCCCATATGGCACAGCATTGTAAGCTTAGATTGCCATGGTTTCATAGCAACAAGCTCTCCCTTTCTTTTTTTATAGTAGAGGGGCCAATGTGATGACTTTCATAGCCATAAGATTGCCATCAAACCAAGCTTGACTTATTTAGTTAACCGAAGGCAAAATACACTCTTACCCTCACGAAAACGAATGCTCAAACACAAGCTGTACTTAGTATGTCTCCAGGTAGGTAAAATTCAAGGGGGGGATGGTGTGCTCTGCTGAGATTTTGCAGCCATTGATCCCCAGTGCACCTCGTTGGGGGTGTGTGATTCTGTCCAGTAAAGCTGCAGGTTTTAGATGTTGAAGGTGGGATGTGGACCGGTCCTGTTCAATATGGTTCCGTCTCCTGCATGTGTTCCTCTTGTCCTTTGTTCCCCAGGCTGACTCCTGGGGCCCCAAGGCCCGCAACGTCCCTTCCTGCCCTTAGAGAGATGAGAACGATCTGTATCTTGCATGCCTTACTTGAGTGAGTCACTTGGTTGACTCACGGCTTTCGTCGGTACATTGCCGTCTCTGCTGTATGGATCAGAACACCCCCGAGGCCCTCCTTGTCACTTAGTCGCACGGCCTCACCATTCTAAGAACCCTCCTGTGTGGACATACTGCCCATGATGTTGTGATTTTTTTACATCCCTCTCTTGTACCTTGGGACTCGACACGGATGCTAACGGTGTCTACTAATGATTGAACGATGGGCTTTGCAGATGCTATAATTAATGAAAGCCTCCTATTAATTAATTCACACTTTGATCGTACCGAATCATCATGCTGATGTTTTGTATTCACTCCTTTTTAAACAGGCATTACGAAGTATATCCGTGCAGATATCGATGTGTATGAAGGCCGTGTTGAAAACATGAAGCATGCAGCCCCTCCCGGTACATCTATATATGTCTATGTACAGGTGGTCCCCAACTTACGATGGGGTTACGTTCCAATAAACTCATCGTAAGTCGAAAATGCATTTAATACACCTAACCTACGGAACATCATCGCTTCCTATCCTGTAAGAAGGTCGAGATCGTTGATTGCAAAAGTCCAAGTTCACAGGCGATGGTCATTACGGGCTTATCGCCTTCATCAAAGTCAAAAGTGGTTTCATTGTCATTTGAACCATGTACAGCCGGTACAGTGCACAGTGAAACGAAGCAACGTTCCTCCAGGACCTTGGTGCTACATAAAACAACACAAAGCTACTCACACGGGACCACATAAAGTGTGTGTCTAATATACTGTACACTAAAAGGTAAACTGACAGTGAAAATACTAAATATGAATGATACATTCATCATAAAATTGTGCATTTATGTACTTTACGTTCTTTTGATGATAGGTGTGAGGAAATATAAGCAGTAATACAGTTTGCTGTTTCGAACATGTGAAATAGGAAAATATGCATAAATAATGAAAATGGACTCAGAACAACTCAGATGTGATTAAAGCTGTTTGGTGTGCAAAACAGCACAAGACAGTACACTAATTACTAAACAAACAATAAAGACAGTAAAAAACAGAAGATATTGCAATATCATAATAAATACTAGAGATAGAAACATACTAATTCGAGTTTCTCCTCAGGAGTATCTGCCTTCCTCTTCTTCTTCTTACCAGTAGTAGGAGAGACAGATGGGCGTTTCGTAGACATGATGGCTGCACGAAATACAACGTAGATACGGGGGGGTATCCAAAAAAACCCTGGCAACACAGAACACTGTAGAGCATCAGCTGTACACACTAGCGACCACGTGACACACTGCCCAACATCACGAGAGAGCATCGTACCGCATATTGCTTGCCCGGGAAAAAGTCAAAATTCAAAATTCGAAGTACAGTTTCTACCGAACTCCTATCGCCAGCTCACCATCGTAAAGTCGAAAAATTGTAAGTCGAACCGTCGTAAGTTGAGGAGTATCTGGACCGGCCCAGGAAGGTGGTGAAAGGTTGGGAGATCGTGTGCTTCAAGTGGTTCCTGCTCCTTGGTTCAAGGAAAAACTGGAAGTACCTCAACATGCACTGCCTAACTCCGGTCACGCGGCAGGGAGTTGGTCTAAGACAAAATAGAGGCGAACAGCGCGAGACACCGTGGAGCCTTCCATCCTGTTTTTTTTCCTTCCCCGTTATTAAACACAGTCCAAAGTGCAGGCATCTTCACAATGAGCAAAATGTAGCTGGTTGAGAAAGTCTTTGTCCCATGGGGTCAATAGGCTTGTAAGGCAGGACATAATGTTTTAAAGATGTACTGAATGCCAGTTTGTGAGTGTGAGAAGATGTAGTGCAACATCGCTGCATGGGGCCGTTGAGCAGTCTTTGCTACTGACCGCATGTACACATTATTCACTGAAACAAACAAACTCTGGAAACCGAGGTGGCTTTGTCAGCCCTTAAGAAATATATTGTGCCCAGGCGCTATGGTGGCGAGCCATTGTGAAATTTTTCCTTGTTGCTGAAACTAGCAACGAGTCTGCAGATTGACCCTTTCAGAGGCCCCATTCCTTTGGTTCCATCATAGGCGGTGCATGAAGGACAGGAGATGCCTTCGGTCTCTGACTATGAAGGATTACAGCACGGATGTCAGAAAAGGACCGTGATTGGACTAATTTATTCAAAGGCAAACGGAGAGTAATTGCTGTCAGATGAGGACTAACCTGTGCAATAGCAGAGGTTAAGGGATGGCTGAAATTGACGGCGGTTGTCGGTCTGTGTGTGTTAGCGGGAGGTGGAGTTGCCGCAGTGCAGTTCATATGGTAAAAAAAAAGAAAAAGTTGACGCTTTTGGATTCATGGTTCCATCTAGACGATTCGCAGCCCGTCGCTGACACGCGTCACTCTTTCCGCGATGTGAGAAAAAAAAAAACGTGAATCTGAGTCCGACTCATGGTTTTGCAGCCATTCGCTCAAGTTCGAGGACTTTTCCCCAATAATCATAGTTGCTGTTGCGACCGCAAAGCCACTGACCAAAGTGTGGCCTTAGTGATGGACCGGCCCCCTTTGCACCTATGTCCTCTTCTCCTTCGTCCCTGGTTCCTACTGTTTGCCTCGCTCCCTGATTTCATCTACGGATCTTCGCTCCCGCTCCAACTGCCGATCGACCGACTCTTCGCCCGTCCCCGACAGCGAGAACTCGCCCGATCCCTCGGTTCCAAATAAACGATCCTGCACTTGGGTCCGGCTTTCCTCACGTCCGCGTGACAGATATGGAGATCGAGAGTGACCCTCTGCTACCAGAGTCCTTGAGCTTCAGCAATACTCTACCAAGCCGAGATGATAGCAAGGCAGCGCCGGATTAACATTTACTGTAACAAAGGCCTCTGCCTCCTCCCCCGCCTGACAGCTGTATTAGTGTAAATCAGCATAGTTGTGGTTTTGAAGGCCTCCCAGTTTTGTCTTTTGGTGGTCTCTTGTTTCATTCCTTGATTCCCTCCATCATTTGTAATACAGTAAAGGTCTATTTTGGAAAAGGCGATAAACGGAATGCTGAACGTTATGGAGAAGACCGTTTATTTGCTGAAGGGGGTGGGACTGTGGCGAATGAAAGGCGCTGATCTAGAGATGATCCCCCCCCCCCCCCGATCAGTGAGAAGAGTACACAAACATAACTTCACGCATTTGCAGCAGCAGGAGAAGCAGCAAGGGCAGCCCCGGCAGACGGCGGGCTCCCTGGCTTTCTTCTGGAGCGTGGGGCGGCGTGTTTTAATGCAATGGCCGGCCAGGGCCCTTTGAAGTGGCTTGGCCGGGGTGCCGCTCTGATGGTTCAGAACTTCCCCAGCATAAGCGCGGATGCCAAACATTTCGGCGGCAGAAACTGAGATTGTTTTGGAAAGAGGAACGGGCCAGTTTTCTTTTTTTTTTTTTTTTTTTGTTTTTTTTTGTTTTTTTTTTTTTTAATTTAATTTTTCTGTGTCGTTCTTTTTTTTGCTTTTCTCAGGGGTTCTGTGAAGCGTGGCCTTTTCCGTTCTGTCAGTCCGTGAAACGAGGAAAGCGCTGCTGAACAAATAGACCGCCGTGAGGCTTAGTTAGTAACATGTTGGTTGGCAGCTGCTTCTGAGGCTCGGAGGTAATGAGCAAATTTGTTGGCTTCAATTTTAAAAATTAACAAAAGAGCATAGAGAGCTGAGGGAATAATGGGTATGTGGGCAGGTAGTTCCCATTAGGTCAGAGGGATCCTAAATAGCCCTAACGCTCCTTTGAACCCACTTTCTGTTTAGATAATGCTTCCTCGGCATCTGAGATCAAGGGCCAACCACCTCCGTTCGTCTCTTGCAGAATAGCCAGGGGTCCAAGCGCACCCAAACGGATAGGGGATGTCTCATACCCAAGGCTTGCGTTCTGCTTTGCACAACCCTGGATGTGATGTTTGCTTCGGAGCAGCAGGTAACATAGCGGTCAGGTCTCCTGCCCCTCAAATTCCGCCATTCCTGCTGCAATATCCCCGAGCACGGTACTTACCCTGAATTACTCCAGTAAGAGTTGCCCGGCTGTATAAATGGGCACTTAGTTGTAAGTTGCTTTGGAGAAAAGCCTTAGTGAACTCAGTGTAACGTTCAGAGGACACAACAGTGGTTTCCACGATGGCCGTGATGAGTAGCTCACGGGTGGCCCGTGGCAGACAGCCATGGTGTTCTTTCCCCGCCGCCAAGGAACCTGCCCCACCTTACTATGGCTGAGGGTCCAGCATATGGCCCTCAGGCTTCGCACACCCTGTTTCTCACACACCTAAAGGATTAGGTCACACACATGTGCGTAATGGGAGATTCTGAAAGTCACACCACACCGAATGCTTCAGCCCATCTGCTGGTCTTGCCCTCTTTTGCCACACTTCACATTTCCGCTGCTGCCTTTCGTCTGTCATCTTTTCATGATGTAATCCATAGATCCGCAGCATCACCACCAGCAAGGCAAAGTCAGATGGCGGAGGTGGAGTCCGCGTTGTGCGGCCTGACATCGGTTCCCCACGAGGGCGCCTGCTCGCGGCGCATTTCGTCATACCCAAACATCTATTAGCGCTGCGTCGCGGCCCATAATGTCTGCCGAGCCCCCGTCTCAGAAGTTCGGGGCCATCGGCCGCCTTCGAAACAGCCGTGTAACCGTGGCAGGGCTTCAAACCGCGAACTTCACTCGCAGCCGAGAGTCACGTTTTCACATCACATCAGACAAGAGGAGCTGGGAGAACATTTAGGCTTCAGGGCTTCGGCAGAGTTGTTTTTTTTTTTTTTTTCTTCTTTTTTTAATCTGTGAACAGATGATTCCATAGAAGGGTATGGGTTATGAAAAATTAAACTTCATAAGAAGGACTGTGCCACCGCTGCCAGAATTCTAGACGATGCCAAGAAAACCTCTTTAAGGCACATTGGGTTAAATAAATCATTGCGGTGTAATGTGCATCGGGCAGAGGGTTAAGAAAAATCACTTTATCTTTCCACGGTGCGTAGTTGCTTATTTGCAGTTATGGTGCGATTAAAAAGCGGGTAAACGATGATCTCCAGCGACGGCTTTTCTTATTATTCGACAGACTTACAGTCCTCCCATAGGGAGTGTTTACAGTGACCTTTTGATCGCAAATGAACCCTGTCAGTTTGTGACCATTAATATAATTAAACTGTTGCCATCAGATATGAGATATCCGTCCTGAAATGTCTTTTTTTTTTTTTTTTTCCGGGAGCTTTTCTCCAAATGAGCCTTCCTCCTCTAAACACTTGCTGTTATACAAAAAATAACAGAAAGGCCTTAAAGAGATTCAAAGCTTTATTTGTCGTCGTTTAATTCATCCGAAGCCTTCTGACTGTACAAAAAGGCACGCGAGGATATTTCAAAACGGACTTTGAAGTAAATAGCCAAAAAAGAAAAGTCATCAATAAAAAAAAAAAAAAAAAAGTATTTTTTTGCGCTTCGTTTTGCTTCTTTTTATCGCGTTAATATTTTCATGCGGCCGAACGGAGCATCGTTTTGTTTTAGTTGGCCCTTTTACTTCGAACTTTGATGTGTCTGCCTTGTTCTTCCCACATTCACCAACGTTATTATGGTGTATTAGTTACCAGTATTACTGCTACCGAGAAACACGAACTGTCTGTTGCAGGTTTTGTGGTAATGAATTTAGCTTTTAACGTGTGTGTGTGTGTGTGTGTGTGTGTGTGTGTGTGTGTGTGTGTGTGTCTTTTGGGCATGTGCATCCATCCTGGGATCCCCTTCCCCACCCAATCCCAGTCAACCCCCCATCCCTGGTTCTCCTCCAGCATCCCTCCAAGGTTGCCTTCCAGCACAAATAATCCCAGCGTCTGCAGACTCGGCCCTGATTGGAATCTTGACGCCGCTCTCAATTGTGGGCTTGGGAAAGCAGGGTGTCCCGTCTGCTGCTGTAACGGAGGCACGCACCGCCTGTAAACAACATACCAGAGGTCTCTGGTCGGCCCCGCATCTCCCCTTGCTTTCCCCCCGCTGGCAGATGCCGCTGTTCTATTAGCATCGTTCAGATTTATAATGTGTTGATTGTTTTGTTTTTGAAACATTTCTGTTCGTGTTTTTTTAACATCTGGCTGCCTTTCTGGAGCTCGGATTCTAGAAATGCTTTTTTGTTTTTCTGTCTCAAGCTTCCCTGGGTATCAGCAAAGCAGAGACCCTTAAAATCCTTGCGGTTTTGGAGGGAAAAAACACAGGAGGATTGCTAGCCGGTCTGGGTTGGCGGAAGACCCTTACGGCCGTTGAGTCCGAGCGAATCGATATAAACGGCGTGGGCCAGCTTGTCTCGCTCTGAAAGTTTTGCTCGAGTTTCGCTTTGTATGTTGCGAGCGCCCACGAGCGCTGCAGACGGACGAGAAACCGCGGGAAAAGCGCGGAGATTCGGCACGTCCTTTCCAAGGGCGTAGCAGACGTGCCTTCTCGGTACCTGCCCCAGATGGAAGCGATTAGCCCCCAAGCGCTCTTTAATCTCTGATAAATCATGACGGAGAAAACTGCTGTCAGAGGTAATTGTGGAACAGGAAACGTGTTCGTTTAGATACATCTCCCGTGTTTTGCTGCTCGGGCGGAGTCGTGGTGGAGCCCCGCGCTGTACCCTTCCTGTATGTTCTTGTTCCTCGGGTGAATTTCTCGTGCTCACGCTGATGTGCCCAAAGGACTGTTTACATTTACATTTATTTATTTAGCAGACTTCCAATGAACTCTATGTAGTGTTATCAGCCCACACATCTTATTCACAAAGGTGACTTACACTGCTAGATACACTACTTACAATGGGTCACTCATCCATACATCAGTGGAACACACACACTCTCTCTCTTTCTCACTCACACACTATGGGTGAACCTGAAGAGCATGTCTCTTTGGAGTGTGGGAGGAAACCAGAGCACCCAGAGGAAACCCACACAGACATGGGGAGAACATGCAAGCTCCACACAGATTGAGTGGGGATCAAACCTACATCCTCTCGTACCACCCAGGCGCTGTGAGACAGCAGCAGCACTACTCCCTGTGCCACCCTGTTTACCGTTTGTTCTCTTTTAATTTACATTACATACACACACACACACACACACAGTTTGAACCCACTTGTCCCAAGCAGGGTCGCGGTGAACAGGAGCCTAACCCAGCAACACGGGGTACAAGGCTGGAGGGGGAGGGGACACACCCAGGATGGAACGCCAGTCCATCACAAGGCACCCCAAGCGGGACTCGAACCCCAGACCCGCCAGAGAGCAGGACCCAGCCAAACCGCTGCACCACTGTGCCCCCTATTTACATTACAGTTTACCTTTATTTATCTGACACTTTTCTCCAAAGTGACTTACAATGTTAAGCTACTTCCCCCAATTTACACATTTATACAGTACAGGTAATTTTACTGGATCAATTTTGAGTAAGTACCTTGCTCAATGGTATGACAGCCAAAGATGGGATCTGAACCTGCGAACATTGCTTCCAAAGGCGGTAGCTCTAAACACTACGCTTTCCTAAAAATTGTTCATTAGAAGCCTCATAACTGAGAAATCCTGAATAACAGCAGTTTTCTTTTTCCCCACTAGTGACAGGATGCGATACTTTATTTCCGTGTTATGTTGCTCCCAGTTTAGTGAGCAAACGCAGCCCTCAGTCAGGATGGGACATAACACTGTGATGTCTTTTACTGTGTAATGTGATCACTATTAAATGGCTCTGTTGCAATTTCTGAAAATCACAATCACATTATTATCTCATTCTCACTACGTACTGGGAGAATTAAAAAAAAAATAAAGAAAAATTGCCGTTCTCTTTAATACAATATTCAAGTTATGATTATAATGGCTCTCATACAGAGAGGTTTTTACCGTGCTGCCAGAGCGTTTTGTCTCAAACTTGAATCCAGATCGATCTTTTTTCCACAAGAGATGAATCAGAGCTTCTGACTCGGAATTGAAAAAACTTTTTTCAATTCCGAGTCAGAAGCTCTGATTCATCTCTTGTGGAAAAGTGCCTAAAGAATAATATTAAGGAGAAAATCATGGTAGCTGGAATGCGATGCCTTCTTCCGTTAAAGGGGGTTCTGTTGGCTCCTCAAAAAGAGACTCAGTTTAATTTCATTGTTGCTTGCGTGGTGAACTCGGGGTGACTCAAAGGTGTACGTCGAAATCATCATGACAGCATGGAGGCCTTAAAATAGGCTGCTAAGTCACGCTGCACAATTTTACATCTCATCCGAGATGATTTATGTTAAAAATAACTCCGCTCAACACTTAAAAGGATAAGATTTCACTTGGGTCTCTCGCTTTGTGTTTTAATCATCACCACATGTGTTTCTGTTTTTTATTTTTGTTCATCCCTCAGTCTGATAACATTATTAATACATCGAAGTGGGGATCTGATTATAATGTAATTCTTTCATCAAAGAATAATTTTCGTAGGTCTGATTACCTGGGAGGAGCAGTTTTTTTAAAAAAAAATTAATGCATATAGTCGAGAGAGACTATATACGGCATGTTTGATCAAATGCATAAAAAGTTTTTGCAAGCATATTTGAACCAGTTTATGTGATTTTTAATGAGATTTTTTTATCTGCAATTCCAGATGGTACATATAGCCATGTGTTTAAAATGAAATATAGATTGGGGGATGTTGGGCAAAACAACTTTTTCAAGAACATTTAATTATGAGTATTCATAGTTTAGGCCCAGCAGTCACGGCATGAAAAGTCTTTTTTTATTTTACAAGCTGAATATTTTTGGATTAATTTCTGTTTGGTGTTTTTCTTCTTTATTTGGACTCATTTGGTGTGGATGAGAAATAAAGTTAAGAGCAAAGAAGGGACACTGGGCTTCGTTTTGTACCCCAGTAGTTTGAGGGCAGTTCATCCAGCCCCAGTGCATTCTGGGAAATCTGGCTTCCTATTGCTCCAGTGCACCTGATTGCTCCATGTCTTTGTGTAAGTACATCGCAGCTCTATCATCCAGGAAAGAAACAGAAGTGGGCATGAAAGATAAAGACTGCTTGCTTTCCTAGTAAAGACCCTTGTAGCCATCCATCCATCCATCCATCCATCCATCCATCCAACCATCATCAGTAACTGCTTTTCCAGTAGAGTAGTGGTGGTCAAGACCATTCCTATTCCATAAGCTGGGGTACACCTTGGATGGAATGCTATTCTATCACAGAGCAATTACACACACACACACACACACACACACACACACACTGAGTGTTTTAAAGACAAACTTTGTCTTCGACAATGAAAATTAAGTGGTTTGTGAACTGGAGGTCCCTTCCCTTCTTAAAGAAACTTATTCTTTCAGCTCCAACCAAAATCAAAGCAACTCATCAACTGCATATTGTCCAGAACTAAGTAAACTGATGGACGATGCCACAAATAACATCAAAAAGAAGAAAAACAAAAATGAAGACATGCAAAGACCCAACATACCAGAACAGAAAATGACAAGGATGTTAGGCACTTGCTTATGAATTGGTTGTTCTTATCGAAGAACCCATGCTGCAGTGTTTCATTTGCCGTGTCTGAACCAGAGACACTGTTCTTAAATTAATACAAAGACCCTGTTGTTCTCATGGAGAGTCCCAAATGTGCAAGAATTCGACTTGCGACTGGAGAATCAGTAATCTGAGTCATGTTGGGAATCTGTGTTTGTGTATTTGCGAGTACATCTTTCTCTATATAAGATTGATAACGACAGTGAAATAAAACACGTGTCTTACCTCAGATCACTGTCCACGTATGATCTGCCTATAAGAAAAAACATCACAACTTTCGGTTTGCCGCAGTTATGCATGTATGGCAGTTGGCCTTATTGTACTGTCCAGGGTTTTAACTGGCAGAGCATCGGCCGTCACACCAGGAGGAAAACTCCATGGCAGAGCCATCCCTTCTACGTTCCCAGGCAGCAACAACAAAGAAAAAACCTGTTGGCTAAGCCTGGAAATGGGCTAACAAACGGGCTTACATCATGCATCTCCCGTCATGTCTGATGTCATCTGGAACAGCTGCAGAGGAGAACTGGCCTGAGGAGGGAGCCCAGTAACCAGATAGTTTCCCTGGCATGCTGCCCACCTTACCAAACCCCAGGTGGTCGGTGGGTGCTATCTTGCCGCCCGCCCACTTACCCACCACCTTGCTTCATCCCATGTTACATTCCCAGTTGTTATCTTGACCTTACTCGACCATACTCCATTACTCTGGTCAACTCATTTTTAAGACGTGTTGACTCTTTTGGAGCGCTCTCAATTCTGAAGCTTGGTGACATTGCTATGTTAATGCTGGAAAGCTCTTGGCTCTTGCAAGAACCATTATCAGACAACTGGAGACGGGACCTCGATGGACGTACACGGATGCATCTTCTACTTCCAGCTTGACTACGATCACGCTTTCGAGTCAGTGACACCAGATTCTTTTTTTGACAGCTATCTTCCAGTTCAGTGAAGAAGTAACTTTGGTTACCTGTCCCACTCTATCTGTCCATAAAGTGATCCTCAAGTGTGTTTTTATCGGTGAAGTTGGAAGCGGGGGAGCTGGCAAGCCTGCACAGTGGCACTAATCAGATTTTAACACTTTACAAGAGAACCTCTGCCAGACTTAATCTCCCATCAATTAGACTGCCATCTGAGGTTCATCTGACACTTCTGCAGATGATTCATGTTGGAAAATATGCTTTTTGTTGCTGAAATGAAACAGCTAAGTGGGTTACGCAGGGTGTTATTAGGAAACTGGCAGGAAGGAGAAAAAAAAGGCCCTCTCCTCAGATAAGCCAAGCATAGTAGGAACAGCGTTATTCAATGTGGCAATGGGGTCGGCCCTAGGAGCTCAGCTTTGTAGGGAATCGATGGCTGACGAGAGCCTGAGAGAGGAGGTCAAAACACTTTGGCAGCTTAATTAATGGAGCCCACCTATGCCTTTAGCTCTTTAGAAAGTTGTCACCAGCGTGGTCCCACACCCACCCTCGAGGAGGGCGTTGGAAAGCACCTTTCGAACGGTTGGGTGGCTTATCCATCAAGCCCCCGGAGGATCTGGTGTCCTGGGCCGAATCCCGGACCACCCGTGTCACTATGGCCTGGGCTTCGGCCAAGCCCAGCTGCCAGGCACTGTGGTGGGGCAGTAATGTGGTGTGCTGCCCGCCAGGGGTTAAGCCTTCTTAATCCCAATTTCACCTCAGTTCGGCTGAGCCAGTGCTCTCTGGATCAACCTCCGGAGAAATGGTGGTCAACCCTTTCACCACAAGAGTCGGGCTGGGGTTTTTCTATTTACTTTTATTTAATAATTTTATTTTTTTCTGGAGTATGCTGTCGCTAAATACCTTTGAAACAACCGACGTTTTCCCAAAAGTTAGACCCACAGTGTGTGAAAGAAACCGTTAGGAGTTATTTCACGTAGCAGGATTTGCCTTAGCTCTAGACCGTGGAAAGGAAACGGTCACTGAAGTGTCCAAGATTTTGGCCTTCTGTAGACTCTGTTTGAACTGAATCTACTGCTGGGCATAAATGAGGTGATGGAGAGTTTCTGCGGTCACACTCGTCCTGTTTTTGGTGCCAACGCACGGTATGGCTCGTTCTGCGACGTGTGAGATGCCGTTCTCTGCGGTAGGTGATGTGGTCCCTTGTGGAATGAGCTAAGTGGTATACCAACTCGTAGCCTTTATCTCCAGGTGTGGTCCTTCCTTCTTCCTCTCAGTACTGGCTATTCATCCAAGTAAAGCTCATGTTCTTCTGACACTCTGATATCAGTACGGAGGATCATATCTAGACGCACCTGTCTACTCGAAAACGAGGAGAAGGCCGTGGATTTTCAAGAGGCTGCTGAGGTGGGAAAAGAAATTCGCAAGGCAGTCACATTTTTGTGTGTGGTTTTGGCCATCGCATTGAACTAATATTATCACTGCATTTGTGCTCTTGCCAAGACAAACAAAACCAGTATTTCCAGCTAATATTTATGACAATTTAGGCTCAATTAAATGGATTGCTTTGTAAGGCAACACGTCCTCCAAAATGTGGCTCATTTGCACTGTATTTTCCATTTCCACTGTGCAATCATTTTAGCTAAAGGAGCTATTTTAAAGCCTTGGCTAAAGGGATGCATGAGAGTAGATTGCCAAGCTGAGATGAATATAATCATTTAATAAGAGACGCAAAGACTGTACGGTACCTTGGAATGTGTATCTGAGCCCTACTATAGGACGGCGTGGCATCCAGCAACCCCTGTCACTGTCCGTCTGCCACTGCAGCCCAACCCAAACAAAACTCTCCATGGAGACTAAAACATTTTTTGGCTTGTGCTATGAAGAGGCCAGCGTGAGTCATCGCCAGTTCTTTTTGATTATTCTTTATTAAAATGGAAACAAACGCATTTGTTTAATTAGGTGTGAATAACATGGTACAATATGTTGGGAGCTTCCCTAAGAGAGCACGCAGGCAGGCGGATGACTTCACCGTCTGGTGGGCGGTGTTGCTGCTCGTAGCATTGCTGGTGGTGTCCATAGCGGTGGTGTTGCCCGTGGTGGCCAGGGTGAGAAAAATCGTTTCGTCCGTAGCCGCAAGAATGGAACGCGATTGCATTGTGATGAGTCAACAGCAGCTCAGTGGGTTTTAGCGGTTTCGGTTGTGCATGAGCAGAAAGATCATGAACCGAGTTAGGCGTGTCTGGCGTGGGAAATTAGAGGGCTGTTTCGTCTGCTGTTATTCACCATTCTTCTGTCCAGACAGCAACCGGCGTATTATATGGACAGTAACATTTTATACGGACACAACAAAAACACATACTATAACCCCTACAAAGCATTAAGTCTCATTGGTAGTGCATCCCCTCCATTGTCCGTCTTCTGCCTCCTCGGTCCCGGCAAACACGGTTTTGCAGAGCTTGGCGCCCACAGCCATTTTTACATACTTATCTCACGTTTTTATGGCTGCACCATATCCGAACAGACAATTATGTTCACAGTGTACTATCTGCAATAAACAAAACTTATTTGCATTCATGCATAATGGATCAGGCTTGTAATTGCTCCCAGAAGTCAGGTGCAGCGATATTAAAAAGCCGGATCTCATCAGCCGAGCCAATGGGATGAGATGGGAAATAGTAGCACACTGTTCTGTCTAGTCAGTAGTTTAGCAAGACAGCAGGAGACCCAAAAATTTTGTGACTGTAATGGGGTGATGCTTTACAAACTCTGTGTCTCCCGACTCAGTGTATTTCTTGCTTCTCCGTAGGACAGAGTCTGGAATCTCCAAGTTTACCCAGCGCCTCTCGCTGAAAGATCGACACTTGAAGCCCGAGAAGACAGCGGTGGACCGACCGTTCTCATACAGGAGACGTTCTCTTAGTCTTGACTGGTAAGATCCAGAAGCCATGCGTACTTCACTTGATGTAGAAGATAAAAATAATTCAGAAGAAAAGTAAAATAACCAATCCAAAAAAGTCCAGAATTGCCTTGGTGGAAGACAGTTGACTAAAGCTCCTGAATCTAGAAATAAAAATAATTCCTACCAATTAAAACCAATAGTAAGGAATTGATTTAAAATTGATTTTAAAAGACAGAAAAATCTGAATATGTTGTTGATGGACAAAATATGAGTTATCTCCTATGTGCTATTTATGATAGCTATGCTTTTCCCGTTGGGCCGTAGGGTGGTCCTTGACTTCCAGTCAGCTCAGCACCCTCTGGTAGGTCTCCGTTCAGTAACCCTGTCTTCAGCTTGGGGTCAAGTCAACTAAGAGGGTTGACTGAAAAATGTTGAGACTCTACCTGTCATCCCGCATCTGAAGATTCCTCGGGGTCGGGGTCCTTTTCCTTCCTTAACACCGTGTAGACTTCCAGCAGCACTCCAAAAAACTTCTCAAAGACATGCAGCAGTGAATTTTTTGACATCACCTTCAAGTTGACGGCGCATGATTCCATCTCCGAAGAGCTTTGACCGTCTGAACTCCACTGCTTTATTCATCCGATCTCTCCATGTGCCTGATTCAACATTTCTAAAATGTCTTGACCGTTTTTCCCAATCTGTACACAAAATTCAATCGCACGTCTTTGTGACACAGCTGAAGAAACATCTCTTGCAGCTGCCATCGCAAAATCAGGTTAAACTATTGGGAGTGACAACTGAACGACTACTATTGATAGTACAGACTCGAGACCTTGACCTACAGGGGACACATGCAGTACAGCCAGTGTAAAATCCTGGCATTTAGGATCTCCATCTTCATGGTTTAGGTATGACGTTTCTGTCATTATTACAGCCATCGGGACACAAAACTTACATTATTATGATTGTACTATGATGGCAGTACCCCGCAATAACGTCAATCCTAACGTTTAGTCGTTCCGCAACCGGTTTCTATCAGAATAGGAATGGATCATAAAATCCCTTCCAAAGATAGTTTTTCATGAGCAGCTTTATGAATAAAAATCATTCTTTCGTGAAAATTAGTCAGTTGTTTCAATGCTTAAGGACTATTTTCATGTTTTGGCATGAGAAAGCTCCTGCTGCTCCAGTCCCAGTATCACTGAAATGTTTTTGGATGCTTCACTGTGCGTCATATTGCCATGTGAGATGAATAATGTCTGGAAAACAAGGCTCGCCCAGGCTTCTCTGGCCTTACATTGCATTTTACATGGTTTCCTTTGAAATTATTCGCTGTCTTGTGTGGGGGCACAACAGCAGCCTCCCACATAACATATTGAAGTACTGGAAACTTTGATAATCAGAAGTCTCGTTCCGCAAAGGTGACTCCGCACCCGCGGGTATCTACGGGAACTCTTGTACGCGTTCCTCCGTGCGTTACGGTTTGCCGGGTCTCGTTTTCTGCCCCCCTCCCTCACGCACCTTTATTCAGGGAATTGAAATAAAATGTGAACATGCTGGCAGCAGTCATATAATAATGCGGGAAATGTTTAAGCTTCTCTCGAACCCAGGACTCGCGGGACGTCTTTTTGTGCTGTTCAATCGCAACGTTTTACATTCTTTCATTTACTGGCCGGTTTATAAGTCGAGATAGCCTTTAAACAAGAGCCTCATTAAGGCCCATCATTATCAGGACTCTGAAGGGTGGGAGGTGGAGGGGAGCTGAGGGGAGGGGAGGGGAGGGGACGGGAGGGGAGGGATGCAGCCCACTCTCTGTCGGCGCTCCGCGAACAGCGCCAGCATACTTCAGTGGCGCCGGCTCATCTTGCACTTGTAAACCTACGGTTTTCAGGCAGCCGATGAAAGGCGCTTGAAACCTTTCCACGGCGAGTCTGCTTTCCTGCCCCGCCTACGGTAATCATTGCCACCGCCGAGCCTGCCGCCTGGGCCTCCCTCTGGCTCTCCCCACGCGCGCCCCTGGCTCTCGCCGCTCTGCTCTCCTGGCCGCAGCACAGCCGCAAGGGATGATGGAGTGTTGCTGTGATAATGACACAGCGCGGCTCCAGAAAACCAGCCTCCCGAGCGCAGGGGCGAAAACGTTCCGCTCGGCGAGGATGACGGCGGCCGGAGCGCGGCCCTTCTGAGAACTCTTGTTCGCCGAGCGCAAAGGGATCGTTCTTCGTCGGCAGGCCGGCAGGTAGCCACGTGGGTCCCCGTACCCAGAATTCCGCTGTCGGCGCCCCCCGTCCCGGCAATGCCGTGTCGCGGCGATGCTTTTTTCGAGGACGCCTCGTGGCGGCTCGACACAGTACTCCCCGTCAGCTGCCTCGCCCTGGAACATTACGAGGGGGGCTGCGGAGCGAGACCGGTGCCGATCACCTTACTTCGGTTTCCCTTGTTCTCCGGTGCCCCGTGAGGTTGTAGAAACAAGGCCATGTTTGCAGCTTAGTGGAGCGCGTGTGCGTGTGTGTGTGTGTGTGTGTGTGTGTGTGTGCTAATGAGTGCACTGTCCTGCCTTTTTTGTTTCCCCTCCCACTGATGTGGTCTGTTTTTAATGAAACACTCCGCACGGTTTTGACACCGACTTTATGGGTGTTCTGCCGCGGTTCGACTGCAGCTCGTCCGAAAACGGTTGATGATGTCACGGCTTCGCGGACAATAAAACTTACGCTAAACGGCATCCCGGTCGCATCTGACCGAGTCGACTAAAATGCCGAATAGACTTTTGCCCGGTGGATCTGAGAGCCGGGAGTCGTAGCTCAGACGGGCACGCCGGGCTGTTTCTGAGCCGCGCTGCGGGATCCGGCTTCCAGCTGTGCCAGTTGTGCCCGGCGGCTTCTCTGCAGCTACTGATGTGGGAACCGGGAGAGTCTCTGGTTCGCGTGTGTGACGACATTCTCGCCCCCCTGCCGGAGTGTCTGTCTCATTTAACGCTACATATCCCCCCTTATTACCGTGCCGCCTGTCTCAGCGTGCGAGGCCGTGCCGTCGTTTGTGTTGCAGCTCCAGCCCGCTGCACGGATTCGGTCATTAGTAACCTTAGACGCAGTTATGTTAAACTGCACGCTGGATTCCGTAAGCAGTCTGTCAGCTTCAATTCCTGTCATTTCGCTTAAACACTCCTCTCATCCACCTGGAGCATGACTGGGCGGTATGGGTTATGAATAATAATTCGTGGGAAAAAGTTCATCCCGAAAGTTGCCGCTCTCTGGAAATTGAAAAGAAAAGAAAAAAATGGAAAAAGCAAGTGAAAATCTTGGAAATCGTTTGCTTTTTCATCAGCGCCTCAATCTGTCTGCCCTCTGTCTGCAGGCCCCCCGGGGAACTCATTTTCCAGTGCAGCGATAATAAAAAAATAATTCTTATTATTGTTAATGTTATTGGTAATCAAAATAAATCTTGGGGGTGGGGCGCTCGACAAAGGCCGAGCGGTCGAGCGAGTGGCACTTGAAATGTTTTTCGTCGGGAAACAAGCGCGGTTCTTGTTTTTGAAGGAAGTCCAGGGGACTGTGTGCAATTCAGAACATGGACCATGTACTACATGGGCTGGTGGTGAAGATGCTGGTGATGCTCCAGGGGTTTCATAGGTCGCTTCTTTTATCATGGCACAGCTTAGTAGACGGAGCCGTGGTGTTCGGACCTCACGGTTCTAAGTCCTGTCTGCTGCTCTAGTACCTTTGAGCAAGGTACTTACCCTAAATTGCTCCAGTAAGAGATACCCAGCTGTATAAATGGGCAAATACGGGCGGTCCCCGACTTACGGTGGGGTTACGTTCCGCAAAACCCGTTGTAAGTCCAAAGCATCGTGAGTCGAAACTGCATTTAATACGCGTAACCTACCGAACATCATAGCCTAGTATACGTGCGATGGCCATTACTGGCTTTCCGCCTTCATGCTGGGCGGTTATCTTGAGTTTCTCCTTAACAGTAATAGTCCTCTTTTTCTTCTTCTTCCCGTCAGTAGCAGGAGACACAGATGGGCGTTTCTGTGACATTACGGATGCAGAAAACACAACCGCGTGGCAGACTGGGAGATGTGGATCGCTTCAATTCAAAATTCGAAATACGGTTTCTGTTGAACGTCTGTCGCCAGCTCGTCATCGTAAAGTCGAAAAACTGTACGTCGAACCATTGTAAGTCGAGGAGCATCTGTAATTGTGAGCAGCTCAACACTGTAGGGATCAGCTGAAGGTTGGATCTTTCTGACCTCGAACTTTGTCCCACTGTCCTCTTTGCCCTCCTAGGTGTGTTCTAACCAAAAGAGCATTTCACTAACAGAGAGATACAGACACAGACACGCAATTCTCCAAGTACAGCTGTTTAGTCGATTAGTCCAATACCACCTTTTACCAAAAACCAGTAACTGCTTATAGGATAGAGAGGAGATTTTTTTTTTTATAATACTAATGATAATACAGTGCATGTTTATGGAGCAAATCAGTATAGAAGTGAGTTCAAAAGAGGTGTGTTTTGAGGCCCTTCCTGAATGTTGAGAAGGATTCAGCAGTTCCGAGTGAGAGAGGGAACTCTTTCCATGGGCACCGGAGCCCAGAACCGAGAACCTTCTTGAAACGGTGCATTTTTCACATTGCTGAAAGGAAAAGACATTCCTATTAACTAACTGGATGTTAATTTAGTCCACATTGCGTATCGCTTACTCTTACACTGGGGGCTGTCCTGTAACACTCGGCCGCGCCGTTTTAAACAGAATCAGCCAAGACGCCAGGCACTCGGAAACGGCAACCACCAAACCCCAGGGACGCCGACCCAAACAATGCAGTCTTTCCATCTTAATCCACACTTCCTTCTAAAATGCTTAGAGCTGGAATCTCCACGTCTGGAATGAGAACATATAAAATATGACATATCAATTCTGACATGCGTTTAGATTGTTAGGTGGTGGTCTGGGGCGAAGTCTGTGCACTTCTCCCCGTTAGGGGGGGGGGTGCTGTTTGAGAACCCCCCACTAATTTAGCTGAAAATGCCCCTCTGTTTAGTCATGCATCTATTGCGGCTTTGTGTTCCGTAATGTCAACACAAGCAGATGACATCTCGCTGGGGGTGATTTGTGTCTTTTACCCCCACCCCCCCGCCGCAAACACACCTCCCATGTTGCTTCTTTCACGCACATCCTGTACACGCAAAGCCACACGCGTGGTCACTGGATCACTCGGGCGCAGCGGGCGCCAGACGCTAATTCCTGCTGGCAAAAGTGTTGAAATCAAATAAAAATGCGCTTGAATCGTAACCTCCCTGGAGCGGCGACAGCACAATGCTCCGGGGACTCGAGTGCAAACTAACTTTGCACAGCCCTTCTTACAGATCCATTTGGTTCTGGTTTAGTTTGGTTTTTTATTTATTTGTTTTCCATTAAGAGTTGTCGGCTCAGACGAGAGAAACGGATAGTAGGCAGAAGTAAAAACAAAGCCCGATTTTGTGAAGCCGAAGATGCCTTTACAAAGTCGATCGGCTGCTCATCGACGTAATTGTAATTTAAGGGCATTTAAAAACAGAGGCCCTCTGCGCTGCCAAACCGCTGCAGATGTCTTCAGTCTTCCCCGAGATGCTTTTTTCAGGTGGTTAAAGAAGGACATCTGCAGCACGGCAGTCATGGCTCAGTAGGTTGGGAGCGCGTGCTGATAAAACGTCTCATTCTCAAGCTGCGGCTTTTTCATGGTGAAATGAAGCCTCTCGTCATGCCCTGTTTCTGCCGTTTCATTGCACTGTAAACGGCTCTGATGAATTGGACCTGCTTTAATTCATTTATGGAGTGAAAATTTTCACATCGTTTTTTTCTTTTTCTCTACATCTGAAATGGCAATAAAATGAAATTGAAAGTCACAGCTGTAAAACTGCTTGTAAAGTGAACTCTTAATACAATATCCTTACTAGAAAGGCGCTGTTTTGCTTTTTTTTTTTAAATCTCTAAAAGTATACAAACTAAAGCGCAGATTGAATGTAGAGCTTCCAGTCCCTTAAATTTGGCTTTTGTTTTCCAGAGAAAAGTTATGACTGATAGATGTTATTATGTCACTGGCCAACTGTGTCCAGCTCTCTGCCTCTTGCTTCATGACCTTCTGACCTAATTCTGTGTCCAGCTGTGCCTCCCTTCTTATATTTACATGTATTTATTTTGCAGACACTTCTCTCCAGAGCAACTTCCAATGAACTCTACGTAGTGTTACCAGCCCACACACCTTATTCACCGTAGTGACTTACACTGCTAGATACACTACTTACAATGGGTCACTCATCCATACATCAGTGGAACACACTCTCACTGTGTCACTCACCCACTGTGGGGAACCTGACCAGCATGTCTTTGGAGTGTGGGAGGAAACCAGAGCACCTGGAGGAAACCCACGCAGACACGGGGAGAACATGCAAACTCCGCACAGGCTGAGTGGGGATCGAACCCATGCCCTCTTGCATCACCCAGGTGCCGTGAGACAGCAGTGCTACTTGCTGCGTCAATTAATTTTAGCGCTCGCTCACTTGCTCGCTCACTTTCGCTGACCGCTTCTCCTGGTCCGAGTCACGGTGGTCCAGAGCCTATCCTGTAATCCCTGGGCAAGAGAGAGGATATCCTATACAGGTTGCCAGTCCATCGCAGTTAACTTTCGCACCAGATCTCAAATATAGACCTGGTGGTTTAAACATCTGAAAGTATCTGAACATTTCGAAGATCAGTGTCTTATGTAGGATTGTTTCACTGTGTCTTACAGAGAATGAAGAGCTACTGTTTTTACAGTGAACATTTTCTAATGATTGCCTCCGTGTCCAAGACTCTGGCTAAGCTCTTTTTTGGTTTTTGTTTTCGGCATCAAAGAGATGCACAGTCAACGTGAATTTTCCTAGTAGGGCTGGATAACGGTGAGAACTTCCTGTTTGCACAGGAGCGCCTTAGTGTAACTACCAAGAGATTTGGCACATTTTATAATTCGGTTTGCGCCGACTGGCTGCTTGCTGTCAGAGCTGGTTTGAGCCGGGCGCACCTCAGCGTGGTTTATTTCGTTAGTAAGCTCTGAGACCAGGTGGTCGGCAGTTTTTTCCACTCTCAGTGGCTTTGCAGCTCTTGTTGTCATATTAAAATTGATATAATTTAGGGTATGATGGGTACGGTGCCGTCTAAATAGCTTTTCCGAGTCTTGGTCCTTTTAGAAGATAATTGCGAGTTAAATGCCAGGGCCCACATCTGACATTTACTCATGTTTTTCTCCAAAGCAACTGACAGTGTTAAGGTTATAGTTATTTACCCATTTATACAGCTGGGTGCCTTTTATTGGAGCAGTTTAGGGTAAGTAGCTTGCTCAAGGGTACTACAGCTGGAGGTGGGACTCAAACCTGCAACCTTTGGATTCAAAGGCAGTAGTGCTAACCCCTGCACTACCAACTATCTCTATCACTAGTTCTCTAACAGGCCAGGAATTCGCTCGTACTCTGCCTCTAAAGGAAAAAGAAAAATGGCATCATCTACCAAGGTGAAAGATTTCAGTACAGGTGGTCCCCGTTTTCTGATGGTTGTATTTTATCGACGGTAAGCTGGCGATAGACATTCAGTAGAAACCATACTTAGAATTTAGATTTTTTTCCCAGGCATGCAATAGGTGGAGCGATATTCTTTCACGATGCTGGGCAGTGGTAGCGATCCGCATCTCCCAGTCTGTCACGCAGAGGTGTGTATTAGGTGTATTAAATTCGTTTTCGACTTACGATATTTTCGACCCATGATGGGTTTCGTGGAACGTAACCCCATCGGAAATCGGGGACCACCTGTATATGCAGTATAAGCTTCGCACTGCAGACTATGCCGAACATATAGGACCACACTGCAGACTAGAAGCTGAATTTAAGTGTGTTTGAACCAAAGTGCACACTATGGAATGAAGTCTAACGCTGACTGCAGTCTACAAAATGAAAATGATTAGATCACAACTGTAGGCTGTGGACTAAACAGAAGTGCGAGATCCTGACAGCAGTGCATAAACTCCAATATTTGTGCTTTTTGCCAATTTTTACTCCTTCCTGCTTGTGGTGAATATACCACATTTACCATGTTGAAGAAATAGGTACAGTTAGTAATGCAAACAGTGCTCCCATTTAGTCAGATTTTCTGTTTATCGAATTTTTTGTGTGTAAATGTACTTGTCCCGCATTAGATTGACCAAAAGCCAAATTCATTTTAATTACTACAGACAGTGTTCAGTAATGAAGGCCATTACTGAATATTAATGACAATGTAGAGAACATTCCATGTATTTTATTATGTTGTTATACAGCTGTTATATAATGTCCTGGATTCAGAATAAAGCTTAGACTGAGGCTGAACTTCAGAACAGAGGCCACAGTTTGCCAGGGTAATAAGTTTTTATTTTTAAAGAATTTGACCACCCACCATGTCCAGAATCCACTGAAAAATGTTTAAAAAAGTCTTATAGTTTATACAAAGTTTTAGCCTCCTTAGCTTCGCTGCTGATTGTTAATATGGTTAATTCATTTTTTCTTATACGAAATGCAGTAATGCATGACTCACGGTGATCCTTCTTTCCAGTCTGTGCCACTTGTCGGTATTGTTTATATTGGGCTACGATCTAAGGGTAGAAGAGTTGTGTAGATTGGGCCGATGGGTAGAGTCACAGAGGGCAGACCTACATGCTCTTGGGCAGATTGGGCTACGACCCGAGAAGGCAGGGTGAAGGGCACCGGAATCCACACTTACTTGTCCTGTCAGTGATGGACGTGGACCGATGTCTTTCAGACTGCGGGGACCACGTCTGCAGACACTCTGGCTGAGGACGTGGGTCTTCTGAGTCTGGCTTCCCCCGTGCCTACTTGTGGGGCTCAGGTTTCTAAGGGAAACCTCGTCTCGGCAACGGAGGGACACAGAGCAGGAGAGAGAGTCGTGGTTTGAAAGCAGCAGCGCTCGCTCCGTCATGAAAAGGCAAAGAGTCCAACCGTTTGGTTGTTAGAACTGGATTAGCGTATACAAGTGGCATCTTTGTTTCACCGTGCTATTTTTTACGCATTTTTCTGTTCCTATGTTAATCTGTCTCTACAGATGAGGGGAAAATTAAACCCCTGTTAAACATCACTATTAATATTTTGTTCCTTTTCAAACCCCTTTATCCATAGTGACTTACACATTCATCCTTTTATAAAAATTGGTATTTTGTAACAGAGTTTAAGTTGGGCAGCCCAGTGGCACAGCGAATAGCGCTGCTGTCGCACTGTAAAAGAAAGTTTTTTCACATGCAAAACTGTTACCCTAAACAGGTCACCGTTTCATTATAACTGGCCTGTACCTGTGAATCATTAAATTAACTGATATTTTTTGCGTAAAAGCCCAACTGTTAGGGTCTTTAGTTAGCCTGGGAATCTGAAGGAAAGGTGTGAAAAATTGAGACCAAAAAGTATAGTAAACAAGAAGGAAAATTCATTCACTTTGAAGGCTCTGTCGAGATCAGTAGATGAGGGTGGAGTACAGGTGCCTCAATCCACCATGTTAAGAGCTTTACATAACACTGGCCTGTGGCCTGGGAGGCTGACACAAAAGAAACTATTACTCAAAAAGAATAATCTTAAAGCAAATTTGGGGGTTTCTAGAAAGCATAAGAGTGACTCAGCTGTGATGCAGGAAAAGGTATTATGATCAGAGGAAACAAAATAGAGCTTTTTAGCCAAAACTGGAAGCGTGGGTGGCGCAAACTTAACGCTACCCATGCTCCAAGAACCACCATCCCTACAGAGAAGTGTGGTGGTGGTGGTAGTATCATGCTGTGGGGATACTTTTTATGAGCAGGGCATCTTGCTAAAATGGAAGGATGACTGAAGCAAAATACTAGGAAATATTGTAATAAAACCTGCTTCTGTCTGTTAAAAATTGAAACTTGGGAGAAAGTTCAGTTTTCATCAGGACAATGATCCCAAGTACAAGGCCACAGCAATATGTGAAAAGCTCAAGAAGGAAAAGGTGAATGTCCTACGGGGGACCAGTCAAAGTCCTGACCTAGAGTAAATCTGCCAGTGGAATGGGTCAAAATCACTCCTGAACAAAGTGCAAAACTGGTATGTACTAACCCTGAGTTAAAGCTGTTATTGCAACAAAAGATGGCTCTGCCACATATGAATGTGTGGGAATGCAATGCTTGATTAAATATAATTTTTCATTTTTTTTCTCTTAAAATATAACATAAAAACAATTTCACCTTAATTAAAATTTACTTTCAGTGTTTCAAAATAAAATATTAAAGCAGAGGAAGTTTCAGAATACTGTTTCTGATTCAGCAAGATGACAGAACTGGTCAGGGTTTGGATACTTTTGTAAGGCACTGTATGTGATTGCCCCATGTGTTTTTGCTTCTTTGTGCACTGATGTTCCTTGTATGACAGCCTTGTGACAGTAGGTCAGTTGACAGCATTCACAAAACAACACTTCGTGGACAACCCCCAGTGACCCCTAACCCTAGGCTGCCCCCTCTCCCCTCAAGTGGAGCCAGGGGGGGTGCGCTGGCGGCAGGTCATCCACGCCAGCCTAGGCAGAGTGTCCCATCTCGCCTGGGAACGCTTTCCCAAAAGTGCGCTCCAGTCCTGCTCTGGTTACGTAATGGAATGCGGCCGCGGCCTGGCTGTCTGTGGCATCTGTAACCCAACTGGGAGAGCAGCACAGCGGAACATTCTAGATAAATAAACCCAGGGCCGCTTGGAGAAGTGCTCCGCTGCGGGCCGTTTATTAAGGGAAACAAAGCTATCAGCAGCACATAAATAAGGGAGTGGGGATCAGCCCCACAGGGTCGACTGTTTGCCTCCTCTGTGGCCTCCACCCTCTACCACCCCTCTGCAGGAGCTGCTGGTCCCCCTACACCTCCTATGTCACACCAACTCCCAACGAAGCTCCCTAAAGAAATCTTACCACAGTTCGCAGTCTCGCAACTTTTAACAAACCTACGACTTACACAGTGATATCAGTGCTCTTAGTGTCTGAAGTTGCAAAAAAATTTGATGCAAAGAAGGGCCAGAGGCCATATGGTTATTTAAACACGCAAATAAGTGAGGGGGACAGCCTCTTGGCTTGGGCCTGTGAGAGCGTCTGGCAACTGGCAGGTCCCGGAGTCAGCGGGGAGGTCATTCCGCAGCCGGAGCATATGGCGGACAGAGCGCCTCACCCCACCACGAGCTGATTTACCTCCAGCCTGTCAGAGGCTCCACGGCCCCTCGCTGGAGCCGTGCCGTCGGGGGGCATGAATAGCCCGGCGGCCTGGAGACTGGGTGTCACCAGGCCTGGCAGGCTCCATGTGCACAGCAACACGGCGGCCTCAGTATTAAACGCGTCGGGCTTCAGCGGGCTTAGAGGGAGAGCCACACACACACACACACACACACACACACACACACACACACACACACACACACACACAAAACGCCAAGCTCCCTCCGTCGCCCCGAGAGCATCCCCATGGCGACTGCTGTCTGCGCTCATCTAAACCAGAGAGATTTACCTACCCCCCCGCACTGCCCTCCCATCACTACAGCGAACAGGTGGCAGGCCTCCCTCTACCCAGCGCAACCAACGCAACCAATACGAAAGTTAAGATGTGCGGCGGGGCCGCGTACATATTTCACCGCACTCTCTCCCCGGCATAACGTCAGTCTAGATTCGCACACGGTGCTAAAAGGCAGCAGAGTTTAATAGGACAGACCTCTGGCTTAGTGACTGGTAATGTTATGGCTGCCCACGGGCTCCTCCTACTCCAACCGCGGGTTAAGGTTGCGCCTCTGTGGCAGACAGACGCGCACAACGAGATGCAGATGTCACGACTCCTCTGTAGTGGCCCGTGGGAATGCGCTGAATAACCTGCATATAATCCTCCAAATCTAGTGCTCGGCCGTACAGCCGGGAAACGCTCTCGCAGCTTCTAAGCGACGTCCCACAGAAGCCGCACGGCCTGGGCGCCCTTGGAGGAGTACTGTTACTAACGATATGTTAGCAGCATCTAACTTGAGGCTGGACCTACAGCTGTTGGCAAAGCCCGCATATTGAGCCCCCCTTAAGAATCTGTCAATTCCTCACCTTGTTTTAAGAAATTCCTGTACAGAAGGCAGCATTTGCCTTTTGTCTTGTCGGATGCAAAGTCCCTTTGTCATTCAGACCTTCGGAAAAGTCGTGAAGAACATTTGGACTTCGCGTCCAAGCAATTGCGAGGATATCCCAAGAGCGCGGGTCTCGGCCGTGCGCGTAGGATCGCTCCGCCCCGCGGAGAAACATTCGGCCGAGCTCTGACACGCCGCTACCTGCACATTATCCCTTTCTGTGGGCTTTGCACCTTGGCCGCCCCTGTTTTGTGGTCTGGACCGAGTCCACTGTGGCCACTGGGGCCGGGGACGGGGATGGGCCACCCTCCCCGGAACCTCGTTACGGAGAGTGAGGAGGGCTGGCTGGGCAGGGCGGGTTCGAGGCGCTGCCGCGCATCGAACTCGCCGTGCCCGCGGGAAGGAGCCGTATCTGACGGAACAGGGAGCTTTTATTTCGTTGCCGAAGGATCGGAATTCAGCGGAGGCGTCCGTTTCACGGAGAGCGTGCGGTATATTCGGTGGGATGTCACTATTTCCATCCGTGTTTACTTTTACCGGCTCCCCTTTAACCTCCGAAATCCTTGCTCTTCGGTGCATTCGTCAGTTTTTTTGTCCCCCTCGGCCCCTACCTTCTTTGAGTTCCTTGGGGACGGGCCGAGTGTACCCTGTGCCCTCTCCCGGGTGCCTGCCTGCTGGCGTGGCAAGGGCGAGCGTCGGTCTCGGTGATCCACGCCCCTGTGTGTTTGTGTGTGTTGTCAGGGTCTGCTGCGTTCCCATGCCAACCCCAGTGTGTCTGTGGCTCGGGGGTCATGGGGCTAACTTGGCTCTGAGTCGCTCATAAGCAGATAAGACCTGGGTCCGGGAAAGTATGTGGATCCTAGTAACGCTGCCCTCCCGCCCCTGCCCCCACATCCAGCAGGCCCGCCCCACAAGCCCTCACCCCCCCCCCCACCCCCTCATCCCAACCCCCTGTCCAGCCTGCTGCCTCCAGTCTGTCTGGTGCCAAGAATCAGATTTCAGAATTTACTTCTACAAGCCACATTTAGAGCTTGCAGTGCAGTCTACACCCCGGAGCCCCACTCTCCCCGTCTCCACCACCGCCACTCTGCCTCCCCTTCTCCCTCTGTCTTGACATCCTTTCCTGTAAATTTCAGCTGATCTTTATGTAAGGTGTATTTGTCTGCTGTCGGTGCATCGCTTCCCTCCGGCGGCCCACATGTAAACACGCACAGACCTTCCCCCGCTCTCCGTGTCCCCGTGTGAATGGATTCCAATGACTCTTCAGGCCCGCAGTGTGGCTCAGGGCCTGGCTTATGTTCCTGTACCGAGGCCACTGTCTGTGCCTGCCCCTCCCCTCAGACCCGGCAGACACCCTCACAGGTCTGCGACGCTGCCATCCACGTGGTTCCCATGTGCTTCTCCCGGTGCTTCAGTGCAACGGCAAAGCAGAGCAGTCAAGTCCTTTCCTCCACTGTTTTGAGATGCTGAATGGAAATCGGTCGGGGGGAGTTGATGGGGGGCATCCATTTCAATAAAGCGGGTTTCCCCTGAGCCCTCTTCTTCCCTCAGCCCCCCCCCCCCCCAGTCCCACCTCCAACAACAGCACTGCCACCTAAGATTTATGAAGGCTGCAGGCTTGTGGCGGCAGACTGGCCTGGTTTGGGGGGCCAAGCTGTCAGCAAGCGGCCGCCCCGCATTCGGGAGTAGGTTCACTTTTAGACTGAACTTACCGTGATCGAGAGAAGGAATGGGGTAAAGAATGGCACCAGCGATGACAGCTCCCTGGGACATGCATGCCGCGCACACTGGACATGCCGCCGCAAATGACGATGCGTAACAAAAGTTCATCCACTGTGCATCTGCTTTTTTTTTTTTCCCCCCACAAGGCCACGTTGTCTTGCGTCTGTGGACATTCCAGAAGCGCATTCCTCTGTGCCAGGAAGTGGTTCACGGTTCGGCCAAAACACTTCTGCTTTTTTAGCCGATACATTGATTTTTTTTTTTTTTTTATATTCTTTCTATTGAATTTTCTAGGAGGCACATATCCTGGGGTCATTGTATGTTTAATTCAAAGACTTCTATAAATGTGCAGTAAATTTTATTGAAAATTTCCCTGCAATGCACTGCATCCATGTCTGGGTTGTATGCTTCCGGAACAGGCTCTGGACCACTGCAATTCTACATCAGGAGAAGCAGTTGTCAATAGTGAATGAGGGATTGTCTTGGAAATGTACGTGGGCTAAGATCAGTTTTGAACCAGCAGCTTTCACAAACTGTCCACTCCCCATACAGAGGTAGCTTGCGGTTATTTAATAAGACTATGGGTGTAAGGGGTAGCAGTCAGCATGTTGCATGCTTGGGGTTGTCACCTGGAAATCACAGATGAGCTGGTTAGGACATTGACAAAACAGTACTTTCACAGTGTTGAACCTGTCCCTTTTCACTGTTGCCTTTACCAATCAGGATTTCGACCTTAACGCCACCTTAGACCCATCCAGTTGGAGAATGCAGTCAAGGATGTGATGCAGTAAAAAATTACACAAAGCAGCGCTATTGTCCAGAGACCCTTTTTTTGGTTTTTGGAAACCATGAAAGTCTCACATTTCATATAATTAAACCTGTACATGGAATCCAGCACACAATAAGCCTCACTTACAATTATTCATGAGTCAAATATCACGTCAGATGTGAAATCCAAATGATTAATATATCCTTCCTATAATTTATCAGTAAGCCCCCTGCATTCATCTTTGTATATGTCTTACCCCGCTACCTTCTGCCCTCTAGCCAGTTTCTCTCCTCCGGTTTGTATCTTCCTTTCTGTGTGTGCCCCTGACCCCTGCATTTAATATGGGGATTTTAAGATGATTCGGGCAGCTATCTGGGGATGGCATCTGTAATAAGGCCCTCCGGCACACTGTCGCAGGCCAGCTATGCAGCAAGCATTCATTTGTTATCTGACTGAACAAGGACTTGTAATTCCATTCGGCAGGTCCAACTTGGATACCAACACGGTTGGGGTGGGTGCTGCAGTTTTATTTTTGGGGGGGGGGGTGTACGCTGTACGCGATGCAAGAGACCATGTGGTGGAGTCCTGCTTGCTATTCGATGAGGATTGCAAGAATGAGAAGTTGGTCAGGGTTCCTGCCCGATAGCCCAAGGTTTTTGCGCATCGTGGCTTCCTAGCAGGACGACTTCCTGCTTATGCCACGTTGACCAGAAAGACTACTGACTTCAACTGGTACGTCCGACCACCTAGTCTCCTGTCCCAGCTCGCCCTCTAGGGCTCCTCTTTGTATCTCTGTGTTTGCGTCTTCCGTCATACCAACAAGATAGAGGCTTGCAGGATCCGCACCGCAAGAGCGCTGCTTGACCAGCCCAAGTCTGTCCTCGTTGATTGAGAAGGACTGTCTCTCGGGCGTATTTTGGAGACCTGGAAATACCCCTTTATGAGGAGGAAACCACACGCAACCACATGTTTATGTCACTGTTGCCGGGCCTTTTGGTGTCACAAATGGATTGTTTAGAGGAGCGCTCCGGCCGGCGCCGGCTCACGGAGCAATGGGCCTGCCGGTAGGCCCTTGTGAGCTTCTCGGCCCCGTGGAGCATGTGCGTTTGGAGACAGGTTTCGCTCGAATGTTATCAAAGGGTGATGGCCATTCCTGTGGCTGACAGAAAATGTCTGTTACATCTCACACATGCAACAATAAGCCAGCCGCATTCTTGGTGTCTTTGAAATTGATACGCGGCATTACAAATATATCTCTGTTTATCTTCCCCAGCCCATGGAAAAGTTGTTATTTTAAATACCTGTGGCGTTTATCTGTTTGGGGTCTGCTCCGGGAATAGGTTAGCTCAGGGAACATGGGGAAGTCTAAAATGAGACATCTATTATAAGAGCCGAAAGGAGTTTTTATACAAGGATATTTATACCAGGTGCTCTGTGAAAGGAGCTGATGCCGACTGATAACTTTGTCACGTATCCTCTCTACCGTGGCAAGATAACCTCTAAAATGCAGCCGCCGTCCCGAGGATCGATGCGGAATTCCCGTGTGCGTTCGTGCGTGCCGCCCGCTCGCCACATCTTCCCCGTCCCTCTTCGGGTCATGTCGCTCCCAGTCCAGCTCTGTTTTCCATCCCTTTTTTCCTTTCATTCTTGTCTGTAGGAGTGCATTTTTGCATCGTCTGGACTTGAGTTGCCAGTCACCCTCTTGGCCTTTCACACTCGACGGCCTCGCGCCGCCGCCGGGTCCTCTTCTCCGAGCGCCATGCCACCCACGGCTCTGGTCCGGACCGGGGCTCTCCCGTCTGGAGCCTGGCGAGTTGTCTGCAGTCTTCCCACTCCTCCGTTCCCACTTCTCCAAAAAAAACGAGCCAGTGTTAACCGATGACTGGCCTCCTGTTGCCTCGTGCACACACCTCTCCCTCATGGCCTCGGACCGGCCCAATTTCCAACCCCAAAAGACCAAACAGTGGCTTGTTGGGTTAAGACACTAAGCTGTCAGAGATTCCTGCTTCTCTTTTTTCCTTTTTTTTCTTGGGTGTCTGGAGCTTGCTGTCAGTTTTCCTCTTTGGTGTAAGTGTTCAGCACTGGCATCGGCAGCAGTGATGTGTGGGATGGCAAGATGCTTGAGGTTTCGCCTTTCCGGCGTCCGTCGGGGTCCACACAAAACCTCAATAACAAAGATAGATACAGCAGCGGCTGCTAGGCTAACAAACAGCCCCATTGCTCGTTCTCTCCGTTGGGTTTCATCGCAGAGAGGAGATCTGCTTTGGAGGTGCTGGGGAGGAGATTTCCGACGAAACTGAAAAGGGGGAATTTGCTAAATAAATAAACAAATGAGAATTTTCCTGTTGACGGAGAGGGGGTAGGGCCGAGGGGTAGGCTGGAATTCCGGATGGGGCTTGGTGGGATCAGCAGCATTAGATGTCACTGTCACTCGCCATCGTGCTGACATTTACATCAGCAGCTCTGCGGGTGTGTGTGGGCACAATGCAGACTTTCCAGCCACAAGAGCTATCAACATTGTTCCAGTTGCGGAGCCGGTGAGATTGTTGGAATGCCTGAGATGCCAAGATAGGAGCAGCCGCCATAGTCTGCAGGCTGTCGCGGAGCTTTAACCGCAGCGTCTCAGCAGGAGGACCACCCTGATGGTTGACCACTTCAGGGAAGACACCAGACCAATAAAACAACAAAGTCGATGACAGCGGCCCAGATTCCATCAGTCGAAAGACAAGGTTAATTGGCCAATTTCCCCAACGTCACATGTCAGGTGAGATGGTTCATTAGATAATGATCCGCGTACAACCAATTAGAGTTACGGGTTCGCCGAACGCGGTATGTCCCACGCTTCCGGGTGACCGCGGCCCGTGTTGCGACACCTGTTGTCAGTTATAACCTGTAACAGAGGAAAGAATTCTCTTTTGCAGCACCTCTGTAGGACGTTTCAGGAATCTACTTGGATGAAAATGATGAGAAAGCGCTCCCATCCCATTCACCCCATTTGAGATCTTGCCTTCGTGAACCCAACTAGTCTTGCTGAGCAGCTAAGAGAGGCGAGGGAAGCTCAGTGTTCTGTGCGAAAACAAGTTTGGTTCGCGTCTGCTGTAATGTTTATGTATCAGCCGTGCTCCCTGTTACTAAAACACATTCAAACCCTCTGTTGCTAAGCATTTACCCAGAGCAGGAAATAAATAGGTTTGGGTATAAATGTGATGAGAGATGCCAGCTGGTGCAAAGGTTTAAAAAAAAAAAAAAAAAAAAAAAAAAACGTATGGGGAACAGATTTACATTTGTTTGTTTTTATTTTTTGTGGCGGCACATTAAGGCCGTTTTTCCACCATATAATCGCATTGCCAGTCCTTTGGTGCGGACGCCGACTGCTCCCGGTGACATCATTCCACACCACAGGGGAGAGTTAAGACGAGGGTCTGTGCATGAAGCAGAATGATAAATCCTTACACAAGTAGAATGCCAGTGTGGAGACATGAGCGTTCAGTCTGTCCACCCCCACTAAACCAACCCAGACGTCCTAACACACTTGTTCTTAGGCTGGACATGAAGAATAATGCCCATGTGCTTATGGAAATGAGTTAGTTCTACAGGAAACAACCTGCAGAGGTTAGCGTATGAACCACCGAGTATGGCAGGGTAGTTATCATCTCCGAACGTGTCTACACCCAGGTCCTTTGTGTTTCATGCCTTTACGTTTTTTGTTGTTGGATTTATGTACCGAATATCTGATAGAGGTGGGGAGTCAGAGCTGAAGTGTTATTTTTTGTTACCGTTTGCAGTTGCATGGGAGTAAAATGTGGGATCTAAGAATTCAGAGAAGTTCTGAAGGACATTTTAAGAGATGTGTATCGGGGAATGTTGCACTGCTTGGACCCATAAGTTGTGAGAGTTCTGCCTTGATTGCCTTCCGTTCGTTTTTCGCGAGGCCTCCTTCTTTCAAGTGAAAGCTATCTAGAGCGTTTTGTTGCCCTGTTTCACCCCACTCTCCCCAGATCACCCTGTCCCTGGACCCATTTACCATGAGGCCACACTCTTCCCTCGACCACATTCATCCACAGAGCCCACTCCCCACCAGCTCCCCACTGTTACCCACAAACCCCTCTGTTCCCCAGGGTCCACTCACCCAAGATGACTCAGCAGATGCGTGAGCCCCTTCCCGCGTCTACCAGGAAGTCGGCTAGCGTCTCTTCGCCCAGTGCTGCACGGCGCCTGTATCGGAACCTCTCCGGCAAGTTTCGTGTGGGGAACCCAGGCGTGGAGGACGGCGTGGTGAACAACCGCGGGGACAAGGAACGCCTCTGCAAATCTGCCATGGTGAGAGAGACGGGAGGACGTGTGCTTTCAGGTCACCTCCCTCTCCCGCTCGAATTCACCACTGGTTAATGAATATACATTTCCTTGAACAAGTACATTTTAAAGATACAGGTTGTTAAGTTAACTTTATTATTTTCGGGCAAGGCAATGCAGCGGGTAGCACCGCTGCCTCGCAGCACTTGAGTTGTTGAGGCGTTGGGTCAAATCTAGCTCAATCTGTGTGGAGTGTGCATGTTCTTGCCATGTTCACATGGGTTTCCTCCAGGTGCTCTGGTTTTCTTCCACAACCCAAAGACATGCATTTCAGGTTAATCGGTGACTCTAAATTCCCTGTTGTGTGCGAAAGCCTCGCATCCTCTGCTTCCGGGATAGGCTCTGGACTCCTTCTGACGATCCTATCTTGGACGAGAGGTTATTTATTGATAGTGAGTCGGTGTATTACGTGCAAAATACGAAAGCGCGTTGCGTTGGCTGGCACAGAGGTGTTTTTCAGGTGTGTTTGCATCTGACTTCCGTTTCTGTGAACTTTGCCTGGGTTTCATCAAACACTCAACTTCCAGCATTTCAAACACTTGCACTTTTCATATTGCTGAGTTAGCTAAAATACATCTCTTTGTGATCGCCCTGCTATGGCGTAGTGTTCCTGCCTAGATAACCTTAAAATCCATGGATAAGCAGCTATTGGTAGAGTATCACATAATACTTTGGGGAATTTGCTGAAGGTCTCTGGTCTGCAGGACCTGGTTATCAGTCTTGCTACCTCCCACTCCCCACATCACAATGTTGTGCTGGGATCAGTTTCAGAGCAACGAGGCCCTGTTTGAAGCTGTGGAGCACCAGGAGCTGGACCTGGTGCAGCTGTTGCTCTCCCAGTACAGCCTGGAGGAGCTGGATCTCAACACACCCAACAGTGAAGGCCTGCTGCCCCTGGACATCGCCATCATGACCAACAACGTCCCCATGGCCAAGCTGTTGCTGCAGGCCGGGGCAAAGGAAAGCCCGCACTGTGAGTTTCCGTAGCAACAGTGGTGCCACAGCAACAGGGACAAGATTAAAACTTGCGACCGACCCTGCGCTTCATCACTGCACATTCACCAGCTGCTTTTTCATCTGAAGATCTTCGTAGCATGTCCTAAAGCTTCGAGCTTCTGTGACGCACGCACAGCGTTGGGTAGATCTTAATTTGGAGAAAATGTTAATCCCAATACTGTGCTGTAATTATTATAAAAAAAAAAAAAAAGTAATTCCATATTCTCGATGCGAAACCCCAGAATCCTTTCCGCAATGGCGTCTGGATCGGTTCGAAACCCGCACCTGTGATACACCTTAAAAGCGAGGTACAAGTCAAAGTAGAAACGCTTGCGTCGAACGTGGTATTTGCTGAAAGCCCTTTGATTACTTTTCGCACTCAGAGTAGAGATTTTAAAATGCAAGCAGGGAAAATGAAAGGCTGTTGCGTCACGAAAGGCCGAGATGCAGAGAGATTTTATAAGAGCATTATAATCAAAATCCATGCGGGGAGAACTGAGATCAAAGACATAAGCTTTCTGCCTGCTTCAAGAGGAAGTCACTGATTCAGCACTCCAGACTTGAAGGAGCTGGGGTTTTGCGACTGGGGAGAGCTGCAGATACCCAGAGTTCCTTGCACCGCACCACCCAGCGCATAGCAGACCTTTGCCAGGCGGTCCCTCCTGAGTATTCTTAACAGTTTCTCAGCTGATGCCTTGCACCCTAAGGACCATATTGCAGTACCCAGTCCACATTTACCCATTCTTATACATATTCCATGTAGCATCTGGGAAATGACATTCTCAAGGCTCTACAGCAAGGGATTTAAATCTGCAAAGGTGCAAACGTGGTGCCTTAAGCGCACAGCTTCCTTTGGATGATCTAGGTCTGGTGGTGGGACAGCAAGAGGAGGTGAAGCTCAGAACGTGCTGGTTTACCTTCACGAAGCGGTAGCTTACTGCGTTTCAATGGGATTCACAGTATGAAGCTGCGTAAAAGCTGGGAAGCTATTATGAACGTGTGGAACAGGGGCAACAGGTGGTGCGATTACTATGTATTTATTTATAGGCCCTTTGAAGACCCCTGCAGTTGTACCCTTGAGTGAGATCCTGTACCTGAATTGCAGCAGCAAAACTGTCCAGTGGCATAAGTGAAATAAACGCGTCAGCTGGGCACTGAAATAATAATAATACATGTAATAATACCCCGGTGGTTAGTTCCTTGATGTATACCAACGGTCACAAGCGGAGCTGTCAAAGCAACAACAAAGGCTGCGCAGTGGCGCCGCTGGGTTGAGCAAAGCTGTTGCCGGGGAAGCACGACGTTAGCGAGGGAAACGTGAGGTTAGAGGAACGGTTACTCCGTGGCAGTGTTTTTTATTAGTCAACTGCATTGGGATCTGCGCCGTCTGGATACCATAAAAATGTGTGGGTTATAAAACCATTTTTTTCTGCAAACTTTCCGAATTTTCCTGCCCAATAAGCATTTTTCTTCCTCTGTCTCTCTCTCTCTCTCTCTCTCTCTCTCTCTCTCTCTCTCTCCATCCATGGTCTGAAATTCCCCTCATTTTCCAAATTCCCGAGCCAGGCGAACGCAGAAGATATTTTGATGGTGTCCGTTTGAAGACTCAAGCCTGGCACATTAACAGATATGAAATAAAAACAAAATAGAGAAAGGGCGGGGAGGGCAAAATTGTTTTATATCCTTAACGCTTAATGAATAGCAGCTTCAATGGGAATATGCTTTATTCTTGAATTTTCACTTATATAATTTAAGTTGCTGTTAATACAGACTGACAGCTTTTTTTTCCAATCAGCACCACCAGTGAATACACTAATAGAAAAAGTGCGTCTTTGTAGAGACTCAAAGCACATTTCGTGTTTGTATGCTGTTGGATAAGGAAAAACCTGCTTTTGCTCGACCAGGGGTATCGATCAACGGTTAATAGTTACAGTAATAGTTGGAGATATACTGTATATCTCTTACTGAGTACTCTATGGCCATTAGGTAGGACAGTTTTTAGGACCGCTCTCTTTTTTTTTTTTTTTTTTTTAAAACAAGTTTTAAATCCCACCTCTTAAGATGGTACACCTGTGCAAGGTACTTACCATAAGTTCCTCCAGTAAAAATTACTCAGCTGTATAGATGGGTAAATACTGTAGCTAAACACTTGAGGAAATGTGCTTTTTACAGGTAGTTAACCTTAGATTCAAATATGACTCTTATATATCAAGTATATAGAACCCATATTTGAATCTTAAGCGTGTAAACAGTCGTGTCTATACATTACTTTTATTCATTTAGCTGATGCTTTTCTCCAAAGTGCTACAGCGAGAGGAGGTGGGTTCGATCCCTGCTCAGTCTAAGTGGAGTTTGCGTGTTTCCTCCGGGTGCTCTGGTTTCCTCCCACAGTCCAAAGACACGCTGTTCAGTTTCACCCATAGTGTGTGTGTTCCACTGATGTATGGATGTGTGACCCAGTGTAAGTAGTGTATCTAGCAGTGTAAGTCACCGCAGTGAATGAGGTGTGTGAGCTGATAACACTACCTGGAGTTCATTGGAAGTTACTTTGGAGAAATATGTCTGCTAAATAAATAAATATAACTGACTTTCAATATTAAGGTACTCTCACTTATTTATACAGCTGGGTTTTTTTTTTCTTTAGCTGGAGCAATTTGTAGGGTCAAGGGTATTACAGCCAGAGGTGGGAATCAAACCTGCAGCCACTGGGTCCAATAACAGTAGCTCTAACCACTATGCTACCAGCTGTTTGAGCGCTAGATGTATGTATTCTGTAGTATGTAGCGTTTCGGTGTGTGTCAGTGCTCTGGTGTGTGTTTGTTCCGTACCGTAGTTGTGAGTCTGGAAGGACGCGCGATGCACCTGGCCACCCTGGTTCGGGAGGCCGAGCAACGCGTCGCAGAGCTCACGGCCCAAGTGGCGAGCGAGGGGCCGGGGGAGCGCGAGACCTCTGACCGGGAGAGGCAACTCAAAGCCTGGGAGTGGCGCCACCGGCTCTTCAAGCGTATGAAGACAGGGTTCGAGCACGCGCGTGAGTCCCTGCTGCCCCAGCACCGATTGCCGTGCACGCGCTCTCGCGGTGCTCATGGTTCTCCACTGAGAGGGAAACTTGCAATCAATCAGCCGATCAATTTTCACCGAGGTCCCATTTTTAATAAGCCGGTTAACTGCTTCACGGCACAGCGTTGTGACACGGCTGGCAAAGGTGCGCAAAAAAAAAAGCAGCCTAGCGACCCACGGTGGGTGCCGTGCGGCCCCTGCACTTTCACAGAACCCCGGCGGATGTTAAGCGCCGGCCTGAAAGGCTTTGGTTTCACTTCAGCATCTGTGCACCCAACCCAGAACCTCCCAGACGCAGCACGTCGCTGGAAGACCAACTCCCAGGTGTGACGTGACGTTAGCACCACTCGGTGCAAAGATTGCCCCTCCCCCACCATAAAAAATACGTTCGTTCTCGCTCCCGGGTTTGGCGGCACTCTGAGTAGGCTTTACTGCTCATGATTGACATGTTGAGCTGTGCGCGGCGTGTCTCGGCTCTGTTTCGAATCTTTTACTAGCTCCTCAACACACCCGGAACACTGCCGCCCCCCCCATGATGCATGGGAATAAAAGCGAAATCTGGAGTATTTTCCAACACAGGAAAACACTGTAACACTGTGTTACCAGATGTGTCCACCAAGAAGTGTGCACAAATACGTTTTAGTACACAATTTATATGTAGTTTTGACAGAAAGTGATGAGACAATACTGAAACCAACATGCCGCTGCAGTGATTTAGCTCATGATCAGGCTTCCTTCCTCAGGCCCTCCTGATGCTCCGTGCAACGTCCGGCTGTCCGTCTGCAGCAGCACCAGCCTCGTCGTCCAGTTCCAGGAGCCCCTCAGCGTCAACTCGGCTGTTGTCACAAAGTACAAGGGTGAGAGCACAGCGGAGACCTCAACCTCAAACCACTTTCTAAAGCACTACCCTGAAAAGCCATGGCATGTTGGTTTCGCACTTTAAAAACAAGCATTCGAAACCCCACTGTCTCTATCGGTCATCTTCCGGTGCCCTTTCTTTACGTGATTGTGATCCAATGACTCCCATGCTCCACCGCAGTTGATGTGCAGATGATAGGTCAGCAAGTCTTCCAGATGAAGTCAAACTCAGCCTGAGAGGTCAGTTTTTGTGTCCCTTAGTGAACTGGAGCAGTGTTCCATCCATGAACCCCCTCTTGGGTGAGATAGTGGTGGAGGACACCAAGGCTCTACAGTGCATCATAACCGGACTGCAATCGGTAAGAGATCCCAACCGCTTGCATCTCTGCTTGTCTCTACCCAACATCTCCAACCACTGTTCCACCCGTAAACCACCAGCCATTTCCCGTTGAAGCACCATCAGCAGCGTTCCTTGTATCAGATTAAGGTTTCCTCCAAAGATTCCACGAGGCCTTGACTTCATCCTGTTGTTCATCGCGTCTCCTGCAAATTAAGGTCTTAATCTCGGATGTAACAATCTAGAAACCTGAAATCCATTTTGCGCCAGTAAGGCAACTTCCAGCCTGTTTCCATCTGTCTGGAATTGTATTTTTGTCTCTCCCGTCTGGCACTCGTTTGGCATTTAAGCGAAACCAGAGAAGGGATGCTGTTAAGTTAAACAACCCCTGTTTACTGTTGAGAAAGTGAACAAAAACAATATTTGGGTTTTCAGCGTCTGTTAGAGGCGACTTATAAAAAAGTTCACATGAAGCCAAGGCCATGTGGAGGATCTTGTATGTGCTACGCATTAACGGGGTTACGTCTACAATTTTGACTAGACTCTTCAGCGAACAACGAGGTAATCCGCGGTCCTTCGGTACGTCCACAAGCATTCCTGTCAAAAATTATGTTGATATTTTCCCTGCATATGATTATTTCACGACTTTTTCATGGTGCCCTATAAGCTGTTGGTTGCCCTTTCAACCCTTGATATGTATGAAGTAAATGCTAGGTGTCCGCTGGGCATGGACCAAAAAACTAATGTGAATGGAGCCTCGTACAGATGGTCCCCGTCTTACGATGGGGTTACGTTCCATGAAACCCATCCTAACTCGAAAATATCATAAGCCAAAAATGCATTTAATGCACGTAACCTACCGAATGTCATAGCCTAGTATACGTGCGATGGCCATTACGGGATTGCCACCTTCATGATGGCCAGTTATCTTGAGTTTCTCCTTAAGAGTAATAGTCCTCTTCTTCTTCTTCCCACCGGTAGCAGGAGATACAGATGGCCGTTTCATAGACATTACATTATGGATGCACAAAACACAACTTAGATACGGGGGGTATCTGTATAGCGAGATGCGGATCTCTGCCGCTGCCTAGCATCGTGAGAGAGTATCGCACCGCATATCGCTTGCCCGGAAAAAAATCAAAATTCCAAATTCAAAGTACTGTTTCTACAGAATGTCTATCGTCGGCTCGCCATCGTGAAGTCAAAAAATCGTAAGTCGAGGAGCATCTGTACATGTTTAGTTTTATGGCTCTTCTGCTGAGATGTTCTTCTTGAGCCACCCTTGCCTGTATAGGCGTATCGTGAAGAAGGAGTCTTTCCTTCCCTGCCGCCGAGACTAAGACCCAATCAGACTGGTGTGTCTGTCGAACAGTCGCACAGAACCCTTGTCCAGGAGTGCGGAGGCTGGCGGGAGCTGGTCCCGTCTGACGGGAGTGCTGCTGAGAAGCTGTATAATCTTTTAAGGCCTTTTCCTTTCCTCCTAATCTTTGATGTAAGACACATGTACCAGTCATTTTTTTAATCCCAAAACTGTTATCGCTTTTTTAAACTTTCTAAGTTTAATAACAAATACGGAGCGCTCTGTGTGCATTAAAAGCCTAGCGTGAGCTTCCAGCACCAGGACACATTTCATCATAAGTCGTGCAGTCCTGCATTTTGCTCCCGGCCACCCAGACCCTGCCTGTCCCCCCCCACTCTTTGTCCTTGAGTTGTTTGCTCGCATGCAGCCTGTTATGAAAATGATTCCCTAATAAATCAGCCTCTTCGCACCCCCTCTGGCCCCCCAGCCCCTCGGCTCCCCTACCTGTGAATATGAAGCCTCACACCAGCTCCGTGGCTAATTGGGGTCTGTAGACATGCGTCGCCATCTCAGCGGCCCCCCACGTCAACGCTGGGGCCTCCCGTGCCAGGAAGGGTCAGGTTCTGGTCACGGGCCCCCGAACCCCCCACCCCGCCCCCTGCGCGGTGCTGATTTATCATGCTGAGAAAGTGGAGAGTGTTGTACTTACACGGACATGGACAGCAGAGACTCGCATCTTCCAGTTTCAACACCCCTCCCCCAAACTCTTCGCCGCACTGTAAACGCGTCGTACCTCTGCCTCCCGATATACCCCGGTCCCCTTTAAGGATGCCCTGGACCGCTCGGGTTTCATGGCCTCTTGCGCTGGCTGCCCGTGTCCGTGTTAATACCGGACGTCAGGGACAGATGAGACCGCAGCTTCCTCATAAAGAGGATTTATGAACACTTTGGCGTGCATCGGTGTTCACACATATGAGTAGCGTTCATGAAAACCGTACTTCATACTAATTCGTACCCGACAATGTCTCCCCTAAGAGCTCCCCGATGCATATATGCCCGTGCGCGACAGGGCCGGCCCCACGTGACGTTCGTGCTGCAGTGTTGTGATGTATTTCTTGGCGATAACTGTGTTTCTGGATGGGTTCTTGTTGCAGGGGAGCCCTTACTACGCGCAGGTGTCCGCGTACAACATGAAAGGATGGGGTCCCGCGCAGACGTCTGTCCCGGCATGCGCTGTCCCCTCCAGTAAGTCCCCAACTGCCCCCGTTGGCTCCGCCTGTCCTGCTCTCCTCCTCTTGCTTTGCGCCTATCCTCTCCATCACACTTGTGTTGAATCGAATAGGAATAGGAGAAGACTTGTGGAGGTGATGAAGCAGTTTGAGCTTCCATCTGCTTTTCGGTGCGAGGAAGCTCAAGCTCTGCTCTTGCGAAGGGTATTTGGGCTGCGAGAATCTGCTTCTGCCCCGGAGCTATTATTTTTAGACAGCGCAGGGCTGTGAGTGGCTCTGACAAGTCGTAAGCAAGTAGCAAGTCTTGCACGACGGTGCGGGGCCGCCATCCAGGGAAGCCCGACGCCAGGCGGGCAGGGCTGCCGCGGTGTAAGACTAGCGCCAATCCCCCCCCGCCAATTGGCTCCCACCCCTCCTGGCACAGCCAAGCGGTCTCACCTTCACCTCTCCCAGGCAGACAGCTCGCCACACCAGGTCCCGCAACGGTAAAAATACACCCGGGCGCAGGACTTGAGGAGGGGCAACAGTGCACGTCTGTGACGCTGCTTCTCTCACGTCAACAAAACCGGGGAGCGAGAATATGGCCTGCAGCCACAAGAGTACCGGTGCGCTCAAAGTAAGCATGGCTCACTCCTCCCGGCATGCAGTGCCTTCGCAAGGAGGTGGGTGCAACAGAGCGAGGCCTTGCACGAGCACACGTGGCGTAGGGTTAGGAAGACAGAGCGCCCTAAATGTGCGGAGGTGTGATCCTGCCTCATGGCGGGAAAGTTTGAGTCGTTCCCCTGACAACGGAGCTCTCTGAGAACAAAACTGGGGTGCGGACATCATGGGCTGTTAAGCTGTAGCTGGACTTTCAAGTGGGAAACCCAAGTTGAGGTCAGGGAGCCGCTGCCGTTAAGTCGTCTCGGGCGGCAAGCGGCCAGAACGGTTTCCTTCTGGACCTCCGCTCTAGTCTTCCCATTGTCTTGCCATAACGAAGATGCCGGGCAGTGCCTTGACTATGCTTCTAGAACCCTTGAAAGGTCCAGAATTCTCAAGGAAGACAAGAGCTGCGGATTCTCAGCTACGGCCAAAAACTCCGCTCTGAAAAGCATAGAAATAGACGTGCGAAGCGGAGAGAAAAGGGAAAAGCAAATGTTTACCATCACATATAATGTTCATTATGATCCGTTAGATCGTTGACGTCAAAAGTGCGTCAAGCCTCGCGACGCGAAAGGTCACTGACCTTTCTAGTGCTGAATTGAAGCTGAGAAGAAACAACACTTTGGGGGCACGTCGTAAAATATTATCCTATGGTGTGGCTTGCCGTGGTGTGTGCGTGGGGGGCGAGTGGGCCTTAGTGGTGGTGGGTGCTTTTGGGGGGGGGGGGGGGGGGTGCTCCCTTTTTTCCATGTGCTAATTTCAATTTGTATGTTTGTGCTTTCCGTTTCTGCCACCGCTGGAAATATTTCCATGTCTGCGAGCATGTAGTGGAGGGGAACAGTGAAGCCCTTCTAGCTGAAAGCAAACATATTAAAGGGCCCAGTTGTACTGTCAGGACAGGAGGCATTCGGGGAGAGCAGAGCAACGGCATTCATAAACTCCCCCGGAGCTGGCCGGACAACCAAGACGAGCCTTATCGCCATCCCATCTTCCCCGCGCCACCATCCCGAGCCCGGCCTTTTGCGCTAGACCCGTCCCAGGTGCCTGGGAGGAGATGATTCCGAGGCCTGGTTCTGGTGCTGAACTGCGCGGAAGGAAACAAACAGCAGTTAGTAATCTTATTTTCTCAGTGATTACACCCAGCCGAGACGCTAAGGTAGCACGGTCCTTCATCCCCTCTGCTGCGGCGGGCAGGGTTTTGCGGGCTGATAACATCAGAAGTGGGGTAGAGTTGTGGTTGCAGGGTAAACTTGTGACCAGAATGCAGCTGGTTGAAATCCCTAGGGCCGAACTGTTATTGTAAGGCACTTAGCCCATATGGCTTCTGCCAATACCCAGATGTATGGGTGAGTAAGGTGAAACTCTTACCGGCCCAAAGACTGGTTTGTAGCGCTCTGCAGAAGATCGGTGACACCCGCTGTCTTCGCGTGTGCAGGCTGGAGGGAGATTGACGGACGGGCACCGCGGCAGAGAGGCCAGAAGGAGGCGTTGGATGAGCTCTTGGGACAGATCAAGGAAGCCCACAGGCACTGCGTGTGCCACGGTAAGAGGCACTCGCCTTTCACATCCCACCCCCCGAAAAGCCCCCGGACGACTGGTCCCCTCCCGAAACGCACCAACCGACCCTCCGTGTTCAGTCCCTGCCGCTCCTGTAAGCATGGCTCCCTGCTGCTATCGAGCGGGTCGACCCTAGTTTGCCAGTTCCGTAGTGACCGAGGACATTTCTGAAATTAATTTCACGGACATCTGGAGCTCATACGACGGGAACTCGTTCGATTATGGCACCGCAAAGGATCCGGAGCGAGGCGCGTCGGGTCTCTTTCCGAGGCGGATGAGCGGCCGCTGCCTCGCCGCCGCCGTTGTCTCCGTCACGAATTGTCCGGCGATTCGGAGGGCCGCTACAGTGCGCCAGTGTTGTGCGGATAATGGCACGCTTTCAACCTTGCCCCCTGAGCCTGGGAGCGCTCTCCGGTTCACGAACGGTAGCCGAGACCCTCTGCGCGGGGTCATGTTTGTTGTTCTTGCAGAAATGGAGCCTTTCGTTTCAGGGGTATAAATTGACACTGACTCGAGGAGCGGTCCCGCTAAGACTCCCGGACTCCAGTCGGCTACCCCACGGGCCCGGTGCCCCCTCCCTCTCAAAACACTATTAATTAAACTGTGAAAAGGGGCCTTCATCGACACGGTGACCCCAGCGGTGGACCTACCTGTCTGTCTTACTCAGTGTCAGGGAGGTAGGGAGGCAGCAGGAACGAGGGGGGCCTTTTCTTGTTATTTTAGTGTCTTGTGAAAAGAAAATTAGTTCATTCGCCTCAACGCAGGATTTATTGACGTAAGTGCTGTGGATCGGGGAGCCCAGGCGAGATCCCTCCTGGGCCTTGGGGACCGGCGGTCTGTAATGAATCGCTCAAGCATTATCCCCACCTACCCCGCCCCCCAGAGCCGTCCCGCAGATGGCGGAGAGTAAATAAGCACCCCGTCACATGGAACTGACCTCCTTGGGTAAGTCAGGGTCCTGGGTCTTGATGCCCCAGCAGCCTTGCGCCCCATGTTCCCGCATCCAACTCAAGGCAGCGTTGCCCCGGTGTTCGTCGGCATTGCGCTAAACGAATCCCTCGAGAGACAAAAAAGAAACAAAAACGCCGACAGCCGCACAACAAGCGCATCCGTTACTCATTAACGTCTCCCCGTAGTCACCCGGGGAAGCAGAGGCGACTCTGAAAACACTGTCATTTCTCATCATACTTCTTAACAAGAGCCGGTGTCCGCTGTAGCTCCCGCGGCGCTCGAGTCAAATGGCGCAGAGAGATGTATTTGTTTTCATGGGCGATTTCGACTTTAGTTGAGGTTTGTTTGCCGAGCACATTTAATAAAGTGCAGTTCACACATGAAGGCAACTCTTAAGTGCCCTCTGTAATGACGCCCTCAATTAGAATGCGAACGAGAGACTAGCTCAGTGTGCGCTTTGACTGAGAGGAGTTTGCGGTCTTGTGTCATTTACGAGCGTGATATAAACCTGGGATTTCGGTTGTCTGCAATAAAGCGCGCTGAGATGTCTGCTTGCAAGCACGTGAGTTCCATAAATTCAGCTGCAGTTTTTTTTTTTTCTAAAGCACTTCTGCAGGCTACTCTACATTTACTTTGGTCTCGGCAGAATGTGCCCGACTGTTCCAAGCTGCTTAAGTTAATTGAAAAATTCTGAGAAAAAAAAAGAGGGAAAAAAAAAATACTCAAGCAGTTGTCCTCGCAAGCAGCGGACAATGGGGTAATTGAGGCTTACGGAGGCCGTTCCGGTCCCGTTCGCTCTCCGCGAACTTAAGTCGCGCTCTACATACAAATGGGAAGTATTTGTATTTGTGTCTGGGATCTGCAGGAATGACATCCTTCATTTCGTATTCTCATAGTTCAGGTTTGTCACAATAACCTAACTTCACTCGCCGCCTTTGGTATTTCTCTTTTTTTTTTTTTGCTCTTTCTGCTGAGATCTAATGGTTTTATATTTGTGCTAAAAACTTTTTTCATCTCTTTGGATGCCAGAGCAATGCAAGGCCCCCCCTAACGCGAGGAAGCACTCGGTCTCCAAGAGCCTGCGCCACCTTTTCCAGCCCACCAGCAAATTCGTAAAAAACCTGAAGAGGTAATAACCTCCATCTACTTGCTCCCTCATAGACTGTTTACTTCTCTTCTGCCTATGTTGTCTGCTGCTTTTCTGCTTTTTCGTTCAGCACTATTGGACAGTTAAAACACCCGCTGTACGTGTTATCTCTGAGACCATTCATCTGAAGTTCTGCAGCCTCGCTGCTCTCTTTGGCGAAGGCTCAGCCCAGCAGCAGCCTCGCTTGATCAGTTCAACCTGCTCGCAGGCCCGCAGCAGGGCCCCCCTTCCTAAGCCTAGTGGTTGTGGTTTTCCCTGTCACCTTTTATAGTCCTACCACAGCGTCTGTTTTACGGGGCGCGCTCTGAAATGCGATTAGGTGCCCTCGGCGGAAGGCCAGCATGAGAATCAGCCCACCTGCTCTGCTTCGAGATTTTTCCGCTTTCTGCCGTGAGCGCCGGACTCCCTCAGTGCCGCTGCGCATGTGCTGTGTCCTTGCATCCCTCCGTTTGCAAATGAGACCTCCGGCACTGAGTTATGAGCAGCGCACAGCGCACCGTTGAAGAGAATCGGAAACCCTTCATCGGCACAGTTTTTGGTATAACGGGATACTGTAACTTCTTAGGAAGAATGCTTTATAGTTTCATTTCAGTTCAGTTTTCCCTCTATCACAACAAGGACTTCAGAAGAATTAAGTACAGGTATATGCTGAATACAGTAAGCTTTTGGTAGTCTGCTGTTTCTGGTTTTAAAACTATGGATGATCACATTCACTGGCCAATTTATTTGGTACACCTGCTCTTCAATGCAAGCAGCAAATCATGTGGCTGCAACTCGTCACATATAAAGAATGAAGGCAGAGTTGAGTTGGACTAAGTGTTAGAATGGCCAAGAAGTGTGACACAAGCAGTTTTGAATGTGGTATGATGGCTATTGTACCGATGGTCTCGGAAACTGCGACAGTCTGAGGATTTCCACGCAATGCGCATCGATTACAGAGAATGGGGCAACAACCCATAAACATCCACTCAACGGCACCTCTGTGGGATAAAACATTTTGTTAATGAGAGACATTAGAAGAGAGCTGATAGAGCTAAGGGAAAAGCCACATAATAAATAGCAAGTCAGTATAACAATGGAATGTAACAAGACCTCTCTGAATTCCTGGAACTTGTCAAGCCTTGAAGTGGATGGGCTATAGCGGCAGAGGACCATGCTGAGTTCATCTCTAGACAACTCAAAACAAGAACTTAACTGGTTGTCAAGCATATTGGTGAAATTTTAATAGAAAGGCTGGACTGGATTAGATAGACACATAATCAGTATTGCTCCTGAAAGTTAAAAATTACATAATATGGCAATAAGCCTTTAGGGCCAGTGTTTTACTCCTGAATAGCTTTTTAGTAACCAGTGACTTGTTTCATAGGGGGCTCTACTTGACCGCAGTGTTCTACAGAGAGGACAACATCTTGGTCACCGCAGAAGATCAGATTCCTATTGTGGAAATCGATGACTCCTACTCCAGCTCATTGTTGCAGGACTTCTTCTGGTTTACAAAGGTGAGTTGTTCCTGTAATTCCATGCCACGATTCAGCCTTTGTGTCAAATTTATTCATTTAGCAAATGCTTTTCTCCAAACCAACTTACAAATTATTTACCCATTTATACAGCTGGGTAATTTTATTGGAATGATTTTAGGGTAAGTACCTTGGTACTACAGCTGGAGGTGAGACTCAAACCTGCAACCGCTCAATCCGAAGGCAGCAATTCTAAACACCACACAACCAGCTGTCCCAGTGTTTTTTTTTTTTTTTTTCACCTTATTGTTGTGTGTGATGTGCTTCCTGAATAGAGGCTTTGTCGAAGGGCTATCCTAATACTGCATATGCAGTTCTAAACTGAAAAGGGAAAAATAATGACTTCTTATTGCTAATATGCACTATTTTCCTTGTGTTCATTTAATACTCTAAATATTGTAACAGGTACAATAGCAGGGCGCTTCTGGGATTTGAATGTTCTGATCTCAGGTGCAGGTCTTTAGCCAAACTTTTGGTGCAGTGATGTGACGTAACGTGCTCCTGTTTCGTCAATCTCTGCATTCCAGGTATCTTACCTGTGGGAGGACATCCCTTGGCTGCAGCAGTGCCTGAACCCATCTCAGTCCTCCTTCTCCTGTGCCCTGCAGACACGCCTTAAAATGTTGCAGGCTGTGTCGCAGCTCCAGGTACTTTCACAGTTGCCTCATCTGACCGTGTTCCATCCAGGGCAAATTTTGAAGGCAGCAGCTCACCACTTATTGAAATCATCACGGACACTCATGCAGGTGTGCATGTTTATGTTTCGCAGGGCATGCTGGGAACCCAGCACTTGGGTCAGGTGTACTTCGAACCCATCAAGGACAAACACGGCAACGCTCTGCTGGTCACCCTAAGAGACCTGAGCTCGGGCCCCAGTCTGGACGGTTCGCGCTGGACCCAGCTGTGCAGACTGCAGCTGCAGCGCAAGTCCATCTCATCCCCAGAGGAGCCAACAGCCCTGGACATGCTCTTGATCACCCTGCACGTGGGTCTCGCTCTTCCTACCGTCATTCTTTACCCCAGAGTGTTCAGCATCATATTAGCTCTGGGTACCATTGGGTTACCCTACTCTGCAACAGCCAACAAGGATTTCATAACACTTTTTAAACGCATGGTTCTTCTGATCAAGATACCAAGCGCTGGAGGTGGGAGGATCGCTGATGCTTTCTTAGCTACTGCAGTCGAGGATTACAACCCACCGTTGGGGAACCCTAACATTTACCCCCAGCTTCAAGTCCTCAGTCCTGGAGTGAAAATGTAGCTTTTCTAGGCTTATCGCTGCTCCGTGAGCTGCAGATGAGTGTTGTGTGGATGGAAGCTGGTCCATTATCTAGGATCTGAGCCTGCAGTGAGCAGCATCCCCTCATCAGCTGAATGGGGGAACCCATAGGGTAAACAAACATTCGTTAACACGAAACTTTTGGAGAGGAAACGCTGCAGGAGAATGTAAAATTGTTTCCGACTCGCAGTCTTCCGTTGTGTTCTCCTCTCTCTGTGGTTCCCCGCGACGCAAGCAAAGCTGCCCTGAAAATCTGCAGGCCTCTTGCAAATTGTAGTCGATTTTAACAAAGCGTACACCCAAGAAGAGCAGTTGTGAGATAAAATTAAATATACATGGAAAAATTAAAGAATGAAGCAGCTTAATTTCAACAATAATATTCTAATAATTATATAAAGGCAGTACATGCTCTAGTTTCTATACATTGTGAGAAATCAGAGTGAATGGTTTTTTTAACTGCTTTCAAATAAGCAGTTTAAGCATTATTATTATTATTATTATTATTATTATTATTATTATAGAAGAAGAAAAATAAGAAGCATGTATGCTGATCCGTGACCATTTCTGTTTATTTTAAAGTTCACACAGCCTCACTCGACCATAACAATGAGGTCAAACATTTTTGTTCAAAAAGGCTACGTTCAGATTTTTGTTTTTGTGGTTGAAAAATTGAATTCCAGGCTTTACTTTCGTGACACTGTGCCAAAAAAATTGTTTTCTTAGAGCTCTGCTGCCACATACGCTCAGGAATATCCTTTCAGGTTACATTAGGAGGAGACAGACTTTTTGCATTATAAAGCTCGAAAGACTAAACATTTATTATAAATATTACGACTAAGGTGCTCTGGTTTAGTCTGTTATTTCGGTCACTTTATATGTCACTGCCAGAAACAAGGAGATGTCTAGAATTGATTTATTGTGTTTCTGTCCTATCCAATGTTATCCAGTGCCTATGTATTGTTTTCTGAATTGTATTTGTTTTCGAAGTATTTGCTCTCCTTGAAGTACACAGTGGTCGGAACCTTGAAATAACAACGATAACATGTCTCAGTGCTCCGTTCTTTGTTCCTACTTGAGCTGCACTCGTAGCCATTTGGCAGTCTACCTCCTCAGCCCCATCAGTCCCCCACTTCCCTCAAGTGCCTGGTTCTTGAGCTTCTGAGTACTGTGCCTCTGGGTTCCACAGGAGAAGCTGGCCTACCACCGGCGCAGCAGGAAGCTGCTCCCCCCAGGGCTATACCTGGGCTACCTGAAGCTTTGCAGCACAGTGGACCAGATTCGGGTACTGGTACCGCAGAAACTGCCCAACGTTCTGTGCCACGTCAAGGTCCGAGACAACAGCAACGTGTCGAGGTATGACACGTTCTTTAATTGTGGGACTTGTGGGAATTATTGGTTCAAATCGGTGTCTCCGGGGCACCCAGACGTGGCTCTGCTTTCTGTTTCACACAGAACTCCAAATCCCTCAATGTGATTCGTTATTGTGCTCAGTTAACATAGTGGCCATGCACTCAAGGTACTTCGTATTTCCTTAGTCTGAAACATGAAATCCGGAATAAAAAACTGACTGTGTAAGAGTGAGAAAGCAACTGTCAATGCCTCAATTACCTATTCTGTATATATGTTTTTATATATATCTCTCTCTGTCAATCACACACTATGGGGGAACCTGAATAGCATGTCTTCAGACAGTGGGAGGAAACTCATGTAGACACAGGGAGAACATGCAAACTCCACACAGACTGAGTGGGGATTGAACCCATTTTCTCTCACACCACCCAGGCACTCTGAGACAGCAGCACTACTTGCTGTGCCAGCATGCCTCCACACACACGTGCACACAATTAGTAACAGCAGGAATACCGGCTCACAGCAACATAGATCTATTCTGTGTAACTAAAGTATGGAAGCATAGTGGTTAGAGTTGCTGCCTTTTGCTGTCATACCTTTGAACAAGGTAATAACCCTAAATTGCTCCTGTAGAAATGACAAAAGTTGAATAAATGGGCAAATACTTGGAATTGGCAGCTTAACATTGCATGTCCTTTTGGAGAAAAATGTCAGGTACAGTGTTACAATTTTGGATTGTAGATCTCTATAATGTGGTCATTTAAAAGCAGGTGTCATTTCTGAGCTGTCGATTGGCTTCTTTAGGCCTTTGCTTTGGTAGACGCTGTACTTTTTCAGCGTGTGTGTCGGATTTCATCTACTGCAGCGTGTGTTCTATGTGTGCCGACCTGCTCTGGGTGTGTCTCCGTCAGGGAGGAGTGGCAGTGGCTCCAGGCCCTCAGCTGCCTGGAGGAGTCCCTAGAGATGGACCAAGACGTCCAGAGTGCATCACACCGCTTCCTCCAAGACCTGCGAGCAGCTTGCAAGGAGCTCATGGTCCACATTGACATCCCAGCCAGCCAGGTGAGTCTCACACTCCCATGTGTAAGTACACTCTATGATCGAGGCTATACCATCTAGGTTTGTGCAAGTACATTCTATGATCGAGGCTATACCATCTAGGTTTGTATAAGTACACTCTGTGATCGAGGCTATACCATCTAGGTTTGTGTAAGTACATTCTATGATCGAGGCTATACCATCTAGGTTTGTATAAGTACACGCTGTGATGTTTGCACAATGACAAAATCACCTAACGACACATTTCTCAGAAAGTTTCCCCGTCGTTAAGCAACACGTGTCTGTAGTCACTTGTATATATGGATCAAGATGTATTTGGCTCTTCTCTTTTTCAGGCACAAGAGTTCCGCATCTACACCCAAGAGGTTCTCGAGTTTGGAGAAAATGTTTCCTTCCTGCTCCTGTTGCCCCCTTCCGATGACGTGTGCACAGCCCCGGGGCAGAACAACCCCTTCTCTCCACGCTCCGGCTTCCTCACCCTGCCCCTGCAGATATTTGAGTTGGGTAAGCACACCGTGCTCCTCATGATTACATTTTCCTATTACACCTCTGCGCCTCTTTCGAATTTACTCTCTTTCACGTCGACCAAAGAGAGCACATGCATTTGTGTTCGTGACCAATCTCAAGGAAATGAGAGGTAATTTATCCGAGAAAATTGCATCTGTGAAATTGCAGAATCCGGAACTGGGAATGGTAAACGGCACCTTCATTTTTCTGTTCTCTCGCATAATAAATTGCTCTTCTCAAGCTTTTCCCAGTCGCGATCTCACTGATGAGAGTCTGTTTGTTCCCCCCCCAGTCCACTTTGACACTTATTGCCAGAGCTTCATCGGCCAGTACTGTCGTGTGTCAGCCCTGCTGGAGCTGGAGTCCCTCATGGCCCAGCAGACGCTGAGGGAGGCCTTCTCTGAGTCGGAGCTGCTTGCCGCCAAGCAGAAGCATCAGCAGGTCCAGGAGCACATACAGGTGGGGCTGGGTTCTTCACCTGCTGAAAACCCCTCCAGATGTCCAAACTTTAAAGCAGTCTCAGCCTAAATCCAAGCCTAAATCTAATCCAGTCTCAACCTAAATCCAAGCCTAAATTTAAACCAATCTCAGCCTAAATCCAAGCCTGAATCTAATCCAGTCTCAGCCTAAATCTAAGCCTAAATCTAATCCAGTCTCAGCCTAAATCCAAGGCTAAATCTAAACCAGTCTCAGCCTAAATCCAAATAGAAGGCAGATATCCCTCCAAACCTTTCAATTGTTGTTCTGACTGGTTCCGCTGATATACTGATCCACTGATCTACTCTTCAGAATCATCTAAAAATCCAGTGTTAGGTATGGAGGACAAAGACCTGAAATTATCAGTTGTCCTTTATGATTTGAAATTATGGCCAAAAACATGAAACTGACTTTGCTATACTTTGCTGGTTAATTAGGAGGAGTAAAATCACGCAAACATCCTCAGCTGGGGTTTTTACGCTCTCCAAACCAAGGTTAGAAACAATAGCTTGTGTTTTTGGAAGATGAACGGCACCTTGCAGTCAAAAGACCTGGCTTTGAATCCCCACTTCTCTCGTATCACACTTGGCCAGGGTACTCACTCTAGATTTATATGAAATGGTTTCCAAATCGTATTAATGCGCAAGAAGCTTGGTACAGTACAGCAAACGTAACATCTTAAGATGTTTTGAACATAAATGTCAGATAAGTGTCGAGAGGTTTTGTTCGGAAGCCAGGAGTGAATTTCAGGGTTTCTTTGAATGGTTTGCTACTCGTCTTCAGCAAATGGAGGAGCTGTGGAGGGAAGCCCGCTGGATCATGGAGGCCCTGCAGTATGCCCGCTACAAGCAGCCCTCAGGGGGCATCTCTCTGAGTTGGATCGTCGATTTCTCCAAGGATGTTGGTCCAGAGAAGCCGCGATCCACATCATCCCAGCTCGACTTCCTCCCCTCCCCCATACCGTCGCCGGAGACCGGCCGCAAGCACAATGGTGAGTCTTCAACCGAATAACTGACTACCACCTGTAGACATGTTGCCTGCATCTTTGTGCCTCAGCAGACCAGTGCCTGCAAACCAGACCTGAATTTATCACGAAAACTCACCGTTTCTTCAGATTTTCATGGCCTGTCTGACGAAGAGGGCTCCTCCGAGGTCTTCCTCACCACGGACAGTGACTACGACTCCAGTCGTGCTCAGAGCCCCCGTGAGCTGGACCTTCTGCCCTCCTCACCCTGCTCTTCGGCCACGGAGCCGCAGGGTTGCCGCCGAGAGGTCTTTGGCGGGGTAGGCGGGGGCACCCTGAGGGGCTCCACGCCGGATGTGCTGCAGGCTTCGGAGCCCCAATCGGCTGAACCGGCGGAGCAGCGGCAGCGCATGGCCGAACTCTTCGACAGCGACTTTATCCTGCCCAGCCGGCAGATCGAGCTCTTGCGCATCACTGAGAAGCGGCAGGCCTTCTGCGTGCGCACCAGCAGCCTGGAGTTCCCCGCAGGCCCGCCGCCATCTGCTTCGCCCATCACTTCACCGCACCGTCGCTGGCACCGGCCCTCCTCCGTGGACCGTTGCTGCCTGGTAGACCGCTGCCCGCACCCACCCCCTGCCCGTACGCTCTCGGAGGACAGCGGGTCTCGGAGGTTCTCTGCCCTGTCTCCCGCAGCCCCCAGGAAGATCCAGCATGTTACACTCAGGGTGTACCCCCAGTACCGAACAGGCCTGCCTAAGGAAACAAGTGTCAAGGTTTGCAGTCGACCCTCTCTTTTCCGTATCACCTCACTCACGTCACAGGATCAGTCTAGAAATCTGAAAAATGCATCCTATTACTATTGCTCTCTTTTCTTTGTCAGTTAAAATAAATGGTTCCAGTCATTTTCTGCATTCTAACCTCATGCTGGGCTGAAGCATGGAGGAGCGAACTGAAATTTACCCACAGTGGTGTGAAAGCCTGGTCAATAGTTACAAGAAGCTGCAAGTTGCAGTCATTGCAGCTAAAGGTCACAGTCACGTGTATGATTTAATATTCCAGTATGTCCCACACAAAAGAAATGACAGAAAAGCAGTACTAGAGCAGCCCGGCGGCCCAGGGGTTAGCGCTGGTGCCACACGGTACCTGGGTGGTGCAAGAGAATGTAGGTTCGATCCACGCTTAGTCTTTTGTGGAGTTTGTATGTGCGTGTGTGTGTACACTTACTGTGTAGGTTTCCTCCGGGTGCTCTGGTTTCTTGTCACACCCGGAGGAAACCTACTGTGGAGAGATTTGGTGACGCTAAACTGCCGGTAGTGTCTCAATGGATGTGTGTGTGTGTGTGTGTGTGTGTGTGTGTGTCTGGTTACCCTCCGATGGACTGGCTTCCCATCCAGGTTGTGCCCCCATCTGGATGAGGACAAGCCAGTATTGAAATAGGATGGATTGGATAAAAGCAAAACTCGTGTCACTTTTCCTCTCTCTGACTCCGTTCATACAGCACTAGAACTGGCAAAAAGATCTCAACAAATTTAACGTCAAAAAGATACAAAAAATCGAGATAACTGGAAAACTGGGGGTAAATAGTCTTTCCACAGCGCTGCACTTTCTTTCTTATTCTCTACTTCCATAGTTATGTCTTGGGTAGACGTTTAAGTTCACGGTTACATTTTTACCGCAGCCGTTTATTTTAAGCGCCCCCCACCGAAGGGTACAAGAGAAGGTCACCTACTGCCATTTGACTCTGGACTCTTAGTCACAGCTCCTGCCAGTTCTGCCTGGCAGATGGTATTAGTGGATCCAAATGCAGAGGATTTTTGGGTTCGAATGGGTCACCTGACACGTGTCCCGCCCTTCTTTCTCTGGCTTTCAGCTGCGAGTGACGCAGCGCACCTCGGCCAGGGAGGTGGTCCGCCTGGTCGTGCAGGAGATGAACGGGGTGTCGCGCAAGCTTCTGGGGACGCCCGAGCCGTTCGTCTACCCCGAGGAGCAGCTGGAGCACTTTGGCCTGGTCCTGGTGGTGGAAGACCGAGAGAAATGGCTGCAGGATGACTTCCGCCCCCTGGAGCTGCAGAACCCGTGGCTGCGCGGGAAGCTGTGTGTGCGTGTCAAGGAGTACTCGCCGCTGGCTCTGCAGTTCAGCCGCGCCACCACCGTATGAGGCGGGGGGGGGATCAGCCGACGGGAGCCGGGGCCTGAACGTGGGACTAGACCCAAGACTATCCCATGCGAGGTGGCAGAAGAACCCACCTCGGGCCCTCATCCTTTGTGCGTTTTGAGTTTCTCTGCCACCGCGCCCCCCCCCCCGTACTGGATGGGCGAGGTGAGGACACATCTTCACCTTTTGTATAATGCTGTGAAATTTACTCTCCTCCAACCCGCAAAATCTTCCCAGGCGTCGTTTTTACTTTCACCTGGGCACCAAATGAACAAAAAAGAAATGACAGCTTTTATATGTGAATGCTTGGATGTAAAAAGGGAAATAATTCTGTTCTTTTTCAGCGTAAGTGATACTCGGGTGATGTTAAACCTTTCTACGGCAACATTACCAATGCTAGCTAACCAACTCCGATAACCGCTTGTCCCGAGCAGGGTCGCGACAAGCCGGCACCTATCCCGGAGACATTGGGCGCAAGGCTGAGGGGGGGCACACCTTGGACGGGGTACCGGTCCATCACAAGGCCGTAGCTATTTTCCCAGGCACGCAGCTGGGTGAAGGTACTGGAGCAACTGCAGGGCAAGGACCTCGCTCAAGGGCACTATGGGCAGAGGCGGGGATCGATCCGGCAGCCGCTCCGACCACGAAGCCACCGGCCACCCCTCATTACCGACGCGAATGGAACAAAATGTTGTTTTTTCTCTGCGTACAGTCCGCTTCTATTTGTTTTCAAGAGACGTCTGCGAATGCGTGTCTCGCTCTTTGGCCCAGAGCCTCCCCCAGAAAGCAGCTGGAGTTGCTGTAGCCGTGCCGCTTGCCGTTCATGCAGTAAATAAACTTGTCGGTTGCCTGCCCTCAATGAGAGGTGAAGGATTCTTCTCTGGCTCCGGATTCAGGGCTCCAGCAAGAGGTTTAGGAGGAATCCAAACACGCGTACGCATCCAAACGAGCGGGGAGGAGAGGGGAGGACACGTGCGAAGGCCTTGCCGCTCGACTCAGAGACTGGAAGGGGTTTACAGCTTCACGTGGAGGTCGATCGAAGCGGATCCGCGCTGGAAAGAGCTACGAATTGAACGCGTTAACGCATGGAGAGACGCAACTTTTCTTTTTCCACCTATGAGACGTTTGCTCGGAAGCTCGAAAGCTCGGAAAGCTTCGGAGACGTCGACAGTGTCGCACAGCGGTGTGTTGTCGGTCCTAGAGCATCGCAGTGATTCGTATTCTAGCGGCATAAGCGCCGCTCCATTTCCTCAGCTTGGTTCTGCTGTCTTTCAACACTTGGATGAATAACCCGTTGAAATGAACGGCTGTGTCGCTCCGCCAGGGTCGCCTGGTCTAGAAAAGCAGCCCCAGGGCCCAGGAATTATGGGGGGACATTTTGCTTCTTTAACTTCCAAAGGCTGAGCCATATAAGCAAAGTTCTCTATTTACCGGTCAGTCTACGTCCCTACCCTCACCTATGGTCATGAACTCTGGGTGATGACCGAAAGAGTAAGATCACGGATACAAGCGGCTGAAATGAGTTTTCTCCACAGGGTGGTGGGACTCACTCTCCGTGACAGGGTGAGGAGTTCGGACATCCGGGAGGAGCTCGGAGTAGAGCCGCTACTCCTCTGTATTGAGAGGAGCTAGTTGAGGTGGTTCGGGCATCTGGTAAGGATGCCCCCTGGGCCCCTCCCTTTGGAGGTATACCAGGCACGGCCAACTAAGAAAAGGCCCCGAGGTTGGCCCAGGACCCCCTGGAGAGATTGTATCTCCCAGTTGGCCTGGGTGCGGCTGGGGCTCCCCGGATTGAGCTGAAGGAAGCTGAGGGACAGGGACGTCTGGGCTTCTTTTCTTTCCCTATTGCCACCGCGACCCTAGAAGTACAAGTGATCAAGAAAGTGGATGGATGGATGGATGGATGGATGGATTTTGCTTCTTTAACTTCCAAAAGCCTTGTGTTTCGTTGTATTGGTCCACTAGGAATTAGTCTAAAAACTGCTGTTTATTTGTAACTGACAACATCTTGGTTTCACTGACATTTTTTATTCCGCAACTGTTGTGTTATTTGAGCTATAGCGTGATCTTTTGCAAAAGTCACCACGTTCGACGCCGTTTCGACGGGGTTAAGCTACGGGAACGCACAATCTGCCAGTGGAAATGGGTAAGAAAAAGCTCTAAAGGTCCACAGTATCCATGTGACCCAAAATGTCAGTGGTGTTTTCTATGGTTGACATAAAACATTGCTGAGATTGATTTAAATATGTCCAGCACGGTCCAAAGGTTTTGACCAATTACGTTTTCCGGGCTGTGACTTATAGGACACACTCCCTCATCCGTTTACTTGATAAGGCTCGTATTGCCTATGGTCAGTTGGCGCAAACATCGCTCCTCCTACCGGGCGCATTCATGAAGGAGACGTAATGTCATTTTTTAAAATCTATTTTTATTGAACAATAAATGAGGATAATAAAAGGATGCCATTGTTTGCAGATTTTTTTTATATATTACTTCAACTATCGCAGGAAGAACCAGAGTTCGTTATTTTTGTTGCCTGACAAACGTCCAGGTTTTTTTCTTTTTAGCTTCATTTTAGACATCCTGCCTTGGCGAGGTGTCCGAGAACTCTGCCACGACTCGCTTCCAACAGAGAATGGGTGCAATTTCATGAGCCCTGGTCTTCATTTAGTGCACTGTATAATGCACGTTTTCAGACTGATTTGTGTTACATATCTACTTTATTTACTGCAAGTGATAACACATGTTCATCTGCCAGTGCTTCAGTGGCCAAAGGATTCTTTGTTGGGGGAAGAAAAAAAAAAAAAGCTGTACAAATGCGGAAAAGAGCCGTGTGCAATATGAACTGACATTTACACAAACCATGGAGGAAGTAAGCAAAACAATGATTGTAAAGCCAAAGTGTTAAAAGATCTTCATATTCTGCCCCATCATGAAGTGTGATGCTGCAATCTGAGTAACATAGAGCACCCAGAGGAAACCCCACGCAAAGATGGACTCCACACAGACCGAGCAGGGTTCGAACCCCTCTCCTCTTTATTTATGTAGCAGACGCTTTTCTCCAAAGCGACTTCCAATGAACTCTATGTAGTGTACCGTGGGGAAACCTGAACAGCATGTCTTTGGACTGTGGGAGGAAACCAGAGCACCCCCACGCAGACACAACATGCGAACTTCACGCAGACTGAGAAGTAATCAAACCCGCATCCTCTTGCACCTCTCAGGCGCTGCGAGGCAGCAGTGCTACTTGCTGTGCCAGCGTGCCGCCCGCATTTACATTTTACGTTTAGCCCTGCTTTTGGTGCCTTGCGACGACGGACTGGCGTCCCGTCCTGGGCGTCTCCCCTCCTCCTTCAGCCTTGCGCCCCGTGTTGCCGGGTTAGGCTCCGGCTCGCTGCGATCCCTCTCGGGTCAAGCAGTCGTTGACGACGGATGGATGTTTGTTCTTGACAGTAGCTTTTATTTTGTCCTTTCATATCATATGTGATGCTAGGGCAGAAACTCCAAAACTAAAGTGTGTGGCTCTGTAGTGCAATGGATAGCACTTTGGACTTCTAAGGGAGCCCTTGAAGAAGTGATTCAAATGTTGTGGGTTTGAGTCCCGCCGGGTCTGTTTCTAGATGTATGTTACTTTGGAGAAAAGCATTTGCTAAATGGATGAATATAAATACGGATGGCACCGCTGTCTCATAGCGGCTGGGTGATGTGAGAGGACATGGGTTTGAACCCTGTTCAGTCTATGTGGAGTTTGCATGTTCTCTGTGTGGGGGTGCTCTGGTTTCCTCCCACAGTCCATTACATACCTGAACAGACATGCTGTTCAGGTTCACCCACAGTGTGTGTGTGTGTGTGTGTGTGTGTGTGTGTGTGTGTGTGTGTGTGTGTGTGTGTGTGTGTGTGTGTTCCACTGATGTATGGATGAGTGACCCGTTGTAAGTAGTGTATCTAGCAGTGTAAGTCACCGCGGTGAATAAGGTGTGTGGGCTGGTAACACTACAAAGTATCCATTGTAAGTTCTCTTGGAGAAAAGTGTCTGTTAAATAAATAAATGTCCATATGAGCCAGGCTCTTCCTGACTGACCGCTCACCTTCCCTGTGCCGGTGCTCCGACCGCACACCTGGGTCCAGACTCTGCCCCCTAGTGGAGGTCAGCAGGCGAAGGTTGCGCAAACAGCGCTTCGGGTTTAGTGTAAGTGCCTGTCAAAGCCGCTGACCAAAGACAGATGGAGAATCTGGAAGACAAAAAGGCCGGTTTGCTGTTACCGCGTGATGACTTTGACTAGAGGCAGAACATCACCACCTCGCGCCAACTCGTACCCCCCCGCCCATCGCCGAATCGCACACGCGCTCATCGATCCGTGCGTACGCGTAGCTCCTTTTCCAAAAAACTGGATATTATGTTGACGCCGGCGCCTGCAGCGTAAGAGAAAACACCGTCGGAATTATTGAGGAGATGGCTTTTAAATAAACTGGCCTTTCTGTTTACTCTGCGGCGACGAAATTGCTGCGTGCTTCCCCGTCTGCCAAACCTGCCATGTTAACCTCTCTAAACACACGGGCAAAACATGCAAATAAACACACGGACACTGGCCTTTTAAGAGGAGCCCTTAACCATTTATCGACGGTAACTTAAGAATCGCTCTTGAATTCTGACACCTCCTAATTTTAAACCTGAAGGCTCCGGGAAGAGCCGCGCTAATATTAGGCTCTGGCACATCTCTTTAGGAAAACATTCCAAAAAGTGCGTGAATAGTCCGGATTCACGCTGATTAAAGGAATGCGGGGGACGTACTCCGGCTCGCCGCGGCCGTCCGGCCTTATTGAGCGGCGGCGAAACGCTCGGAACGGAACGAGGCGGATCCGGCGGACTCGTCGGAGAGAAACGCCATTGTCTGACGGAGAAGAAAGGAAGCTCGGCCGGCGCGAAACCCCATCTCGTATCCGCCATCCTACGTGCCAACCGCTCCCGGGATGTCGGCTCGGCCTAAGCCCTTAGCGTTCCTGTTCGCTGGGCTTTTCCCGGATCCTTGACCCGGGTCGCGGTTCGGAGCCTCGACGGGCCCGAGAGGAGAAGATCCGAGAGCGGGGGGGCCGATTCCGCGAACCTCGGACGGCGGCCAGCTCGCCATCGGTCGGACGCATCCCCCGTACCTGCTTCGCGACTCGAAGCCCGGCTCCGCGCTTGAGGAAGGTTCTCCCTCCGGTCTGGTCCTCGCAATGAGGGGGTCTAGAGTGGAGTGAGAAAACAAAAAAGAGAAAGATGATTTATAAAGTTAGGAAACCTCCAGACATACCTTTATTTTTGGTCTTAATCATAGTTACTGCCATCTGAACGACTTGCATATGATATCATGCAAGGTGCTGTTACGGTACAAAGTGATGTCGTAATTACAGGGAGTCATCGACTCTGATAATGGCCTTTCAACTGTGTTTTTTAGGTGTTTTCTGCAGATGATGTCAAAGAAGCCAGCCGCAGTAACGTGCATTATTGAAAACACGCCCTGCAACATGCAAAATCATCCCTGTTTTGTGGCTGCGTTGGAATTGGAGCAGCTGGTAGCATAGTAGTTAGAACTGCTGCTTTTCAACCAAGAGGTTGTAGGTTCAACCACCCAGGTGTAATACTGTTAAGCAAAACACTTAACCATAAATTGCTCTGGTAAAACTACCCAGCTGTACAAATGGATAAATACAGGTACTTCCCAATTTATGATGATGAGCTGGCAATAGACATTCAGTAAAAACCAGATTTTGATTTTTTTTTTACTGGGCAAGTGATACGTGGAGCGATACTCTCTCACGATGCCACGATGCCGGGCAGTGATCCGCATCTCCCAATCTGTCACGCAGAGGTGCGTATTGGGTGTATTAAATGCATTTTTGACTTACGATGGGTTTCGGGGAATGTGACCACCTGTAATTGGGGAGGGGGCCACGCGGTGGTTCAGCGAGTAGCGCTGCTGCCTTACAGCGTCTCGGTGGTGTGAAAGGACGTGGGTTCGATCCCCGCTCAGTCTGTGTGGAGTTTGCATGTTCTCCCCATGTCAGCGTGGGTTTCCTCTGGGTGCTCTGGTTTCCTCCCACACTCCAAAGCCATGCTGTTCAGGTTTACCCATAGTGTGTGTTCCACTGATGTATGGATGAGTGACCCAGTGTAAGTAGTGTATCTAGCAGTGTAAGCCACCGTGGTGAATAAGCTGTGTGGGCAGGTAACACTACATAGAGTTCATCTGAATTCGCTTTGGACAAAAAGTATCAGCTAAATGAGTAAATGTAATGCCTTCCCCTTAAAATCTACCGCTATATTTCGAGCAAAATAAGACCGACTCCGTAGACCGTAGCGTGACAGAGGCGGATTTAATGATTTTCTATGTGTAAATTTTTTTACAGTTGGAATGAAAGTCCGGTACTGAACGGGAGGGGTGCGCAAGCTGGGTTCGAGAGTGTGAGGGTCCAGTAAGGAGCCGAGCCACATTTTAGGCACTCATGGTGAGCGGCTGTCACACCAGTGTGGGACCGGGACACTTGAAACCCTTTCTTGGAAGTACCCCACCCCGAAGAAGAAGCAGAGACCCTGCAGGGGATGGTATTGTAGCAGGGGGTTGGAACCGGGGGGTGGGGGCAGGAGGTGGGGGGGGTGCTTTGTTGAATGGTGTGTGTGTGTTTAGGACACTGCTTTTAAAGACAACATTTTACACCGGGTCACTATACTAGCGCCAGGGCCGTTTACACCGTTTGCCTTCGCCAGCAGTAAATCAAGGCGCGATTAACCGAAATACGCGGCGAAAAAACCTCCGGTTAAAGCCAACTGTCAAAGGAGGTTTTAAAAATCCGCCGCCTCGTGTTTTTTTCTTCCGCGTTTTGCAGGGTGGCCCAAATGCCGCGGACCGGGGGGAAGGCGAGCTCGCGGATGAAATAAACCTGCAATTTGCCGTCGCTTATCTCGCGACGCTGACGGTTTTACGGGGCGACGGCCGCGGCGATGAAAGAAGCCATGATTGCGTCGTCGCTCCAGCTGATCACCTGTTTCCCCAAAGTTTGCCCCAGCGCTGTCAGTGAGGAGAAAAAGCACCGGGGCCATAGATTACTGCATCACTCAGCTCCCTCCCCAAGGGCTATAAACCTTTAAAGTACCTATAAAACACTTGGCAAGGGCCTTTTTGAAGTTTTTATGAAGATCTGCCTTTATTGTTCCCCAGAGATGAGCCCAGCTCCACTGGCGCCTCTGAGCTTTCTGTAAGTGCCAGTGAATTTGAGGGAGGGGAAGGGGAGCCCAAAACAGGCATGGGGCAGGACAGGGCCAGGGGGAGGGGGAGGGCCGGGGGGAGGGGAGGGGAGGGGAGGGGAGGGGGCCGGAGGGCGTTTGCAGAGGTCCCGGAGAGGGATGAGAAGAGGGTGTCTGCACGAGCGAACGTGTCTTTGTGTGCGTCTGCGTGCGAGGATGCTCCGCGTCTCGCCGGGGGGCTCCCTGCCGTGCGTGGGGTGACACGGCGCACACCCTCTCGAGAAGCTGGACCGGCGCTCAGGTTCGCGAGCGAACACACGCGCGCACACACAGACTCGCTCGTGCCGCAGGTGCAGACAGTGGAAGTGACAATTACTGTACATTTTACACACACTTTATGAAAAGTCAGACCGAGTTGTATTAATACAGCATGTTTTCGTTAGTCTTCTGTCCATGTGGATAGACCCCCCCAGCCCCCCCGACACCCATCCATCCAGGCTATGATGGTGCCTCCTGGGGAAGAACGTGAAAAAGGACAGATTGAATGTAGTTGTCAGCATGCATCTTCTGGGTCTATCGATTGCTGTCCTCACAGAGAGGGGTAAAAGTTACCTTGATGTGGTCTCTCACCACATAGACACCACATAATGGACATAGTCAAAGTCCTCTTCTCCTGAAGAAATATATTAAGAAGACATCAAACACATCTAGTGTGGGTGGCACAGCAAGTAGCGCTGCTGTCTCACAGCACGGGGGAGGTGTGGGAGGATGTGGGTTCGATCCCCACTCAATCTGCGCGGAGTTCGCGTGTTCTCCCCGTGGCTGTGTGGGTTTGCTCCGGGTGCTCTGGTTTCCTCCCACACTTCAAAGACATGTTGTTCAGGTTCCCCCCGTAGTGTGTGTGTTCCACTGATGTATGGATGAGTGACCCAGTGTAAGAAGTGTATCTAGCAGTGTAAGTCACCGCGGTGAATAGGGCGTGTGGGCTGATAGTAACACTACATAGAGTTCATTGGAAGTCTCTTTGGAGAAAAGTGTCTGATAAATCAATAAACTTAATGTAGACATCTGTTGTCGACATTCACTTTAGAGAGACACCATAGGTTCGTGGCCCAATACAAGGCGCACAGATTCAGTGTGTTATGGAGCAGTAATAGAAATTAATAATTAATTGGTTGCAAGTGCTGTTGCTACTTTCGTTAACTTAGATGATATTGTGAATAAACCGAACTTTAATTCGCGCTCTTGACATCGAGGGAGGCTTGTTTTTGGCCGACATACCGCATTCCGAGTGTCTCCACAGAGTATTACTGAAACAAAAAGTACAGAAAATACAAGTAGATTGAGAAATTCCGTTTTTTTTTTTACTTGCACATCTTACTAACCTCATATACTACTCTGTGGTTTGTCTATGAATAATTATTGGCACAGTGATATAGTGGACCAGAGGACATTTCTCTATGAAAAATACTCAACGGGTAATGATAGATACTCACAGTGAAACACGGTATATTGCGCGCGCAGTGGGAGGGGCTCGATCCTCAATCATCCGTTACGATGCGCAAAGGTGTCTGAGAGATACGGTGAAAAGGCCGGTGGAAACGAGGGAAACGGATGAAAAAAAACAGAGTGGGGAAAGAGTAAGGGAAAATGTGGTATATTTTGCCCTTAGAGTGTGTAATGAGTCGTGTTACTTGTGCTTCCATAATGTGTAAGTATAGAAACACACACACACACACACTGTCTGAAGGCTCTTGTCCCATGTGGAGGTCGTGGGGAGCCGGAGCCTAGCCCGGCAATACAGGGCGTAGGGCTGGAGGGGGAGGGGACACACCCAGGACGGGGCGCCAGTCCATTGCAAGGCACCCCAAGCGGAACTTGAACCCCAAACCCACTGGAGAGCAAGACCCAGTCAAACCCCCCGGTACAGAAACGGTGATAATAATATAACAGATATAACATAATATTACGTAATATGATAGATATTATAATAGATTATGATCTCCCGTGAGCTGACCCTGAATGAAACCCGGCGGCAGTTACGGTGGGGATAGCTGGTCCGGAGAGCGCAGGGCGAAGGCGGCGGAAGGCCCGAGAGGTGCGAGACGAGCTGGCCGGAGACCGCTAAGCCCGCGGGGGTCCGGGGGACGGCACCGTTTCGGCTTCGGGGGGGAAGCCTGGCACGCGAAGTGACGGGACCGGCCCGGGCGTCCGGACGAAGTACGACGTGTGACGGATCCGCTTTACTGGTACCTTCGCCGGTATAATCCTCCGCGAGGCCCCCTCCCTCCCCACGTCCCCTTTTGTTTTTGCGGTGATGTCATAGCTTTTGAAAAGAAGCTTTCCTTTTAAGTGAGCGCAAGTTTTTTTTTTCCACCAGGCGGCGGAGGGCGCCGGAATGAATGGAGGCCTCCCGCGGGCCCTGGCCCATTAGGCACGCTCCAGCCCCGGCATCAAAGGGCCCGCTTCGCTTCCCCTGTGTTGTTCTTGTTTTTAAAATATGATGGCTCTGACGGATGGAGTGATGACGGGGGAGTGTCCAGCGCGGAGCGGCAGGCTCCGCCATTGTTGTGCGCCGGTGTGGCGCTGTGTCCATATCTATAGAAACCAGCGGAGCCCGGGAAGGCATGCTTTCATCTCCGCAACCTGTGCACACTGGTAATAAGAGGTCAAACCCCCCGGCCCCCACCCAACACCCGATGCACACGCGCGCGCAAACACACACGCACACACAGTGCCTCCTTCCTCCGCGTCGCATTGGCAAATACGAATACTTGGACGCAAGCGTGAGAATTAAATTACTGCCAGACTTTTTTAAGATGAACCTCGTATCGCCGAAGGAGCTTCGGTGACCGTCGGGGCATTTTGTAACCCTATCGAGGGGAACAATTTTCAAATAGTTTTTGCTGTAATTTGCATGGAGAAATTTGCAAAATCTGCCGGTTTGCCGCTTTACGTGTCGAGAAATGGATGAGTGTGTTAATGAGTTAATGAGTGCGTGTGTGTGCGGCAGCAGGCCCAACTGCACTCATTTAACACATCCCATCAAGGAATCCATCCCCGCCGTTCTCCCAGCTGGCTCGCTCCTTCGTTCACCGAACGTATTTGTTGAGCGTGCGGCAAGACCTCATGTCTCGGCCCCAATTGCGGAGCGCAGGGTTGCGACGTTCAGTTCAAACATTCGCAGAGCCGTGACACATTCCATCCCGAGTAACGCTTCGCCGTTTTCAAAACGCCTAACCTCCGGAGGAAGACTCGCCTAACTACCGATGCTCGAGCGCTGCACGGGTTGCTGCTGAAGTCGAAGAACTGGCGACGCTTCACGCGGACGAGAAACGGGTCGAGCGGCTCCGTCACCCAGCCTGCAGAATGGCGAAGTTGCGTCTGGCATCCTCCCGGCTCCGCACGCCGTGGTGAGAGCTCCTTGCGCCGATCTAGCTCGAGCAACAAAGGCGACAAGATCGGCAGACTATTGTTGCGGGGCAAACGGGGCTGGAGCCAAGCAGACGGGATTCCCACCCGCAGACCTCCGAGCGCCATCCTGTTCACACCTGCGTGTGAGCAGGGAGCGCGGGCACGCCGCCTCCGGCAGGGAGAAGCGGAGACGCAGACGGGGATGGAGGGTCCGGGACAGATGGAGCGACAAGATCCGCTGCCCAAGTGCCTGGAAACCACCGTGTGCCTTTGGTCACACCGCCGACCCTTCGATCCTTCAGCTTGCATCGTGAGGCAATCTGTTGTCACTGCTCATGGAGAAGCCTAAACCCTTCACTGTTAGACCTTGCGTGTGTGTGTGTGTGTGTGTGTGTGTGTGAGCGTGTGTGTGAGCGCGAACGGAAATGTCAAATCGACACACTCTGCTCAACTGACAACGTTAAGGATTAAGCTTGCCTGCCGAAATCCCATCTGAATGTGTGCAAATTAAATGTATTTACAAAGTCTCAGATGTGCTTTCCCCATTTTATTCTAAGCAAATGCTTATAAACAGAAAAAAGAAAAAATACTAATTTACATTTACATTAATTCGTTTGGCAGACACTTTTCTCCAAAGCCATGTGCCATTCATCGTGAAGAAACATGCATTTTGCCAACAGACAGATACAGATGCAGACACACAATTCGTAAAGTGCAGTCAGTTCCTTCAATACCACCATTTTTATGAGTAGCTGTATGTAGAAGTGATAGGGAGAGATATTTTTTTAAACACATAATGTAGTGATCGTTTGTAGAGCTGATAGGAGATCAGGAGAGAAGTGGGTCTGAAAGAGACGTGCTTTGAGGCCCTTCTTCAATGTTGAGAGGGATTCAGCAGTTCTGAAGCGCAGAGGGGGAGCTCATTTCACCACACTGGAGCTACCTCGCCTCCCACCAGGTCATTACTGATAAACAAATTGACTTAAACGATAATGATTTTACACGGGTTCATTTATTCCTACATTGGTTCCGATAATTAGCAAATTATGAAAAATTCTATTGTATTTTGTTTGAAACAGAAATTTGTGTTGTTGAAAATGCACTTTTTATACTGATACAACCATTGCAAAGTCTGCTGTCAAATAGCTGTGCTTTTATTAGGAATGTACACACACGCATGTCGCCTGAACCGCTTGTCCCAAGTGGGGTCGCGGGGAGCCGGAGCCTAACCCGGCAACACAAGGCATAAGGCTGAAGGGGGAGGGGACACACCCAGGACGGGACGCCAGTCCATTGCAAGGCAGCCCAAGCAGGACTCCAACCCCAGACCTACCGGAGAGCAGGACCCGGTCCAACCCACTGCACCACTCCACCCCCCTTATTAGCAATGTCGTGGTGCTCTTATTAATTGACCTTCTTGTATTTAAAGGACCTACTCGGGAACTGAGTTCCCCCAAATGGTACCCTGGAGCCACTTTCGTAGCCTGTGCTCTTCATGTCCGTCACCCGCCAGTGGAAACGTGAACCGTTCATCCCTCCGCTGAGAGTCCGCGGCTGTCTCCCGTGCCAGTCCGTCTGGCATCCCGAGGTAGACGCTCTCATCGCCTCGTGGCTCCAGGGCCCTGCAGCTCTCGATTAGCAAATTAGCGTGAGTCAACAGCTGGTGCATCCCCCTGGGCACTCCGCTGAAGCCCACCCTCCTCCCCAGACAGCCACCCCAGCCCACCCTGACTGCTTGCACCCCAGCGAGACATTTCCCAAGCCCTTCACATCACACAGGGCACCTCTAGCCCAACGCCCACCCGCTCCATATGCCGGCTTCCCCGGTGCGGAGGGCAAGGAGGCCACATTTTACACGGGGCTGTCACCGCGGGGCCAGCGTACGGCGCGCTCCCAGAGGCCCTGGAGCCTTCAGAGTATGCATATGGCGTCTGGGGTGCTAGTAACACAAGCATACTTACTGCGGTTAATGTGACAATAGTGGAGCATTGCTCACTCCATAGGGCATAAGCACGAAATTATAAACTACAGACTTTGGCAAATACACCGTTCTTCATCCCCTTACGTAAGTCAAAAGTTGCATATATCAGATTCCCCCTCCTCCGCCACCATTCAACATCATCGCGCACTCCTTTATACGTGCAGCATCCTTCACTATCGTGTTCACAGTCAATACGGCTAAACCTGGTTTTCGTGTGTTACAGATGATAATCTTTGTCCATCTTCATTAATCGATTGCTGTTCGCTTGCGAGACGGTTACATTTATATTTGCATTTTTTCATTTAGCAGATGCTTTTCTCCAAAGTGACGTACACCTCATAGAAAATACAATTTGTTCATTATATTAGGAGGAAGACATGGCTGCAGATGTGTGATTCTTAAGTAGTTAGTTTCTTTCACCTTGGGCATCGACGTTCATCACACAAGTGGTTCTCGTTTTGCTTCAAGTGCACATTCACCACCAGCCATTGTGACTAATGAGAAGGGTAAAAAATATGGGGGAAAAAAGCACTACGGTAACAAGAGGAGATGCGTTCAAGGCTCAAAACACGCGGGAACTGGGAAGATGCAGCTTCCTGCCTTGTCTGGCTACGCCTACTTGCGCGGAACGTATTTCGGATGTTTTTGGTGAAATAAAAGCCCCGTCTATAAATAATTTGTATGCCGGGAATTTTTCACATAAATCCGGATTTATGTAAATTGAATTTATGTAAGTAGAGGGGTGTCTGTATGGGTATACTGTATAAGACTCCTGTTACAAAAACCCTTCGAAAAGAGTCCAGCCTCGGCATAGTCTTTGTACAACAAGAGCAAGTTTGATAAGGTGCAGCTATTATATTGCTTAGCATACAAAACCATAATCTGTCACTCGCTCGCTTCCAGGAACAATTTGTCCAAGTCAGGACCTGAGCGGTCCAGAGCATGTCCTAGAAATACAGGACGGTGGTCTAGCCAAGGTACGCCAGAGCGGGGCTCCAATCCTTCGTAGACAAAAGTGTAATCTTCACACAAATTTGGGGGCTAAGTTCACGTCATAAAAAAAGCGCTCTTGAAATGAACACTGGCGGCAGTGTAGGGAAGGCCGTCGATGAGAATATTGATGCCGAGTTCTTCTGTGTATCGGGAAGGGCGCCGCGGTGGAACCCGGGCAATTAACAACACCTCATTGTGAGAGGTGGGAATGGGCGGCTCGCCAGGGATGTCATCATGGAGCAGGAAAGGCTGGAGGGAACGCCTCCCTGGCGGCAGGAATGCAGTTGTTTTATCTGTTGTTCCGGAAAGCTGTGTTCCGTTCAATTCAGCTCCTGTCGCTTGGCTACAAAAATAAAAAAAAAAAAAAAAAAAAAAAAAAAAGTGGCCCTTAAGAAAAGCCTGCTGGGCCGCCCCCTAACCCCCCCCCGCACCCTTTTCCCAGCGGGCCGGGACATGCAGCCCGCGAAGAGGACGGGAAGCTCCGGGAGCCTCAAAACTTTCATTTTGCAGACATGAATAACGGTAATCGAAGCGGAATGCAATGAGGTCACTCTGCAGCCCCAATTAAAAATAACTGGAATCATTAAAGAAGAATGAGAGCCGGTTCAGAGAGACAGCAACTTTGCCCCGGGTCCCGCCTACATGTAAGCCCTTGGCTGCCGCTACGGGTGCGAGGTGTATCCCGCCACACTACCGAGAGCCTCGAGGCACCGGAGCTGGGAATGTAAGGAAACGTACGGAAACATAGAAGGTCCTTCTCTGCCATCTCTTAGGCGGTATGTCCGGTAATCTACCATATTTAAAAATACATGTGAAACACACAGGTGGTGTGTATGCAACATATCGTGCCTTGGTTTATTTTACTGCATAACCCAATACAACTGGATTGCAACAATATGGAGGAATTATCAAAATGCTGGGAAAATGATACTTTAAGGCCAGGTGTACAGTAGCCAGAAAAGGCCAAAGAACTCCACTTAAGAATAATTTAAAAATGTTTTTTTGGGGTAATTTCCGTAAGTGCAAATAACAACTGGTAATAGCAACTACTGTATCTCTGTCTATTCTGTGTGTATCCTAGTTTTTCCAAGAAAATCTCGCTTTTACTTAACACCTCGCATTCTAGTAGTTACTAAATTCAATACGTTTGGAGGAGCAAGTGTTGGTGGATCCGGCAGCGTGAGCAAATGAGACCCACCTCTGGAGCTGTGTTGAAATACAGCGTTAATCCCTCACGCAGGGGAGATCCTGGCTCGGCAGCCGCCGCGTCTGCGCGAACCGCCTCCCACCCCCAATCAACCCCGACCAACCCCCCCAAACCCCAGATCAACGGGAGCCACTTGAGATCACCTCCTCAATGGCGAGCGGCAGCTGACACCAGGCGAGGAATGCCCGGTGTTGCCGCCCTGTCCGTGCGACCGGAGACCAGGATCACAAAAGGTCTCCCTGGTCAAAAAGTGACAAGAAAAGAGATTATGTAACTGGTGATGTGAGAATACACTGCTGGCCTCAGTGATGTATAGGGTTACACTGGCAATAAGGGTAATACAGCATGAGAAAAACAAAAGGAGGCGCTAATGATGGTGTTTTTTTTTTTCTTTTTCTGACACCCAAGAGATGCTCATGCCTATGTTTGAAGAAAGAAAAAGAAAGGAAAACTATGCTTGGCGGAGGTGCGGTTTTCCCATAGTTCACTGCAATGCTGTGATTGCGGGGAGGCCCGCGGTGCACCGAAGCTCACACACTCCTGCTTTCTGGCGGTTCGCATATGTGACCCATTTTAAGCAGTGTACAGTACATTGTTAAGTCACCCAGAGTGTGTGAGTGACAGAGAGAGTGTTTGTGTTCCACTGATGTATGGATGAGTGACCCAGTGTAAGTAGTGTATCTAGCAGTGTAAGTCTTTGGGTGCTCTGGTTTCCTCCCACAGTCCAAAGACATGCTGTTCAGGTTCACAGAGAGTGTGTTCCACTGATGTATGGATGAGTGACCTAGTGTAAGTAGTGTATCTAGCATTGTAAGTCTTCAGGTGCTCTGGTTTCCTCCCACACTCCAAAGATATGCTGTTCAGGTTCCCCCATAGTGTATGAGTGACAGAGAGAGAGAGAGAGAGTGTGTGTTCCACTGATGTATGGATGAGTGAGTCAGTGTAAGTAGTGTATCTAACAGTGGAAGTCTTCGAGTGCTCTGGTTTCCTCCCACACTCCAAAGACATGCTGTTCAGGTTCCCCCATAGTGTATGAGTGACAGAGAGAGAGAGAGAGAGAGTGTGTGTTCCACTGATGTATGGATGAGTGACCCATTGTAAGTAGTGTATCTAGCATTGTAAATCACTGCAGTGAATAAGGCGTGTGGGCTGGTAACACTACATAGAGTTCATTGGAAGTCGCTTTGGACAAAAGCGTCTACTAAAAAAATAAATGTAAATATAAATGTAAGTTTGCGTGTTCCCATCATGCACGTCTCCCTGGCACCTGCAGCATCGGCGCTCCCGTACGTGATGGACGAGCTCATTTTCAGCGCATACAGTTCTGCTCATGTGTCTCCTCTTTGGCTCAGATGAAAACACGGCGCAGAATGTAAATGTATCCAAGGCAACCGAAGTCACGCAGCCTCACTCCGCGCATTCCTCCAGCAATAATTTTCGCCAGCAGACGACCACTTCCCATTATTGTTCTTTTATTGCTTCTTTCATCATTAATGCAGCTCTGCATATAAATTCTCATGAGTTCAAAGACCCAGACTCGAATTCTCTTGGGCCGAGGCCACGTCGGGAAATACGCTTCAAGAGGAATATTTACATTTGATCAAACCGGATCGAGTACAAACTATGGATCGTACTTCAATTGTACTTCTCCGAACGCCAGAGCCCGTTTATTTACATTAATGATAGTAATCATGTTGGGATTTTTCCAGCAAACTAATTATTCCATCAGAGGGTAAATAAAGAATTATGATTCAGTTTCGGCATAACCTTGTCGCAATTAGCTAATGTGCACAATGTTTAGGTCACGCTTGAATTATGCCCAATAATGAATTGCGCGCACACACACAGTCTGAAACCATTTGTTCCGAGATGGGTCGCGGCAAGCCGGAGCCGAACCCGGCAACACGGGGCACGAGGCCGAAGGGGGAGGGGACACACCCAAGACGGGACGCCAGTCCATCGCAAGGCACCCCAAACGGGACTCGAACCCCAGACCCGCCAGCGTGGGACCCAGGCAAGCCCACCGTGCCACCGCGCCGCCATCTAATGAATTGCAGAACAGTAAAAAAATTATTTCTAATGTAAAGTCCTGAGAAATTATTCTTTACACACCCTTATTATACATTTCTCTCTCTCTCTCTCCATATGCAGTATATTACATATACACACTATATATATATACACACACACACACACATTTTCAGAACCGCTTGTCCCATACGGGGTAACGGGGAACCGGAGCCCACCCGGTAACACAGGGCGTAAGGCTAGAGGGGGAGGGGACACACCCAGGACGGGACGCCAGTCCGCCGCAAGGCACCCCAAGCGGGACTCGAACCCCAGACCCACCAGAGAGCAGGACCCGGTCCAACCCACTGCGCCACCGCGCCCCCTCTATATATATATATATATATATATATATATATATATATATATATATATATATATATATATATATATATATATATACTGTATGTATATAAGAACGTTGTCCATATATGGCATTTCGTTGGACGTCTCTCCTGCTGTTCTGGAGGGTGTTAGGAGTGGAGGTCAGTTTGCATGCCACTTGCAAACAGACCTGCATGACTCTGTGTGTTTTACATGTGTATGATGAGGGCGATGGAGGCTGGAGGGTCGAATGGGTCAGACGTGTGTGTAGAGGCGTGGCAGGAAGCGAGAGTGAGTGCGAGCGCCGTGCAATATGTACGTGTTTGTTGTACCCGGCGAGTGACGGTTGCGCTCGGGACTCGTGACTCTGTCTCTGCGGCGTGACCCAAGTTACCGGCGGTGACGCGATGGCACTTCTGGGGCCACCCGGAGCGTGCAGGTGTCAGGGCAGGGAAGAGGTGTCGTCCTCAGTGGCATTTCATGAGCTGATGACAGATGCGAAGCCTGCGAGAGACACAGCAGGCGAAGGAACTGCTGGAGCGCAAAGTGCTGTGTGTGTGTGTGTGTGTGTGTGTGTGTGTGTGTGTGTGTGTGTGTGCAGGGGATGCTCGCAGGTGGGCCTCCACACCACAGTCTCAACTCATACACATATAGGATAGGACATGTTGTCAAAATAGACATCATCTACCACGCTTCACCCTTTTTTACAACGCCATCTGTAAATGCATTAGGTCTTAAAACCATCGTACAAAACAGAATCATTAAAACGCTCGTGATGAAATGGAAAAATTATTTCTATTGTTTGCGGCGGACTGGCGTCCCGTCCTGGGTGTGTCCCCTCCCCCTCCGGCCTTACGCCCTGTGTTGCCGGGTAGGCTCCGGTTCCCCGTGACCCCGTATGGGACAAGCGGTTCTGAAAATGTGTGTGTGTGTATTTCTATTGTCAAAACTTAAATCGTACATTTTATGGTTTTTTTTTTTTTTTTTAACAGTTCAAACCTGCGGTCAATCATTAATTTTGGAATGAAAACAGGCCTTAAAGAAACTAAAATAAACCGATGCGTCTCGGACACGAGTTCTTTTTATTTCGTTCTGATGCCCGTATTTCATATCACCGCACACACACGCACTGCAAGAGGAAGCACCGTTGCGGAGTTCCGGTTACACTCCGTACGCACTTTCCTGACGGGACTGATTATTTTTTCGGATTTGCTGGTACTATCAGAGATTCGCTTGTTTTTCTGCGTACGGCACCGGGAGGGTGTGCGATCTCAGCCAGAATGTAATGTCATAACTAAATAAAACAACACTGTGATATTTCCAGCTCAAGATGTATTTAAAGCTCAGGTCGACGGCGGGTTGTAATCGCGATGGCGGTAGGGGGATCTGAAAGGCTCAGCACATTTCTTTCCATCATAAAATAAGACCTTTTGTCACTTTCATGTTGTTTACTGGCTATTTGGCAAAAAAAAAAAAAACTTTTTTTTTTTTTTTTTTTGAAGAATAAAAAGCAAATCTTCAAAAGTATCTGCTAACAGAACACAGATTTTTGTCATGCTTCCCAAGCCATCTGCTTCTGGTTTAGCCCTGGAGTCGGGCGCAGGGGATGGCTGCGCGCTCGCTGGGAGCAGCCTGTCTTCCACACTCATGTGGGACTTGGGGTGGGTTGGGGTTGGGGGTGGTATTCGTGCGGGGGGGGGGGGGGGCTTCGCTTCACGTGCGAGGGTCCGCCTCACCGGGACGGGACCCCCTCGTGGCCGCGCATCCGGACTCTAAGCGCCTCGAAAAGTACGCTTCCGTCCGACGGCGGCGTCACCGGCTGTCCTTCGCCTCACCTGCCGCATCGGCGTTTGCCTTGTTTTGGGAAAGGCGGTATGTAGTGGTTAGCGCTACTGCCTTTGGATCTAAAGGTTGCAGGTTTGATCCCCACCTGCAGCTGTTGTACCTTTGAGCAAGGTACTTACCCTAAATTACCCAGTTGTGTAAATAACTGTGACCTTAACAGCGTAAGTCGCTTTGGAGAAAAGCGTCAGCGAAATGAGTAAACGTAAACGTTCGCTTACCGCGCGTAATTTCGGCGAGTGCTTGTCCTTGAAAAAGCCGTCAGATAAAATACACGGCTGTGAAAATTTACCTGGGCTATAATGAGAGCGGAGGGGGGTGCAGCGGCGCAGCGGGTTTGACCGGGTCCCGCTTGGGGTGCCTTGCGATGGACTGGCGTCCCGTCCTGGGTGCGTCCCCTCCCCCTCCGGCCTTATGCCCCGTGTTGCCGGGTTAGGCTTCGGTTCGCCGCGACCCCGCTTGGGACGAGTGGTTTCAGACAGTGTGTGTGTGTATGTGAGAGCAAAAAAAAATTATCATAGAGGAACACATCACATCCAAAATGAAGCGTCGTCTCAGAGAGCTTGGACAACATGAGAGGAGGTGGGTTTGATCCCTGCTCAGCCTGTCCGCATGGGTTGCCTCCGGGCGCTCTGGTTTCTTCCCGCAGTGTCTTAAATGAACTGGTGACTCTAAACTGCCTTTAGTGTGTGGGTGTGAGACAGAGCGTGTTGCTCTGGTGTAAAGATCAGCAATTTACTCCAGCTAGTGTACTCACACACATACACACCAGCTGAAACCACTTGGCCCATGCAGGGTCGCAGCGAACCGGAGCCTAACCCGGCAACACGGGGTGCGGGGCAGGGGACACACCCAGGGTGGGACGCCAGTCCATCGCAGGGCACCCCAAGCAGGACTCAAACCCCACACCCACCAGAGAGGAGGCACAGGCCAAACCCGCCACGCCACCGCACCCCCAACTAGTGTACCGTACTCTAGTATTTCAATCACTGTGAGCCACCAGAGGTGAAAAGGTGCCACATAAACACTGCATGGTGTTTTCTGGAAGTCGCTTTGGAGAAAAGTGTCTGCTAAACGGATGCACATCAGTGTGTTTCGTACCATGCTTTTGTTAAAGTATCATACTTTTTTTAATATGGGCAGCCATGCACCCCAGACTTTGCTTATATGGCTAATAAACCAGAATGTTTCTTGAACCAACTGTTGGGGGGGGGGGATCCTAATTTGAGCAGATCTGTTCATAAAGACAAAAGAGAAAACACCGACTGACTCTGAGCATCATTTTGCATTTTTTCGCCGTCGAAAATTCGCGGCCTCGATTTCTGCCGGGCGCCGTATCAAAAAACGAAAAACCCCCGAGGGATTTCGTTTTTCTCAGCAGATCGGCTCGGAAACAGAAGTCGATGTTTTCCAGAATTCCCTTCCCCGCAACAAAAAAAGAAACAAAAAAACCTCTCCAGACCGGCCTCGCGGCAGAGCTTCTCGCTGAAAAGCGACGGCTTTCCTCCCGACCGGCCGGGACGTCGCCGCAAAAAGCCGTTTCGGGTTTTGCGCAAAACGTACGATCGGAGGTAATTGGGGGGAAGAAAAAAAAAAAAAAAAAAACGGACCGCTATTCTTTGCATTAATCGCAATGAATGTGCTTATTGTCCTTTAACGAAGAAAAAAAAAAAAGAAATGAAGACAAAAAGACTTAGTTAACCTTTGTGTTCCTTCCTGGTGGCACCGTTTTGTTTTGATGATGCAGCAGCGACACCACCTTACCTCCCCGTGCTCCTTCCCTCCTCTCCCATTTCTCTTACAAGCACCCCCCCCGGAGCTACCCGCAGTGCTTTTGGCCTCCGCAGACAGTCAGTCTGGCTCTAGCCGTCCCTGGATCCCCAGCCAGTAATCTCCCCGCACCTTCGGAGGCGCTTTCGCGCCGAGCCGCTCTCCGCTCGCAGCCGCGGGGAACGGAGCCTATCCGGGCGCGGGGCTCCCCTTAATGATCTGTCACCGTGTGCCCTATTGAGACCTAAGGAAGCGTGAAAGATCGCAGCAGAAACAAAGAGCCGAGTCCCCTTGTCGTACAAGGCCAATTTCTGCAGCCAGCCCACCTCTCGCCGTGCCCCTCGCATCCCGGGCTTTATTAAACCAAGCCGGTTTTATTGCATTATTTAATTAGCCGTTCCGCAGTAAACTGTCGCACACCTTCACCCAACCCCACCCCCGGGCGGCGCGGCCCTCCGTTATTGCCCGGCTCTGCCCCTTCCTGCCCTCTCCCCCTCTCTCCCTCTCTCGAGCCCTCTCCATTGTGCGTCCCGTGCAATTAGCCGTGGGCCGGGAGCCGCGGCGCGGATACGCGGGGTAAGAGGAGAGCGATGGGAAAGGGAAGCGCCCGGCGGTGGAGGCTGGGGCTGAGACCGGGTCACCCGCTGCCCCCACGCGGGCCGGGAGACCACGGACGTCACCGTAACCTCCGGCATGTCGTAGGAGCGGGGCGGCGCGCTCGCGTTCTCCTCCGAAGCCGTTCCGAAAACGCCGCGCCGTCGTTTTTGTTCCCGTTCTTCGCTTCCGTCCGAGCGGGCCGTCAAACTTACGTTTAGATCCGCGCGTTTGCCGGAAGCTCGTCCCCAAAAGGGACGCGGAGCCCGCAACGGGGGGACGGCGATACGGACGCACGAGCTCCTACGCGCGTACGTGTTCCTGGAGCTCCCCCGCTGAAGTGACGCACAGCTTGAATCGCACCGCTTCCGGAACATTCAGATCGAGCCAAGTGGGTTTTTACCGCCCGATTCCTCCAACGACTCGAAGGTCGCAGGTTCGATTCCCACCTCCGGCTGTAGTTCCTTCGAGAAAAGTACTTACATTAAATTGCTCCAGTAAAAATTACTCAGCTGTACACACACACACACACACACACATTTTCAGAACCGCTCGTCCCTTACGGGGTCACGGGGAACCGGAGCCTACCCGGCAACACAGGGCGTAAGGCCAGAGGGGGAAGGGGACACACCCAGGACGGGACGCCAGTCCGCCGCAAGGCACCCCAAGTGGGACTCGAACCCCAGACCCACCGGACAGCAGGACTGCAGTCCAACCCACTGCGCCACTGCGCCACTGTGCCCCCTTTTACTCAGCTGTATAAATGGGTAAATAATTTCAAGCTTCTAGTAATTGTAACCTTAACGTTGTAAGTTGCTTTGAATAAAAGCGTCAGATGAATGAATTAATGTAAATATAAGGTGGCAGAAGAAGAGCATCGCACACCGAGCAGCAGAAACAGGGGACGGGAACGTACGGATGAATCTTCCCAGAAAGCTAAAATTTAAAATGAAATTTTTTTGATGTAGGGATGAACAAATTCGGCCCCGATTAATCTCGGCGCGTCTTTCGCTCGCTTTTTTTTAGCCGACGTCTCACTCTTCGCTCTGCCATTGCGTGCGCCGCTGTGTTCCGCATCGAAAACATGCCCGATCCACGACCCGCGTTCCCCGCAAACCCACCAGCAAGCCTCCGTTTTCTGCATGTCCAGTTGTCCAGAAACATGATGTCATGCTCTTTAGCTGACCCCCCAAGGATCCTTTAAAAAGATGATTATTTTTACCCCCCTCCGAAGGAGCTGCGAGGGGAGGGGTGCTGTTAATTAGCTATTCTTGCTGTCTGGCTGGAAGGGAGGGTGGTTCCCAGTGTGGGTCTGGCCCCACTCTTTAGGCCTCAGACAATGGCTGCTGGCGGGCCGCTGCCTTCCCCCGGCGGGGGGCTCGGGGGCCGGGTCAGTAGCCCCCCCACATCTCTCCCTCCAGCCCTGCACTGCATGGGATCCCCGCTCTGCCTGTCCCACTCCCAGCGCCTTCATTTTCTGGGGCAACGTAGATGAAATGGAAGGGATTAAAAGGGTAACTCTGGGGTCCGTAGACCAACGTGAGGCTTCTTTTGCAGTTGTGGATTTAAGGAATCAAAGCATAAAAGTGTGAAAAAAAAAAAAAAAAAAACCATATACTTATATACATTGTTTTATTACCCATATAAGTAATGTCTGAGTTTTTTTTATAACTTCTTTTGCTTTTTTATTAAAAAATATATATATTTGGGGCTAATATTTGTTGGAAAGGTTTCCAGCCAGACTCGGTCAGTTATTTCCATGATATGCGATCAGATTTATTAACTTGGGTGTAAAGCCGATCTTCAGCCGTTGCAGCAACAATATTAATCGGCGGGTTCCGTCCAAACGCCCATGCGGACGATCCGGAGAGTCTCAGTTTGACAAAATGTTCAGCTGAGCCAGAGCCATTGGCAAACTGGTAAACACATGGAATTTACTTCATTGCAGGTAAAACTCACTGTTTGCCAACACCCTGCGTGCCGCTCCGCGGAGCTCCCGTACCGATGACGCGCCGCGCAGCCGACAAAAGGAAAACGAGCCACATTTAAGAGATCGCCTCTGGTAACGCCATAGTTTGCGATGATGTCACTGGTTTACTCTGATTTGATTCGCGTATTTCGTAGATGCCGAAATATTCTCGTCTGGCTAGACATCGTCGCACGGAACGCGGTAAAGGTTACGCAGCTTCCGGTGCTACGGGCGCAAATGCAATACCTCCTTTTCACGGTAAGGTAACGTTCCGGTGTGCCAACTGGGAGCTGAGCTTCTGGAGGCACCGGTCCACGTTGGAGCAGAAAAGCACTATTATGAGGTGGGTGATTTATGCAAACCTGCACGCCGGCTCTGTAAAACACAGAGGTTTGGGCAAAGAGTAGCTGGTGCGTGGCATATTTACAGTACATTCCACTCCGCGTGGATAAAAATAATGTTACAATGCAAGAGTGCAATAACCTGACCTTTACTACCGAATCATAAAACGTTCGTCTGCGGCTCCCGTTCTCGACCCCAGGCGCGGTGCCAGCGTTCGACTTTTGTTTCGTGGCACCTGGTTTGGCAGTAAATGTGGCGCCCCTCGTTCGGTTTTATAATAAACAGCTGTTGTTTTGATGTAGGCCGAGGGTGGGCTGGCAAAGCCGAGGGAGGGGGGGGGTCTGGGAAAGGGTTAAGGGCAAGGAGCGAAAAACACTTTTCTTTCTCTTCTTTTTTTTTTTTTTTTTTTCCACGGCACCAAACGTGTCATACGAAAGCGGGAAGACAAGCTCTTACAATCGCGGAGGATTGTATCGGCTTCTCCTCCCGTGACAGGGTAGCCCTTGTTTTATTATCATGCTAATCACACGACTAATTACTGCGCCGGCTCTGACATTCGGAGCCGACCACGGGGCCCTCTCTGCGCTTCTCCATTAATTTCCCAGCCAGCCTTTCTTTCGTTCCCTCTTCCTGACCGTCGTCCGTTCTGCGTTCCCAACTCGTCGCTTTCTATTCGTAATCGGTCTCGCTTGGACGCCCGCCGCCCGTCCGACTCCTCCCCCGGCCCTCTAAATTCAAATCAAATCACAGCAGCGGCGTGCAACCCTTGGTTGTCCTCGACGCGCCGAAATCAAACGCTTTCTCGAATAACCGCCCGCATGTGACACGGCCGCATTCGTGTTTTTTCGGAAAACGCTAAATTCGCCTCTTTATTCCTACCAGCACAAGCAACACGGCAAGACGTGCGCCGACTAACAATAAACAAGGAACACCGCAGTTATTGCGACGGCCGTCCCCGATGTGCTCGATGTGCCCAGCACAGGTGGTCCCCGATTTACGATGGTTCGACTTCCCATTTTTTCGACTTTACGGTGGTGAGCTGGCGATAGACATTCAAGTGATATGCAGTGCGATACTCTCTCACGATGCTGGGCAGCGGCAGGGATCCGTATCTCCCAGTCTGCCTCGCAAAGGTGTGCATTAGGTGTATTAAATGTATTTTAGATTTACGATGGGTTTTCGCGGAACGTAAATCGGGGACCACCTGTATTCTACTTTGGCGACATATGAGGTATGATCACAAACATGGTGAATTCACACACCATGCGTGAAGCTACATATGAAAGATGTATCCATGACTGGAGCCCATGCCTACTACCCCTCTAAAGGGGTGATAATAGGAGGCATAGTGGTTATAGCCACTGTGTCTGGACTCAGAGGTCCCAGACTCAAACCCAACCACCTGCTGTAGTACTTTTGAGTAAGGTTTGTATCCTAAACTGCTTCAGTACGAATAACCCCACTGCATAAATGGGTGAATCACCGTAAGTAGCTTAACATCGTAAGATGTTTTTGAGAAGAAAAAAAAAACGTTACGGTCTGCCCACGCTCGCCTAACTCGGCATGCTTCGACTTCTGGCTGGTCCCCAAAAACAAAACGGCGATGAATGGAGTCCGTTCCGAGTCACTTTCTTAGATCCAAACACGTATGACGGAGCTTCCGCAAGAATTAATCGAAGATGATTTCCAGAGCCGCTTCCGAAAGTGGCAGGAACCGCTGGAATCGGCGTTCGGCTGGCCGTGGAGACTGTTCTGACAGCTGCGTTGTATCTGTTACGTTTTCTCGTACGTTCGTCGGCCGTATTTCTAGGCCTCGTCTCGTGTGTCGCCCCGAACGGCGGTGTGCGCGGCGCGAACGGAACGCAAATTTCCGGGCGCACCAGCGCCGATCGCCCGGTGCAGGACGGAGCCTTTCGCACCGCAGGCAAACGGGCGTATCTCGCTTGGGCCACCTGACAAGTCCCTACGAGGCACCGATGCAGCAGCAAGCCGAGAAACCCTAGCCGACTTAACACCCCCCACGGTGGAACGATGTCAAATATGTCCCGTCCATCGGAGAACTCCTGACGCAGCTCAAACCCACACGGGATCGCGGGCCACAAGGCCGCCTTCTACCAGTAACCGTCGCTCCCGGCGTCAACCCCCATTCATTCCTTTGGCCCAGTCCTTCGCGCTCCCTTGCCTCCCTCCCTAACCCTCGCTGTATTCCAGGACACCCGGAAGGCCGTTTTTATCATCCTAGCGCCTCTCGACCCAGCTTTCGGGAGCGCTCTCTTCACAGTTTGCGTTTGCCTACTGCGTTTATTTTTCTGCCCTCCGCCGGTGAGCCGTTCCTTTTCGGCACCATAATGTGCCCGAGCGTCTCACCGGGGTTTCCTCTCACGCATAGAACGCGTCTTTCAGAACCGGCCCGGCGATCGCGCGTCGTGCCGCCCGGCGCTCGAACGCACACACACCCACGCGGGGCTCTCCAGCGCTCCCCTTTTTTTTTTTTTTTTTAACTTTCACTGGTTAACCATAATGTTTATTCATAACTCCCAATTTGTTGACAACTACGAAACTTAATCTGTGTACAAATGTTTTGACATCTGTCTTCCTCACTCTGTTAGGACCCTGGTTGCCGCTCCTGAGCTTGTTTAAAACAGCTGTCCACCAGCACTCACTCCGGTGACAAGCACAGCGGTCCGACAGCAGCGTCCACTGCATCCCGATGCCGCTGGAAAGGGACATTTTTGGGAAAGACAGTGCAAAGTCCTCCCTAAGGAGCGAGAGGACATTAAGTCCTTCTGTTACGCTGACATTTCCGTTTATTCACTCAGCAGATCTGTTTGCTGAAATTGACATATGGGGTAACAGCAACTAAGGGCTGTAAGTGTACAATAAAAAATCGATAGACCAAACTACAAGGAGAAAAATTGGAGCCTTCCTTCATATATAGTATATATTAATTATTTCAGTTTATACAACTGCATCAAATGTTAGAAAATGCTGGAAATCTACGATCTGACACTGTGCTCAGATACAAAGTGTTTTAATGGTATTGATGTTTGAAATGACATTTCGGCAAATGTCTCATTTGGAGGATGGTTGAGTCAGAACAACTTCTGTACAAAGTCATCTGAGTGAGTCCATGTACATTTCAATCACACTGACTGTGGGGACAATGAAAGATTTGGAGAAAACTGTTTGCTTGTGAGATGTTCCTCCCCCTGAAACTGTTCCGTCTGAAAATTTTGTGTGGGAGAATTATTTCACATGTTTAACAGGTCACTTAGCGTCTACGACAGCTTATACGATTTTTGAAAAAATATTTTGCACATTTTAAAACAGTTCAAGTTTGTTGACTTTCTTCAACTCTTCGTGTTTCAATTTCTAGCAACACGCCCATCCTTTCGGGCCAAGATAGTAATGGTGTTGTTAAAACAAATTTGGCAAGTTTTCTCAAGATTTACCTTGATTCAATAACATGCATGTATAAAAATATGAATACTTCTTAATGTGCTATTGTACTGGAGAATCCCTTTATACTGGATATTTCCAAAAAAAAAAAAAAAAAACACCGTAGTTGAAATGAGTGTGGACTGTGGATTTGTTCAGTAAATTAGCTTTATATGTGGTAATATTTGAGTGACCATTAAAAATTGTCAAATTATGTTGAAATTTTTCTCAGATCTATTATAATATTTATGCCAAAAGGCATAACATCAGGGGGTGAAACTTTGAAAACCTTTCTAAACATCTTCACTATCACCCTAATACTGACAACAATATACTAAATGAAAAAAATCAGCAGATGATGGTAGTATAAATAACAGAAGCCAAACATAGCAGGCATAGTTGTAGAGTTTGGCATTTTTCAGATGGTGGAAATGATGTAACAGTGCTATGTATTCCATCTGTGACATCTTTAATTAACCTGTTTTTAACAATATGGGTGCAAAGATGAGTATCTATCTATCTATCTATCTATCTATCTATCTATCTATCTATCTATCTTTACTTCCTACAAGGTCCACAAGCAGCTCTTATGCTACTGTGGGATGTTAGGAAACTCTCTGATTAAGTATCACTTAGGAGTACAATACATTACCCAAGTGTTTTATGACCGCCTTATCTCAAATGACAAACCAGTAAATGAGTGTGATTAGAAGTACTAAAACTGAGTATTTTCTGGCTTTTCTGAGGTTTTTTTAATCCATACACCAAGGGCCATTGTGCTACCATCTGAAACAGCTAATTTAATTCCAATTCTTAATGGTTTGTGATAAGCTGCGGAGCACACATGGTTACAATGAAATAAGAAGTGTATTTTTATCTTTATATTAACATATTACTATGTGACTGAGTCTTTGATGTGCCTTTTCATTTTAGGAACTCTGCTCCAGCAGCATGTCTCTTCATCCACAGTGGACTAAAACCATCACATTGCCATTATGGACTGGAGTGGATGTCCCCACTCCAAACCTCGAGTCAAGTGATTTCGCCGATGGGCTCCACACCACCGCAATCCTGACCAGGACGAGTGGACTAGGGAAAAGCTGGTAGTGTAGAGGTTAGAGCTGCTTCTTTTGCAGTTCTAGGGTGCAGGTTTAAATCCCACCTCCAGCTGTAGCACCCTTGAGTAAGGTACTTACCCTAAATTGCTCGAGTAAAATTACCATCCATCCATCCATCGTCAACAACCGCTTGTTCCAAGCGGGGCCGCGGCGACCCGGAGCCTTACCTGGCAACACAGGGCACAAGGCCGAAGCGGGAGGGGACACACCCAGGACGGGACGCCAGTCCGCCGCAAGGCACCCCAAACAGGGCTCGAACCCTAGACCCGTAGCCAGCTGTATAAACGGGTAAATACTTCTAAGCAGCTCAACGTTTAAATGTAAATGTAAGTAAAGTGAGTGAACGGGTTATTCTTATCAATGTATTGAGTGGCTCATCTATAATTTCATTAAGAGAAACAGCGTTTATTAAATATTTCGGGGAACTCGGTGCAACAGAATACACTGTCAATTTGTGTGTAAAAGCGGTGCACAGCGATGCGGCAGCAGCGACAAGCGGCCGCCAGCATCTCGGACCCTGTGCGCTGGAACAGCGCCCTCTAGCGACCCTGGAGCAGAGCCACGCCGCGCAGAAATACCTGAGTCTATGTGAGTCCGAAGTGCTCCACATGTGTGCTGTTAGTTAAGGAGCGCAGAAGGAAACGAAAGCAGTTCTTTTAGTAGATATCAGTAGTTATTTTACTGTTTATGGCGTAATTAATTAATTAGACTGGTTACAGCCATTGTAAATTAGAGGGAAGCCTGGTAAAGGAGGTCCATACAGAGCTGGAAGAGGTCGTCGCGTATTTGGAATCACTTCTACGTTTCAGATTTAATTCACACCCTTTGTGTCATTATTTATATATTTATAAAACAATATGAAAAATTATGAAACGGGAAGGCGTGGCTCGCCGAAGCGCTCGTGTGACTGGCCAGCGCGCCAATTTGTAAAGATGCGAATTCGGCCTTGTTTCGCCGTTCAAAACTGCTGCATACAGTGTTTAACAGTTTATATTCGCTACAGACAATGTCTGCGTGTAAAGAAATGAGATTCGGTTGGCCGCGATGTTCCGCGTTTGGGTCATTTTCCAATCACGACATTCCGCGCGACCGTCCGTGCACGTGCTTGCAGCGCACCGGCATTTTTACGTCTGCGTTTTCAAAGCCAGTCTTAGAGAACTTTGCGATTTTGCTGCGTGTTCTCCGACTGAATAATAATATGAGTAGTTAAAGGTTTCGCTGGGAATGTATCACCTATTGACTTGGAGTAGGAGGCCGTTATGCCCATTTATAGTATTAATTGCCCGCTTATTTTATGACCTCAAGGTTCAAACTGCGGTTTTCTCTCATTTGGACCGGTATTTTTTTTTTCTTTTTTTTCAAACAAAGACTGCATGCTAATGCCGCTTAATGTAGACCTCGGAACCCGATGTTGAATGTTTGCCCTGTATCTCGGGGGAATGTTATAAATTAGGAAACACTTAAGTGGTTCAATTAAGAACAAAACGACTTCGTATTGAACCTATTATCTCTCAAGTGTGTCAACGTGTAGCCAGACATCCGTCAGTCTTGCGGCGTGCAGGAAAGAAAAGAGAGAGATTAGAGTAATTGCTAGGTAAGTCTTCTAAGAATGCAAAAGGTTAGGTTTATTATTTGAAGAAAAAAAAAATCTGCGCGAAGAAAAGTGTAGAAAGCGGAGATTCCGTCTAGCAGATACATACATGGGCGGCTTTAGGACCCGGAGGAGTCGCATAGGTTGCGGTCAGGTTTTTTTTTTTTTTTTTTTTTTTTTTTTTTTTCCCTTGTGCAGGGGAGGGGGGCAGAGAGAGGCTGTCAATCATAATGAAAGTGACAGGAGTGGGCAGGACCCGCTGACACTTTGTACCGTCGGAGGGGGATATTTAACTTGGGATTTGAGCTCCGCTCGCAACAGACACACGCGAACACACAGTGTGCCTAAAGCTGCAAAGGGGACCTTTCGGAGCCAAGTGTCCGAGACCCCCTCAGAACGGGGGGCGCCTGTGCTGGATATCGAAGGGACAGCGGCGGCGGATCTCCCGGGGATTTGCGCTCGGAGGCTGTGTGCGGCTCCCGCGGCACGCTCGCTGCCATGCACCGGCGGCACCGCGTGTAGCTTCCCGGAAGACACGGATGTGCCCGAGGAGGCGCGGAGTGTGAATGAAGTGAAGTTCGCTTCGCAGATCGATTCCCTCCTGAGATGGACTGTATAATAGTGTGCGGCTGCGTGTGAAAAGACGGCGCGGAAGGCGCTCGCATTGTCGCAGACGTCGCCGGGAGAGCCGCGCGTCCCCAGTCTTGTCGTGCGCGCGCGGAATGTCCGTTTTGCTCGGAAAGCGCGACAAGTGAAGTCAGAGTGGAGCGAATTTTGACGTGTTCGCGAAGGACATGGAACTTTGATCCCAGACTGTACCGACGAGTGAACGGGAGCGTTTTTTTTTGCTCGGTATCCCCGAGTCTGGTGTGATTTCAAGCAAACACACTGAAAACGAAAAAAACTTTTTTTTTTTTTTTTTCTTTGGAGTGGGGGGTATCTTTGCTGGTGCTTCAGAGACGCCGCCAGGACGGGCTGCGAGCTGCTAAACGTCTTTTTGTTGTTGTATAATTTTTTTTTTAAAAAAAATATATAAATATATAAAGAGTGTGATTTGAGTTCTTTCTCATAACATTTTGAATCTATACAAATTTCCCTCCCGCTTTTTTATTCCCCACCCCCCCGGGAAACACGGATCTATAGGAGGTTTCATTCCAGGCGACTGTCTCGCGCCAGCCTGTCATACAGTCTAGACAATTTGTCGAGGCTCAGAGTCTCCGAGTAACCATGGCGACCATCGGAAACCCAGCGTGAATTTTTGGAAAGTAGCTCAATAAGTAAGTAAATGCGCGTCGGGGGACGCGGGTGACTCGAAAGCGGCGCTACTTCGGTGGCGTTTCGTAACTGCTGGGCGCGCGCGGGACACCCGCTCGCCCGTCCTGCCGCCCGTCCTGCCGGCCGCCCATGTGGAAGGAAGGTCCTGCGGTGTCCGAGCCGAGCGAAGACCCGCACACTCCTCACTCCGCGGCGCAGAGGTCCCGCAAGTGATTGAAGTGAGAAAGCGACGCGCTCTTCCTTCCTTCCTTCCTTCCTTCCTTCCTTCCTCAGGCTCCGCTCCGTGACATTCGCACCCGGCGCCGTCTATTAAAAATAAAAGTACCGCCCCGCTCGCGCTCCGCCGCCGCCGCCGCCGCCGCCGGGCACCGACTATTTATGAAAGCTTCGCGTTTGCGTTTCGAAGCGCACGACGCTCCGTATCCCTGAGAATCAATCGCCGAGAGAAGCAGGAGGAACAACGAACAAGTGAGAAGGACGCGTCGGCGAAGATGGGCTTCTTCTCCCAGGCGCTCCTCGCCTACGTCCTCGTGTCCATCCATCTTGGGCTCTCGCAGCCTTTTCTCCGGCTGCGCCCCTCGCCCAGCGACCACCTCCCGGTGCTCGACCTCAAGGAGGACCCGGACCCGGAGCACGACCCCCGGGAGCAGGACCTGGCCGAGCGGACTCTGAGGAAAAAGCTGGGCAGCAACTTCGACCCCAACTTCATGTCGATCGAGCAGCCGGCGCTCATGAACCTCTCCGCCCACGAGCTGCCGCTGCGGACGCCGGGTCCGATGCCCAACGAGATCAAGAAGCTGGACCTGTCCGAGACCCCGTACGGGAGGCGGGTGAAGGTGGGCAAGAAGGCGCGCAGGAAATTCCTGCAGTGGCTGTGGACGTACACGCACTGTCCCGTGGTGTACACCTGGAAGGACCTGGGCGTCAGGTTCTGGCCGCGCTACATCAAGGAAGGCAACTGCTTCAATGAGCGCTCTTGTTCCTTCCCAGAAGGGATGTTCTGTAAGCCCGTCAAGTCCATCACCAAGACTTTCCTCAGGTGGTATTGCCAAGGGTTCCTCAAGCAGAAGTACTGTACGTGGATACCGGTGCAATACCCCATCATTTCGGAATGCAAGTGCTCTTGTTGAGTTTCTATGGAGAAGGGAGGGGGAGGGGGATGGGTGGGTGGGGGGGGGGGGGCGGCGGACTGGAAATAACGGTTTCTATTGCACTGTAAACTTTTCAGAGGAGAAAAAAAAAAAAAAAAAGAGAAAAAAAAACAAGAGATGGGCTGTCGTGTTATTTCGGAAGGCACGGCGGCGAATCTATTTTTATATATAGCATTTTAATTAAGATACCAACATTGTACATATTTATGATTTAAAAAAAAAAATGCAGCTATTTTTTTTAATGAACAGGACCATATTTTATTTCAGCCCCGAAAAACGTGTTTTTTTTGGGGTGGGGGGTGGGAAACGCAAGCACTTCAGAAAGAAGAGCTTTTATTTTTATGAGAAACTGAAGATGGATTGCATAAACTTCTCCAAGAAGTTGCTTTTTTTTTTTTTTTTTTTTTTTTTCCTTTTCTTCAACGGGACATTATTATTGACTGATCTGTCACTGCAACGTGCTGCCTAGTTTTTTTTTTTTGTATGATATTAATATTAATAATAATTGAAAAGTTGAGGATAAAAATATATAAAAGCGTGAACTCAGCTTTTGGAATACATATAGTATTGTAGAAAGGTTAAACAAATCTGTACAATTTTATTTATTATTTTAACGATTGTGAGTATAGAACGTAAGGAAAATAGAGTATACAAGTAATTATGGGAGATGTCTACTTGAATATTTCTAAAATAAAAAAAGGAAACATATCAGTGTAAATGTAATGGTTACACGTTTAGCAATAAAGTCTATCTTTTAAACATGTTACTACTGTCAACCAAGTTGCTTAACTTGTGCGGTGGGTCGGTAAGGAAGGGCTTTGATGGGGGTGCTGACGGTAAGTAGCGGGTTCAAATGGAGTGGATGGTGTGACTAAGTGTGTAGATGGAAGAGCATTTGCCAGCGGTGATTAACTGTAGCGTTCAGGATACACACACACACACACACACACACACACACACATCACACACACACACACATCACACACACAACTGTGCTGATGGTACACATGATGGGAGAGCAAGACTGTCCCACATCTACTTCACCCACTTCTCTTCTCAGCTCAAAAGTCCCACCGCAGTAAAACAACGGTAACCGAGCCACGTTACCCCCCTCGAAGTAAAATTCATTCATTCATCATTTATTTCGGACGGGTGTAAAACATCATTCGGACGCGACACACGCCTCAAATGATTAGGTTTGCAAAAAAGTGTGCAGCAAGTCTCCCGGAAACCGAGCTCTTACCTTGATTTACCTGATCGCAGTGTAAGTAACAGTTTCATAGCGATCGGATCATTGAAAAGCGCGTCGATCCCGAACACGTGACGCGTCTGCAGAGATTTCGCTTTTAACGGCGTGTATCAGTTTCAGCGCTTTTGTTTCTCGAGCCTCTGATCCTTATTAGCTTTGTCACTTGCTCTGTGGTTTTTTTTTTTTTTTATGACAGAATGGGGGGGGGGGGACGGAGCGATTTGTTTAAGGAAAAAGAAAGCGTGCCAACAGGGGAGGGGGGCTCGTCGTGTCTCGGCAGCGCGCGGACTGCGAGGCGCCGCTCAGCCGCCCCCTGTCGACCGGGCAGAATGAAGCGCTCGGGGGAACAGAGTCACCTTTTCAGGATCAGCCTGGCGTGTAACTATCAGCAGCGTGTGAACGGGGACGGGGGTCTGCGGGGGCGCGCACACACCTACCCCCCCCCCCCCCCCCCCCGCGGCAGACAAAACTCTATTAATCATGCCTCCGCGCGCGTTCGTGTGAGTTGCGCTCCGCGAATCGCGTGTTTCTCACACTCTGCGATTGGGCTAAACCCCTTTTTTTTTAATTTAAATCTTTAAAAAAGCGAAGTTGCGGACTTCACATCCTTCATCCGTCACGTGCGCCTATTTGACTGCGGCGGTCGCGCGCCCGGTTATGCGTCGTCCCGCTACTATGAGCTGCGCTGCAATTTAGGCCCGCGTCCCTTTCGGAGAGCGGGGTGACCACCACTCTCCACTGACACCAGCAAAGCAGTACACCTCACATTTTGCCACGTTTGACAGGTATCCCCCCCCCCCCCCTAAAAAAAAAAAAAAGCATTTATGTAAAATATCAGGCAGGTGGGACTTTTCAAAGGCCTTAGTATCTAACATGGGACACTGTGACAACTCTTCCATGATATTAAAACAGTGAGTAGTGACACCATAGTGGAATTACTACGCAGTGAAATGTGATGGTTACTGAGTAACATGGCTCATCGACTCTACCTTTCCATATTTCTTTAAAAGGTGTGCATAGGTTCAAAGCCTAAGGGAACTAGAACTGTTCATTGGTGAACAACCTACATGCAGTGATTTGTGCATTTATTGTTGATTTGGGTTGGGGGGTGAGCCCCATGCCTGGCCACAGTGGGATTCGAACCTCTAGCATCCGCAGGAGCGCCACTCTGCACACTCCTGCCCTTCCTCCTCAAAAGTGTGTTTTATAGGGCGGAGGGTTAGGAGATGTGCGATTGTGCATCCCAAACGGACCCTGAGTTAACAGTACCGCAGTAGAAGGGTAAATGGGATTCTCTAATCCCATAAAGCACAAAAATATTACATCATTGTTCGAAATATTTGACATGTATTCTGCAATGTGCATTATTCCCTATGGGATATATTTGGACAATGTGTTATTATTGATATTTTTTTAGCTGATGGATTTGTCCAAAGCAACTTGTAATATTAGATAATTGACTTTGCAGTGATTTACTGATTTTATTTACCAGGGTATTCTTACCTTGATCAAGTCTGCTATATCAGGAGTGGGATTCAACTTGAAATATTCCAACTGTTGTATAAAGTGACGGACCTAACCACTACACTACCTGCTGCCAACTAGTTTTAGTGTTATTTTTTTACAAAAATTGTAAAAAAAGGGGTGGGGCATTGAAATATGTTTTTCATCTTTCATTCTTACTTTTTGGCTGGAGTTTGCAGTTATCTTTTATGGGCTGGTTTGCTGAGCAGCGAGTGCGGAGGAGTTCAGGATAACAAAAAACCAGTGGAACTATTTTTCAAAATTCTCATATAAGTGCTCTAACCATACCGATAAGTGAATGTTAATGTTAGGTTTTCTTGCATATTTACTTTGCCTAGGAATAAACAGCCAGGTTAGAGTACATAATGATCCCTGAGACTTTGAAAAAAGTGTTATTACGAGACCTTCACGTCACATCCCAGAGGGAATAAAATGCACTGAATCTGATTTAGGAAAGAAAAAGGTCATAGAAAATAATTTTTAACATTTCATTATCATGTACCACTACGAGTGTATTATAAGGCATATCATGAATACATCATTCACAAGGAAAAAAGAACGTGGCAGCGATTTACAAATGGCAAATATAAACGTATTGAAATTTGTCTGGGCTCCCGAGCTGCAACACTTACAGCTCTAAAGCTGTAAGAGATTAAAGGCAAACAGTCCTGCAGCCTAAACAGGAATAATGACCCATGAAGATGACATTTTACCCTCGGGGTCCAGGGAAGAATTTGAGCAGATCAAAAATAAATAAACAGAAACTGTTTGGTCGTGGATGTCCTGTATGTGACGGGTTCCAACATCCTCTTACTAGATAAAACTGAATGACCAGTTTATCTTTTCAATGTCATTTTCTCATATGCGGATGAGGGAAAAATTAATAACGTTGAGAATCAGCGAGGCTGGAGACTGGCAAAAAAAAAAAAAGATATGGCATTCGCAATGAACGCCAAAGCGGTGGAAAACACTGTAAATGCCGTACAGTGGGCTCAGCATATAATCAGCGAATAGCCAGGCTGTGTCGCACATGTAAAACATTACCTTGCTTTGGTGTTTTACCACTTTAGTCGAGTGCTGAAGTCGTGAGAAAAGCAAAGGCCCACATTTTTTCCGTGGTGTTTCATTGTGCCCGATGGAGAAGAGTCGATAAAGAGTTCACATCCACAATCTGTATGCCATAAATATCATTTTTTTCATTTTTTTTTCTTTTTTTTTTTGCACATGAATTGTATTTATGTCTTTTAGATCCAGGAATATTTTTCCAGCAAAGACCGCAAAGTGAAGGAACGCGGTGTGCTTTGTGCAATCTGGCGACCGAGGACGGAGCGGCGCATAAGAATGAACGCCATCGTAACCGGCGCGTTCCGCACATCAGAGCCCATCGATCGAGCACGACATGTGATGTCGATAGAGATGTTAACAGACACCGGTACAAACACAGACTCACGATCCGTCCCTACGAAATCCACACAGAAATACACATTGCGGTTCGCTCCAGTGTCAAATCAATGCCTGTAATTAGTTTCAAATGCAAGGAGGAGAATTACTTGACGAAATCTTATCTGGAGAACCAGGCCAGATGACCAAACTCATCTATCTTGTGACATTTTCTCACTCTGCGGGATGTTTCCCCACACCTTCTCCAAATATTGCCCGTGCGATATTAAATAAATACTTGAGGAAAACATTTGAGTCTGATGAAAAGAACACGCTCTGTCAAAAAAAAAAGAAAAAAAAAAAAAAAAAGGAAAAGTTTCATGCTTTCATAATGAGTCTGGAACCTTCAGCGGGATTCCAGGCCGTAATTGTTTCAGAATATTTCAGCGTCGGCTTTTGTTTATTATGCCCTCAGTCATGTCAAGGGTGTCATTTTGGCAAGTGTCTGTGCCACAGTAAACAAGGCGCTCAGTACGTAATGAAACTGAACTTCGTCCCAAGATCAAACGCATCTCCGAAACTCAAACCACATGCTCATCAGACAGCAGAGATTGATATTTGTGCACCAAACCAATTAACGTCTCGGGGAACGTGCCGGAGTATTTACACATCGCGGCGTGTTTCCACGCTGAGCTATGCCGCTCATTTGGAAAATTCAGACTTCATGGGTCTTCGGGCTTCAAGATGCCAGGTTTTAAACACTGCGTGGTTTCCGCCGTTTTTCTTCCGTTACCTTCGAATTCCAAGTAGAAGGGTTTTCATTCAAATTTATTCAAATTCAAATTTTTGTTCACCCTTATTGTAATAGGTAACATACTGCAGATGAGTTATAGCTTTCGAAAGGTCAATGCTTTTGTTGCATCTGTAGAGCTATTTCTATAGCGCTCATCGAAAATATTCCTCTCTCAAAATTAACAATAATGCAACGCAACAAAATTTGTCAAAGTTCTTGGTAATGTCGATTTTTGCGTTGATTATCATTAATCGAAGTTGACTGATCGCAAGCATACCACTAGTTCTTCTGGAGTGTCAGTTTAATTTGGTATTTGACATCCATTGGAAGATTCCAGAGGGCACCAGAACGTTCTAGAAAGTACCAAACATTCTCTAAAGTGTCAGATCCTAAGAGGTACTGGAATGTTCGCCGAAAATTTGCTGATTTCAAGAATGTGGAATATTTTTCTGAAAACTGACATATAGTAGGAACTAACACCAAAAGTATGTTTAGTTTAATGAAACTGAATGGAAAATGCAAAAAAAAATTGACATAATAAAATTTTAGTTACATTGTGCATTACTTTTCCTATGACATTTGATGCCATGTAAATCTGAACGTCAGAGCAATTCCGTAGTATGATGTTTATATCAATTTTCAGCAAGACGACTACCCTTGAATTTGTTTTAGTAGACAGTGGACCATTTCGCTTATTCATATTCTAGACACAGTATGTGAATGTTGTACTTTGCTGAAGATCCATATGAAGGTATTTGCAGATATGGCATGCGACCGTGCCAGATATTTGTCAGGCCTTTTGACACAAGGGCTTCGAACGAGCTGAACGCAAAATGCGGTCGCTTCCATAACTGAGACCGCAAACGTGCGTCTCAATCGAAGAAGAAGAGGAGCGTTTCTGTTGAGTGGAGGTCTGCACTCAAATATTTACATTTATCAGACACTTTTCTCCAAAGCAATTTCCAATGAACTCTGTAGTGTTATCAGGCCACACACCTTATTCATCATGGTGATTTACACTCCTAGATACATTACTTACAGTGGGTCACTCATCCCTACATCAATGGAACACACACATTCTCTCTCTGTCACTCACACACTATGGGGGAACCTGAACAGCATGTCTTTGGAGTGTGGGAGGAAACCAGAGCACCCAGAGGAAACCCACACAGACACTGGGAGAACATGGGAACTCCACACAGGCTGAGCAGGGATTGAACCCACGTCTTCTCACACCACCCAGATGCTGTGATACAGCAGCACTACTTGCTAGGCCACCCGCTGTGCCACCATACCACCAGTTTGCGTGCGGTGAAGTGTTGCCGATGGCAAGGAGCTCCTAGGGTCGCACCACCTCTTGTTGTACGGCTTTGGCTTTCCGCCTCCAGCTCTATGGTCACAAGCAAAAAGCTTCCATGAGCCTGAGCCCCAGACAGACCGAGACGGGATCCATGGCCACCGAAACCAATGAGAAATAACAGCGTTTATAAAGCAGAACTCAGCAGAAACAAAATTATTGATGATGACAGGGTATTAAATGCAGTTGAGAGCCGCGTGATTAATATTGTCACGAGTTCTGACTCCGAACGCCGCCTGATTGGTTCCTTAGGAATGCGGCCCCGACTGCGGCTCCGAGGCCTCGGGGTGTCTGGATGGGCGTGTGTGGTCCGCTGCCGACTTCCCGGTGGTCTCTGCCGACAGCTTTCCAAAACAGGGTCGCTCCCTCGCCCGCCGCCTCGCAGCCTTTTCCCCTGCGGCCTCTGGAAAGATGGAGCGCAGAAGACGGTGAGCACAGTCAACGCGGCAGACCGTCCTCTCCCGGTTCCGGGTTCGGCTGTGCCAGCCCATGTGCCGTGCTATCCTGTTACAGGCAACACGGTGGCATAGCGAGTAGTGCTGCTGTCTCCCAGCACCTGGATGGTGCGAGAGGATGGGATGTGGGTTCGACACCCACTCAGTCTATGTGGAGTTTGCAGGTTCTTTCCACGCCTCTCTGGGTTTCCTTGGGGTGCTCTGGTTTCCTCCCATACTCCCAAGACATGCTGTTTAGGTTCACCCATAGTGTGTGAGTGACAGAGAGAGAGAGTGTGTGTCTTCCACTGATGTATGGATGAGTGACCCAGTGTAAGTCACCACGGTGAATAAGGTGTCTGGGCTGGTAACACTACATAGAGTTCATTGGGAGTCACTTTGGAGATAAGTGTCTGATAAATACGTAAATGTGCAATCGCCTTGTTAGTCTTTGCTCAAGGGTGAAGACAAGGAATAAGTGGAAGCCTCTTCCTGGGGGGGCTCTGAGGAGAGGCGATGAGCCCTGAACTGTGAGCTCAGCGGTACCACGGTGCCCCTGCTCTATTACACATCTGAGCTCCCATCCATAAGGCCTCCTGTCCAAAAATATATAGTCGCCTATGTCCCATGGTAAAAATGTATTGGACTGAGCTGCAATCTCACACAGAAAAGGAGCCAAACGTTGATATTAGCTGTGGAGAAACTGATGTCATAATAAACATTAATCCCATTGAAAACAAAAAATCTTTACTAATCGACTTATTGTATTTGCCTGTTATTATACACATAAATAAAATGGTCGAGGACAAGTCATAAACCGGAAGCCTTTAAGAAGGGTATAAAGACCTACTCGCAGGCCATCTATACGTATGAAAATATGAAAGCGACGCGCCCTTTATCTTTATTCAGCGTAGAACTCGGATAGCTCGCGTCACAGGTGTCAACTGTTCATTTTTCCGTTGCAATCTGTGCACGTGAGAGGAAAGGAAAATTGTGTCGGATCCCTTTACGCTCATTTTTATATCCCTGCATTCAAAGCTTCAGCGCAACATACCCCGGGTGATCAAAATGTGGCCAAGATTTTTTTTTTTTTTTGCCATCTCATCACAAATAATGTTGCTTACCCACACTTGTCTCATACAGGGTTGCGGGGAGCCAGAGCTTAACCCAGCAACACAGGGTGCAAGGCTGGAGGGGCACACACCCAGGACAGGACACCAGTCTGTCACAAGGCACCCCAAGCAGGACTCGAACCCCAGACCCACCAGAGAGTAGGACCTGGTCCAACCCGCTGCACCACCGTGCCCCCACGCCCCCCATGTCGTTTACCTTCAGTGTTAAAATCGCACCAGTTTATGTATCGAGATCGAGGAGAACGAAAGTAGAATGAAATCCTTCGAAGTGCATCGGAGCACAACCTCACTTTAGGTTTTTTTTTAAAACGTTCAGTTGGCCTTATATGAGGGAGGTGTAGAAAGATGAGAGCTGGACGCTGAAATGTTCATGACGTTTTGGAAGAATCGTACATTCACCGGGCACCGTTTCCTTGGTTACGCTTTGTGTACAGGGCATCCTTGTTGTGTTGCAGACTTCATCAACAGTTTGCATTTTCTCTGGGGAGTTTATCTGCGCTGAGGGTGCGGTGGTACAGCGGTGCACTGGGCATGGCCAGGGCCTGCTCTCCTCTGGGTCTGGGGTTCGAGTCCCGCTCGGGGTGCCTTGCGATGGATTGGCGTCCTGTCCTGGGTGCGTCCCCTCCCTCTCCAACTTCACGCCCTGTGTTGCCGGGTTAGGCTCCGGTTTGCCGTGACCCCCGCTCGAGACGAGCGGTTTCAGACAGCGCGTGTGAGTTCATCTGGGCTTTTGACGGAAGAAGTGATGCAGCACAACTAAGACAGTTGATTAATAGTCGGTCTGCAATATGAATATTAGCTAGTTTACAAAATGAACTTGTTCAGAGTTGTGAGATCATTGCAGCGTTTAAGAGGGCAGCGAACCAAACGCTGTCTGGGGACGTTTTCGGACAGCGAATGGTATCGGATCGCATGTGCAATTTTTTTTGGCTTTAATTGCTCAAATCATAACCTACATTACATCAGATCATTCCTCTGCGTTTCCTATATTAACCTCTCATTTTGGCCTGTAATTCGCTGATAAGCTTCTGAGAGGCTGTAACAGAATTAGTTCCAAATGCATTATAAATAATGAAGAATTAGTTCTATGACGTGCGAAGACTAAACTCGAATGATTAATGCTTTAGTATCGCGATGAATCAATGAACTATGAAAGACACAAAGGACCACTGTGTGGCATTTCAGTTTGGTCCTGTAATTGAAACTAATGATTACGATTCTTTTTCAATCGGCTTGCTTGTAGTAACCATTAAAAAAAAAAAATGAATGAGGAAATAAAGGTTAAAATAATTTTGTAATAACATTTCCTGTGCTTCGGATATGTTTGTTCCACTTATTCAAAGATCATTTCTGAGATATTATGAATAGGTGCGTGAAGAAAGAAATCACGGCACAGAATGTAATTACTGAGCTATTTCTGATGTTTCCAAATGCCCGTAATTTGTCACAGAACTTCTATTTTTCGTGTTTTGGCTCAAAGGATGTTCAGCACCTTCATCCCAGGTGACTTACATTTACTTCATGCTTTTCTCCAAAGCAACTTACAATGATAAGGTACTTACAGTTATTTACCCATCTATACAGCTGGGTAATTTTTACTGGAGCAACTCAGGGTAAGTACCATGTTCAAGGGTCCTACAGCTGGAGGTGGGACTCAAACCTACAACCTTTAGCTCCAAAGGCTCTAACCACTGCAGTACCAGCTGTTTAATACACTGGAGTAAACTGTATAGTTATTGACCCATTGATACACACAGCAATACAACACACTCACTCACATACACACACACACTTATATATATATATATATATATATATATATATATATATATATATACACTAAACTACTATATATAGTATATAGTATATATACTATAGTATACTAATTTTTGTAAATTTGTGATTTACGTCTTGTGTTTTTCTTTCCTTATGTCCTTATAATTTATGTCATAGGCAGCTGAGAGGATTCACAGAGTAAGAATTTCATTGTATGGTGTAACGAACTGTTTACTGTACACATGACAATAAACTCTTGAATCTACTACTATAGATATATATATATATATACACACACACACACACATATATATATATATATATATACACCAATGGATCAATGACTATGTGGTTTACTGCAGTGTATTTAAATAGCTGGTAGTGGTATTTATACAGTGGATTTTAATATATATATATATATATATATATATATACAGTGTATTTCTTTGTCTTTCCCTTTTTTTCTTGCAGCCTATTGAAATGTATTTTCCCACAACAAATGTTTAGGCACCGAAACCGTTTTTTTAAGTCACACTGTTTGTTCGGCGCCCCTCGAACCCGGAGCGGAGCACGCCGACACCTCGGGCCCCGGCCGCACAAAGACGCATTCTGGAGCCGGAGCATGTGCGGACTTAACTTTGTCTTTCAGATGGTTAACGCACCGCCACCACCCACCCCCTCACGAGCCGAACGCAGGCCATTGTGGGAAATTCTTGCACATTCACAGTGCTTCTGAGAGGGGGACAAAAAGAAAGAGAAAGCATGCGCCACTTCCTTCCATTTCCCCCGCGGCACAAAGAGAGGGCCGAACAGGTGAAAATCACTGGACCCATTGTGCCCCCCCCCTCCCCACGAGCTGCTGAACCTGATGTCCTGACGCCTCGCTGTCTGTCGTATTCAACCGAGGTGGTCTTTTCAGAGCCCGAGACAAGGGGACATAGCGAGGAGAGGGCGGGGTGCCGGGAAGGGGCCTGAGTAGGGGGATGGGGGAGTTGGGTGGGGTGGGGCGGGTGTGGGGGGTGCCGGAGTGCCGGTGGCAGGTTACCAAAAACAGATCCCAGCACAATAGGCGAGGAAATTCCTGGAATAACCTCCGAACACCTTAGAGGAAGCCTTCGGATTTATTAGTGTCAACGAGCGCGGAGACGAGTCGACGTCCTTTGTCCTCGATGTTGTGGCGGAATTAATCAAGGCGCCTTGACGGAGTTGCGGTCACCCACACTCCCCAATTAGGAGATGGTCAGTGAGATTGCGGGGGGGGTCGCGGGAGCTGGGAGCCCACGTGGTCCTGGGGGGATGTCCACATTTGAGCCTTAACCGCCAAATAGAGACGTCCCTCAACAGGCGATGGCTCAGTTTGGAGGGATTAGTCTCCTGAGACAGTTTGTGTCAGCTACACGTCTGCCCCCCCCAACACCTGCACCCTCGACTCAACAGCTCATCACCTGCGCTGGGATTCCATGGAGCGGCGTACGGCTGGACGGCTGCGTCTCCCGAATCTGGAGGTGCGAGGAGGCCCCAACACCTGGGAAGGGGAACCCTTCGCACTCGGCTCTTTAAATGGACCGCTTCTAATCTCCCCCCCCCCTCCACCCCGGGAATTAAAGGGGAGACTCAGAAAGGTCCTAAGAGCTCTGCAGTCCCCCGGGGTCTCCGGGATGTTTCACCCAACGTGTTGATGTCCTTTGCAAAGAAGACATGCGCAGAATGGGAAATATTAACATACCGTCTTACGCTAAAGTGTCAGATAAATAGATACAATAAAATAAATAGATACAACTTTACAGTGGTGTCAAAAGCCACTCCTGTTTTCGCTGGATTTTAACGGTTTAATTGCAACAGCAAAATCTCATTGCATAACACAACGCAGCTAAATGAAATAGTTAAACTTAGTTATGTCGATTTTCACATTATCCAATGACTATTTGAAGTTCACTAATTACTGAAATATCACTAGTTCTTCTGGAGTGTCAGCTTTAGTTCGGTATTTTACAGCTATTGGAAGATTCTAGAAGGCACCAAAACATCCTAGAAAGCATCACATGCTAATGGAATATTCTATGCTTGAAAAATTCAGCAAAATTTACTAATTTCAATAATGTGGACTATTTAATAAAAACTGAGATATAGTATGAAATAACATCAAAAGTATGTTTAGTCTAACAAAACTGAATGGTAAATGCAAAAAAAAGAAAAATCACAATAATAAAATTTTTGTTACCTTGTGCTATCGGAGTAATCACCACTCATATTCTTCAACCTTTTTACGATACTAGATACCGGAGTAATTTTAAATTTGTATATTTTTGTAGCTCCTGTGCATAACAGTTAATTTTTCGAACACCCTTGTCCTTTCCACAGTAGAGCGGGGTAAAGTTGTGTTGAGTGGGTCAAAAGTGAGGTTTTCAGGGTTTACAAAAGGACAAAATGAAACAAGGCAACAGTGCCTCTGTTGGTTCCCTCATAACAATTTCAGAAAAAAAACTGCATGATAACAAATAAATCTGAAAAAAATAGATAAAATAATCTGTTCAGGCTGATTTGATGTGTACAATTCAGTGAATAACATCTTCAGTCAAAGCCCTGGTGTCAAAAGAGCTGGTGCTTGACACTTCAGTCTAAACCCATTCCACATGAAGCTCATCCAAGGGCCCAGACCGTGGTGTCGAACACCAGCTCTATGGCTGCGCGGGCTGGTCGAACCCGGGACTCAGTTTCCGGGGGCGGTCACAGTGGAGGGGAGAACTGTTATATCTTTCACTTATTGCTACATTTCCCTCCACTGCCCTCTAATTATTTTATGAGGGTAGTATTTTTAGGTCGCTTGCTCTGGTTTTATTGGTACTATAATAACCTTATCACCTCCAGGTCTTTTTCTGGAAGGAGCGCAACTGTTGCCGTGCAGAGTGCGGAGCGCTGAGAATTACAGTGGAGCAACAGCGCCCTCTTGTGGCCACGTCGCCGCACGCCCCCCCCCCCCCCCCCCCCCCCCCCCCACGGCGAGCTACCTGTGACGCACTCGGCTCCTGACACAGCCTCTCTTGGTGGGTTTTTGCTCCCTGAATGTATTAAACAGCTGTGAATTTTCAGTGCTAACGCTGAAAAATATTTTTACATATTTAGGAGATGCTTTTCTCCAAAGCAACTTCCAATGAACTCTATGTAGTGTTACTATCAGCCCACACACCTTATATATTCACCGTGGTGACTTACACTGCTAGATACACTACTTACACTGGGTCACTCATCCATACATCAGTGGAACACACTCTCTCTGTCACACAGACACACACACACACTACAGGGAAACCTGAACAACATGTCTTTGAACTGTGGGAGGAAACCAGAGCACCCAGAGGAAACCCACACAGAGAGAACACACAAACTCCACACAGACTGAGTGGGGATTGAACCCACAACCTGTCACACCACAGCAGTGCTATTCATTGTGCCACCTGCCAGTTTTCTCACCTTTATGGACTTGCAGTTCATTCCTACACAAATACACTTACATCTTTATTATATCACTTCATTTGGCTGATGCTTCTCTCCAAAGTGTTTTACACTGTTAAGCTACTTATAGGTTTTTATGTATTTATACAGCTGGGTAATTTTTTTTTTTTGTTTTTTTTTTTTACTGGAACATCTTTACAGTAAGTATCTTGCACAAGGGTACTACAGCTGGAGGTGAGACTCAAACCTGCAACCTTCAGGTCTAAAGGCAGGAGCTCTAATCACTACCCTACCAGTTGCCCCCCTGTAAATGCTCTAAAAATAATAACCCTGTTTTCATGAAATGCGATATACGTGTAACTTACCTCGACGTGATTTTGGCGCTGGAGAGGAATGAGTTAGGTTGTTTTCTTAAAGGTACAACAGTGACACCAGGTACAGGGTCATAATGACTTGTGTGACCCTCCAGGTCATGAGTTCTTCACTTTTTCAGGCTTATTAAAGCAACGCTCTAATTCCCCCCCCTTCATGAACTGCTAAGACTTAATAATGAGCCCTCCCATGTATGTGTGTGTGTGTTTTATATATATATATTTTTATTTTTGGGAGGTTATCTGACCAATGGGGAAGGAGCAGTCAAAAAAGCAACTTGATGCGACGGCGGCACAGATGGATCATGCATGAGCCGCTACTCTTGAACGTCCGATCATCTACGCTGGCGGGTCCTGTTTTGGGTGCGGAGATGTGTTCCGCCTCATGCTAAAGCTCCACTCAGCCTGACTCCAGCGGGACCCCACAAAGGGCCTCCAGATGGGAGCACTTTAGCATAATGGCCTCAAATTCCTCACAAATTAATGTATAAATGCCATAAGAGTTGCACCTGAATCCTAGTGCTGCCAACAGGAGGGCGCGTGACTGTCGCGCAGCAGCTCCTCAGCTCCTCTCTTCGGCCTCGAACCCAGGCACCTTGTGATGTCACGCATTCCCGGGACCGGAGATGCAGGGGAAGGCGTTGGACACGTGTCTCCGATGTCCTCGCCAAGGCTGGAAGAGACAGCTTCAGTCCCTTCCTCCTGCCAGCGGGAGGAGAACTATGACCGCAGTTTGCGTAGTAGTTAAGGGCACCCAATACACTTTTAACCGGAAGGTTGCTGGTTCAAGTCCCAGAAGGTTAAACTTCAGGTAGATCCATCATATAAATGAGGTCGGGCATTTACCTACCTGTCTAACATTTATATTAATCTGACACATTTTTCCAAAGCAACTTGGAATGTTAAGCTTTTTATAATTATTTACCCATTTATACAGCTGGGTAATTTTACTGGAGCAATTTAGGGTAAGTACCTTGTTTAAGGGTAATATAGCTGGAGGTGAGACTTGATCCTGCAACCTTTTGGGCCAAAGGCAGCAGCGCTAATCTCTAAACTCTGTTCCATGGACTTAATTGAAAATTGTAATAATCTTCACGTGACCAGACTGATGAGGGGAGGTGAGTCATGTCTGACCAGTCATTCTAATGTATCATATACATTTTGGCACGACCTTCATCTTGCTAGGGAGTGTGGTGGTGCAGCGGGGTTGGCTGGGTCCTGCTCTCTGGGGGGTCTGGGGTTCAAGTCCCACGTGGGCTGTTTTGTGATGGACTGGCATCCTGTCCTGGGTGTGTGTTGTCGGGTTAGGCTCCAGCTCGCCGCAACCCTGCTTGGGACAAGTGGCTTCAGCCTGTGCCTGTGTGTCTGCGTGTGACATCAGAAGGCCGTGCCACGTGACCCCGGCACTAGGGACGCCGCACCATTCTGCCGAGCGGCCCCACGCTTTGTGGGTGGCACAAGCACGCAGTAAATGAGCGATCGCGCTCCCTCGCCGTTCCCGGACGCCCCGCGTGGGGAGTGGGCCGCATGCGAACAGACCCGACCGCAAAGGGAAAACCCGTCATTAGGAGTTTTTCCACTCTGATTTATGAGGAAGCCTTTGAACTGCCCCCCCCCCACCGCCACCCCCAGCCTTGGACCTGCGAGCGGCCGCGTGTGAGTGTGTACACGTCGCTGCCAAAGCTCTCTCCCTGCTTCACATGAGTCAACGGAAAAGGTAAACAGGCTGGCGCTGAGGGCTGCTTATATATTTGTCTAATATAAACAGCGGAGACGCGGCGCGGAGCCGAGAGGAGCGACCCGCCTCGCTCGACAATGTGCCGCGCCGCGATTTCGATTTAGAGCAGCTGCGCCTTTGATGTGCACAAGAAAGCGGCCATTCTTTTCGGCAACGGCTAATTATCACTTTGTTTGGATTATTATTATTATTTATTTATTTTTTTGTCTCTCCTTGCCTCCTTCTCTTGCTCTGCCTTTTAAATATATCCTAAGCAGCACCGACCGACAGGCACCAGTCTAGTCCTTCTTCGGCGAATTTCCCCCCGGAAGGTGAGATGCCCAAGCGGGGAGTAACCCTTTGGCTCCAGATGCGTCTCAGTGCTGGAAACGGGGCCCGGTGGCGTCCGCCGCCGCCCCCCCCTCCGACCCCACCCCACTCGCCGGCCGGCAGATGAAGAGGAGTCGCTGGCGGGCTTCGACCCCCGCGTCCCATCCGCCCCCAACCCCAGTGGAAAGTGAGCTCGAACCGCAGCGCTCTGCCAGGTGGGGGTCTTCGGAGCGTGATGAAGAGCAGGAGCGAACTGCCAAACGTCAAAATATAATTAAAGTCTCATCACTCACACAGTGGGTTCCACCCCGGACCTGCTGAGTGATTATTATAAGACACCATCCCATTATTATAATCAGCACCAGAGACAAGGATAAACCTTTGGTCATTCATTCATTCATTCATTCATTCATTCATTCATTCGTTCGTTCATTTATTTATTCGTGTTATTTATTCACTGTTGCCTATAGTGACTGAGTTATTATTAAAAGCTTTATCCAACAAAATTACTTAAAATATTGAAATAGTGATTTATTTAAAAACAGTTCGTATCCTCCTTTGACATTTTTTTGACATTCTTATTATAACGTAAAGTTCTAAGACGCCTTATAACCCCCAGCAGAGACGAGGGCAGCCTTTCCCATATTTTTCTGAAAAAAAAAAAGAAAAACATGTTTTTCGATATTTATTCACCGTTACCAATAGGGAGGGGGGTGAGTGAGTTCTGAAAAGTTTTATGTCAGGAAATGACTTGAAACACATTTTTTTTTGTTTGGTTTATTGTTTATTTGTTCAGGAAGCTGATGTTACAGTGATTTGCCCACAATGATTTGGTTTTTTTTTTTCTTGGAGCAGAGCAGGGTAGGTAACCCAGCACAACAGGATGTGGGATTTGAACACCAGGATTTTGCCCTCAAGGTGACGTGTCGTAGTCCTGTATTGTGTGTTTTGCGTCATAAATTGGTGCAGATCGTATTTATCTATCCATCCATCCGTCCATCCATTATCTACAACCACTTGTTTAGTGCAGGGTTGTGGTGGTGCGGGGCCTATCCTGGATTTAGGGTGTAAGGGTGGCTACAGGAATCCAGCCCAAAATAAATCTTACCTGATATGCGTCGGAGAAATTGAAAAGACGCCAAACTGTAGACGGGCTCCACCTTTCGGACCCCTCCACCCACCCCTTTCGGGACCCCCCCCCGTGACCAAGACCGCAAATTAATGACGGACGCTCCGTTTCAGAACAGGGACTCGGTGGCGGCGCCCAAACACAGCGCCTGCAGTTCCTGCTTTGTTTCTGGCCTCCACAAACCCTGCAGACTCCTTCTGCCGCGTGCTGCGCTTCACCCCCACGGAGCGGCGCTTTTACCGAAAATCACGCAAAAAACAAATATGCGCCGTTTTCCTTTTGCTCTTTTCCACACGGCGTTTTTGTTTTTTCTTTTTTTCTTTGTGTAACTGTTGTGAAATTGTTGACTCCTGGCCAGCAGCGTACAGAAAAAAAAAAAAAAAAAGCACATTTCATCGAAATTGTGATCAAACACATTTTTAATAGTAAAACGTGACTGTGTGTTCAAAAGGACATTGAATCCAGATTTTTTACTCTTAATGCAATAGTTTCAGTTCATGTTTTTTCCACCATTTCTTCTCGATCTTTGGATTTTCTCCAGTTTTTGTAAAATGAGTTTATAAACATCTTTAATACACCATCAAAATGTTTCAATATTCTCAGTTTCTGCTGTTCACTAGTCTGTAAGAAGGAAGATGTACAGATGTCAGTCAGAAACAGCTTGTCCCCCCCCCTTTGTCTTGAATGCCTTTGGCACACGTTCATATTACATTATATTATATTAGATTGATGTAACATGGGTCTCTGTGTGTTGGGATGTTGCCATCAGTAGAGGTGTACATGCATGTGGGGGGTCTCCATACACACATGTACTAAAACTGGAATGACCAAGTTAGGACGGATGGGTGGTCCAATTCAGAACCTGTTGCTCTTTAACGGTATGCCGTGTAAATGTTGCACACGTGTTCAGTGCTCATGGGTGAATTCAGTGGCTGGGCTATCTATTTATCTATCTATCTATCTATCTATCTATCTATCTATCTATCTATCTGCAGTGCTGCTTGAAAATATGCGAACCCAACAGGGAAGATCATTATTCTTGTATAGAATATTAAAATAAATGTATAAAATCAGAATATTAAAATAAACTGGTAAAATAAATAAATGACTATGATTTACACCCCGGTTTTACTTATCTACTTGATTTAACTAATACGACTTGGGCTTCACTTTTTTTTACCCCTGCTCTACCTGTGTGCTTCTACCACACACGTGATTTCCTCTAAACAACATATGGAACTGGGCATTACACACACATTATGTCACATGAGAAACACTGATTCTCATTAAATGACCGTTTCGTGGTAAAACAAAGGGACACAAGGGCTTTGCACACTTTCAAGCAGTTCTGTATGTGTCTATAAATGAGGTATCTAAACACGGAGGTGATCTCCAGCGCTGCTTCGCGCACAGTAAGAGCCCCCTAATGACCCCAGCCGTACCCAGGGTCCAGGGAAGGCGGCACTTGGTGGCGCGGAGCTAAGAAACCCCCGGGTGCGGTGGAGGAGACGGGCTCCATGCGCCACGGCGGGTCTCCGCAGCGGTCACAAGAGGGCACACTCGGCCCAGGGAACGGCCCAGGGAACGGCCCTCCGCAGGCCTCCCCTCGGAAACCCGGGCATTGCCTCCAAGAGGAAGAAAAAGATGAATCGAGGTGAAAGCCGGTGCCTGCCGTTGTGTCGGGAGGGGTGCGCCGCAGGGAGCCCAGGGGAGAAGAAGGGCCGCAGAGCTTACCCCGGGGCCCGTTTTGCCCTCCGCCAGCTCAACGAGCCGCTGTGGAGACCCAGGGGGTGGACGACTGTTCGCCTTGGAGCTTCTCTTGCAGCGAGCGAGTGTGAGAAACCTGCTCCTTCCTCTCCGTAGCCCTGTGGTGCACCGCACACGACTGGAGTGCTCGCTCATCTTCTCATCGGATGGACCGAGGGAACTGGGACTTCCGCTCCTGAGGTAGAGGCCCGGGGTCCAAATGTACAAGCACAGCGCGACTTCATGAAGAACAGAGGATCTGGACATTGAGCCCTTTAAAGGGAAACGAATGAATAATGAATGTCATTGGTTACAAATGCTTAGATGCCAGTGGACCCCTTCACGTAGGGTGCTGTCTTCAGCACGGTACCTTTGTCATCTCATTCCTTTGCCATCTCGCTTCCTCCTCTGCCATTTCGCACCTTGAATAATTTCCAAATTCGGGACATCGGTGAGCGGTGGTGCCTCAGTAACTGGTAAAAACTCTTTAAATGGGCAGATGAGCGCTGGGCTGTACAGTGGGAGCAGGGAAACACTTTTGTGCGGTGCATGCAGTGTGTGCACAAGTCAATATTTTGTAGGGTTCTCAGAACGATCTATATTTTGGATATAATAATAACAAGAAATTATTTTTATTATTATTATTATTATTATTATTATTATTTCCAATTAATTTCTAAACAATATTTCACAGGGTTTTCTTACCAGCCCTCATCGCAGCCCAGGGATGCCTTCAGGTCAGATTGGATCCATTTATAACTTATCTAAAGTAATATATATATATTTTAAATTTGATTGCCGAAGAGGCATCTGAACACATCCAGTTTTTCATACCCAGCTCAATATTAGGTGTTTTACTCACATTTTGTACATCTGCGGTGTGTGTGGTCAGGGCTGGCTGTAATAAATGAGTGGGTGAGACTATAATAAAGAGCAAAGACGATGAAATGCACAAGTCAGACATTCACACACACACACACACACACGATGTGAGTGGTGTCATTTCAGCTAAATGAAGTCTATTGACCATTAATTACAAAAAAAGGGTAGAAGTTGTGATAATGACCAGGAATGAAGGTGTAACACAATATTAATTGATCATCTGTGTTGTACGATTGGCTCCCAGTTTTGCACAGTAACTAAAAAATATAAATGTCTCAAACACAGCAGTAAGTGTTTAGATGCTTTTTTTTAGATGCTTTTCGTTTTGTTTTCAGCTGACACGTGCCCTCGACATTTCGAATCGCTGTGCATGGATCTGTAAACATATTGTTACTTAGTTAATCTCGGTAAAGCTCCGCACTTAATATGGTACCTATTCAGCGCCTGTATATCTTAGTGCTCCGTTTCTGAGAACTGAGTTCTGACACGCTTCACCAGATTCCTTCTCATGGTTCATTGCGGGGTCCATACTAGGAGCAGAGATTGGAAAAATGGTCCAAAGATGAGCGGAACTCAAGTGGGAGATGGTGTGAGGGAGGCCCCCTCCATGTGGCTCTGCACTCGCTGACTGCCGTCTGAGGGCTTCCTTCCAACACATCGGCTCGTACGCACCTTTGTTCGGCAGACGTGCGCGAAAGTGCCAGCAGGCAGTCGCACTTCTTCACACCAGTCAGAAAAAGCAAAGCGCTGAAAGGACGGGCAGGTACGGCAAGAGCCGCGACCCCGGCTCTCCGGCACACGCGGACGGTGCGTGGCAACGGGAGCGTCCGGGCTATTTGGGGGCGGCAAGGTGGACGTGCAGCTCGCGTGTTCGCTCCAGCACATCCTCTTATGAGATAGAAAAGGAAGGAGGGTCAATGGGGGTCTTCGGTTACTCAGAGCCCAGTGATGGATGGTTCTAATTTAGCGGCACTTGTAAGGATCATGGTGACCGCTGCCGTTCGTCTTCGTGGGAAGGAGAGCAGGAGGAGGACTGTAGACCCGGGCAGAGCATGAGCTTTGGGCACTGCAGCATGCAAATGGGATTCAGGTAATTATTTTCATACCTGTCCAACCTAACGGTAGCCTTGGGGGCCACGTGGACAAGGTCTGCATGGATGGCCGGGGAGGTGAGAGAAGAGAGATGCCCTTCTGGGGGTTTATATAGGAAACATCCACACAGTTTTGTTAAAAAAGGAGGGTGCGGTTCACAGTTGGTAACAGTTTGCAGTTTGCAGTGCGTTTTTTTTTTTTTATTATTTCCGAAGGGATATAAAACGCTTAAGGTGTTCCGCACAGCATCAGGCCTCCATGTGTGCAGAACGTGAGATGAGCGCCCTTGATGCACTTGCGTAACATGCGCATTCATTAATGATTCATGCAGGAACAAGGTTTCCATTATAACCGTGCGTGTTCCACGCTCAAAGGATCAGGTAGAGAAGGGGAAAAAGCACGCAAAACCGCTTATTCGAGCACACAAGCATGCGCTGGATGCCTCTAAAGCTTGTGGCAAAGTGAAGTAATTGAATAACTAGACACCCAGTGCATATCAGTTCAGCCCTATATAATCCCCTCTCAGCGAGACGATGTTATAAATGCCACACCAAAACGGTTATGCTGCAATTATAAATATGCTCAGGAAATGCACTTATCTTATGTCACACTTGGCTTTGTGTTAACTGTGCTTGAAATTGCATTCAGTTTTTCTTTATGTATTTATTTATTTTTATAGCTCTGTGTACTTGAATGTACCTTTGAATCCTCATACTGGTGGAACACTGTATTGGAATGGGATGGACTGGTGTTCGGTAACTCAAAATATCTAGAAAAATATAAAAACATGTTTTAAAAGCTTTCAAGCATGTTTGTATATAGGCTAGAAACTATATATATATATACACACTGTGTGTGTGTGTGTGTGTGTGTGTGTGTGTGTGTGTGTGTGTATATATGTACACTCACACACTTTTTTCTTGTTGCAGTTGTCATAATTTCAGGCTTTTGCAAAATATGCTGTTTTGCCATAGAACTACCACTTTTTTGAACACTTACATTTATTCATTTAGCAGACGCTTTTCTCCGAAGCGACGTACATCTCATAGAAAATACAATGTGTTCGTTACATTAATGTATATAATTATTTACATGGTGTACATTACATTAGCAGAGAGACATAGATGCAGATATTAGTTCTTTTCACCATATGAACCAATATTCATCACACAAGTAGCTGCATAAAGCTTTCTACAAATATCCACAATCCCAAATCAAGGAAGTGTGATGCCTCCAGTTACTGTTCTGCACTCTCTACTGACCACCCCACAGCAAAGCTACACTACTGAAACACAATATTTGTTTTGAACGGTTTTTGTTAAACAGATTGACTCTGGTGGGACTCGAACCCACAACCTTTGAATCACTTCTTGAAGTGCTCTATTAGAAGTCCAATGCACTATCCTTTGTGCCACAGAGTCACACACGTTTGGGCTTACTATGTAGCAGAATGAGATTTTCAACAATTAACCCAGTCTTGTTGAGGATTAAAGAAAGCTGGCGTAACATTTTTTTTCTGTGTGATTTTTCTTTTCTCTCAGCCTGAATTTAAGAGAAGATGGTTCAGTATGTAGCGGGAGAGGCGGGGAAAGAAGGAGAACGGACTCATCTGCACTCCTCCAGACTGCAGCAAAGAGCAGCGACGGAGTAAAACGAGCAAATCCGAGAAGCGAATCAAGTTTCCACGCCGCCAGGAAACCTACTTTTGTTGATCTCGTAACTCCAGTGTTGTCGAGAGATTACGGCACTCGTGGTTACACACAGGCCTGAGCGAATCTCCAGCGCCGAACCCTGAGTTATAAGTGAGCCAGGACTGGTGGGGCTCTGCGTGGTTTCAGGAATTCCTCCCTGAGATTTACCTCTGCTCGGGGGTTGTTTGAACACAAGCCAGGCCTGTTCTTTCACTCACACACTGCACACACACACACACACCTAGGCAATGCATATTCTAATACAAAATATACCTGTGTATTCGTGCGTGTCTCTTTAGGTTCATTTGCGTGTGTTTGTACATGCACGCTGTGTATCGTGACTGTTATAGTTTGAGTTTTTTCTTTGTGCTGATGGCTCAGAAAGGTGCTACCCTCATTGTGATGAGCTGACGAATGCACTGAGATGTCATGTTTTTTGCTCCATTGACCATATGGCACGGAAATATTGAAACGTTGGTTGTATTTTCCGTTGGTTGTATTTTCCATTAACGGTCCCTCTAAATACAGCAGGAATGTTGATCTTCTTAAAATGTAGTCGGGAGATGCCAGGCATGTGTGAGACCCAATAAATGGAGAGCAACTGGTTGGGTTAAGACACTGGTTGTTGCGAAGCAATGGTACGAAATTTTGATCGAACGTGCGGGGCTGAAAGTATAGGACCATGCTATGTGTTAACCTAGCCATGACAGAATTAGGCATCATAAGTTATTTTTTGTGTGAAATCCAAACTTCCATTATAATAAAACAAGATTAACAAGGGAAATTACCCTGAGAATTTATTAATATATTCCTTTTAAAAAAAGCTTCATGTAAACCTCGTTGTTTTTGAATGCCATCAGGTTGACTTTTGGTAACCAGAGTGTCTTCAGAACCTTCTGTCCTCTATCTGGGTCCTTAGCACTGTGAATCTTCAGAATCTTCTGTCCTCCAATTGGGTCCTTAGCTTTGTGAGTTGCTGTGACTGAGTCCATCCACCTGGTGCCTGGTAGTCCTTCTTTTCATTTTTCTTTGACTTTTCCAAGCTTTATAGCCATTTTGAGACAATCTGAGCTTCATGTGACGTGTTGAAAGTAATGTCACCTCAGTCTCATCATTTGTGTTTCCAGTTGAACTTCTAGCCTGATTTGATCCAAGACCCATCTGTTGGTTTTCTGCATGGCCATGGTGTCTTTAAATGTCCCCCAGCAACAATCTTCAAAAGATTTCATATTCCTGCTGATATTCTTTTCTAAAGTCCAACTTTCACAACCATATAGCGTTATATTACAGCTGTAGAGGATGACACTCGGTTTAGGGTTTTGCATCCCTGTTTGTGTGACTGACTCTTCTCCATCACGCTTATATTTAGATTTGTACCATTTTTTATCATTATTATTCAGCCATTTGTATACAGTCTAAATTCAGTTTTAGCTCTTTGTGTTAAGAAGGACTAATTCTTTAGTTACAGCTTACTTGGCGGTCTTTTGGCTTTTTTTTGTTAGGCAAACAGTAAGTGAAGGAGACTTGTTTAGTAGTGTAAAGGTATGCATTGTATAATGGTTAAACAGTGTATGTTTATACACTGTTGCTCTAAAAAGTGCCATATATTGCCAATTAAACAGGCGATATGTATAAATATTATCAATAGTCCTTCATGGAGTTACACAGAAATGCTGGGGGATATTACATGAGCTCAAGATTTTGGATTTTGGAGGGAAGTGTTAGTCTCCCCTTGTTTTGCTCATGGTTTTTGAAATAATTGGTTTGTCACTAAGTGATTGCATTGAAATGCAAAATAAATCCGTACAGTAATATGTATTACACGGTACCCGATTGGTCGTCAATCTTATAATTCGGTTTTCCCATGACAAAAGGGGTGGGGGGGGCTCTACATGTCTCCTTATTAACGGATGTTGAGTGAAATTTACTTGCACTTGCACCTTTTTTTTTTTTTTTAACGAGGAAGTCCGTTTATTGTTGTTAAAGTTGGAAATGATGAACGCGGCGGCGTCTCGCGCTCCCGTCACGAGCGCGCTCTGCCGCGAGTGGAAAACGCACGACACCCCCGCCTCACACCTCGCCACGAAGCAGTGATGAAAAAGGGTGTTTTTTTCCCCCCCCTCAAAAAGTAACGCCGCACAAAGGTGCAAACGTCCGCATGTCCACTGTTATTTTATACAGTAATCGTTGAATTGCGTTTGTTTACGGTGCCATTAGCCTAGGCTAGTAGGTGCCTGTCCGTCACGTCAGGCAAGTAGTTACGGCTCGTTCAAAAGCTGAGGCGACGCTTCGCAGTAATTACGTTAATATTAATCAACGGTTCAGTAAAGTTGCTGATATACCCCCCGAGCCACACACACACACACACACACACACTCACTCCCCCCCACCTCACACCACCTCTTTCTGCGCCCGCCGCCCGCCTCTCCCTCTCTCTCTCTCTCTCTCTCTCGCCCCATTCCGTGCGGTTTGCACTATGAGCCGAGCGGCTCTGCTGAGCGATGTTTTCGAAGTCTGGAACTGATTTCGCCTCCTCCGCGCGCTCGACCTGTGGATGTACTGGATCTTTCCTTCGCCTCGCGCTTAGACGTGCGACGGTCGCGAGCCGCCTCCTACCTCGCGAGCGCCTCGCAGCCCGCGCTCCGAGCGCCGCCGGCAGAGCGAAGCCGTGATCAGCACTGCGAGCGCGTGCAGCCGCGTGAGATTAGCGACGGAGGAGCGCCGCGTCAGTTTCAGAAAGAAAGACAAAGTCATTCGGGTTTTTTTTTTTTTAAGTAAATGTGTGTGTGTGTAAATAATTTTTAAAATTTTGGATTTCAGTCACCGGACTGCCTCGCGTTTTTATACAATATATTTATGTATTTTTCTACCAGGAGTTGAGGATCTCGAAGCTTGGTAAGTTTCCACACGTATGATACCCTCGCGTTCTTCATGTAAAATGAGAATAATTTAAACAGTTTAAGAAAAAAAGAAAAGGAAAAGTTGCCGGCTGTCAGTGCGAGTAACTTAATGTGCACCAACGAGATCATCTGACTCGTATTTTTTAGCATTTCTGTTAATTCGCTTAACTTCTGGCAATTACGTTACTGTATATTTAGGTGAAACGACCAGAATGGCAGAGAGAAAACGAAGTAAATACCTTTTGACGTGAGGGACGTGGAGTAAAACATGAGGCGCTCATTAAAGAGGAGCTTGGAAATGAGAGAAACTGCAGAAAATTGAATTTGTAAGTTATTACAGTTGTAATTAAAGGGGCCGTCTCTCTGGTTATGTTACCCACTTCCACATCCCACACCGCTGCCATATGCCATATGTCTTTAAATCTTTATATCTTTGGGCGAAACTAAAACACGTCCTCTGTCTTGCTTTATTCTTAAGGAAAATTAGTTTTTGCCAGTAATTGGTAAGTTGCATCCTTAATAAAAATGCAAAGCTGCTATTATTATTATTATTATTATTATTATTATTATTATTATTATTATTAATGCTGCTTCATCATGCATGTCCTCAGTGCCGACACTATGCAGGTGTCTGATCCATGTGAAGCTTTTTACCAAAACCCTCTATATGCTCTTAGGTTGGTGCTCATTGGACGAGCACGGGAAACAGGTTGTTGTTATATGTCAAAGGTATATTCAGGAGTGTTGGTAAAGTAGGGTGCAGTTTACCTTAATTGTAAGGGTTACTGGTATTGTGCAGGTCAACGCCGAACAAAGCGCATCCCTACGGACCCTCAACAGCTCAGTCAGTGTCTCTTATAAAATACACTATGCAATACAACATCTGATTTAAAACGCAGTTTTACCACTGAGGTCTTGTTTTTCGCAGGCGCTAATGCTGTCTCATTACCGTGAAAGGTAGAATATTTAAAGACGATTTAATAATATATTTAAACAACACTGGAGGCAGACAGAGAAACGAGGGGTTTGGAAAACCTCTCTGTGTTTTCAATGAAAATTTATCAAGTGCACAAATAAAATTTCCAACATCCACTTTATAATAAAAATCAAGTAATTGGACTTGGTTTAACGAAATGGGCTACAGATGTGCTTCCAGAGATCAGGGCCACACCATCTAGAAGAATGTAATACAGTATTCTTGGATCCCACATTTAAAATAAATCACACTTTAAAAAAGGGAGCCTGGATTTGATTTCTTTTTCCTCTTGAAATCATTTATCGACTTGTACACCCAATTATCTGAGAAGCACTGACATTATAAAAAGTGAAATGTTAATGAATCTTTAGAAGCAATTTAGTGACCAGTAATTTCACTGTGGATTTCTGTGTCCGGAATTTCACAGTGGGCTTTCGTGGCTGGAAGTATGCAAAAACATTTTCCCACACCTGGTGACTACTACAGCATGTGTCCGGTGTACTCCTTCTGGTTTTTGGCACATGTAAAAAAAAAAAATCGTACAGCATTTTTTTATGCAAAGCCGCACAAGCAATGTAATTTATTTGACGATTTACCACATTTCAGTAAAGTATATATCTATTTGTCTTATGTATCTGTCTATCTATCTAGAGGTCATCTTCCACTTTTATTTGATAGAGCTGTATTTTCATTATTAATGTACAATTTATGTAAAATTTCACATTCAGAGATGAACCGCCAGGAGCTAAGGTCCTGAAAAAATCAGCACTGGAGCAGACAAGATGTTACGTATAGAAAACTCAGTTTAATGAAGTTTTTGAATGGTTGCTGTTAATTTTGATCTGCTTAAACAAGGTCTTTCAAAAAGCATGAACTGTATGTGTATATTTTAATAGAAAAAATGTTAAATTGCAATAAGTTCAGTGCTAAGAAGAGAACTTAAGCACTATTTGCAATTTTGTAGGTATTGACTGGCAGCACCAAAGTTATGATTTGCAGTGTGTGGTTAGGTAAAACAGGTGCACAATGTCAGTGTTTGTAAGGTGCCCACCCCTTCCTCTCATGCTCTGTAATTGAGGTTTCAGCAAACCAGGGCATTTACTTTGTAGAGAACAATCAATTGGTGAAATAGTTCCCAGCAGATAATGGATTGGGCTTTTTTCTTACAGAACTCATTTGCATGAGTTTTTGTCCATCAGGTTTCAAAAGTCTCCTTGTGTTTCCACGAGGTTCCAAGTGATCAGCTGTAATGTGTTCCCATGTTCTCCCCTTGCAGCTAAATGCCTTGGGGACACTGTGTGTGAGCACTATGCCAGAGCAGTGACAGACCATAAGGAACAAATAGAAGCTCTGCGAGTCAGAGAAAAAGGATTTGTCTGAGCTTGAAGGTTTACATTCTACAATGGACTGCTAAAAAAGTGGCTGCCCAGATCAAAGTAAAAATACATAGTAAATGGGTAGTTATTTATAAATATGGGGCTTATCATTTCAGAAGAAAGTATTTTTCATTTTTCAAAGTTGTGTGTTGAAAGACATTTTCCCAATATTTCTGTATTTAAAAAAAAAAATCTGATAGAGTCTGTCCAAACACCAGCTGGTGCTGTTGCAGTGTAATAGACACCACTACAAGAGACCGAATTCACGTTTATGGAACAGTATAGAAAACAAAAGAATAGTACTTGTAAGACTAGCTATAGCACTACTGGTCCTTTCGTCACATGAGGGAGCTGTGCAAGAGAAAGGGAGGTTGCCAGCTCCACGCAGGCAGTAAGAGTTGTGGGTAGAACTGATCACTTTCCCTTCTCTGAAGTGCTTGGTTTCTCTGGCAGTGTGTAGTGGACCAGGATAAAGCGGCACATCAAATATTTTCCCCACTTGGTCAAAGAGTTTGAGCAAGACAGGAATTAATATTTTTCTTCGCATTCTCCTTTTCTGTGTCCTTTTCTTTTGGTTCGCCTTCGTTCCCAGGAGCTTTCCTTCTTTTTCTTTCGGGCATTGACTGTTTTAAGTATAACGGCTTCAAATGTTTACCAAGTCTTTCAGGGTCCTGTATAAAATAAAATTCGTAAGCATTTCTCTCTTGCGATACAGCTTATACATTATATTTCAGTTTACGGTGAAATACAAAATAAATTTGCAAGGCAATGGCAATCTAGAAAACTTGTACATTGATGGTCTTTGAATTTTCTTTGGCAAAATTTTATATGACTTTTTCTTCATAGGAAGAGGCCATTAGTCAGTTGTGAAACAGTAATTAATTAACAGACAACGAGTGAAGAAAAGGAACCACTTCCTGTCTGAGGTGGGTGTGTGCAGAATGCAGCTTGTGTCTGTGTCCCGCATGTCTCTGAGTCATTCATCATTAGTCACTGCAAAATCTCAGAAGAGTCTTACTTTGGAATCTGCTTGGATGTGTCTTGTCTCAGTCAACTGTTTCTGAGTTCTGCCAAGTCCACATGTGTCATCTTCACACACTTCCTCCAGATGCTGTAGATTTCATTGAAAATGAGGGCAATTTCTCTGTCCGCATCTTGGTTCACACATTCTCTGATTTCTGTGGTATCCTTTTGCCCTAATGTCTGATATAGTATCAGTAAGTAATAGTAAGGAATACAGAAATGACTTAAAAATAGTATTGTACGAACTGACCCAGCTCACCACTGATAAGCATGGTAATAGATGTTGCAACAGGCTAATTGTCAGGTGTGCAGTGTACAAAAGAGAGTTTATGAATTTTAGGCAACATAGTCAACAAAGTATCAGTGAGTACCATCTTTATAATTTCAGTCAGTTCAGTATTTACTTTAATGCTATTTTTAATCTTCATTTACTGATTTTGGGCCAGTGTCTCCATTTCTTTATTGATATCACTGTAGGTCTGCACTTTGACATGTGTGCATCTAATTCTATTGACTGGACAATTCCAGCCACCTTTCTTGTCTCTTTTTCTCGTTCCAAAGGCTGGACAGTAAACAAATGGAAAAGTAAAAGTACCTTTTAGCATGGTAAATGAACCACTGTGAGCCAATGATAACAAAAAATTAGAAATTGGCACAATTAGTTGAAGCAAAAGAGAAATATGTTGAGGAAAGGCTGGAAATTGATTGGATGGAGACAAAGTGGTATTTAATGAGTCGAGTTACATTTAAAAGCCTTGGCATGCTTCATAATATGTGTCGGTTTTTGAACACTTAATAAAATGCTTTTGCGGTTCTGCTGGAGTTCAAAGTGGTCCGGAACGCACTTGTGCAATGGAAAGTGCAGCCTTCCTGTTGGCGTGCTTCACAAGCCACAAGCCGCCCACCACTGTACTACCTCAAAGACCTTTGAAGAAGAGCCCAGGGCCTGGTGAGCTGCTTTCTCTGATTCACATCTGACATACCTGGACATGTGGCCTTCTGGGGCTGGATCTTGACCCAGTTTGCAGGACAAAAGCTAGGTTTACAAAAATCCTGCTTTACCAATACAAATCAGTGAAATTAAGCAGTCAAAGAAAGATGAAAAGAAATCATTGATGGACCTCTCAGACTTACACCAACTCATAAGTGAATATATGATGTAGCTTCTGCAGCCCTGTGGGATTGTTTGATTTTGAAATATAGACATTTTGAAGTGTAAGTCCATGGGAGACCATGCCAAAACCCCTGCAACTGGTATCATTTTCACAGCTTACACACGATGTGGTAATTAACATGGGTTTCTTTAGCAGATGCTTTTAGACAAAAGGAGTTAGAATGTTAAGCTACCTCCAATTATTTACCCACTTATACTGCTGGGTAACTTTACTGCAGCGATTTAGAGTAAGTACCGTGCTCAAGGAAACTACCATAGGCAGGTATTTAAACCTGCAACCTGCAGATCCAAAGGCAGAAGCCATCGCTACTGTGCTATCAGCTTAATTAATTTGTTTTATGAAGCAGTCAGTTTTTTTGTAAAATTAACAAATACTTTGTCTTAGTTTTTTTCATGGTAACATATTTGGCATTGATAAAGATGGTATTACAATAGCTGCTATAGGTCACGTGGTGATGTTTGGTTTAGTTGAAGCAAGTACTGGTGTCTGATTCTGTTCCACTTTTAAGACTTTGGGGTTTCCATTCATTACCGAGGGAGTTACATTGCAGAGCTCGGCCTTTACTGGAGGGCAAATTCAGAAAGTCCAAGAACCATGAGATCAACACAGCAGACCAACATTTTCCCCCTTAGGATCTATCCATGGTGCTGAACTATTTTTGTGGTCATATCATTCATTCACTTCGCTCAACACTTGGCACTTCTGTCCCATTTGAATGTTGCCTGATTATGTATGTCAGCATTTAAAACATGATGTCTCACTGGCACTGAAAGATGAAGAATCCCCTCTGAGCAAACTGCCAAGTTGAGTTTTTTTCTCTGATAAACTCTGCTCTTTCATCTTGCTCTTCCTGGCCAATGTTTTTTGTCTTAGAAAAAGAAAAACAAGACAAATTAGCCTTCAATATGCTGCATGGATTTTGAAATTGTGTTTTGTGTTCCTGTTAGCTGCATTAGTGTGTAGCAAGTCTGTTGCGCTGATATGATGCATTACTGCTACTTTTTAATACAGGTAAACGGAAAACTGTGCTGCACTTTCTAATTACTTTCTACTAACAGAAAATAATTTGACTGGCACCAAAACTTTTCTACATAGCTCATATTGAATTTCTATGCCAAAAGAGTGTGTAATAGGCAGGGCTTTCCTGTAGACTAGAGTGATATTTGGGGCTAAAAGTGAGAGTTTGTTCCTGTTGTGCCTAGTGAGTATGTGATTTTCTCACTGCTGAATGATACCAAATCACATGGTTTATATTAGATGTGGATTATTTATACATTTTGTCTGTTCGGATTAAAAAAGATGAAACAATAAGGTAATAATTACCAGATGTCTTCCCTTCAGACTTCACCAGATGACAGTCCTTTTGTAGTGTCTGTTTTGGATGATATCTTCAAACGTTTTTGTCTATCACCTTATGGGCGAAATCTTGACGTGTGTTAGTCATTACTTACATCTTTCCAATTACACGTAGTGCATATTCTCAGTGGCCATTTTGAGATTTGTATCTCCATCAGGTAACACAAAAAAATGCAGATATTTTTCTGTACCAGTACTACATATTTTAACTTATTACTAATACCCTGTTACTGTATTTGCTTGTAAATGTGCTTCTAATAGACACAAAGGCACACAGGTCCTCAGTGGTGAATACAACTTACCTTTTTACAGTAGTCTGAAAGAAGTAGTCTGTCTGCCTGAAAAAGGTGTGCTGTAGTTTGTCTGAGATGTCTGTTATGTTGCATGTGATTGTAAATGTTTCATGTAAACATCTTTGCTCTGCAGCAAGACATCCAATCGGTCAGTCGTCATCACTCCGCTTTTCTGTCATTTTACTGAACTCTGCAATCCAGAGCCAGGGAAGTGGATTTGAGTGCAGTTCCGTTTTTTCATGGGCGTTCCCCCCGCTGGAGCAGGAAGATTGGAGCGCAGAAAGTATTTTAATGAGTACCGGGTCTGTTAAGCTGCCCTAACGCTGAGTAGTGGCAAAAGCCAGCAAGCTGGCACTTCACATCTACACTAGGGACCTTCAGCATAGGACTAAGATACAAGGCAGCGTTCGAGAGAGACGTCCCACAGCATGACACATACGTTTGGTTTTGCTGACTTCACGGATACACTTTCTCCCAGTCTGGCACAATTTTATTCTAATAGAAGTTGGAAAAGGAAAGCAAAAGCATCACACTCACAGGAAGTGAACTGGCACACACATGCTGTTTTAGTGATGTTAAGCAGAGCGAAGGGATTTCTTAGTTTGTGAGCGACCCTCCCATTTATGGCACCTAAGGCTGTAGCATGCGCCTCTGTATTTCCTTCTGGCCTTAATGAAGGCCAGAGAGTGACTGTGAGGACCAGTCCCCTGCTGTTCTCGGGCTACATTCGCACCAGTGACCCCTGACCTTCCTTACCTGTGGAGTATTTTTTATTTGAGCCTCATTTGTCCAGCTGCAAGGGTTGGAAAGTGGTGGAGTAAGAAGGGAGTTTGATCAGGGATGTGATGTTGGAGTCAGGGGGTAGGGCATTATGGCCAATATGTGCTTCTTGTGCTTTTAAGCTTCTGAAATATTTTTATAAAGGTTGTTCATTATTTTGAGTGAAAGTAAGTAATCATTGCTTTACTGGCAGGGACAAATTCATGCTTTTGTTCACACCAATGTGAACTTTCTGGGTTTGGAAAATGAATTTGTTCAAAAAAGGAGTTTTGAGGTAAATGAGCCTTTCATTGTGATAAGCTCATCTCTAGTAATACATGTGTGCTGGATGAAATACACATTGTCTGAACCGCTTGTCCCATACGGGGTTGCAGGGAGCCGGAGCCTAACCCGGCAGCACAGGGCGCAAGGCGGGGGGGGGGGGGGGAGGGGACACACCCAGGACGGGACGCCAGTCCATCGCAAGGCACCCCAAGCAGGATTCGAACCCCAGCCCGCCGGAGAGCAGGACCCGGTCCAACCCACTGCACCACTGCGCCCCCCCAGATGAAATATAAAGTGTTATTTAATTTAATTCATTCATTAGTTCCTTCTCAGGGGGTGCAGTGGGTTGGACCAGGTCCTGCTCTCTGGTGGGTCTGGGGTTCAAGTCCCACTCAGGGTGCCTTGTGACAGACTGGCATCCTGTCCTGGGTGTATCTCCTCCCCCTCTGGCCTTTTGCCCTGTGTTGCCGGGTTAGGCTCTGGCTCCCCGTGACCCCTGTATGCGACAAGCGGTTTCAGATGATGTGTTTCTGTGTAGTTCCTTCTCCAGCCATTCAGTTCAGACCATCATCATTGTAGAGGGATCCATTTTGAACTAATAGTGAAAACTTTAAGGTGCATTTCCTTAATCTGGCAATTCTCAGTCTTTGGTCAGAACCCCCAGTGGCTGGTAAAGCTGATTATGGCTCAAACTGGGATTACATCGGCTCTCAGAAGTGTAGGGAACCAAGGCAAGCATTCCTGCAGGTTTGGATGGGTGGTTCAACAAAGGGAGAATCCAGTTATAGAGGGTGAGGAAAACTCTCTAGCATCATGCAGTCCAAGAGTTTAGGATGGGGTGTGGGGTTCTTCAGCTGTCCATCTTTGCTCGCTCTCTCTCTCTCTCTCTCTCTCTCTCTCTCTCTCTCTCTCTCTCCCAAGCCAAGGAATGCTTCTCAGCATCCCTTGTTATTTTAATCTCTTAACTTTGAAAGGGAGGAAAGCCTTGAAAGAGAAAGAACTCAATGTGGGATGATCTCCTGGTGACAAGCAAAGCTGAAAAAACGTTCTCTGGAATTTGCCAGTCAAGACCACCCTCCCTTTCTCTGCTTTTACATCATAGTGACCCCCTCTTCCAAAGTCTGTGGTGGAGTGCTCACACACCAATACTCACACACACACACACACACACACAAACACACACACACACACACACACACACACACACTCTCTCACCACCTAGAAGTGCTGGAAACTTTTTAAGAGTTTAGAATATGGAACCTCTCTTCCTGGTATATGCTAATCGTTGGGAAAATTGACTGGAAAAGATCCGCTGGCATTCTTTATGCTCCAGAAAATTAGCTCTCATTAATAGTCAAAGATAACAATACCATTTTAACTCTTAAGTAACTTACCAGCAATGTGAAACTGAACCAGGATCATTTTGATAGATTTAGTATAGATATATAATTTTTTTTACTATATTAATTTGATTGGTACTCTTGGAAATACCAGTATTATTTTGAGAAAAGACATACTTTTAGAATCACAAATACAGTATTTTGCCCTGCAAATTTCTGGTGTGCTGTCCAGGGTCAACAACCGCAGCCTTGCATTGGACAAGTGATTATTGATAATGAAAGGATGGATAAATGCAACGTTTTAAAATATACAGCAACTTTAACAAGTGCTGCAAAAATAGAACATACTGTGAACTAATAAGACAAACTGAGCTGAAATTATGGTTTAGTAAATGTGCTTGGTTGTATTTTAGAGTTAGAACATATTTCTTTAAAAATAACCATTAAACTTGTGAAAATGTCTTGTTCGAAGACCACTCCAAGAAGTGCCTTTTATATCCTCCCCATGTTTCCACTGAATAGCCCGGAGTTTCAGGGAACTTCTCTGATCACAGTAAGACCTTATGGCAGAGCTGACAAAAAGCAGAAGTGCCTGTTTCCAGTAGTCGCACGCTCTCCAAAATCGGGCCTCTGTGTTCATTTACGGTCCTCTGATATTTCTGGGATTTGTGCATCAGAGATGGGCCAGTCCAAAGGACATAATGATACCACCGCCTATCTCCCAGCACCGAGTCTTACGCTGAATAATGTAAACTTCTTTGCCCTGCTCCCACCAGCTTCTGGGCTCACGCATACAGTAGTGCAGGGACACGATTCTGGAAATGACCTACTCTCAAATGCTCAGTCGGGAACTTTCAAGGAACGTCTCAGCGGAGCTGTGCAGCAGTGGTCGTCTTAAATGTCCATGGAGACTTCCAGATGGCGCTTCCAGTCTGCCTGCGATCATAAAACTGATTTATGTGTTGAAATCTGTCTGCACAGACTAGTTTACATACTCAGCGTTTTCTCTCCAGGTTGTTGCAGACGTCCACACTTGTATCCCAGCATTTAGGCAGTAAACGCTGCGAACATCATAAAGTAAATGGACATTTAAAGGTTACTGCAGTTTTTTAAGCAGTTACTGTTGCCTGAAGTTTGTTTTTTAATTATTTGCAAATTTTATGTTATTTGTTTTAGAAATGCCCTCAGTGTTTAATGCCATTAACATGCTTTTAGGGGGCTGTAAAAGTTGAATTAAACAGCGGTGTCGGGCTTTTCCAGCTCTGTTTACACATTGGTGTGCCACACAGAGTGTATTGCAGGCCCCCGAAGCGGCAGAAAGAAGATCGCTTGCAGGAGGTTGTGTATGGCTCACCTTATTTGGTCATGGACGGCCAGTAGAAGCCTATTCCTGTTGTCTTTCACCTCAGCCTGTCTCCTTATTCTTTTCTCCTCTCTCTCCCTCATACACACTTACACCATCACACATTCTTTTCCTTCTCAGACCTTCTCTGTCTTTCTCCTTTGCCTCTCATTAACACATTGCTGACGGAAGCTCAGGGAAAGCTAATTAGTTGCTAATTATATCGGCAGGGTCCTCAGCCAGCCAATAGCTCTGACTCCTCTACTCCGGCCAAGCTTTAATGGAAAAGCTCTTCTCATGGAGGCCTGGAAGCACACTCACCTTATTATTTTTCACAAGACACCCCCAAGCTATTTGATAAATGCCCCAGTCTTTCCACTGGGGGTGACTTTCTCTCTAGCGTGCACACACATGTAGAGTGTCAATGGAAGATTTGTAAGGGAATTGGGGTGGAGGGGCAATAGTGTTTGCTTGCCAATTGGACCCATTCTCCTGGACTTTGACAGTAGCAGTGATTGGGCCCAAAGAAGAAAGAAACCTCACTTCTGCTTTTCAAGTCAACAGGGCTCCTTGTGATGGGCTGTGACTGAAGTGGACACAGGGGCAGGCTTTTGTTCTGAAGGTTCAGGGCACTTTGGAGAGTGTGTGTGCATGTGGGTGTGTATAGGGGGGTGGGTGTTGCAGAAGTGGGGTTCCACAAAGCTCAACTCATTGTAACTTAATAGATACCCAGTAAAGGGCTTGAGGATGCCTTCTGATTGCCCAGCTATGTGTTTAGATTGGGGCCGTCCCTTGCTGACAACCTAGGAAGTGAGCAAATCCTGAGGGTATTAACAACAAAAGGCACTGGTCCTTAATGTTATCCCTTGCAGCACAAGACAGTCAGAGGAGCTCCATCGGGGCCCTACCGTTTCCCAATTAGAACCTGTTCCTCAGTGTAATCACCATTAGGTGTTCTCAGATCTATTTTTAGGGCTTATTCCACCTAGGCCGATTAAACCTGTAATATGAAACCAGCTCCACGATGCACAGAACAGTGTTTCTACCATTTTAAATTAAAATTAGTTTAGTCACATTATCTCTCACTTTATCCATTAAAACCGAAGACTTGTGTTTTTTGTGAATTCAAGCATTGACTTCAGCTGTACCCTTAGCACTCTGCTTTCTGAAAATAATTCATGAATAATAAAGTGGTTTTTGAGTTCAGCACTTCCAGACCAGTCTCTTCAGAAATTTTTCAGACATTACAAAGTTTTGTTATTGCCTTGGGCTTTGGAAGTAGCTGGGCTGACTACTGTCTATTGTGAATATAGTATTGTCAGTTCCAGGTCATGTTTGCTTTAATGTCACATATAAGGTATCATCAAAACATCAGATAGGGAATGGAAAGGATGCAGCCCGATCTGTTAGATACCTGGTTAAATCCCAAGTGCTCGGCACATCCATTTTCGTACAAGGCCTTAGATCTTTTTTTTTCTACTTCCATCCGTTGGTTTTGCTTCACTTTATGTGAGACAGGCTGGCAAGCAGAGGGCTGACACCCTGGGGCACCTTGATGGAATATTTCAGACCAGGATTATCGTGTGACTTCTCCTCAGGACGCATGACCGGAATCGCTCACAGGGACCTGAATGGAGGTGCTGAAAGGCTGGTGTCATTGAAATTCACCACACAGTCCCCAACGGCCGCTAATGTCTCTCTTTAAGTGAGCTCTCTGTCTCTGCCCCGTTTCAGGCTGCAAGCGCATGAAATTCTCAATTAGACTACAACAGGCTGGAGGTGCGTTAATGCCAGGCGACCTTAAGCTCGGGCTCAGCTGTGAATTCCCCCACTTCCCCCTGCATCCAGGGACGGGAAGTAGGAAGAGCCCTCCGCTTTCAAAACTGTAATTGACCAACTTAAGAAACTGAATACATTATAAAGTTTGAATATATTGTGAAGTCATTCAGAAGATCTAAAACTGTAAAGACTGTGTTGATCTGATTTCTACTCGATGTTTCTACTGCACAGTATCTTTTTCAAATTAAGCCTATGATTGTAAGTATGCTGCACTTTAAACTGCAAGCTTTGTAAAAAAGGTAGTTTTGGTTTTTTTGCTTTCAGGTTGTTCATCAGTAAAATAAAAAAATAAAAAGCTGAATTTAGAGTCATTTTCATGTAATATTCCTTGCTGTTGCCTAATTCCCAATAAGCTTTTTTTCCAATATAATGTAGAAAAATATAAACTCAGTCTTTTGGGGTTCTGAGATTGATATTAGCTTTAAAAAGCCTTTGGTTTATACATTTTTTAATTATCAGTGTTGTTTTAAGTGAAATTAAGGCTAGAGTATCGCAGTTTTTTTCCCTAAACATATTTTTTTCAATATGTCAACAAATTTTTTTTACATTGCATCTATTGCAACTTTTATGAAGTCTCATTTTCTGTTTTTTCCCTTTTTTTCTTCCATTTATAAAAGCCTCAAGGAGTAGTGATTGGCTGCAAGCAAAGTTCACCCACACTGCACCTCCCCCTGCTCACCCGGAGGAGCCCGCAGCAGAATGAGCAAAGCCTGGAGATGTGTGCTGGCCAGCTGCCTGCTCACTGTGGTAGCAGCGGCGGTCCCCAACGGCAATCCTTTTGCAAGTCAGCAGAGTCCCCCTGACCCATGCTACGATGACAACGGTGCTGCCCGCCGCTGCATCCCCGAGTTCATTAATGCTGCTTTTGGAAAAGACGTGCAGGTATCCAGCACCTGTGGCCGCCCACCGTCCCGCTCCTGCAGTATTGTGGAGCGTGAGGAGCGGCCCACCGTTCGCACCTGCCAGATCTGCGATGCCTCAGACCCACGTCGGGCTCACCCCGCCTCCTACCTCACCGACCTCAACTCAGCCCACAACCTGACGTGCTGGCAGTCTGAAAACCTACACATCTCCCCACACAATGTCACACTCACACTCTCCCTGGGCAAGAAGTTTGAGATCACCTATGTGAGCCTTCAGTTCTGTTCCCCCAGACCCGAGTCCCTGGCCATCTACAAGAGCATGGACTACGGCAAGAGCTGGATCCCATACCAGTTCTACTCATCCCAGTGCCGGCGCATGTACAACCGGCCCAACAAGGCAGTTATAACCAAGCAGAATGAGCAAGAGGCGCTCTGCACAGATGGCCACACTGACTTGTATCCCCTCTCAGGGGGCCTCATTGCATTCAGCACGCTGGACGGGCGACCCTCAGGGAAAGATTTCGACAACAGCCCTGTTCTCCAGGACTGGGTGACGGTCACCGATATCCGTGTGGTCTTCAGTAGACCACAGCTGCCCCGCGAACTGGGCGTCGGGGGCCGCGAGGAAGACCCTGTGGGCCAGTCCACACCAATGCCAGCGTACTTCTATGCCGTGGGGGACTTTCAGGTGGGCGGACGCTGCAAGTGCAACGGTCACGCCTCGCGCTGCTTGAAGGACAAGGAGGGTAAGCTGGTGTGCGATTGCAAGCACAACACAGAGGGACCAGAGTGCGACCGTTGCAAGCCCTTCCACTATGACCGGCCCTGGCAGAGAGCCACAGCGCGTGAGGCCAACGAGTGCCTGCGTGAGTCTCTGTTCTCCCCCCTTGTACTGTCTGTATTCTTTCTTTGTCAACTCACTAGTCTTCTAATTTCTCATTGTGCTCCAGTTCTCTCTTTACAGCCTGTACTACTGTTTGTGACTTAGCTAGCCTTCTTTTATGAGTCATTAGTACTAGCCATTGATCCATTTATTTTTTCTGTTTTATTATTTTCAGCATGAGCAAAGCGATCACAGTTTTAGGGAAATATATAAAAAGGAAACGCATAATAAGGAAACGAGGCCTGCACTTGAAAAAACACAATCAGAAAAAAAGCTGTGTATGATTCACATTGTATCTGCTATACATATAACCCCCGAAACAATTCTGAGGCATTTCCTTCTTTGCTCATCCCCTAACAAAGACTGTCTGAAGAAACTCTTACATTGTTCTGTAATTAATAAGACCTATTCTTTAATAACCAAAAACCATCTAACAGCCTTCTTTGAGCAAAGGCTTCAATTGTCTTAATCGGAAATCACTATACAGAAGGATACGGAATAAGTCAAAAAACAATCTCCAGCTGAGGGTATTAAAAACTAGCAAATATATACTAGCTTGTTAATGCTGTGGTTAAATATCGAATAATTAGCCGCTTCTCATCTTGATAATGAGTGACAGTGTTTTCCACCAAGATGACACCTGCCAAAAGTTGGTCAGTTGGCTAGTTTTCTCTGAGCTCAGTAGGTGGGCCCTTGAGTTTTGGATCGATCGTTAGACCCAGAGGTCAGTAATCTGTGTTAAAGGAGAGCTTTACCCGGATTTAACGGCACTAGATGGTATTGCTGTTTCTGCTCTGTTGTTTAACACGGAGTCATGAGATGGAAGATGGCCATTAGCTCTTGTTGTCTCTACCATGAGTGCCTCACAGCTCCTGAAGAGTGTGCAGAGCCGTAGAATCCTCGCAAACCCTTTGACGGGTGAAATATAGCCCTCGTAAACATGTGTGGAACAAAAGGTGCCCTTGGAAGCACAATGGGTGTAAATACAAACAGCTGTCCCCGCCCTCTCCCCGTCACGTCCGTGTCACGGCCAATTGGGCCCCCACTTGACTGAAGGAATTATTATCCACTTCTGACAAGCACTTGAATGAGGCTCAGAATTGATAATGAGTTATCTGAGTCAAGCTGGGTACAGGCCCTGATGTGAGGGCTGCCGTTTTAATTGTATATGAGGCCACTCCTGCTCAAGTGCCATCTCTGAATGTAACCTGTCATTTGCACTTAGGTGGAGGGGTCTTACTCTTGCCCCTATGAAAAGCTGCTGAATAGTTAAAAAGAAAACTTGGAACATTGACTGGCAGACCTTTCTTGATTCTACAATGAGCAAAAACCTATTGAATTCATGGCCAGTTTAAATAAAAGTTTAAAGTTGCATTGCCTTTTTTTTTCTCTCTATTGTGCAAGTTTGATACTTGTTTATAGGGCTATTTTTCAACTTGAAAACAAGAATCAAATGACATGAAAATTCATCACAGAACAAATAAGCCCTATCTGTTCTATATTATTTCGGTTAAACCCCATTGCAATTTCGAAGAGGATTCATTGTTCTTGTTTGGACGGACAAATGTTTTCTGAAGAAACCGTCACAGTGTTTTATAATTAATTATTCCTCTGTGCATTTCGATTCTCATTGAAGTACCAACAGAACATATGTGACAAATTGCTCCACAGCTAAGAGGGAGGACAAATAGCCTTTTCTGTTTAGGTTAGTAAAGACCAAAGTCTCAGAATCTTAAGAAGGGCTAGAGAAGGTGAGTGGTATGTAGGAGAGGCCAGTTGGAGCCAAAACCATTTAGTGAGGAGGATTAGAGTGTGCAGAGGTCAGGTAGAGTTCTCATGGGACTATCATACTTCTAGAAATTTAATCTCAGTTGATGTTGTTGAACAGAAGAGGTTGTGTCAAGATGGAAACTGATGAAAAAAGGAGCATAAAAACTAAATCATTAGAAAATATGGTTGGATTCTTTTCAGTGAGCAGAGAGGGGTGCTAAAAAGAAGATGGGGTTTATGAAATGACATTTTTGTACACCCTACCCTATGGGGACTTCCCTGTGGGACTCAGGCTGGCTATGGGTGTCGTGCACGCTAAAAAAATGACAAGATGGTAAATTCCAACCTCTGTCTAATCCATCTTCGGCATTTTGTAAAAAAAAGTGACCTTCTCCTGTCATGTTCTCACGTTCCCACATTTCAGAGGATGCAGCCTACAGACGGGCTAAGCAGAGGGCTTACACCTTGTACACATTAAAGGTCGTTGTGGGAGAATGTGTTTTAAAACAACCTTTGTTGTCATGGTACTACTTTTATATGTTAAGCTGTTTGATGAACAAGTCCAAACAATAGATGACACAAGTCCTAGTCATTGGCAGTCCACTGAAGCATAGGCATCCAAGAATGTTGTTTGGCTACGAATGCTTTTAACCTCAAGATAAGAAATAATATTCCAGACATGCGCTGAAAGCTGTCCAAGTGAAATTACAGTGGTTTTTGTAACATCTTGTAAAATGTTAACAGATTACCATTGTACAGGATGACAATGCTACACAATAGGGTGTGCTAAGAAACACCTGGTATTTTTGTCTTTGTCAGAACGAATCCAGGCTGCGGCGTATTACATTCCTTGACGCAGAGGATTGTTCTGTCATCTGAAACAGAAACCTCTGAGCAAGGCACTTATGTTTGCTTGGGAACGTAGCAATAACAGAACCTTCATTATTCGTCGACACCGATATTTATCTTTTTGCTCACTCTGTATGTTTCCAAAATGACCTTAGTCGGATTGCTATTCAGTTCCATTAAATTTCACTTGTTATAAAATTTCACTGTCCGTATTTTAACTTTTACCCATAACGAAACAAAATTAAGCAGGGGAAAAAAAACTGAGAAAAAACTGAGCAACTGTGTGTATTTTTCTTGTATTCCGTAACTGGCAGCACTCTGGAATGGAATCATATTTAGTGCCATGGAGTGCCAGATCTGGTTAAGGAAGCGAATGTGACAGAGGCAGTCAGAGGGGCGTGCCTCCACTGTCCCCCCATCCTTCCCTATGAGGTTCACTGCCACCACCACTGAGGAAATAATCCACACGCACCCTGTTGGGTTTGCTGATGGCTCGGTGTTAACCCCAGTCCCTTGACACAGGGAGTGTGTGCGGTGCCGCAAGATGCAGTGGGCCTGCCGCACAAATGACATCATTTCACAATGATATTATGAGAGGAGTAGAGAAGTTCCCAGTACAAGTTTGCAGTTTCAATCTCAGGAAATGGGTGTGTACCCTTCCTCCGCTCCCCTACTTTTCCTCTGCTTTTCTTTAGAGGTGCGACTGGGGGCACAGAGGCAGTGGCTCCCCGTGAACCAGTGTTAAGCTGTTTCAGTGGTGTTGCCACAGGGTGCAGGCGGGATGGGAACCCAGTTGTCCAACGGCTCCACTTCTCCCTCCTGCTTCCATCCATGACTGAGGCAAGACCTGCTTTCAGCATGACGAGGTTAGGTTTGGTGGCTATTAATGTCCCATTAGCTCTGTGTTCTGTTATTTCTCATTATGAGTGGATAACAGCAGCGGGTAGCCATGGATGTTTTTCATCAGCTGTGGACAGCAACAGATGCATGCCGGTTCCATTTTGTCGTAATATGAATTTAAACACTTTAAAAGGAAAGCTTTAAAAAAACCCTTCGAACCTAAAAACAACACACAAATCAATGCCAGATAGTGTCGGCAGACCCTTGGTATTTGAGCAGTTGTGCGAGGGGTGTGACAGACTGTTTTCGCAGCCTGCTGCAGTTTGACTTTCCTTAAGGAGTTTAGTTTTACCTTTTGACAGCTGGAGACCTGTGCCGAGACACAAAGCAGTGCATACAGAGCCTCAACCACGGACCGCATCGGCTATAGTGCCCAAATGGCAGTAGCTCGAAGGAGCAAAATATTTTATCATAAAGCAAAATTATAAGTAACCATGAGAAGAGTAAAAAATTAAATAATTTTTTTTTTCTGCACACACCTGTGAGATGCAGTAGTTAAGTATTGAGTTTGTGTCCACACTCACTGGTGTCAGACGACTGTAGGGACCTCCTCAAACTGGCCCCTCAGACAACTCGTCCATTGGGCTAAGGTGTGATTCTTTCTTTTTGTTGGTAAAAATTATTCAGACATCCTTGAAAACAGGACCTGGTGTAGGAAGATTAACAGCAGGTTTAAAATCCAGACGTGGCTCTTTTTAATGAGGCAGATCAGCCTCATTAAGTCAGAACATTTGGTAATTATGAGTGTTTTTTAATACGTTTTACAAGCTCAGCCCTGTCAGAGCATCTGCTAAGAGAGGTACGGTGGTCTTTTAGGTGTCACTTTGAGGAATTTTCATCTTTTAAATTTGATTTTAATTTTCAAGCACCTCTTTTCATTGAGGGGAAGAAATCCAGTTTTCTGCCATCGGCTGTAGAGCATCAATGATGTGGAATATCTTAGGGTGCCAGACACGTGTTTAGACTTTTGTTCTTTGCTCTCCTCTGGGGCTTTTACTACTCAGTTGGAGCTGTTTTATTCCTCTGGGTGATGAAAAGAAGAACAGCCAGAGGCTTTCATGACAGTCGCTTGGGAAGGCCGTGTGTGGAGGGGTTAAAGAGAAGCGTCTGTTTTGGAAACAATCAGTTAGCATTAAAAGAAAGATGACAGATGGGTGGCTGGAGAGAGCAGCAGGATCCTTCGGGTAAGGCCAGTCATGCAGGGCAGAGGTGGAGACTGAGACAGATCATGGGTCCATAGGGATTCCACCATTCGGACCTCCAGCCCTTGTAGTTCCGCGGACCCTTGGAACTTTGGCTTATGTCAAATCCAGGCTCCACCCACATTGTAGTCATGCCTTGCATCCAAGGCCATGGACTGGTGGGAAACAGGTGCTATATGATGCTCTAATCATAATCCCAAATTAAAATTGGGGATCCAGAAAATGTTTCCACTCCATGACTCTCTAAAGGAGGCACAAAGAGATCTGTTTTTTATTTCACTACCAGATTCACCCTTCCTGTGAAACACTAGATATATTGACCTGGATCTGAAATGGTCGGCTGGATCACCAAAGCCTTAGATACTCTCCTGATGTACCTGGTTAATTTACAGATGGAATGCAAGCCTGTGGTCCTTAAAGGTTGCATTCTGTAGCCTTTACTGAATAATTTATACTTAGCACCATGGTGACACTTGAAATACCAAATGTGCTGACATAAAATCCACTGCAGTAAAGGAGCTGAGACCGAAACGGCTCACTCTGCAGCTCCTCAGAAGTTGTTCACCCCAGGTTATTACCAAGCTTAAATAAAACCGTTTAGATTAAACTGTAAAGGGCACTCTAAGGTACGAACACATCAATGTTTAAGGTCACCTCTCTGAGTTCCTGTTACTGGTTCTTTTCTCCGATCATCATCTATTTATTTCAGTCGTTCCTTGTTTTCATTTAGTCCTGTCAAAAAAGCATTCGCTGATGACATTTTAACGATTAAACCAACACGCTAAAGGCAGTAAGACAGAGGGAGGAATCAAAGCGCATTTGAATAATTACGTTATTGAGGAATGTTGTTCCATAAGCAGTCGAGATGTGACATGTTGCCTCTAGGACAGTGACTCGGAGAACTGAAGAGGTGGTGTCGGGGCAGAATGGGGTTGAGGAGCTCAGAGAAATAAGCTCTTTTCTGAGCTGTGTTCAGATGAGGAGAGTGATAAATTCAGCGTTTTGTTTATTTTAGGTTTTGTTCTCGTGGGTTCAGACAGCTCGAGTTCAAGTCGAAACCTCAGTGCCCCTGCTTGTCTGCGTGGGCTCGGGTTGCTTAACTGACAAATAATATGACTCGTTGGGGTGACACCTCTCCTCCCCTGGGACATAGGAAGGACAGCAAACACCAAGATTGACTTGCAGCTCTGTGGAAACACAGCACAGCAGCACGTGTGCAGCCCACAGCCATACACCTGGCCCTGGAAAGCCAATGCCTGGAAACTTTCTCTGTTCTTTCTTGACATTATATTTTTGCCCCAGAATGCACAAGTGTGACCTGCTGGACTCCATCGTGTCTGTAATGTGCCGTGTGCTCAAAAATTTAAAATTCCGACTCCATAAATCCATAGAGAATTCTATGCTAATTAGAAGAATTCATGTGTCCAAGTCATCACCAGTGTCACACACAATGGAGAGGACAGGGCCACAGGCCAAGATCCAAGGGCATAGAACAAAAATGACTGTTGGCCGTTATTAGTCTTTGAGTGCATTTGTCACTCTTGTGCAACTCTGCCTTTCTGAACTGGATGTCGGACAGCAGCATTTCAACTCATTTTGACTGCTGGAGATTTTTAGCTAAATAGTAACGCATATACAGGACAGACCCACAGGGACACCTCAACCCAGTTCTACATTTTCATTTCTTTTCTGTCCGACTCTGTTTTAAAATACAACTTTTCCGCTAGCCTTCTTCTCAGAAACCAGATATGGGGTAATGGCAGCGGGATTATGACTCAGCTGCCAGTTGCTAGTCGTTTCTTCAGTTTGTCTGCGTTTGAGTTGGTGATGGCTGTCCCTGAGGGCACTCGCTTTGGCCATGTAAAGAATGAAGCTTGAACATTCAGTGGTCTTCTGTGGTTTTTGCGGCAACAGCAAACATGTGGTTTTCAGAACCATTAATTCCCATTTGCAGGATGCACAGAGACAGACATCGTCTGAGGTTTTGAGGAGAGCGGAAGAGTACTGCTTTTTATTTCTAGTCAATTGAGGGTGGGCTCCTTACCACCTTGCTTCAGTTAGTGTGTCATTACACCCCTGTTACAGCTTTACTGGTCACTGTTAAGACAACTTCCCAAACTGGCAGATGCCAGCAAAAAAAAATAAGCATACTAATATTCAGAAATCAACACAGCTCCTGCTGTGTCCAGCAATTTAGCAAAGTCTTAATCCATTGTATGAAGTCATTATTTAGTACAGTAGAGCTACAAGTTTAGAAATGAATGAGCTATTTTACAAAAGAGGCAATCTTTTTTTTACTTGAATGCAGTTTTATCCCTGTGTGCAGGCTGAGCATTTCACAGCTCTTAAGACCTGCACTTAGATGTCACCCTTTACACTTCTGCTCCCTTGAGAGTGAAGAGGGCATGTGGGGACACAAGGTCACTGTTGGGTGAGCAAAGGAGACAGAGCAGTAGGCAAGCCAGATGACACCCGAGCATAATTACAAGCCTTTTTCTGTGGTTCTTTATCCATTCTTATGATTTATTTGCTTTGTAAGTTTAAAGGTTTTTAACAGGGTTTTGAATAGCTGTTAAATTAGATGAACGTATCTTAAATTTAAAATTTAATTCTAAATTTAAAAAATTAAGCATTTCCCACTGATTCTCTTTAATTAATAAACTACACATATAAATGTATTTAGTTTATTAATTAAAGAATACTTTCCAGCTAGAGCTTCAAGAACAAGAACGTGAGAGTAATCCTTATTAAATTCAAGTTATTGTTAGGCAGTAATTATTGTCTGACAGCATCTCATTAAATATTATGAACTTTGGAATTTTTCAAGACCTACGTGACAAGTGTTGTCTTTTTTTTTTAAATCCAACATCTCACAGTAGCATTTCATTCATTATAACTAGAATATTTCAGCAATTTAGGTTTCAAGTATGAGCATGAGAATTTAATAATCTGTAATTCAATGCAGGCTGTAATTCACTTGAAGTACCACATTATGAAAGCTATTAAACCATGCAGCTGTTTTAGTGTTATATAACCCATAACAACGTAATTTTACTCTGTAACTGCTTATCTGTGTAAAGTTTTGAAAACGTTTTTTTTCCCTTGAACATTTCAGATATTTTTTTTAAATCCAATTTAACTCGGACAGCTATCCAAGAAGTTTTGAGTTTGGAGTGTTAGAAGAGGTGCTGTAGGTATATAGGTGTCCCCTATATAAGGTGGTGTTTCTGACAATTATGTAGGGCATTGTAAGTCCAGCATGGGGCCTGCAGCTTCTCAAGACCCCCACCTCTGTCCTGTTCCTGCCATCTGGCGCTTCGCTTTGGCGGCTGATGGCCACGGGGATCCAGCCATGGAAATACCCCCTGCAGCCCTTCCCCAAGCCCTGTTGATATCACAGCGCTGTGATGCCCAGCATCCACAATCACAGTGGTCACCATGCTGAAGTAGAGGCTCTTCAAGAGAAGGAATTTGATGCAAAAGGGGTTTCCTGGTCACAGAGAGAGGGATTGCATAACCACAGAGTGTCAGAAGCACGGACCGCCAAGGGGAGGGTGCTGGGGGTGCTGGGCGCGGTGATTGAGAAGTGGGGCGTGAAACACAGGGCTTAGGCAGCTCATGCTGACATAGGGCCACTCTGGCAGGGTGCCAGCATAATCTTGTTAAAACCTGCCGCCTGTTGACACCCCCTACTGTCAGGGTGGAGTAAAGTGCCACATTTCAGAGGATGTGCAGGAGCTGATGAGAGGGTAGCTCCTCGTGCACTCGGACTTGAGGGAGAGGCTGAGAATAGGAAAAGAGCAGGAAGTTGATGGCAGTGTCCACATGGGCTCCTTCTATGAGTGATCACTGAACGCAGTGCAGTTGTCTGATCTCCAAATGGACGTATTTAGTGGAGACGGCACTCTGGCATAGGTCAGCCATCGACTCCCATCCCCCATCCCCCCGCTGTGTTTTCGCTTGGCTTTAATCATGGGACAGTGACTGGCCGGCTTCTGAGCAGGTGGCTTCACGGGTCTTGAGCAGGTGGCTCCTGACCGTGGTTCAGGGTTTCCTGCTCACTCATTCTACTCTCTGACTTGGACAGGTCATGCATGTTCAAAGGTTGTGTCACACTTGGACCACAGAAATGGGTTTTCATTAGACTGACACTACAGTGGTTGAACACAAGTATACAGCACAGCACAATGTGCACACAAAGGGCAAGGAAGCAACTCTGAGCATATGACCATGAAACTGTGAGAAACCGTAGACTGTTACACTCATTTGTAAGAAGGTATTGAAACATAGGGAATTTGTCCAAGTATCGTATTTTGTGTGCGTTCTTTTTTTGTTGTTGATTGAAAAGACACAGAAAGGACACATTTGCATGTGAAAAAGCAGTGCACCGCCTGCCCTGCTGTCTTCTGCTCCCAAAATTTTACTTTTGTCTGCAGAGCGAGCAGCAGTCACAATGAAATCACAATAAACAACCCCAAAGTAATAAAGGCAACAGAAACTGAGATGAAGTAAATATTTTAATGTGGGTTTGATATGGTAATGAATCAATCAGCAGGACTAAAAAGTTCAGAGTGGTACCAATTAAGGCCTGCTGTGAGAAACTGGGAGGGAGGATCTCTGGAGACGTCTTCCAAAAACCAGCTCCAAAAAGTAGCTCCACCTCTTCCTCGGCATCATGGGCAGACAAAGAGGGAGGCCAGATGTGCATCTAAAAAGCTATTTTATATTACAGTTCTGGGAAGCTTAGCATTCCCTGTGCGTAGCTGTCTTCTGCATAAACCATGGAGTCATTATGAGGCTGTATGATTAATCATTGGTTAATGTGTTAAGACCCACCAGAGTTCCAGATATGACTGCATTGAGTGCAGGACCATGGAATAGCCAGGGTCTCGCATTCTTTGGCTCTTGATCCTCAAGGCAAGGCGGGAACATTTAGCGAAAGCTCCATTGGTGCTGTTTTCTTGGCCGTCTCCTGGGCTATTGTTTCCTCCTATTTGTCTTCCTCACCCTGCCATCTCACTCCTTTATAGTGCCGATTGGCCGTTAATTTGTTGCGTCTGAGCCTTTGTTTGCTGAGGAACTGGTAGGCGAGCATGGCGCTGACCTATAAAAACCATTGCCTGCTTGTTTTAACTGTGGTCCCCCTGCTCCCCTACAAAACCGGCTGGCTTTCTCCGACAGATAACAATTAAAGAGTGTTTTTAAAAATCTCCCATTTGCCTTTGATGTGTTAATGAATTTAAAAATGGCCTTGCTGAGACACAGTTATCCCTGCTGAGACTAATTAGGGGGAATTGTGTGCGGCGCTTCAAAACAAACTCGTAAACATGCCATGTGTTGCAGAAAACCCTCCCGTGCCATGGTGGTGGGTTCAGAGGTAGATTTAACAGTCCAGCCCCCCCTTTTTTATTTCCTCTATTTTTTTACTCCTTTACTCCCGTTTTTTCAAGCCCTCGAAAAAGTTATAATTAGCTATGAGGCAGGTTGAAGCACGGCTCAGGTCACTAGCAGTGAGCAGTTATAATAAGCTCTAAAGCAGGTTAAAGCGCTTCTCGGGTCATTGGTAGATCACTGCCGCCCCTCGCAGCCCCCAGCTCAAAGAGCCTGTTGGCCAGAGTTCCAGTGCAAGGGTAAAATCAAGGGCCCTTAGAGATTTCAGCTCGGTGCTCAGCCTTCTGGTCATTTTCATTGTTCATTTACACTGATTTCCATAGTCCGCAAAAAACGGAAACATTACACTGTTGCTGTGAGGGTTGTAGGTAATACACCATTGCTCAACATCTATTACCTTCATGCACACCATTAATATGGCAACCTGCTAGAGTTAATAGAAGGTTTTCAAAATAAATGGTACAAAAAGGCTCTAAATTAGTGGAAACTATAATGAATGGAAAAAATATGAAAAGCAACAACTTTTTGTTCACATTTAATAGTAATCACAAATAATTCTAATACTTTGCCATTGCCATTCATCACCATGATGTGGCTTAAATCTATCTATCTATTTATCTATCTATCCCCATTTTGCAGACTGTCCAATGTTTGCTGGTGTGTACACTGCTGTAGGCATAAAGTCCCCCATGTTAATGTGAGTTAAGTGGTCCACTGCTAGGTCTAATGTAGCTTCTGTCTGAGACCCCATGGGAAAGAGAACCTGCAATTTATCGCAGGCAAATGCCTTATCTCTGAGGGTCATTTACTAACAGTTTTTCATTAAGTGGAGAATGTCGTACAGATTGACTCCTTAATAACATTTGGAAGGAATTGTGTTTCTGTGTGCCTAGGGTGAGTCTGTCCAATAGCCCAGTAGCAGCTATGTATGTATCCCCTTTCCAGAGAAACCATTTGCAGGGGTAGTTCCTTGGTGGATGAATAAGAGAGGTGAACTCTTAATGCTCAAACATATTTGTCTTCTCCAATAACAGTTAATTCTCTTAATTTGTCTTGTTTTCAAAACATTTCTAAATGACTCAGTTGTAGTTTCTCTCTAAAATTTTTCACTTTCTAGAAGAACTGGAGTCAGACTGTTGATGACATATATTTCATTACCGGAATAAAGTGCTTTAAGAGATAGATCATATAAGAAATTGTGTTTCAATATATTTGTCACCGACGGAGGTTATTTATCCCCTATGTTGTACATACTTAATTCCTTCTTGTATTTATCTTTTATTTTAGAGATTTTCTTTCTTTGTTTGCTGCATATGTCTTAAGCCCCAAATGTTTCATTTTACCCACCAGTACCCTGTAAACATAGAGATGATTCTCAGGTGCCAGGTCTTTAAGTGAAGTTAGATGAATAGCAGGACACCCCATTTTGCAACATACGTAATTATGCCTGATGCAGCGTCAACACAGGCAAGCTCTAGAGTCTGGCACACACAAATTCATTCAGATGGTATCCATAACAGGGTATGAGGGCTCATACTAACAGTCAGTGAGCAGACAGATGGGTACATATCCCCATCACAGCAGTAGAACTTCAATGACAGCTGGAACAACATGGGTTCACAAAGCAATCTCAAAACTCTGAATCACCCACTGATCATCTGCCTTTTTGCCCATACCAATCATTACATGCAGGCCTCAAAATATTTAAGTAATTACAGGCTTTTTTCACAGTGTAAAAAAGTCCATTCAAATATTAGTAAGTAATCACTTTTCAATTTCTCTGTGTATATAAGTAAATTTGGAGTGTTACCTATTCAGGGAATTATGTTATTTTAATAACAATAGAAAACTGTGACATGGGATGAGATCTCACTAAATGCGTATATGCATAATACAAAAACTACGTTATAAATCATATTTTTGTGTTAATTTGATTCATGCAGAATGATGATAATGTTGTTCATAATGGCAGAAATTGTCAGAACAGGCCAAAACTTGAGCATGACTTAAATGGTACATGCATTTGAGGATTAGCTTTGAAACAGTACAGTAAACCACTTATCATTTTGTAGTTCTTCATGTGTAGTGCTGATTTTATGGGTTTTCTTTGTGCAGTGTGGTAATTTTAGTTGAAAAGCCTTTATTCCTGGTTAAGCTCTTTACTGTATGATGAGCACAAGTGGGTCAGGGTCTGCCTCATTGGGAATTGCCTTTTTGTATAAAAGTAGTTGTGATCTGTGTTAATTCCAGCCTAAATATAACAATAAAGTAAGAACATGGACCATGATTGTTGGTACTGGTGTGGGTACAGGGGAGTGGTCTTAAAAGCTTGTGGTCATTGCTGACCGACACTCAGTTGTGACTTTTGAGCCCAGGGGTTTAGAAGTGAGCACTCTGAGGTAGACAACAGCAGACCTCTTTCTGAGATATGTTTTGACATCTGTTGAAAATGAGTAGAGACATCCTGGCTAGATAGCAGGTACAGTGTGCTCTAAGAATTTTTACCCCGTTTTCTTAGCAGCAAAAAGAAATATTTACATTCCATCTCACTGGATTTGGAGCAATTTTACGAAAAGGGTTCACTTGAGTCTTTAGAATTTCAACGGTCTTGACACTTGATATTGAAATTTCCAATAGCAAAAACACTCCCAAGCCCCCAGCACTCAGCCCCAAGGCCCAAGTCCATCTTTCTCCCCTGCCCAGGTACTGAGAACCCATCCACAAACACATGTTTAACAACTACCCCTCTGTCTCACACTTGCCAAAACTGCAGCTGCAGCAGAAACCTGCCTGCATCAGCAAATCGCAGCCAGTCAAATTGTTGTTTACTCAGCATGTAATGCGTGTGATGGTATAGCTTCAGTGTATTAAAAAAAGAATGTCAGCCTGCCTTCTGGTGGGAAACGATAAGCGTTTCTAATAACGTGCTCCAACGCGAACTGCTGAGATGCAGAAATGTGAAAAAAGTGAATTGTCCTAGTCCTTCATTACTTCTTGTTCTTTCTTTGTTCTTTTCCTTCCCTGACAGTCTCATTCATTTTCCTTTCGGTAGGTTAATGACTGGAGCCCAGTGTTGTCAGGATTCCAATTAATGCTTCTAGTATTCATTCAGTTCCAATTAGAACAGTTGATACTTGTGGAAAATTACATTCATTACCAATTCTTTTGTTAAGCCATTGAAGCAGATGTCTGCATTTAAAACTCATTATACGAGTTTTAGAAACCTCTTTTGAGATTTATTTTTTGCAGAATTTCAGGCGGGGGAAGACTTCAGGTGGAACAATTTATATAAGCCCTTATTCACTTTTTGTCTTTCCTGTTCCAGCATGTAACTGCAACCTGCATGCGCGCCGCTGCCGCTTCAACATGGAGTTGTACAAGCTATCTGGCAGGAAGAGCGGCGGCGTATGTATGAACTGCCGCCACAACACCGCTGGCCGCCACTGTCACTACTGCAAGGAGGGCTTCTACCGGGACATGGCGAGACCCATCTCCCACCGCAAAGCCTGCAAAGGTACTGAGCCATATTAATTTTTTTCTCCTACGTTCAAAACTATGCTGCTTGCATTTATTCATTTAGCAGATTCTTTTCTACAAAGTGAGGTACAAAGACTATGAAACAATATCTAGCCAACACCTTTATCCAAGGTGACTTACAGTGCTGGATACAGTACACTAAACTCCTTTCTACATTAATACAGAAGAGCAATGCAAAACTCACATACACACACTATGGGCCATTTAAAGTCCCCAGTTCACCTGAAACACACATCTTTGCACTGTGGGAGGAAATCTACACAAAAAATGTGAAAATAACAGAACTGCGCACAAACTGAGTTGCATTCAAACCCACGACTGACTACGGCCAAGGAGCTTTGAGGCACCAGCACCTCCCATGGTGGCAGTGTGCTCACTGCTCCTTTAATAAGAGCCTGAATAATTAACTATGCAACCATGTGACAAAGTAATCTTGAAAGCTTTTTCTGGGAACTGTGAACCTAATTACATTACTATTTGTTCAAGTTCTATTGGTCATGAGAAAACTCTATTTTCAGACCATATGATATCATAGAACAAAACGCATTTTCTGCCAGTCCTAAGTAAGCTTGGAGAATCAACCAGTCGGTGCATCTCAGAATCATCAGCAGAAGTCAACCTTAAGGATCAATGAAAGAAGAAGACGAAGAGAAATGCAGGCAGTGAGAAGATTCAGATGGGAGATTACTTCTAAGTGTGAAGATGGGTGGTCACAGCTAAGAACAGTAGTAGCTGTCGCTATCAGCATCATTACAAATCCTACTGCCTTATCGCTCCATGGAAGCCAGGCCTTGTTCACACCTCCAGACAGGGAAACCAACCACCCTGTCAGCTTTGTCAAGATAACACAATTGCACTTATCTTAATTAAAAAGTAAAGTGTTTGTTCTTGGAAACCTACTAGCTCTGAAAAGCCGTCTTTTGAAAATAAGTTTGGATCATTGACCTAACAAATTCTTTAACACCTCTTCTTTCGACTCAGCACTCACACGCACACAAGAATCTGTGCCCTCAGGGTCACACATTTCGTTTGCTTGAGATAACATCTGTGGCACAATAGAGTTTGTGGCCAGATGGAACCGTAACTGACCTAGCCCTACTCTCCAATTAGACACACCCTCCATCATAGCCCCTAATGAAATCCAGAGAGCCCAAGGCCTCCAACACTTGCCAACTGGGCCAGGGAAAGGTGATTTGTTTTATCAAAGCCAACAAATTCAGCGGTCAGTATTGCCTCAGCGGCAGTAAAACTTTATCACCTTCCCTTCAAAAGCCCGGATGTGTAGGAAATGAAAATCCTGTGGCAATAGGAATGAGTCTCAGAGGCGGGTGTGTTGATTGATCTGAGCTCTTGTTATGTACGGCTTGTCTCTTTCAAGTCTGCCAGGCCCCTGGCTCTGTGAAACCCAGTCCGCCGCTCTCCCCGTGCTGTGACACATCTCAGCCCACTTTCCACTGGGGATCACAAATCGGTGTCTAAAGCGGCGTCACGGCAATAAAATACAGGTGTTTCCGGAGGACGGGTGGATGAAATCTGCTTCGAGTCAGACCTCCACCATGGCTTGACCGTACCGAAGCTGCCGATCTGCTCAACTTGCACGCTGAGCGCCGTCTTTTAATAGACGAGTGTGACGTTGATGGATGGGTCAGGTGCTCCGCTCTCCATCTGGCCTCCATCACTCCTCCCTATTTCCAGGTATTTCACGTTCGAGGCCGCCAAGCCCCTTCACTCAAAAACTTTGAGGAGGCTTTGAGTTGATTCTCAGCCCAGCAGGGACGAATCCCCCTCAGCAGACAGACAGTCCCGCTCTCCTGCCTGCTTTTTACAGCGCTAGAAAGATGAAAAGCATGGAAGTGCATCTCACACATACATATGCACAGCTGGGGGTGGCACTGAGAACATTTTGGAGTGAAGAACACTGTGATGCAATGGACCAGCTCAGCGGGTACAGGGCCAGTTTTGCCCATGGGTTTGGCACACAGATGGGCTTTTTGAAAGAAGAAAAAAGACTGTCAGCAGGCAAATCAGAAGCATTTTGCCAACTAAAGCCACATAGATGTCTTGGCACGTTCAAAATAAGTCCAGCTCTGGAGTGAAACACATGTACAGCGTCTGGGGAAAAGAATAAGGTGAGTCGGGGGAGTGTAAACAAAGAGGTGGAATATCAGGCCAGAGCCGTTGTCATCCACTCAGACACGCTGCTCTCAAGGCCTGTTGTGTCTGAAGCTTGAATAGAGAACATATCTGAAGGCAGTTTGCCCAAAGTGGTATTACTTTTACACGAACATTCTCTTGTACTCTAAGGCCTTGTTACAAGTCGTATCCCATTTACCCAAAACGTGACCTCTGTATATTTTTGAAAACATGGAAAAAATGTAATCGGTGAAGAAATCATCCTTTCAATGAAATCAGGTGAATGTGGTCTGTATCGTACCCTTTAGTTTACCATCGAAATTCAGGTTGAAAAAGCACCATACTTAAACGAACACGAGTTCATTCCATGCATACATATATAGAGTAGCTGTGACTTTAACTGACCTTAACAAGCAAAAATTGCACCAAAATTGCTTTCTAATCAGTAAAGTCAGTTAAAGCTCATAGCTGAGAGGGTATCATCAAGTCTAGGCAGTGATCGCTGGCAGTTCAAGCTGGAGCTTTCATTGGCATTGTGAACAGGTGACAGAGCATAACTGGCATTGTTCCACCCTGGGGGACAGTTTAAGTCAACCAGTGTATCTCCAGTGGCCCAAGTTATTCAGCAGAAGCTTTTTTGACTCACGTAGAGTGGCAGGACAGCAGGGTGGAAGGGTATGCCCTGGGCAAGACAACGAGCCATTGCAGGGTAGCCACACATTCACACACTACGGGCAATTTTGAGACACCGGCTCTCCTGAAACATTGTGACATCATACCGTTCACACTTGCTTTTCAGAACAATAAATTCAGAATAGAATAAAACAGCGAGAGCTGTGTTAAAGCTTGCGGAGTTCTGTAGGAGCGTTATAGTAAACTGAGAGCATTTGTGTGCTAAGATGCTGTGTTGTGTCTGGCTCATTAATAAACATTTGAACTGAATGGGAGCATTTGTTATATACACTTGACAGAGGTTCCGAAGTCAATCAGGAAATTTGTTATAATGTTCTCTCTCAGTTTTTTAGTTGTAGAGTAAGGTCTTAGGAGCTATGTTTAATCGTTTCTAAAATACACCAGTGTATTCCAGCTGTACCATCTTTAAGCTGTGCTCAAGCGATCGCTCAGTCTGCCTTTTCACCTTTGTGGAACCAGTGCTGCTGAGTCGTCGTCAGTGTTCACAGGCCTTTTATTCCCTTTCATCCGCCCCAAGCCTTCCCACGTAAAAACATAAAATACCTCGGATGGGCAACAGGATGTGGCAGATGACATAAAAAGGAATGTGTCACAGACTGTCCTTATGTGAGCACACTCAGTCAACTATTTGAGTGAGATGTCGTGGTCCTCATTCTCCGTGCAAATGTTATACTTTGAAACTCAAATGCTTAGTGTAGCATTTGTTGAAATGGTGTGCATAGCACCCAAGAAGACATTTTTCACAACGTGCAAGTTGTAAATTAGGCTGTCCATTTTGTTTTCTATGTCTCATGTAACATTCACTAATCACTATCAATTCAGGGTCACGGTGGAGGAGGAGCTTCTCCCAAAAGCAGAGGGCATTATGATAGGTTGGGTATAGCCTGTAGGGTATGTCAGTCGTTAGAGAGCAATGAGACACACGCACATAGTCACTTGCACTTTTGCACACTTTGGAGTCATTCATCCACCTGAAATGGATGCAGCAAAGCCACGCAAACTCAAGGAGAACTCCACAAACTAAGTCAGGTTCAAATTCATGTGCTGTAGATCTACTGCATAGAAAGGCTTTTTTTTTAAAACAAATCTTTACAATTCTCTTTATTTTATAGTCTTTGAAATAAAATGAGATCCTGTAAACCTGGACACTGGGCCAAAATATCTCTTTGTAGAGCATTACAGCAGTGTCAGACTGTGTTCAGGTACTTTATGATGCATTAGTTTTGGTAGCCAGGCAAAATGGCAGTGGTAAAACTGTAGTAAGTTTCAGATGGCGATGTCTGCCCCTGTGTTTCTCAATACTGTGTGAGCAGGACCCTTCTCGCAGACCCCCGACCCAGGAAGTGACCCTAGAGAGTGACCTACGCCCCCTGCAATGGATGGCCAAGGGGTTCAAGACACTCTGTTGACTTATGTTGAACCTCGGAAGCGAGGAGGCAGGGGATTTTCCTGCATGTCTCGACTGAGACTGGCATTTTGGCTGCTCCGAGAAAGTGCGTGCAGGAGCAGTGCTTCGAAATACCACGGGGTGAGAGAAGATGTTGTCGTGTTCAGAGGCGAGACAGAGCAGCAGCCTGTACAGTTTTACTGTACACTGGCGAATGCATTAAGTGTCATCCAGTGTCATCCAGTGGTGTCGCAACATCTGGGAATGCAGTCAGCAGCAAGGAAAAACAATGAGTTTGTAATTCCAGCCTCGTAAATACATAATATCTGATACGTTTCAATTTCACTGGTTGTACATTTTTTTCCCCTCACTTAATAACCTAATTTGCTTGCCACAGTAATCAGTTGTTTTGTTTTAACATTAAAATACACAGTTTTGTATGAAAAGTCGCAATACATGCATTGATGAGAAGTCGGCATCCAGTTTTGAAATGATTTTTTTTCCACGTCATTATACTGTATTTGTGCAAGAACACAGGAGGGTTTCCATAAGCCTAGACACATCCCAGGAAGCAAAAGATTAGCTTTATGGCATGGATCAAATGACAGGAAGTTTTTAATTCAGTACTTGCATACTGGGTTTTTACAGCAGTGCATAAAACAGACTATTTTTGTGCGTCTGTGTCTGACAGCTCCTCCACAGCCTGTGATATCGCATTACAGCGAACGCCAGAGTGAGCCCACTCCACCACTCAGTCAATTTCAGCTCTCCCTCTCCTTTAAGCACCCTTTCCCATGCCCTTGACAGAAGTTCTTCATCTTTGTTTTTACCCATGACGCTCTACTTGTAAAAGCACCTTGTTACGAGTCTCAAATATGAGAAGTTCCTGAAGCCAGTGTCTTGGACTTCTCTTTTTCTGTTTTTTGCTCAATGGCTTTGGTGACAGAGTGTTTTCGGGGCCTGCGGTTTGTTACAACATCTGAGAGCGTGATGTGGAGCTGGACAGTGTCATGTCAGAAATTGCTCTATGCGTTCCCCTGCACACCTGGGCATCGAGGAAGGCCGGGGGCTGGCCAGGTGAGGTGGGAGTGGGGTGCCACTGTGAATCACAGCAAGGTATTTTGGGGTTCAGAAGACTGGCATTCAAAACATCACCTTCTGACCTTCATCCCTTGTCCTGCCTCTCCAAACAGATGAGTGCAACAGATTTTCCATGATAAATACTAATATACATTTCTCCCAATATCCATGGCTTAGGTGGCCAGTCCCAGGACACTTGAGACCTCTGGTCAGGAATTTGACCAGCCATCTGAGGATTTGTGTAAGAGCACCTTAAAAGCTGCTATTAATGGCATCCAAGGAAAAAGGCACATATGGCCATTGTGAGGAGAGAGCAGCCTCCAGCCTCCTTCATTAACAGGTGGCCCAGTGTGTCAGCTGCAAAGTCAGAACTAGCAGTACAAACCATTAAAGCAAAGAAAACATGGTCTAGGGATAGTCCGAATATTGTGTGGCAAAGTCCTCGGTGTTAGTGTGGTTAAGTTGCTGGGTTTTCGCTAAAGCTTCGTTTCGGCTGCTTTGGGTGCATAATAGCTACGTCTATCGTATTACCGTCTAGTTACGCTGTTTACTTTTGCGACTTGTGCATCAAACACAGTTGTTTTCTAGAAAATTTAACCCAAACCAGGGGGAAAGAATTCCCCTCCTGCACCCCTGCCCATTGTTGTGCATTAAGGGCCCATCAGCAGAGCCAGATCTGATAGAGACAATAAAGGAACCATTTTCATTTTTCACTTGATTCTATCTCCTCTCTATTTATTTTTCAAAGATATTGTTTTCATTTGCTCAGCACCGCTTGTCCAGATTTGAGTCTGCTGGCCAGTTTTAAATCTCCGCTGAGCCTTGCAGGCCAGTACAGTCTTTCCAGTTATTCACTGCACACTACTGGGAAACGTCAATATTTAAGTCATTTGTGTGTGTGTGTCTGTGTGTGTGTCTTTTTCTCCAGGTAACAAGACATGATCAAAATGTTTATGAACTGAAAGCATCTTTTGACTGGAGACAGCAGTGACACTGATCATGAATATGATGGGCTGTGTATTGGGTCGCTATCTTGAAAGCACCGTTGGTAGATTATTAGTATTTATGCTCATGAAATGCATGAAAAACTGACTGTATATGGACAGGAGGTTGATTTCTGTGATGTGCTGTGTTTGTTCTTGCCCTCCATTGTTGGTGGATGAGGTCCACCTCAGCTCTAAACACACACGCGTGTGAGAGCCCCCAGAGGCCTATGTTTACTGCTTTGGCAGGGACACGGGGAGTGGAGCGATGGGCTGATTTACAGCTGTTTACACTGAGGACAGTGGGAGCCAGCGCTCCTCTGCAGACTCGGAGCGCAGGAATGCAGACGCATCGCTCCATCCACCACCTCGTAAAGGCCAGGTCGGCCTGACAGCAGCCACCGTACACAACTTTTCCTTTTTTTTAGCGAGGGGCGTGGGGAACGCATTTGAGAGTTTCTAAGCATGCTCACTTCTCGACAACGCCTGACGGAGTCTTACCGTAACGCTGCCTAAAATGCGAGAAGGAGGGGGCTCTCCAGTGCTGTTCTTGGCAAGAAGGTCTGGGGGCTGCTGGACACACTTAAGTGGGAGGGGGTGCGTACTGTCATGCTGCGGCACTTATGGGACCAGACAGGCGGAGCAGCAGGTTTGCTTTTCCTTCTCCCCAACTCATGGACCAGCCATGCCAGGTGCAATCAGGTAGCCCAGAAGCACTACTGTGGTGTTGTACCCTCCCTGCCAGTTTTTTGGGGTCACGAACCTCGACGACTTACTCTGAGCACATCCTGTGGCAGAAATTACTCTGGCCATCCCGAAATCACCGATGGTGACCGTAAGGGGGAAATAAGATTCCTTTATACTCACTAAGGTCTCAGGTTTTTTTGTCCCTATGAATGTATTATGTTCAGATCTCTTTTACACACGAAATTTTGAAGCAATCAAACCGAAAAAAACCTGCAATGGAATAATTTGTTGCGAGCTGTGATAAAGCTGTTAATCAGCCTTGTGTGTAACAGATCTTGGTTTTCTCTTTCTCTTTCCCTCCAGCTTGTGACTGCCACCCGGTGGGGGCTGCAGGGAAGACATGCAACCAGACCACCGGTCAATGTCCCTGCAAGGACGGGGTGACAGGCATCACTTGCAACCGCTGCGCCAAGGGCTACCAGCAGAGCCGCTCCCCAGTGGCCCCCTGCATCAGTGAGTTCTCACCCTGGTTCACACGCTTCACGTCTCCCCCACTCAACATCTCACCCTGGCACAGGCAGGGACCCCTTCCCACAGCGGACTAAGTGTGGATGTGGATCGGACATGCTGCAGCAGAACTTCAAGCAGGCGGCAGTCTGACTGCAGCAAATAGTAAAAAATAGATCATTTGTCAGAGGAGAGGATAGTAGGGTGGAGGCAGGCACACTCCTGGTGCCCAGTACAGTAACCGTACTTGTCGGCTTTTTTGCTCTGGAGCACGGATAACCTGAAGCCCCAGAATCCCAGTTGGTTTCGCTCGCTGTGTTCGATGGAGAGATCGCTTCACTCGCATCAGGGCTAATGGAGCACCCAGGCCAGCGCTCATTTGCTATATCACTTGATGTTTAATTAACCCTCTGAGTGGCAATTCACACTTTTAGAAGTGCTATGTTAGCAGTTCTCCCTCCCAGAAGCTCACTGAAAAAAAAAACTGTAATTGTTGTCTTCATCAAGCAAAAGGCAGAGGGTTAAACTCTGGTAGGTTGCGTGTTTTGCGGCGTCTCCGTTGGTGGTCCCTGCCTCAGGGGTGGGGCAGCGGAGGGGCCAGGTACGGAACAGCTTGCCGCCACACTGCGCCATGCACTGGGTGCTGCACACACGCACACTCTCCACTTCTACACAGAGCAGATGGCCGAAGGGAGGGACAGCAAGGTCCTTAGTCTCAGTCACAGACGGCAAACAAGGCAACATTCAGAAGCGTCGATGGGCTCTCGGTGGAGAGGAGAGACCATGCCACTCTTCAGCCAGGGTTTTGCATCAAGCGTTGGGTTTTGCTGGCTCAGGAACAGAGGATGGGGGATGGGTAAGAGACAAGAGGCATTGTTCTACTGTGGGGGTTCTCAATGCCACACATGCACCAGTACTGAATTTAGGCAACAAAGCCATTCTGGCAGGCAGGACGGGGCAGGGCAGAATCCCATGGAAGGCAGAGCACAGCTAAGGCTGGGGGTCGCCATCAGAACATCCTAGAGCAGGAATGGGGCCACACACCCTGCGGCAGAGTAGCGGATAGCGGCTCGAAGGCCACAGAACACCAAGGAGTTCTTCTCCGTTCCCTTGTTGCATGAGGGCACGGGGGGCAGGAGTGGGTGGGTTCCAGTGAATTACTTTCCAGGAAATCAGCTGTCAGTTGCATCCAGGGCTGCTCTCAAATAAGCCCATTGTGCCCGAAAGCACAACGATGCTGTTTGCAAGGCTCCCAGCTGGCACTGCAATCAAGTGTTACATGAAAGCAGCGCAAACTTTTATTCATGGTGCCATTGAGAAGTTTTTTTTTTTTTTTGTTCTAGGAAATCTCAAAGCTCCGCTTATTGTCGTGGGGCTGGTTGTTGCTTGCTAGAAACAAAGCATCACTTAGGTATTCAGAGGGAAACGATGACGGTTCAGCACATTAAAGATCAGGGAGAACCATGTGTTCTCATCTGTTCCACATTACTGTCTCAGCGTCTGTGTTCTGAGACTCGTCTGTTTCTCTAAAAGCCAGTATCATTTGATTGGAGTCCCATCAGCAGCCCTGCTGTTTACATCACTTCGCCACGAGACACGTAAGGCATGTCAACATTTCCCTGGCGGGCAGCAGTTGATCCAGTTCACATCAGAGGAGAAATTACATTTAATCCTATAATTAATATCAGGAGTTATGCGGCGCGCTGGAGCTCGGCCCATTTTTCAACAGCCCCTTTGTCAGCCGAGTGTGTGTGGCCAGTGCCGTCTGCTGGTGTGTGTCATGTTGCGGTGAGCTGTGTGTACACTTTGGTGCGTTTATAAATATACCGTGTGGTCTGCGCACGCTGCCGATGCGGCGCGCTCTGGCTCCGCATGTGATATCGTGCGGTTTGGACGAGGACTGCGGCCTGGTGCACGCCTCTGTCTGCGAGCGTTATAAATGACACCGTCTGCCGGCAATTCATGTGGCGCACTCTGTGTCGGCCTGCCCGCCTGCGCCTTTGCGCACGTCCTCTTGCGCAATGTAATGCGCTTAATGACTCTCGCTCCTGTCATCTAATGAGGTTACACTTGTGAATCACATTGCTCTTCTTAGAGGGTGGGGTCTCATTGGGAGGTAATGATGGAAAGTCCCCTGTATTAGTGTCCTTTTTTATCACAGATATTGCGGTAACTGTGTGTAATTATACATTTTAATCACATCACCCCGGTAATTGCAGTCTCCCCATTTTCCCTCCTATTTTTCAGGGCTATTGATGTCCCGATGGTAATAAGCGTAATTCGAATACATGTGCACCAGGTATTAAGGTTACAGAAATGCTTTTATCACACACTTTTTTCAGGAGTATATGATTTCGCTGTAATGGATGAAAAGGTTACTGTGTCATTGAGCAGCAGGCTCACACTTCACTGCGTCTGTCTAGCCTGTTTCCATGGTGTCCGAAGTAGGGGCTCAGCTGTAGTAGTCTGTTACATTTACATTTTTTCATTTAACTCCAACAGGGGGTGTGGTGGCATGGTGGCGTGGTGGCAGGGTGTTGCATCGGGTTTGGCTGGATCCTGCTCTCTGGTGGGTCTGGGGTTCAAGTCCCGCTTGGGTTGCCCTGTGATGGACTGGTGTCCCATCCTGGGTGTGTCCCCTCCTCCTCCTCCACCATTACACTCTGTGTTGCTGGGTTAGGCTCTGGTTCACCATGACCCCACTTGGGACAAGTGGTGTGTGTGTGTGTGTGTGTGTGTGTGTGTGTGTGTGTGTGTGTGTGTGTGTGTGTGTGTGTGTGTGTGCGCATTTAACACCAAAGCAAATTGCTCTGTTAAGCTGCTTGTCATGATCTACCCATTTATACAGCTGGAGAAATTCAGGATAATTGCCTTGCTCATAAAGGTTCTACAGTAGCAGTTGTGCTACTGCTACGCAACCTGCTGCCCCTGTTGTGAGCAGCCCTCTGTTTCAAGCAATGTGAGCAGGCACCCCCTTCCCCTATAACCCTCTTTTCCATGGACATGATTGCTAAAATGAAGCCAAATGCTTTGATTAATTTAGTACTGATAGTCAAGTGTATTGCTTTAGTGTAGACATTCTTTTTATTGACTGTATCTCTCTCGCTCTCTCTCTCTCTCCCTATCTCAGAGATTCCAGTGGTGAACCCCACTGCTGCCGTGAGCAGCACAGAGGAACCTGCAGGTTAGAGCCCCGCCCACTTTTATACAGTACACTTCTTTACCTCATGCAGCCACACCTTCCTAAACTGTGTAACATCACAAAGCACTCCACGTTGAACACTCATCTGTCGGTGACCAAGCCGTAATCATGGCCATTTTTTGTCCGCATTTGCATTACTTTGTCTAATGAATTTAGTGCAGACTAATGAGGGGTGGTCAGAGTCCTGCTGTGTTAAAAAGACCCTTCTTATATTGTACCTTTGTATCCTTCCAAGATGTTTTACTGGGAAATATCCTCTCTCAGCAATTAATCTGTCAGCGATGGCTCAAGTGCTCTCTCTTGAGTTCATTGATTTTGAAAAAAGAGTTTAATTCTGTCAGCAAAACCTTTTAGATTTATGTGATCCATGTGTTTTAGGGTATAGATATGTCAATATTAACACTCAGAAGGTTACAGCTCCATGGTCCTATTAGATTAGAACCTTTTTTAGCACATAAAGACCAGGGAAACATAAGATTACCTGCCATAGTACAGTATATTGCCTCTCCAGTTGCTTTGGAGAAAAGTGTTGGCTAAATAAATAAATGTAATGTAAACAGCTGAAATTGAACAAATAGTTTATTTCACATTCCTTACCTCATTAAAGCAAAGACGGTCTAGTTAGTTACTGGGAAGCATCACTGGACTTGTGTTCTCTTATCAAGTACATCGTATGTCCAAGTTCTTTGTGCTTTGCATTTTAAACACCTGAGCGAATCAAGCAGACTCCTTTGTTTGCCTTCGTTGCATGAGGAACGGAGAGATATGGAAGATCAATATTGTTGACTAAAGTTCAGGGTCGCTGTCTGTCTTATTATTAATTTCGTTCTCAGCTCACCATTGGTCGGCATTCCATTCTGTTCTATTAGCTAAAAAAACGAAATCAAAGGTAAAGATGATTTCATATCAGTCTGCAGAATGGCATCCATCTCTGACTGCAATATTTACGGGTCCCAGAAGTCCTGAATAAGCTTTCGTACAAATAGCATGTGTGCATCTTGCGCAAGCTGAGCAGAGCTGCAGCGCCAGTCTGGTGGTGCTGATGACTTACAGACAGGGTTATGAGAAGACAGCAATGCTGAACGGTGAGGGGTCTGGCTCGACACCAAGATTCCGCCGGTGTCCAGCACTTGGGCTGGAATCAGAGCGGGGCCATGCAGATGCCTTGCTCCCTGGAAGCCATCTGCCCAGGCTGCCACCTTACCTGCCAAGCTGGTACACTACTCAGCCTTCCCAATCTCCTCCTCTGTGTGGGGAGTTTGCCAGGACGCACCATGGACTGGTATCTGAAACCACCTTCTTAGATCCCTTTAGATGTGGCTATAAGCACAAGAGCAGGTGACATGCTGCACTTCCAAGTGCTAAGCTGCCCTCCTGATACATATGGTGTGTTAATGAGTTTCACACAGAGGCATTTTTAGGAACGTACCATTGCTGGTACACGCCCTTCCAACAGCATGCATTCCAGACCCGGTCCGGTTTAGCAGGAGCTGTACACAATTTGTCCTCATTACTGGCTTAGGGAAGAGGAGAAGGAGCAGGGAAACCAGAGAGCCCACAGGCCAATTGTGTCCACTTTCAACAGCCACTCTTGTGGGTCAGCGGCTGATTCATTAGGCTTTCCAGGTGATTGCCCATCAGTAAGTGACTCTTCATGGGAAAATACACACTGGCTGGCCGCCAGCGGTTCTCTAGCATCGCCGGGCAACCTCTGCAGCAGGGTTTAGCTCACTAATTGCTCTTTCCGGTACACATTTTATATTTAAGGCGTTTACTAGGAAAGCGCGTTTCCATAGGGTCCCTTTCAACACAGGAAACAATGTCGCAAGTCTTCTCAACAATACGAGGGCACTGACTTTAAGGAGTCGACGGCCAACAGTTTCAGACTAAAGAGAATGCTATTAAACAAAAAAATGTCCTTCCTCTGGCCCACATGGCTGCCAATAAAGTTTCGTTTAAAACAGTGCCAGCACGTTCATGCCAGTACACTTGTCTCGTTGCTTCGGTATAATGCACAAAAGCTGCGCCCATCAGAACCACCATCCCGCTAGTAAGCTTCTAAGCTACATGGCTTAGCGGGAGTTTGTACTGGTTACAAGTCACTCCCAAGCAAACTTTGGCAGTAGACGGAGTATCACTGCAGGCCCCCGTATTCCACCATAAAGTGATGCTATACTCACAATGCATGAGAGCACAGCGAACCTGAGGCCATATGTAGCAAAGACAGCACTGTCACATACCTTCCCTTTTTTTTATATCGTAGTCTGTAGAGTGGGCTCTATCTCTAACTGCATATGAATGTATGTAGATCTATACTCATATATGTGTATATACATACTGTATATTGTTTTTTTCCATTGCTGGCTAAAAGGCAGAGATATTTTGTGGCAGTCATGCTGGTTTTCATGGCAGGTCCTCGGGTTCATGAAACCCATGCTCCAGGGGGTGGTGGGAAGTTCCACTTCACAGACTTATTGAAGGTTGTGCCGAGTTGTGGGAAGAGCCTGGCCGAGCCTCTCTCTGCTTACCACTAATAAAAACAGCATCGCTCTGATAGACAGCCAAGTCTCCCTGACATTTTTATAGGGCTTTTTTCTACAGCTCTCCTTCTCTGTCTTTCTGGAGTTCTAGCTGAAATGAGCAATACGGTTCTACAGCACCGGATGAGAAAACATTGATTTTTTTAATAGTGGAAAAAAGGACTGTATCCGCGTGAGCAATCCCTTTTATTTAGTTGAATTTGGACCAGAGAGTGGCCCTTTCACTGGGCTTTTTCAGTGATTTCATATTGAAAGCAGCAGGCATGAGCTCAGTACACAAGACCAGTGCTGTTCTGTATAGTGTTAGCAGAAGTTAATTGTCTTCCTCTCCTGCGTGCTTAGTGAGCGAGTTTTAAACCAGTGACCAGTGACTCAAAGGGAAAGGCTTGACCCAACATTAATCTGAATCCATTAGGATTACTGAAAAAAAAATTGTGGGCTTGTGGCTCCAGGTGTTTCGGTGGCTGAAAAAATGGACTTGTGGTCAGAGGGTTAGAGACAGAAGTTAAGGGAGGGGTCTTCTTGTTGTACCTTATTCTGAAGCAGTAAATATTTATGTAAGTTTACTGTGAAGTATATTATATATTACATGAACATCTGTATATATTGGGTATATGGCTTTGACAACAAAGAAGATAAAAAAAAAAAAAAAACAGGCAGATTTTCCAAATATATATATATATATACACACACACACACATTTTCTGAACCGCTTCTCCCATACGAGGTTGCGGGGAACCGGAGCCTACCCGGTAACACAGGGCATAAGGCCGGAGGGGGAGGGGACACACCCAGGACGGGATGCCAGTCCGTCGCAAGGCACCCCAAGCTGGACTCGAACCCCAGACCCACCAGAGAGCAGGACCGTGGTCCAACCCACTGCGCCACTGCATATATATATATATATATATATATATATATATATATATATATATATATATATATACACACTGTATATTTTTTTATGTTCTGATGTTTTTAAGAAATTTTGCTCCCTAGTTATGTACTGCTTCACATTTAATGTAATAACAAAGTATTACATCAACATATAACTATTTAATGGACCTCTTTCTGGTGGCATTGCAGTTACTGTGGGAGTGACATGTTTTTCAGTTTTTTTAATTCCTTGTGGAAAATCAACTGTAAACGGTTTTAAAGAAACTTGCTCATGAAAAAATATGCTTTGTTTAATAGAATATGATTGATTCATTTATTACTGACTAATATGAACTGCTCTGTGCAGGCTGAAGGCTATGATGTAAGTTCTATCATAAATGCCCACACAGGGTTCCCATAAAAGAACATTTGGCTACTGCTGTATAGCTTACTGTAGCTCTCGTTTTATGGAATATTGGTGTAAAAGTAAGAGTTTTAACAGCAGTTCTGATAGGGGGAACAGCAGGCACTGTAGTGGTAAGGTGAGGCTCCTGCCTTCGGATGGAAAGGACTCAAGGTTGAATCCCACCTCCTGCTGTAGTGCCCTTGAGCAAGGTACTTACCCTGAATTGCACCAGTAAATATTACCCAGCAGCAAAAGTGGGTAAAACATTGTAGGTAACACCGTAAGTTACTTTTGGAGAAAAGTTGTCAGTTAAATGAATAAATATGATACAAAATGTGATAGAAAGCATGGTACCTTCTCCCACTGGGTGGGGGAAGGTTTTCCCTTTACAGTTACCGGTGCTCCCATATAGACTGAGCTCCTGCTCCTCTCTGCTATGCCACAGTCACTTTTTCACTCTGTTACTGTACATCATCTTAGGAAAGGTGGAGCAGGCACTTTCCTTCATCGTGTCACTATTTCCCATGAGCCAGCCTCATTCCTGTGCGCTCCTGGCCTGTAAATGTGATTTGTTGCTGGTTCTGTTTCGCCCCAGCACTCCTGGCCAGACTAAAGGGTTCCTCTCACCCTTCCTCCACACCACAGTGGATGGCAGGTGCTGCTCTGGCTACCTCAAGTGGGCGGGAAGGCCCCCAAGATGGGGGCACATCCATCTGTCTGCCGCAAACACAGGTTCTATTATGTATTGAAATAGCAGTACTGTATGGCACGCAGGGGGTATATAAAAAAAAGTTAATGTGCAGTATCATTGCAGTACTATGTGAATGAGAGTCCAGGATGGCAGCTGAGGGCCATTTCACATTCCTGTTATGACCTCCTGACCTCCATAACATGGAAAATTAGGTGGTTACATTGATAAAGTAGTTTGACTTTGCAATGTGACTGAACTGGCAGCGTGAACCTTAACCTGCTGCAGAACAACTTTTAATGAGGCCAGGAGGTAGCGCAGCCTGGACAGATATGTCCTATGTGTCCATGAATTTCTATATGTGCCCCAGGTACCTGATGGGAGTAAGGGTTCGTGGAAGATGTAGCACAAGAGTTTGTTTACTAATGCTTTTCAGCTTCAGTTTTATAATCTGTGGTAGGAATCTTACTGTTATGGAACACTGAATAAGCCACAGAATTTTAAATGATTTCTGTTTTATGAATTACCTACATCATCATGGCATTAGCCTGCAGAAGGCTTCCATTTGATTTTCCATCACTCAAAAAGGAAGGATACTTTCATTTTCAGACAAAAAAATGAACAATTCCAAACAGTACTTTCCTCCTTGTTGACAGATTGTGAGTCCTACTGCAAACCAGTGAAGGGTAATCTGAAGATCAATATGAAGAAGTACTGCAAGAAGGACTATGGTAAGTCTGTAAGAAGTATCGCTGGAAGAGAACAGACCATAATTTTTGAAAGCATACATCTCACAGTGCAGAAAAGTAAGAAAAATATTTCTATTGCTTCTAGCACACATTTTTCAAACATTGTACAGAACTGCTGTCTACACGGTGAATTAATGAGAAAAATTAACAAAGAAACACCTCTTGGCATCTGTCTCTAATTTTCTGCACTGTGCGTCTTCACTCAGCCGTGCAGGTGAATGTGTTGGACATGGAGACCATCGGGGACTGGGCCAAGTTCTCTGTCACTGTGGTGTCTGTGTACAAGAGCCGTGGAGAGCCACTGAAGCGCGGAGACAACTTCCTGTGGATCCACATGAAGGATCTGGCCTGCAAGTGCCCCAAGATCCAGATGAGCAAGCGCTTTCTGGTGATGGGCACCAATGACAGTGGGCCAGAGCGTGCGGGTCTGCTGGCCGACAAGAACAGCCTGGTCATCCAGTGGAGGGACGTTTGGACACGGAGGCTGCGGAAGTTCCAGCGCAAGGAGAAGAAAGGAAAGTGCAGCAAGGCATGATGGGAAAGCACCATTTCCTAGCTCCTGGCGGCTTGCAGGACGGGACATGCCTAAGAGTGCCGCATATACAAAAACTGCCGCACATACAAAAACTGCATGTATCTTGCCTCTTTCATGGACCGCTTTGTGTATATTGTATTATTGTTTTTTTTTTTCTTTTTTGTTGTTTTTCATGTGTGTATGACTTTATTTTTTATTGGTCTGCCTTGAAAAGGGACCGTAAAAAAGAGTACGACGTGCAAATGAGAGCTGATGCCATTACATTCCTTGACAACGACAGCAAAAATGTCGACTTCTTCCTTCCAGGACTGGTGACACCTGTAATGACTTTTTGTAAGCACAACATCGGGGCTGAGGATCACGTCTGTTCCGAGCAAAGTCCATGGAGGTCAGATGGTCAAAAAGAGAGAACTTTCATTTTAGTCCCAGTTGCAAATCTGCTCAACTAACAATGTCCTGCTGTCTCCACTTGTCCCTGATCCTGCCGTGGCTGTAATACCCTGTGACTGCTGTGGTGTTGGACAGCAGCAGTACTACAGAGCACAGTACCCCTCAAACGTCACCCCATCTGCTGACCTGAAGGTCTTTCGCAGTTAAGGCAAGGTGGACTCCTGGGAGGAAGCCTCTCGTAGATGTGTCCGGCAGCAGCGGGGAGTCGCTGTGGAGCAGCCGCTTTCCACCTTCGGAAGCTCCTTGACAGGAGCTCTGTCCTCACACTGCCCTGAGCTTCAGTTGCTCCGTGGCCAAACTCCATCCAGAGCCACATCTGCAAGCTTTTGTTGTGCCCACGCTTTTCCCTCACGGCCTTTCGGTTTCATCACCTTCAGCACCAGAGCTGCCCGGCTCTAAGAACTGCTCCCTTGTGAACGCCGCAAAGGTTTTCATGTCTACCACTGATGGCAAGATGTCTGAAGATGCTGTTGTATGTGCTTGTGTTTTTTCTCCTCATTTTTATCTCTGACTTCTGCTTCTGTTGTAGTGTGCCCTTGTGGGGCCACAAAATCTGTGTGTGTGTGTAAGGTGTATTTGAGAAGACAAAAAATAATGGAAAGACACAAAACTTCAATAAGGAGTATGTACACCCTTCTAAATATTTGATTTGGATGTTTCATAAATCTGTTTTTGTTGTTTTAATTGATATCGATGGTGAAGTCTATGATTGTATTGCCGCGGTAGGATGCTTCAGTGTTTTGGGAATACAGACTCCAGTTTTGCAGTTTCAGATGTCTTATACATCAAGGAACAAAAAAAGCAATTTTTTTCAGTTTATTACAGTTGAAAGTTCTTGATAATATGGTGTTCTTGATAATAACATGGTAGCATGTGATTCTTCCATATTTGTGTTCAGTCTAGTGTTTTAAACTGAATCAAAAAAATGGAAAAAGAAGATCGACAAAAACCACGTTTGCTTTGAAGGTATTTTTTTTGTCATTTTTCCGATAAGCTCATTGAAGTTTATTATTTTTAAAAGAGAATGTAAACAGAATGTATGCATGTTCCAAAATAGCCAGCTGCTAGCATGCGTACAGTTTTTTTAATGCTATTAGTTTACTATTTTGGCAGGAGTGAGTCGTTTGGGTTGTCGTACTTCCAGAGCCTTCTCCAGCACGCTATTGTACCACCGTGTACTCCCTGCTCCTCACCCCTGTGCTTCGTCTCTCATAGCTGTGCAAAGAGCAGGCAGAATTATTCAGTGTTGTGCATCTTGTTTTTCGTCTTCTGTTCTCTGTTTTTTAAAAATATTTTCTATTCCAGAAAGAATGTATATACAATAGAGCAATTTAAAATGACACACATTCTGATTGTATGGCTTTCAATAAGATGATTGTGTTGAACGGTAGCATTTGGACCGGCATGTTCTAACATGCCGTGTGTAACTTGGTGGATTACTTTTAAAATAACTGAAAAGGTGTGTCAGTGTATATATTGCCCGCAGTACTTTGTTGCAAGAAGAATATGTCTTTTATGCATCACCAGTAAATTAAGGCTTCTCTATGAAACTGTGGGGGTCGCTACAGCCACTCTGTAATGTAATTGGTCAGTTAATTGCTTGAGGAAATATGAGCCATTTCTGGAAATACTCTTAATTTCAAAAGAATTTCATTGTTGCTCAACCCGTCCGTACAGCCCTCATGTTCCGGGCAGCAGGTGACATAGCGGTTAGATCTGCTGCCTACACTCAAAGGTCCCAGGTTCAGATGCTTCCTTCTGCTGTAGTACCCTTGATCAAGGAATTTACCCAAAACTGATACAATAAAAATTGGTTAATTGTTTCTATGTCAATTGAAGAAGAGCATCAGCTAAATAAATGTGAATGTAAATTCTGAGATGGGGTCTTACAGCAGCAATTCCTTTACTGATATGCAAGCAACAGGGATGATGTGCTTGAATGTTAAAGCAAATGGCCAGTTCGGATGGACCTAAACTTACAATAAATTACTTACTCATAGGTGTCCAGTGCCTATTCATTGAAGAATGTGCTGTAATTGCAAAAGACTATTTTTGTTCTTCAAATGTTGTGCCACCCTGAATTCTTTACTGCAAATACTAGTTCATCCCATGCTCGAATCCATTTAAAAGTTTGAATGTGGAGTTTTTCACGGTGCAAGCAGCTCCTGTTTGGTTAAGGAACTGAGCACTGACACCTGTTGTTTTGACTAACCCTGAGCCAAAATGCTTGGCAGCGTAATCGATGTTTTAACAAGTTTTCTTAAAGCATGTTCCTGACTCGTATTTGTAGCACTCGCAGGTGTGCGTGTCTCGTAAAAATAAAAAAAAGGAAAAAAAATTAAAAATTAAAATCATTATGAGAGACAGATGACAGCATGACAGTGAAAACTTGAGATGCTTATTCACATTTGAGTGTTCTTTATACAACGTGTTGAAGGACAGGAAGTTATTAAGTTGCTTGTCAAACACAGCAAATGTCATGAAATGTACATTGCGGGAATGTGTAGGAATGGTTTCACGTAGAGCTATTCCATCTTCTCTGCCGTTTTCGTTCTGTGTAACAGCATTGCTATTCTCCTAATGGGTTGTGTTTGATTTTTGTACGTTTAAACAAACGGGCTAAAAAGGACAGGCTAATAGAAGAGAGCGGGAGACGAGATGATGAATAACACAACAGCAAAGTCCAATAAACGGCCAACATTTGGAGTGTGTTGTAACACAGGTCTTAATAAAGGGAACCTTACTGAGGTTGTTTACAGGAAATGGATGAAAGACAGGGTTAGCCAGGACTCAGCCTTGGCCCATGTTTTGTCTATTGTAGGAAGTCTCTGTTTATGACTCACCTTGCTCTTAACAAGCCAAAAAAATCCATCTGTATCCTCTTGTGTTACATGGACAGTGTTTAATTTTCTCCTCAGAACACTTCCACATTAATCGAAACACGTGTGAGCCGTGCAGCTTGTGGAAGCAATTTGGGCTTCTCTCCTTAGCGCTGAAGTGTGGGTTTTTGTCCTTATGACCAGTATGTGGTTTATGTCTTTGGTGCTTGTGTGCATTTTCTGTTGGCGCTTCACAAAGCGAATGACACGCCCCTCCCCGCTCCTCCTCATGAAGTGCATCCTCAAAAAAATCCTTCATCGACCCCGTAAGAGTCTAGTTTATGGCTTGATGAAGTCTAAACCTGCATTTAAGCTCAGAATCTGAGGTTTTGGATGACAGCCACATATAGAAATACATTTTCCGTACAACTTGCGAAAGCAACGGCAGACCGTCGTTTCACTGAATCAGGACCGCCGTTAAACCACTTCCACTTCTACTGAATCAGCACTGCTAGCTTATGAAGTCCGTGACTTACGGGGCATGTATTTCGGGGCCTGTGACATCATAATATGCGCATGAGATGTGATAAATTTCCTGTCCTTCAAAGACGAGAGGCGTGATCCTCACTGAACTCAGCAGTACTAAAGAATGCCATGCAGTGTTCACGGTGCACAGTCCTCGCAGTTTATTTCTCTGAGCTCCAGCCGACATGCCCTAATATTTTATAATTGGAACAAATATGTACGTGTATATGGTGTGTGATTCCGGGTGGCCTATGTTTGCCAAACTGATGCGATTTTAATTTGCTTTCCTTTCCACTGAGACATGTCATAGCTTTGCCCGTATGTCTGTGATGCTGTAAATATGTATTCCTGTTAACGTTTATTTCTTTTTTGTAAAGCAAATGTTTCTCTTAACGGTGGGAGAGATGGGCCCGGGCTCCTGACCCTGCAGAGAAGGGCTTTGAGGGCGTGATGGGGGTTGGGGTTCGGGGCAGTTATCAGTGCCTCGCTTTCCTTGCTCTGAAGTGTCCCTCACAGACTTTCAAGTGCCTTCGGGCACTGACACGGAGGAAACACGTGCAGCCCGTAGGGAAGCGATTGTGGCAGTAATACCCCACGTGCACTACCACGCCCCTTTCGGCCCTGGGGTGAGAAACGGGCCGCTCTGCGCCCTCCTCTCTCGCTTCCGGTTTCATTTCCTCTTTGTACATTAGCCCCTGATGCAGTGACCACCGACTTTTTCAATCATAAACACAAAAATAAATAAATTATTAGTTAATGAATCGTGTCTGTGGTGATTTTTCATAAATAGGCCGCTCAGAGACTGTGATGTGTCAGAGTTCCAGGGCCTCCATCAGTTCACAGAGCAGGGACGAGGCCACTGATATTAATAAAAATAATAATAATACATTTTAAGTTACATTTTATTTTTTAATTTTAGTTATTATTTTTACTATTATCATGCACGTACTTCACAGTGACGATTTTCACACTTTATTTTGCACTTTATTAGTGGAGCTTATTGAACCAAACCTGATTGAGGTACAGGGCTTAAAGAAATAAAACCTTTCTGAGTCATCAAGAGGGAGCATGTGGACTGTATGTGTCTCGCCTTAACTACTTCACTTCCTGCAGGAAGCTGGACTGACGATCGCACACAGAGAGACTATCAGAATGGACTAGAGAGAGAAGAGCATCCCTGGTCAGGCCTAGAACTTTTAATACAAATGAAATTCTAGAGCAGAGAGGAGGGGGCGAAAGGATCCCCACCCAGGGCAGGGCAGGGGCTCTGAAAATAAACAGTGCGGCATGCCGTCCGCCGCGAGCGAAACTCAACCCTGCAAGCCCAGCTCCAGCAGGAAGCCCGGCTCCCTCCCCGGTTTGCCCTCCCCACCCTCTAACCAAACAGCCCGCCCGCCTCCCATGGCAAATTACAGGAAAGCGGTGATTTATCACAGCTCCTGACGGAGGTGTTCAGGCCCCCTCCGCTATTGCCGAGGTGACGGACAGCCTCCGCGTAGGACTTCCACGCTGCTCTCGGGATGGGAGCACAAATGGGAAATCGCTGGCGAGGACGACACCCTGCCCCGCTCTGCAATGGGCCGCAAGGTGATGCGCTGCAGGAGGGCACGGAGAGCAGTCAGCTGGCACAGGGGGCATCTCTGGCACACGTCCCTCCCACTGCTGACTTGAACAGAAACAGAGACGGGGAAGTGAGCCCCTCCGGCGGCAGCCGCCGGAGGAACAGCAGTCTCGCTCAGACAATTACTAACACACTGACTAACATCTTTGGGCATGGAGCCCAGCAGGGGCAGGGATTAGATGGTCAGTGATACACTTTTAAATGGCCATAAAGAGACACTGATGCTTCTTCTGGCACTGCGGTCTCGACTGTCCGTGTTGCTGTACTCCTGATTGTCTGTCGCTGCTGCACATCCCAGGGATGCGACCATCGCTTTTGTGCAGCTCATTCGAGCCCCAAACCCCAAAACTGCTCCCTTACGCACCAGACTTTTACATTACAATTACTCTATGCCAACGTTTTCCTCCAAAGTGACTTACAGTATTAAGCTACCTGCAGTTTTTTACCCATTTTTACAGCTGGGTAATTTTTTCCTAGGGGAATCCAAAGTAAGTACCTTGCTCAGAAAACTGTTCATACTACTTTTCCTGTCCCAGTTGGCCAGATATGAGACATTGCCTGCCTGCCATACAATAATAGGATCTCAACATACTAACATGGGCACCTCACACTACATAGGTCTCCTCACATTGAGAGGACCTCATGCCATGTCACAACAGCTGGCTCACTCTTCACTGTGAGCACTGCAGAAGTAGAGCTTGAATGTAATTTATTCCTGAAAACCCATTGTAACATGAATTCCCATAACTCAAAGATGTCATTACTACCAGTTTCAATGGTAAAAAGTTATGCGTCTTCCTGAGTCCCAAGACTGATACTCATTTACAGTACATTTATTAATTTAGCTGACACCTTTCTCCAAAGCAACTTATGATGTCAAACTACCTACAGTTATTTACCCATTTATACAGCTGGGTAATTTTACTGGAGCAATTTAAGGTAAGTACCTTGCTCAAGGGCACTATAGCTGGGTGTGGGATTTAAACCTGTAACTTTTGGGTGCAAAGGCACCAGCTCTAGCCATTACACTACCATTTTTGTGAAAAATAGCATCAAATTCCATTAAAATCAACATAATTCCCTCAATAGGTGACACAGGTTCTCATAACCCAGCATAACAAGCAGTTTCCCTTCATTAAATACTGTGTAATACTGTATGTTTGGGTACCTGAGCTAATTCCCCTCTTTCAGAGTTATCACATACTGTGCAAAAACTGACGAACAAAACATACAAACATAGTACAGGTGGTCCCCGACTTACAATGGGGTTACGTTCCTCAAAACCCATCAAAAGTCATAAATGTCGTAAGTCGAAAAGACATTTACTACACCTGATTTACACCTCTGTGTGACAGAACGGGAGATGCGGATCACTGCCGCTGCCCAGTGTTGTATCACTTGCTTGGGAAAAAAAATCCTAATTCGAAGTACAGTTTCTACTGAATGTCTATCGCCAGCTCACCATCGTAAAGTCGAAAAATTGTCAGTTGAACCATCCTAAGTTGGGGATCACCTGTATGTACTAATTCAACATTTAGTGTAAAAAACGGAAGAGTAAAGAGAGAAGAAATCGATGAAAACGATGAAAATGAATTGACGTTCACTGGAACAAGTTGACATGGTCTGGACAGTGCAAACAGGGACCACTGAGATTATAGCCGCTGAAAGCAACACAAAGGTCTAATGGAGGTTGAGAACTTAATGCAACGCAACCCAAACTATAACCAAGAAGAAGATCCCATTTCAGCCTTGGTCTCACACCACTCAGCTATGGGGTCAAATCCCAGTTCGGTCCTCACAAATGCAAAGAAATGCCTCGGGTGCTGAAGCAGCGGTATTAAATGAAACTTCTCATAAAGTCGAATTCTCGCAACCCCAACGGGCGTGTGTTGTGGTATGTCTGTAGTATTTACGCCACTGATTTTCTAACCCCAAAGTAAGAGAATCGCTTTGCGCGCCTCCATTCCTCAACACAGCCAGCTAATTTTGTGTTGTGTTTATTTGAAAACAGCATCAGTGAATGCAGATGTTGTAAAAATGCGATGCTGTAAACTTTCCGTCATCTTTTTGTACCGTTGTGCGGGGTCAGTTGCAGGAAAAAAAAAAAAAAAAAGCGCAGACAGGGAGAGGATCAGATTTGGCACCGCGGTATAAATAACCATATCACACGAGAAGCCAGGCGTGCAATAAATGTTGAGAGATTGAGCAGGATATGATTTTTTTTTTCTTTTTTCCCCTTTTTTGTGATCATTTCAGTTGTTGATTATACTTGGAAAACTGCATGCATGTATCTTGTGGAAAATGTCCTTTAGTTATTTGTGGTGGTGGTGGTGGGGGGGGGTGCTAGGGCAATCGTTGTGTTACTGATGCACCACTGACAATGTGTGTGCAATTATTGCACTTGCCAAAGGAGGCTGGAATGGAATAATTGGTTCATTATTCCGAACTGTTCTGCTTATCAGTCCTGGAGGGGTGCCCTGTGTCTGGGGGTGGGGTCCGAGGACGAGGAAGTCGAGGAGTTTGCTTTGGAGTGGAAGGGGGCGGGGCGTGCGGCGGGGGGCTCCTCCGGCCTGCGGCGTATGATGTCAGACTGTGTGTTCGGTGGAAGACGTCCATTCGCTGCCTTCTGGGGCGGACGGGTGGCTGTGCTGATCGCGCTTTAATAATCTGCCAAATGAATGCAATTTGGGCTAAATGGGAGCTCATTACCACATCGCTTCGGAGCCAAACAATGACATTTTTCAGTGTGGGAGCACATTCCTCCCCCCACACTCTCCTTTTAAGATCACAGTAAGCAGCTCTGCAGTCATAAGGAGATCACATTGTTTTCATCTGCAGTGGTTTATGTCCGTTTCTTCTTCGGGGGGGGGGGGGGGTCTTAGAATGACATTGTTCCCAATCTAAGGCGCGGTCGGATCTTATTATTTGAGGACTGCGGGCTTTGCACTTCGCAGCTTTGTCTCCGTGATGTTTGTTTGTAGGTTCTGCCCATGTTTACGTAGGATTTTGTGCAGGTGGTCAGGTGTGACTGGACCGGTTGTCCTTTCAGGACGGACCAAAACGAGCGCTCCGAACCCGCCAGATCTGCGTCTGGATCACGGCAGCCTTGAAGCCGTTGATGAAAATATGTTGATTGATGGATTCCAGCTGAGAACCTTGCGCAAAGCTACCTGGATCCAAGATTTTGAGTGTGCATTTAACATCGAATTAACGCATGGCTCGCAAAAGATCTTCATTTCGCTCTTGTGTTTCCACACTGCGGTTCAACATTCCGCGTCTCCCGTTGCTGGTAACATTGCGCAGATCCACCTGAACGAGTCTAGTACCCCACGTCTCGGTTTTCGCGCGGCGTCTTGCTCAAGAAAGGATCCGATCAAAACTAAACATTCCAGCTCCCCATTTACACACTGATACATACTGATGAATATGTTGTTTAACTGGAAGTTTCCCCAGATCATCCATTGCTAATTACCAAATACGCCTTGACATGCAATAATATTTTTTTGCTTCAGCGTCTGTACTCTGGTTGAACGTCTATAATAACGAGTCTATGTACTCATTAAAAATGAAACAACCAGGGCAGATTGGACTGGGAGTCCCTGTGGACCAGAACCGGAGAACACAAATACCAGCTAATGAAATAATTAGGCTTGCTACGCTGCTGAAATAACAAAGGCAAGAGTCTGAGTTCCAAGATGTGTCTTAGGTCAATATTTATTTCCATCGTCCCATACGTCTGATTCCTGGAGCTAGACACGATGAACGTGAACTGCTCTCAGCGGTCTGCTGCGAAAAGGGGGAGAAGGGTCAAGGCAGCACGAGTTGGGGGGTGGGTATTCAGGGTGGGCAGAGATCCCCCGTGATGTGACGAGACACACGGCCCCTGTCGTAGCCAGTGGCTTAAGAACCGCGTGTTCGTGAGGTAGAAAGAAAATGAAGTGTAAGATGTTCTGAAATGCTGTTGAATGTGGATTCAATAATAGCTGAGTATAAGCATGTGAGTAAGTGCTGAGGTGTGGGGGTCTTGGCTGGAAGGGGGGGGCTTTTCTGAGAGGATGCTGAGTAGAGAGGTGGAGGTGACTGGCGCATACCCCAAGGAATGAGTCCACCCTTGTTATTGCATTAAAAAGGCAAACAACAAAGCCGAGCTGGAATGGAAGACAGATGTGTGAAATGGTTTTCACGCATGCTATCACTCGCCATGTCCCATCGCCCTCCTCGCACAGCTGGTTTTGTTCAGGGCGACGCCAGCAGTGGAGTGGAAGGCGCTCGCAAGATGAACATTTACGGCTCGGCTCTCCTGGCTCTGCCCCGGGTCCGCGCCGTGCCGAGGTTCCCGGCGCTGGCTGCTGGCAGCACATCACAGCGAGATCCCTGCTGCACATCAAGCACGAGGAGCAACGCTGAGAGTTCTTTGGACCTGGACAATTCTATCACGGCCTCTATGGTCCTACGTATCCCATGCGAGCTCAATCCAAGTTAGACCCACATTTTACTCGATGTGGCTCTTCTCTAAATTTTGGAGCACCTCAGTTATCTTTTTTTGATATTCTCTCTCCTTCGTTATCCCATTTGTTCCTTAATATGCTACAATTTGGTTAAACGCTGCAAATTTAACTGAAAACCACACAAATCATAAAAGCGGAAGGAACGGTACTTCGATCAATTTTGCTATCTGTCAGCAAAACTGACATGAGTAAGAAGCAGATTTAAAATGACTTCATCATTACCGTGATTGAAAGCATGCACATAACTGGCTGGTGTCATCCATGTCCTCAGTAACATAATGATCTCAGGTCAGCAGTGAAATAAACTCATCTCCACCTCCCATCCATACAAGGACTCCGTCTCATTCTAAGATTACAGTCCCAGAAGGGGAAGCCCATCCCCGTTTTTCACTAGCACCCCATGAAACTGACGAGCTGGCAGAGGAGCCGGTCAGAAATCACCCCCAACCCTGACTCCCCACCCCACCCCCAGCATTCAATCAAACATCAGTTTATCCCAGAATCGCTGTGAATCACGGAGGATTCACTTCACGGAATCAATCATCTGTAAAGGTACGAGAGTTCTTCAGCGAGATCTGTTGGTAAATTTCTTTCAGTTGGTGCATTTGAAACTGGTCTTAGAGCACAGTACTGCCAGTCTTGTATGAAAAAAGTTTCTACTGTTGAACCTCAGGCCCTATTTTTGTTATATGCTGGATCAAAACTTCCGAGAAGAAGGAGCAGCAGAAAGAGCTCAGGGTTAGTAATTCTCTTGGCTATCTCGCCTTCAGAGTTGATAAAGCCTTCAACTGCCCAACCAACAGTACCTCCCTGAGAGTTCCTACATGCAGCCTTCCTCTGTATATAGCACATCGTAACGTAGCGAAGTTATAAAGACACTGAAGGACCAGGACGTACACGTCATACTTAGTCATGGCTCAGCTGCTTGAGTGAGGTCATTCTCAAGGTAGAGAGCCACAAAGCTCACAAAGACAAAACCACTTTATCTTCTAGGTAGATGCGTTCATGCAAGTAGCACTAATATGCCTCCCTTTTTCCATTACAGTGCAGTACATGTTTCGTGTCCTTGAGTATTTATCATTCTGGCAGTGCAAGGTTATGGACACGTCTGGCCTGGAGGACACAGCCCGTAGTTCTGAAGGTACAGAATGAGCTGGTTGCGGCAGTTTTAGTTTCTGTGCAGTGGAGTACTACACAACTTCACTGAACATTATTCTTTCATAAGGGTATCCAAGGGTGTAGCATGAGCACAATGGTGTATTTGGAACAAACATTAACACCTGAAATCTGACTATGTCACTGCCAGCTGAAGGTGAAAGGGAAAAAAAGCCCCCTAGCCACCAGCTCACCTGCATCCCCACAAGAAATGACTGGAGCTTTAGAGGGGAAGAGCATAAATCCATTCCTTCTTTTCCAAACTGGGCCCTTGATGCCAAGGGTTATTAGTCAACTTCCCCTCAAAGGAAAGAGAAGCAGTGTGTGAGTGTGGAAAGAGCGCCGGGTCCAAGCCACATTGTAAACCAGCTGCATTGTGTCATGTGGACACTCAAACTGTCTCCTCCCATAACAAATTCTGTTACATTCAGAACTCAAGAACTTTAGAAAAATTATCACAAGAACCTTTATGTTGTAATAGGGTGCTAAAATTCCTCTAGCAAGAAGTAATATCTGTATCCCTTCACATTTAAAAGCATCTTCATGAACATTTGGCCCATGTGTCCCCTCACTGTCTCCATGAGGGTCTTCCAGGCTAACTGGCCAGAACAGATGTATTTCACCAGATGAACTTCAAGGGCAGTCGGGTTTTTAGACCCTCTCTAATGCGCTAAGGGGATGGAACCTATGGCCTGACACAGCCAAAGTAACAAAAACAAGAGGAAGCCATTAATTTGTGACAAATTTAACAAGCAACACTCATGCAGAGAGGCTTTTATACCAATCAATCAGAGTGTGATTTACTCAACAAGACATGGGATACTCTTATCTAAGCACCGTGTCACAGAAGGCAAGAATTCAATATGGAGGCTGTCGAGAGCTTGGTTGTTCATCACTGTTGTTTATCCTTTCAGTTAGGTGATCTATAAAAGGGTGTCTTCTCCATGCAACCTTTCCGTCTCAGGTTTTCAGGTTTTCCCTTTCCATTCTCCCTCTCCGAGCATCCATCTTTTTCCTAGCCTTCTCCCAGCCTTCCTCAAGGGGATCCACACGGTGTAGGACACATGGGCTTCGCTGCAGAAAGCCTAGCCTTGGGCTACCTTTGATCCTCCGATAGGCCTTGTGTCATTCCGAGGAGAGCAGGCAGTTACCTGGCTTGGGGCTCATGAAAGGGAAACAGGGTGAGGCACTCTTTAGAGCTTTCTAGAACTTTGTGTGAAAAGCCTGGCAAGGAAGGACTGGGTCAAGCCCAGGGAGGAGAAAGGAAGCAAAAAACCAGAAGAAATGGAAAATCAGCCCCATGGCATGGATAGAGGAGAGAAGACTGAGCGTGCCAGTCTTTTAATCAGGCCTCGGGGATCATGTTTTATTCAATGTCTGCGAAACTCGACAAGACAAAACGTGAAATAGGAAGAGAATTTAAGCATGTCAGTTGCATAATTGGAAGCGTGTGTTTTTGTGCTCGTTCACTTCTAACTATGTCAGATCATTGCAGAGAGTCCTGCATTATGAGTGTTTTCGGGTCCTAACAGAGGCTCCCAAATCATTAATAAGGGTGCTGCTGAAGTACTGCTTTTCTTTCACTTCAGGGTGTTGGATGTGGGCTGCAGAACTGTGATGATAAGTCTGATAGCTTCAGCTGTATTCTGCCTTTCTCACTCCTTTCTTCCAGAGAAGAAGCTGAGCATAGTGAAAAGGGCTCTTTTGCTTTGGGCTGTCCCACCTGGAAAGTCGGCTGTGTGTCTGGCCCATCTGTTGTCGTTTAGCACCAGTGAGCCCAGGGCCTGCCATCGTACTGATCCTCAGCCCACATTAACTCAGCTAATTTGTCTGCCAAAGCTCTAGCTGATTGCTACCATGTGAAGACAAGTAAAAGGTGAAGGATACTTACTCATCAGCAGTGGGAGAAGAAGGGAAAGAAGAAAGATGGCAGAAAGGCAACCAAGAAAGAGTAAGACCAAGAGGAGTCCCAATGACGGGCAACAAATGAGATTTAGCAAAATCTTAGGAAGAATTTAAGGTTTTTATAGCTTTTGATAGCTGTCAATGTTTGATGCTCTAGTAACACACTAAAATGATGAGGAAGACAGCGGAGAAGGACACAAGATACAGCTGGAGCTGGAGTCACACAAGGACCCCACATATAGCAGTTTGTCCACTTGAAGCTTCTAAAGTAAGGGGTTTGAGGTGTCTGAGGTTGCACTTAGTATTTTATGAGGCCAAGACCAGGAAATATCTTGAGTCCCATCTTGATCCCCTACAGGGGAAGACCTTCATCCCTGTAATTTGAAACTGGTCGAATTTTGTAGACATAAACGGAAGAATTTGATGGAATGTTTCTTCATCATGGAGGAATGCTGTGTAGCTTCCCTGAATGATGACTATGTTCATTATGAAAGAGAAAGCTTGCACAGTAACACCCCCTTTTCACAGGTCACCAAAGTGAAAGGAGAAGCTACAGTGGAATATGGGCCTTGATGGTTGTGGTTTGTCATGAGAAATGTGTTGATTGAGTTTTATCTAAATGTTAACCATGTTTAGGCACTTTCAACTGGGTGTGATCTGTTCAGGGGTGGGATTTAACATGGGTATGAAGGCCGACTGTAAGAAATGATATCACATCCATAGATTTCTGGAGGCTGAAGACGTGAGACTATACTGGTCAAGCTAGTCCTTCAGTTTATAGCTCACCTGGATTTTTCATGTCACCTACATGTCATGTGACTGCCTGCATGGCTGAGTTTTGAGGCTTCCTAAAAGATTTCATATTTGTGTTTTGGTCGTTTCCCAAATCCTGTTATGTCTTACAGTGAATAAGGCAAAAGAAATCAAAAAGGTAGCTTTTCTCAGCATGTTGTGCATTTCTGTGCAAAGTGCTGAGATTCAGAATTTTAGTGCTTTCTGCATAGATAAGTCTGCAACCTGTAGCTGCAATTATCTAATGAATGTATCCTTTATGTAAACCAAATATAATCCGAAAGAACATTTTAGGTTCAGAGTTAACATTATTTGACTTACTTGGGCAGTACAATGGCAGAGATGCCAGCCAAGGTGCCTAGCAACACCAGAGTTGTGTGACTGAGAGTAAGTTTGATCTCTGTTCAGCATGCGAGAAGTTTGCATGGTCTCCCCATGTTCATGTGGGTTTCTTCCAGGTTCTCCGGTTTCCTTCCATAGCCCAGTGTGTTAAAGGTGAGTCTGTGACACTACCCTGCCCATGGAGAGTAAATGCATGCATGCGTGTGTTCATATGTGGCCTTCGTGCAATAGAGCGGCAGTGTCCTGTCCAGGGTGTACTCTGCCTAGCCTAGTGCATGTGCTTCAGGAATTAGCTCTGGACTGCTGTGATCCAGCTCTGAATAAGTGGTTTTGGATAACGAATGAACAAACCTGTTAATAGTGTTGCATATTTATATATTTACAGATGAAACCATATATATCTACAGTGTCTTGGAAAAGTATTTTATTTCAACATGGTAAAACTAATTATTTTAAGGTGTCATTGTTTTTATGTGACAATGTTTTTACAAAAAACAAAAAAAACTAAAATAATTATTTGCATAAGTACTTACTACCAATTAATATTTGGGAGATGCTTTTTGCTGCAATGACAGTTTTAAGTCTTTAGGGGTAAGTATGTACCAGCTTTGCACATTGTTGGGTTCAACAGTGAAGTTGGCTCATTCCTGTAGAGAGATTTGCTCAAGGTTACTCTGGTTGGTTGAATGACACTTGTGGACAACAATTTTAAAATTGTGGCACACATTTCCAGAGCGAATTGAGGTCAGGACTTTGATTGAGTGTAGGACATTCACCTTCTCATTCTTCAGGCATTCTAGTGTTGATTTGGTTTTGTGTTTGGGATCCTTGTCCTGCTGAAAGAACCTTCTCCCAAGCATCAGTTTTTTTATAAGACTGAAGACAGTTCTCTGAGTATTTCCTGGTATTTTGCTCCATCCATTCTTCTTTCTGTTTTAAGAAGATGCTCAGTCCTTGCTGAAGAAAAGTAGCCCCACATCATGATGCTGCCACCATTACTGCAGGAATGGTGTTTCCTAATGTGTTGGTCAGTCTTAGGTTTGTGAATGGAATAATAAAACAAAAAGCTATTACTCAAAAAGAGTCATCTTTAAATCATGTCTGGAGTTTGCCAGAAAGAATAGGAGGGACCCACCGGCAATGTGAGAAAAGGTTCTGTGGTCAGTTGAGGTCAAGACCGAGGTCAAGACAAAAACTGAATTTTTTGTAACATCCAAAAATGTCATATTAAAACTATTTGTTTGGGGTTTCAGTATTCTTAAAGAAAATATCACAGAGAACCACATTCCCATGTACCATTTGTGATTCAGTAAAACAAGAGAATCAGTCAAGGATCTGAAAGGACTAAATCTCCACATTCCAAGCCTGAGTGATGAAGGCATTTTTAGAGGAAGTGCAGAAAACCAAGAGACAAAGGAATTAATGCTTTAAATTGTTAGCAGCTTGGAGAAGAACTGAAACACTTAGCAAGAGCCAGGAGACTGAGATCAACAGCACTTGACAGTGTGTGTGATGGGAGCTTAGAAAGCTGGGATGGAGATATCATACATCTCCATTAACCTGTCCTCCTGAGACCAGCCACTTACCGACCTCACACCAACCTACAGCCAAATTCCCACCTGCACTGGATCCAATAAGTCCAGTTCCTGTTGTCCAGAGGCCAAGTACACAGAGGGGAGGTGGTGGAAGGGGGAGCTTATAGCTACAGGGAAAACATCCCAATCACGCCATTTCCCGATCAGCCAAAATTTGTCTCAACATGGACCTTCTGGAGGCTTCTAGAGCTCCAAGTGTACTGATAGCCAGATAGGGTTAAATTTTCCGATGGGATGTTCCTTTAAAGAAACCATGAAACTTTGCAGTGAAAGGACATGTTTAAGATTTCCTAACTAAATCCCAGGCCCCCCTTGAGAGAGGAAGCCTGCAACAACTACAGCCCTGTATCTGCCCCAGGAACACGTGGGTATAAATTCAGCAGAACAGCACCTGGGAAAATAACGACTGTAGACCGCATATCAGATCTAATAAACTCAGAGTAACTGGACGGGTTGGGGCACTGATGACGGATAACGCTCGGTAAACACAACCAGGCCATCAGGAATATACAAAACCAGGGAATCTGGTGCTCCAGGTACTCTGGGCAAGAAGGAAGAATCAGCATGGATTCCAGAGCCATTAGCTTTAGGTCTTACACAGGTTAAACAAATGCCTGTTCAAGGACTGCTGATCACCACTTAGAAGCCAAGTTTTTACTCATTGACTTTTTCAGTGCAAAATTTGAATGACAAACACGTTTAAAAGCCACAAAAATTTAATTTTGAATTTAAAAAATTCAGTTCCACTTGCGTTCAGCAGTACTGGATCTCTGTTCTGGGCTAGTACTCACTTGACTTACCAAAATTACCCGGACACAATGCATACCTGACTAAAATCTAAAGGCATGAAAAAGAAATACGTTCATTTTAATGTTAATTTCTTTTTTCTGTGCTTATTTGTCATGTCTTCAGTTTTACATATTGTAACGACCCGCATTACTGTTTAAATGTAGATAGTTGCATTATGGGAAATAATGTTAAACGTGTGTAACCACTGGGGGCACTTAGGGGGAAAATGGTGGGGTGACCGTGTCTCCCGGTGTGTTGAAAGAGCTTAGGGGTGCTAAGGCAGGCTGGCTGTAAGCGCAGGTCTTAGAGGAAAAGGGGTCCTCAGACCGAGAGCATTATTCCCTTTGTGCTGGTGTTCAAATAAACCGTTCGTTATGAATGCTGCCTCCGCGTCCTTCTTCGCCCCATCCAAACCCACGGTGCTGCGCGCCACAATATGCCATTAGTTTTTTGAAAAACGGTTCGTATCCTGCTTACTGACACATATTTGCAATTCTGAGGTTCAAAACTGAGAGAATGATTAATTTACAAGGATAATTAGGGATTATTTAAAAAAAGCAATTAGTTTGACCGATTTTCAGTTTTTTATGTTTTCAGAAAAGACATTTTTTTCAGCATCAGAAGTATTGCCTCCCAATGGTACCTACGAGCAAACAAACATTTCATTCTGGGTTGTATGTTTTTGGAACTGAGCTTTTTCAGTCCATTTTTAGGAGTCCCTTCAAGAAACACATTTTGAACTTACTGTACATGATCATTGCTTAGGTCAGGTATAGACCATCAAGGCGCTCAAGTGCAAAGTCAAATTGAGATGAACGGCTCACATGGAGATGCTTAACAGCAATGACACTGATGTGATCTCCATCACTCTGGACCATTTCACTTACACAAAATCTAGTCTATCCTCCTAAAACCTGTAGATTATAAACCACAATCTCTTACATGCCCTTTTGCACTTCGTCCCAATCAACACACTTTCACAAATTGTTCTTGAAGGATGTAGTTTTTATTCAGCAGTAAAAATAGTAGCTCAGAACCTTCGTCGACTGTCAGTGAAAACCATTTTAAAGATCGTTTTTCACAGAGCAGGTAAACTATGATGTACCTCCATATTGCTTCATGGAGCCTCTGATCAGGTAAAGAGACCATTAGGGTTACATGACCCAACCTTTTGATGACAAGTCGTGCTTTTTTACCACTGTGCTACCTATTGCTCTGAGCAATGTGTGTTTTGTTCCCTTTTTACTGTCTTATTACAGTTATTTCAGACCATGTGTTTTAGTGACCCGTTGTGTTTGAGTAAGGCGCACATAACCCCTCCCAACCCGTGTCGGACTCAGGCCCTGCAGGTGTGGTGGCTGGACGTGGTGCAAAGGAAGGCAGGCTTCCTCCCTGGTCCTCTGACACCCATCATGCTGTCCCAGGTCATGTGGGTCTAGGGCAGGGGCCAGCGCTGCCATGCGTTGTGAAAGGAAGGGCATTAGTCTGGCGTGGCGTGGGAACCGCATCCGGCAGGAAAACTACTCAGGCCCACGGCACCAGCTGCATGGGCCTCTGAGCTCCACGGAGGGGATGCCAGCTCCAGGACTGGCGCCACTGCCTGGCATCACTCAGTGCCCGCTAGGCTGTTCCTCAACCCCCCCCCCCCTCCAAGCTGCACCCCCTCTGAGGACTAATAAAGCAGTTCTGACTGGCACTGCAAGGTGCTTTGGACTGGTGCACATACTTGGGAAATCTCGAAGCACAGGGAACAGGCGTTCCATTGTTGGAACACGCGCAACTGCTCGAACAATCAGTGCCTCTGGTCCCGTGCCCTCATCCAGACTTTTAAAGGTTTCCTTTTTATGCAGAGATTTTGGGTCTGGTGCCTAGGATGTTTAATCAGGGCAGTTAAGGTTATTTTAAAATCTGTTTCATTTAACAAACGTCACATTGTTTCCGCAATATTTTTTAATGAACCTGGCATGCTTTTTGCTCTTAGGATTTAAGCATGAATTAGGTAATGAATGGGGACTGCAGCTCTGTCTCAACGTCTGCAGAGGTGTGAGATATTGAACTACTCGGAAGGAAAAGTGCCATTGTGTTTATATTTATATTCGTATTCATGCACTTGGCACACGCTTTCCTCCAAAGTGATATACACCTCAGGGTAAACAAAAGGGCCTCCTACAACAGGTAGAGAACTTAGACACATATACAGTCATGCACCACTTAACGACGTTTTGCTTAACGACTGAACACATATACGACGGTGGTCCCATAGCATCATAATGGAGCTGAAAAATTCATATAGCGCAACGAGTTACTCACGTGCTCGTGGTGGTGCTGCTGTAAACAAACCTCCTGCGCTGCCAGTCGTATAAAAGTATAGCACATACAATTATGCACAATACATAATACTTCCATCCATCCATCTTCCTCCGCTTATCCGGGACCGGGACAATACATAATACTTGATAACGATAATAAACACCTATGTGACCGGTTTATGTATTTACTATACTGTACTTTTTATTGTTATTTTACAGTGTATTCTTTCTACTTATGAAAAAGTTTACTGTAAAAGAGTTTGCTGCGTTATGCCAGAAGCGTCATAAATCTCATGTTTGCCACATCTCTTGACTGCATCGAAGCTATACCATCTAGGTTTGTATAGTACGCTCTATGATCGAGGCTACACCATCTAGGTTTGTGTAAGTACACTCTCTGATCGAGGCTATATCATCTAGGTTTGTGTAAGTACACTCTATGATCGAGGCTATACCATCTAGGTTTGTATAAGTACACTCTGTGATCGAGGCTATACCATCTAGGTTGGTATAAATACATTCTGGGATTGAGGCTATACCATCTAGGTTTGTATAAGTTCACTCTATGATCAAGACTATACCATCTAGGTTTGTATAAGTACACTCTGGGATTGAGGCTATACCATCTAGGTTTGTATAAATACGCCCTGTCATCGAGGCTATACCATCTAGGTTTGTATAAGTACACTCTGTGATTGAGACTATACCATCTAGGTTTGTATAAATACACTCTATGATGGAGGCTATGCTATCTAGGTTTGTATAAGTACACTCTATAATGTTCACACAACGACGAAATCGCCTAACGACGCATTTCTGAGAACATTTCCCCGTTGTTAAGTGACGCGTGTCTCTCTGCAATTATTAAAGCACAGCTTGTATCCGCTGTCAAAGCTCATACTGCAGCTGTCGTGTGAGTAGGAAAATAGGTAGCAGGTGGTGAGGCACAAAGTTGACAAATCTATGAAGGAACAAGATGAGCAGTATCAGTGCATGACCACTGAAACCCAGACTCGTAGTTCTCCTGCAATAGTACGGTTCTACAGGCCACGACTCTTTCTACTCTTAGTTACTGTTCTGCTCACTGGCTATTTAGGCTTCATGTTGTTTCTGCATAATTACCTTTTGAAAAGTTCATAATTTTGGCTTTAATATTCACCATTTTGGCTTTTTTGTCCATATTTGTCGTATTTCTTTCTGATTCAAATCCCTGCCAAATAACTTTTGTTAATGTGGGTCATAGGATGCTTCACAGGAGCTCCAAAGTCCAACAGGAATACTGACAAAAAGCCTCAGGAGAGCAGTGGAGGACATGTCCGCAATGCAAAGCTAAGGCAAACGTGACGTTGCAGGAATCTCGATAACCATCCGCAAACCATCCATCTTTGAGCTCGATGCTTATCCAACAAAGCAACTCAGTAAAACCATCCCTTTAAAGCCACCCCAAAGAATATTACAAAATGTGCAAAAATGGAGCGGATCTGATCAGCATGAGATGGTGTGACTTGGGAGCACGCACCTGTCCCAGGAATCACACCAACAGATGTTTGGGTGGGATGAAGCTCGGAGCATCTGGGTCAGGCAGTGCTTCATAAAGTGGATCTAAGCCTCAACTGAGAGCTGCTTTACTCCCATCGGAGAGAGTAAATAAGGCAGGACATTTGCCTCAACAGCATCCCACTGAACTAGGAGGCTTAAGCGGAGCAGTTTATAATTTATTAGCTCCATTAGCCCGTCCGTTTCCCGTCTTTGTCAAAAGGAGGAGAAGCAAAGCGTAGATGTTATTCTGTAATAGTCCACAAGCTGCCAAAGTGCAGCTCCTCTGCCAGGCACACACAGCCTGTTTGCTTGGGAGCGATCAGTTACCCACTGGGGGAGCGGAGGTCACCATAGTGCTCGGATCAGACATAAGTTCCAGCCAGAACAAAAAGGCGACCTCTTCTGACCCGCCTCTTTTTGTGTGATGCAGTTCATGCAACCTACACACACACACACTGGTCCTGGGTGTCCCTGGATTAAAGGTGAGAGCAGATCAGGTCCAGGGCTGGGTTTGAGCGCCTTTCGTTTAAAATATCGCTCATTTCACAAATACTCTTAAGAAATCAAACACAGGACTAGTATGTATTTTTTAGCAGTCACATAACATGGATTTTTTTGCTGATTTATCACCAGTACAATCAGTCTTTTGTCATATGATTCAATAATTTTCAAGGAATCCCCAACCGTGGGACTCACTGATACTGAATTGCCGTTTCTGAGACTGACTTATCCCTGCTTTTGGGAGTCAGTGACATTGAAACTGTATTTCTGGGACTGACCCTGAATCCCTGCCTCAGGGACTCAGTAATATTCAACCCATTCCTTTAGGGCTCACCAACGCTGAATCCCTTCCTCTAGGACTCACCGATGCTGAATCCCTTCCTCTATGACTCACCGATGCTGAATTCCTGCCTCTACAACTCATTGATGCTGAATCCCTGCTCTGGGACTCACCGATGCTGAATCCCTTCTTCTATGATTCACCGATGCTGAATCCCTTCCTCTAGGACTCACTTCCTCTAGGACTCACCGATGCTGAATCCCTTCCTCTATGATTCACCAATGCTGAATCCCTTCCTCTAGGACTCACTTCCTCTATGACTCACCGATGCTGAATCCCTTCCTCTATGATTCACCAATGCTGAATCCCTTCCTCTAGGACTCACCGATGCTGAATCCCTTCCTCTAGGACTCACCAATGCTGAATCCCTTCCTCTATGATTCACCGATGCTGAATCCCTTCCTCTAGGACTCACCAATGCTGAATCCCTTCCTCTAGGACTCACTTCCTCTATGATTCACCAATGCTGAATCCCTTCCTCTAGGACTCACCGATGCTGAATCCCTTCCTCTAGGACTCACCAATGCTGAATCCCTTCCTCTATGATTCATCGATGCTGAATCCCTGCCTCTAGGACTCACTTCCTCTAGGACTCACCGATGCTGAATCCCTTCCTCTATGATTCACCAATGCTGAATCCCTTCCTCTAGGACTCACTGATGCTGAATCCCTGCCTCTAGGACTCACCAATGCTGAATCCCTTTCTCTAGGACTCACCGATGCTGAATCCCTTCCTCTAGGACTCACCAATGCTGAATCCCTGCCTCCGAGCGTCATTTACGCTGAATTCTCATTTCACCAAACCCCTGTCTCAGGGAGCACTGACACAACTGTGCCCCCAGGGTCGTGGTCCCCGGTGCTCCCCGCTTCGAAAGGTCACAGGCCGGGGTCTCGTTCAGACCGAGGGGCTTGTGTGCCGAAGCTCCGTTCTCGGGGTGCGTTTATTTTATTTGGAGAGGTGCTGAGACCAGCGAGAGTCAAAGCACGAACGGAGGGTCAAAGCGCAAAAAAAGGCAGCTTAATAACAACCAGGTGAGTGCAGTTTTGTAAGACTGCAGGAATGTGACGGATTCTCAGGCCTCCGGATTATAAAAATAAGAACGAGTCGGCCAGATCAAAGCAGGAGGGTCTTTCTTGTGGGAAGGTCAAAGCCTCTCTCACCGCACAGCTTGGTGGGGGTGCAGCGTCGGAGGTGGGCCAAGAACTTAGGGGCCTTCCGAGGCCAACCTGGCTCCATTTCACCATCTTTGAGACAGTGGGCACGGTTCACCTCTTTTGTATTCTTCAGTCCTACTTTGAAGTGCGGACCCCCTTACTCCGCTCCAGCCCTGAAGGCTTCGTGAGAACAAAAAAAGTACAGACCGAAGCCCACTTCGCATAAGTAACATGGCACATCTGAGATGCCCTTGATGGCCCATGAGGCTGTTCTGAAGAAGCAGGAGGTATCAGATCTTTACAGTTCTAATAGCTTCAGATGTCTTGTGAACACAAGGATCTGAGAATAAGAATTAGGCATCAAGTGTTGGAGTCAGGGTGGTAGTGACAATACATTACACTTACATTTACATTTATTTATGCAGCAGACGCTTTTCTCCAAAGTGACTTCCAGTGAACTCTATGTAGTGTTATCAGCCCACACAACTTATTCACCGTGGTGACTTACACTGCTAGATACACTACTTACACTGGGTCACTCATCCATACATCAGTGGAACACACACACACACACACACACACACACACACACACACACTCTTTCTCTGTCACTCACACACTATGGGGGAACCTGAAAAGCATATCCTTGAACTGTGGGAGGAAACCAGAGCACCCGGAGGAAACCTACACAAATATGCCGAGAGCATGCAAACTCCACACAGGCTGAGCAGGGATCGAACCCACGTCCTCTCGCACCACCAGGCGCTGCGAGACAGCAGGACTACACTTATTTAATGTATACATGTAGCATTTTACAAGATGTGCATGGAGCATTTTTCATATGATTTATGCATTGTGTAAAACACCTGATTAAACATGAATTGAAATAATGAAGGGAGGTGAGGTGGCACAGTGGGTTTTGCTGGGTTCTGCTCTCTGGGGGATCTGGGGTTCAAGCCCTGCTTGGGGTGTCTTGCAATGGACTGGCGGCCCATCCTGGGTGTGTCCCCTCCCCCTCCAGCCCCACACCCTGTGCTGCCAGATTAGGCTCCAGTTCACCACGACCCTGCTTGGGATGAGCAGCTTCAGCCGCTGTGTGTGAAATAATGAACTAAATGACATGAGCTTCTTACCAGTGAACAGGAGAATTAATTTGTTAATATGTGTATATTGTTACCTACTCAGTGTATCTTTGAAATACAGAATGAAACCCACCCAGTCATAAGGATTCTAATATGTCACTCTTATATAAGCAGAGCTGAGGCTGTATTCCAACCTCGAGCTCCAGAGCTGTTAGGTGAAATAAGGCAGGCGAACCATCGCTGAAATACAGAAAAGTTTTTTTTTCATGTTTATATAATGTGCTCTTTATTTATTCAGCCACTTTCTCTGCTTTCTTGGGTGCACGTGCGGCTTGTTTCGGAATTTTGGGAAGGAAACTTATCGATTTAATAGAAAATTCCAATAACCGGCGGACTTTCTCATTTGTAGTTTTTTTGGAAGAGGTTTTACTCGGTTGGCAAAACAGAAACTAAATGATAAGGATAAAATGATTTTGACAAACGTGAACGCGGGGGATCGAACCTTTTAACCTTTAAATTTAAGCACAGAGGTCATCAGTGTATTATCTACTAAAGAGAACAAATGTTGCACACGAAACATTGGCAGAGGAACAGGGCTTGTAACTTTGAAAAACCGGCTTGTCCTAAACGAAAAACGAACAACAGAACATTTCTAAAGGCTAAAAAATATTTTTACGGATCCGATTCTCACTTTGGCTTCATTTTTGCCACATACTTATATGAGTACCTTTAGATATGGGATTTCTAACATGAGAACGATAAGACAAGAATTAATAGCATAATATTAACTAGTATATTAACATGGCCGTGAGAGCAAAGGTGGCCGGTGTTATTTTATCAAGTATTCTTCCAACCTTTGGAAGTAAAATTATCTTTTTTAAATGTTAAAAATGCCATTTTACCGAAAGCGGTATTCTCACAATTCCTTTCCCCTTTCATTAAATATTAAGCTCGCTGTAGAAAAAAAAAAAAGCTATTTATTCTCATAATCTGTTATAGCACTTTCTCCTTGTGCGGGACCCCTTTTTGTGAGGGCCGAGTGCATATTTGGCTCGTGTTAATTACACGTATTTTCTCATTTTCGCTCCCCTACATTTGAATAGGTAAGTTTTTAATCATGAGCCATCTGTGACACTCTATTTCGGGAAGATGAACTCCTGCGAGAGGCAGACGCTTCATAACTCGGGAGAGGTGAGCGCTCTTACAGGCGGTACCTTTGGGGGAACGGAGATGAGCTCTCGAAATATCAATTACCGCGAGAGAGAAACAAAGGAGACGGAGAAGCTGCGAGAGATATTTTCAGTGAAGCTCAAGGTGAAAGTGATATTGGTCTGCATTTTCGGCTGAGATCAGACCCACGGGTGGGAGCAAGTTCATCCTCAGCGGAAATGAGCGGAAAGCGAATCAACGACCGAACGTGCATTTAGTCATTGAGTAACTTTTCCATCCGCGTTTTCCTTTTTCCAAATATAATTGTTCACAATACTAAGAAAAACCCATCATTCAATAAACATAACCTACTGGCACATGTAATAAAATTTTTCACGTATACTGCTGAACTAGTAACACGGGCTTCTCTTTACATAACTATGATTCATTTCTGAAGAATTAATTTGTACGTTGAGTTTGAGTGAAACGAATTCCTAATTAAGAAATTAATATTATTATTTAATAATTCATCTAAGCATGAAAATAATGCGTTCCTGAAAAGCGCTTTAACAAGACAGTTCTCGCATTGCGTTCCCTGAAATCACTGTCAGTACTCGTCGGTGATAACCCCTCTCTTTTTAGCTCTTCAGAAGGCATCTTGTGCAACAAATGAGCAGCAACTCAAACCACAGGAAGTCATTTATAATGTTAGGGCCATTCAAGAGATTTCTGTGGGTTGTGATTTAGTTTTAGACCAATAGGTAAGGTGTTCCTTTGCCTTTTCAGTTTCCTTTAGCGTTTTCTTTAAAACTTTCGTCTTGCATCAGTCCTTGAATTTTTATGACAGATGATGATTTTTACACAATGACAAATAGCTGATGTTTTCTACGAGATTCTAGCGACTTGTTCGACAGCTGAGGACAGGGAGAGGGCACATCATCTTTGGGGGGTTCGGGGTGTTCAAAATCACCAAGGTTCATATTTTAATTTGTTTTTTTTTTTTTTTTTTTTTTTTGCCCTTGCAAGGTGCGAGGGACGATATTCCATCGTGTCAGTCTTAGGGTTCGAATGACATGTGCCGATAAGCGGAAACCCTCATTACCGTGAGCGTTTGCTGCACCAGGGAAGCCTGTGCTAAAAATTACATTTTGTCCGTTTGCATAGGCTGACTGCGGTAATTCAGCAGTTAAATCGAAAAAACACCTTCTGATGGAGGCCGGAGCAACCGATGAGTTCAGAATTTAATTTTAATGTTATTTTTTCAAACAACGAGCTCCCGTTTTCACCTCGTCTCAAACCACCACGCCGCCCCCCGCGGCCCGATGTCGACGGTGTGCGTTTCTGTCTCGGCGCCCAGCTCCCATGGCTGTCTGAGGGGCCTCCGCCCAGAGAGCGCATTCCTCCACGCGGCGCGGCGCATACCTGCGGCCGAGCGGACCTGGGTAAGCCAAACATCCCGGCTGCCAGGGAGCCGGCCTCCCGTGACCGCTGCGCAAACGGCTGACCGGCTCCTGCTCCGGGAACCTGCTCTTCTCCCTCCTCCACCTGCCCAGATGGGCCACGTCCACTGGAGCCGCCATGCGCCGGAGCACTTCGACACGCGGCTCCTGGCGGCGCTCTTCCGAAGCTGCGCTCGGCAGAAGACCCCGTTCGATGTCGCCAGCGCCGTGTCGATCGCGGACCGAGGTCCTCATCCAAGTCTGAAACCTGTGTGCTTTGGACAACCCGGCACCGCTTCTAAGTGCTTCCGTGGCTGTGATTTTCCTTACCGCTGATTTATTGTTTGAATTGTATTTCACATCATTTTCAACTTTCTCCACCGCTGATTATTTCTATTTTTCTACCACGTTACGGACTGAAATTGATGCTTCTGCAGCCTGCAATTCTTAATGCTGGGCGGCACGGCGGCACAGCGAGTAGCGCTGCCGTCTCACAGCGCCTGGGTGGTGCGGGAGGACGTGGGACGGACCCCCGTTCGGTCTGTGTTGGGTTTGCACGTCGTCTGTGCGGGTTTCCTGCAGGTGCTCTAGTTTCCTCCCATGTCCCATATTGTGTGAGTGACAGACAGAGTGTGTTCCACTGATGTACGGCACCCTGCGCTCTGGAGGGCGCTCGGTTGACCAAAGCGTTTCCGGGAACTGCTGGAAGCCTACGTGCGCCGCAGATTATCGCTAAATTATGTATGGAAAACAATACTTTAATATAGTGAGCGGTAGCGCTTCGCACATATCTTAACCTTTTGCGTGATCATAAATTTGGGCCTGTTTCTGCTGCTTTTCAAATTTGCAATATGGAACGTTGCCTTCTGTGTTACTGTTCGTTTTCGAACCTTAACACTTAAGGTTATTTTAAAGCGCAACACACTGCAGTCCATTTAGATTAATATTCTTAGCATTTTGCTTTCCTATTAAGGATGACTGGTAGTGTAGTGCTCAGTGGTGCTGTTGTTGCACCGAAAGGTCATAGGTTCAAAGCTCACTTCCGGCTGTAGTACCCTCGAGCGAGAATGTCTGTGTGGGTTTCCTCCGGGTGCTCTGGTTTCCTCCCACACTCCAACGACATGCTGTTCAGGTTCCCCCATAGTGTGTGAGTGACAGAGTGTGTTCCACTGGTAGATGGATGAGTGACCCAGTGTAAGTACTCTATCTAGCAGTGTAAGTCACCGCGGTGAATAAGGTGTGTGGGCTGATAACACTACATAAAGTTCATTGGAAGTCGCTTTGGAGAAAAGGATCTGCTAAATCAATAAATGTAATGTAATAAACACAGACTTATAATGTCTCGTAAAAGTGATGAAACAGAGATGGCCTGTCTTCCTGATATGTCCTGTCACGATCTCTCGATCAAACTGGACAACTCACTCATTTCGCCTGCCTCCTCGGCTAAGAGTCTGGGAGTGACGATTGACTCGTTCTGTATCTTTCTCTCATCGCACTGAATCCGCAACCCAGTCGTGCAGATACATCCTCCATAATATCCGCAGGATCCCTCCTTTTCTCGCAATTGCTTCCGCGCAACTACTTGTCCAGGCCATGGTGACGTCCTGCCTAAATACTGCAACTCTCTCTGCTGTGGCCTTCCTGCACCTGCCATCAGAGCTCTGCAGCCGATACAGAATGCTGCTGCACGAGTTGTGTTTGACTTGCCGAAGCACTCGTGTGTTTCTCCTCTACTCGTTTTTCCGCATTGGCTTCCTACACTTCCCAGATCAAATTTAAGACCCTGGTTATTGCAAACAAATGCATCAATAGAAGTACCAAACCAGACTGCTATGCTCTTCCATTTCTGCCCAGGTAAAGTGCGGACGTCCTTGGTTCTGGCTCCGTTGTGGTGGAACGACCTCCCCCTCTCACTCAGAACTGCTGAATCTCTGTCCGCATTTAAAAAGGGTCTTAAAACTCATCTCTTCCGGATTCACTTCTCCCAGGATCTCTCAAGTTCATGTAAGGTGTAAATGTTCACGATCGTTCTCGGATCAATCCTTTAAAGAGCCACTCCTGCAATATAGCGGAAATGTTTATGTGTATCTCGGAAAAAAAAAAAAAAAACAACTGCTAGAAAGGTGATTAGGAATCGGCGATTTTCTGGTAAAGTTTTATGCAGATACTTGTGTGATGAACCCTGGTGCACACGGTGAAGGAAACTAACTGTACTCAAGAGTCACACATCTGCAGATACGTCTCTTTCCCCTAATGTAATGTACAAATTATATTTTCTATGAGATGTGTGTCATTTTAGGGACAAGCGTCTGCTAAATGAATAAATATAAATGTAAATGTAAATGTGAATGAAAAATACTGCGTTCGGTATTTCAGCTTGAGTAAGGAGTCTTGGTTTAAATAAATACCTCTCCATCAGGAAACAGGACTCGTGTTTAGGCTTCAAACCCCTGTGCTCGTTCAGATACCTTTTTTCTTTTCCCCTGTTTCTTACGGGCTCGGAAATTTCAAGAAAAATAAAATCTTTTAGTATTTCCTTGAAATTAGATGTGACCCGTCTTGCAGCCCATTGGTTCAACCTGAGGCTAAATCAAAGTCTCACTACTAGAGTTCATGCGCTCCCCCGCGCCCCCGCACCCCGCCCCTGCCTTCCGCCCACCATCCAGACCCGTAGCCTTTAACCCCGAGGCCCACGAAGAGAACGGAAAGCTAACAGAAATCATTAAATACTTCTCGAGGCCTATAAAGGCCATTAATAGATGCACACCTGAGAGCGGCCGTAAAAACGCTTTCGGGGGCCGCGGGAGTCCACCGTTCGCGCTCCATTCACCTTGTTAGTCAGGACTGCCGAGTTTCATTCCAGCCCTTGGACCACGGCCCACAACGCTTTTCAGGTGGGAGAGGAGCCTCCTAAAGCTCCCGAGGGCCAGTAAACTGAGCTCGCAGGTTTAGTTCTGTTGGGACGGCGCCAATCCGCAGAACCATCACGCATGTGTTTGTGCGTTCACGGCCACGTTAGAAGGTTAGAGGTCGGATGGTCCGTGGGGATTTGCCGTTTTTTTTCCGTTTTTTTTTTTTCCCCTCCGCCTCAGCTCTGCGCGCGGATATTGGTCTCCGTCCGAACAAGGAGGCATTTTCCGCGCTGTGGGATCGAAACGGCATTCCCGGGAATTAGGGTTCCGTTTCGCACGGCCTCCAGCGTTATTCAAAAAACAGACGGGCAGAAATCCCCGCTTGATTTGATGTCCGCGCTCCTCGGATGTACAGGAACCGTCCGATTTTCCCACGCCGTTTCGAGCATAAATATCGACAACCTATTGCCCCGACGCGCGGCTGGGTAACGGGGCCCGGACGGCGCCGTGCCAGCCGAGCTCCGGACTCCGTGCGAGCCTCGCTCTTCCTTCTTCGTCGATTGTTTTGCCTTTTCCCCGCTTTGTTTATCCCGGGCATCGCGAAGGGGCATCGTTCGCATTTCTTCTTTTGTGCGGACGTAAACGACGAGCGGAGCTTTGATTTCGTTTACCTAGAATATTAATAGGCCTCCCTTCGCCCGTCAATTTGAGCAATTTTTACTGCCTTTCAAGTCGAGCAGCGCGCACGCTTGAGATTATCTTGTTTGCGTGTTGACTTCAGCTGGCGTTGCATATGGAAAATGTGCGTCAGGCCGTAAAACCTTTTTGTTAGTGTTTTTTGCGAGCCGGTCGAGCTACAAATGCATCTTTGAAGTAAATGAGGCTTCGGCGCGTCCAACGGGTTGATAATCGAAAGGACCGCGGAGCAGGGTTGCGCGCTTTTTCCGCACAGACTTCATAACTGCTAACGATGAAATCTGAACGGCAAAGTCTCGAGTTTTCTTACGTGCGTAACGTGTATTTTTTTTGTGCCGTTCGCAGAAATGACACGTTCGTGTCTTATTTATGAGACAAAACGTTGAGGACATCGCAGACCCGCTGCAAATAACGTGTAGACTTACCGAGCTCTTATGAATATATATTTTGAGTTGCCTTGAATGGAAGAGTCTAAACGTATGAACAAATAACTGGAGCGCATGAAAATTGTTCATCATTTCACTGAAATCTTGCAAAGTCCCAAGTCAGTGTATTTTGTTTATTCATTCTTAATAACTTAGAAGGAATAATAGCAAAATTTCTCTCCATATGTAAATATATAAATAAATAATCATATTCATATTTATATACGGACAATGTTAGTGATGAAATTTCTTCTGTCTGATAAAATTTTATCAGTTTATTTATTTGGCAGATGTTTTCCTCAGAAGGGGGGGGAGTGCGGTGGGTTTGACCAGGTCCTATTCTCCGGTGGGTCTGGGGTTCAAGTCCCGCTTGGGGTGCCTTGCGACGGACTGGTGCCTTGTCATCCCATCCTGGGAGTGACCCCTCATGCCCTGTGTTGCTGGGTTAGGCTCCCGCTCCCCCGACCCCGTATGGGACAAGCGGTTTCAGATGATGTGTGTGTCCTCAAAAGTGACTTCCAGTGAACTCTATGTAGTGTTATCAGCCCACACACCTTATTCACCATGGTGACTTACACTGGGTCACTCATCCATACATCAGTGGAACACACACTATGGGGAACCTGAACATCATGTCTTTGGACTGTGGGAGGAAACCAGAGCACCCGGCAGAAACCCACGCAGCAATGGGAGGACATGCAAACTCCACACAGGCTGAGAGGGAATCAAACCCACATCCTCATGCACCACCCAGGTGCTGTAACACAGCAGCATTACTTGCTGTGCCACCCCAATCGATATGAAAACTTGTAGGTGTGTACTTTTCCACACAACAGCAGTCAGTCCCTTTTGAGAAACAGACTCTAGCTTGTTCTCCTTGATTTCTGCTTGCGGCTGCAGTTCCAGTCCTGCCTCGTGTTGTTGGCTCTGTCTGCCTCTGTATATTACTGCGACCGAGTGTTGCTGTTGTCATAATTAAAAATAAATAAATAAATATTAACTGGGATGCAAGACAATGTGCAGGAAAAGATTGCATTCATGCATTTGGCACACTCTGCATGTGCACATTGTCAAGTAGCTGCCAGTACAAGCGATGTACGATTGGCAAACATGTAGATGTAGAGTATCGGACCATCTGAACAAGGCATCAAGGGGTCAGGAGATCCGTGGGTCCGAAAGAGACGAGATCCGACATCCTTCTTCAATGGTGGAAATTATTCAGCAGTTCTGAGGAAGGGAGGGAATTTGCTCCACCACATCAAGGCCAATAGAGTTTTTGGAGCATAATCTACAAGTAGCACCCTTTTTACCTTCATTCTAAAGTTGGAATTTTGTCATCTTATATATTGCAAAATTATTTTAATCATGACTTTATTATGTTTACAATTTTAATGTGATTAAAATCTATTTGATCTCTTGCATTCCTAACAAAGTAACTGCAAGCTGAGTATTTTTCGTGAGTAAACATTTTTCATCTGTTCCCCGCTGTGTAGCACCGCTCCACAGAGGCCTTGGTCACGTTTCGTGTCCGGTCGCGCCGATACGGCGGTCTTGCTGGAAAGCAGAGGTTAAAGGGGAACGTCCTCGAACGCTCTCTCACCAGCTGCGGTCACTCAGGCAATTGTAAATCAGAGCCTCGGACAAAGAGGGGGTCCTGTCTCTCCCAGCGCCATCATCTGTCGGGCTGTCGGCTACCCCAGCACCTGCCCCGCGCATCACTACTGACCTGCACATGTGCCCCCTGCAACAGCACCGCGTGGGAAACACCCGGAGGGTGGGGTGGGGGGCGGGGGGGAAGGTGCGCTGCCCCCTCCGAAGGTCTCGCGTAGGCTGCCTCGAGGTGGGGATACAGGGCGGCCGGTTGATGGGAAACGACCGCGCTCCCCCGTCATTAGCGGCTAATGTTGGAAGCAGCTCCTCGCCGCTGCGTTGGCCGTGGGACGGCGACGGGAAGACAGGAAGCCCAGTCCCCGCTTTACCGTGGCCGTGCGGTTTGTGAGGAGACTGCTGCGAGATCAGCGAAAGCAGCAGACAAAAATCTGAAAAGAGACCGCTTTAAAAAGGATGCGTGAGCCGCATCCCCTCATTTCCCCGAGGTTCTACTGACACCTTCATACCCCTGGGGAAGAAGATCTCCGGAAGACCTCGTCTCTGCCTTCCCCCGGCAGGAGGAGTTTCCGTCTCCCCAAATCACACGATCCCCTCAAGAGTCCGTCCGAGGGCCCTGGAACCACGACCCTCCTCTAATTATCCGGGAGTTACCTCTCGCACCCGGGATCTTAATAGCATCCAAAGGGATTCCTGGTTCTTTAAAAGTCCTCCGATGAACCACGGCCGGCCGCTGGCCGATCGGGTCTCGCTCGAGTTCCTACCTGTCCACAAAATATAGCTCCGGTCTTTGTTTTCTTTTTTTATTTTATTTATTTATTTTGCTTTCTGTTTGGTTGCATGGAAACAGAGCCGAAAGTCTGCATTTTGAAAACATTCTCCGCACGAGATCATTCCAGGGCGGACAACATCCTTCGTCGGCGCGGCTCGTTGTAACAAAGACGCCGTTTTCACGTGACGCTCCCGCTCCGATTTTTATTCTCCGGGAGGATTCCGAGGAAAGGCTGAAAATGCTGATTCCTACACCTGCTAATGTTATTTATCGTCCGCGTGCTCCGCGGAGACAATTTAACGCCGCGGTGATTTATAGGCTGTGATGAAAAAGAGGCGAAATGACGTTATTAATGATGGAAACAGACGCCGCTGGATGGCCGTGGAAAAGGCCCGCAGACTCAAGGGTCGCCGTCGGTTGTTTATCGTTTAGAGAAGCATCGCAGGAATGTTAATTGTTTAAACATTTAGCGTGTATATCGAGGACCTTCCTAAAGGGTCATCCAATGAGCGGAGGAGGTCTTCTCGTCGACCTTCAAAGGGTGTCGTTCGGCGGCCTCCGGAGCCTCCGAGAGAACACGGCGGGCGCGCCGGATCGCGTTTAACGCTCCTCGCCGAAAACGGTCGTAAAATACCCCGAAAAGCAAAAACGAAGCGGCGTTGGAGGCAGCAAATTGAAAAGGAATGTCAGCTTGTGACAAATCACTTAACAATGTCTTATTGCGAGGGAGAATTTTTCCCTCCCCATATGGCTGATAGGAAGACAAATGACTTGTGGGAATTTTGCGCGGAGAAAGAAGGTAAAGAGCAGCATTGCTGAGGAAATGTGCGACCCCCCCCGTCTGTAGTTCCAGGCGCAGAGACGGGCCTTTGTGGGAGGGTGTCCGGGCTAATTGCTGTGACCATAAAAATCCCAGGACTTCCTCCGTCAAATCCCCCCCGGGGACAGCTCCCGCAACGGGACTGGTTTCAGCTGTCCAACTGCACTCACAGAGGCGAGCAGAGAGCCCCCCCGAAGCCCTGGAAATAGATTATAAATTAATAAAACAAGGTTTTTTTTTTTTTTTCTTTTTTTGGTCTGTGTGGCGTTACATCCCCACTTCGGACTGCTGAGCTCCGCACACGCCGACGGCCAAACGGCAGCGACGCGCTTCGTCCAGCGGAACACCTTTCGTGGCAAATTTATGAAATCGACCCTTTATTTGTACGTTTCTGCAGCTATTGGATAAAATGCTTTTCCTCACATCAGCTGGAAAGCGCTGCATTTTTTTTTTTTTAATTTTCGTTTATTCAACCAATTAAATTTATCAATGTCCATGTCATAACTGCATAATTTATAACATTACAAAGAGTTTAGCTGACACTTTTCTCCAAAGCAACTCACAACATTAAGATACATGCAATCATTTACCTAGCTGGGTAATTTTACTGGAGCGCTTTAGGGTAAACACCTTATTCATGGGTACTATAGCCAGAGGTGGGGCTCAAACCTACAACCATTCGGTCTAAAGGCAGTAGCTCTAACTCTACCAGCTGTCCCTGCAGCTTTTACATATGTATTATTTAAAAGTGATTTTGTCAGTATAAAAGCCATTGCTCTGCACGGTAATTTAATTGCAATCATTTCACTTGAACATTGATCATGAACAGTTAGTGTCATTAAATTCTTTACCTCTGATTACTCCCAGGAGGAGGCTCAGGGTTAGTTGAGGAAAAGGACCTGTAAGCCCACATTAGTTTAATGAGAACAAACTGTCTCCTTAAATAGGCTGTTTCCCCCTAATTGGAATCCTAACTTCCACCTCTCCACTTCTTATTGGCTCATTTTTCATTTCTCTTTTGCAGGATTTTTCCAAAATCTTTCTAGGGGTGCGGTACAGCCAATTCCTAAAGATATACTTACCAAGTTCTTGCGTGGCTTGAAACAGAGTTAAAGTAAAGTAAAATGCGGAAAACGGCACGTGATATTTACGAGCCCCAAAAAGTCCCGGACTACATCCCCGCTACGCAGCGCGGCCTCTAAGATGCATCACGTGAAACCAATTCGCGTCTTTCGAAGTGAGTCCGAAACATCAGCTTTAAAACGCGCAACTCCGGAAGAGCGAAGCCGGTTGAGGGCCCGGATTTCCAAATTTCCGCGTGATCGTACATGTTTTTCGCTGTGTGTTTCTAGTCCGCAGCACGATGGTACTCTATACATTTCTCGCTCCTTCAACAAGAAATTCTCCCGGTTTCTTAAAGAAAATTCTTACAAAAATTTTGAACAAAAAACACTGACCTGTTGCTGGTAGTCTTCTAATCAGCAGTCATTTACATGTGAAATTTGAAGGGTTCTTCAGATTTAATGGGATAACTGCTCTACTAACCCATACGTTTATATTACGTTTATTCATTCGGCTAACAACTTTCTCCGGTGCAACTTACAGTGTCAAGATACTTGAAATTATTTAACTACAGTATTCATATAGCTGGGCAATTGAGGGTAAACACCTTGCTCGAGGGTAATAGAGCTAGAGGTAGGATTTGAACATGCAGCCTTTGGGTCCAAAGTCAGCAGTTCCAACCACTGCAGTATCATTTACCGCATACCTACCGCACTTGAACGCAGGCTCGAACACCCTCTCTCACCCCTTGCGTTCTTTGCCCGCAACCTTTGCAAGGCTCTAAATCCCACGACTGCGGCCGGGCGCGGCGCACCGGCGAGGGTCGCAGCTTTATTAAAAATATCTTATTAGGAGGACGGTTGCCTCCATCATTCCTCTCATTTTTGGCAGCCGCAGAACCCTTTGCTGGCACCGATACAATCTCGCCGTTTCTCTCCCGCCTTGCCGCCGCGGCCTTTCCTCCCGTGCGCTTCCCTTCCTCGCTCTCCATCTCTTCCTCCCTCTCATTGGCCCTCATCTTATTTAATTGGAGACGCAAGAAACGCGGCGACTTTGATGGCGAAAACATTCCTCGCATCTTTCAGATGTCTGTCCTGCTTTGCAGTAACCCTATGCTGGTTGAAAGCATTTTCGTGGGAAAAGAGAGCGGCTCCGAACGGGCAATCTTCGGAACACCTGTGGCCACCGTTGTGCGGTGATTATAGACGACTGCTGGACACGACTCAACGCTGTCATTCCCTCACCGTCTCCGCCTGGTTGCCCAGCCTCTGCTTCGACCTTCCTTCCTGTCATCCAACCTTAGGTCAGATCCCAGAAGCAGCACCTGCTTGTCTCTTTTCTCTCACCCTGGTCCTTCTAGAAGCCAAAGTCTCTGGACATTAACGATCGCTCTCCCCACAGTACAGGAAAACCTACAAGTTTGGTGCAATCGACTTTAATACTGTAAATGTGATTAACATCTTATTCACCAAGGTGACTTACACTGCTAGATAGAGTACTTACACTGGGTCACTCATCCATACACCAGTGGAACACACACATTCTCTCTCTGTCACTCACACACTATGGGGGAACCTGAACAGCATGTCGTTGGAGTGTGGGAGGAAACCAGAGCACCCAGAGGAAACCCACACAGACATTCTCGCTCGAGGGTACTACAGCCGGAAGTGAGCTTTGAACCTATGACCTTTCGGTGCAACAACAGCACCACTGAGCACTACACTACCAGTCATCCTTAATAGGAAAGCAAAATGCTGAGAATATTAATCTAAATGGACTGCAGTGTGTTGCGCTTTAAAATAACCTTAAGTGTTAATGTTCGAAAACGAACAGTAACACAGAAGGCAACGTTCCATATTGCAAATTTGAAAAGCAGCAGAAACAGGCCCAAATTTATGATCACGCAAAAGGTTAAGATATGTGCGAAGCGCTACCGCTCACTATATTAAAGTATTGTTTTCCATACATAATTTAGCGATAATCTGCGGCGCACGTAGGCTTCCCGCAGTTCCCGGAAACGCTTTGGTCAACCGAGTGCCCTCAAGAGCACAGGGTGCTGTGCAGGAATGCAGTGCGCTGCGATTATCCATCCTTCTCCGTCGTCTCCGCAGTCGTGCGAGTGTCACGAGCGTCCGGAGAGAACTGGAGCGCAGAACGTTGTATTTCTTGGCATGACTTTAGTCTAGACTTCAGCCCAATTAATTGCAAGACAAATAAATTGCTGACGTGTTCTAATTGCTAAGGACACGTGAACATATACATATATTCCCCTGCCAAGCTATTTAGCATTTAGGTAGCTTGACAGATACCTATTGTTAGAAAAATTGGCTGGGTTATTATTTCACTTTTGTCCCTCCCATATGTGTTATTCTATACACTTTGCACCCATACGTTATAGTACCTTTACTGCTATTATGAAAAATTAATTATAACAGCCATAGGCAAGGCCTGAAACATAATGCAATTTTAAAGACTATTTAATAATACTATTCATTTTGCAGAAGAAGCGAGCGCAGAAATTTTGCTAAAAATTCCGCACCTGTAACACAGCAGGGAAGATACACGGAATCGTGCGCGCGCTCCACGATTGTCGTAAAAAAAAACGTAAAATACTGAAATACTGAGATTTTTTTTCAAAGTACTCTTTGCTGACATTTGGAATAAATTACGTACGAATGCTGCATTTCTCAGGTTTGACAAGAGCTTAATTCAAGAAATGTTTCATGAACTTCCTCATGCATACCTCACGCTTATTTCATAAATATAATAAATGCGATGGCCATGAGCGAGAAAATTTACAGCCCCCGTCTCAAAGTTGGTTGCGTGAGGTAGTTTGAAAACAGCACCTGTTTTTACAAGCGAGTCATTCCCCAGGCTTCCACCAGTAAATTTCACAAAAAAACTCAGTCCCCTTTTATTATATTGTGCGGTTATGGTTTGAATATTTTAATATTTGAGCTTCGTCGGGGAAAAATGAGGAAACCCTTGTTTAGCACAGTAGGTGGCGTAGGGGTTAGAGCAGCTGTCTGCACCAGAAGGACCTCCTGCTGTAGTACCCTTGAGTAAGGTACTTACCCTAAATTGCTCCAGTAAAATTACCCTGCTATATGAATGGGTAAATAATTATAACACCTTAACACTGTAAGTTCAGCGAAAAGAATAAATGTAAATCGATGTAGTGCAGTGGATTATCGGTGATGCAACTGAGTACGTTTACACTGATTTATTTATCAGACGCTTTTCTCCAAAGCAGCTTCCAATGAACTCTATGTAGTGTTACCAGCCCACACACCTTATTCGCCGTGGTGACTTACACTGCTAGATACACTGCTTGCGATGGGTCACTCATCAGAGTAAGTACGGAAGATGAGCTGAGTCCACCTTAGGGCGTATCACCTCCTCGACGCTCCTCTTCGAGGGGGGTCCTGTGAAGCGCTCACGGGATGAGCAAAGCAAACCGAAATGGTCGAGTGTCCCGTCAAATAACGTGTGCGTATCAGAGGGTCGAGAACGGAGAACAGATGAAGTTTGAAATCCAGAAGAAGTTTTGAGAGAGAGTGAAACAAAGAGCGGCCAACAGCTGAGGAGGGCAGTTTCACCGGGGGGGGTGATGGGCAGGAGAGCCTTCGGGGCCACGCTGTGAGACGGTGTCTTGGTGGGTGCAGGGGGCAGGGTGGGATTTGGGCTCAATTCTGAGCTCCAAATTGTTTCCAGCCCGTGGCCATCAAACCTTTGTCAGATTCCCTAGTTTCTCCCCTGCACGCCACTTTATGTCTTCTCTTAAACAAACACACAGCGGAAGGGGGGGGCCTGGCCAGGTCGGCTGGACTCCGATGTGCCCCTGCGCTTGACGTGGCCTGGCCCCTTTTTTCCGGGACTTGGAGAGAAACGGAGCACATGCGAGAGGGGGGGATTGCCGTTTCGAGCATGTTTTGAAATGCAATCAGCCGCTTTGAAGTCTGCGCACAGTCACATTTCTCATCGAAACTGGAGATTAATTCCTCCGTTGTGGAAGAATTAGAGTAATTGACCCTGCATGGTAAGAGTTTTTATGCTTAATTATGAAAAATCATGTTAGCTTCAGTTGCATTTTGCGTCATTCCGACGCTTCCTCATCAGCATTACTCGCCCCATTTACTGTGAAATTTTTATGAATTATCGACACGGCCGGAGAAGTAAACCTTCCAGACCTTTATTAAAGCGATATATGAACGAGTCGTGTTAAGATATGCCTGTCGTTTTTCCTCTGGTAGCGTACGCCGTGAAAGCCAGGGCCGTTATTTTTTCTGCATCCTTTGAGTAATTCGCCCTTTCGCCGAGGCTCTCCTTGAAAAACCTGTGGAGCAGAGAGGGGAACTATGGCTGATCTGGGGACTGTCAGCCTCAGTGGTCCTGCCAACTGCAGCGAGACACATTCAGCTCCGGAGTGGCTCTCGACTATTTGACGTAGATGTTCTCAGGGATATAAAGGGGTGCTGTGGCGCAGTGGGTTGGACCACAGTCCTACTCTCTGGTGGGTCTGGGGTTCGAGTCCCGCTTGGGGTGCCTTGCGACGGACTGGCGTCCCGTCCTGGGTGTGTCCCCTCCCCCTCCGGCCTTATGCCCTGTGTTGCCGGGTAGGCTCCGGTTCCCTGTGACCCTGTATGGGACAAGGGGTTGTGTGTGTGTGTGTGTGTGTGTGTGTGTGTGTGTGTGTGTGTGTGTGTGTGTGTGTGTGTGTGTGTGTGTGTGTGTGTGTGTGTGTGTGTGTTCTCAGGGATCCCAGAATCATGGATCCTTGTCTGGATTTTCCACATGCAGATGATACCTGGATCTCTATGTAACTGATTGTAGGCATTGCTGTGTTATCCCTGTGCGAATCCCTGCATGAATGATCATAGATTGTCGATGGGATCCATCTACAGGTGGTCCCTGACTTATGATGGGATTATGTTCTGCGAAACCCACTGTAAATTGAAAATATCATAAGTCAAAAATGCATTTAATACACACCTCTGCATGGCAGACTGGGAGATGCAGATTGCTGCTGCTTCCCAGCATCGCAAGAGAGTACACACACATTTTCAGAACCACTTGTCCCATACGGGGTCACGGGGAACCAGAGCCTACCCGGTAACACAGGGCGTAAGGCCGGAGGGGGAGGGGGCACACCCAGGACGGGACGCCAGTCCGTCACAAGGCACCCCAAGCGGGACTCGAACCGCAGACCCACATATCGGTTGCCCGGAAAAAAATCTAAATTCAAAATACAGTTTCCACTGAATTTCTATTGCCAGCTCACCATCGTAAAGTCGAAAAAATCATAAGTTGAACCATCGTAAGTCAAGGAGCACCTGTACAGATGATCATGGTCATCCATATGTGGATGATAAGGATCCTCAAGAATCCTTATGTAGATGAATCTGATTTTTATTCTGTTTTTAGCAATGAAGTGAATAAGCTTTAATATTTTAATAATTTTATTACGAACCAGAACAGGTAATTCAACAAGATTTCATCAAACAGGGTGCCTGACATTACTTGGGCACAACACAATCAAAAATAAGTCAAAACAAAGCAGAAACTCAACATGACTTCAATCTTCTGCACGTTAAATGGTGATTATATGTTTTGAGCTCTTTAATTTCTTTATGTTGCACAAGACATAAAGAAATTAAAGAGTTTCTGCCTTTATTCAATATAATAATAAGGTATCTGATTTCTAGCGATACTCATCCTGAGAACTTGGAAGAGTACTTCTTATGTATTTACATTACTAGTATAAATGACAAACTCAACACAGACTTGAAATCTGGAACTGATTCTGACAGTTTTGTTTCTTCCTATGACCCGAGGGGTACCCGAATTTCACAATGGCTTTGTCATCTGGTCAAATTTCAACCTAGACATATGTCCCCACTTTCTATACAAAAGAAATACATAATCTTTGCGGGTTCACTTGGCACCACATAACTTCATTTGGTATAATTTCTGCTTTGAAGCTGTTTTTGCTGTCATCTGTTCAGTTTTGCCCGTTTTGGTTTATTTTTGCATAGATTTCTTAATCTGATTGAAATAATAATATGGAGCAACTTTTTTATTTGTTTGCTTGTTTGTTTGTATTGCTACAGACCACTGAGTACCTAGGACATACAACCTCTTTCCCTAAATGACAAGCAGACTGAATAACAATTCTCCCCCTCGTTCTGTCCCCCGGACTCACACACATTTCTGGCAGTCTGCTCAGTAAACTGCCTCTTCTGGCCTTAGAATTACATCTCAAAAATAGGAATAACATGATTTTTTAAGAACGAGTTTGTTTTGAAGGACCACAAATAATAGCAATAATTGAATAACGAAGGCAATCCTCTGTTGAAAACAAAACTGGTCCATGAATCAGAAACCGGGATATGTGCACTGAAAAGGCACTGATATAATCTGCGATCCTTAAAAGGGCAAATGCACAGTGGATGAATATAGATTGCTGATAAATACATATATTGAAAGTGAATTGGAATATAGGCGGCGAAAGGGAATACGAGCACTGAACGGGAACGTGGGAAGCGAATGATTACATGGTCAATGAAAAGGAATGTGGCCAGTAAAACTGCATATGAGCAGGGAAAGAGGGATATAGACTGCGAGTGGGGGGACGGGCACTGAAAGCCAATACGAGCAGTGAAAAGGAATATTGGCAGTGAATAGGTATACTGGCAGTGAAAGTGCGTAAAGATGACGAACAGGAGATATCACCAACGAGCTGGGATATGGGCAATGAAAGGGGATATGGGCAGTTAATGGGGATATGGACAGGGTATTGGGATATGGGCTGTAAATGATGGGAATTGGTAGTAAATGGATGCTATGGGCACTGCAAGGGTATATGGGCAGCAAATGAGATCTACAGGCAGTAAGTGGGGAAATGGGCAATGACAAGGGATTATGGGCAGCAAATGGGGACATGGGCTGTAAATGAGGGATAGAATCATTGAAAAGTAAAATAGTAAAAGGGGATATGGGTACTGAATGAGGGAGATATGCAAAAAAATGAGGGATATGTGCACTGGAAATATGGATACTTTGCTACCTGGCTACAGTCAGGTGTAAGGCACTTGGCATAAAAAATTTACCATGAGTCCCTGGTAGAAGTCTGCACTGAGGAGCCTTTTAATTTTTACATTTCAAAGCAGTTCTCAAGCGTCACTTCCATGAATTTCAATTTCATACTTCTGGCTTCCAGTAAGTCCTTATGAGTGACAATGAATGTATTGGGAACGCTTTTTGAATGCATGTATGGATAGATGGATGGAAAATAACTGCTGTGTTCTTACTGAGCATGAGTAGAATTGTAACATACAATCTTTTTTGGATTAAAGCCTACAGAATTTAAGAATGATGGCTGCGCAGAGTTGCAACCAAACGGAGTCACTGCAACTGACTTCTTAGCATTGCTGATCTCTTGGGGACACTTTAAGGGCATCAGTAAATCTCCTGTACATTGAATGCTCACGTCTTTCTTTTTCCCCTCTGAAATGGAGTCTTGGCACCCCTACACTGCTATTCTTGGCAGAATTGGATTTGAGCTATTATACAACCAGGGGATCCTGATACTGCTGGTAGAATAGTTGTTAGAGCTGCTGCCTTTGGACCCACAGGTTGTGGGTTTGAATCTTACCTATGAACAAGGTATTTACCCTGAATTGCTCCAGTAAAATTACCCAGATGGGTAAATAATTATAAGCTGCTTTGAAGAGCAGTGTCAGATAGATGAACAAATGTAGGACTTCAGTTACCATCTAAATAAAAGAGAAATTTTGGTGTCTGACTGAAGATCTGTTTTACGGTTTACACGTACTGCACTTCACTGTATTGACATTTGTAGCAATATAAAACATGCTATGAATAAATAAAATAATAACAAAAGCACAAGTTTATAGATACCCAGCTGGTTCCTTTTGCAAAGATAATGAAAACCCAATATTAGCACTTGGTGGATTAGTGTACCTGGAAGGGTGAGTGGTACTGCCTTGTACTGTCAGAGCAACAAGCAAAGTTTACCTGTTGGGAACACACACACACACACACACATTTTCAGAACCGCTTGTCCCATACGGGGTCACGGGGAACCGGAGCCTAACCCGGCAACTCAGGGCGCAAGGCTGGAGGGGGAGGGGACACACCCAGGACGGGACGCCAGTCCGTCGCAAGGCACCCCAAGCGGGACTCGAACCCCAGACCCACCGGAGAGCAGGACTGTGGTCCAACCCCTGTTGGGAACACAGAGGAGGAATTTAGGTTACTGTGGGGAGGGAACATGCTGCAAAACAGGGAGCTAAGGTTTGCTGAACTAAGGTTTGGAGCAGGCATTAAGGTGAAGACAGGAAGGAAGTGGAGTTTGTTGGCTGCAGTGGTGAAGGTGGAGTCCCACCTTCAGCACAGTGTGATGGTGAGTACATTGGCATCTGGAAAGGCTGGTCTGAGAAGTGTTCCATCATGGCACTAGGGGAAGGACTCCAAGGGAAGGAGAGGTGCAAGCTGACATAGAAGGAGGTGCACACAGCAAATGAGGAAGAGCAGATGGTTAGAATGGTAGGGATGCAGCAGTAGGGAGGGTAGAGTAAGGAGAACAAGCCCTGGACCTTAAGGTCTCATGAACAAAGCCTTAGAGAGCAGTGCACCACAGTAAGTTCTTAAGTTCTTGATTTTGGTAGTTCATAAAGGACTACCTAGTCCATTCAGCCTCTATAGCTGGGGAGAAATCGATTCTCTATCATGCCCATTATATTCAAAAACAGCATCCACAGAGGATGTCCAGAGCATCACTGGAGCATGTCCTCAGCAGCTGTTGAAGAGCACTCATTCAGTGACTGCTGGCATCAAAATCAGGTATTCAAAGCAGTAGAAGAGTCTATCATTGTGGAAATAGCACACAGTAGGACCTGCTGGCCACCAAAGCAGGCCATGGCAGTTGTAAAGACAGGTAAAAGAGTGGAATCAGCATCCACTCTGTGTCGGGTCAGGGCTCCTCGTGTTGGCAAAGGGCTGGGAGTTGATGGTTGACTTAATAAGGCAGCTTAGGTTTACAGCCACTGTCAAGACATCTCTGGGGTCAAAAAACTCAACTTGCTGGATCTTACAGTTCCATGGCAAAAACAGATGGAAGAGGCTAACGAAAGAAAGATGGTAAGGTATTGCGGAACCACTAGAGCGGTGTTGCTCAAAAAGCTGGAAGGCAAGGTATGAGCCTGAAGAGATTTTGCAGAGAAGTTGCTATATATGGCCTACAATATCCTCGGTATCTCGAGCAGTCAGAGGAAGGAGGCTATGAAACTTGCTGAAGATGTGAAAAGTACAAGTACAAGAGTGAGAAAAAAAAATGTTAACCCTATTGAATTATCTAGATTTTTTTAATGTGATCTCATATTCATCTATGTCCTAATAATAAGTACACACAGAGTCTGAAATCATTTGTCCCAAGCAGGGTTGCATCGAACCGGAGCCTAACCTGGCAGCACAGGGCTGGAGGGGGAGAGGACACACCGAGGACGGGATGCCAGTCCATTGCAAGGCACCCTAAGCAGGACTTTAACCCCAGACCCACCAGAGAGTAGGCCCCAGTCAAACCTGCTGTACCACCACACCCCCCGCATAATAAGAAGTAAAGACTGTCTTATTTAACAAACAAATTTAACAAACAAAACACACAACACTTTGCACAGCCACATCTTTATCGAACAACAGGTTTAAACAATCAAGGTCATATATGGAAAAAGTATGTGAACAATTATATTTAGTAACTGGTGAAACCTCCCTTATTGACAATAACCTTAAACAAACCCTTCAGCTGTTAGGAGGTATTTTGGCCCATTACTCTTTACAAAACAATTTCAGTTCATGTTCTGGAATGTTTTGCATGAACAGCCTGCTTTTGATCATGCCACAGCATTTCAATAGATATGAGCTCAGAACTCTGACATGGCAACTTTAAAATACGGAATTTCTTTTTTTTCAGCCACTGTGTTCTTAATTTATTCTTGTGTTTTTGATCATTGTCATGTTGCATGATCAAACTTCTTTTCAGTTTTAGATCACAGACAAACATCCTGATATTCTACTGTAAAGATTTCTGACACAGCTTGAAATTCAATTGCCTGTCAAGGACTGTAAGCCATCCATGCCCTCAAGCAACAAAGCAGCCCCACAACATTATACTCCCTCCACCATGTTTCTCACCTGGGGTAAGGTTTTGGTGCTGGCACACAGTTTTTTGTTTTCTCTAAGCATAATAATGTGGACATTTAGCAAAATGTACAACTTTAGTGTCATTGGTCCACAGAATACTGTTCCGATAATGCTGTGGAACATCCAGGTAGTCTTTGGTACACTCGAGGCAGGGCAAAGGGGTTTTTTTGGGAAGCAGTGGTCTCCTCCATGGTAACATCCCATGAGCACCAAACTTGTTAAGTCTTTTTCTTGCAGCCACCTCATGAACACAGACATCATCAAGTACAAGAAATGTCTGCAGATCTCTAGCTGCCACCCTACTGTTTTTTTTTTTCCATTTCTTTTAGCAAGGCAACTTCGAAGTTACAGTCAAAATCTTCTACGGACAGCTTTGTAGTCCTAACTGTGATCATAAACTGAGGAGCCTGTGAAATATTTAATAATAACAACAACAGGTAACCACTGCAGGTTTGCCCGAGTAAACATATACTGTCTGAAACCGCTTGTTCCAAGTGGGGTTGCAGCAAACCGGAGCCAAACCCAGCAACACAGGGCGTAAGGCTGGAGAGGGAGAGGACACACCCAGGACGGGATGCCGAGTCATCACAAGGCACCCCAAGCAGGGCTCGAACCCCAGACCCGCCGGAGAACAGGACCTGGCCAAACCTACGGCGTCACCGTGCCCCCCTTGTCCAAGTATTAATCCCAAAATCTTTGGATCAGTGTAACAAGTCTTACCAACGTTCACAGTTTAACAAAAGCTTTTTGCCACAAGTTTCCTGATCCCTAATTTACTTCTTACCACATCACACCATCCATTTAAAATAAAACACTGCTGAGCAGAAAAAACTCACTATCACAGTAAAGAGGACACACAGCCCTGCAATATAAAGTCTGCCGCCTTAATGTCTAATGCAGTCCAGATGTTCCTGGAAGCAAAAAAGTGAGAAAAGCATATCCCAAACTGTGTGATGTCTTCCCTCCCAGGTAGGCGATGAACCTTGAGAAATCCCACCCTCTGTAGAAAGTCCTTTATACCCCACCTTGTTAATTGTTTCCATGACGTCTGGAGACAGCCAGTGTTTACAAGCCCAGTAGACTCTCAGCAGTCAATGCCAATGTTACAGCTTCATCTCCACACACTGCCGGCACTGAGCTGCACAAAAAAGTCATAGCTCTGGAACTGTAGGTTCAAGTTGGCCTTTAATTCCAATGTTGATGAATCTGGAAAAAAAGGACAGACCATTCTCAAGGAAGTCTTGAGTGTCCTCGGTGTAACACGAGCTCATGCTACAAGCTTTTGGATTGTCTGAAAACATAGATTTTTGATGTGCAGCTTGTCTTGAAAAGGTGGTGAATTGAGTCAGGCTGGATCTCTGTCTTGCAATATGCAACACGTATTGGCATGTACTCTGCCAGTATCTTCAGAAAACATGCGAAACTTGTACTGAGTTATATGTCAGGAGCCATAAGTTTGTTTTCCAACACTTTTTCAAATTTAAAAGATGACAGGTATGGTAGAAAGGCATGCTGGAAAGTGAAATTTACACTGTAGACCGTTCCATAGATATAAATGTGTTGTCTGATTTTAAGAAAACATTAACAAGGAAACAGAAATCATGTTACTCATTACTACCATGCACTTAAATAAATGCTCAGAAGAAACAAATATACACATGAAAATTAATATTTATGCATTAAATCAACTTTTAATTGAGAAAAACAAAATACACACACAATCTGAAACCACTTGTCCTATATGGGGTCGTGGGGAGCTGGAGCCTAGCCCAGCAACACAGGGTGGGAGGGGACACACCCAGGACAGGACGCCAGTCCGTCGCAAGGTACCCCAAGCGGGACTGGAACCCCAGACCCACCCAAGAGTAGGACCCAGTCCAACCCACTGCACCACCACACCCCCCAAGAACAAAACAGTAAAGACAAAAGAACTGTTGAAAATGATTGAAAACAAAGTAAATAATTCATACTCAGGAAAAAAAACTGAAAGCTGTCTCGTAGCACCCAGGCTGTTTGACTGAACGTACGTGATATCCCTGTTCAGTCTCTCTATCTTTTCCTTGTTCTTCCCATGTATGTGTGGGTTTTGTAATCCATAACAATCCAAAGACAAACTGATTGACCCTAAATTTACATTTATCTGACATTTTTCTCAAAAGCAACTCACAATGTTAAGATACCTACAATTATTTGCCCATTTGTACAGCTGGGTAATTTTTACTGGAGCAAGTTGGGGTTAAATACCTTGCTCGAGGGTACTACAGCTGGAGGAGAGATTTGAACCTGTGACCTTTGAGTCCAAAGGCAGCAGGTTGCAATGTGCATGTATTCATGTGTGTTAAATAGCTCTGTTTTATGAATGGGTGAATGAGTGTAGGGAGTTTAATGCAGTGTATCCAGTACTGTAAGTGTCCTGGGATGAAGGTAATTATCAACAGTAACAGTGTTAAAATAGTAAACATTTCACTGATGGATGGATTCAAGATGGCTGTCCTGGACGCCATATTGTTTTACTTACCGACATTCATTTTACGACTTTTATAGAACTCAGCACAACAAAAATAAGTAAGCGATGTTGATGCTGATGTCCCTGACTGTTTAAGAGGTAGATTCTGTACATTCTGACGGCACAAATTCAGTGCCTATAAAAATATTTGCTGGAGGAATATTAATGAGAATTTTTTTCCAAAGTTTCAAAATGGTGGAAAACACAATCGACGTGGAACTTAAGAGCATAACTGGGGTCCGTATGAGTTCAACCAAGGAATCTGAAAAGAACAAAATTGCTCTAAATCACATAATTCAGGAGTTTTGACCCCACGAAGGAAAAATTTTAGTTTTTTGGCACGGTAGCATTATCACCAAGAGTGTCTGCAGAAGAATTGCAGCTATCACATCCATGCTAAGCTGTGCAGCTTTTCAGGTGCCAGGGTTTTGTTCGGTAAAAATAATTGGAATAATAACATACAATAACAATAGGATTCCAGTGGCTTTGGCATACAAATAGTAAACATAAGGAAATATTCTTGCTATTGGCAGCAGTTCAGGTGCATTTGTTTGCCATATGGGTGCAGGTATGGCTCGAGTGAGACAATAAACCCATAAATCCAAGGCTCCAACGCAATGCCAGTGGGAGTGCTGACAAACAGAGACTGTCCAGAGAGCCTCCGGGAACTCCTGAAGCCCAGAGGGAAATCACAGGACCAGGACCTATTGCATTACACACTCATTCAGGAACTCTCACGCAACAGGCAGAGATCAAAATGGAGCGACCGGTGTCCACCAAAGTCCGCTGATTCTGACAGAACCAGAGACTGACCCCGATGGAGTTAATGCCCAACACAGGCAGGGCAATGAATCAGAAAAAGCACAACAGCAAATCCCCAACAAAAAGATAAATCACGATTTCTTTTACTTTAATGTGAGAACAGCACGTACAATGAAAAAAATGTGAACTCAAGTAGTGAGCAAGAGTTGAGTGAGATTCAGCAGGTATGAATTATGACCCTGATCTGATGTGTTTGGTCCGCAAGTATCGCAGTTATGTAAATGGCAGGTTGTCTGCAGCTGCATGTATGGCAGTCCAGTGTATTACCATGAAATCACCGGCATCAGTGAGTCAAACCCCCAGTCTCAAGAAGTAATAACGTTCAATCTTTGTGAATGTTCTCTGTAGAGGAGCAGTCAACGAGATGTCATTGGCAGGAGTTGCACTCATCACCATTCTGTTGAGGATCATTACCACCATGATGTGCTCAAGAGAAAGCACCCAGCAGAGCCTGGGCATATGGACCATGATCACCGCACTTGGCCAAATGTATGAGACCCAAGACAAAAGCGTCATGGTTCTGGATTTTGTACACAGATGGTGAGGACATAGCACGACACACTCCAACTTCACTGCATCTAATTCGAATCCAAAAATGTTTATTCCACCGATGTTTGTATTCTTTAGTCCCAAAATTTTTCCATTGCTTCTGCACAGAGCAAAACGATGCTTCTCCCCTACAACATGGAAACCAGAAAAAAGTCTCTAAAAAAAGAGAGGGTGGGGGAACAGAGTGAAAATAACAACAGAAACACTACAGGTACTTAGGACTGACAGCTCGCATTTGTTTCACTGACTTAGAGTACCGAAGAAACACGAAGTTGGGGAGAGAAAAAGAGGAGGTCCATTGTCAAGGGAGAAATCCAACGAGAGAGGGATTGAAACCACATGTCTGTGCCTGAGGTGAGGATACGCCGGAATCGCACACGTGCAAGGAATGAATTCCGTCACTCACACGTCGGTACGTTTGCGCTTTTGTTTATTTATCCACTTGTTTCCAAGCCTATCGCAGCTCACAAAAATTTTATGTGCAACCTCCACTGGGCTTTCCCCTCTCACTGGAACATTGGCGTATTGTTTGCATTTGGCCTCCTCTCTTTCTCTAAGAACAATGTCTTGAAGATGTTGTTAGGGTGATGGTGTCCCTCGAGCCAGTTAGGTGGTCATTGAGGTCATGGAAAGGATTCAAGTGCAACTCTCAAGAAGACACCGCAGGTTCCTAAGGAGCGGAGATGATCAGCTCCAAGGTCAAGGTGTTAGAAAAGAGGGGAGAAGAGACGGAAACATGATTTCAGGGCCTAGAGACAGACATTTCTCTGTTCCATGATCTCATCAAATGAATTTGTACACTCAAACAGTTGCATAAAACGTGGTACTCTTTAAATTATATTACTATCTATGCAGTTTTGATGTATATATACTGAAAATCATCAGCTAACACTTCAAAACAAACAAATGACTTATTTCATTTTGTTTCATTACACAAAATGTTAGTTTTCTCTCATGATGCTTTTTAAAAGGTTAAGTGCATTAAATTAATGATAATTTAATATCAAATCATGTTGTTAATGGTCATAATGGTAAAACATATATTAATATTGTTAATCATAAGATTTGTTATAATTACATGCTGGGCAATTTTTAAAAAACACAAATTTAAATGGTAGGCGAAACATTAAATATGAAAATGGAAGACATCTTTCATCTCTTCAGCAGCGGCTAAGCACGCAAGGAGCTAGCTAGCTGGTCAGCCAAAAATATCTGCATTGGTGGAAAATTTCAGACAATAACTGATCATCTTGTCTAATTTGGAGAGGAATTCAGATATGGTCCAAGATTACAGATGCAGATTTAAAACAAAGGTGGTGATCCTCTTCCCAGTTTTCAGGCCAGATGTGTCTGCTGTCATAGCCAAAACTAGAAATTCATTCTTCCTGAATGTGAGGAGAAAGGTCTTTTTTCTCATTATGTTGGTTTTTGTGTAACTCCACACACAATTTTTTGTCAGAAGCTTTTTTGATTGCCCCGTTTGACTGTTATATTTGACTGTTTTCCAGCTCTCCTGGCCTTGCCTTGTATGCCAAGAGATACACTCAACTTCTCACCAAGAGTAAGAACCCTTTTCAGTTTTTCCTTTATTAGTATAATGGCTGTGCTTTTCTTCAACATTGACAACCTGATTGTAAAGAATAGCCATATCAAATACATTTTGCATGGTTAACTGACTGATGCTGGAGAGACAAAAATTTTAACTACCTTTTTCAGACTTGATAAGTGGCAAAAATTTTCAAAAGTATTTTCAAGATGCATGTAGCTCATTATTTAAATGTTCGCCTAGAGGGCTTCCAGTGGAATGAGCCAAATAACTCCAAGTGTTTTATGTCACCCTATGAGGCCTGCAACCCATAACGTGCATATTTGAGAAATGCGTATCGGTGAGAGTGTGGGCCTGTGTTCACCACTTATATGCTAAGCGTAGGAGTTGTTATTTTAGGGAAAGACATAGTAACTGGATAAACGAAACCGAATTTGGATTAAAAAGTAGAAAAAATACAATGGAAATAGATGCCAAAGTATAATAACTGTTTGAATAGATTGGAGAAGAGCGTGGAATAGTGCCTTGACTGAGTACAACCACTGCCAAAAGACTGTGTGAATATATAGTAAGTCATGAACATACAAAATTTCAGATTAAAAAAACCAGTTTTTTTGTGGAAATTAGAAAAAACTTCCCATTTCTTGTTCAGCCACGAGACCATTGATGAGTCTGTCAGCTTTCCCATCATTCCCAGGATTCTTCCACAGCACTCTCAGTATTCCTAGCAACTGAGATGTATCCTCTCAGTCTTATCCTAATACTTAACTATAACTACATTCTTTATTGAATCCTGAACTTTGTTTAGCCTTCAGTGTCACTTTAGTGAGAAGAGGAGACCATGAAAATGAATTTAATTGAATCAAACTGAGCTGAATTGAAGCGTAAGAGAAATAAATAAAAAAACATTGGTGACTAAGTTTCATCTTTGCTTTTAATATCCATCCATCCATCCATCCATCCATCCATCCATCCATCCATCCATCCATCCATTTTCCTGACCACTTGTCCTTCTACGGTCGCAGTGGCAATAGGGAGAGCAGAGAAGCCGAAACGTCCCTGTCCCTCGCAACTTCCTCCAGCTCAACCCAGGGGATCCCCAGCTGCTCCCAGGCCAACTGGAAGATCTAATCTCTCCAGCGGGTACTGGGCCGACCTCGGGGCCTCATCCAGTTGGCCGTGCCTGGTATGTTGCCAAAGGGAGGCACCCAAGGGACATCCTTACCAGATACTCAAACCACCTCAACTGGCTCCTCTCAATGCGGAGGAGTAGCAGCTCTACTCTGAGTTCCTCCCTTTCAGGCAGCGGGAGGGGGCAGGGTGGCGCATGATGTCACGCACCCTTGCGGCAGAAACTGCTTTGAATATGAATTGATTTAATGCCAGCAATGAATTACTGTTGAACTATTATATTTTTAACATTGCTTGAGAGCAGTAAGATGAAATTTCTCCATACAAACAAATGCATGTATGAACAGACCTCTGCGGTGATGTTCGGTAATTTGGGACTATTATTTAAAACCTGTATGATCAGCCCTACAAATTCCATCACTTTTCTTGGTCTCCAGCATCTCCAAGGTTTGACCTTCATGGTAAGATTACTGACCGGGGATGCTCATGGCATTAGAGCTGCAATCAAGTGTGGTGCCAGGTGAAGTACCCAAACACATTAACTGCAAGTGCGTCTCCAAGGAGAGGAGACCCTTTAATCACAACTTCCACCGAGTCCCTGAAAGCCAAACCGTCTCCCTGCATTCCAAACAGATGCCGTCAGGTTAAAGACCAAGCAGAATCGGGTTTTAAAAAGAAACTATTTTTTTATTTTTAAAGTGGGCGACTTTTTTGCACCTTGATGGATGCTGTCTCCATGGTCACTGCAAACAAAGCAGTTGGTGTGTGTGCCCTTGGCTCCATTTGTCAAGACTTTTCCCCCGTGGCCGACACCTTGCCCCAGCAGGGTTATGTACATGCTAGCCCCACCGAGCATATGAGCCCGCCTTTTGGCAAGGCCGCACAGCCTGCGTTTCCTGGGCAGGTTTCTGGAGCATTTACATCAGATTGGTTACAGGCCTCACACTTTCGACCCTTGGCTCATTTGTCTCCAGTTCCTGTCACTTCACCCAACTCCATGGAAACCTGATGGCACAATACAGACTCGGTCCCACATGTTTTTCTTTTTTGTTAGAACGTGTTTCAGAGTTCCTCTAGAGGCCTTCCATCTCCCACAGTGGTTGAAGTTGACCTACAACTCAATAAAATGCCCTGGAAGATGGGATCCTTATCGTGGACCATTCTTCGTAGACAAGCCTCCAAGGGCAACCAAACTTTCCACAGTCTCAAATGTAGGCTGGTCATATTTATAGTGTTGTTTCCACAGCAGAGACCTACTCAAAAGAGTACGAATGAACGAGCCAACCAAAGGTGGAGACACGTACTTTTTTGGATTCAGGTTTGTGTATATGTGTAATACCATATAATTGAGCACAAAAATTGAAAATGGGCAGAATGTTCTTCACCGAAGGCTGAGGATCGGTTGCCACCACTTGATATTGTCTCAGTGATACTTTTGGTATTACCAACTGAATCAAAGTGGATGGAGAGAGGGAGAGGAAGGTGAGAGGGGAGGGTGGCCGCGAGGAGGCGGGGTAGGGTGTTGGAGTGGGGGCGGTGGCGAGACGGCCACGCTATGGGAAAGCGTTCTGGTTTTGAGGACGACTAATTAAGGAGAAAAAGCTCCGGCACAAAGGCCTTTCAGCAGGGCAGACAGTTCTCTTGAAACGGGCCTTGAAAGAGAGGCCGCCACCAGTGCCAAAGGAGCTGGAGAAGAAAGAGCGGAGGGAGGGAGGAAGATGGTGCGAGGCCGGTAAAGAGAGAGCGGGCGCAGTTCTGGTGGAGGACAAAACGCCCCAAAAAAGGCTGAGAGAGAAGCGGAAGAAGGTGCTTGACCGCATGATGGATGGTGATGAATGTGTTCTAAAAGATGGGAGGAAAACACAAAGGGGGAAGGTTTGAATATGGAGGAGACGAAAGCACGCAAGCTAGGGGCTAGGAAGGAGAGAGAGAATGTTAGGGCAGGGATGGGAGATTTTAAAGTGCCATCTGTGAGGGATGTTGCCACTAATACAAATCATAGTTGGCTCGGCTCTAGTACAGTAGGCTGAGCAGAAAAGCACCCGCTTCTGGTTTCTGCATACGATGTCGTCTCGTGGAGTTCCGTGCGACCAAAACTGAAAAGCATAGGAAGAATTTACAGAAAATGCAGCCTGGAGGTCTTGGCAATAATTCTGGTTTTTCATGTCTCTTTTTGCAGGAATAGAAACACAATGTTGTGGCGAAATGGATTTTTTTGTAGATGTTGCGCAATATTGAAACGGAATAATTTCAGCGCTATCATCTCCTACAGCGAACTAGAGTTTTCCACCGTCCTCGCTTTAGTCTCCCCAAATGTCTATTCTCCTTTCCACGATTCGCAGACTTGGCAGATCCCAGAGAAAGTTGAGGTCGAGAGTGCTTTGTTGTGACCACTTCACACGACGGCAGAAGGAAAGAAAAGCTTTTTGCATCCGAGAGGAGAAAGCACGTGAGACGGTCGGGAGTTAACACGCTTGATGAATAACCAGTCCAGCGGGCACAAAACGTGGGGCCATGCTGTGAGAACTGCCCGGGACTTCTGGTGCTGTTGTTGTTTCTCTTTTTTCATACCAGGGGCAAAACAATGCAATGAGGCTGCACTCTTCTGTTTGTCTTTCATTCTGCTGTTCTCCTACATCCAGCACCCCGCCACCAAAGCCCCCTCGTAGTCCACCCCCACCCCCAGGCATCCCCACCAAAAACAAAAAAACACAGCCATTGTAAAAAAAAAAAAAAAAAAAAAAAAAAAAACTCCTCAACAACCCACTCCACCCCCGCTCTTTGCCCCATTCTACCATCCCATTTCTGTCTGACGCCAGCATGAAATCAATTTCTGGCCTCCTGTTTGCGCCCTTTTACTGCCTCTGGGAAAGGACACCCATTATGTGCCAGTTTCAGAAAGACACCTTCCTAAGAAACCCTTGGCTTTGCTGTCCACCCGAGAGCCACGGACCCTCCTCTCTGGACTTTTTTTTTCCTTTTGTCTCCAACCTCTCCTTTGTGGGACAGCTAAAAAACAGAGATGTAGCAGGTCCATTTAATTAAATCAAAGGTTGTTGGATTTTTCCGGCATATTCTGGTATCTTCAGTCTTACCACATCTGACAGTCCAATATAGCGACTACCCCTGTCAATGGGTTCACTTTTTCTCCACGGGCATTCCCTGCCCCTCACCCATTCGGCCCACACACGTTGTGGTTGACCTGCCATCATCATCTGAAAGTAGGCTTTTCACTAAGCGCTACCCCCAATAGCTCATCCATTATATTCTAACTATTATCATTGTCTGCAGACAGAAGCAATGCCAGCAGATGGTCAAATGACTGCGAACAGAAAGAACTTTTTTTTTTTTTTAAAGCTGCCAAAAAGCGTTCCGTTTATTTGTCTGCATTAACTGCAATGTTCACCAAATTCCCGAAAAACATATTTGTGTACGAGCCTTCCTTCCGCTCGATTTGTAGGGAAGTCCTCGTGAGATCCCTTGGCATCTCATTCTGGGTGTTTGCATGTTCGCTTTGATTTGGGAGCATACTGAAGCTTAAGTTGATTTGGCTCAGGTCAGGAAGCACAGGAAGAAGGATGGGGAGGCCATGAAAGGCGTGCATACAGATAGAGACAAAGTGCATTATAAAGCAGTGAACCTTAGAGAGGGGCTAAGATGCCACTCCAAAGTGAACCACTGCTGTTTAATCCAGATTGACAGATTTTTCATCATCCAAGGGCCACCTCCCTCATCTCAGTGCATCCACCCCCACCCCATCCTGCGGCCCAGCTCCTGCTGGGATCAGGCGGTCACCAAGGGTCCTTTGTGTGCCTTATCGAGCAGTGACGAGTGACGGCAGCGCTGCCTCCCGCTCTAATTAAAGAGGTGAGAAGGGTGAACTGGCTTGGGAGGTGGAGGTGCAGGGGAGCGACAGGCTGGAATGTTCCCCGCAAGGATGGACGTAGATCAAGAATGAGTGAAAGAGCGAGAGACCGTGTTGAGCAGAGGCCAAAGAGGGGCGAGGCCCACAGGTGTGCACGCTTGAAATACCCTGGTGGGGATGGTTCAACAAAGTGAAGATCGGCATCAACGGCAATCGAAAACGTGGAGCTTTTAAAACCAAAAGCGGATGTATCACCAGCGAGAACCTAGACGTTAAAAAAACTCTCGTAGAGTAAAGTAGGGCGAGAGTGAGCATCACCACCAGCTTTCCATTTCTATCGTGTCATTGCTGGCTAAGTGAACAGTATCCAGGTGAAAGACATTCAAATGCAGCTGGTGTTCCATCCCTCTTCTCCAGTTCTCCCATGCCTCTTGTCAGCTGCATCTTGACAGCTGTCACTCTCATCTCTCCTCACACCCACTGGCTGCTGCTGAATCATCCTGCATTCCTTACCTGCTGCAGGCTGCGCACCTGGGCCCACGACCATCAGCGCCACGGCAACCGGGATGCAGCTGGGCTCACGGCTATCGGCACGGCCCATCTGCAACCGCGCAGGTGAGAGACACGAGAGCGGCGGAGAGGGCGGCCGTGCCAGAATCAGACAGGTCCCGGGGGGGGAGGCCGGGAGAGCAATTAGGCATCGGGTATCTTCCCCTTGAGAACGTCCCTATCAGGACAGGATGAAACCGTAGCTAAGGATTTTAATCTCTGCAATACCATATAATGTTGCGAAAGAAATGTAATCTTCCATGGTCTTAATAACACGTAACTATACCCTGGCACAAAAGTGAGGATTAGGGGTGCTTTATATGGTGTTGCTCGGTTTAGAGCAGAGCTTCAATTCAGGTTTGCTGACAACGGATAGAAAAACTTAATTGGATCCTAGTTTTCTGCGTGGCTGCAGTCCACGCATAGATGTACTGCCTTGGCTCCAACCCACTGCAGACCTGCAGCAACGTCAACCGCAGCCGTCGTCAACCATTAGGTACGCCAAGAGCAGGTGGTTAGGACTTCACTATTTTAACCTGACGCTCGCTTGCGGTTGAGGGAAAAGAACGTATTTGCGGTCGCAGTCAGAATGTCGGAGGACCGCGAGGTATCGAAACAAAGGATCGATACGTAAGTCCGTCTAATTCGAAGAGTCATTTGGCGCAGGAGGGAATCTAAAATAAGTGGAATGAAATGCTACGGGAGCTCAGACCAAATTATAACACTTATGGTCCCACAAATAGCAGCAATTAGGAAAGGATGCTCCAATCCATGCAATCGGTCTTCAAACCGTCTACAGGCATGCCCCCCCCCGTAAGGGGAATCACCTTCCGTCTCATTATTAAAATAGGGAGAAACCATCAAAAGGGAAATGGCCTTGTGCTTCAGCCCACCATAAATTCTCCAGAAGGAGCCATTTATGAGACAATAAGAAGGGATTTATGGGGCAAGGAAAATGAAGGCAATTCCAAAGTGTTGGACGAAAGATGACAAGGGCCTTTTCAGACCAGTCTATCCGAGGCTTTATTCTTTTTTCCATCTGCTCTCTTGCCTCCGCTGCTGATAGAATATAGTCACTGGGTACCCACCAGAGGCCAGCTATTAAGTGACACGGTTGCGTTCAGTGTCAGCCCCTCAGGCCTGTGTACAGCTCACAGTATGCTGGGTCAGAACACCCACCAAGAGCCTGAGAGTAATAATAAAATCGCCTGTATGAAAGTGCAGTTGGTCCAATTTAAAGATAAATGTGTGTGGGACGTTAAAAATATAACTGCTAAACCATATGCAACAGGCTGCCTGTTTTCAATAATCGATGTCTGGCCTTGTCCTGAGAATGTATTAACAGGTGGCAAAGTGAATATTTTCTGAAAAGTAAATGGTTTTGAAATAAGAACGTTAAGATGGGTTTATACTGAGAAACATAAAGCAGCACCTATGGATTCAGAGAGTGGTGTCATGGTGGCACAGCCTAGTAGCGCTGCTGTCTCACAGCACCTGGGTGGTGCGAGAGGACTTGGGTTTGATCCCTGCTCAGTCTGTGTGGAGTTTGCATGTTTGCCCCATGTCTGTGTGGGTTTCCTCGGGTGCTCTGGTTTCCTCCCACACTCCAAAGACATGCTGTTCAGGTTCCTCCATAATGTGTGAGTGACAGAGAGAGAGTGTGTGTTCCACTGATGCATGGATGAGTGACCCAGTGTAAGTAGTGTATCTTGTAGTGTAAATCACCTTGGTGAATAAGGTGTGTGGGCTGATAGTAACACTACATAGAGTTCATTAGAAGTGGCTTTGGAGAAAAGTGTACACACACACACAGAGTCAGAAACCACTTGTCCAAAGTGGGGTCATGACAAATTGGAGCCTAACCTGGCAATACAGGGCTGGAGGAGGAGGGGACACACCCAGGATGGGATGCCAGTCCATCACAAGGCACCCCAAGTGGGACTCAAACCCCAGACCCACCACATACCAAGACTTGGTCAAACCTGCTGTGCCACTGCATCCCCCAGAGAAAAGTGTCTGCCAAATAAATAAATACATATCAAATGAAAAATGTACACAAGGAGTTTGAAAATTCATGTTGAACACAGTTGACTGAAGGCCCTTTGCTATGTCTAAAAAGTAGGAGGGGAATTAATTTATCAAAGGACTAAAGAAAATGTTTTAACTATTGTACAAGAGAGTTTTCACAGGGGAACTGGGCTGAATAATTTTTTCCTTTGACTCGGTCAGATGCTGCGGTGTGGATCCGCAACCCCGGCGCATTTAAACGACATGCCTTTCCACTGAAAAGACATGGAAATCTCCACGCTCCAAAGGGAACACAACCTCAGACTGGCAGCTTGGCTTCGCACAGGTTGAATTATTATGGATATTACATTCCTGGTTATGTATAAAACATTGGCAGAGCGAAACTGACATACTGATGTATATAGCTCTAAAATATTTACACAGCATAAATTATGAAACAGTATGTTGAAGATGGATACATTTAATAAAAGTTCGGCTCTAGGTGATGTGACAGATGCATCGTTAAGACACAGGTGAAAAGCACCCTGAGGTCAGGAGTGGCCCAGGTGCTGCCATCAGGATGGTTCCACATTCTGGAATTTACAATCTTACTGTAGAATATGATCAGAATTCACACACACACACACACACACACACACACACACACACACACACACATTATCTGAAACCACTTGTCCCATACAGGGTCAGGGGGAGCCAGAGCCTCACCCAGCAACACAGGATGAGATGCTGGAGAGAGAGGGGACACACCCAGGACAGGACATCAGTCTGTCGCAAGGCACCCCAAGCGGGACTTGAACCCCAGACCTCCCGGAGAGCAGGACCCGGTCCAACCCACTGCACCACCACACACCCCCATGATCAGAATTTGCACGTATTAATCTAGCAGATGCTTTTGTCCAAAGTATCGTACTACAATGTTAAGTTACATACAATTATTTACCCCTTTATACAGCTGGGTAATTTTATTGGAACGACTCAGGGTAAACACCTTGCTCAAGGGTACTACATCTGGAGATGGGACTTGAACCTGCAACCGTTGGGCGCAAAGGCAGCAGCTCTAACTGTTACATTACCAGCTGCAGAATTTATGCTTCATAACACTTTGGAACATTTTGCATCGTGTTAAACAACAGTCGATATAATTTATACAAAAAACGAGACAAAACAGAATTTATGTCATCATTTCCCAGTTGTAAAGTGTTTTCATGTGCCAGTTGATCTTCTTGGAAAATCTTGTGATTTACCGTATTGCCTCTCCATCTCCTTTTCGCTTTTCTAGGAAACGCTTCATGCCTAAGCATGCTTTGGTAGTGTTTTTTTGGCTTTCATTTTTCGATCCTCTTCCTGCTGCTCTTTTTCTAAGATCTCACTGTTTTATTGATATGTCAGCTTAGATTTTGTGTCATAAAGTAAAGCTGGCTTCTCAGAATTAAATTGCAGAACAACGGGGAAACAAGACCATGTCTTCTCTCCACCGGGATGTAAGGCTGAACACAGGCAGCTGGACCTCTTCTCAACACCAAAACCGGCTTCTCAAAATTAAATTACACAAGAACTGGGCAACAAGACAATGTCTTCTCACCACTCCGATGGAAGGGTCAACGGTAGGGCAGCAGGACAGTCTCTTCTCTCAACTAGTATATGGGTGGCACTGAAAGGTAGCAGGGCAATTTCTTAATTCTGCCAGTTTTACGAGAGAGAAGCGGCAGCCCGATGTCTGTGATTTACACACATGGGTGCTTCTGGCCTCCTCCAACACAGCTAGGCCATTTTTCACTAGAGTCCTTTGAGACACTGAGCATTGCACCACTCCAAGCTGAAGAACACTCACATCACACTGCACACTATTAAATTCCATCCACAGCTGGCCACACCACTGTTATTACATTACTGGATCTGCAGGATTTTGGTAGGGGTTGGGGGGGGTCACAGTTTAATGACCAACGTCCTTTTTAGTAAAGGTACATTACAATGACTCAACAATGAGGGAGTTTAAGACGCAATGAAATGCACTGGGCAAAAACTTTTTTTGTCTTATATCAAGTTATACCATTCCATCCATTATCAACAACCACTTGTTTAATGTAACGTCGCTGTGGTCCAGAACCGAACCCTCGTAAGCATGGGTGTGAGGGAAAGTACAAACCAGACAGGATGTCAGTTCGTCACAGAATATCTATTTACGACCTAATAAATCTTATTCTAACCCCTCTTCGCTATTTCGGAGAAGGACCCATTTCTGTGCATACATGGAAATATATATACAGGAAATCCCTGGGTTACGAACGTCTGACTTACGAACAACCCGTAGTTACGAACCACCCCCCATCAAGCCTATTATATAAAAAATTCGAGATACATGCAATGGTTCGCAATAACAAACAGGCGCTACATTGCGATGAGCATCAAAACATTGCACGTCTACAGCGGTTCGTCAGCTCGTGAGCCCGAGGTAGGAGAAAGACTTTGTTCTTTTCAGTCAGATCATATTGCTGTTAACGATGTCTCGTGTGTTATTGTATATGCCATTATTTTTTATTGTCTTTACCCTCATAACCATGGTACCAAAGCTTAATTGTGATGCAAGTGATGGTGATGAATAAAGAAATGAACGAAAGGAAAACGATCATGATTGAAACTAAGTGGAAATAATAAAGGATTGGAAAAAGGTGAGACGCCAATGAACACTGTAAAAGGTTAGGCTACAGTCGGTCAACGATCGGGACAATTTTAAAGGACAAGATGAAATAAATGAGCGTGTAAAAGGCTCCGTCCCAATGAAATCTACAATTATCCGATTTACGTACAAATTCGACTTAAAGACAGACTTAGGAACGGAAATCGTCCGTAATCTGGGGACTGCATGTATAGCCGTAACTCCAAGAAACATCCATTCATCAACATCCATTTGTGAACTATAGCTCAGCATTTAACACTGTTATCCCAACCAAGCTGATCCACAAACCACTAGGACTGGGACTGAGTGCTACATTGTGCAATTGGATCTTGGATTTCCTCACCAGCAGACCCCAGCATGTGCGGATTGGCAGAAATACCTCCTCCCCGCTGACCCTCAACACTGGCACTCCACAGGGAAGCGTCCTGAGCCCGGTGCTGTTTTCCTTGTTCAAAAATGACTGTGTGGCCAAGCACAGCTCCAACACCATCATAAAGTTTGCTGACAATACCACCATTGTGGGTCTGATCACCAACAACGATGAGGCGGCCTACAGAGAGGAGGTGAGGCTCCTGGCAGAGTGGTGCCAGGACAACAACCCGTCTCTCAATGTCAGTAAAACTAAGGAGTTGGTGATTGACTTCAGGAAACAGGATACGGTTCAGGCACCCATCTACGTAGGAGGGGACATGGTAGAGAAGGTCAACAGCTTCAGATTCCTAGGGATCAACCTCACTGCCAGAATCACATGGACTGAGCACACAGCATCAACCATCAAAAGGCCCATCAATGCCTCCACTTCCTCAGGTGTCTGAAGAAAGCCGGCATGTCCACTACAGTCCTCACCACTTTCTACAGGTGTGCTGTGGAGTCCGTCCTCACAGGGTGTATTACATCCTGGGGTGGCAGCTGCTCCATACGGGACAAGAAAGCTCTACAGAGGGTAGTCAAAACAGCTCAGGGAATCATGGGCACACGGCTACCAGCAGTCCGGGACATCTACACCACACGCTGCTTCAGAAAGACGATGCGCATCAGGAAAGGTCACAGTCACCTCACACGGGCACTTTTCTCTTCTCTGCCATCTGCAAAGCGGCTCAGGTCTATTCGAACCAGCATTGCTAGGTGCAGGAATAGCTTTTACCCCAGTGCTGTAAGAGTGCCACGCAAAACATAGGGAGCCGGGACGGCTGGACCCAAGCGCAGCGTCGTTCGTCCAGAGTCGAGGGATGAGGCAAGTTCTCGGTGTCGGGGACAGACAAAGGGTCGGTCGATTGGCGGTCAGGGTCAGGGCGAAGATCCATGAGCGAGGTAGGGGGACTTAGCGAAGGGTCGGTTGAGCGGCAAACAGGAAAGGAACGAGAATCCGCGGACGTGGTCGGGTAACGAAGCAAAGAGTCAAAAGATGGAGGACGTGAACTGAGAGTTAGCGATGCTTGTGAACGAAGCGTTACGAGGAGGGGCGGTTGTCCCTGACGAGATTCCGCAAAGGTATGGGAGCTGCGGAGTGTCTTTCAAAGGGTGGAGAGTTAGTCAGGTGCTGGATCGGAGTCAGGTGCTGTCGACTGAGTTGTGGGCGTGGACGTGACAAAGTGTATAGAACAATCACTAATGTGCCACCTTTAGTAACTAGAGTTGGACCGCTCCACCCAAGCACATTAGTAAATTACACTGTCACTTTAAGCACTGGCTGTCAACTGGTATTATTGGTTTTACTGTTACCGCTATTTATTGTCATTGCTATTAGCATTACTCACTGTCATCGTCATTGTTTGTTTGTACAATATTTGTATTGTCTCCGTCTTGTCCACAGTCTGTGGAGAAGCATTCAAGAAGAATTCCATGATACTTGTACACGGTACTTGTACCTGTGACAATAAACTCGAAACTTCACGTTACAAGAATTCACCTTTACAAGTTTCATTCAGTACCGCTATTTCGGCTTAGTGGGCATTTCTTTGGATTTACGAGGAACAATCTGGGTTTTGCATACCTCCTGTCAGCTGAGTGGTGTTAGATCACAGCCACCGTTCTTTACAGTTATAGTTTGGACCAACTTGTTGTAAATTCTCAGCCTCTATTAGCCCTTGCTTTCTAGTCCCACCTGTCACATACTGTCCAAACCGTGTCAGTTTTTGAAGTGAGCATGAATTAATTTGCATTGTTTTCATTCATTTTCGCATCTTTACCGTTGTGCTATTTTGCACTGATGATTCAATTAATACATAAAAATTTTGCATCATGCGTCATATGTATTTATGTATATATGAGTTGATTATGAGCTTTATCATATGGGTAGGGTTAGGGTTAAACTGTATATAACCTGTGATTAGTCTGACAGCCTAAATGTTGCCTGGTCTTGCAATGTTTCAATCAATTCACAATAAAATCAGCTGTTTTGCTGTTATTGTAGTTTTGTGACAAGCTTTCATTCCACCCTTTTCTAAAATGATAAGGAAGCTTCCAGCATTAAGCTGTCAGCGTCTCTGTAAGGGGCAGCGGTTTCTCCAGAGAAGCAGGTGTCAGAGGTTCTTGCCCGAGCAGAAGATCGCTCTCGAACCCGCAGACCCGGGCAGAGGCCCACCCCATCAGCACTACCACATTGCCCTCTGTAGGGGGTTCTTTGTCAGTGCATGACATGGGGAGCGCAACAGGGTACTGTGAAGGGCGAGGAGAAGCAGCCCACCTCGCTGTAAAGGAGAAGTTTCACTGGGTTCTGCTGGAGGGTAAATTCTTCAGTCTAGGTATCCAGAGTAAGCAGTTCACTCGACTGCACACATGAGTCTAAACACCTCTAATAAAACAAAAAGAGCCCTCGGGGGGGGGGGGGGGGTCCACTTTGCGGCACTGATTCTGTTTCTGAGAAAAAGTTTCAAGCTGAACATAAAGCCAAGAACGAAACCTTTGCTGGTTTTATAACGTGATCCGGGGGGCCGTTCTTCAAAAACTTTGCGATTATTTTCTTTAAACCTTTGCCGAAAATCCCGAAAACATTTCATCGCTGGATATATTGCGCGGATTTTTTTCCATTGCCCCATCCCGACATAGAACACGGACTGGACCTACAATACGAGTCAAAGGTGCCCCCAAGTCAACCCCCCACAGAAACTTCATTTATAAAGACTTTACTGGAGCTAACAAACTCTATACTTTAAGCAACTTGAGAACACGGGGATAAAACCAAGCTAATATTATTCACCTGACTCACACAAACTCAAGAAAGTCTGCATGTGTAAAGATTAGAGGTTGGGTCTGGGGAATAATTTTTGTCCAAAGACCGCCAGTCCCCCATCCCACCCCTCAGGGCTGTAAAAAAAAAAAAAAAAAAAACGGTGCATATTAAAAACCGCTTAGATAAACAGTTGGCCTTTATTGGACCATGAACATTCCAAGCCATCTGGGTAAACGGGACAGTTTGTGTTTCTTGTTTCTTTTATTCATTACCAGCGATTTTTTCCATCCTCAACCTTTAATCACAGCGTAATAACAGTTTGGCCTGTCCCAGATGTGCACAAGTACACAGAGGTCTCTCCTCCAAGATGGCATGTTGTTTGACATTTGCGGGTTTAAACGGTCGCCCGGTTTCGAACCCGCGCTGCCGAGGCCTGGCTCCCTCCCCAGCGCTGCGGCGAAACCGCCACATGTGAATTCATCGTCTGAAAAAATGCGAGGCATTTACGAAAGCGCAGTGAAAGCTTGACGTTTGCTGTCCGCTTCGATTTTGCAGTCGACGCGATATTCCTCACGCTGAAATACCTCAGCAGCGCGGTAAGCGCTTTCGCCGACATGTGGCGAAGGGCGTCTCCGCGCTCCGCCGGATTGCGCGATCGCACTTAACGGAGACGAACCGCAGCAGATTCACATTATTATTGGAGTTTTCCTTTGCGGCCCTGTGTTTACATCCCTCGAGGGTGGCAGCTCGGTCCCTTTGATTCCCACGAGGCCTGCGTCTTGTTCCGGTGCGCGGACTTTTCGCTGTTTGACAGACCACGCGGAGGAACGACGGCAGTGACGTGTCCCCAGCAAACGGGCAAATGGTTTACATTTATCAGATGCTTTTCTCCAAAGCAACTTCCAATAAACTCTGTGTAGTGTTATCAGCCCACACACCTTATTCACCGCGGTGACTTACACTGCTAGATACACTACTTACACTGAGTCACTCATCCATACATCAGTGGAACACACACACTCTCTCTGTCACACACACACTATGGGAGAACCTGAATAGCATGTCTTTTGAGTGTGGGAGGAAACCAGAGCACCCAGGGGAAACCCACACAGACACAGGGAGAACATGCAAACTCCACACACACTGAGCGGGGATCCTGTGAGACAGCAGCGCTACTCGCTGTGATGCCGCGTCATTTAAGGATGAGTCCCGTCACGGAGACAAGCTGGGAACCCGAACATATAAACCGAGGTCCGCATTCCCACGGTCATGGGTTTCGAAACACAGCCAGCGACCACAGTTGTGTGCGCTGTGAACTCGACGTTTTCCATCGGTCTGTCACCCAGGGTAACGGTGCCTTGTAAAGAAAATTAAATATTTCATTTTGTGTATTATGGTTTCCATGTCTGCTCTCAGTGGTTTAATTAGCCTAATTATTTGACTCAATGAATACATCCCCGGAGGCACTGAATGTACATTTGGTTGCAACTTTAACTTTGCTAATTTCCCAAACACATTTAAGTGTGTCAGTCATGGAAAGGGGCTGAAGTTTTGGGAACTCACAGCAGTTATAGGGATTGGTCTACATTCGCCCTCAGGACCGCCGCTGTTCGGCGCATCCGGCCCCGGCAGGACCGAACGCCTGGACGCGTCTGATGTCTCCGTCCCATTTAGGCTCTGTCGTGTAAGTTCTTGGGTCTTGGGTCTAGTTCTAGTCGTGGGCTGCCCTCCATCTGGTGTCTTGGCCTTGTGTGAGACGGCCGGGGTGAGGAATCTTCAGCTGGCAAGATGCGTCACGCTAACTTTGCCTTAACTTCTGTCCCTCAACCCCAACAGCTGCAAGAGAATCTCATTCATGTAATTCATTAATATCCTTCTGCCCCTTTTTCCGCTATCCTTTCAAGGGAAATATGCAACGATGAAGAGAAGCGGATGCTGCATTTCTGCGTTCGCTGCCCTGATGGACTGCACTTATTTTTTTATGATATCATTATGATTTTCTCTTTAGTATTTATTCAATTATTTTTCACTATATTATACAATATCTTTTACTGTGTTATATTTTCGATATTTCTTTCATATATACACACACACACAGGTGGTTCCCTACTTACAATGGGGTTACGTTCCGTGAAAGCCATCGTAAGTCGAAAATATCGTAAGTCGAAAATGCATCTAATATACCTAATACACACCTCTGTGTGACAGACTGGGAGAAGCGAATCCCTGCTGCTGCCCAGCATCGTGAGAGAGTATTGCACCGCATACGGCTTGCCCGGGAAAAACCAAAATTCAAAATTCGAAGTACAGTTTCTACTGAATGTCTATCGCCAGCTCACCACTGTAAACTCGAAAAAAAATCGTAAGTCGAACCATCAGAAGTCGGGGACCACCTGTAAATATATATGTAATTGAGAAATTGCATTATTGTCCCTTATCATTGAGACTCCGAAGAGCTGAAAATGTCTGTGAAAAGATCAGTTCCAGCAGCGCCGACCTTGACCGCATTCATTGCTGCTCTGTTTCACCGCGCTCCTGAAGAGTCGCGCATCCGGGGAAAGTATCCGCCTGTAGAGTTCAGCAGGATCACCCCTTATCTGTTTTAATCGATATCTTATTGCACGCTTTCGGAAAGCTCCGGACAACCCAGCAATTCACCACTGCTAATGGGCTTTCCTGCAATTCATAGTGGATTTTTTATTTTATTTCTTTTTTTTTTTTTATGGGCCTGCACTCACTGCTAAACCCAGACTGATGATACATTGAACTCGAACCGAAAAAAATAATTGCAAAAAGTCCCCTCGTTAAGTGTAATCATGGTGCAGCGGCGAGGTATCCAACTCTTCCAGAATTCTCTTCCCGCCGAAAGTAAGATGCTCCTTCGCTCAAAACATCTTGCATCACTGTCCTGAGTTTCCAGAGTCACGCTTTCTTCCAGTACCTTCTATATGTCTCTGCCCTTCTATAGGCAGCCAGGGCATAGCGCCACCTGTCCAGGCTGGAAGGCCCTGCAGGGACAGAGCCTGCGGTACGAGGGGTGGCCACCTGCACAACTGTACAGCAAGCTGTCCTGCTGCAGGGAGCAGCGGCGGCCCCAGGGGCTGTAGGCTGGGAACAGATGGTCCACCTCCTGCTCTGTGCTGGCACACGTCAGTCCCAGTCTGAAAACGATAGACATCATCATCATCATCATCATCATCAGACTTTTTTACCATGCTCTCATGAGCTGGCTGAAAAGATGCAGGCTGCTTACAGCTTTCACACCAGACATGGCAAACAGAAGTGATGATCAAATCCACTTATTGTCCTATTTGTGCAACTTCACTTTAGCGCTTCATCCAGCATAATGTCGGACCATCTCAGTACAATAATCTGCACCTATACTTTTAAAATACTCCTTCAAAGGGCACATGAACGGAGTAATAAACCGCAATGAAAGCCAGCAAGTGTGTTTCAAGTGTACAGACACCCCTCTACTTACGTAAATTCGATTTACGTAAATCCGGATTTACGTAAAAAATTCCCGGCACACGGATAGCGGTTTTATTTTACGCAAAACATCTGAAATACATTAAGTGCAAGTCGATATAGCCAGACAAGGCAGGAAGCTGCATCTTCCCAGTTCTGGCGTGTTTTCAGCCATGAACGTATCTCCTTTCGTTAGAGTAGTGCCTTTTTTCCCTTGAAGGAAAACGAGAAGCGTCTCGCAGGCGAACTGCATCGATTTGGAGATGAAATTGAAAATAATTAGAAAGTTTGAAGATGGACAAAGATTATGGTCTGTAGCAGGGAAACCGGGTTTAGTCGTATCGACCGTGAACGCGATGGTGAAGGATGCTGCGCGTATAAAGGAGCGCGTGATGATGTCGAACGGTGGGGAAGGAGGGGCAATCTGACATACGTAACTCTTGACCTACGTAAGGGGATGAAGAACGGTCGATGATGCAGAATTATGATCCTGCTTGAGCTGAAGTTTGAACAAATGTTGAACGTGTTCGAACGTAAATTGTTCACAGCCCACAACCACATGTATGTTTTTTCCGAATGTTTTTCTGCATCTATCTCTCTCTTTCTGCTAATGTAATGTACATCATGTAATTAATTAATTAACTATGTGAATTAACGTACGTAACGCACACGCTGTATTTTCCATGAGATGTACGTCGCTTTGGACGAAAGTGTCTGATAAACGAATAAATGTAAATGTAAAGTAGAAGGGCACTTTTTTCCTCAATATAATCCCAGGCATTAAAGACGTACATTATCTAAATCGATAAAAACACTCCTTGTTACTTTACTGTTACTGTAGGGATGCTGGGATTGGACCTAGGACATAGCCCAGTCATTAGCCTGTGTTACTGATATTCCTATTGTTCTCCCATATGTCACTATAAGGTCTGTTTCTACTTTTTAATTCACTACTTACTTCTGGAAGGCAGTGGGATGGTTGAGGTGATGGAACAAAGCTGGTTCACACCTGAGAGCAGTGTGCCGGCACACAGCAACACACGACTGTCCTAGGGGACCCAGCCGCATGGCCAGGTTGTCCTCCGAAGGCCAGCTGGGGACGGACAAACTGCAGAAATCCTAGACGGGAACACAGCGGGAACACGGGTTCCACAAGGGCCTCCTATCCCTTTCAAGAACACAGGCTGTTCGTAGCGCCTTTTCTTTCAGCATCTTACAAACAGCGCCGTCAGCCCAAGGCTTTGAACAAAGAAGTGCAAACGGTGCACCTTCGAGGACGAGTGGTTTCACGGTGAAAGACGGACAGAAACAAAGAGGTCACCTGATGAGCGATGTACGCATAGACTCTCTCCAGCATCCCTTCACAGGTAAACTCATGAGGGATGAAAGGATCCACCTGGAAAACCAAAGCAAGAACCTGAACAAGCAATATTAAATAAGTGTATTGCCCGGATAAGACGATGCCCGGACAAACCGTTACACGGCTACTCCTGTGATGTAACATAAATGTTTTATATATGCGGAAAAAAATATATTACTAGGAAGGTGATCAGGAATTGTGGATATTCGGATAAGGTTTTATGCAGCTATCCGTGTGATGAACATTGGTTCATATGGTGGAAAGAAAGAAACTGCACTTAAGAATCGCACGTCCGTGTCTCTTTCTGCTAATGTAATGTACATTATGTAAGTAATTATGTACATTAATGTAATGCACACATTGGATTTTCTACAAGATGTACGCTGCTTTGGAGAAAAGAGTCCGCAAAATTAATAAACATAAGTGTAAGAATAAGCAAAAACTGTCACGTGGCATGTAAAATTCACATAATACACCGTGCTCCCATGATGTGAGAATTTTCAAATATTTTTAATACACAATAGATATATTTGCCCTACAGATGTCCTTTAGACAGCAGACATTCAATACCTTCAGGCTCAGAATAGCTCTGACTGCTTCTTGAACCTCAGTCGTGTTGTCCATGTCCACAGTCCACACATAGGGCTTTCCAATGAAGTCCTCGGTGTAGGGATGCTGGGAGTGGACCTAGGACATAGCCCAATCATTAGCCCATGTTTGGAACTGATGAGGACAGTCTAACAACAGATGCTTGAGAGGTCGGTATCCCCAGAAAAACGGTGCCCATGAGTCACAGTGAAGTTAAGGTCTACCCTCCACAGGACACGTACCTCCCGCATCGTGGGCTTCCCCTTGTAAAAGTCATTGTTTACTGAGGAATGGGGAGGGTGGAAGCGAGGCTGGAGGAACACACATCCCAACGCGATGGCCTCCAGGGGTGCGGGACCCTCATATGGAAACCCCAGGCCAACAAAGAGCTGGAGAAAGGCAACTAGAGTTAAACCTGGAGAAAGGTAGCTAGCACTACACCTGGAGCAAAAAAATCATCTGAAGTTTAGCTGCTACCAACTGCAGATATGTTCTCCACATCCATTTGAAGTGTATTTTCAGACACTTTTAAAATTTGCACAGCCAAATCTAAAATTATGCATCTGAAGTTGCATATTTATTCAACTTTAATGAAGTCAACTCTATTCCTTATATCTCTTATAAAGCAATTCTAGCCATTGTTTCCAGTCGCAGTCATGAACTTCTCAAACACGGCCGAAGAGCCTTACCTTGGCTCTCCTCAGCAGCCGCTGGAGTTGGTCTTGGGCCAACAAGCCGTGGTTGGTGACGAAACTGGGCAGCGGAGAGGGCTGTCCATCCCGCTGGTACACAGTTCCATGAATCTCCAGCTCCCGGCTAATAATCTCGAGATACCGTTCCTTGCCCTGTGCAGGGGAAGGGACCCAAGGGGAGAAAAGCCTGGTCACGCCAACCGAGCAGGGTCATTAGTGCCTATATTATAATCCTTCATGGAGCTTCTGAAGAGGGTAGTGATATCATGAGTCCTCTCTTTGCGTTGTACTCAGTGGGGCAAACTATTGCAGAGAATGAAGTAGAGAAAAATTAATGATGCAGAAATGAAAAGTTTGGTCATTTGAGTTAATAGGATAACTTAGTTAAAATCAACATGTAAAAGTTATTATTTTACCATAAAATTCACAGTCCACAAAGCTGAATTGCAGCACCATCAAGATAAAGAAGTCGTTTTTTAGTGTTAGGATTTACTGTTCTAAAGGAGTGATACAATAGGGTTACTCCCAGAGCTCAAAGTCACGGATTTCAGATGAATTTGTGATTGTAAAGTATACTCTATGTGTGTGTAAAAACATGGCAGGGGTTCTAATTTGCCTATTTTTTTGATCACGGGGTTTCTAAATTATTGATTGCATGATTGTAATTTCATGCCAGAGTAATAAAAAATAGCAAATACCTTATTGTGTTACCTGCGATTCCAGCTCCCCGTCACTCCTGTCATGCCCATAAACTGTGGAATTCCGTTCCCAAAAATGTGAGAGATTCTGCTACTCTAAGCACCTTTTAAATCCGGGCTCAAGACTTACATGTTTAGAATTGCCTTGAAATAACATTTGTTGCTTTTTTCTCTCTCTCATAAATTGGTTTGCTATTATTTTTTTTTTATAGAATTTAGTTTTTTTGTTGATATCTTATTGTAGCATTTTTAACATGTTTCTCATTATAATTTTTTTTAGTTTTGCTATTGTGCCCTGCATGTCTCTCGTCATTCAAAATTTCTAATTTGATTTTTAATGTTCTTTAAAATGAATAAATCAAATAAATTTTAACAATAATAATGATAATCATTTTCACAATCCTAAGTTGCCATATATTTACTTGCATCAGCTGTATGTGTTATATTAGTCCATCTATTAATTATTAACAACCATTTGTCCAATGCAGGCATCGTTGTGTCAGATTGCTAACAATTACTGGAGCTGATCCAGCAAATAACCTAAATAGTGACAATTTCACAGAACATTATTCAATGTTTCTCCCAAGCTGAGTGTCATTACTTGCCACATGTAGGCCTGTTTCCCGTAGACGACTGCAATGTTTTCCTTCCTTTGAGAACGGCTCGCCTCTCCATCCCCCACCTCCTCGCTCACAAAGCCCATGAAGGAGTTGTCAGGAGTATGAGCTGGAGGAAGAAGTAGCAGAAACAAACCTTATTTATCAGACAAAATGCTCTGATAAACTGAGCACGCTCAGCCCTCGCTTGGGCTTACAATTCATTTTAAAAAAAATCTTTTAAAACATATCTTTTTACAGTATATAAAATATGCAGCCCGATGTTTTACACAGTTTGCTCAAACTAATATGCTAACATATTAAATTCAAAGCCAGCCAAATACCATCATTCAGCGCAAACTCAAATATCGTGAACTGATTTATAATGCAACAGGAATTCCTAACAAACTTCTATATTCCAATTTGCATTTTAGGGTCATGTTTTGACGTGAAAGCTGGGTATCATTTCTGCGCAACAGAAGTGTCGGGAACTTGAAAAAACACAGCAAAAGTCATTCAAACTGTCAGAGCTCTTCCAAGAAGCTTCAACAAATGAGACGTTTTCCCGGTCTTGCCGTTCTCTCACTTGGGTTCAAATTGTACCCAAATGTTGGCCTCTTCGTCCCTCGTCCCAACATTAAACCGTCCCTCGTCCCAACATTAAACCAAATGCTGCAGCGACAGCAAGGCGCAAGAGACGGGTATATGTTTCAGAAAAGAAAGGGCATGGGGAAAGGTGGGGTGAGGTGAACAGAAAGCATCTCTCGACCTGAGTGTTTAAATGGGCGGTGCTTTTTCCACCGTCGTGCTCAACCAGACCATTTATCAATTTCTCCTTCAAACACACTTTTAAAGAACACTAGCTTGTTGAACAGATGAAGATAAAGCAAGGCCAAGATCACAAGGGCCCTACCGATGTGTTATGATGAAGAAGGAGACGTAGAGTAGCTGCTTTGCCCAGCTTTCAGATATCCAGCAGGCCCTCGTTCTCTTCAAAGTTATATTAGCGGCACTTCCTTCGTTGTAATCTACTCTCCGAACTGCCATCGCTGCAGGCCACCATCAATCTTCCTTTATGGAGCAGCACAAATAAACAGAATCCTCCCCACTGACTGAAAGGCTGGCAAGTAATCCAGCTTGTCCTCGTTTCTTAAATGTGCCAGGGCCAGTTCACGTTTACTTAACCTACATAATAAATTTCTTTTCTCTCAAGGCGTTTCAGCTATTTCAGCTCACGTTTGAGGCGAGCGCTTTGAGAGACAATAATCCCCTTGGTTTAGACTTGGATTCCACAAAAAAAAAAAAAAAAAGAAGAAGAAGAAATACCATGCATCTGCAAGCTCTTTCTGACACTACACCCTAATGACACAAACCCACCCCAGCAGGTGAAATCCTCAAGGGCTGTTTAAATTCCACGCACGGTCCCTTTAGAGGAGAGCCGCACAATTCTGTTGTTGTCGTTTGCCAATCACACCCGGCTTGGTTGTCTTACGGCACTGACAAAAACCAACACTGATACGTGTGGGGTGAGCTGGAGACCTGCGAGCATCAGGGACACAATGATGCCGTGAAGATCACAAGGGGCTGCGAAGATGCTGATGTATGAAGGTAGCACCAGAGCTGAAAATGGCACTGTATCATTCTTTGGTGTACAAAGGTAAGTAAATGTGCAATCAGGTGTGAACATGTATTTGGCCCCAAAATTAAGACGTTGTTGAAGGCTAGCAGTCTGGAGAAGGGCTACACAGGTATTTCTAAAGCTCTGAACTTCAGCAGACCCATGGTCACGTTTGTACCTACAAAATGAATCTACCTATAAGGCATTATCCTCGCAAAAATGCTTCAGTTTTTTCAGTTTCAGTAGAAAGATCAATGCGGTAAGAACCGCGGTACAATATCCAAGGACCTGCATAACTCAGCTTGAGTCAGCGTTCTCAACTCCACGTGAAGAAATGCATTGCAAAAGTAGGGTACGCCCGACTTACGACGGGGTTACGTTCTGATAAAACCATCGCACGTGAAAAATATCGTAAGTCGAAAATGTATTTAATACACATAACCTACTAAACATCATAGCCTAGTATAGGTGCGATGACCATTACGGGCTTTCCGCCTTCGTGCTGGGCAATTATCTTGAGTTTCTCCTCAAGAGTAACAGTCCTCTTCTTCTTCCTCCCACCAGTAGCAGGAGATACGAATGGACGTTTCGTAGACATGATGGATGCACAAAACCCACGTAGATATGGGGGGTGTCTAAAAAAACGCTGCCAACACAAAACACTGTAGAGTATCGGTTGTATACGCCAGTGACCGCGTGGCAAACTGGGAGATGTGGATCGCTGGCACTGCCCAGCTGCCCAGCATTGCGAGAGAGTATCGCTCCACATATCGCTTGCCCGGGAAAAAAATCAAAATTCGAAGTACGGTTTGTACTGAATGTCTATCGCCAGCTCACCCTCGCAAAGTCGAAAAAATCGTAAGTCGAGGACCGTCTGTATTCTTATTGACTTTAGTCTAATTATGAGAAACGTGAACACGCACATGAAAGTGTGTGAGTGAGTGTGTGTGATTGCCCTGTGATAGACCTAGCCCTGCTTCCAGGACAGGCTCCAGACCTCTGCAACCCTCCATACAATTAGCGGCTGATGAAAATGGGAAAAATGGGCAAAAAAGTTAACATGCACGCGCACACTTACGGAACATGGTCATGTACTGCAGAGGCTGCAAACCCCAGCTGCCCCACATGGTGGTGTATCCCCGCTTGCGTGCGTATTCCCCAACGTTAAAGGCAGGTTCCGTACCGAATGAGTCCAGGATTCGGAAGCGGCACCTTGAGATGCCGAAAAGCACAGAGAAATAATTACTTTTATTTAGCTGATGTTTTTGTCTCGGATGTTTAAGCGGGGTAACGCAATAAGGCTGATAACGTAGCAGTTTGAGCTACTGCCTCTGGGTTTCAAGGTTACTGGGTCAAATCTCACCTACTGCTGTAGTATGCTTGAGTAAGGTACTTACCAAAAATTACTCTAGTAAAATTCTTCCAGCTGTATAAATAGGTAAATAATTGTAGGTAGCTTACCATTATAAATTTGATGTTGGAGGTGCAGTGGGAGGCCCATCTGTAGTACCTTTGAGCATGGCACATGCCCTCAATTGGATTACTTAAACATCTAACTCTCTGAATGGATCTTGCTGTAATCAGCCCTGGATAAACGTGCCGCATTATCATGATTCTGCTACAGGTTTACTGTTTCCAGTAAATTACCGGCAACCAACCAACGGCTTGGCAGTTGACATCACAAGAACGAGTGCTCTTACTGATAGTGCTGGAAGGACAACCCCATGGCTCCTCGCAGATGGGCTAAGCCATGATAATCGGTGTAGATGAGGTCGAAGGGAATGGGGCCCTGTATGGGACAACTCCCTCTGCCCGGCGCCGCCCGTATCAGACTGCATAACCACAAACAGCAATTAGACACGAGAGGTGATCACAGTGCAAACCCGCTGACCCTGGGACTTGTTACCTGTGCAGGTGATCCTGAGAGATGGTGAAGGTCAGCTTGTGACCCAGGATGAAGAAGGAGGCACTAATGTCTGCCCACTGGACCAGCTCCCCAAGGGGACCACCCTTCTCCACCATCCTGGCTAACCGCTGCCCTCCAGCTCCTGCCAGAACCCCTGGGTAGAGCAACACCTGTACACGAGAAGATTAGGGAACACCCGAAAATCTGCACGTACCCCGGTGGACCGAGGCCCCGAAATTACAACCGAAAGGCCAACTGTTCCATTGCTCGTTGGGATCATGCAGATGTACATTTCTAGAAGCCACGTAAATCTAAATTTCAATGAAGATTTCACAGATACGAAGGTAAAATGTGCAAAATGGATATACACCAAGTTATGCAAGTCTTTTAGAATAAAAAAATACAAATCATAGTGATTATTTTGACTGCGTCCAGTGGTGTCCAGTGTACCATGGTGTTTCAGCGGTTAGAGGGATGTAAAATGTAAAATATGGAAGTGCTTACCCTCAGCTGACTGGGAGTTCTCAGTGCGACCTTCTGCCTCATTCTCTCCCCCGCTATCGTCCACCTGGAGGCGAGCCTTTCGATCCTGGACTTCATGAATTGCACTGCAGGACTGCTGTCATCTCTCATCAGCTCATACAGCGGACCTAAGTCGTTCTGTATAACGGCCTGTCCGAAAATCATCAACTAAGCAGAACATATTGGCTGAAACGGTGAAAAAAATTCCATTGAATTATGCTCCATAAAAAATGACGTGTAGAGGATTACACATTATTATATTGCACCCGAGCTGCAACGCTGTTTATGAATTGATGAAATGTATATGATTCTGAGAAAACCATCAGAACACTTTATACGCTCAAGGGATATAGAGCTCACTTGAGTTCCGTTCCTTTTGTTCGCCTGATCTTCGTGACGCGTCGGCCGCCCGTTCCAGGAGCGGGCGATGGGGCTGCTGTCAGGAAGCGGGGGACAGAAATCCTCTCTTTCACTCAGGTAAGCCAGTATGGAGCAGGTGGAGCCGTCAACGCCGTAGAAGGCGTAGCAAGGATCGGCGTGCCAGCTGGTGCGCAGGAACTGTGACCGGAAGGAAGATGTTGGGGCGCGTTTCCGTGTTCTCGCTCTCTCTCTTTCTCTCACACACACACACACACAAAGCTCACCCTACTTACATTTCCAAATAGGCCACTGGGTCTATCCAAAAAACCTCAACTAGTTTCGGTATTAATTTATCCCCAAAATAATTGATCATACCAATTTTTTTTTTTTTTTGCCTAAGCCAAGATACGTAGCAGAAAAAAATCATTTTTTTCCCAAACTTGACCAATATTTGAAGACCTGAACACCGCTACCATCAGGCCTTTCCATAGACGCATTAATAGAGCGAAGGTGGGACTCACCTCCACCTTCCCAGCACACAGAGGAAAAGCGGGATTGTCCGGCACTTGACACACCTGAGGTATACCTGAGCAAAGCATGCCAAGTGGTTAGGGGGAACATCGGGAACCGATGGTCACGTACGCACGTGCGCCGTCGTGCGCCAGCGTGTAGAACGGGCTGGATCCATATTTGAGTTGGCACGTTCCCAAAACCGTAATTATCACTTACCCACGGGAGTCACCTGAAATAATCCCTTAAACAGCCTTAGCAGTTTCTGCCCCGTCGTTACGGTACCCGCTACCCGCTGCCGGCTTGCCAAGTCCAACAGATCTTACATTTTTACAAAAACATTTTAAATATGGGGAAAAACACCAGAACACATCTCGAAAACTTGCGATGCGGCACATCTGAGAAGTGGCATCGCGCAAAGGGAAAATAAAACTCCGATTGGGTGGAGGGGAGCAGGCCGAGCTCTCGCCGGCCCAGCGCCGTTTTACGGCTCTGAGGTAATGGCAGCGAGGTGTGGGGCGGCTGTGTGGCCTCTATGAATCAACCTGTTTGAAGATGTGAACATTCTTTGCCCCCCACCCTGGGGGACCCTAAATTTGTCTGAGCCAGGACCCCACTGAGGGGTTGTTACGGAGACGGCACTCCTGGCAGAGGAGCTCGGTCCTCCCCGCCGTTCTAACAGCCATGTTGCCAGGCCTCATTAACCCTCCTCTCCTCACCCCCCTCCTCCAAGTGCAGAGCAGTGACTCCTCTTCGACTGCCCATTCCTTCCATTATCACTGGGATCAGGCCCTGGAATACATTATGACATTACGCGGGAAGTATTTGCAAAAATAATAAATTTTTTATAATCTGAGATTTGGTTCATCACACGTTTGAGAGCAAAGGTTTAAGGTAGATCTTTGAGGCATACCTTAGGATGTCCAGTTCCCTCATAACAATTGATGCTTGGATGGAAAGTGCATCAGATTCAGTCTGTCTCAGTCTTCCCAAACCTCCAAAGGCGGTCACCACCTTGCGACCACTTTTACCTGCTATACCAACTCTTGGTAAGGCTACGTTCTTCAAAGAGAAGCAGGAGAACTGCTGCCTTTGACTCCAAAGGTCATGGGTTCAACTCCATCCTCCTACTGGAGTTCCCTTGAGTAAGGTACTTACCCAACTGGTAACAATTACCAGTTACCCCCAAAAGAAACCCAAGAAGAGAACGTTGGTGTCCCACCAAGCAGGTTTATTGTGTACCTCTTTGTGAAGCAGGGTCGTAGGGCGGCGACGCAGGGGCCTTCTGGAGGAGCCGATCCAGCTTCCGAGACATGTGCAGCAGCTCCCTCTCCAAAGAGCGCACCAGGTTCTCGTGGTTGTTACTGAAACTGAGCGAAGAAGCAGCCGCGATCCTGACGCAGAAACGAGTAACTCGCTCGAGGGTATCGATGTAAATATTCACATTTTCCCTGTCTTCACACAGCACAACAGATACTACCACTATTTCTTACTTCGTAAATAAGACAACCTTCATTTTCAAATCTGAAAGCTACAAATGGGAATTTAACCAGACCCTTTGACATGTTACCCGAATGTCTCAAATCCAATGCATGGAAGGAGCCCTATAGTTGCACCTTCGAACTGGGTGTCTAATACCGGTTCAAGAAAATGTACAACCCATGCAAATGAGAAAATAGTCATAAGCTGTATAAGTTACGATGGCTCAAACTGGTTACTGTAAAGTGATCTGACCGTGCAGACACACACATTTGGAGCACTAGGAAGACACTGTGGAGACAGTACCGCTGCAAGAAGAGCGTGAGGTCCTCCTTCGATGGAGCTGAGCTCCCCCTCTCCTGGTTCATGTGTTGGATCTGGGAGCTGAGGGCATCCAGGCGCAAGACCAGCCTGCGCACGCTGTTCCGAGGGCCTTCTGCGGGACACACGGTAAAGGAGGAAGACAGATGACCTCACACCCTGCCATGTGACACATGGATCAGCAGTGTGCCACACTCATCAGGATGAGGACAGCAGCGGGGGGGACTACAATGCCCGTGTCTCCTAAAATGTCACATCTCGGAAAAAGCTGTCAGGACACTGATGCCATTCTATAACTCAGCATATCTGATATGTACAAGTAATATAAGTAACTGCTGTGTTCAGTAAAAATGTTTGTTTTTTTAATTAAATAAACTGTTTTCTAAAAAGAAAAGCCTTGATTTATTTATTTATTTTTTTTTTTAAAAAAACTGATGTTCCAGTTTAAAAGTAAGATTAATTTAATTGAAAATCGGCTGGGTAACGCGATCCATTCTGTCCAGAGTCTTAAGGTCTCGCCGCGTTTTTGTGGATGTCCTCCAGTTGCTCTGGTTTCCTCCCACAATCCAGAGTTGTGATTCAAATACATCGGTAACCCAAAATTCCCTGCAGTGAATGAATGTGTGTGTGGCCACCCAGTGACGGCTTGGTGTCCCATCCAGGGTGTACCCTGCCTTGCCTAGTGCCCTATGCTCCCAGGACAGACTCTGGACCACCATGACTCTTTATTAAGATAAGCAGTTATTGACAGAGAGTGAATGGAATTCAGCCTTCATTTTATGAAACATTTTTTCTCAGTGAGGGAGCAGGAGCTGAGGCATCAGTCACAGCCTTTTAACATCACCCTACAGTGTTACAAGTCCTGCATATCAAAAGACATTATTATTATTACATAAATGCCTTCACTGGGTCATTTCCCCTTAAAGTTAAAAAGATGACATCATGCCCTGCCCCCGGTTCATTACCATGTCACACTGATGCTAATGTACACAACTGTTATGTGAATTCACATATTTAAAAAACATTACTACAATAATTCCTTGCGATGCATAAATCATTCCTTAGCGATAATGAAAGATATATTATAGCCGTTCTACAGCTTGTACAGGAGTCCACAACATAACTGTACCTATAAATTTCATGTTGTTAACCACTGATCTGTTTTGACATTTTTCCTATGGATCAAGTTCTAGGATCCTCTCTTTCCAGCAAGTGAGGATATGGGTCTTTGGCAAATCCGAATCGCTGATGTTTGACACAAAGGCGGTCGGTGACGTTCCCACTGACGGCGAAGGAAGTGCTCCATTTCTCCTGCCATGAAAAGAAGGTGGCATGGTCTAGTTCCTCCAGTAAAGACTATAGGGCGGCACGGTGGCAGAGCAAGTAGCCCTGCTGTTTCCCGGCGTCTGGATAGTGCAAGAGGACATGGGTTTGATCACAGCTCAGTCTGTGTGGAGTATGCATGTTCTCCCTGTGTCTGCATGGGATTCCTCCGGGTGCTCTGGTTTCCTCCCACAGTCCAAAGACATGCTGTTCAGGTTCCCCCATAGTGCGTGAGTGACACAGAGAGAGTGTGTTCCACTGATGTATGGATGAGTGACCCAGTGTAAGGAGTGTATCTAGCAGTGTAAGTCACCGCGGTGAATAAGGTGTGTGGGCTGGTAACGCTACATAGAGTTCGTTGGAAGTTACTTTGGAGAGAAGTGTCTGCTAAATAAATGTAAATCTAGAGTACTGTAGGTGGCTGGTCCCAGTGCTCGTAATGTCACTGTAAATCTGTCTCGTACCCTGTCTTTTCCAGTAGCAGCCCAGCGTGCAGACATACGTGTGCTGTAGCGGAACCTTCTCGTGAGTCAAGAAAGCGCGCGGCGCCTAGTCGTAAAAGCGTATTTGTGCTCAAGAGCTTGACAAGCGAGACTTTGAGGGACCGCTGGGGCGGATGGGCCGAGACCCCTCTGTGTATCTCCGTCAGGGATCCCCCGCGCTAAGCCCGTGCCCAGAAACACACGCAGCAGCCCCGCGGTGATCTCATCGCTTACGGCCTCTGTTTTTCCAGCTGGAGCGGCTACTGCAGCGAGGCCCTCTGCCCAGGGCCTCGGGGGAAAGTGCCAGCGAGGAAAGGAAAACACACCGCGAGGAAAGGGCAGCTTTACGTCAAGCCTGGGGACAGTAAGGAAATTAAGAGGGAATTTGCACCCCCGCCGCCCCACCCCGGGAGCTCTGGTGGGAGATTTGGCTGGGAAGCAGCAAGTCAATCAGTCAGCCGTAGATACCGAGCCGTGCCCCCGGGCTATACGTCAGTTCGAGACCCCTTTAGCGCGCACACGCACACACACGCACACACACACACTAGTCATTACCCATCCTGCCCAACCTGTACAGACCTCATATTCCGCATCTCCAAGCCTGCTAATAGTCTTTGGGACTTGAGAGCGTTGCAGTGTTTTCACGGCCTTCGGAAAGTTGCCCCAGGAGACACGTTCATTTTGACTAAATGAGGTAAGTAATTAGTTAATTCAGCACCGGAAGCCAAACGATCCGCGAGAGCCGTGACTTTCCAAGGCCCCCCGAACCCGAGCACGTAATATCCGCGCAATAAATAGGAGCGCGCCGCGCGCTTCATCCAATGCGTCTTCCGAGGCCTGCCGCTGCACCTTTCACCTTGCGAGCACGACGAGCTTTTTTTTTTTTTCCTCTTTTGCAGACGCGAGATGAAATGCGACGTGAAGCTGAACCATCCGAAATCCTCAGCGCGCCTAACGGGGAAAACCGTGAAATTTTCACCGCCGGCTCAGGAATGCAAGCCGACGGCCGCGAATGAGTTCCCTCATCAAACATCTTTTGAGAAAAATCAGTTCTGTCCAACAAAGGGGGTCTTCAGACTCTACCTGCTGGAGCTCTTGTCTATTCGTGGGCCACCTGAATGCCAAGACTCCGAGGAGTCAGCGTATGTTGGCTTCCGTTGCAAATAATTCTTTCAGTTATTTCATTCAATTCTATTCAATGCAATTTATTTTCACAGAGCTGAACAAAGGGAAAGGACAAATAAACAAATAAGACAGTTGACTATACACTAGAATAATACATTATCCATGCGGTTATTAAAGCTGTAAATATGCCTTCTGGCCACGAAGGAAAGGAACAAAAAAACTCCTAGGTGAAAGTCAAAGGAGGGAAAAAAAAAAATTCTATTATTGCAGAAATGTAATTCTAATTAGAGGGCTGCTTAATTGAACTGCTTTTGAAAACTGATTTTTTTTTTTTTTTTTAAATTTTCATCCAAAACATACATAACTTACAGTTCTACATTTAATTTATGTCAGGTACACACACTCCTCTATTGTATAATGGGGTCTTGTACAGTTAAGAATACCGCAATGGCTTATGAAAAGAAATACCTTTTTCAATAAACTGCATTTTGGTCCAGTACAGCAACATTTTTACCAGATATGCTGCCTTTTTTTTACTTACGCAACGGGGATTTCTTCTGTCAGTTGTATCGGATATTTGAGACAGAGACACACACTTCCTGTCCCTTGCTGGTGTCAATCTGGCTATTTTCTGGAAAAATCTAGTGTATTGACGTCTGAATGACCCTGGGAACAGTTTTCTAGCATAAATCAAGCCTTAGTTGAGCCACAAAATGAAAATTGTATGCCAAACATTTGTTAGTAATGCTACTCAGCACTTTCTATAGCATATTGTTCATGTAATGTGCAGAATAAAAGACATAGGCAGTGATCTTTTTGTCTGGATATTGTGAACATACGGGAGCCAAATTGTCGGTGCTGAAAAGGTTGAAAGTACTGCATTTATACACACACACACTGTCTGAAACCACTTGTCCCGAACGGGGTTGCGGTGAACCAGAGCTTAAGCCAGCAACACAGGGCACAAGGCTGGAGGGGGAGGGGACGCACCCAGGACGGGATGCCAGTCCCCGCAAGGCACCCCAAGCGGGACTCGAACCCCAGACCTGCCAGAGGGCAGGGACTGGTCAAACCTGCCACGCTGCCATGCCACCACTGCCCCCAGTATGTATATTTTGTAATGACCTGCATTACAGTGTTTTAGCGGGAAATGTGTTTAATGTAATTGGTTGGCGTTCGGTGACGTACGGGGAATATAAGGGGCTGTTTGCGTCTGCCAAGGGGGGAGAAAGGGAAGAGAGCCTGGGGACGCTAGGCAGGCTGGGAAGGCTGGCTAGACGTACAGGTCCTGGAGGAAACAGGGTCCTCAAACCAAGGGCGTTATTTTCCTGTGTGTCGGTGTTTGAATAAAACGTTCGTGATGAATGCTGCTTCTGCGTCCTTCTTCACCCCAACCAGCGCCGTGGGTTTGGATATATATATATGTATATACTTACCTCCAGCTGCAGCACACTATAACAAGATATACATGTATATACCTTGTTCAAGTGTGGTGGGATTCAAACATGTAACCTTTGTTCCAAAGGTCTATATATATATAAACATTATGTACTGCATGTTCAATGTCTCTCATACTATGCATCCAGGATAGACTCTGGACCTCCATGACCTTGCGTTAGAACAAGCAGTTATTAATAATGAACTGAATGAATGAAAATGTCACATTAAAGAATAGCCTAGAATTAATCATTTTTGTGAAAAATATATAATATATGGAATATGTTGATGGTTGTCATGTAGGGGGGTGCGGGATCCGGGGGCGCGGGGGCGCAGGGGCGCTGCGGGCTTGGCCTGTCCCTGCTCTCCGGTGGGTCTGGGGTTCGAGTCCCGCTTGGGGTGCCTTGCAGCAGACTGGCATCCCGTCCTGGGTGCGTCCCCTCCCCCTCCAGCCTTGCGCCCTGTGTTGCCGGGGTTAGGCTCCGGCTCACCGTGACCATGCTCGGGACAAGCAGTTTCAGTCAGTGTGTGTGGGTTGTTATGTATTAAAATCTTTTCTCTCATTTTAATTAATTTTAGGTGACGTTTTTTATCCAGGAACTGATCATGTTTTTTCCCATTATCAAAAAATAATAGCAATCTGATCTCCTCACAATGGGTGTCTACCCAGCACAGTAATTTCATGGACCGAATTAAACCTATTATGTGAGGAAAGGGTTGTGTCTTATTAAAACAATCCAGATTCAGAAGCTATGAAAGTACAACAGCAGGGGTCCTCTATGGATCCAAATCGTTAAACTTTTCGTTCCTAAACCGTAATGCCACCTGCTGGCTGTTTAAACAAGCACCACGCAGTGTGCTATTTGCACCCCTGTGGGAGCAGACCTCACGCTGACCTGCGGGTTCTAGTCCCGGGGGCTTGTCTGAGGCCATATCTGGGGGGATCCACAGGTTCTGAAGCATGAGGGTGAGCACTGACAGCAACAGGCATAGCAGCAGGCAGCAACTGAGGGAGCAAAAGTGAGACAGAGACAGTGTTACACTCTTAACGTAATCCGCATCTCAGCGACCACATATTGATTTATATAAAATGTAAGTTTAGCTGACGCTTTTCTCCAAAGCACCTTATAATGTCAATCTGCCTACAACTATTTACCTATTTATAGAGCTTTACATTTATTTATTTAGCAGACGCTTTTGTCCAAAGTGACTTCCGATGAACTCTGTGTAGTGTTATCAGCCCACACACCTTATTCACCGTGGTAACTTACACTGCTAGATACACTACTTACACTAGGTCACTCATCCATACATCAGTGGAACACACTCTTTCTGTCACTCACACACACTATGGGTGAACCTGAACAGCATGTCTTTGGAGTGTGGGAGGAAACCAGAGCACCCAAAGACTTCTACTGCTAGATACACTACTTACACTGGGTCACTCATCCATACATCAGTGGAACACACACTCTCTCTCTGTCACTCACACATTATGGGTGAACCTGGATAGCATGTCTTCGGAGTGTGGGAGGAAACCAGAGCACCTGGAGAGCAGCCAAGCAGACACAGGGAGAACATGCAAACTCCACACAGACTGAGCAGGGATCGAACCCACGTCCTCTCGCACCACCAGGCGCTGTGAGACAGCAGCGCTACCCGCTGTGCCACCAAAAGCCACCCTGCCAATTTAGGGTAAGGACCTTGTTCAAGTGTACTACAGCTGGAGGTGGGATTCAAACACATAACCTTTGTTCCAAAGACAGAAGCTTTAGCCACTATGCTTCCAGCTGTCCCACATACAAAAATACCTGAGGTGCGTATCTTTCAGTTGTCCTATTGAATGTTTCTATTCTCCTGTTGACATACTCTGTTTAAAAGTGGTATTTCTAACATTGTGCACCATCTCATCTCGGCATTTCGCGATTACCCTTTGGCGTCGTTAACGATGACCTCATTTCCTGTTTTCTTCTCTCAGAATTGTATTTGTAATTGTAATTGTATTGAATTACTCCAAAATTGTCATTGCTTGCACAATGTGCAGGGATGCTGACGAAGACATCCTGCCGGAACGCATCCATCCCGTTGCAAAAAATATGACTATTTCACCAAGCGGGGGGGCATGGTGGCATAGTGGGTTGGACTAGGTCTTGCTTTTGAGTGGGTCTGGGGTTCAAGTCCTGCTTGAGGTGCCTTGCGATGTACTGGCGTCCCGTCCTGGGTGTGTCCCCTCCCCCTTTAGCCTTGTGCCCTGTGTTGCCGGGTTAGACTTCGGCTCCCTGCGACCCCGTATGGGACAAGCGGTTTCGGATGATGCTTGTGTGTGCTCTTCTGTCTTAACTTTTGTTTCCTATATACCAGGGGGTTGAATTCTCAGCCCTGAACTTGATTCTTATTCCAAAGTGAGTGTTGTCTGCTTTTTCCCATGGTTACCTCACACAATATAACCAAAATTTTACTATTAACTACATTTTTCGATTTTTTTGCATTTTCCATTCAGTTTTGCAGATTAAACATACTTTTGGTGTTATTTCCTACTATATGTCAGTGTTTAGAAAGATATTCCACATTCCTTTAACTAGCAAATTTCGGTTAATTTCGGCCCCGGGTTCCAAGCACCAAATATTGCAGTACCTTTTAGGAACTGATGCTTTCTAGAATGTTCTGGTGCCCTCTAGAATCTTCCAATAGCTGCAAAATACTGTGACTAAAACAATCTAGAAGAACTAGGGACATTTTTGTAATCAGTAAACTTTTACTAATCATAACCAATGCAAAAATCAATACAGCAAAGAAATTCGACAAATTTTGTTACGTTGTGTTATATGCATGTTACCATGACGATATAAACAGCTTAACTTGGTTATGTGCTGTCGTGAAAAATCCTGGCGTCTCAAAAATGATGTGCCAATAAATGGTCAACCAGGGGTTGCATCAGCTTTTGTGTGTTTGCTCTGTACTCTGACACCACGTTGGAACTCGCACGGACACGGCACAACTAGACGCCACACGGGTTGTACGTTCCAGCGGAGGTTCCGCATCTGTGCCTTTGTTTCTGAGCCCAGAGTTTGTCCGAGCGGAGAAACCCGGACCCTGTAATAACGAGAGCGGCGGACTAAATTGTTCCATATCTGAGATTCAAGAAAAGCACAACGCGTCAAGCGAACATTTGTCAAAGGGATGGGTGACCAAAAATGTACGCGGCGTGTCCGTGTGGTTCAGTCTAACTGCGTTTTATTAGAGCAGAAAGACGAGGCCTGGGTTCAGCTCCCTGAGCCAGGCCTCAGACGTGGGATCGATCCAGTTCGGAACCCCCCGAGCCAAGGCAAACACACTTCCCGCTGCAGTGCTTCTCTATTGTTCTCGGAATATCCTGAAATATGTGCATCTCAGCAGGCCACACGTGATCTCCGGCCAGCAGCTGGAAGAGTGATTGTTTAAATGGACCTGTGTCCTGAAGGTTGCTGGTTCACATCCCAGGAGAGGCCTTCTTTTAGTTCCCTTGGGAAAAGCACCAACCCTGAGTCATTCCATTAAAACAAACAGCTGCATAAAAGGGAAAAAGTGTGATTTGCTTTGGATGAAAGCATCAGCCTGGCAAGAAATAAAACAGCTAATGAGGAACATAACAATGGCACCCGGGGGCAACCGGTGGTTTATAGGATTGAGCACCATTACAGACTGTTCATAACTAGCAAATGGAGAGAAAAGTGCGTTTCAGCCTTATCCTTTCTAAGATTTAGTGTCACTATATAAAATATTACTTTTTGTGTTGGACAAATACATTTATCACAACTAATATGCCAAATCACATTTTCCATTATTTCTTTTTAACACTTCCCTGTTGCCTACTTACCAGTATTGTTTATTCACATTTATTTATCAGATCCTTTTCTCTAAAACAACTTCCAATGAACTCTGTGTAGTGTTATCAGCCCACACACCTTATTCACCACAGTGATTTACACTGCTAGATACAGTACTTACACTAGGTCACTCATCCATACATCAGTGGAACACACTCTGTCACTCACACACTCTGGGGGAACCTGAACAGCATGTCTTTGGAGTGTGGGAGGAAACCAGAGCACCCAAAGACTTCTACTGCTAGATACACTACTTACACTGGGTCACTCATCCATACATCAGTGGAACACACTCTTTCTGTCACTCACACACACTATGGGTGAACCTGAACAGCATGTCTTTGGAGTGTGGGAGGAAACCAGAGCACCCAAAAACTTCTACTGCTAGATACACTACTTACACTGGGTCACTCATCCATACATCAGTGGAACACACACACTCTCTCTCTTTCTGTCGTTCACTCACACATTATGGGTGAACCTGGATAGCATGTCTTTGGAGTGTGGGAGGAAACCAGAGCACCCAGAGGAAACCCTTACAGATACAGGGAGAACATGCAAACTCCATACAGACTGAGCAGCGATTTAACCCACATCCTCTCACACCACCCAGTGCTCTGAGACAGCAGCACTACTCACTGTGCCAACGAGCTGCACAGAAAAGGCACAAAAAATGCTGAAACAAGCTGAACTAAAAACAGGAGCATAGAAGCAGGACAGCTGGTAGAGTAGTAGTTAGAGCTGCTGCATTTTGATCCCCGCCCCCAGCTGTAGTACCCTTGAACAAGGTACTTACCCTAAATTGCTACAGTAAAAATTACCCTGCTCTATAAATGGGTAAATAATTCTAACCTTAACATTGTAAGTGGCTTTGGAGAAACGCGTCAGCTAAATGAAAAAAATGTAAAAGTAAATATCATCCCGCAGCCTATTCCTCCAACGAGGTCGCGTGAGTGACATGTCTCAATTGCGGAGGTACGCTGTTGGTCCAGAGCGAAGGCCTCTGAATGAACTGTTAAACGGTGTAAATGTACCTAACTTTTTTTTTACTGGAAGCGGAACTGTGTGGACACGTGCCGCGATGGAGTACTGTGACATCTTACCTCCTGGGCCGCAGTGCGATGCGCATTGTCCCGGTTACCACTGTAGTAACATGAGCTTCACTGAAAAGCAAGCACAGATAACAATTGCGATCTAAAAAGCGATACCTCAGTGCCACGGGCCAAAAACACGTCTCATTCTCCCTGCCGCCTATTCCCGTTTCCCTACTTAACTATCCACCTGCATGGCTCCTCTCGCCAAACATTATTACCTCTGATGGGACGAATTCATTTCTGAGCACTATATAGGTAGCCAGCACTTTTTATTCATAACCGCCGCCTGCACTGTTGCGCCCTCGGGCCGGCCTTGACCATTGGAATTCGCGCGAGTCCGAGCAGCGTCTCCCGCACGGGCTTCTCCCAGAATGAGCTCAACGAATGAGCTGAGCTCCAAAAGCGGAGTCGCCCCCGATCCCTCGTTCCCGCGGTACGGCGAAGAAAGAAGTGTCGGGCAGTGGCGCACCCTCACCGATTCAAAGTGCAGCCTCATCGTCTCCGCGTCGAACCGGCGAAAGTCCCCCCGACGCGAAGGGGAGGCCGTGTGCCGCAAAAGACTTCTTCCTCTCACTTATCCCCGCTCTCTTTCGGTCCCTCTTCTGCCCCCTCATTCTCCTGCTTTAAGCTTTTGGGTAGGCATCCTGCCGTTGCCAGGGAAACCCGACTCCCCTCTAGAGAACACAATACTGCAGCGGCTCAGAGGTCCCCACGCGCACAATGAACCCTCTCCTCTAAGGTGACAGGGCGGCTTTCAGTCCAGCTGCACTGTGTCCCTCTTTTGTCCACGAAAATATATCGTTGGCCATTCTGCTTGAGGCCTTTGGAGACGCTTACAGCAGAGATCGTGAAATGGCTTAAGGAATTTAATGGGAGTTATCCGGGCCTATTGGGTCTACTATTATTTGCCCTAGATCACTTTTTACAGTCAAAAATTACATCTCCACTCGCCATTAATATTAGCGTCTTTTTAATTAAATCCGTGCGGTTGACATTGACGCGGATCTTGAAACAAAACCCGAAGCTGGGCTGGCGTTTTAACCTGGGACGTGTAAGGAATGGGACTGGAGAGTATAAACACCACTGACATTTTCGGCCCTATGCTTCTGCCGGTGAGTGTCTAGATAGAGAGAGAACAGACTAAAATAAACATCATTTACATTTACGTTTATTCATTTAGCAGACGCTTTTGTCCAAAGCGACGCACATCTCAGTAAAAATACAATTTGTGCATTACGTTAAGGTAAAGAGACATGGCTGAGGACATGTGATCCGTAAGTAAACCTAGTTTGTTACCTTCCTCTTGATGCACCGATGTTCATCGCTCGAGTAGGTGCATAAAACGCAGGATAGATGAATCCTCATAACCTCCTACCGATTTCGTTTTTGTTTTTTTAATAACACGAGATACACAAACATCAGAACGAAATTTCGTGGAAAGTCATTTCCACTAATTTAAACGTAAGTACTGTTTCAGGACTTTGGTGGGTGATTTGCTCAATACGTATTAATATGTGGAAAAAATTATACTATTGGTATTTCCAATGCAGGGGAGCAGCGGGTTTGGCCGGGTCGCGCTCTCTGGTGGGTCTGAGGTTCGAGTCCTGCTTAGGATGCCTTGCAGCGGACTGGCGTCCCGTCCTGGGTGTGTCCCTTCCCTATCTGGCCTTACGCCCTGTGTTGCCAGGTTAGACTCTGGCTCCCCACGACCCTCTATGGGACAAGTGGTTCAGACAGTGTGTGTGTGTGCGTGTGTGTGTGTATTTCCAAAGATTCCTCTAAGCTGGGTGGAAACTGGCAACAGATGGCACTGCATTTGTTCAGATTTTTATCAAAAACAGTGCCATGCATCACATATGTGCCTTAGATGGTCTGAAATTTTATCAAAACATTTACCGGCAAATTCGTTAGGATGGCTTTTCAAGCAAACACATGCATCCACGCAAGCTGATGTTCGGTGACAGCATGCAGTCAGATGGAGACATGCAATTCATTTTAGAGACAGCAGAGTGCAACACACCCCCATTTTTGAGAAATCATAAATGCTGACTAAACCTACTGAGGGGGGGCGAGGTGGGTTTGGCCGGGTCCTGCTCTCTGGTGGGTCTAGGGTTCGAGGCCTGCTTGGGGTTCCCTGTGAAGGACTGGTGCCCCATCCTGGGTGTGTCCCCTGGCCCTCCTGTGTTTCCAGGTTAGGCTCCAGTTCATCACGACCCCACTTGGGACAAGCGGTTTCAGACTGTGTGTGTGTGTGTGTGTGTGTGTGTGTGTGTGTGTGTGTGTGTGTGTGTAAACCTACTGGCAGCAGGTCTCAGTGGGCGCATCAGCACAATGAAAACATACATTTCAAAATCTTGATCAGACATAATGACATGTATGATGACAATCTGAATGGTTAATTAGTCAATTTAATTTCACAGATATTTCACTAAATGCACTGAAGCCACCCTAAAAAAAGTAGGACATGGCTGTTAGATGCATTCTTAATTGTTAAGCCTTATTCCTTAGAAAATATGTGGATGGGTACCTCCACATCACTTTGAAGAAAGGCATATGTCGTATTAATAAATGTAAATGTAACTGTACCATGACCCTCGTGGCGATAAGCAGTGGGTCACATGGAGTAATGGGTGGGTAAGTGCATCCTCCATAAGAGTAATGAAATCAGTGATGGCAGGGATGAAACAAACCCCATGTTTTCGCTCTCTGTGGTCCTGCGATGAACCATCCCTTGTCTGTGTGTGGCAGAAGAGGAGCTAAGGCCACACAAGGGTGTGAAGAAAGACCTTTGATCTTATCACAGATGCAGCAAGGATTTCATTAACGTAAATCCTCGTAATCTCCAGCATTAAGGTCAAACAACTGTGAACGCATCTGTCACCTCTGCTTCCTGCTCTTTGGCCGTGCCTCGTAAATGTTACCAACCACTGACTTACATTTACATTCGTTCACTTAGCAGACACTTTTCTCCAAAGCAACTTTCAATGAACCCTATGTAGCGTTATCAGCCCACACACCTTAATCACAAAGGTGACTTACACTGCTTACAAAGGGTCACTCATCCATACATCAGTGGAACACACACACGATGGGTGAACCTGAACAGCATCTCTTTGGAATGTGGGAGGAAACCAGAGCACCCAGAGGAAACCCATGCAAACACAGGGAGAACACGCAAACTCCACACAGACTGAGCAGGGATCGAACCTATGTTTTCTCACACCACTCAGACGCTGTGAGACAGCAGCACTACTTGCTGTGCCACCGTGCTGCCCCCTGACTTTCATGCAGGGATGTAATATTCACCTTAGAAACGAATTAATGCACAGATAGCTCACTGATGGCATCTCAGATACGTACATTTTGCGTTTTGCTACAGTGCTATAGCGCAGCAGACTAACAATTTGTCAGGTATTGAAGGCTGCCAGAAATATTAGAAACGGCATTGATAGGCATTATTTTTAGGCTGGACTGCTTTCAGCATGGATCACATGATAAATGTGGGGAAACCAAAAATATTTTTCAAGAAATTAAAATTATAAATGAACCCCCCCCAAAAAAAATAGCAGAGCAATCAAAGAGAAGCTGCCAGAAATAGAATGGAGGGACACGAGCTGATTTTATTAGCAGTAATAGCTGTCATGTGCATGCTGTTGACATGGCTTTGGCGGTTGCCATGGTTACCCCCCATCCCAGGCGGCCGACAGTGTGGTAAACAACCTTTGAAAACCCAGATGCTGCTTCCACAGCCCCTTCCTCCATGATTAAACTCTTTCTAGAGGAGTGATGCTCTTATACTACATTCCATGATTTGGGGTATTTATCCGAATTTGGGGAAATATAATCTAATCACTGGTACTCAATGTATGCCAATACTTGTGGACATGGAAAGATTATGTGTGCTATTACAATTATGTCTTTTATGAGCTATGAATATGCTCATAGACATGTATGAAACATCAAGTAAATCTGAGGTGACTAATACAAAAAAAAACGAACGTTATCATGTCGGAACAGGAAACAGAAGGAAGACGTAAAATGTATGATGTAGACGTTGCAAAATGTGTGTCAATCTTACTATAAACCATGTGCTGAATTCGAGGTTAATGCTGTATGTTCCGCTTTACATTCGACGGGTAAGTATTAAAGGCGAAACCTTTTGTTATAAAATGACAGGAATTTGGTGTTTTTTGACGCTCTCGCGCGCGTTTCTGCACCGTGCCCGCCTCCTCAGGTCGGAGCGTTTCCGCGTTCTCGCGCGAACCCCGCCCCCTCCCCCCCCCCGTGTCTCGCCCGGATCCCCGCGAAAAGGCGGCTATTTCAACGCGCATGCGCGCGTCCGATCCATTGCACACATGACAGCGGGGTCCGAGGCGCGAGGCGGCTGGCCAGGTAGGAGTGCGAGCGAGCTCGCGGCTAACGGAAATTAGCGTCGATCAGCTTTGTTTTTTTTCCTTCTTCTTCTTCCTCCTCCTCCTCCTCTTCCCAGCGCGCGCCGTTGTAAAAAGGAAAGCACGAGCCTGCGTTGCGTGTCTGGAAACGCGCTCGCGCAGCCTCCCCTTGTCGTGTGCCGACGACGTTGCCGTTTACGTAGCAACACTGACTGACTGAGGCACTGAAGCTTGTGGAGGAAGCTTATTATCATATGTGATAACCTTCACGTTTTATTGCGGTTGTTGTTTCGCGTCTGTCAAGAAGAGAACGGCGTTCGTTTCGCCACGTCCTTCATGCAGTTCAGCGCAAGCTGGATAACTATTTTAAATAGTATTTATCCCGGTTACTGTCGTGTCAGAGTGCTGGTTTACCTGCTCTGCTTTTTTTTTTTTTTTTTTTTTTTTAACCTCACCTGTTCGCGTCTCCTTCTTGACAGCCTCAAACCCGCTTTCACCAAATTTTAAATGGTGACAGTTTAGTTAATTAAAATTTAAATTTCGCTCGCTTTAGGTTAAGTGACGCTGACAGAGTCTGAGAGAGCGGTGTTGTTTTATTCGACCACTGAGGTGATTAGTAGCCTGTGCAAATCTCTCTGTAAATATCATGTTGCTTAATAGAAATAATGTAGGCATTTAACCCTAATCTCGGCTGCGTGATTTGTTTAAATGCTCCATAAAACCTGCTTACACACAGCCTTGTGATAAACACACACACTGCCCACATGACAGGTGAATTAGTATAAGTGTGTTACATGGCTTTTCGAGCAGAATATGGAACAGTAGGTGGCGCAGTGGTTAGAACCACCACCTTGCACTTTAAGTTAAAGGAGCCAAGTACAGATCCTGCCACCTGCTGTAGTGCCATTGATCAAAGGTCTCAACCCCAAATTGTTCCAGTTAAAAATTACACAGCTGTATAAACAACAGGTGAATCATCGTAAGTGCTTTAGTGTACAAAACAAAGGTGTCGGCTAAATAAATATATGATGCGTAGTTTTTTCGAAGTTGAATGCAGAAGTTAAGATGAAATGAACATTTGTGAGATGCAATAACCGTATGTTTAGTGGTCGGTGAAACGGAGGAAAAGTAGTGATAGTGACACAGCTCAGTCCTTCATGGGTGGTCTGGGGGCAGCAGGTGGCGTAGTGGTTACAGCTGCCACTTTGTACTCAAAGGACCCATTTTCAAATCCTACCCCCTGCTGTAATACCCTTGAGCAAGGTACTTACCCTGAATTGCTCTGCTAAAATTACCCTGCTGTGTAAATAAACAAATTATTGTAAGCAGTAGCTTAACTTTGTAAAATCACTTGGGAGAAAAGCATCAGCTAAATTAATAATGAACTAACAAAGTGTATGGGCCTGTTTATAGCTTGGTTAACTCTTTGATATTGTGTAAATAAGATGTATCCATACAACCATTTTCAGAAACGGCTTATCCAGTACAAGGTCTCAGCGATTTGGATCCTGTCTGGAGATAATGGTGTGAGCCAACATACACCTTCAGTGGGATGCCGCTCAGTTATAGGGCAATCACGCATTCATTCTCTCTCTAACACATGCTAATGATAATTCAGAGTGACCAGTCTACCTGAAATATGCGTTTTTTTGAATGTGGGAGAAAACATGAGCATCTAATGGAAACCAATGCTTGCATGAGGGAAATGTGCAAATTCCACATAGGCAGTTGGGTTGAATCCCACAGAACATCTGTTGTCATCTCGTGTAGCTCTACACACAGTTTATCATGTTGAGTTTACTTCTGTGATAGGACTGCAGCAGCTTATGTATGAGGAAGTCATAACTGGACACAGCATCACAGGAATACCACTTGTAGACAAGAGTAAAAGAGTGCAGATAGTAAGTATGCAAATAAAGACCTGAACAGTAGTACGACGTGCACAGTAAAAGGTCAGTAGTACCATCCCATATGTGTACTAAATGTGCCAGAGTGTAACACAAGTGTGGCATTGATGTAATGGTTTTTTTTTTTTTTTTGGAAGTCAGGCACTCAAGCATGCCCAGTACTTTAGGCTCCTGGCACATGTGCTTGAGTCCGTTTGTCCAGAATACGGCTAGCAGCAATTGACGTCATTGCCCATTGGCTCTGTCAGCAGTTATGGGCCGCTCTCTTCCAAACATATATGTTTTGAGAAGATGCTCACTGTGTACATTTTGCATGCAGGGTGCATTTTCTGTTGCATCTTAGTTTCTCCTTGCAGTTACCTTTTGAGGAGTAGATGTTGTATGCACTCATCTTCCATTCTGACAGTTTTGTTCTCCAGGGCTGAAATCAATACTGAGGAAGTTGTTTATTGCATTAGGTGTTTCTGCAGGTAGTGTTACTTAAATGGCTGTCAAAAGTGTATTACACCTTGAGATGCTAGAAAGGCCTCTTATGGACATGAGGGCACAAGGTACATGACAAAACTGGATTGCTGGTACTGTTAAATTAAGCCCTGCAAATTAATAATAATAATGCAAAATGTCAGTGAAGTTGCTAGCAAAGAGGTGATTTCCCCCCCCCCCATTAATATTACATGATCAGTGGAGAAGATTAAACTGTGTGGGTTAAAATCTTTGCTAATCTGTAAGTAAAGGTGTTTTTTCAGGTGCTCATGCTTTTTATTTACTTTGACCCTGAAGGGTTACTGAGATAAATTAAAGAGAAGTTGAAGACTATAAGATCCTCAGGTTTGAAAACATTGACAGAATCTATTCCATTTTTATGGAAACCAATAACAAGTTTTAGAATTGTTTATACTGGCACTAGTTGCTGTGTGTGTGTGTGTGTGTGTGTGTGTGTGTGTGTGTGTGTGTGTGTGTGTGTGTGTGTGTGTGTGTGTGTGTGGTTGATTCTTCAGTTTTACCTTAACCCTTATCTGGGTCCTTGTGCTTGACAGTGAATTCAGCAGCCTCCCATAAAATACTTCTCTGCTGATTTCAATTTTCTGATTTAATTCTGAAAAACTGATGATACCGTGGGTGGTTTCACGTAACAAGTACGGCCCTGGTGCTTCATTACTCCTCACAGTTGAAAGGAACTGCAATGAAATGTTAGTTTCACAGTGTCCATCTGACCTTCCTTCCCTTTTTTCCCCCCTTCTTTCTGTTTACGAGAGGTGGACTGGTTCGTGCCTCTGGCCGGCCAGTTCTTTCCTGTCAGAAGACTGGATGTATGAAGAAAACTAGTTAGTGCAGTTGGCTAATGCTGTCTGATTGCAATCAGTTCCTTTAATTTTCTTGCACATGTGTGCGCATAATGTGTGTTCACAGGCATGTTAGTGGAAGCAGGGTGAGTGGTAGTGTGGCATTGAGTGGCAGCACAGATTCGAGGATGCAGACTGCAGCAAGAGGTTAGACTACATGCAAGGGGAATTAAAATGACTTTTTTTTTTTTTTTTTTCCCTTAGTAAAATATGAAGAAAACAATGTAATTTTAATTCACCATACATTTTAATTTATTACATTATCAGCAATCATACAGCTTTGTACTAGAATAGAATTTGGTCTGACTCAAAAATACTATGTGATATGAAATGGCATGCGACTCACCTTTAGTGGTTTATTGGTTACACTCCATGCTAGTACTGCATTAAACAGTTTTTTCCAAGCAAGGAAGCATGTTTTTTTTAGGAACAAAGGATTATCTGATTGATTGACACTGACATTTTTCAGTTTTATGGGGGTTTTTTTTGTTTGTTTCAGTGTATGGAGTTATGCTTTTAGCCCTTTGTTTTTGTTGTCTATGTTCATTTTGGGTGAAATTACTGTTTATCATTTAACTGACATCTTTTCCAAGGTGACTTATATTTGAAAAGTACATTAAATACTCTGCTTAACTGCTAGTCAAAAATCTTCTCCCTTTTTCTTTCATACAGTGAATGTCATGAAGGCCTTGTAATCGCACTTCAGATCGGACAAGCTTCCCGTTCATCCGTTACCCTTTTGCCATGGCTGATGTAGACTATGGGCACTTTGTGGACTGGGACAAGATGGGAGATTTGGCTAAGAGCACTGGGCCAAGCAAGTTTGAATGCAAGGACCCAAGAGAGCTGAAGAACCTTGCCAGGCAAGGCTATTGGTCTAAGAATCACAAACTGCGGGCCCAGGTCTACCAGCAGCTAATAAAAGCCGTCCCCTGCCGGACTGTCACACCTGATGCAGAGGTGTACCGTGACATTGTTGTAAGCATCGTGGGCAAGAAGGCCCCCGCCAGCATCCCTCTGCCTGAGTTTGTAGATGGGGTCCCGGTACCCCTGTATTGCCTGAAGGCAGATGGCATTGGGGCAGCACACAAGATCATGTCATGCCTTGCCAGCCAGTTCCCTGACATCTCTTACTGCCCCACGCTGCCTGCTGTGACGGCAGTGTTGCTGCACTTCTGCTCAGAAGAGGCACAGTGTTTCGAGCAAGTGAGCCGCCTGTTAGCCTGCAATGAGCCTGGGCGTCGCATGCTTGACCAAACCTTCCTGGCCTTTGAGTCCTCCTGCATGACATTTGGTGACCTGGCCAACAAGTACTGCCCCAGTGCCCACAAGCTGATAGTGGCTTCAGCCCAGGACGTGCTGGATGTGTACTCGGACTGGTTGCGCTGGGTGTTCGGCGACCTTCCCTTTGCCCACGTGGCTCGGGTGATCGATGTCTTCTTCGTAGAGGGTTACAAAGTCCTGTATCGTGTGGCCCTGGCCATCCTCAAGTTCTACCGCAAGCAGAAGGCCGGTCAGACGCTGCCAGCCACTCAGGACTCGGAAAGCGTGCGGGGGGACATCCAGGTCTTTGTGCAGGGCATTGCTTCCTGTGTGACCCCCGACAAGCTGCTGGAGAAAGCTTTCTCCATCCGCCTCTTCAGCCGCAAGGAGATCACCCTGCTGCAGCTTGCCAACGAGAAGTCCCTACAGCAGAGGGGCATCACTGTCAAACAGAGGAGGTACAGAGCTGCTGCTGCAAATCTTCTTTGCATGAAGAGGAATGGCTGTTCCATCTTATAAGGGGACGCATGTTAAAGATGCCTGATAAGAGGGCCTAGCAACAGCTTCTTGAGGTTGACCAGAAAGAGGTTGCAGTAAATGTTCGTAAAAAAGTATGATTTCAAGAGCATTTGTGTCTGTGTTGGGATTTGCCTGAATGAGCAGGGTGGAGTATTCAGCCTGGTGATGAGAGGTGGTATGGTTGCTCTGTGTGACAGCAGTGTTGTTACCATTCTGTTTCACTGAAGCTGTGCTGCTTTTACATCTCTTGCCACCTTCCCTCTCTGTCTGCCCTTGCTCATGTCCTCACTGCTCCTGCTCTCCATCCTGCGCCGGGCACAGGAGGTAGGTCCCTTGTGCCTCTGTTCTATTCAGTTTCAGTTACAAGTACTGTCCTGTTGTGTATGCGTCTGTAGTTGAAAGTAACAACATGTTGTTGAACAGGTTGAGCTTAGTCTAGCATGGAAACCTTTGGACAATGTCATAAACTGTTTTACAGTAACTGGCATATTTAGTTTGTAAACTGTATTCAGCAGGTACTTTGTCCGGATCAGATCATTAAATGTGCACTCTTGTTTGTTCCTGCATTTCAGGCAGAATGTGCATCTAGCAGTGAATGCCGAGAACTTCTCCTCAGAGATTGTCAGTGCGAAGGAGATGCGGGACATTTGGTCATGGATCCCAGAGCGCTTCGCCCTGTGCCAGCCACAGCTACTTTTCACCACTTCTACTCATGGCTGCAGCCTCAACAGGTACTAACCTGGGATGAGCCATGGTGGTCTGATCTAAAAATGCAGTACGCAGTACTTAAGGCCAGGGTCAGCCAGATACAGTTCCTAGTTGTCTATGGTATACGTAATGAGCAGTCAATACCTGAAGCCGGAACTTGTGTCGAACAAAGGGCACGGTAGATAATAAAAAGAAAACGACCATTTTGTTGTTGTATAACTGTCAATGACCTCTTTACAAAGAAGCAAACAATAGGTAAACCATTGCAGATGACCATAGCACTCTGCCTCAATGGGTATTATGTGATTCCACAGTTCCTTCTAGGTGGATAGAAACTTTATTGATCTTAAGAAAATTGCATGAGGCTACAGCAGCATACACACAACAAAGTAGTGAAATGGGCACTGAATAATAGTGGGTAAAGATAAATATCACATTGAGACAAGCATTAAGTCTTAAATTGCACAAATTGTATTTTTGCTGAGATGTACGGCGCTTTAGACAAGAGTCTGCTAAATGAATAAATGTAAAAGTGTAAATATTTTTTAAAAGTGGTAGCAACAGCTCACTGTAGTCAGATAGTGATATCTGCTATAACTGTACATTATATCTTAGCTCAGGGTTTGCAAAGGTACTAGGAAAAATGGCAAATTTGAGTCTTTTGGCTCAGATATAGATAACTTACTTCTAATACCCTTTCATAAAAAAATCAACAGCTATAAAAACAGGTTTTTGTTTCACCCCTGTCCCGTTGTTCCTCTGCACAAAGTATTGCACCTCTGCGGCGAAATGTTTTTACTCGGAAGACTTGTATGAAGCTCGTTGCAGCGGGTGTGAGGGAACCATATTGTGATTGTTCAGGGAGTAGAGTAACATCAAGTTGTCCCCTTTTTGATCTGGCTGAGGGGCTCTTGCTGTGATTTGTGAATTTTGCATTGATGACGTCATGGTTGGAGTGGCTGCCTTTAGCTCGGAAGGTTGCTGGTTCATTCCTCGCCGCTGGCTGTAGTGCCCTTGAGCAAGGTGCTTGCCCTGCAAATGCTCTAGTACTTTCACCCGGCTGTGTGCCTGGGTACCTCGTTGTGGCCCTGCGATGGCCTGATATCCCATCCAGGGTGTGCCCTGCCCCACCTCCTGTGCCTAATGTCTCTGGGATAAGCTCACCGCGACCCTGCTCAAGACAAGCGGTTATTGAAATTGGTTGGTTAGTTATGCACTGCATCTTTATGCTAAAACATGCTGCTGTTGTGAACATTGTATGTGGTCAACCTGTGTTGCTCTTTAACAGCTGTGCTCTTTCTTGGCTATGTTCACTGGTTTACTTTGGGGCACACACTCAAACGTATGTCTTTGTTAATGTGGTATTTCTACAGATTTATACTAAAATAACTATATTTCCACTTCTCAACTGTTTTTATATTAAAATGTTTTCAGTTATAGAATGTCATAGGATTGGGCATTTCCCCCAAACACATGGTTTGAAGATAAATGTGGCTATTGGCAGCATTTTGGTCCCTAACAGTATAAACATGATAGTGGATTCAAGTCTAGGCTGTATAATTTTGGATTGTGACAATGAGAAAACTCTGAAAAGCAGTGAGGAGTTCAGCAGCCAATAGCTGAGCTGTTTAAACACATGGTACCTTATAGGCTCCTGAAGAACTACAGAAAGCAATTGCTGACAGTGAATGGAGACAGCTGAAATGGGTGACAAACCTCTAATAATATGAGTTTGTGAAGTTTGATAATGGTTCTGTGTAGGTTTTTTAATTAATTAAATGTTAATGCTATTTTATATTTGAATTGCAAATTTTAACTACATACTAAAGTAATTTACTAAAACTTTTTTTTTTTATTTTAATGCATTGAGCTTCCAAGCAGCTATCCATTTATTTTTTCCATGTTTACTACTGGCAGACAGATCATCTTCCATTAGAGCTAATTTTCATAGCATAATGGCAAGTCTGAGAGTAATTTCATTTTACCGTTAACTAGCATATTTTCAGTGGCCTGTTTATCTGTGGGTGGGGTTTGTTAAACGGCTCGATCAGAACCTCTGTTAAAATTTCAATTTTTACAGCCCTGCTGTTCTGTAATTCGTGGGAATCTCATTTCATTTTAACCCACGCTTGGCCACCAGTCTATGAATCAATGTCTGTAAGTTGCGTGAGGCAAGAATCAAAACTGAGTATTTTAGTGTAATGTTCTTTATTTAAAAATTAAGAACTGTATGAAAAATGCGTATTTCCCTACTGGTTAGTGTGAGACCCCCCCCCCCCCCCAACCTCAGTTGCAGGGTGGTGTTCTGATGTTCATGGAGGTAATGTTAGCTTATGGCTAGGTCTCTCTCTCATAGGAATTTTCTAGAACTTGTGCCACTTTTGTAGTGTCTCAGATCAACATTACTTTTTTTTTTTTTTTTTTTTTTAAAAATGCATAGCTGCAGAATCAGTGTACCAAGAAAATCCAAATTTACACTATGCCAGTTTTATAATACAACTAAAAGGCAAAAACTGAGATGTAGTTACCATTAGGTTCAGTGGTGGGGGAAAAAGCTATTTGTTCCTGAGCCTGCGAAAGTGGTACCCATTTGATCTAAAATAGCTCCAAATCCCATAAAAAATTGACACATATTGCTTCAATCTTTAACATGAATTATGACAGCATAACAAGACTGTTTCCGTTCATTACTTTATGCCTGTTTATTTTGTTTACCTGTGCTGTTTCATGTCTTTCCAAGTTAATACATACTGTACCCTCACCACCTCACAAACATAACAGGCATACATATATTTAATGTGTGTGTATTCACCTTTTAATGTGATAAACCGGAACAGTAAAGACAACTGAAATGAAAACAATACAGATGAATTTACCCTCACTGAAGACTGACATGGTTCTTCACACCACCTGGGCTGTTCAGGTCCATGTGGGTTGGAGCCCGTGCCCAGTCTCATTGGAGTTTGCATTTTCTCCCTGTGTTTGCTTGGGTTTCCGGTGAACTGGTCACTCTAAATGGCCCCTAGTTTGTGTGTGTATGTATTGCAAGTGCTCTGCTCTGTAGATAGTTGAATCACTGTAGGAGCTTTGATCTTCCACAGTTTACAAGTTATCCCACAGGTCAAGTGTTAACTGTTCTAGTGGAAGAGTTAGTCACTTGAGTCAGCCACATATGTGTGAAAGGAGCTTCTGGTCTGAACAGGGGGAGACAAGGTTTTTGTTAAAGATACTATGAAGAGTTGAGGGAATGCTAATCCAGATCACTTTCCCAGAACAAATGCATCAAAGTGCTTGGAGTGGCTTTATGTTGAAAACACAACTAAACTGCCCATGTATCTATAGATGTATTGGAGTAAGGTCAATATTGTGAATGAACTTGGAGTAAATGGGATATTTCTCAATTAAAATGGTACTACTTCTAAAGGTAGAGGAAGAAGCTAACCCACTCCTTTTCAAGTTTTATGTGAACAGATAAATAAAAGCCTCATTTATCTCTAAGGAAGTTTCCCAAAACTACAGCACCATGCATACACCAAATAACTGTATTTCTTGGCGCAGCTGATGGCACAGTGGTTAGCAGTTTTGCCTTTGGACACAGAAAGGATGCAGGTTGAAATCCCATTTTCAACTGTAGTACGCTTGAGCAAGGTAGCTACCCTAAAAATTTCTCCAGCTAAACAAATCAGGAAATTATTCTAGATAGCTTAACGATGTAATTTGCTTTGGAGAAGAGCAAATTAATAAATGTACTGTATATGTTTCCCAGGATACTGGAATGACGGGACAGGTGTAAGAGCACAAATAATGAAGCAGTAGTAATGACGGCTCAGGACCGCCCCAGCAGCGTGAGGAGTTGTCATGGAGTCTGTTGGTTGTTGGAAGAAATGACTTTACATACTAAATAACAGGACAAGTCTGCTCCTGAATGTACCTCTCTATTTGTCCAGGGAGGGGAGCAGGGAGTGAGAGATTAAAATTTTTCTCAATTATTGATGTACCAGGTTGTATGTTTAACTGTCTTTACTGTAAAATATTGGTTTGTGTCATATTAATGAAAATGAGAAACAAGTGACCTCATACAATAGAAAGCAGAAAAGGAAAAATGCAATATAAACCCAAGCAGAGAAAGCAAAACCATTGTAGAAGAACCCCAGCAGCAGCACCCCCAACCCCCATGTTGAAAGCTGTTGTGATGTACAGTTCCCCAGCGGTTGTTCTTTTTTTCATTAGTCATGCCTTTTGCCCCAGGTTCTACTGTCACTGTGAGGGCCATGAGCCCACTCTGATGCTCATCAAGACCACTGATAGGGAGGTAAGAACCTCTCCAAATGTAACATTAAAATGTGCATAATATTTCAGCGAAAGATTTCAAACACAGATGCATTTCAGTGGAGCACAATTTATGCACTTAGGTTTGTGTCCATTCCATTTACTGCTGCTGTTATAAGGGTTGTAATATTATAATTGTAATATTATTATTACTGTCTCCTGCTTTCCCTTCTCTGGGGCCGGTGGCACTAATTTGTTATTTGGTATATTTGCACTTGTTTAATTTTGAAACATCAATTGACTGGCAACCGGACTGCCATAGGAACCTATCTGTTTTAGCCACCCTTCCTGGCGTGACAGACAAGGCTGATATTTAAGCTTCGGAAAAAGAAATTAGTAATGTAAAGCCTGGTTTTCCGGTAAATGCTTGGTTAAACTGAGACTGTAACTTGACACAGTCAAACCTGTGCTCAGGTGTGCGGAGCCTTCCTGTCCACCGACTGGGAGGAGCGGAAGCGGGGTGGAAACAAGCTCAGCTTCTTTGGAACGGGGGAGTGCTTTGTCTTCAGGGTGAGTTTCCCCACTTCCACTAACGCTGTTGCCGGCCAGAGACCTGTGTTTGTACAAAATGTCCTCAAACTGTGTGAATTTGACACGTGAACAAGGCCGTCAGTTACTGTGCAGTGAGTTAGAGTGATCAGTAGAGGGCCTCCATAGCCAAGGCTTTTGTGTTTTTCCTGATCTTGAAAACAGTTCCTCCAAAAAAAGAGGAATCACTTAGTGTTACAAAACAAAGGATTTAAAAATCAAAGCTGTGTTTGTACAATATTGCATTTCAGTGTGTTAAACTGGTTCATGGGTTATTGGCTTTGTGTATTAAATTAGGGTAAACTTGAACCATGAATTTGACTTTACATTTACAATATTCATTTAGCTAACTCTTTTCTCCAAAGCAACTGAGGTTAAGGTTACAATTATTTATCCATTTAAACAGCTGGGTAATTTTTACTGGAGCAATTTTCAAGTAAGTACCTTGCTCAAAGGTACTACAGCCAGAGGTGGGGATCAAACTTGTGACCTTTGGATCCAAGGACAGCAGCTCTAACCACTATGTTACCAGCTGTCCCGGGAATTGTGGGCAGCATGATGGCACTGCAGATAGCGCTGAATCCGGCTTAGTCTCTGTCTTTGCATGTTTCTTCCTGTGCTCACATGAACTGATGACTGTGAATTGCTATTAGTGTATGGATGTGTGCAGTTGCCCTGAGATGGACTATCACTCTGTCCAGGGTGTACCCTGCCCAGCCTAGACCCTGGAGCACCATAAGCCTACACAGAACAAGCATGTATAGACGAATGAATGAATCTTAATTTAACACATTAAAAATCCTTATCAGAAATATTTAAGTTCTTATTGTGGCACGGCCAGTATTTATGATGCTCTTTCCAGTCAGATATTTAAACCAGCAACAGATACAAGTCTTCACGTCTAATGCTTGTAAAAGACAAGTGGAGATGTGCTAAAGCACAATTGAAAATGTGCCGCATCTTTGCAGTTGACATACCTGTGGCTATAATAATTTGTGGATTTGTAGCACACATCTTAGAATGCACACAGCATATAAATCATTCATCATGTTTTGCCCAGAATTTCTGTGAAAGACTGTTACTTGACACCAGACTGTTAGATGACACTCTGCACCTGAGACACTTGACAAGGGCCTACAGGAGGAGTAGTGACAGGAGTGTTTCCCCAGTCAGAGCATTGAACATGGTAATATAGAGCTCAGTTCTGACCTTGTCTTCTAATGTCAGGGTGTGTGAGAAGAGAGGAGACACACAGACCCTTGTTTATGCTGCTGTAGGACTGTGAAGATCACCTCTCGTGCTTTTTCTTCTGTCCATGCAGCTGAAGCCAGAGATGGAGAGATATGAGTGGGTGATCATTGGTCACCCAGAATTGGCTGCCTCCACACAGCCTGAAAGTGAGGAGCCCACCAAGGATGAGCCACCTGGCAAGACCATCTCCAACACAAGCACCTTGCCGGCTGGCGAGCCCCCAGCGGACCTCTCCGACCGCCTATCACCCTTCCTCTCTGCCCGCCACTTCAACCTCAATTCCAGAAACACCTCCATGTTCATGGCTGGGAGTGCTGAGTGCATCATTGTGGGTGAGTTCCATCCTGAGGATGGCCATCTCTAGATGTTCTTTTTTTCCTGAACATAATGGCATTCTTTAAACAATAAGGAAAATGTGATACCCAGAAGCACCACTCCTTTCAGTATCTTGCATGAGTTGAAACATGTTTAATATTTTGCCTCCCTTATATTAGTTCTGTGTTCTACCCTCCTAGGTGGAGGTGATGGAAATGCCCTGTACATAGATGCAGATCTGAACCGTGGTCGCACAGCACATTGCACAACCTTCGACAACCCGCCCCTCTGCTCCGAAACATTCCAGGTGTGCTTGCTGGAGGTCTGGGGCTTCCAGGATGCCATGAGTTCTTAACAGCTCCAGGAAGCACAGCCCCATCCCGACAGGAACCCAAACCTCTGGGGCTGCTCAAAAGGGATCCAGGGAGGGGGCTCATAGCGTCCGTGACTTTTTCCTTTTTAAATTTTTTTTACTCCCTGCCCCCCCCCCCTTACTTATAATGTTGTAGTCAAGTGTTGTCTATTTATTAAGAAACAAAAACTAAATTCAGGTGTTGTTTCATATCAGCATAACGTCCAGGTTTTTTTTTTTTTTTTTATTCACGGTTTTGTCTTGCTCCTTATCTTCTTTGGAAGAGAACCCCAAAGATTCACCACCAGTGTTCAGAAGCATTATGAAACGCATCGTGAAGCACTGCTATAATTTTTTTTGCACTCAAATTTCATGATCGGTGATGTCATATGTTCTCTCATATCACATACTGTTAGCATGTTGTTATTTTTGTAGGAATTGATCCACACATTCATGAGTTCTAGACTTTAAAGCACTAGTTAGGTATGTCAGAAGTTGTCTACTCGACCGCCTTGCCCATGTGAAGTGCAAGAGTTGAGGCCATTTTATCATATATTTATGAAAATGTAGTATTTTTCAACAATCTGATTAATCAAAGGCACACTTCTCAGAATTAAGAGGCAGTAGCTGTATATCCTTTGTGTAAGAAGACCTTGTGGAAGTTTGTTGCCATATCCAATGTATCAAGGAACTATGCATATTTAATTGTAACAGCGCACACGCCGTCCACATTTTGTGAATGTAGAACTATTGTAAAACATATATAATTCAGTGTTTATACAGTATGTAGATGTGATTTGTTGCATTGAAGGGTCCACTGTGGAGCTGTGAATATGTGAAATGAAGTAATATCAGTATTTGTGTATAATGGGGATTGTGGGAAAGTTGGGATAGCACAGATTGAGTTGAGACTGTAGTAACCCTACACTGTAGTGGTCTTAACATGATTTAGGGAAAGATGAACAAAGGCACAACTTGAGCATAGCATTATATGTGATATGTTTTATGAATTGTGCATAAAATATCTTATGAAAACAAATTCAAATGTCTATCAGGGGGGTATCTGATCCTAACACCATAGATTGTGTTTAGGGTATTTCTGATGTCTCCCTGGAGAAAAGAATTTGATGTAAAGATGTGTGTTAATTTAACCCTTGACCAGAAAGTGGAAATAAAGGGCTTGTGGGCCTCCTGCACTCATTTTGTGGAACTCTGTTTTAGCTTGAATAAAAATGAAATATATAAAAATGGAAATGATCAAATGATTTTGAACGTCTGTAGATAATCTCTGGCCGTCACCTTTAAAATAGTTTAATTTGCCCATACAGGTCATGAAATTAATTTTTTTTCTCTGCGTTTCTCATCCTTTTATGGATTTTAATTCTATGTGAAATTGTATCCTCTGTCGCCTATGTTGTGCGCTGGGGGTGCACGTGACGAAGCAGAGAGGACGGAATATAATAAAAGTCACGCTGACGCGCCTCCCGCGGAGTGTAATTGCACTCATAATTCATACTCATAATTTTATGACCGCTGTCCTGCTACGACGTGTCATTTTATTCGGGCTCCGCTCTACTTCGTTCCTCCCGCCGTGTCCGTTTGCGAGGAAGTGCTGCCGAACAGAGCCGCGAATGACAATGTTTTACAGAAAGAAGAGCCTAGTGAAGAAGTGGTAGAGAAGTGAACTTTGACTAGTTTGTGGGGCTTCGTGTGTGTAAAAAGCTGGAGATGTTTCGGTGACTCGGACCCGAGTTCGAGGGAAACGCCCGTTCCCTGGGCACCGAAGACTCGTGGGGCCATTTTGTGGCATCGTGCTCCACCCGAACCACTTTGCACGTCACACGTTCAACGAGGCCAGTTTTGACCATTTTGACGGCGAATTGTAAAATATGGCTTTAATAAAATAAGACGTATAGACTGTAACACAGGCTACAGCCCGCGGGGGTCCGACATGGCCGACAAGCCCATCGATCCGTCTGTCGGTTCAGAAACGAAGGCGGGCAGCACAGCGACGGTCCCCCGGCCCCGCTTCTGTCCTCCGTGAGATGAGGCAAAAAAAAAAAAAAAAAGGTTTATCTATACGCGCGTTTTTGTCACGCAGTCAGTTTAAATAAATCCATCTCAGCGATGGAAGCCTTTAAAAATCCGTCCTTTTTCCCCCCCAGACCATCTCCACATACAACGTTCACCGCCACCAAATAACTGCCTCGTCATCGATCGATCAGTATTGGAGACTGTGCCGCGTTTCAGTCTTTTCATTCATACAATATTACAGTATTTAATTATTTTAAATCTTTTAATCCATTTTATTCATATCTCAGAACCAATATCCAAAATATCTGCACATATACTATAGTAGGATTCCAGTCTGAGAACTTTTCATTAACAAAAATCGTCACCTTCGTTTCACAATGAATGATCTGGTTCATGAATTTACACGTTTTTTGGGGTTTATAACTTCACGTTAATGCTAATGTAAGTGTTTATATTCTATTAATAATTGTATCAAGCTTAATGTTTTTCATTTGGCGCTTTCTTTCAAGGGGTTATAATCATGCAAAAGATAAACCAACCAATAACAACGATAGATAGATAGATAGATAGGAGCAAAATCTGCAATGGACAAGTGATTGTAAACCTGAGTAAGTAAAAATATGTTACGGTCTCATTAAAGATGCCCTTTAGGATGATGAAGTGCTCACGTGGAAACAGAGGAGAGAACAACAAAAACTCTAGATGGACACAAACGTGGAGAAAACAGACCTCAGTGACCAGGGCCAGCTGACCGCCCATTCGGTCTCTTTGGTTCGCACTTGGTCAAACCTCTCAGAAGATCTCTGAAGAGGTCATGGTTTGTTTCAGCAGTCGGTATGATGGCACTGTATTTTGGAAGATGACAGAATATGAGGAAAAGCCAAGGAATGTCTATGTCCTTGGTTCAGCTGCCCTCTTAAAAGGCTCTTACCTTCCTTAGCTTTGACATGACTATCCAGAACATTGGCTGGACCTACTGAGTCCCATGAGATGGCTACTCATGATGCTCCAGAACCACAACATTGTTTAAGAGCTGCCACCTGAGCATGTGGTTTCAACGCATCCTTTGGTTTTCATCTGACAAGAAGATAGAGACAAATGAAATCATTCTACTTTATTGTTCTGCTCAAGGGTCCACGTTGTGTGCTCATCGACCCAAGTTACGCATTTTTGTCGGTTTCCAAATGGCAGCTCTACTGTAAATGCCAGGTTTCTGAAACACATTTCTGAGTGAGTGAACGGCATTGAATTCTGTGGTTGTTCTCAAGGCTGACGTTTCGTTTTGGGTGGTACGGTGGATGGTGTTGGAGCTTCAATGCCTAGGCTGTGGGTTCAGGGTTCAAAGCCCAATTCCAGCTCAGTTCCTGCAGTATTTACATGTTCTCCCCATGTTCATGTGGTCTTCCTTCTGCAAGCCAAGAGAAGCCTTTCAAGGGAATTGGTGATGATAAACTGCTCTTAGGGTGTGTATGTGCAAGTGTCCTGCAGTGGATTTCATGTTCTGTCCTGAGCTGTACCCTGCCTCTCACGCTATACTTCCAGGATAGGCTCTGGATCACCGCAACTCTGCACTGGACAGGCAATTTCTGACAATAGATGGAATGGTTTTGGTTAGTAGATACTGTGTGTCTGTTTCAGATTGCAACATTTGTTTTTTTTTTTGATGCAGTTTTCCCTTGTTTGCCCTTCACTGTTATTTTTTGACATCTCTTGCCAAATCTCCTAACTCACAATGTTTTTTTTTCCCCCCCCAAAAACAGACATTGACTATTTACCTTCCTTCAGACTATAAGCTGTCCTATTGCTTTAAAGGCCAGTATATTTATCTGACACATTTCTCCAAAGTGACTTACAATATTAAGCTTACAATTAGATACCCATTTACAGTATACAGCTGGGTAATTTTACTGGCCCAATTTAGGGTAAGTACCTTGCTCCAGGGTACAACTCACATAGGGGGGAATCAAACCTGTAACTTTTAGACCCAAAGGCAGTAACTCTAACCACTATACAACCAGCTGACCAATAAATTACATTTTCGTTCTACATCTTTTATGGCTGATACAGCTGCTAATTACATTACTCTGTCTTACCCCTGTAGCTGCCCTTATAATGGTAAATTAATTTTTTCAAATATTTTATTTTGGGGTTTATTAAATATTGTCCACATACTGCATAAATGGTACACACACACACACACATTTTCAGAACCGCTCGTCCCATACGGGGTCGCGGGGAACTGGAGCCTACCTGGATGTTTATAGATATTTATATATTTTGCTCTTACATATGCATAAATAGATTGTATTTTTTTTTTTTTTAGATTTTAGCACCTGTTATTTGTCCTTTTAGATTGTTATGTCGGACAGCTGTATAAAGCGTTTCACTGCTCGTCGTACTGTCTATGATTGTGTATGTGACAAATAAAATTTGAATTTGATTTGATTTGACATGTATGAATAATTATAAGGGGCAGCTGGTAGCATGGTGATTAATGTTTCTGCCTTTGGACCCAGTGGTTGTAGGTTCAAGTTTCATCTTTACTTGTAGTACTCTTGAGCAAGGTACTTATCCCAAATTGCTCCAGTAAAGTAACTTAGTTGTATAAATGGACAGGTAGTTGAAAGTAGCTTAGTATTGTACATCTGGGGAAAAGAGCATCAACTAAATGTAATGTAAAACCTCTACTGTATGTATACCTGGGTAAACTTAAAGTAATAATGTCCTTGGCATCCTGCTCATAATTTTGGTGCAAGGAGGTATACTTTCCTCTCTGATTTATTTGGATAATAGAAGGAAGTTCAATCATGGGTATGTCCTGAAGACTTAGAACCAGAAGATGTTTAGTCATGGAGATAGTCTGAGACTGCTTCTATTTTTGCTGGTAGCTTCCTTTATTTCAGGGGCTAATTTAAATTTGTTATAATACATTCAATGTGTCTGAGTTTGGTTTGGGCAAAAACGATTTAATATTAGCTGTGTCTAAAGCGATAACATGGGCTGTATGTCCAGTCGACTTTTCAAAATGGGCTTTCTTTTACAGTATCTGTAAATTTCATCCTAGCTTTAGGTGGATAATGATGCTGTATGTTTGTTGGTGAAGCAAAATTAACATATCGACATTAAATAGATTGGTCTCAATCAAACAGAGCAAAAAGGTTCACAAGGACAATCATGGTGGAATATTCCATGAGCCAGAGGGCATGACAACCCTTTGCTAAGTCACATGGCCGAAAGAATTTCGGAGTAATACTTGAAAATCTTCACGTTACTTTAACCATGTGACCCCCGAAAGAGGAAGAGGGAGCTGGTGAAAGAAAAAAGAAGAGAAGGAGGGTGGCTGGTTGAAGAATGAACATCTAGCAGGATTTCTAGGAAATAATTGTCAGTTGTGATTAATTAATGAAATAATAATAAATGAATATACTGTTTTCACATATCATTCCCTTAAGTAGAAAAAAATAAATAGTAATAAGAGGCAGCTGATAGCAAAGTGGTTAGTGCTGCTTCCTTTGACCCTCAAGGTGGTAGGTTTAAATCCCACCTGGTACCATAGTGTGCTGAGTAATGTGCTCCCCTAAAATTACCCAGTAGTACACACACACACACACATTTTCAGAACCGCTTGTCCCATACGGGGTCACGGGGAACCGGAGCCTACCCGGTAACACAGGGCGTAAGGCCGGAGGGGGAGGGGACACACCCAGGACGGGACGCCAGTCCGTCGCAAGGCACCCCAAGCGGGACTCGAACCCCAGACCCACCGAAGAGGAGGACTGCGGTCCAACCCACTGCGCCACCGCACCCCCCGGTCTACCCAGTAGTATGAATGGTTAAATCACTATAAGTTGCTTTGAAGAAAAGCATTAACTAAATAAATACATGTAAAATATAAATGAAACTCAAAAATGAATGTGTCCAGCACAAGATGATACCCGAATATGATGATGATTTTCTAGGTGTGTATGAGAAAGCAAAGATGAGAAGAACTATGAATCTTCCCTGTTATTCTGTTTATCAATAAGAAAGCATTTCAAACAGATTTTGTCAAATGCTGTCCATTTTTGCTTGGAGCAGAAAATCCAAAGTAAACAAGAAAACACTACATTAGCACCGATATCGGTTTCAATTAATTTTCTCATTATTTTTTAAAACTCCATTTACCTGACACTTTTTTCCAGAGCAACTCATACAACTATTTAGCCATTTGTACAGCTGGGTAATTTCATTCATTTTTATTTTAGTGGAGCAATTTTAGGGTAAGCACACACTGCAGCAGGAGGTGGGAATCAAACCTATAACCTCTGGGTCCAAAAGCAGCAGCTTGAACCACCACAGTACCAGCTGTGCTGCCTGTTGGCTAGATCCACACTGAGAGTGTTTCCTCTGTGTTACACTCACATATTCCTCTTTTTACCATGGCCACGCTGTTCATTCAGGACTCACACAGCTAATCTCACATCCTCTTCTATTTATAGCTCCCTTTTCGGCACCAGTTGAGTTGTGGATTTGTCGAAATTGTGGATTTGCCGTTGCGGGGGATAAGATGCTTAAGATTTTAACCCTTTGTCTGTCCTACTCACCCAAGCACCTTGCTCCAGGGATGGGGCAGAGAGCCAAGGATTAGAGATTATCACTAATAGGTTCTGTTTTTTCCTTTTGAGAATAATGGTCAACATATAAAATCTTCACTACTCTTTCCATGCGTCTGTTTCCTCTTGTGTTATGATGATCTGCCAATTACATTATAGAACATGCAGTAAAACCAAATTTATTGAGTACTTTTAGCTCTTTGTTTCTGTAGTCCTCCGTCCAATTTGGGGTTCTGAGTTCCTTAGGGAGGAGAAGCTTGCTGGCACACAAATATGCTCACATACTGATCTGAATTATTATTTTTTTAGTTTTACAGTGGAGCATAAGGTAATACAACATTTAGATTTTTATTGATCATTGTTTGGTTTACCTTGATTGCGGTTGTTCGTTAGCTAGAACCAGCTTCGGTTCCAGTCGCATATAAGATGGACAGGCTATGAGAAAAGTGACAGATCTGATTTACTGTTGGTGGATCTCACTGTTATACCCTTCTTGGATTATTTGAGGGTAACTGTATATCATATTGGTGGCGCAGTGGGTTGGACTGGGTTCTGCTCTCTAGTGGGTCTGGGGTTCAAGTCCTGCTTGGGGTCCCTTGTGATGGACTGGTGTCCCGTCCTGGGTGTGTCCCCTCCCCCTCCGGCCTTACGCCCTGTGTTGCCGCGTAGGCTCCGGTTCCCCGCGACCCCATATGGAACAAGCGGTTCGGAAAATGTGTGTGTGTGTGTGTATATCATATTTGTTAATATTCATGATAAGTATACGGAGGCATTTTGCTATCGACACTGAGAAAACAAATTTAAAAAACTAAAAGTATGCAAGCTATGATACGTCACCAACACGTATGTACAAAAATAAAGACTTGTCTTTAAAAATGATCAACTATTAAGAAATAGGAATCAAACCACAGGAATCTGTGAACTTCTGCTGAACTGATCGTATTATGGTATTATTGACCATCATTGACCATATCTGAAAGTTTTATGCAGCTACTTGTGTGATGAACGTTGCTTCATATGGTGGAAAAAAACAAACTATCCAAACTTAAGAATCACACGTCTGCATCCAAGTGTCTCTTCCTGCTAATGTAATGTACATTATGTAATTAATAATGTACATTAATGTAATGCATACATTGTATTTTATATGAGATGTACATCGCTTTGGAGAAAAGCTAAATGAATAAATGTAAATGTAAATGTAGGTAAATGTCTTAATTTTCTGGTTTGTAAAAAAAAAAAATTGTTATATATGCAATGTTTTTCTGAAACGCTGCTCTTATGTTTCTTTACGGTTCTGACTCTTTCTGAGAATTAACCTGGTTGAGCTGAATTGGAGAGCCGGGAAAGCAAGGAGCGAAACGCAGCGCGAAGGAACCAGAAAGCTTTCTTGACCTTGCAGTGTGGTTCCGCTGGGGAATTCCAAATTTGCAAAGTGTAATATTTTTTTGAAGGAAGAGATGATGTTTCAAAACGGTGGGAGAGGCCTAGCTAGCATGCAGAGAGCAGACCGCACTGGGGGAGGGGTGTAAGGGTGTGTGATCCCTCTGACTCACCCGCTCCCTTCCCCCCCCCCGCTCATGTATGGCTGTGATGCTGTGGACCGGTACAGTGGGAAACCTCATGAGCGCATACACACACACACACACACACACACACACACACACACACACACACACACACACGCACACACACACACACACACGCACACACAAAATCCATGATATAATACTGGTCAAAACAGTGGACTGAATGCCATCAACATCTCCCAGGACAGCTGGTACTGTAATGGTTAGACCGCCTGCCTTTTGCCGCAAAGGTTGCAGGTTTGAATCCCAGCTATAATACCCTTGAACAAGGTACTTAGGCTATATTGCTCCATTAAATTTACCCTGTTGTATAAATGGGCAAAAGCTGTAAGTAGCTTAACATTGTAAGTTGCTTTGGAGAAAAATGTCACCTAAAAGAATGAATGTAAAGTGATATGTTCTGCTCAGCTGGCATTTAAATGAGTAAAAATTAAGGGAATTGTGAAAATAGCACTCCAGAAACAGGGTATTGAGATCATTTTGACTATAAAGGAGAAATAACAGAGCTCACGGTAAGGTTAACATAAGATTGAACCAGTGACTTAATAACTAGTCACGTATTGCGGCCTAAGATATTACAAACAGCACTAGGTTATTAGGGGCTATATCAGGGTGGCACGGTGGCACGGTGAGTAGCGCTACTGTCTCACACAGCCTGGCTGGTGTGAGAGAAGGTGGGTTTGATTCCTGCTCCGTCTGTGTGGAGTTTGCATGTTCTCAAGTCTCTGTGCCTTTCCTCTAGGTGCTCTGGTTTCTTCCCACCCTCCAAAGACATGCTGTTCAGGTTCAGCTGCAGTGTGTGTGAGAGAGCGTGTTCCACTGATGTATGGATGAGTGACCCAGTGTAAGTCACCATGGTAAATAAGGTGTGTGGGCTAGTATCACTACATAGCATCCATTGTAAGTTGCTTTTGGAGAAAAGCAGCTGCTAAGTGAATAAATGTAATTATTATGCTTGTGGGTAGTTACAGTTTTAAACTGGTAATATATCAATCTATCCCAGAGCTCAAATCAAATGATTGGTTTTCTTAAAATTTGGCCAATTAGAAATCCTGATAAATAGGGTTAGGTAATGGGCAGCACTCCAGAACACAGTAAAACAACAGTAAACAGGGTTGCCGCAGTAAACCCAATACATTTAATTAACATAATGTACATTTCCGACAAAAAAAAACGCCTTCACGAGGCACATTGACACTTTTAATAAAGACTTAGCCCACATAACTTAAGCTTCAAAGAGCACTTCGGCACCCAGAGAAAGGCGGCACTTCCCCTCAGCGACGGGGTGTCACGAGACCCGTCACGAGCCGAGGAGCGCGCAGAGTTTCAATTCAACCCGTAAAGCGGAACTCCCCAACCCCCCCCGTTGTACATTAACCTCTTATTACAGATTTCGTGGATAAACTGCTTGCAGGTATGTTTTCAAGAATAAAAAAGCTGGATTTTTGTATGTGTACCAAATTAAAATGTCACTGCTAGATCTATACACCTAAATGGAATCTGCATTCTGAACTGACTGTAAATTCCTTTAGACTGTTGCCAGTGCTCTTAGTAGTTCACGTGAAAAAGACATTTATTTGTTAGCTTCCTGCTATGTGGCCCTCAGAGGCAAAACATGCTTAAACATGACGAATAAGAACATTTTAGCACTTCTCTGAGGCTCCGCAGAGGGGCACACCACTGGAACACCGAAAAGGGGGCGCAACCTAAACACGCAAAGTAGCATGCACAACATACTAAAATCGTAGGGGTGTTGCAAAATCTGTCAGTAAAATGAACACTCTAGATAACATTCTCTAATTTTGAGAGTTCGCATTGGGAACGAAACGATAAAAAGTAAAGATGCGGACTATATGCGTCGACGTGCACCCCTGCTGTCCGTGGCATGGTAGAGGCCACGCGGTCGGTCATGTGACATTTTCCGCTTCGCCATTTTGTGCTTCCTAGGGCCGGTATTTATCACAGTAAGGACTTCGTGACTCGTTCACTTCGGCACAGCTGGCTGAGCTGTCGCTCACTCGTTTAGTTAGCCAGTACTCTTAGCTAGTGACTTCCTTGTAATTTGTGCTTTGAGGCTCCAGTAGCTTTGTGATTGAAGGCACGCTGTTTCGGGCTGTTTTTTTAAAAGCCTTTTTTTCCCCCCTTGCGTGTGTGAGGCAGGATGTCGTCCGAGAACCCCGCGTACTCTCCCTTCTTCGCCGTGATGGGCGCCTCTGCGGCCATGGTTTTCAGCGGTATGAAGTCATTTTTAATTTCTCTCTCTGTTTCTGATATACGTGGGGTTGTTTTTCGCTGTAATTGTATCTGATTTTCTGCTATAGGTGAGAATTGGTGACGTGTTGAGTGCGCCTAAGCCTGGTGGTAGCGGTAGCCTGCCGGGGGGTCGGTCGTTAGTCACCCGACCCGGCGTTGAAATGGCGAGTGAGGGTGACGGCGACGGCCGGGTGGATTGACAGACGGGTTTCGTTCCTACGTGTATATTTCCTCGCTGGCGTTAATCTAAATACGCCCATTATTATAAGTTATAACAATGCCACGCGCGTATCGCCGTCGAGGCTGAAATGAGCCGCAGCGTTCGCTGATTGTGTCATCTGGGGAGGGGTGTCTCGCGACCGCCTGCCCGCGCCGCGAGGCCGAGGGTCTCGCGAGCGGGACTCGAGTCGATGCGAGGCGGTCGCTCTCATTTCCATGGAAACGATGTTGGTTTCGGCGATCCAGTCAAGGCCACGAAGCGGACATGTTGGACGTCGCTGCATCCGTCTGACGCCCTCCTGCCCCGATCGCTCATTCTGACGCAGCCTGCTGCGACCACCATCGCGGCCCACCCGACGTCCCCCGGACCCCCCCAACGGCAGAACCGCGCATCTTTGATTAAACACGAATTACCTGCGTGGAAAATAATATAACGTACGGTGATATATGGCCACTGGTGAAGTCATGATGATGAAGGGTGTCGTCGTCTTTCAGTGACACGTTCAGATGTGGAGACCTGCAGTATTTTCATCGCATCTCAATATAATTCTAATCGATGTGGTGTCCTTAAGAAAAAAATGTTAACACTAACAAATTGGTATAGTTTTGTTTTTGCCCGGTTATTTATTCTCTGTATTTAGAATGCTTCTGGGATTTTTGTTACGGTCTGAACATTGTATTTTTGAATACAGGTACTTCTGTGTGGAGTATGTCAGTTTTTAAAAAAAAAAAAAAAAAAAAAAAGTCTATATCAGTGTTAACTTAAATGCATTCTTGGTTAATATGGCTACCTGCTTTAGTTTAACAAGATCCTAGTCCTAATTTTGTATAATTAAGGTGAACATCTTCTTGGTATAATCATTGAGCACTGATATGTGTGTGTGTTTAAAGTGTACATGCTTGATAAACTAAAGAGCAGTCTCATATTAAGCCATGTAAAAGGTGTCTTAATATCAGGCCTCCCAAGAACTGGAAGTGTGTTGACAGTTGCCCGTAAGGTACTTCTTACCAGGTGGGTTGGGGGGTAGATCCTCTTCCTCTGCCCCTCAGTTTCTCTCAGATCTTTGTGTTGGGGCTGTTTATTGTTCTCCATCTGTAACAGTTCCTTTGGCTCTCGTTGCCTTTCACACCTTCTTCCATCTCAAATGTTATCTGAGTGGGTTGGTTATGTACTTATTCTCTAAGTATTTCTTTGGTCCAAAATATACAAATGTATTCAGTTGGTCTAACCTGTAATTTCCCAAAAAATAAAAATGAAGTCTAGTAAGCATTAGCCAAAGTGTTGGATGGTGAAAGCCTGGAACACCTTATTTAAACACCATTGTGACTCGTGGCCCTGAAAACCTTTAACGAATTTAGCGGGTTTAAATTTTGAAATATTGACAGCCAGAATTTTGCGGTTTTCACAATATGCCTTTTTTTTTCTTCCCCCCCCCCCCTCAGTAAATTTTAATTCCAGAAACTTGAGTAGTCATACCTGTTTGTGTTGTGAAAGTCTCATTTTGCTGTCTTTGCAGTTCAGGTGTTGCAAGAAAAGACAAATTCACAAATTATCGTCCCAGTTCTGGATAGGCCTGGTGGTAAAATCTGAGTTAGTTTTTGTATGTTCTATTGGATTGTTTATATCTTTGCACTCAGGTGTTAGGTTTGCTATGCATTTATTCTTTTTCAGATGTGTTGAATCACAAGAAATGGGCTTTACAAGGTTAATTCACATTCTAGGCTGTGCATTGCAGTTGTACTTCTTAGGAGGGAGGTAATTTAGTTTATATGAGGTTTTTTAACATCCCTGGTTGTATAAATGCCGTGACTAACACTGCTGGCTTAGCTGAGGTAGAAAAGAGGAATATACCAACGTGACAACCCAAATGACTGATAGTCCTTTGCCAAATACTGACACTCATGGGCCTCGTGTGATCTGGCCTTCTGGGGGAGCTAGTGGGATTTTGGAACACTAAGCAGTGTGTGTCAATTTTTATTATCCTGGGCTGCAGTAAAAGATGATCAGCTGTATCTGATTAAAGTCTACGGTCCTTATGCGTTACCTATAATCTAGAATGTAGTAATTTGTGCAATGCTTCCTGCTGTGCCTGACTACTGCATAAAGTGGTACTAGTGGTATCTGATGTCATGTGATAAGGCTTTTCTGCACTTCACTGAAAATGTTGTTGTCTGAGCTATGAGTTTATGGCTTGTTCCTGTAAGATGAATTTGCTGAACCATCGTTTCCAACCTTGGAGTACTTGGAAAATCATTCAGCAGTGGAAGGAAGGGGACACTTTGTGCTTTCGTGGCCAGACAAGGAGGTCAGTCCTCAGAGGTGCATTGGTCTCATCGCCGCCCCCTCGGCTGCTTTGCGTTTGCATGGCTCCTCGCACCGAGTCCCGCACAGCTAGGTGCTCGCCAGGCCTCTCAGAACCCTCCATCAGCTAGAGCTCAACACCATCTGCTGTCGTCTCAATTTGCCGCTCGAGTCCATGATGGGAACGCACACGGCACTCAAGGAAACATCGTCTGTGTAGCATTGGGAAGCGCACGGATTTCATCTTTCTGCTGCAGTTTTCTCACGTAATCCATGGTGTGCTGACCTAGTGTTCTCTCTGGTAACACTCCTTCTACGTGGTTTTGTGAAGGCCTTTTTGCTAGCACACATGTAGTAACAGCCACTAACAGGTTGTTTAGTGTTTAAGGGTGAAGTATGGAAGCTATTCATAAATACACATTAGTAATGGTGTAAATGGGAGGTTGAGGCCTTTTAAAGGGGAAAAACTAATAAATGTGTCAATATACTCATCGGTGGTCAATTTTAATGTGGAAGATGTGGCTTCCTTCCACTCCTTGTGCATTAGTTAAATGTTCAGTTAAACAAGTTTTAAAAAAAAAAAAAAAAAAAAATTTAACTGTGTGGCACTTCTTTTGGTCATGCTTCCTCTATGTAGTCTTGGGGAAGGAATAAATAATGGAATTCAGTTTGTTTGAGGATACTGGTATGTTTCCTTCTTCAAAGCACATCTGTACATTTGGAGAAGTGCCTTTCTAAAGGACAAACCATATATATGAATGTATAAAGTGCCTTGTATAATTGCACCCAGGAAACACCTAGCAACCTTTGTCCTTTAAGGTCTGTCATCTGATCACTGCTTCACCCAGTTGCTTAACTCAAGCAAAACATGATACTAAGTCTCCGTTCCAGTGATGGTGGTTTTCTTTTCGCAGTATGAATTGTGAAATGGTACACAATCACTGAATTGTGGTCCATGCAGGCACGTTCTAGACAGTGTCATTTTTAATGAATAGATTTCCAGTGGCTCACAGCCACAGAATGAGCCTGATGGGGGCATGTTGCCTTACCTTTTTAAAATTTAAGGGATTGGTGGTTGAAATGGCAAAACAAAATGTTTAAATTGAGGAATGATGTGGCTAGCGGGCTATAGATGAGATGCAAGTGTAGGTATCATTCACCGCTCTGAATAGGCACCTAAAGCAACTAGGTTGGAATCTGTGCTCAGTTTGTCCAAGGCCAGCACTTTTCAGAGTACCATGAAAAATTCCTAACTGGGTTCAACCACAAGGTTTTGCCTGATTTTATTAAAAAAAAAAAAATCTTTTGTCCTGGGAAGTGGTTGAAGTGGGCAGTGCAGGGAATGTAGAAAGGAGGATGATCGTGCAACACATGCAGTTTGGACACCTGTCACCTCTGCAGAACATCTGATTTGAAGAACACTTCAAAATTTTGAATGTTTCTGTCTTTGGGCAGATTTTGATGCCATTCACTTCTTGGAGTAAAATAAATATTTTGCTTTAGGTTGGGAGGAAGGGCTAAATCTTGTATAGCTCAAGGAAGACAAGAGTTAACTAGGTTACTGCTCCCAAGGTTGGTGGACCTTTTGGTACCACTCTACAGTTCCACATTTTACAATTCCACATGGTTTCAAAACTTCAGCCCTGTCTGAAGATGTCAGATTTGAAAATTTACAGTTTCAGGGGATTGAAACACTTTGTTCTAAGCACTTTTTGCCACTGCTTGGATGGCTGCTACAAAGCTTAGACCTGGTAGGGAGGGAAACTGTGTTTCTAGGAAACCATGGTGACTGCTGTTCTGCTTTTTTTTTTTAAATACCATTTTTCTAGATTACTGATGGTGATATTAGGTGTCTAATTGGACACAAGCATAAACTAGCATTTGAACTTGTCAGAGGCTTCTTAGGAGCATATGTAGCTCATTACAAAAGTTTTTCCATAGAGCCATGTATACATGTCCAGAAGACATCTTGTGACTTGTAATATATGTGGATTATTTTTAAAGCACAAAGTCATGCCTAATAACTGTTTATTATGAAACAAAGCAAAAGCTGTAGTTTGTGCAGTGTAATAGACCATTTGAAAGCATTCAAAGATTTTACACAATCTTTCAGAAGTAAGTCTAGGGTTAAATTATCTAATTTCAGTATCGAGGGATTTCTCAGCTTTAAAGTGAAAGTCGGAAATGTGTGATGACAGATTTTATGTGGATATAGTGCTTGTCTCTGAGTGAAACGAACCTTTAGCAGACTGGCAAATATCAAAATGGCCTTTTCCAGTGTGGTCTGGTGTACAATGTATGTATTTACATTCTGCAGTCATGTGATCTTCCAAAGAACATCAGTTAAGCAATTAATAGGCTCATTAAAATATAACTGCACACAATTGTGTGTAGTTACTGAATGGGAAAAATGTGGAATAACACATTACTTAATTCTCAGAGATGAACACTTTCTATGAAGGGGGCAGTGTAAATTAATTCAAGTGTGAATGAACAAGGGAAGTATTTCTGTACAATTGTTTGCATTTGTTTTTCAGGTTAATATAGAAATGTTTGCTGAGAATTCAAATTTTTTTCGTAGGTTCCTACAGCAAGGCTCAGACATTATCGATGTCAGTTATGCCAGTCATGATTCAAATGGCACTAAAGAGATTTTCTTTAATACACCTATGAAATGCACTGAATAAATTACTGGTCTGAAACATAACTACATACTTCCTTCTTGTTGTAACCTGTCTTTGTCAATTTTTAACCTACTTTGAACTTCTCTGTATGAAGAAACACACCTGAGGTTTGGGGGACATGTACAGCCTATGTAATGAAGTCTTTTCTTCCTATGTCCTGCTTTTTGCAGCTGTGTGTGTGTGTGTTTCACCACATTGCACTTCAGGCATCAGTTTTCACAGCTTATGCTTGTCAAATCTCTCTGGATGTGTGTAGCATACAGCACCTGTCTTTGCAGACTGTAGCGTGTTAAGGGGTGGAATGTAAGGGTGCCTGTCCAGTGTGGAGTGTCTCTCAGCCCAGTGTCAGAACTCTACGGCCGCATCGTGGAGGGGTGCAGGCTGACAACACACCACTGGGCACTTTGTCCCAGAGCTGCATTGTCCTCTACCCTCTGCAGCATGGGCTGCAATGCTGTTAAAAGGATGTGCTGTCAGTGACCTACAAAAGCTGAGCGGTACAGGGAGTCTAATGGCAAACCTGTAGTACCTGTTATGTGGAATTAACCACTGCAGGAATGAACCTGAAAGGGCACAAGCTCATTTCGTCACCTCTCCGGATCTGCGCAAGGCAGCTAGTGGCGTGTCGTCTTTAGCGTGGCAGCAGCAACTGCCGTTGCGCAGTTCCCTTCGAGAGCCCAACTCGCAAACAAAGAAGTCTGTCTTGGACTCAGGACAGTTCTCATGAGTCAGACACTTGAATTCCAGTGACATGGAGCTGGTAACTGGCAGGGGGGTGAAGAGGGGGTCTACCTGTGTAATTAAATGCTGCAGGGAGTAGTCCCTCACCCTTTTTAAGTGAAGCCAAGTTTAGAAGGAGGTTTTGTAAAACTAATGAAAGTGGAAGTGATGCCTCTAAAATTTAAGGGGTTGGAGTGCTGGTGTCCTCTTCTCGCTGTCAGTGTGACAAAGGGATTCTCTCACTGCTGGAAACAAGACTTGACTCTTGCCGAGTTAGAGTAGCAGCAGTGACTGATGCAGGGCAGCTAGTGACTGCAGGTCTTAGGCTGCTTGGTGAGAAACGAAGGGATGCTTGAAATGCTGGACATTAAGGTGTTGGAAACTGGAGGTACCACAAACTGAGCAGGATATTCCTTTTCCCCACCAATCTGGCACTATAGTGGAGAGGTTTGCGAGTCTTTAGAGGCCACTCTCAATTTGCAGTTTTGGACTTACAAATAAGGAAATTCTCTGAAATAAAATGGGACCCCACTCCCTTGGCCACAACCCCCCCCCAGCTCTTCTCAGTTCCTGTATGATGATGATGACTGATATGCAGTATATGGCAACTGTGCAGCATATCCTTGTGATTGTGAATCCATATGCTGATATCTTTTTCTTCCTGTTTCAGCCTTGGGAGCAGCATATGGCACGGCCAAGAGTGGCACCGGCATCGCTGCCATGTCTGTCATGAGGCCAGAGCTGATCATGAAGTCCATCATCCCTGTGGTTATGGCGGGTATTATAGCCATCTACGGCCTGGTGGTAGCAGTGCTGATTGCCAATAACATTTCAGAGCAGGTCACCCTTTACAAGTGAGTCGATCTCTCGTAAATGGCGTCTGTAGTGATTTCACTGACTTAGCCCTAAGCTACCAGCCTTCAGCAGAGATGTTCTCTCCCCCCCTCCCCATATCTTTCATATTGCTTTTTCTCTGTAGCCTCTACAACACCAGTGGTTCTCATTACTGTAAGAAGCACTCATTGAAAGTCTTTAGGGAGTTTAAATGATTGTTTTGGAAAATTAGCAAAAATTTTTTGCAGAAAAAATTGACATGAGCAAAAAATGCAAAAGATCTCATTACTGTAAGATTTTCTCATCTGGGTTTAAAGATCATGAGACTGACCCCCCCCTTTTTTTTTTTTTTTTTTTTTTTTTTTTTTAAAAGGTGCACTGCAGAATTTATACTGACTTGTTCAAGACTGTGTTTTTCCATTTTCTGTATGTTCCTTCCTCAGCTGGTGCTTTTCTACAGAGTGACTTGTAATTACTTTCAGTGATTTGCCCATTGGTACAGCTGGGTATTCTTACTGCATCACTTCAGTGTTGCTGCCTTGATCAGGGGGACTGCAGGCAAAGGGTCTCAAGCCTGGGTCCTTTAAGTGCAAGGCACTGGGCTCTTCCCCATTCTGAATGCATGCTTTTAGCAGTGGTGGTAGCCATTTCATAAAATGACTCTAATGGTCCCCCTATCCATTCCACAGGAGCTTCCTGCATCTCGGTGCTGGCCTGAGTGTGGGCCTTAGTGGCCTGGCTGCAGGCTTTGCCATTGGCATCGTGGGAGATGCCGGCGTGAGGGGCACAGCGCAGCAGCCCAGGCTATTCGTGGGCATGATCCTCATCCTGATCTTTGCTGAAGTCTTGGGGCTGTATGGTCTCATTGTGGCCCTCATCCTCTCCACAAAATAAGTGGAGAGCATCCAGTGCAGTGCTGCTGAGCAGGGGGAGGGAACAAAAAAGGAAAAGTGATAATACAATAGCTCCATAACTATGATCTTATCTCCACAATGTGTACAGTTGTCTCAGTTTGGTAGTCAACCTCTTGTAAATGTGTACCCTAGTGATTTGTCTGTGTGTATTTAGAAATGCATCTTTTCCTTACATTTGTTTTTCAGGTTGGCCTCAGTCATTTGTTTTCCTCTTGTATTAAAGAACTGACTATGACTGGCCTTTGCTCTTTTTTTTGGTTGTCATTTTCTTGGGACAGTTACAATTTCCACATTGATGTTGAGGATCTATATCTGTAAAAAAAATATATATATAAATGGAATAGTTTTGTTTTTGTTTCCACAGATTTTATTTATAAAGTTTGAAATGTTGATAAAACTGTTTGAAATGGAGCAAATTCTTTATTGGATTCCCCATCATATATGTATATTATAAATATATCTATGTATAGGTAGATTTATTGCACTGTGGCTAGTTGTGATTGGAATTCCTTTGGATGTAACTGGTTAAGAGACTGCCTTTGGTGTCCAGACTTTGGAGCGGGACTTGTATGTTTTAAATATAATGCTGACGTTATTGAAACACTTGTAACGTGTTTTCCTGTAGTACAGTTGTCTGATTGCAGTAAGTATGTGCCCAGCGTGGGTTTCACACATCTTATTTCCAAATAAACTTCCTCAACGTATTCACACTTATGATTTATTGTGACTCGCATTCGAACGGTGATTAAAGGGAATCTACATCAAATTGCATTAATACGTCTCCCAGTTTCATTCTGTAGGTTTGATCATGTCAGAAGCCGTTCAGCAGTAGACCTATTGCATTACTCTTTACCAGTTGTCATTTTGTGCCTTCAAACAGATTGGTGCTTAGATGACTCTTACCCAGAATGTTGCCAGTTCAAGGCTTAGGAGGGTCAATGTTGTGGGTGCATAATCTAAATTTCTTGACAAACATTCCAGTGGAGATGTGAAATGTCTAAACTGGCACCTCTAGTTGACCACATAGTCCTTGGAGGATTTATGCAACTTCCAAATTCAGTACCCATGAGTACAGTAGAAAGAACCTTGCTCACATGGCAGGAGCAAAGGCATGTGATCATTAGACTTAGCAGTGCTGGCAGCTAGCTCCTTCCTTTCTTCATATTGAACAAAACTTTTTAAATTTCTCCAATGTACACCTGAGTCATCCATTGCACTTATTTAAATCATTCCACAAAACTTGTGTTAAATGAGACTGCTGTGCAGGAACATATCAGTACAAATATTTTATTAAATTATTGGTCCCACTACTCTTTGCTTTCAAAAACAGAAAATAAGGTTAAGTACAGAAGTAGTAGCTACCTTATTTCAAGACTATTTTAGCAAAAACTGCAATTTTACATTTTTCTCAGCATATATAATATGGACAGTTCTGCTGAAAATCAGCAATTCCTGTATGCTAAAAGTAGACTAACCATCTGTGAAAAAAAGAAAAAGCAATGGTGGGTTTGGATGAAGTGCTCAGGCAGCTGCTATGTTGGCTAGAACTGCTTGTGCAATGTGGCTAATAGCACTGAAGGTGGCGCTTTCTGGGAAAGCCTGGATGAAATCTTTGCCTTCTTCTACGCTGGTGCTAAGCTGGGGGTCCAAGGGAATGCAGCCTGCCACCAAAAGCAAGTACACAAAATCTCAGTGGAGTGCAGAGAATAGAGCATTACTTTTCTTGTACTGGTTTAACAAACACCATTAACAACAACAGCAGGGTAATCAGTCAATTACAGTGCTGTCCACCACTTGAATGTGCTTACTTGTAATATCACTCTATAAATTCACTCAACACTGATCTTACTATAACTGATCATATCCAAAAACTGGTATAAATAAGTTTGACTGTAATGAAACAGCCTCCACACCAGCAGAGAGAGCTGCTCGCAAACTTCTACAATAAAACTCTTAGCCAACATTTAACATATCACTGTTACAAATAGTACATCCAGAATATAAACACACCAAACACATTCCAGCGACTTTTGTGTTGATCATGACTTCACATTTTTCATCACACTGATTTAAATTGTTTTAATAAATCCAATGTAGCCCTAGTTATCAAGAGCCACATGGGATGGGAAGCAAAATCTGGGGAAATCTACTGAAGACTGACAACTTCTGAAGAATAACAAAGAACTGTCTCACAGTATCGAGTGCTGATACTGAAAAATATATATAATAAAGTATGCAAATATGGCAATAACCACAATTTAATGCTATCAGCATATTACCCAAAAATGGTGATCCAGAAAGCTTTGCCAGCTCCTCCCCTCCACCTTTGGAGAAGATGTTGCTGCATTCCTGAAAGGCATTGCACGTTACACTTATCGCACTATAGACACACAAAGATTCTCACTGATGTTTTTCATACAAACGACGGACGGTTCGCAGACTTTCGCCTTGCTGTACTGCACACACACTGCGCGCTGAGCAGAGTGTAACTCACCGAGCAGTGAGGACACACAAAGCCACTCATGTTCTCCACGATTCCCAGTATTCGCAAGCCAGTCTTCTTGCAGAATGTTATCTCCCGCCTGACATCGCCCGTAGACACAGCCTGCCGGACAACACAGCGCCATTTCAGCGAGCGGACACCACACACACACACACACACACACACACACACGCACACACACACACAGACGTACATACAGTAGGGATAATATCCTTCTGAGCTGCATGTTCACTATGGAAAGAAACTGAAAATATTTATGTATTTATTGTTATATATTTGGTTCATAAAAATTCAATTTATTCAAAGGTGGCAGCTAACACAACCAGCCTCATTATTTCACACAACCACAGGGTTCAGGATCCTAATTATTTTGCTCAACCCTTTAGCCATAATTTATCTGACACTTCTCCCCAAAGCAACTTGCAGCTTTAAGCTACTTACAATATTTACCCATTTATACAGCTGGGTAATTTTACTGGAGCAATTTAAGGTAAGTACCTTGTTCAAAGGTACTACAGCTACAGGCGAGACTCAAACCTGTGACCTTTGGATCTGTAAGCAGCAGCTTTAACCATGTCACTACCAGCTGCCCCCATCATTACTTAATTTCTAGTGGTTTTATCCAGAGACTCATTTTATCCATTTCCATTTGTAGTACCAGCTATTTTACTGGAGCAGTTCCAATAAAATATTTAAGTCCAGCACAGTTCATCCTGGGATTCGAACCAGCAATCTTCAGATTACAGGTCCTTAACAGCGACGCCACCTGCTGCTTTCCCTTGGGAACCGCACCTGAGGAGTCGTGACCAGAATGGCTCCATCCACCTTGTGTTTGCGCAGGTTCTCCACCACAGCCAGGTGCTCGTCTGAGGTTCCTGGGGGCGTGTCCACCAGCAGGAAGTCCAGCTCGCCCCAGGCCACATCCGACACAAACTGGCCGATTAAGGCTGTGCCCATCCCCAGAATTCATGAGATGGAAGAAGGAAGAGAAAGATCAACTGGCTTTGTATCACTAACTTATTATTTTATCATAGGCTTCCTGAAGTGAGTCTAAAAGTTGTTTGAAATTAAGTCAATGTTGAACATCACTGGTTCACATTGATCTGATACTTTTCTCCAAAGCAGCTTACAATGTTAAGCTGTTTACAGTTATTTACCCATTTACACAGCTAGGTAACTTTACTGGCGCAATTTAAGGTAACTACCTTATTCAAGGGAACTACAGCTGGAGGTGGTGTTCAAACCCGCAACCTTTGAGTTTACAGGCAGTAGTTCTCTCATTTCTTCTACAAGTTGTTTCGTCCATAGTTGAACAAACTATTTCACTTTAAATAATTTTCTTATTGAGAGAGTTACAAAATAACTACAGAACTGTGGATACCTAAATTCCATCCATCCATTTTCCTGAGCGCTTGTCCAACTAGGGTTGCGCTGGCAATAGGGAGAGAAAAGAAGCCCAGACGTCCCTGTTCCTCAACTTCCTTCAGCTCAACCCGGGGGAGCCCCAGCCGCACCCAGGCCAACGGAGATACAATCTCTCCAGGGGGTCCTGGGCCAACCTCGGGGCCTTGTCTTAGTTGGCCGTGCCTGGTATACCTCCAAAGGGAGGGGCCCAGGGGGCATCTGAACTACCTCAACTAGCTCCTCTCAATACAGAGAAGTAGCGGCTTTACTCCGGGTTCCTCCCGGATGGCTGAATTCCTCACCCTGTCACGGAGAGCGAGTCCCACCACCCTGTGGAGAAAACTCATTTCAGCCGCTTGTATCCGTGATCTTATTCTTTCGGTCATTACCCAGAGTTCATGACCACAGGTGAGGGTAGGGACATAGACCGACCGGTAAATACAGAGCTTTGCTTTATGGCTCAGATATCCCAGAAGCCTCTAGCCCTGACTCCTGTAAGGGAGGCATATCTCTAGGGTTTAGGAGTTCTTCAAAGCGCTTCTTCCACCTTCCGACAATGTCCTCATTTGAGGTCAGAGTTTCTCCACCTTCGCTGAGCACAGCTTGAGCGAAGCTCCTCCAACCCCTCTCGATCCGCCAGATAGTTCTCCACAACCTCTTTGAGGCCAACCAAAAGTCATTTTCCATGGCCTCTCCAAACTTCTCCTACGCTCCGTATTTTGCTCCTGCAACTGCAGAAGATGACTGACTTTGCTGTCGATGAAACGATTACAAAGTCAATAATGGACCTTTGGCCCAAGGAGCTCTGGTACCAAGGACACTTACGAGCATCCTTGTGTTCGAACACGGTGTTTGTTATGGACAAACCATGACTAGCACAAAAGTCCAATAACATTTCACCATTCGGGTTTAGATTGGCCAAAGCATTCTTCCCAATCACCTCACTCCATACTTCCCAGTCATTGCCAGTATGAGCGTTGAAGTCGCCCAGCAGGACTATGGAGTCTGTAGGTGGGGCTCTGTCCAGAACCCCACCCACTCTCACCAAGAAGGTCGAATACTCTGAACTGCTGTTTGGTGCATAAACACACACAACAGTCAGAGTTTTCCTCTCTACGACCTTAAGTCGCGTTGAGGCAACCCTCTCATCCACCAGGACAAACTCCAACTGTGCAGCAGCCAGCCAGGGGCTTGTGTGTATCCTCACACCCACCCGGCACCTCTCACCCCGTGCAATTCCTGAGTAGGAGAGAGACCTCCCCGTATCGAGGAGTTTAGTTCCAGAGCCAACACTGTGAGTGGAGGTGAGCCCAATTATACCTAGTTGGTATCTCTCAACCTCCTGCACCAGTTCCGGCTCCCTTCCCCCCAATGAGGTGACATTCCACGTGCCAAGAGCCAGTTTCTGCCACGAGGGTCCAGGACACCATGCGCCACCATGCTCCCTCCTGTTTCCTGAAAGGCATTACACCCAACCCCCATGTTGGACCTTGCGGGTGGTGGGCCCACACGGCCCCCCCACGTTGCCTTTTTGGGCTGAGCCCGACCGGGTTACGTGGGCTGCCCGGGAACCAGGCAGGAACACTACCCCCAGGGCTGGCTCCAGGGGTAGGTCTTTCATGGGGATTTTTGGATCATGTTAGTCTGGATCTTCACTCCAAACCTGTTTTCCTTGGGAGAACCTACCAGGAGCATACTGCTCCCGATGATATGGTTCTGGAGATCCCTAGATCACAAAAGCCCTTCCGCCACAACAAGGGCCCGATCCAGGAAGGGATGATATATTATTTCTGTGCGTGAATCAGATTAGACTTGTTATCTTCCGACGAAGATGACAGTGCAGTATTTGGCTCATTACAAGTGCTCACCTGTTTTTTTTGGGCCTCTCCACACCACGGCATCATCAGGGTTCTCTAGCAGGAAGCCGATGGACATGAGAGCCAGGCTCTTTTGGGCATCTGTGTAGACAGGTACCCAACCGGCATCACACTGGTGAACATCCTGCCGGCCTACACACAGCATGCGGGGGATGCTGGGTCCACAGAGGTCCACGTCCAGAATTCCCACCTGACGCACACACACAGAGAAAATGCAAAGCACTAAGTCAAAAACACACGGAGGGCTGCAGGTAACATGATTTTAAAAAATGAAAATTATTCCCCGCCAGTGCAAATAAAGCCTTTTTGTTGTGTGACAATAGTAATATAACATAAGGGTGACAACAGCAGCTGTGCAATGACCAGGCTGTGAAGAATTAACAAGAAAAAAGACAATCAGCCTCTTCCGCATGGTACAGTACATCACGGTACAGTACAGTAACTACTGGACAAACAGTGTTGTAGGGTGTTCTGCTTTAGTGTGTTTGCTGCAACATTACAGAAATGGATCAAATTGAATCAATAAGGTGATGACTACTTTACCTGTGTATGAATCTAATGTTTGACGACATGTAAATTAACAAGGTGTTTTATGTAACACCTTTGTGGTGTTTTACTGTTACAAAATAGTACATTTACAATGTCACTTTTCATTTTAAACTTACATTTTAGGCATTTATCTGACACTTTTCTCCAACTTACACTGTTAAGCTACTTATAATTATTTACCCATTTATACTGCTGGGCAATTTTACTGGATCAATTTAGGGTAAATACCATGCTCAGGTATACTACAGCTGGGATGCGAACCTTTGGGTCCAAAGGCAGCAGCTCTAACCACTACGCTACCTCCTGTCCCCTAAATATGTTTTTTTCTGCCCAAGAATTCCAGATGAAAATTAGTTCTAAAAAAACAAGAAAACTCTTTAAAGCGGTGGTGCAGCAGATAGCTCTCGTGTCTCAGTACTGCGTGACTGGACCCGGGTTCGATAACTGCTTAGTCTGTGTAGAGTTTGAGTGTTCACCCTGTGTCCGTGTGGGATTCCACCAGGTGCTCTGGTTTCCTCCCACACTCCAAAGACATGTTTCAATTGAACTGGTGACTCTGGCCCATTGCATTTGTGTGTGTCACACTGCTGAGGTGTATAAATGATTGTAGGGAGTTTACTCTATCTAGCACTGCAAGTCACCTTGGATAAAGGTGTCAGCTACACAGTAATCCTTGTACTGTACCTCGCTTTGGAGAAAAGTCTCTCTTAAGTATGTAAATGTAACTGGATCTCTGTTAAATAACTAAATGTAACTAAGTCTCTGTTAAAGGAATTCAACTAAAGTATCAGATGACACCGGGGCTGCTCATTAAAATACACTTAAACATGAACTGAGACTTGACTCACTTCAATGAAATCAGTGTATGGAGCACTTGCTGAACTAGTAAATGCACCACATTATAGGAAAGAGGTTCCCTGGTTACCGTGGTAGAGTGGAGAAAACCTCACCTTCTTGCCTGCATGTCGGAGGGCGAGGGCGAGCTCTGTGGTGAGGGTACTCTTCCCCACTCCTCCTTTCCCCGAGAGAACCAGAACCACATGCCGAACCTGTGCCAAGTTGCCCTTCTCTACAGGGGGACAAGACAGGGGCATGATGGGAAACGGCACAATAGCAAATGTGGAGTCCCCATCCACGGCCTCTTCAAAAAAGGTCCATACATTGTCCACCGGAGTGCTGAGAATGGACACTTGGTATTGAGAACACCGATTCCAGCATAATCACATGTTCTAAACCATTTAATTGCTTCTCCTTGGACCTGATTTTCCACAGGGTTTGTGTGAATACTGCACAAAAATGCTAAGAACATATAATGTGCATTTTAAGACAAATTTTGAATTAAAAAGACTGCATATTTAGTCACTATTTACCGATTCATAACATAAAGCAAAACGGCATCACAAATAAAACAAGTGCAGAATGGACCACTATACGAGATATGAGAAACGATCGAGGAATTATTTCTATGTGAAGAAATAACCACAGGTTAAATATTCATTGTACATTTCATATGAAAGTGTGTCTATATTCAGCTAGCAGTAACAACACAAAATAACTCTCTACGAAGGACCTTTAGCATCTCATCCTGATGTAAACAAATCACCACTACTATGATTCTGTATCTTGGCAACAGTCACCCATGGCTACTTACAATCACTTATCCATTTATACAGCGGAGAAATTTTTATTGTATTAATTCAGGGTATCTTGAAGAAACAAGTTTAATATAACTCTAAAATAAAAAGCAGCGCGAGATCTGGCGTATTTTTATCATAATTTTCATTCAATTTTCCAGAAAGACAGAAGTTCTGAGGCCAGAGCCAATATCTTGAGCACCTCTGGTGTTTCACACAGCACAGGTTCCTTTTCTGTGTCCTTCAGGCACTGGGACAGCTGCTGGCGTAGTGGTTAGAGCCACTGATTTTGGACCCAAAGGTCACATGTTCAAATCTCACCTCTGGCAGTAATACCCTTGAGCAAGGCACTTACCCTGAATTGCTACAGTAAAATTACCCAGCTGTATAAATGTATTTACACTAAGTCGCTTTGAAGAAAGCATCAGCTAAATACATGTACTCTTTCATGTTTCTCCTGTGCCACCCAACCAACCAACCAGTCCGACGTCTACAACCGCTTGTCCCGAGCGGGGTCGCGGCGAGCCGGCGCCTACCGGCAATGCGTGGGGGGGACACAACCAGGGCGGGATGCCAGTCCACTGCAAGGCACCCCGAACAGGGCCTGTACTCCAGACCTGCCTTTCTTCTCTGTCTTACAAGTTAAAACGTCACACTTTCAAACATGTCTCAGCTCACCGAGTTCCACATTTCGTGTCATTTTCTTGCTCACACACAAGACTCTCAGGTACGCAGGTGAGGTGGTGTGTGAAGTCCATGAGGATTCACTCTTTTTCCTTGCTCATAATGCAACTCCTAACGTGAGGCAACCCGCACATTTCTGTAATATGACTTCTGCAAGTTCTATGCCATGTTGTTGATTGTGTTCTGGTAGAAATTTCTAGAAGTTCTGTACATCATTCTCCCTCTGAGCACAACCGAAGTATAGGGTTTTAGCCAAATAAATGTCACTGTAGTTTCTTGGAAGGTGCATTTCATATGGGAAACACCCCAGTACCGTTCAAAAGCCCTGGAGGAGTGTAAACCCGTGACTGCACTGCGTTTCACTGTGTTTCACCTCAGCTTGAGTCAAACTTTGACAGACTCAGAGGAATCTCATTCTCAACACTGCGCAAGCGCACAGCGGCGGCCTGTAATAGAAAAGTCCAGCTGCATATTTTCCTGCCATAGCGAGAAAAACAAAACCTTTCACTGTGTACTTTGTAGTTATTTCTTAAATGGTTCCTGAGGATCAAAACGCCAGCCAAAGTTGAACATACCGTCACTTCGCTCCATTTCGGCGAACGTCGGAAACGATTTACTGCAGCCTCATTTTCACGTAAGCCGTCGACGTGCTTGCAGCGTAATGTGGGAGCCAATCAAATCTCCGTCTGCACGCACAACGTATTGCGTCACTCGAACCTGCCCTCAGTCTCATTTTACCTCACGTGATCGCGCAGTGGCGATGTGCGCTTGCGCTGTGGTTCTTCCACTGAGAAAAGGCTCGTCAGCTGAGACGTTATCTTGCCAAGGGACACAGTTGGCAAAGGTCCACTGCAGTGCTTAGGGAAAACAATCATTCAGATCAAAGCCCAGGTAAAAAGAACCGAGAGTGGGTTGTACATACCTTAATCTTAAATTTACCGTTTCCTAATCTTCACAGTTGAATACGTTTCGCATGACGTGATACTGGACTGCATTAACTTTGTCGCACGATTACAGCTACCCAGTACTTCGTTCGTTCCCCATCTTGAATTATTTGGTTCTGCAACTTCTTTATGAAACTCTTTTCTTATTCGGCATTGATTATCCACATCAGATTCAGAGTGTTTTCGAAAGATATGAATGATACGGTTTTTTTTTAAAGGGCGGCATCTCATTCCTTGTTGTGTTCAACAAGTGAGCCTTTTTTCGTGAGACGAGGCCTCGGGCAGCGTAACCAAGCCCGGCATCTGTAATGGCGCAGAGCCGGGCAGTGAGGAACCTAGCAACAGCAGCCCTAAACCGCAGCGTTGCTACGTCACAGCAGTAGCAGGAGGAGGAGGAACGACTTCCGCTCGGCGGAACAAGAGGCAGCGCTGCTTGGCTACACTTCCAGTCCTCCGCTTTTGATGGACGGCCTTTGAGCCAATGCTGTAACAGTATTTGCCTCCAGCCCCGCCCACCGAGCGTTCGAAGGCGGGTCCTGGATATGTATTGTTTACGTCTGTCGTGAAAGTAGGTCAGCGAGCGCACGGTGGCAGAGCGCAATCTCGTCGTCATGTCAAATAAAGCGTGAGAATTAAGCGAAACGAAAACACCCCGCCTGCGGAACACGCTGTGGGAGAGGAGAGGACGGGAGCGGAGCGTCGTTCGCGAGGCGCCCGACACACAGCCGAACCGGTGTCGTTTTCAGGTAGCCGAGGGGACGTGACGTGAGCGGATCGGCTCCGCAAACCGAAACGAAAGTCGCGCGCAGAGAATCATGGGTTAAATGTGGGTCCGGTTGTGTCCGAACGGCGGGTCACTGCGGTCACTCTGCGGCTCCCAGAAGGTACAGGACAGTCAGTGTCCGTGGATATAAATAATAATGTGGCCCGTTTCGGAGCGTGTCTCCCAGCAGAGAAGGAAGAGGAGTGTTTGTTTCGCTGATGCGGCACTTCACTTCGTCTTCACACACACACGGTTGTTGGGCCGTCCGTGTGAACACACACACACACACACCGTTTTGCTGGAAAAGTAGTCTGTAATATTAGAAATTGTCCCAATTTTCGCTAATAGAAATGGAGCCAAGCAACAGCACGGGTGCGCCCTGACCACCTTGTGTCTGTGCGCGCGCGCGGGCGCTCGCGCGTGAGTAGGCTGTCATTTGGACACGGCTCGAGGGGAGTAAACACATGTCATGGACACGAAGAGCAACATGCGATTGATTCACTCACCTTCAGTTTACTGTAGTGATCGTGTGTGTGTGTGTGTGTGTGTTGTTGTTGTTTCATGCTCTGCTGTCACTGCAGAACTTGTGTGTGTGGTGCTTAGTGGCCTGGATGTGTTTGTCTTCAGCTGCGTAAAGGGTGATGTGTAAAGCGCTGTTTGGAAGTGTTGCTTTGTCTGCAGTAGTTTGTAAAGGATCAAATTTTTGTTAATGAAGCAAAAAATATGCATGTGCTGCTGGTTAGATATTTCCCACATTTTTTCCCATAACCCCAACCCTAATCCATACTACAGAAAGGATGAAAAACAGGGTGTGTAACGCTGATCTTAACACCGAACACACAACGGACCGTTCCCGATAACGCAAGAGACCGTTTTTTACGTTTGTTTTGCTCTCGGTGGACTTTTGCCTGTACGTGATTGTTTGTCTGTAAGCGATGGTTTGCATTTGCTTGTTTGGAAACCTGACTTTTTGTCAGTGACGGTGCGTGAAAGGTTACCGCTCACCGGTACTTTGCGCACTGGTTTATCCGTACCTGCTTGTTTGTTTGTAACCCATCTATTACTCTGCAGGATGCAGTATTATTGGCCAAGCAATCTGTGCACCGTTTGCAGACCCTGTACGAGAAACATCTACTAAGGAAGCAGCTCTTTAAATAACAACACTGATATAATTGAACGTTTGTCTGTCATAGAGGTGGATGAACAGCAGTTACATTAACCACCACACAGTGAACTGGATTCCTGTGCTGCTGTCCTGAAAGGAGCAAGTGGAAATTTGCACTGTTATATCTTAAATTTGGTATTATTATTATTATTATTATTATTATTATTATTATTATTATTATTGCCTTTCTGGTGCATTCACCCAAAGTAATTTACAGCTTTACCAGTTTCTACTTTTATTTATACCCATTTATTTTTTTTAACCGGAGCAATCCAGGGTAAGTACCTTTGGGAAAAGGTATGAACCCAGTCCTACTCCAGGGATTTGAACTAGCAACCTTCAGGTGAGGAGTCTGCAACATTGCTTCAGTTACTCTTACTGAGGTTTGACAGCATTTAGTATAGATTCATGAAGGCCTGCGATGGATTACAGAAGTGTGTTTGGTGGTGTTTTATGGTCTTTTAGGAGTTAAATCATGCTGAAGATCCCTCAGCACTAAAGAAATGGAGTCCCGTAGGTGTTGCTTCGAGAGAACAGCACCGGGCCTCTCTGCTTGAGAAGGGCTGCAGCTACCAGCTCCTACCGCTCTTACTTGAACATATCTCCGCTCTCCAGAGTAAAACATTTGACGGAGGAAGCCTGGGTTAAAAATGACTCGGATAAATTAACGCAGCTTTTCCAAAGCGAGTGCAGATGGCCAAGTGGCTCAGCGTTGATTACAGGTCCAGACAGCAATGTTTGGAACATATGGTGGGAGCGCAGGGCAGCCGTAAGTAGGTTTCAGTTCCACTGCTCCGTTTGTGGGCCACTATAAATATAGAAGAAGCTGGAGCTTAAGAGGTTCTAGACGAGGCTGTGACACTGGTGTGTGTTAAATACCCGACTTGTTTCTCTTTGATGCTTCCGCTGACACTGCCAGAAGTCTTGGGGCAGAAGTAGCGGTGAATGATGGTCGTGGTGTTCAAGGAAGTGATCAGAAGGTTGGTCCACCTTCCCGTATCTTTTCTCCAATAATTCCCTTCTGGTAATTTCTGTAGGAGTAGAGCTTCTCTTTTCATGCACCTTTCAAACACACACACACACCCACACTATGGGTAGTTTAGAGTCACAAGTTCACCTGAAACACATCTTGGGAGTGTGGCAGAAAACCAGAGCACCCAGCGGACACCCATGTGAGCAGGGGAGAACATGCTCTGGAGTACGGTTACCAGCAGGATGTGGACATCGAGTGTCTTTGTCCCGCTCCCACTGTTCACACCGAGTCCTGTTCTTGAGGATGCGGGACGAAGACTGGAGAACGAAGGCTTTTGATAAACTGGACTGGATCTCGCCTCTTTTTGTGCCCATCGCCTTTCCACCGTGTGACCCGCAGGTCCCAAGCGCCGCCTGCCATGTCAAGGCGAAGCCGGAACACCCGGGCGTGGCGGTACGGGTGGAGCGGCGTCCGCAGAGATGCAGATTCCAGGGCGCTGGTGCTGGCCTCTGAGGGTGCGGACTGGGGGTACGAGCAGCTGCAGGTGAGCACAGGAGGCCGTTGGGTGTGTGTGTGTGTGGGTTGGCGGTACATCTGAGTGCATCTAGCTCCTGTTATACCGGCCCACGACAGTTTTGATGACTGGAAACGAACACTTGTTTTACCCTAATTTTGGGGCGCCAAAAACAGTAGCTGTCACTGTCTAGTAAGTCAATTTATACCATGTTTTTTGGTAGAGTTTTACCAGCAATAACCAGTGTTAGAGCAACGACCACAAATTTGTCTCAGCCGAGTGTTGATGTGCTCTATGCCTTGCTTAAAAAAAAAAAAAAAAAAAAAAAAAAAATCAACCCAAGACATCGCTGTGCTGATATCACTTGACTCACTGGAAGTTACCCTTGGGGTGACTGTGACCTTCCAGTGAGTGAAGTGATATCAGCAGAGCAGTGTCTTGGGTAGATTTTCACAAGGTTAGGGAAAATAGTGGATCACCTCTCCCTTCCATCGTCTGCATGGGACAACATGATTTGTCTTCGAATCGTTTGTTTATTCTTGCAACTGTTGCGCCAACACAGAATTATACAGTATATAACATTTGGTAATACGAGAAACTTATTTTGCATAAAAACTTGACGCGATGCAATTTTTTTTGATGACTTTTCGGAAGTGCGGGAGCTCGTTGCCTAGATGTGCAGCACCACGCTTTACCCCATTATGGATTTGTGCCAGGATAGCGGTAGCTTGGCGTCGATTGTGGCGCGCCGGCGTCCCCGGCTTAGAGTTGTAGGTCAGCGGAGCTGCCCGTGTCGTCTGCGCTTTCGCGCTGTTTTTAGAAGCAGGCTAGACCTGAGCCCTCCTTCTTGGGGATGGGGTCACTCCAAGCACTCTTTAAAGAAGCGGTGGGTGGACATTCAGTAGGTGTGTGTCGCTTTTGGTGCTGCTCAACCGTGTTGTTACTCTGATTCCGAGAGCTGTAGGAATGAGGATCAATATGGTTGGTCAACGTGATCAGCATCAACACCAGGATCAACAAATCAAATCTGAAATGGGTTGCTTTGACTGGTCGTGACTGATGTCTTAACCGTGGTGTGTGTCCATGTCTTCAGCCTGTTGGAATTTATCTTTTTTCTCTCTCTCTTTTCAATTCGAGGTTCTTTGGCGTTTCACGATAAAGCTTAAAAAGTCGATATTTACAGCTCTCGCCAAATGTTTGGTCAAATGACCCCCTGCACGTTTCTCCTGTGTCGTCTTATGTTTCCCAAAACTGTCTTGTCTCCTTGTACCAGACTCATACACCTTCTGTGGTCTCCTTTATCCAGTCCAATTTCCCAGGGAATTTACGAGTAGTGCAGGAACGGTTGTTCAGAAACTTCCACAGCACTCCAAGTAACATAAGGAAAAGCAAACATGTAATATACAATAAGGTGGACAGATGAATACCATATAGCGAATAGTGTAATAAACAATAATTAAGGAACAATTAAAAGCAAATCATAATAATTTGTTAACTTAGCTGATGCTTTTCTCCAAAGCAACTCGCAGCGTTAAACTACCTGCAATGATTTACCCATTTATACAGCTTGAGTAATTTAGGGTAAGTCCTTGCTCAAGGGTACTACAGCAGTAGGTGGGATTCGAACCTGCGCCCTTCAGATCCTAAGGCAGCTGCTCTTTGTACTACACTGTCAACTGCAATGGAATCTAAATCACAGTAAAGGGGACATACTAATACAAAGCAGTGTAAGGAGTTAAAAAGTAACGTAGTAAAATTGTGAAAAAAGACGTTGATGGTTTTGAGAGCTTCCATGTCCCGTGTGTGTCCAGTACAGTGACTCGGATTCGGAGCCCGAGTTCCCTCCGACTGTCCCGGCCGTGCCCAGCGCGGTGCCCGTCACAGGGGAGTCGTACTGCGGCTGCGACTCGCAGACGGAGCCCGGCTACAGCTCCCGACTTCGTGGCTTCCATCACACCAGCGACTGCCACTGCGGGGAAGATGACCAGCGTGAGTGGGAGTGCTGGGGGGGGGGCGACTGCCTGTCACTCACTTACAGCTCCGGTGTGAATTACCAAGTGAGAATGAAGCATTTTTCAAAACTGTTTTCATGGAACAGCGGCATACAGGTAGGGACAGCACACCAGGACCCTGCAGCCTCAGCTAGAGAGAGGGTTCAAGGTCAAATGGTGTCACAGGTGCGATCAGGTAGCACTTTCCGACAACTTCAAGAATGTGTCCACACATCCCAGAGTCCATCAGGATTCTCATGCAAATCACATGTTGGTTTTTCAAGCGGGAGATGACAGCAGGGCAGTAATTATTGCGCGTGAAGTGCAGGGTCACACGGAGCGGGAGCCGGTGGAACGGGCAGGTGTGGAGGGAACATCAGCGCACGATGGATGGTTGGAAGAGTGGAAGAGGAATGAAAGCATGGGAGAGGCACTGAGAAAAGAAAGGAGGGAAGGAAATGCAAGGTGCTTTTTACTGGAACAGTTAAAGATGGGTGCATGGCTGGATCGATCAGTTGATCATTCGAGAAATTGCACATGGCTACAGCAGCACAACATACAGGTGTGAGAACACCAGCATAGCGATGGACACATTGGAGTCACTAAGTAAATCACATTTGGACGACTATATAACGGTAAACAACAAAAATAAATAAATGGGGAAGATAAAAGAAGAAAACTTGTCAACTTTGTACTTTTGTTAGTTTGACCATTTTTAACTTTTATAAGCGGATTGAGTAAATCGTGCAGCTTCTCTCGTTTTTCTTGATTATTTTCAAAATATACACGGTGGTGTGGGATTTATGTTTTTTTTTTTTTTTTTTAAATATACCCCTGGTTTTTTAGCTACGTGACAAATAGTTCAAACAGCGATACCTGTGACACCTAAGCGGTATGTTGGTAAAGTGTTCCACGACTGTGCACGACAAGGTCAGTCTGCCTCCAAGAATTTCCATAAAATTAAAAATAAAGGTGAAGGTGAACGCGTGTGGACGGCTGTCCTGCAAGCGCCGCTCTTACGTGTCATCCCTACATGTACTTATAAATTTGTGTGTATGAGAAACCGAGCCATGGTGACTTTTTAATGGGTCGCTCAGCAGTTTCCCATAATGCCCCAGGAAAGGCAGACTTGGGCTCCAGTGTAAGGAGTTATATTTGTTCAATGCTTATTTTTATATCCACCTGGAGCAGTCAGTTCGAAGCAGTTCCGCTCACTGACCCCCCCCCCCCCCCCCCAAGATGTGAAGGTTTTTTTTTTTTTCCCCCTCTCCTGTCCGAACAGACTTTGACTGGGTGTGGGATGACTGCAGCAGGTCGACGGCAACTCTGCTGAGCTGTGACAACCGCAAGGTGAGCTTCCACACGGAGTACAGCTGTGGCACGGCGGCCATCCGCGGCAACAAAGAGCTGGCTCACGGGCAGCACTTCTGGGAGATCAAGATGACCTCGCCAGTGTACGGCACTGACATGGTGGGTGCAGCTCTTGGTTGGCCACTTGGGTCACCGTAGACATGACAGCCCCCTGATTAACGGATCTTCCTTCTGGACTACCACGTTCGCAGATGGTGGGGATCGGGACATCGGACGTGAACCTCGATAAATACAGACACACCTTCTGCAGCCTGCTGGGGAAGGACGAGGACAGTTGGGGCTTGTCTTACACAGGTGAGCTGTGATCGGCATCTCATTGAAAGGCTTGGAACAACATTCTTGGTAACCTGTCGACGGACAAGCTTGCTGACCATTGATTTAAAGTATAGGGAGTCCTCCATTTGTAGCAGGGTTCTGTTCTGATGACCTCGTTATGAGTCAACTTCATAGACATTAATAAAACAATGTTTTTGTGAATAACACACAATCACTGACAGACACACTGACTGAGTAAACAGTAAATGTGGGTGTCTTATGGCAACAGTCAGCCAGTGGAGCGGTCATTTTTGTACATTACGACCGAATGTCAGGACTGAAAAATAATAGAAGGTTGATGGGACAGCTGTCCTAACTCCACGTTGTTGTTGGTCGAGGACTGCCTGTACTACTGTGCTGTGAACTTGAGCTATCATGTTTGTTTGTCCTACATGTTTCTGTGGCAACAGGTCTGCTGCACCACAAGGGTGACAAGATCAACTTCTCATCACGCTTTGGCCAAGGATCCATCATTGGGGTTCACTTGGACACCTGGCACGGCACCCTGACCTTCTTCAAGAACCGCAAGTGCATAGGTATGGGCTACAAGCCGATCACGTGCAGAATGGTTCTTTGGGGTCACGTTGTTGGAGCAGGCAGTCGTAAACATCTAGAATGTCTGCTTCGTTTATGTTTTTGTGTACATATAGCGTCCCCAGGGAGCTGAAACATTCACAAAAGGATTTGGTTGTTAAATACTCTCTAAATACAGTTTCTTAAAGCTACAAATGTCCCCAGTTAATCTATTTTAATAGCATTTTCTTCACTTCTACTTTCTAAAATTTGTTGCCGAGGAAAAGCAACCCATTTTTACACGTCCAGCCAATAAATGTCAGTAAGACAAATTCCTTGTATGTGTGAACATACTTGGCAATAAAGCTCGTTCTGATTCTAAAACACACTGCAGCAGAGTAGGAGGTTGAGGCTCAAAATTCAACTCGTTTCCTCAGTGCTTAGAGCTGTGTGTGGTGTTCATCAGTGCTGATGAATAATAAGAAAATGGCAGTTGTTGCACATTTTTTGGACAGACTTCCCAACAGTCGGGATTTTTGTAGGAGTTTGTGTAGACAACTGACCTATTTTAAGCATTTTTAAAGTCATTTTCATTTTACCGTAGTCCAAAATTACTAAAATATTAGTCTTACAAGGTGTCGTCATAGCTACAGCCAAGACTAAAATGTAAACTGTCAAAGCAGTTCATGTTATGTGTCTGACTTGAAACCAACATTTTGAAGTTTATTTTTACTTGGATGTTTGTCACCCACTTGCTTTGTAACGTTTGCGGTAGAGAAAATGGCCTGCAGTTCAGCTTCCTGCCAATGGGGGCAGCAGAATACACTCAGATAGCATAGAAACTCGAGCTGTGAAGGAGGGAGCGGAGCGGACAGCTTTGCTTAAATTTATTACGGCTTTATCGAAGAGTTTTGCAGATATTACCAAGCAAATAAACGTAGTTATGTCTTTATTATACTATTTTAATTGCAAACTTAAAAAAATAAAGAACCAGTTCGTGACAAACGTTTGTTATGCATCCTGGTGGCTGGCCAGTTTTATTCTTCCATGAGACAGTCACTCTTTAAGGTGATGTCCTTTTTAATTAGTTTTCTTTCCACAATCCTCCATTACATTCCAATCCAGCTTCTTTTTTACTCCACTGTTTGATTCTCATGTTGCAAATGGATGAGGGGAAGACAAGACTGCCTCACATACCACAGCACTTCCAACAGGACGTTGAGATGAGTCCTTATTTTCAGTTTTTTTTTCCAAGTAAACTTTCATGTCACTTTCAAACTGTCATTTCATGTTAACAGAAGGTAACAAAAGAAGGCGGCATCCGTGTTGTCAGACATCATTCCTCGTGTTTACAGTTTAGAGGAGCACCAGTACCTGGGTTTGCGTGAACTGTTGATGAAGATAGCTAATTTTAGTTTCATCTGATGATTCTAACAGAACTTAACCTGAGAATAAATGAAAGGATTAAGCTGTATTATTAAGCTTTTATTGATCGCGACGTACAGAGTGGAGTTACGAACAATTCCGAGTTAACGAGCCGACTTCCTGTCCGGGTCGGTGCGTAAAGTGATAAGACGGCGCATAAGAAAGGCTCAGAATGACACAGACTGACACGAAATGGCAGGGTATCCAGAATAGGGATGTTCCAGTAATCTTTTGCAGTGTAACCAGAACTTGTAAAAAGTGCTGATTTTAGGTTTATCTAGTTTGACTTGTATGCAAATGATGGTGAAGTGTGTTGCAGGCAGGCAGGCAGTCAGTTCACGCAGGGCACACGGATCCTGCTGCGGAAGCATAACTCTTCTCCCCCGATCCCTGTGCGGTAGGTGTGGCTGCTACCAAACTCCACAATAAGAGGTTCTACCCCATGGTGTGCTCCACGGCAGCCAAGAGCAGCATGAAGGTGATCCGCTCCTGCTTCGCTCCCACCTCCCTGCAGTATCTGTGCTGTGCGCGGCTGCGGCAGCTGCTGCCCGACTGCGAAGACACGCTGGCCGCTCTGCCCCTTCCCCCCGGTCTCCGACAGCTGCTGCACAACAAGCTGGGCTGGGTGCTCAGCCTCAACAACGGGGCCCCGGACTCCCCGTCGCCCTCCGCTTCCTGTTCCTCCCCCGGACCCTCGTCCGGGAGCGACTCGGAGGGCTGCTCCTCGGACCCCGAGGCCTGCCAGAGGAAGCGCTGCCGCTGGACGTGAGCACCGGCGCAAGCCATCTGACGGACACAGCGGTCAGAAAGAAAGAAACCCAGTTTGGCCACTCTTCTCCTCTTCCTTTTTAAAGCTTTTTGTTCTTTCAGTCTTTTTTTATATACGGAACAAGTTTGTGTAGAAATATGCTGTTGCTTCGCACAGTGAGGATCCAAAGACAGTTAAAAATATATATATTGTTTTTTTTAAAATCTTTTCCAGTACAGTTTTTTTTTTTTTCCTTTTTTTTTTGCTTAGGTGTATTGGGGGAAGACTGAAGCACGCAGGGGCTGGTTTTGATTACAGTGTTCAGATCGTGGCCCCTCCTCCCCCTTCACCTCTCCTGGAGTCGAGCTCTGCTTCATCCTTCTCTGCTTTTGGGGTCTTTTTGTTTGGTTATGTTGGATGTACGTCAGAATACCCGTGTTTCATTGAGGGATCATCCGTCCATTTTTAATCACTGCTCATGAAACCACTAAACCAGGCGCGCGAGTTGAGCTCGTCGAGATCATGTATTAGTCGTATTAGTTTTCTAACAAAACTACATGCAGCATCAACGGAGCATAAAATCCCACTCCTCTATACGTCAGCGTCCGAACTGACCCATGACTGAAGATCGGAAAAAAGGTTCTGGATCGCTAAAAAGGCAAATGGTGCACATGCAGAGAAGGGTGAAAAGGAAGCCCAGCACATATAATATACCCTGTTCCCAACTGCTATCAGGAACAGAGTATATTACATGTACTGGCCTTCCTTTTCTGAATCTTTGTACCCATGTTAGCAGTTTCACACAAGGTCTGCGGTAAATACGATTTACCTCTAATTCCATGTAGAATGGCAAAGCTGAACTAAGCGATATCTCAGCAGCTTTGATCAACTCAATATGCAGCATCCTGCTATGCTGTTACGCTGAGTTTTACCACTCAGTGAAGGATGTTATACTTTTTTTTTTAATTTTTATTTTATCTAAAACATGTTACCTGAACGACTCATAAGAGGACCATACCAGAAGACCCTGTGGCTTTTCAAAATTTTTTGGGGGGAAATTCATTACAAGGATGGCTGCTCTTGGTTCTCAGGAAAGTGTACTGTATTTGTCAACATAATCCTCTGTTTCTAAAACTGAACCTCCCTGTCCTTCTAGGTACACGGGGCGTCCAGTTTCTGCGGATGTTCTGCAGTATTTCCCATACAGGTTGTGTGTGTGTGTGTGTGTGTGTGTGTGTGTGTGTGTGTGTGTGTGTGTGTGTGTAAGAGAGAGACTCAGCTGCTAGGGTGGGTGGCTCCTGTTTACAGAGCTTGCCTGTTTAATCACAAATACATGTAATCATGTTGACAGTTTACTGTCTCAGCTTCAAATGCAGACATTACATTGTAATTTATTCCCATTTTGTGTAAAATGTCAACACCTAGGGGGGGAGAAAATCTAAATCCATTATTATCATCACAGCGTTATATTTTAGTGCAGTTTTCACTGGGGTAAATGTTGTTTTTTTTTTTTTTAAAACTTCATCTGATTCCAGATTTTAATAGCGCAAGTGCTCATCGGGGTGTATAAATATGTGACTAATCATGAAAGAATAATGTTTTATGGCCCTTTTTAACCTGCGATCAGTTACTCTTCAGTCAGGCTAAACCAGGGCTCGGCGACACATTTACCAGTCAACCACCACATTTAACATCCGGAAATATTGCTTTAACGTTTTAATTTTGCAGATTTTTTTTTTTTTTTTTTTGTGGTACTGATACAGTCATAAAATCAAGAAACAAGATTAGAAAAGGAACTTACTGAAGGGAAAGAAAAATGTTTATATTTCCACTTTTGTCTGTTACAGAAACTCCAGTGGGTACTTTGGAAATACTCCAGTTTTATTGGAAATATGCAGAAAGTGGCCCACTGCTCATTAGTTTAGATGTTTGGTGTTTTATTCGCCAACTTTGGGCTGAATACCTTGAATTTCGGATGTAAATGTAGCGCTTGAGCCGAGATGAGTTGACGGAGTTCACATATGCTGCCAAATGTTTGTCTGTCTGTTCAGGTGGAAAAAGGAAGTTTTATATTGCGTTTATTTGTCATTTGAGATCCAGCAGTAAGAACAGGTGGCTATTGGGGATTTCCTTTTCAGTATGCTTTTATTTATTTTTCATAAATGCAGTGATTTTCATACTTAATTCACTGTCCCTGTAGCTAGAGTGTCATACTGACACTGCTCAAGTGGTATTCTTCTGGAAATCACATTTGGAGTAAAAAGAGGGTTGATCTGCATCTATCTTTGGCCCCCACTGTGTTGAGGTACAGTTCAGGTCACACCACTGATTTACCACAGGTACATTTACCTACAGGTACTTTCACGTACAGGTACATTTACCTACAGCTACATTCAGCTACTAGTTTTTCTGGGTGTAAATTCAGTAAACATGAATTATTTATAAATTAAGTATATTTTCATACTAAAAATCCCCCTCCCCAAAAAAAAAAAAAAAAAAAACCCCTGGATAGTACACTTGTCGCAGTGGAACCCAGACACTTAATATGGACAATTTGTGATGAATTCATTCTTGCAGTTGGCATGAACTGTAAAGATCAGCTGAACTAGAATATAACAATGGTGTAATTCATACAATGTGCTTCAATTGCGCACTAACTGTGAGTGTCAAGTCCCAGAATGCAGGTACATGTGAATATGAATGTTGCGCTGCTCAGTGTGCAGAAGAGCAGCAGTCATGGGGCTCCATGTGGAAGTTCTCAAAAACGCTCCATGGATTTGTGCATATGGTCCAATCTGTAGAATCCTTCATCAAATCTATATGTTTTATAAATGAGGACCCTGGGCTGTCATGTGATTTCTGGTTTTCAGCCTGAGGAAGGGGAAGGTAGAGAGGGTGGATGTGCAAAAACATTTGTCTTATCAAACAGATACAATGTTTTAAAAATGAAATTCATAAAGGCACTTTGGCATTCACCCTTTACATGATGTGTGTCGCCAAGGTCCCGTTTTCCCGCTATTACCTATATCAAATAGCATGAACTGATTTGAAAATAATGTATAAAATGTAACAGCTTCATTTTTCTAAATAAAGAATCAGAATACTTTTGTTGTGTTTGTGTTACCTTGTCCTCAAAATCCCCTGAGGTCACAGTGTTTTTTCTTGTGTGTGAAATGTATATTTTAATTTGTGATGTCACATACAGGTACATTCACTTAGATACAAATAAGCAAACATTAAGTGCATGTACATTTATTTACATATATGCCTTTAGCTGACAGTCTCTAAAGAACTTACAATGTTAAACCACCTATAATTAATTACCCATTTATACAGCAGGGTAATTTTTACTGGAGCAATTCACAGTAAGTACCGTGCTAGAGAGTACTACAGCTGGAGGTGGGATTTGAACCGACAAACTGGATTCAAAAACAGTAGCTGTAACCACTATGCTAGCAGCTGCCCTATATCGTGTGTGTGTGTGTGTGTGCTGCATATATTAAAACAGAAAAATACATTTTATACCCTTTGTGTATGTGTGTTGCTCCATATCCAAACCAGTTTTTCTTACCGATAAGACAGTACCATCAGCCACATACCATCAACAGAATAACACAACTCTCAAGCCTAGATTGATTCTTCTGTGTGATTTACAAAAGCAGGTTGTTCAGAGGTCTCCTCATCTCCCCAGAGCAGCACCAGGAGACAGACGAGCTGCAAACTAGTTCCATCAGTCCAGGACAAGCTGAGGATTGTAGGAAGTAAGAAGACGGTACAGTCTGCTGGAGATCTCTGGTCCGACACGTCGCTCTTTACAGGGAGATCGGCCAGCAGACCCTTCCTCTCTGCCTCAGAGTGAGAGTCCTTGTACGCCTAGAAATGACAGATAGTCCTGCTCATATGGACGGGACAGGATATGATACAACTTTATTAATCCCTCCAGAGTAATTCACAAATTCATGTTTTTACACCTCCACATGTCAAGTTTCCCATCAGTGAAATGAAACACAAATAATTTGATGCATGTATTCTATCCCAGTTAATGTGACAAATTTCCAGATGAAGTATTAAATATTCATACTATTTATTACTATTGCAATTTTCTCTAGATAACTTAGCAGCTGATTCATATGTAATCACAATTTTTACTTTCAAGAATAACTTAAGTACAGCTTGAAATCTAGACATTTTTAAATAATGACTTTACCATTAACATAAAAACTCAGCAAACAACTGCCACTCATTCACATTTTTACAGAACAGTGCTACTGATCTCTACTATAAACTACTTTAACAATAAAAACAATTTATACGAGTTACATACGGAAAATGCAAATTAGATTCTGGTCATTCACCTGTGAATAACTATATTTATATAATCACCTACAGCTGGAGTTGGGATTTGAACCTGCAAGCTCCAGGCCCAAAAGCAGCAGCTCTAACTACCAGTTGCCCAAACATTACCATCACAGACCATAATAATGATGGTAACAGTAGCATAATGTGCAACTCTAGAAATTTCCTTTCCTCACACTTAAGAGCCCAAGTCAATAAGAATACCTGTAAAAGCATCTGGGGTGAAGGGAAGGCGGTTGTCACAGCAACAGCAACTGAGCGGCTCACTCGATTCAGCTGCTGGACCTGTCTGCTCCAGACCTGCTGAAGTCCACAGCCATCCTTCCCAACTCGCACCCCGCTGGCCCACGAACCTTCCACACAGAACGGCAGGCTGGGCTCCTCCGTCAGCCGCCTGGAAAGCAAAATTTGTCTGAAATATCCTCAGATTTACAGCGCTTCCACACTGTTGAGAAGGTCTGTCTGTCAAAGAGTTGAGGTCACATAGGGCTTACTTCATGGGACGCTTGGACAGGGCCTTGGTGATAGCACACACGTGGTCAGTGAGGTCCTGCCAGCTCTCCAAAAACATGACACACGTTCTTGTAGAGCTGGAGAAACACAAGAGCCTAAAACGGGTAGTAAACACGAGCATGTCCATCACTCTCCGGCCATCTGCATTTAGTCCTTCAGCTACCTCTTTCATCTAAAGCTGCTTATAGCGATTTACCCCTTTATATTGCAGGGTCATTTTTACTGGAGCAATTCTGAGTAGGTACAATTGCTCAGGGGTACAACAGGAGGAGGTAGGGTTCTAATTCAGGATGGCTGAGTGGTCTAAGGTGCTGTATTTAGGTTGCAGTCTTCTCTGGAAGCATGGGTTTATATACCTTAACTGAGTTTTCCCCATGGGGTTCAATACAGTATCAGTTACTTTATATGAACCTCGGTGCTGCAAGTGGTAGGTAAACTAGGTTTACTTGAGTCACATGACTGAAGCTATGTCTCTTTCTCTTAATGTAATGCATAAATTGTACTTTTGCTGAGATGTACGTCGCTTTGGACAAAAGCGTCTGCTAAATGAATAAATGTAAATGTAAACCTGCAACCTCTTGAGTCCAAAGACAGCAGCTCTAACCACAAACTATCTTGTATCACTTCTACAAAAGCCCATCCACTATTCATCCATATCGCAAATTCAGCAGTTGTATTTCTTTCATAAAGTGCCAAAAACTATATTACTTCATCCATGCCCATGTCCCACTTTGATGTGGCCACTTTATCCCTTCGCTGTTGTCTCCACAAGTCCCTGAAGAGAAGGAAATGCCAACAGGTTCAACAAACACGTGCAAAGTGGTGGAAAAGCACAGGGCACAGAAACCACCACAAACTTTTCACCAAGATTTTACCAGCTGCTTAAGCCAATCACTGCGAGCGTGACGACCTTCTCCATGTTTCTGTTGAGGTATTCAGAGAGCTCTTTGAACAAGGATCCACAGGTCACTTCCTCCAGGGTCTTTGATTGTTGTACCTTTAAGGAATAACATCTTAGCCTGCAGTTCCAAAATTAAAGAGCAAGCGTCCCTCGATTTACAAACTCTCTTTATCCGTAATTTCGGTATAACGGCTCGTTCCTTTTGACACCCGACATTTGATTTATGGCAGAAAAAATTACTGGAAAATTTCTCTAAAGCATGTCCAAAAAATTTGAAAGTCATGTGAGTGTATCAGAACTGCAGTAACGTCTCTCTGTTGATGTTAGGAAGGTGGGAGTGTTGCTTTAAGAGAGCAGGGCATTATGGGAAATGTATGAAATTCCACAGCAGTGTCTGTCAGCCATGTTGGGTGTGTTATTTTACTGAATGATTGCAGACAGCAGAGCAATTAGCAGGAAAAGTTCTAGAAAGTTGTCCAAATAAATGACGTGCTCAGTGGATCCTTGCTGGGATTATTGCTGATCCTGCAGAGAACTGATCAATTAAAAGAAAAAAGGAAATTACTCCAGAGCAGTAAATGTGAAAATGTGTTTTATACTGTGCTGAAATCACTGGTTGGTAAATATACAGGTGTTTTAGTGTTCTAGTGGTATTTCGGAAAATTAGTTTGAAGTTTTTGGATAGGCTGGGAATAAATTATTATTTTTCCTCAGTTAAAATAATGAGAAATAGGCATTCGGTAACTGAAATGCCAATATCCGCACCGTTTTCAGGAACTGATTCATTTTGTAAATAGAGGGGATGCCTGTATAACCAAAGACAAAAATTGTGACAGGCATCCAGAGATTCTGAAGCCGTACCTTCTGGATGGAGGTCAGCATCTCCAGGAATTCACTGAGGGTCAGCACCATTAGAACTTGTTCCTCTTGAATCACCGACATGAGTTCGCCCTAAAGGAGACAATACTAAGACTGATCACTGGAATTCTACGCTAATGCTACTTTCAGCTGTGTCTTCAAATTGTTACTGTCAAATTGCAGTTTTAAAAAAAAAAAAATCCCTAAATTTGTTTTTGGGGCGGCACAGCAAGTAATGCTGCTGTCTCGCAGCGCCTGGGTGGTGCGAATGAATGTGGGTTTGATCCCGACTCAGTCTGTGTGGACTTCACATGTTCTCCCTGTGTGGGTTTGCTCCGGGTGCTCTGGTTTCCTCCCACAGTTCAAAGACATGTTGTTCAGGTTTCCCCGTAGTGTGTGTGTGTGTGTGTGACAGAGAGAGTGTGTGTTCCACTGATGTATGGATGAGTGACCCATTGTAAGTAGTGTATCTAGCAGTGTAAGTCACCGCAGTGAATAAGGTGTGTGGGCTGATAACACTACATAGAGTTCATCGGAAGTCGCTTTAGAGAAAAGCATCTGCTAAATAAATACATGTAAATGTAAATTTCCAAACAGTGCCATGAAATATCCCCAGTCCAGGGCACTGAGCTCAAGAGGTGAGCAGGGTCTGCAGGCTCTGCTCTCTGCATTACACTCTCCACTGGAGTATCTATATTGAAAGGAGCCTACACTACCCCGGTGCACTCAAGTGTGGTAAAGTCTAAAGACGTTTGCACGGTCTCATATCGCCTGGGCTCCGAAAGTGTTCCCGGATTCCAGGCGTGCCTGTGGAAACACCTCTGGCAGCGCTCTCCTCCAGGTGATGCTGTGTGTGAGATGCTGCTCCTCGATGGCGCTCTTCCACTCCAAGGAGCTCAGGGTCCCCAGGAGAAGGTCGATCTCCTCGTTCTGCACTAAAGCTTCAAACATGCAGGCTCAAAGTCAGGGAAGCCAACCAAAGTCACGGTAAACAAAGTAAATACCGGCAACGTAAACAAAGTAAAAAAGGGTACATTAAACATAGTAATTCTGGGCGGCACGGTGGCACAGTGAGTAGCGCTGCTGCCTCACAGCACCTGGGAGGTGGGAGAGAATGTGGGTTTGATCCCCACTCAATCTGTGTGGGGTTTGTGTGTTCTCCCCATGTCTGTGTGGGTTTCCTCCGGATGCTCTGGTTTCCTCCCACACTCCAAAGACATGCTGTTCAGGTTCCTCCATAGTGTGTGAGTGAAAGAGAAAGAGTGTGTGTGTGTTCCACTGATGTATGGATGAGTGACCCATTGTAAATAGTGTATCTAGCAGTGTAAGTCACCATGGTGAATAAGGTGTGTGGGCTGATAACACTAGTTTTCACTGGAAGTTGCTTTGGAAGCATCTGCTAAGTGAATAAATATGTAGTAAATAAGGGTACAGTAAACAAAGTTAAAAGGGCAATGTGATGTAAAAGTAAATAAAAAGGGGCAAACAAAGTAAAATAAAGTTAAAAAGGGAACCGTAAACAAAGTAAAAAGGGCACAAGTACATGATAAGGTAAAAGGAGACACGCCGCGCACACCTGGATCCACGCACACGGTGAAGGAGCGCAGACACGCCTCAGGCCGGTAGCTCCTCACACGCTCAGCAGCTTCTCTTCTTCTCTGCTTTTCCCGCCTTTTCTCTTCTTCAATCCGCGCTCTTTCCCTCCGGCGCTCTTCTCGCGTGCCCCCCCTGTCCGCCTCCATCTGCCGCCGCCGCTTCTTTTTGGCAGGACTCGGACCCGCGGTACCGCCCCCCAGGAAACTCACCATTCCGTCTCCGCTGGCCGAACCCCGTACAGCTGCTACCAGCTCAGAGCCGCTTTCTCTCTCCGAGTCCGAGATTTCCCAGGTGTTCGCTCGCCTCAGCCGGGCCATTTTCACACCACCCTGCCTGCTGCACGTGGCAGCGCGCGCGCCTTCCCCGCTCGTGTCCCTTTTATTAGACAGCGTCAAAGCTCCTGGCCTTTGTTTTCCAGATCGTCACGCCGTATCCATCATTTCCCGTAGAATAAATAATAAATCGAGTCTCACGCTGAGGTGTAAACATAAAATAATCCATATTTCAGTTTATTATATATCTTATATATATGTTTTTCAAAATATACTTGTATGCGTAGCGACGCATTGCTGTACACAGCCGGATAAACACTGAAAAGTGCTCTACGCTGTCTTTGTATGGTGGAACTCCAACACGGGGGCACACTGAGCCACCCGGAAGGAGAAATGTGGGACACCTGCTCCGAACGATCAGATCAGCTGGAAGAAAAGCTGGAACTGGAATTTGAAAATTTGCAATTGGAGCTTAAAAACCCTGGAAGTGGAAAACCTGGAACTGGAGTGCGAACCCGCAGCTCTGCGATATTCTGTGTGCACGTTACCTGCAATGTGTGGCTTTGAACCAACTTATTTAAACCACTTTGTAAATTTTTTTCAATAAATTCAGGTAATTTATTCAATTATTACATCTCTATCAAAGGCAATGGGTAAATCTCTATTAAACTGCACAACTCACTCATCAGCTAAGGCTCTGAGAGTAATGACTGACTCAAGTCTGTCCTTCTCTCAACACATCGAAGACACAACTCAGACCTGCAGATACATCCTGCACAACATCCACAGGATTCGTCCTTACCTTACTGCTTACTCTGCCCAGCTACTTGTCCAAACCATGGTGACATCCCATGTGCACTACTGCAACTCTCTCCTGTCTGGCCTCCCAGCTACTGCCTTCAAACCTCTACAGCTGATACAGAACACTGCTACCCAAGTTGTGTTTGACTTGCTGAAAAGCGTTTCTACGTATCTCCTCTACTCATTTCTCTGCATTGGCTTCCTATAGCTGCCCAGATCAAATTCAATATTTTGGTTATGACCTACAAAACCATCAATGTATCTGCTCCCTGATATGTCCAAGACCTGATCACTCGCTACACCCTAACCAGACTGCTACATCTCTCCATCTCTGCCCACTTGTTGGTCCCACGCACAAGAGGTCCAAATTAAAAAGCTCAAACGTTTTCCGTTCTGGCTCCGATGTGGTGGAATGATCTCCCCCTCTCACGCAGAACTGCAGAATGTCTAAATTTATGAAGAGTCTTAAAAGTCATCTCTTTTGGACTCACTTCTCCCCGATCTCTTCAGTGCTGAAGGAATGTGTACTTGTTATGTTTAATAGTTTTTAATAATGGCCTGCACTTAAGAATCACTTGTCCAGATCCCTCTTTCTGTTGATGTACTTTTTGTATCGTCCTCTGGGATGTACATCGCTTTGCAGAAAAGCATTTGCTAAATGAATAAACATAAATGTAACGTGCACAAAAAGCTTCACCAAAAAACGACTCATGAGTGTGGATTCCTTAGCCTGAATATGTTTAATACATACAGATACAGAGGCTTTTGATGAGTTAAATACACAGGGATGCAGATCATTAGGAGAACTTGGTGGGAGAGGAGAGGTGGCAACTGCTGCTTCACTTAGAGAAGTTTACATTATGAAGACATTCAGTCTGGAGGGATCTGTGGGGCCATCATGCACAGCTTACTGATGGCCACAAGGGGAAAGTAGCACGTTGACCAGTATTGTTGCTGTAACTGACAGGAAACTGGCATTTGGTACCATCATTTTGCATGTGCAGCCTGTCTTCCTGCCTACCTTGTCAGTATGATCAATCATGAACGTGGGTCATTCCTCCTGGACTTGGCATCTGTTCTGCACTCTCCTGCTGTTACTGAGTGTACCTGACTGATCCTCAAGTCATTGGCAGCTGGACCTCTCCCTCATCTTTACCTCGTTGTCACTTAGCGCAGAAGAATCCTGCAAAAGCAGGAAGATAGGGGTCCCTAGAACTATTTACCTTTTTTAAAAATGGTACAGTACATTTTATGTATTATTTTCAGCATAATTTTAAAAAAACTACACATTGTTTTACTGTTTGTCAAAAACCAGGTTCTCCCTCATGTTTTTATTTAAATAAAATCACATTTGAATATTTACACCATAAAACCAGTCCTTATCATTTCAAATATACAACTTTTTTTGCTTCTTGATGTGGAAACTACATGGATTTAGTGATGTAATGCAGGAATTCACAATGCAGACTTTAAGAGTCACGCCCTAAAAGATGTATGACATTAAAATGAAATGACCCTGTAGGAATTGCTTCATTTAAGAAACCCTGAAGTCTGGATTATATCTTACAGCATGCACTTTCAAAGCATCTCTACATCATTCTTATTCACAGTTTAAGTAATATTTTGAGGCTAATTTCAGTTTTTTTATGTGTGTGAGTTTTCGAAAGGTTCCCTTCAAATAAGCCCTTTTAATTACATAACCTCTAACCCATGCGTCCACTTACTTTGTCCTTCTTACTGAATTACTTATTCCCTTTCATTCCTTTTACAATGTAAGGCAGCAACAAACCTCATCACTCTTTATATTTCAGGTTTCTACAATGGCGTCTCCAGGGACACTGTTTGCATCTCAACCACAATGCCTTTTCCCACCTCAGAAACGGTTACTGCCAAGAACCATAATGCAGACAGCTGAGATTTGATCACTTCTGACTGCTGTTTGGGTGTTTATCAGGAATTCGGGGACTCGAGATAGGTCAATGTGTGGCAGACCTGCCCCATGTGGCCATAAGTAAACTGTGAGAAAGAGTAAGGGTACAGCAGTAGGGTATTGGTAGGGTAAGCAGTAGTTCCATACAGTTACGGTGGTAGAAAGAAAGAAGGGCAGTTTGGGGACAAACGCTCTAATCAGGTGCAGCAGGGCTCTTTTTACACCTTTTTGCTGTGGGGTGGGATCTTTTGGTCGAACACTTGGGGGATGGGGGGGGCGTGCCTGGGAAGACTGGGATAGATACAAGGAAATACACATCTGCATGGCAACTTCAGCGTCACTCGGGGACGTAAGACACCTGCCACACGATGATGTGGCTCCTCTCGGCCTTGGCCAGCACCGGCTTCACCTGCGACGCATCTTCGGTGCCCTCCGTCTCATCGTCCTCCCCATCCCCTGCGGAAGGCACAGAAGTCGCCATTAACAGCAATTTATGTGACCCACGTGGGAACCCATGTTCCGTTCAGGTCCACTTCACCAAACGGTTCTAACAGACTCAGTGTTTCTGGACTTCCTGTTTAATGACAAAATGCGACAAATAAATTTTTGCCAGGCCTTTAACAAGTGTGCATGTGCTTCTGCTTACCGATGCGGAAATCGATATATCCCTCCCCGCCGCTCAGCACCAACACGTTCTGAACTGTCTTGTCCCCTGCCTCTGTGGGTGCTGTGGATCCAGGATTCTCAGAAGGACTATCCAGCACACTGCCATTCAGGGTGGCCAGGACATTGCCTGAGAGGGAAAGAGAGACAGTACTCAGTACTCAGTGAGGCATCTGTTTCTGGTACTTCCCAATGATCCTCAGAGGTGCTTGTCACCCCAGCCAGCAGCAGCTCAAGACTACGTGTCCATGATTGGACGCACCCGGCACAGAGACAAAGAATTTGACTGCATCCCGGTGTCCGTGGAAGCAGAGCTGTGCCTGGGCCATGGAACAGTAGGGGATGAAGCTGCCGCTGCTTTTCTCCGAGTTCTCGTCTGCGTACACATGGATGACCCCTCCAGAGGAGGTGGGGGAAACCTTGTTGGCTGAGGAGGAAGAACAGAAGCGTAGTGAAGGAGCGGACGGACGAGCGTGCAGGATGTGCACCGAGCGCAGCTGCCCAAGGAGCCGCAGCTAACAGGACTGACAGCAATGGCTTCGTGTGGTACATGGCTGGCGCGTATCTCAGCAAAGGAAGGGTGATCCGTCTGCTCCGAAACAGAACCCAAAACAAACGGCTGATTGCTAAGTGCATCACTAAGAAAGATATGCAACAGCTGCAAGCAAATGAAGCAGCAGCAGATCGCTGAAGTCCAACCAATTTACGTCCCTCTTGTTTACAGGGATACGTAAAATGGCAAATAAAAAGAACGTGTGGAGAAATCACTGCAAACTCAAAGCTCGGTACAGATGTCACACATATTTCACACAAAAAGTCCCCTCGCAGCAGCACACCCTACAGTCACGATGCTGGCGTCCTCTCACACAAGTACACATAAGGGATAAACCCCCCACCTCCCCGCCACAGGATCAACTTGTCACACGAGAAAACACCGATGGGTGGGAGGACTTCCAAACAGCATGCGACACAAGGACAGCGAAGCAAGCAAACCCATGGCATGACAAGAAAGTGGGGGGAGTGAGGCGAGGAGGTAGAGCTGTGACTTACCCCTCAAACCCAGAAGTTGTCCCCGATGAAGGACTACAGCTAGAGGACAGCATGGCAGGAAGAGACGGCGGAGTAAAACGAGACGGAGAGGAGCAGTTCAAGAGAAAGTGGCATTGGACGAAAGGGGGAAACAGAAAACAGGGTCATGGCACAGGAAGACATGTTAGAGATCAAAGGTAAAACAGAAGAAGAGGGTACGCGACAAAAATGGAAGAACGGACAGACGGGATGGAGAAGAGAGTTGCACGGAAAGGGTGACATCGGCAACGTGACAAAGACATGGAGTCAGGGAGAAGTAGAGAGCAGAGACTTTTAAATGTGACATTTCACAAGCAGGATGAGAACGTCAGTCATCAAAACTGAGATCCTTGACTCTGATGGAGGTGTCAGTACACATATATTGCTACAGAAATTTAACTAAGCACCATCTTTGATTATTTGACATTTCTTTGAAAAGATAAGTACAACCCCCGTGTCAATATTGTACTACCAGTGACTTGATATTTAATTTTGGCAGGACCAACTGCGGATCTGTTATACTCTTTTGTCGCAGAGTTTACGCTTGGTTCACTAAATTTCGTTTATATGTGGAGGTCCAGCTCCAGCAATGAGCTCCACGTGTAACGTCTACACTTACTCTCCGTAAGTGGAATAGAGATGACCACTCCATTCCCCGTCCCCACCCATAGACGGTTCCCTGCGATGAGCAGCGCCGTGATTCGCACAAAGGAGAAGCCCAGCTTTCCGGTACCTGCGTGAACACAAGAAAAACCAGGTGCCCTTTGTATCAACTGCTTCGCTGCGTATTACATGCTTTAAAATATCATATGATCACGAGTGGATGAGCCGCTTGTGAAGCTGTGTCAGAGGGGGACCCTCACCGAGCATCTTGCTGACGTAGGGCTCTATGTCGACGTCCTGCAGGTGCTGGTGAGTGAGCGCATGGTACAGCCGAAGGGTGGAGTCCAGCCGGATGGACACCCATACACCGTCGCCCACCCATGCCAGCTGGCGTACCTGGCTCTCCTTGCGCGGGTGCACATCAAATGATTTCTGAAAATCGAGGAGGGAAAAGCGTGGGTTTCTAACAATTTTTTTATCACTTCAGCTTCTTTTTAATCCATTAAATGGAATTATTTCTGATAATTTCCTGTTAGCCTTTGTTTGGCACCTGCTGGTGTCACTTCCAGTAAAATCAGGGTTGTGCATCATTTATGTGATGACAGTAATGAAAAACTTATTGAGACAGTGATGCAGCACAACTTTTTAAGAAAAGCGGATGGAGATTTGCTGACCGACATTAAAATGTTGGAAACTAGAATGTAAACAGAGATCAGCTAAACTGCACATTTATCATGGACGAAATGTATTAAAAAAATGTAAGGAAGCACTTTTTGGAGTGTGAATATTATTCTAAAGGAATTGATGAGAAAAAAATATCCTCAAATTCTGTTTAACTCTTTAACAGTCGCCAGGTTCACCAGCAGGAATTCAAAAAGGCAACTTAATAATATTCCTTTTTACAAACGATAACTATATAATCTTTTTCAATAATAAATACTGAAAAAATATATCAATACCATTACAGTGTCAATTATGCCACCTTCCTCAGGCTCTGTGAGTGAGGAGAAATCAGTCTCTAGTCTCTCTATGTCCAGTACTACCATGCAGTGTGTGTGCTGCTAAATTACCAGAGATGCCAATATGGCTCTAATCTGTACTATGAAACCTCCTGGTCATCCTCTACACCTAATTCCCACCAAATTATTAAAAGATTCAATTTCAGTTCCTGCAAAAAGTTAACATTATTTATATATTATTAACCCACCTCAATCTGCATGGTCCTGGGCTGAATGACATGCACCTTGTTCTTGTAACCACACCACACCTTGTCATGCACCACAGCCATGCAGCGGATAGAGTGGTGGGGCCGTCCCAAGTCCAGCAGGTGGTAGTTAGTCAGGTCCCACTGACCATCTGCACACACGTACACATACAGGCAGAGAAAAGCAAGACCCAGCTGGACCAACTTACATCCATAACCCAGATCAGGTCAACTGAGAAACTTTGCTTTGAGCAAAACACAAGTTATAAGAGGTGCAAGACTAAAGGTGGGATCTGCAACACTTATTGCATCTCAGCCCTTTACCTTCAGATCTGTGGAAGATGGCAAGGGTCCCATCCGCAAGGGCCACTAACAGTCTGCCTTTAACATGCCTGGAAGACAAAGGAGCACAGCACAGGTAGCTCTGCTTAAGTGTCACATCGCTAATCTACGATAAAGACCAGGTCATAACAACAGTAAGACCGCTTTGAGTGACCACATGTGGCCCACAGAGGACAAAAACAACCTAAATAACACCACAGACCTGTTTGGATGTACTAACGCATACACACAATGTGAACTAATTGTAACACGTAGCTCTGAAAACAAAATGATAAACAATTTTATGTTTCCTCTTGCTGTTTGCAGGATGAGTGAGAATACTTGAATACCTACACCAGACTGAGGACCGAGTCTTTCAGTTTGATCGAATGCAAACATTTCTTCCAGTTGGACACTGCAGAGTGGACATAAAGCCTGGGAAAGAGAGAGAGTTGCTGGTCAGACACACAGGTTGATACTGGTGGGATACAGTCTCCTGTTCTTTCACACAATAACACAGGCACAACAGTGATGATGTTCAAAACCTTACTGTGTCTCTTTAAAAAAATACCCTTTTCCACATAGTTAACACAAAGTAATGCATTAAAACATCAATAACAGTTTGTTTCTAACCCTTTATCAGCTTTATCTAAGGCATATTTATTTATTTAGTACCCTATTCAGTTTTAAACACTTTGCAAATATCTGCATTTTGGATACTTAGAAGCAGCTCAAATTATATGCACCTTTCTAAGGGTGCAACAGCAGCTCCCTTCTTGAGACCTTCCAGTTCAAAAATCACACCACGGCATTCCGGATACTACTTAATGTTACCCATTACTGAAAGTCACACCTGGCACTACATCCTAGAAAGGAAGCACCTGTAAGACTGGACAGAGTGATGGCAGAGTGGAGGAGTACACACCAGCCATTCTGAGCTCCAAGCCACATAGTGGGGGCAGCGCTGGTGCTGGCTTTCGGTTCTTCTGCCCCTTCTCCTGTCTCATGGTTTGTGGCATTCGTCTGCTCCTTAAACTGTGAAGTATCCCTGTGGATGTCAAATGAGTGGGGACACACAGGGAAAGTGAGATTCCTAGATAACAGGGGGTAAAAGCAGCTCAAATGGCATCAGAACTTCAGCGAAGCTCATTGTTGTACCTGCCTTGAATCAGTGCACTGACTAAATCCCTTCAAGAAAAAACTGAAATAAACTGATACCAGTACCAAGCTGCTGAGCACACCTGCTGATGGGGGGTTCTGCTGCCGGGGGCTGGGGGTCAGTAAAGACATGCTCGGTGAAAGGGCCTGGGGGGCCAGGTGCTCCCTCTGCTTCGGTGACCGTGGACTCAGGTACCTCCGTGGCCTCCGTGGCTTCCTCTGCAGACTGGGATGGGTTCACCTTCCCATTGAGCACTGGAGCCACATGGCCTGGAACACAGATCCCTTACCATTGGCACTGCCCATGTCCACGTCCACACACACAGACACAGAAACACTCAGAGAAACATACACATAGACACACACAGACATACAGACACACATGTCAGATGGTTCACTAAGAACGCCAACAGCCATATTGAAAGTTTAACTCCAAAACATAAACACAGGACCGTATAAAACACCAGCTGTAACAGCACAAGTCATAATGCAATGTGTTTAACTTAAGAAATGCCAGTGATGTAAAGCAGTTCCTTCAAATGATTTCTTGTATGAACAATAACCCAAGAGAAAAACCGACCATGTGACATCAGAATCAAGCACTTTAAAATATGCTACATATGTGCAGCATTAATACGGACCCTGGCCTCTGTCCAGCACGGGTGTGTCTGTGCGCGACGAGCAGTTGCTTCGGACCACGCTGCAGTTTGTGGCACAGCCCACCAACGTGATGCCAGCCAGCATGCCCTCCACACCCCTCGTCTCGTCCGAGCAGCCCTCACCCTGCTCCAGGAATATTTCCCCCGCCGGGTAGTCGCTCTCGCTGGCCGCTGCAAGAAGGAACGGTTGGGAAAGAGGAGAAGTAGAGTGCAGGGAACTGTCCTCATAAACTGCAGCTTGACTGTTTTGATTCAGGATAAAAGATAAAAGATTTATTCTCTGGAAATGTCTTTCGTTTTACACTGATTAATAATACATGTCATGCATCGTGGCAGTGATGGAGACTCTTTATTCCATTAAAGGAAGAAAGAAATCAAAGTGCAAAAATGAGATAAAGTGAGATAGTAAACAAAGGTGAGATTATGTCTACCTGGTACGCTGGCAATACAGAGCACGTGTGCGTTGCATACGTTGAACTGGTCGACAAGGGAGCCGGGCTGGTTGGCGTCAATGATGACCACGCTGCTGGCGGAGTGCGTACTGGTGAGTATCCAAACTCGACTGTTCATGGAATCGGTCTCGCGGAGCTCCTTCCATTGAGAGAGAAGAAGAGGAGAAGCATTTCAGTGAGGTGAACCACGGAAAAAGATGGTAATGCTGCAAATGGAAAACAGCGAGTCCGCAGGTACCTTTTTCTTCTCCGGAGAACTATGGCTGCTCTTGATCTCCTCTCTGCTGCTGTCTGCTGTTAGGGGGTCTGTGTCATTTGATGAAGTTTTCAGCGCTCCATTGGATGGGCTGTCCCGTTTATCCCCTTTCCAGCCAGTCAAATCCACCCCAGCTGCACACCACAGCTGTGAACATCACATGACAGCTCATGTAAATTCCAGCTAATGTTGGGGGTTATAATGAATATATGAAAACCCACCGGTGTTTTCTCTGTATAGATACTTGTGAAATATTCATCATCTTGATATTGGCCACTGACACTCAGGAACACCAGACATGAACTGTGAACACTCCGGAAGCCTGGTGAACTAAGACACTTCCGCACCTTCGTTCCGTTGGAGTCCATTTAGCTGCCAACTAATGATGGGATGCGGAAATGCAGGTTTCATTTGACTAAGACAGATAAATAATCTGGAAGAAATGTTTGCATCTTCAAAAATCTCCATCTCTAAAGTATGTAACGTGAAGAGATGGCGGACACTAGATTAACTACTAAGAGATGTCCTCTCCTTACCTTCCTGGTAGGATCCTTCTCCACAAGGGGGCGACAGTACACTGGCACCGGAACATTCTTTATACGGTTGTCCTCCTTGTCATTGGGACTAAGCTGTTGGCAGAGAAAGCAGCGTTGGCTGCACAGACAGACCCAGTCCGGCTCTAGGTGGAGGCACAAATTGGGCTGCTCGACTACCCTGGCACCTCCTCTGTGCAATTTATGAAATTGCACGCAGAGAGGAGTGTCCAGACAGCATCGGCTGTCAATCAAAAGTCTCACCTTTGAACAGAAACCTAAGGATCTGAAGGTGATAAACACTTCTCATAAAGCCTTTCTGTATGGCAGATTGAGACAGACAGAGATCCTAAAGGACGTAAAGGGGACGTAAGGGACTGATTTAGGGAGCACGGACACGCAGACGATTTTGGGACAACAGCTGAGAGCTGACGTTATCACGGGGTTGCACAACACATTGATGGTCGTTTCACAACAGCAGGGCTCGCTAACAACAAAGATCATGGATGAGTCACTGTTGGTGAGGCTGAACTGGGATGGGGTTGGGAGGGGTGTACGCTAGTGCATGCTGGGACTCTGTCGGTCTCACTTGCCTGGTGCTTCTTCAGTGGCCCGTCTTGCGAGCGATCCTGCAGAGGGTTTGTCTGTGGGAGATTAAAGTTAGAGCGCAACGCCACAGCCGATGGCTCAGGGACCACGCCCCCAAGGACCCAATGGCCTGGATACTGACACCCCCCATCAAGCAGACTGTGGCACTCTACACCTCCATTCTTACTAGCAGGTTTTACTAGACACTTGGCCACACCATGCTGGACATGGGTAGAGAACTACACAATAACCAGGTAGCCAATGTTCCCGGAAACACACTTCCAAAGAAATCTAAACGTGTGCACTGAGTGGTAAAATTTGAAAGATGTGATCAAAAAACTAATGTTATTCAAAGACTAATTTCTCAGCCAATACCTGCAGGCTTTCTAAGAGGGCTGGACAAGCAGAAGAAAAATGCAGAGGCATGCTGCAAGCCTCACTTTTAACTTTTCCCCAGATGTCTCCTTGTTTTCTCCAGATATTTTCTGATTATTTCCATGCCGGGGGTGCAGTGGTGCAGTGGGTTGGACCACAGTCCTGCTCTCTGGTGGGTCTGGGGTTCGAGTCCCGCTTGGGGTGCCTTGCGATGGACTGGCATCCCGTCCTGGGTGTGTCCCCTCCAGCCCTATGCCCTGTGTTACTGGGTAGGCTCTGGTTCCCCGCGACCCCGTATGGGACAAGCAGTTCTGAAAATGTGTGTGCGTATTTCCATGCCTCTCAAAAACATGTGATTATGAAAGAAATTTAAGAGGAAAATATTATTTAGTTAATGGCTGTGCCATACTGTCATGACCTACTGGGAAAAAACCCCCAGAGACCAGAGGAGACATCGCTCAGTGCCAGTAGCCCAAACCCGTGCACCTGTTCACAATCTGGTGATTAGTCAAGTATAAAAGGACTAAAGAACTGAGGCAGGATTGCGAATTCTTCATCAGTGTTTCATTGTGATTCTTTAACAAACATTTGTTACCTGTTTCTCAAGTCTTATTCCATAGGTGTTTATGCTCCAATTCTGAGTCCCTGTCCCATCTACTCCTGTCCAGGTCCGTTGTTCCAGTCCAGTATTTCATCACATCTCTGTGTTCAAGTCCCGCTCAGAGATTCGTGTTTCACTTTTCACTTTTGTGCGAATACACTGTGCGTCTCCTTTATCCCGTGTTCATCGTTTCACCTCTACACTGTACTTTCCAGTTTCCACTGTGCACTTTTAAACACAGTCGGCATGTGGGGTCAATATACTTTACGTCTGTGTTCGGACGTTACAGCAACACACATCTGTGTCGGACTCTGGTCCAGATGCCACACAGACAGTGCTCGGAATATTTTTACTAGTTCCATGAGACTGTGGCTCTTTATAACCATCGGGGCCAGAAAATCAGACTAGACCCAAGGAAGGTAGCACTGACAGGACAGATGTGCACATTTCAGATAGTGACTGTGGTAAAATGGCTTTGTACTTGTTAAATAGGAAGTCATACGCAGAGAGAGGCTAAAAATCTGTACAGTGCACTGTGCTGAGGGGCTGGGCAACAAGAAGCTGCCAGCTGTCAGAGTCCTGACTGGCATGTCGAGTAAGAGTACAGTTTCTGTCTGGCTGTGTCAGAGCTCAGACCACCCATCAAGTGTGAACACCCAACAAGTGCGTTTTTAAACAACTTGCCTCTTTTTTTTTGGTGGGGTGGGGCAGGAAGTGTTACAAGAAACCTAATGGATGTGTTTTGAGTCAGCCAGGATTTAACTAGGCCAAGATGATCTACTGTTCAAAACCATTTTCTACAGAGATTTCTGACACCTGCAGGTTCCCAGCTCTTGGTAAACGCAGTCATCTACAATACAGCAGGTCCTATAATGTTTAAACATAACATCCATCCATCTCTGGCTGCTTGGTGGTCTCATTCACAAGAAATCCAAAACTGAAAGTCTGCAGGTTCTCGGTTTTGGCTCCAGTGTGGTGGAATGAGGTTCCGCTCTCCCTCAGAACTGAACCCCTTTCAGCATTGAAGAACTGTCTCAAAACTCATCTCTTGCGATCCCGCTTCTCTCTTGATCTCCTAACGGCTCCAGAAATTGTATCACATTATCCGTCCCAATAATCTTTGCACTTCCTATCAGAGTTAGTTCAATTTGCAGCTCCTTGTGTAACGTGTGCGCGCAAAAATAGTGGTGTTGGACAAACTATGATGACAATTGCACATCTAAATGTCAAGCTCTTTGTTCTGTTGTTTATACCATTTAGCCTGAATTGCACATGGCTTTGAAGGAAAGCTGAATAAATAAATGTAAATGTCTAGTCTGGCAATACAGTGCTTTGAATACAAACAGACCTGAAACAGAACTGGAAAGAACTATATGAAGCTGAAAATCAGAAATGCCTGGGAGTGACACACAGCAGGGGGATGCAAAGCATGTTGGGACTGCTTGAGAGTGGCTGGACTGGCAGGAGGAAGTAAGGGTACCTGTTTAAAACGCGGTGGCACGCTCCACCCACAGGCTTGGCGGAGTCCGTCCTCCCTGCGCATGTGCTCTCGGACCTGGCGGTACTGCTCACGGCGCTGCTCACGGCGCGCAGACAGCGCACTGTCACTGGCGGAAAACGTGACACTGTTACTTGGCAGCCTGCAGGCCAGGAGACAGGGAGCACCACACACTAGGGGACACGGAAATATTATCATACAGACTGCCTTCACACTCTCTTCAGCACCTCATACTGGCACATCAGCAGTTAAACACCACATTTATTATAGCCCTTGTTCCAGCACATCTTTCCATTGCTGGGAAATTCTGAAATTTATTAAGAATTCCACTGGCCTGGAAACAAACCCTCATGATATTGTAATGCATTTCAGCACCCTGTTTTTACAACATTTTTTAACATCAACCAAATAAATTGAATTTTTCACATAATGAAACTGGAGGCTATCAACAAAAGACACTTATTGACTTCTTCCAGCATCTCTTCCTAGTCAGTCTGAGTCATAGCAGAGAAAATGTATTATTTGTTTTACAATTCAATTGATTTACTGTAAAGGAAACGGTAATGGAAGTTGTGCTTTGGTATAGAAAACTCTGAAAAATCACTAAAATGGCCAACAGTAAAACAGAACAGCGAAACTCAAGACACTATATCCATAGAGAAACACCATGTTGACATACGCACCTGGTAAAACAAATGGTATTGTTTACCTCCTTGGTTTTGACACTTCTATTTTGAATATTATACATCTGATAAAGTTACGTGTATCTGGGATTCCAATATTACTCTCTAAGCATTCAGTCATTGCTTGTCTCTCGAAAGACAGGGACTCAGATGACAGGTAACAAGGGTAGGGGACACTCACTCCTCGGGGAAGAATTCTAGCGTGCGGTTCGACGTGGAGATCTGACCCAAGGTGTGGCTGCGGCGCTGGGAGAAGCCAGCTGGTGTGGGTGACTTGTAGTGGATGTTGACGCTGGTATAAGGTCTCTTGGGGGGCGGGGGGCTGGAGGACGCACTGAAGAGTCGAGCAAAGCTAAAGAGACATTGAAACATAAAGCCCTGAGCACCTATTGCATACCCAACCACGAGCCTGAGTTCTCCGACACACACTTAGGTCCATCCTCTTAGGTGAATGCAGATAATATCACTTTGATGATACCTACTTCAAGGCACCATGCACTGCCTGATACCAGTATTATATATATAACATTACACAGTATTTTTGAATATGTGTAAGAAGATAAAGGTGCAAAAAGAAGGCCTTTCCTGTGTTGTAGGAGCAGCGTAACAAAATATCATAAAGTGTTGATTCTCCCAAATCTTACTGTATCATATCTAACCTTGTCCCTACCATGCAACAGGAAAGCATATACATCTTGGACAGACTAAGGTGCAGAGTGGAGAATGTAAAAAGATAAACCAGAACTTTGAGCACCACACAACCCACAAGTTCGTCACAAAAGGTAGGTGCAGACCAGATAGGATTGAACCTGTATCACAACCATCACAACATACACACTTTACAAGACCGGTTCTCTGAATCAATAGCAATGCCAGGGAACCAGTCACAGTGTTACCTCATCTTCAGCTGGTGTCACTGTGGTCACAGTACGCTTAGAGAGGCCCAGTGAGCCCTGATCCATATGTATAGAAAAACATGCCTTGTTTGTGACCTGCAGCACTTGAAATATGATAATCTCCACACTCACAACTGCCAAATCGTGGATTTCTTCTTCTCCTGTATTTGAGGATTTTCCCTGGAGGCCCTGAAAACAGAAACAGAAAACTGAAAACCTCTCAGAACTTTAGTCCTCTCCATGTACATTTACATTTATTCATTTAGCAGACGCTTTTCTCCATAGTGATGTACATCTCAGAATAAAAACACAGAGTTAATTACACCAATGTATCTCACCGATGTAATATCAACATCAGTGTAGCTCCCAAAGACCTTGTGTTAAAAGAACTGAACTGGACACATTGTAAACAGTTCTTGGCATACAAAGTACACATAACAAGGAGGTTTCAGTGTTGGACCAAAAATGAAAGACCTGATACTCTCTAAGACACATTGTCATATGACCTCCCACCATGCAAGACCATGACCACACTGCAGCTCACCTGATCATCTCTGTCCACCGTACGGCCTCTTGCAGCTCCATCAGCCGCTCCTTGTACTGGTTGCGCTCCATGAGCACCCTTGCCATCTCCACCCGGGTGAAGCGCCTTCGCTGGGCCATAGACACATCATCTTGGAGAGGAGACGAGTACTGCCAAGGACAGAGTGCCCATGAGTTCCTTTTTACTGTCCACCACTGGTTCAGTTATCATTACTCCTGTATTACATGTTAAAGTAATAAATAAATCATGAAGAATCAGATGAATGTACAGTTAAAAGGTTTCAGTTACTGCACGGCACCAATTACTGTGCCCAGACTTACATCTTCTGCTCCGTCCTCCTTCATGTCTTGTGCTACCCCCAAGGCCTCTGCTTTTAATCTGGATAGAAAAGATTATAAAACATTTTATTGGCCAAGTACAGGTGACAGACAAAATAAGAGAAACATATAACAATATATTAATATCAAAAACCTAACAGGCAAGGCCATCCTTTGCCTTCATAACAGTTTATATCTTTCTTGGAATGCTGTCATACAAGTCTTGATCTGTGTGTCATGGGATATTGCAGTATTCTTCAAGAAGAAAAGTCTCCAGTTCCTTTTTTGGAATGAAGGAAGTGGAAATCTACTTGACACTCTGTACTCAACTTTCCATTATGGTTCTGTGATGTTAAGTTCTGGTGATTGGGGTGACCATGGATGGTATTTGATTTCATTCTGGTATTCATTATATTATTCTTCAATTTGTTGAGCAGTTTGTAGGGGGCATTATCATCCTGGAATATGGGAACATCATGAGGGAAAAGTTTTTGCACTACAAGGTGCACCTGGTACTGTAAAATGGCTTCATATTCTTTGGCTGTTACACAACCATGAAGAAATTGCTGCCCATACCACTGTGACTCTTCAACTTTCGGGTAAAGGTACCACGCTCTGTGGGAGTCCAATATGTTCATTAAGCATCTGATACTCTGACTCTCACCTCTTTAGTTCCTCCTCCAGTTCCTTGACTCTAGTGTCCGCCTTGACCTTAGACTGCTTGACAGCCTCTAACTCCTCCCTGAGAACCTCATGTTCACCAGACAGCTCATCTACTTTGGCAATCAGGTCATTTTTCACAATGTTCAAGGCATTCCTGGGAAGGTGAAGGAATAGCAGTATATGAGCATAAATTGACAAGAGGGAAAAGTTTCCACACCTCTGAACTTGGTCATTGCTAAATGTACTCAGAGTCCTAATGCTTCCATTTCTTACTTGGTCTCCAGGAGTTGCTTGTTCTCTGTCAGGAGGTTCTCCACTTCTTTCCCCATCCCTACAAGAAAGCACCAGCTAGCATTAGCAAGGACACAATGAATCCCTCGAAACAGCTAGCAGTTCTGTGGACATTAGTCTCTAATAAGACTCTTAATCACTAATGCACCATTGTGAGAGGAGGTGTGCAATTTCCGTGTTCTGTTGTAAACATTCTTTCTGTGTGGGATACTTTACAATGACTCCTCAACTTACAAACACAACTGGGACTGGAAGTCTGTTCGTAACTTGTCTGTAACTCCAAAGTTACTTTTACCATAAAGTCACAGTCAAGAAAACCTATATAATATAGATGTACCTCCATTTATTCAAGGGTAACATTCTGTAAAAACAAATGAAGCCATAATATTTTTTTTTTAAATTCTCTGCAACACTTTCTTCCATCCACCAATAGCCATTGGCTTCAATAGCCATTTATCCTGTTACAGGGTTGTGGGGGTCCAGCACCTGTCCTGGAAGTACAGGACATGATGCAAAGCATATCCTGGACAGGACTCCAGTCCATCAGAATGCAACACTTTTATGACTTTTTAGTAATTCATTTAAAATTCTGGAAATAAAAAAATGTCATGTCCATATACTCCTGTTAAATTCTTATTGCTGTCGAGTTCATTTCAAAAATATTTCCAATCTTTGTCAGCTTCTGCAGTTACATTAAAAATTAATTAAAATGACTGAAAATGAACCCACTCTCTTCAAAAACTCCTATTTATTGCCAACTTTTGACCAATTCACCCCATAAATGCGCAGTGTTCGATCACCAACACTCACAAACACCACACACAAACAACAAATCCTGTGGAAGCAAGTACAATAAAGGTTGCCCAACACTCTTATTCTCCCTGGGTGCATTTTACTGTTAACTAACTGCTGGGTGCAGAAACAAATGTGGTTTCATTCTGCAACAGAGAGAAATCTTAGGAAATACAACCATAAGGGAATGCAGTTTAAAATAAATAAACTAGAAAATGTTAAAATCTTAGAAAATTAATAACTCAAGTGTTTGTAACTTGAGGAGCCAGTCTATTCAATATAAGACATGGATACTTAAGTAAAACAGTAAAACAGCCTTGGGGGAAGTATGCAAAGGAGTTCTGTAACTATGAAGGTATACTATGGTATATATATTTGAATGAAAAGTTAAAAAAAAAAAAAAAAAATGCAATGGGTAGAAAATAAACAGGAAGGCTGCTAAGCAACACAAAATAGACACAGGAAGCAATGACATGGTGTAAAAATCTTTTGGGAAAAGCACAATGAAAGCCAAACTCATTGCATGTATAGAAAGACTCTCAGACATGCAGGACAGTGACAGCCATTCCAGATCACACACGATCTGACTCATTTGGAATATTCCAAAAGACATCAAGGCTGTCTGCGTTTTGTCAGGACTCAAGGCACTGCTTCTGAATTTACCACAGTGTTAACCCCCTCTGTTAATTCTGACACGTTGTATGAGTCACACGGAAGCCGTGTGGGTACAGGAGAGACAATTCTTGTTGGTCAGTAAAATCAAACACACCCCGGATTTCACATTTCAATGCAGTTTGGCTTCCATCATTCAGAGCGGAAAATGCTTCCTTCTCACCATTTTGTTCGGTGTGTTACATAACATTTGAATTAATTAGAGTTAGTGCAGATGGTCAGAACCAAGTCTGGGTTCTCATTCCTTTTGAATTATGTGTGGAGACACCAGATACAAACATTTACATTGCATTCAGCTGATGCTTTTCTCTAAAGCAACTTGCAATGTTAAGGTATCTACAATGATTCACCCATTTATACAGCTGTGTAACTTTACCGGAGCAATTTTAGGGTAAGTACCTTACTCAAGGGTACTACGGCTGGAGGTGGGACACCAACCTGTGATCTTTGGTCTAAAGGCAGTAGCGCTAACCACTAGGCTACCTGATGTCCCGTTACATTTGCCAAAAAGGTCTTCCATTGTAGAGTTGACTTTACGCAGTCATTAAACTATGGTTCTTGTAGCTGTGTCATTGATACAATGGTGAAATAAAAGAGGAAACGAAACAAAAAAAATCAGAAAACAAACAATGGCACGCCGAAGGTTCATTAAAGTGGGAAATATATTTGTAAATCTTTCTGCCGAAGCTCAGGCAAGACGGAGTAGTGGGCGAAGCAAGAGAAGGTAAGCAAGGGGAGGCAGTGCCATTGAGAGCCGGAGGATGAACGGACAGTGAGCAACAACAGGGTGAATAAGGCCAGGATGCCTTACCGAAAAAGTTATCTCGCACTGAATGTGTGATCCAGTAGGAGAGGAGTGGTGTGGAGAGATTAAACAGGGAGAAGGTGATTGGAAAGGTGCGATAAAGAGACAAGTATACAGATGGCTGCAAGCATTTTTTTATACATTGGGCTGGAAAAGAGATCAAGACTGCCATGATCTCTGTAAGCAATGACTCTGGAGAACACAGATAATAACAGTGTGCAGTATGGAGAAAGGAACCGACCTGAATTAAAGATGTGAATTCATATATTTCTTACTTTTACTTTAGCCTTTAATTCATTCTTTGTATTAACAATTAAGTGGTAACAATGACAATTTGACTAGGCTATCAATTAATGTTTTGGTCAGTTGGAATTAGCCTATTTTGCTGTGTAAACTGAAATTTGCTTTTAAGAGAAGCATCTCCAACATTAGTAAATCTTTATGTAATGCAAATGGTACCTTAGGGCCTCGAGACATTACACTGGCCATATCCACAGCAATCCATATCAGTTAGGCCAGCATAACACTGCACTGTTTACTGCCACTCTACACTACCAATTTGCCAGAAATCACTTTTTAAGGTATATTCTAGCCTCTTACCATAGTTACTTTTATGCATGTCAAAACGCACCATCACCAGAAACTCGGTTATAAATGTCCAAAGATGCAGAATTATAATGGTTTTAATTATACCGAATAAAGACTACTTATGTCATTTAAAAATTTATGGTTTTTGTATAATATCCTCTGATCGCTGCAAAATTATGACGATGTCTGAAAAGGCAAAAGAACTGAAAGCGGATAAAAAAAGGGAGCGTCACATGTTCAGAATGTTAGAAATACCAACCAATGCCATTGCCAGATACACACCTGAGAACTCCCCTATGGACGTGTCCAGCAGAAGCACACGTGGAAGGAGAGGAGGGAAGCACAGAAAATGGTCAATCGGTGACTGGGGGGACAAAATTAAAGCACATCATAAGCGGAAATTAAACAAATCTTAGAACGTGTCGAGGAGCAATGGCACTGCCGTGAGGGGAGCATGAATCCCAGGAGCCTGGAAGTGAGCGATGGATGAGCTCAGCCTTGCCATAACAAAGCGCAGTACAGTTTCAGCTACTGGAGCAAACCAAACTCAAAATTCGGGTTTTTTAATGAAGCGGGGTGCCTTGTAACATGGGGTACAGTGTCATGACTTGACAGGGCCAACAGCAAGGACCATACTCAGAACTGGAAACAAGTCCCTAAATGAACCCCCTTCACTCATGGTACAGAGCTGATGCTGTCAGAGCAATCGCTGTGAGGTCTCACCATGATCTCCTAACCAGGGAAATGAATCAACATGGCCACAGTGATGCTGACTCCTGACAGTACATCCCCCACACCCCTGCTTTCCACACGAGAGCCCAGGTGCCCCGCAAACACATACCGAGAAGCTCCGCCCCTGCATCCACATCCCCTATGATATCTGACTTGGCATCTTTGATCTCATGGTACAGAGAATCCGTGTTGATGCCGAATGCCTCGTTGACAATGCCCTGCGAGGGGCTGAGGAAGAGAACAAGTGACACACTATTAACATTAGCGTGAGAGGCCTAGCAAGAGAGATGTGCTACATTTTTAGCCAGAGCTGGGTTACCGACTTAGTGACTGAGCTTTATGACAGTTTTTCTATAAAATTAAAAAATCAGAGTCTAAACCAAAGGAGCAGAAGAAAAGACAGGCGTTCTGCGATGACCAAAAAGTGTGTCTTCCGGAAGTTCATGGTAGGTGTACCTGTTTCCTCCCCCATAAATCCGTGGGTCCATGCACATGTCCAGCTCCGGAGTGGAGTCAATGATCTCTTGGAACTCGGACCATTCGTCACTGCTGCCCATTCCTACAAAGAACATCAGGAAAGGATTGAGACACGCTGCATAAAGTTCTTCCACTCCTCATGATCCATTCGTTGACTCTTCTGTACCTACTGCCAAAAACCATTAAGGTCTAGTTCAGTAGGGTTACTAAATAAAAATAAATGTTTACCTTGATCAGCTTAGGCAAATCATTCAGCTACTGAAATGTTTCACAATTAAGTAACCAATAATTAAGGACTGCTCATTTCATTTTTTTATATAAAGAATAAACAGTAGAATAAATAAGAAAAAATACACACACACATTTTCAGAACCGCTTGTCCCTTACGGGGTCACGGGGAACCGGAGCCTACCCGGCAACACAGGGCGTAAGGCCGGAGAGGGAAGGGGACACACCCAGGACGGGACGCCAGTCCGTCGCAAGGCACCCCAAGCGGGACTCGAACCCCAGACCCACCGGAGAGTAGGACTGCGGTCCAACCCACTGCGCCACCGCACCCCCTTATTAAGAAAAAATAATTACTAAATAATAATAATAATTAAACAATTATCCTTAATATACTATTAAGAATAAACAAACAATAGCATAAAAAAGAGTGGTTAAATCTGCAGCCTTTGGACCTGAAGGTCACAGGTTTGAGTCCCACCTCTAGCTGAAGTACTCTTGAGCAAGGTACCTACCGTAAATGCTCTAGAAAAATTACCCTACTGTACAAACAGGTAAGTAGCTTAACACTGTAAGTTGCTTTGAAGAAAAGTATCAGATAAATGTAATTAAACTAGATAATTAATTAAATGCGATTATATGTTTCTCGACACTATCAGTTTAATGGCCAAAAATGAAACGTCTTTTTCGCGTATACTTCATATTATAGCCATGCACACAAAAAAATTATTGGAAGTGTCTTAATGTAAAGGTCAAAACAATGTCAGAGCTCAGTGAATTCAATTAGAGTTACCTCAATCACGCCTAATTAATGAAAGTGTTGGCTAGAACAGAAGCCAGAGTATGGGCCCCTCGGGACTAAAAGTGGAGTGCACCGAGCTAATTCACAATCAGATGCCTGTCACAGCCTGAATGAAGTGCAGACACACAGGAAGGGACTCATGATGAACACAGAAATAAGGACTAATGATGCCCCGGCTGGTCTGCGTGTGCCGAGGAGCGCCGCGCCTCACCGATGCTGACATTCCTGGTCTCCTGAGAGACCTGAACCTCCATGTTTCTGCTGAGGCGTTTGGCACTCCTCCTCCTGTTGTTAGCGTGCGCCATGTCAAAGCCGGACAAGGCCTCGTTGAGTGGTGTGACAGAGGCGGAGGGCACAGAAGAGGTAGGCGTGTTTGACTTGGTGCCTATACTGCTGGGAGTGGCAGCTACCGAGGACTGGCCGGATTCAGACTCATCATCCTACGAGGCAGAGGAGCAGGAGAAGGCAAGACATTGAGAAAAAAGGCAGTAAATATACCATGTCTAGTGCCGGAAGCGTAGTACTCATTCTAGCTTCTGGCACTGCTGTCTACAGGAGTCAGCAAATTTTACGCTGCATTACATGGTGTTTCACCACTGATTGTCAGCAGGAAGGCAAAGCAACGCTTCCAGCAGCTCTTGTTTGTGAAATCTGAATGTTAGTGCTTTTTAAACTCTGTTCATTTCGACAGTTATGCGGTTTCAATTTATCCCCGGGAACAGAACGTCAAAATCTTTCTGAGGCTTACAAAAAGAAATTTTCTAAGCTGCTTCTATGCATAATTTTACAACTGGACTTAAAAATACAGCCTTGAGTGTGATTTTTAAAAAGAAAAAATGTACATAAACACTGAACCAAGGCTGGACTTTGCCTCCAGAACTGAACACAGAATTCATTCCTTGAGGTATCTGCTCTACCAACCTGAAAACTCCCCTTCTCTTAGAAGTCAAAAAGGTCATATTTTCAGTTTATCCATATTTCATTTAATTTTGTTTTCCAATTCTATCTACTGTATTTCACTTTCATTTCAAAATGCAATTAGGATGCATAATATAAAAAACATAAACTGTGCAACAACAAACACGAGAGGAAGCAGGTCTAATACGGGAAAGAAAATTAATATAACACAGCGCAAGCTAAGAAAGCAACACACAAGTACATATTTAAACAAAATGATTAAAAACAATACTGAAATACAGGAAAAAGACATTTTCGACTGCAGCCCTTTTAGTTTACTAACCCTCCTAAATGCACTCAAAATAAAGTGTACATTTGGGGATGAAACTACACAAGGTCTGTTCAGAAAAATATAAGAGCGCATGTGTTATATCATGCCTTTTATGGATTTCCTCATTAACAGTACCAAGAACATTTCTAGATTTGTAACCGTGACAGAATGGTTTTAACAATTTAGAAAATGGCCCTGAACTCAATTAACTGCATTGATTTCAATCATTTTCTGCAGAAATATTGACTCTGCAGAGCCCCCACCCCCGAACCCCCCTTAGTACTACTGCGCCCTCCAGTGGGAGCGGCCGCTGGAGCGGTCTGCCCGGAGCCAAGCCTGGAACGCCGCACAGCGGAAATCAATACGCTGCCAAGGACACCGAGGGTAAATGATGTTCTCCTGGAGACTGAAGCAGAAACAGGAGAAGCTGAGCGCGACTGGCTGTTGGGGGCAGGGCTCACCCCGGAGCACCACCCGGGACTACTGACATCTCTCCAAGCCACCCTGCGCTACTAAACCAATACAACTTTGCAAATTTACAAAGAGCCTTTTCACATTATAAGAGCATGGGAGCACAGTAGGTAATATTGTTGCAACACAGTGTCTAAGCTCCATATTCAGGCAGAGGTTTGAATTGGGCTCGGTCTGAACCCGGTTTACATTCTCTCTCCGTGCTTAAAATCCAAAGACATGTGCAGAAGGCAACGGTAAACCACTTCCATACCTCCCCTTGGCACGAAAACCAGTGGCAGCCACGAGTCCAATCCGACTCGACGACACTTGCCCTACCTCCCCCGCCCCCCCCCGTTCGGTTTATAATCTGCCGCATGGACCCGCTGCTGACGTGATCATTCTCAGCTCCCTGCATTTCTAAAGGGACCACGCAATTCCACAGTTACTGCCACCGTCTGATGTTCGGTTCAGGTCCTCCGTGAAAAAACAGCGCCATTTAGTGCTCTTCAAATATACAAAGGGGTGTCAAGGTTTCCAGTTTTTGTCATGGTTCACGCGTGAGAACACCCTTTATATCCGTGGACACAGAACCGCCCCATCCGCGCTGCCGCCTGCCTTTTCATAGCCACAGCATAGAGAGGACACAGGGACTCAAGTTAGAGAGATTTGTGTCAGCACTGCAGCTATATCCTACAGATTCAGCAAAGGATCCCTGATGGGGACACTTTTGGACATATAGTACACATACAGATAGGTTACACATGGACAGCTTTTTCCCTACAAAATGTAAACAAAAGCAAAAAATGTGCTGCAGCAAAGACACAGTATGGACCCCGTGTACTTGCTTGAGTCATTTATTTATTCTATGCAACAATTTATCTAAAAATCATCTTCTTTTGTACATAGAGTTGTGTCTACACTGATAAAAAGATGCCATTAAATACATTAATTTCACACCCTTTATATTTGTCACTGTAAAGTCCAATCAATCAATTTAATTCATAACTAACTATGACATTTTAATACTAATTTCAATGCTAATTAGAAATGTTTTGTTCAAGGGAAGAAACATTACACTGAAAATATATTTTACTCTTTTAGCTAGGTCTGTATTTTTTTTTTTAACTAAAATCTATAAAGTATATAACTTTCAATTATTAAAGGTTGTTATCTTAACATAGTGATCGACATGCCATAATTAGCCAATCAAACCTAATTCAATCAAATTATCTGGCATACAAAGCAGCATACAAAGTGTGATCCCCAACCAGTAATGGAAATTTCACTGTTTTTAAATGTAAAGTAAACATATTTTTCAGTTCTTTTAATTTTGCACCAAAGACAGAGCCCCCTCCCCCCAGCTATACCCAGAAGTGACACAAGCAGGCATTCCTGGGGTGTAGATTCAGATGTGTGCTGCCGGACAGGATGAAAGCAATATGACCTCCTCCACCACTGCAGGAAGGAGATGTTTCAGTCAAACCTTATAGGTGGAGGTGCAGCGGGACTGGCTGAGCTTGCCGACCTGCCAGATGTCAGACCCCGGCGTCATCCTAGCCCCCCCCTGACACCCACGTACCATCCCCTCTGTGGTGGGGAACAGGCTGAGCGATGGTGGCCGCTCCGTCTTACTGCAGACGAGAGGAACAGGGAGGGAGGGATGGAGGGAGAGAGACATGTCAGAAGGAATACTCTCAATGGGTCTCAAGAGAGCTCTCCTGATAAGCATGCTTTTACCACATGAAGAAGCTGCGTCTTTCAGACTACAAACGGTTGACTTTTCAATGTCACACAGAATGTCTGAATTGACATCATATGGCACGTGCTTATATGATTCTGCTACCTGGCCACAATTCATATGACCATTATGCCACTTAGAATGTGACAAGAGCAAATAATATACAACATTAGTCTTATCATATGCTCATTAATCACATAAGAGTATTAGTGTGTTAATGGACTGTCAGAGTGTCATAGTGCGTGTACACAGACTGAGGGTCACGGGGAAAATTAAGGAAGAAAAGAATGAGCACAGCTCCACTCCTGGTATACTGGTGCATTAATGGCCAGGGTGTAGCAAGAATAAATCCTGTGATTTCCATTCTGCTGGGAACAGCAGCAACCCATAGGACGCCCACACGATGCTGAGCAAACAGGCCTGGCAGAAGCGCAGGGGCTGGTGACGTCCAGAAGGTGCTGCAGTCCCAAAGCATTTGTTGCTGCCAACCAAAACCATAAAGCCTGACTTGATGAGTCCATGCAAGAGCAGGACTACCAAATTATCAATTTGGTGGAATTGGTCTGGAAACACTACAGCTTTCTCACAATGAGCAGAACTAGTAGGAAAGGAAATGGGAAACAGGTAGGTCAGTATGGGTACGGATGCCAAATGCAAGTTAAATTTACCTTTTCCTCCATGCCTGACGCTGACTGTATCAAAATACGAGACAAAGTTGCAACGGCGCAGAGAACGAGACAGCAGAAGAGACACAAGTTAAAATTCCCCACAAGACCATAATTTACATAGAGACAAAAAGGCAAAGAGGAGAAAGGAAGGAGTACCAGACATACACTGCAGATTCACAGTCCATCAATTCACAGAAGGAAGGCTGAAGTCACTAAGCAAGAATCAACATGAGACTTTGGGGATTGCTAGCTCTTTAGCTATTTACAGATCCAATTACAGCTCTGATTTATTGAACTGTCTGTCAAATGAGCATTTATTTTCAGGTTTTTGTATTATTTTTTGCCTTCAAAAACCAAAAATTACATTTACGATAGATTCTCTACTCTTTATGTTTGCCTTCAAAAATGATTATGCAAGAGATATATTTGTACATTAAATCAGACACCAGCATTTACTCTGCTGAAAACCCAAAAAGAGCAAGGGCGAAACTGTCATTCCATTTTCATGCAACGTTGTATATATGTGCAGACAGCTGGGCATCCAGTGGACCTGCAACACTCCATCTCACACTCACATGGAATGTGCAGTGGAGTGAGCAGAGATTGTACTTTGGCACGCGGGGCACAATAAGGGGATTGTTGAAAATGTACCCTGCATTACATTCAGTCAAATATTACAATCAAACATGCTAAGAAGGTTAAGCTTCAACATTTATGCAAAACTTAACGGTGCTTTAAAAATCTACGCTGATTATTTCATACCACAGTATTTACAAAACACATGCAGGTACGCAAAATCTTGTGTGCAATGTTGATAACGAGTTTAAAAGAAATTAAGGAAAGAACACAAAGTTCCAATGACAATGTTTGTTGTCAGGAGAACAATCTGCAGCAAAAAAAATGAATATTAAGTACTATTTTACATTACACTTTGGACTCTGTCACTGCTCTAATTGAAACAGCCCACTCTTTCCTCATTGGGCCACAAGCCTCCATGGAGAAGAGATGGGTCAAAGCCATTGCATAAACGCAACATAAATTCTCATTATTGTCATGGCTTGCCCTACTTATGGCAAGGCAAAGGCTGAACAGAATAAAATGCCCAAGAAGAAAAATCACAGCAAAAAAAAAAAAAAAAACAAAAGCATAATTAGTGCAAATGTTCACTGATGCAAAAATACCCCCTGAAGTTCTGAATAGTCGCTGACCCTTGCATTTGTTGCAACACGTTCATCTGACGTCTATACATCTTTTTACACTGGGATATTAGAGAACTCACCATATCCTGAATTTTCCCTGCCTCTGCCCTCAGCAGTCACACCATGCACTGTTAAATGAAATAAAGAAACACAAGCTTCTAGCTTACTTCCGTCCACAGCCACTGGGCTCTGATTGGCTGGACCCGACCTGCTGCATCTTGGATCGTTCAATGTGTTCCACATATGTCTGGATCATCTGGGAAACAAAGAAGCACCAGCACCTTCAGCATTTGTTGGATTTAATTTTCCACCATCCTCTCCCCAGTTCCGTCAATCCCAGCATGTCAGTGTCTATATCTATAACTACATCGAGATCTTATGGCTAATATAGCGAATATATTTTGTACAACATAAGCATTTGCAAGCGGATATTTTTAAATATGGTACAGTCAACAAGTTCTAACATTGCCCGCCGTGTGGCGCTGTTGAGCTCCTGATACCGACGGTTTGCAACCACAGCAGCATCACACAGGAACCAGTCTGACTGTCCCGCCTATAGTGTGAGAGAAGATTCAAATCCACCAAAACAGAAAGTCAACATTTTCTACGTAAGAAAACTGACTGGAGGTTTCATGTGCAAAAAATTCTGCTGTGAACAGAAAAAAAAAAGAGAAACAGCACCTCAGTGTGTCTCTGGTGAAGAGCGTTGTACTCCTTCTTCATGTCTGATTCCCGCTCCTCGAGGCGGGATACTGGGGAAGAAAGGATGAAATGAAACCTACGCTGTGTCCAGACCGCAAACACATGTGCCAACTTTGTATTCTGTAGTGTGCAAACACTTCTGCTTTATGTACATGTGATAAATTTAAAGACTGCAAAACGCAGGAGGATGTCAGCCAACTGGGTCACACACAAGCAAAGCACAATTTGCAGTGAAAGAAAATGTGATTCTCCTGACAGTGACACTGATGTTGATAGTTAAAGTTCTCTAACTTTTGTCGAAAGTGCCAGATCACAAGTTCAGTTTAAGCCCCTTAAGTATCTTTGCAAATCTCTGCTTTCCTTAAAAGCCCAATAAAATACCATGAATGTGTCACAGAACACACTGATACAGATGCACTACCATCACTGAGGACTATTATATTTTTGAAAACAAGTGGGCAGCAAGGTGGCACAGCGGGTGCCATGCAGCTCCTAGGGTGTGGGTTCAGACTTGTGCTCAACTGAGGCTCAGCCTGTGACAAACCTGCATGTCCTCCCCAAAGATATGTTTTCAAGTGGACTGATGACTCTAAATTGCCCTTAGTATGTGTGATTGCCCTGTGATGGACTGGCACCCAGCCCAGGTTGTACCGTGCCTTGAACCCCATGCTTCTGGGACAGGCTCCAGACCACCGTGACCCTGACTTGTTCAAGCAGTTACTGATAATGAATGAAGGGCAAGAAGGTATTAATTCACACACTGAATAACATGAAAATGTACACTGATTCATATGGTGCAAAGAAACAAACTAACTGTACTTAAGAATCACCCATCTGCATCTAAGTCTCTCTTTTTGCTAATGTGATGTACACATAGCATTCACTATGAGATGTACATCACTTTGGAGAAAAGTGTCTGCTAAATGAATGTAAATGTAATGTAAAAAAAAACTGTAATGCCTGTAACAGTGAACAGGTTTTAAGTATTAATTTTTCCAGAGTATATAATATATAACAGGACAATGGTCTCCTGGAGAGCGTCACAGTGGAGGTACCATGCTGTGGGCTGATCACCCAGCCTCCGAAGCATACTCACTCTGGTCAGCATAGTTTTTGGTCTTGAGTTCCAGTTGCTTCGCCTGCAGCTCCAAGCTCTCCACCTGCTTCTGCAGCTCCTTCTTTTCTGCCTCCAAGGCATCCTCAAACTCGATAAATTTCTGAAAAGCACACGCACACACATAAAACATGACCGTGGAGTTTACTGCTAGTGCAATTACTAATTAAAACACTGACACACACACACTGCTGTCTTCTGCATTATGAAAATGTATCTATGAACAAATATGACCTTGCTGTTGTTCACTACCTTTATTATTCTGTTCCCAACAATGGTTTTTGGGATGTCAACAAAATTTAATTTAAAAATCAGTAATAATGACACTTTTTCTATAAAAATGCACCAAATATTAGATATGGTGACATCACAAACAGTGAATTCAATTTCGTAGGTCTTCATGCTCAGACCTACATATCCTGTTCCTGCTGTCTGTGATGCAGGCATATAGTGCATAAATATACTTCTGCCAGACTGGTTTGACTACAGACTGAGCTGAGATTCAAAATAACTGCTCAGGGGCCTTGAATCAAGGGTTATGCACCAAATCTGCTCAAAACGAAGGCCAACGTTTCAGAGCCGATTTTCTGAGCAAAATGTGCAAGGTAAGCCCTACTGTAGATGTTGAGTGCTCGGTGTGCAGTTCCACTAAAAGTAGACCTCTAAAGCAAGTCCACTTTAGCACACACACACATTTTCAGAACCGCTTGTCCCTTACGGGGTCACGGAGCCTACCCGGCAACACAGGGCGTAAGGCCAGAGGGGGAAGGGGACACACCCAGGACGGGACGCCAGTCCGCCGCAAGGCACCCCAAGCGGGACTTGAACCCCAGACCCACCGGAGAGCAGGACTGCGGTCCAACCCACTGCGCCACCGCACCCCCATGTCCACTTTAGCATTCTGCAAAAATCCAACATCAACTTAAAATCATGCTTCACTTTTTTCATACTTCAGCACTTCTTCCACGATCTGCAGAGTGCTCTGGCTCCAAAATCACCGCCACAACAGAGGGTATTATTTTTTCCACTAGCAGCCTCCCTTACCGACTTCTGGAGTACACTAGAATCTAAACCGCAAGTGAATGGATGTTAAGAGAGTGAACAAAAGAAATGCAACTAACTGGCACTTTGCACAAGAGCATACCCTAAATAATACCTTTATTAAGCTGCCATCGAACACGCCTCATTTTTAACCTTAGTGCTATTGCCACCTCTCTCTGTCTATCTGTTCATTCATGAACCTTTTTTGTTTTCACAATCTGAACGTACATTTCGAACAGCTCTTTCTAGCTGTTTTTTTGTCCCAGGATGCTGCTTACATTAAGCATCACACAGCCATTGCTACAGTCCCAAGGGTAACATGATGTATTATGTGTTGTTTTAGCTCAGTTGCAGATCCAATGCGCCTTCCCATTTACAAACAGGCTTGGTTACTTTGAATGGCTGGACCGATCCAGGAGTCGGGTTACCGCTCCAGCCTTCCTAATGCAATATTGATTTCTCCTGATGATGCCCCTTTGCTGCATCCCATCCCCACTGCTTGCAGCATGTCTTTACTTCATGTACACAAGGAAAACAACGTGGCTGTAGTAATTAAACCTGCTCCCTTATTGTAGTCCAAAGGTACAATGTCTTCATACTTCACCATGTAGCAAAAATTTGTTTTTTAAGATTATCATGGTTTTTCGGACTCAGAGACAACATGAATAAACAGAATATCAAGCACAATCTCAGACTAGAATTGAAATAATTGCATTATGAATGAATGGACTGGTATAGTTACTAGGCACATAAAATTGTTATTAATATTTAAAGCCAACAAAAATCATGCGCCGCGTTCAAAAGTTCTCTTCACTTCAGTTTCCTGATCTTAACTACTACAAAAACTCCATCAAAAACTACTTAACTGAAAAAAATCTTAATTTCCCAGAAGTAAATGAAAACACACACACACACTTTCAGAACCGCTTGTCCCTTACAGGGTCACGGGGAACCGGAGCCTACCCGGCAACACAGGGCGTAAGGCCGGAGGGGGAAGGGGACACACCCAGGACGGGACGCCAGTCCGCCGCAAGGCACCCCAAGCGGGACTTGAACCCCAGACCCACCGCACAGCAGGACTGCGGTCCAACCCACTGCGCCACCGCACCCCCTTAAACGAAAACATTTGTCTTGAAATACACTCAGCTTTGTTTTGAATTCTACTGCTTGACAAAGCTATCTAGACACTTCATCTATTTTCAGCCAAGCCGATTTAAAAAACTAAAGCAACTAAGATGGACTCTGACTTTAGGTCTAAAATAACAACAAAACAGTCGCAAATTTACAGTAAATACGAGAACAAATTTACTAAATAAATCTACAAGCAGCGGTGTTGAGGCAGAGGAAACAGACTGCGGAGGTTTCCAAACACCACAGGAGCACCACAGTAAGCCGAGCATCCGCAGTAACAGTACAGTCTGGCATCCGTCACTCTCTGCCACAGCCAGGCCAGCAAGACATCAGCATGGCATTGTTGTAAAGAGACACCATGGTACCAGGCACAGCCCTTTCCCCAACACAGTGAACCACACTGGAAGCTGCAAACAAAACAACTTGGATCATCTAACCTAACCTAACATTTCCTATATGCAGCTCCTCCACCTACCATACACTGACAGAAATTTGCACAGAACACAAAGAGAATATGATTTTTCATTATTACTCTGAGCAGAGAGCTAACTTAACAGCATCATAGTAAAATATAGCTAAGGCATGAAAAGTATAATTATGGTCAGATTGAATACAGGTACCAGTTCTTGATTTTCAATATAAATCTTGAAATTCCAGCTTCCTTTACCATAGTCCTTGTTTGATATACTGTTAGACTAAGTACTGTATTTTGTCTTAACATAGTAAGGCTTGCACAGCTTTATAGAGCACTGCATAGATTTTTGTCAATTTGCGAAAGCAACATAGACAATGATAACTGCTACAAATCATTGATGCTGGGAGACAATGTGTTTCCTGTGGAGATAATGTGGCAAGGAAAAAAAACGGATGTATTGTCTTTCCAATCCCATCCCTACTAGAGCCAAATTCTATCATCATCATCATCATCATCACCCTACAATGAAAGTTCACTCAAGTTTATTTATTACAGAGAGAGATGCTTTTGGAGAAAGTCGAAAGATACCGCCTGGCTGCTTGTTGACAGGGGGTTGGCAAGATGACCAAAAGGTAAAATGTTTTCAAGCATCTTTTTCTGAAGAGTAAATAATACAGAAAGCACGAAACCCCTGAGAGGACGAAAAATGTTGTGAGGCTGAGATCCTTTAGATTCCAGAGATACCACTGCAGTCCATTTAAACGGTTCCCACACCCGCAAGACCCTTCAAAAGCGGACAGGACACACAAGACAGCACACCTGAGCGCCGGCGCTGACGTGTGCTGCGATGCAATCACGTGACCCAGTGACTCCTGTGTTTGGTCATAAATGAGCCACCGACCTTCTTCTGAGAAAGAGTCGGGTAGAATTATTTTAAATGTATTTATGCACTCGCTATCAACTTCTCAGCAATGGGGGGGGGGGGGGGTGGAAATATTATCAGTAGTACCCAATCTAGTTATACAAAAATGGGGGGGGCAACAAATTAAGGCTTTCTTGAAGACTGACCCCCCCCCCCCCCCGCGTTTAGACTACGGTCCTGAGCACGAGAAATAAACCCCTTGGCACACATACCGTCACGACAAGGACTGCGGTGTTTGAGTATAAATGGTGGGGGGGGGGGGGGGGCGCAACTGTACATTGTAAATTACATAACAAGGTCAAGCAAGTAATGTCATTTATGTAGAATAATGATTATCATTATTATTACGATTATTATTACCATCATCATCATCAATTGATCATGTAACAGGCTACATCAAGTAAACACAAAAAAATATACAACTGTATGCGTTTTCAAACATGGCACGAGCGAGCGATTAATTGGGGTGTGGGGGACGGAGGGAGGGGACGGACAGTGCAAATGACAGAGTGGACGACACGACACACGAGACACAAGGGGTGATGATGCGAGGCGGCACCTCCTCCGCCTGCTTGCGCAGCGCCTTCTCGCGCTCGTACTGCGTGATGAGCTGCTCGTTGTCCTCCTTGAGCAGCTCGAGCTCCACCTCGTGCTCCTGGTTCTCCGTGAGCACCGAGTCCAGGTTCTCGAGCACGTTCACCACGAGCGGCATGAGCTCTTTCACCACCTCCTCGTCGTAGCTGTGGATGAGGCGCTCGAACTCGCGGTAGATGCTGTTGGCCAGGCCGGACACGCGCTCCGACATCACGGACACGGAGCCGTAGTCGTCCTGGTAGACCACCTCGTCGAGCGGCAGCTCCATCATCGTGGCGGCCACTCGCGCGTCAGTGACAGCAGCGGAAAAAAAAACCCCAGTCCTAACAAAACAGCGGCCCGCCGCGTCGCGTCTGCTCTTCTTGTATCCCGGGCGGGCGGCGTCGCTCGGGCTCCCGCTGCGCTGTGCCGCTTTTTGTGCTAAAATGTCCCAGCACTCGTCGTCCTGCTCAGTATTTTAAGAGAAGACGGGCGCCTCCATTGCGGAGCCCCCAGGTGACGCGCGCGCTTCGTCTCGTCGTCGCCGCTCCCTCAGTCAGCGCGAGCGCCCGCGCTTCGTCCCGCATCCTTTCATATCGCCTCGTTATTTCTCTTCTCTTTAAACCGCGCCTCACTCGCACCCGGCATCCTCGTCACGACGGAATCCACTAGCTTCAGTCCGGCCCATATTCCCGAAACACGGACATCAATATTAATACAAAATAAAATCCTCGCCGCTGCACCTGCTGCAGCCACAAAACCGACGAGCGCAGCGCAGGGAGGAGGATGACGAGGGAAAAAAATTCGATATAAATTCTGAAACGCCAAGGCGGAGCCAAACTCCTCCTTCCGACAAAACTCCCTCCCACTACACCATTTTTGTCCAGTTTTTTTTTTTTCCTTTCTTTCTTTCCCTAGCGCTTCGCCGGGTCGCGTCGTATCGCGGACTGTTCTGGACCCTCCCGGCGTAGGGCGCGAGCCGCCAGCTGACCGGTGGGGCGGGTGACGTCACGTTGTCTGCAGTGGGCAGCCGGAGCCGTCGCAGCTGCTGTGCAGCTGCAGAACGAAAGGCAGCGCAGTCGTCCTGGTACGATATCAGAAAGACACGGACAGAGAGCAGACAAAGCAGAAACAGCGCGCAGCCAACGCAAAATCTGGCGCGGCGCCCCGACTCTGCTTCGCAAATGTGAGGTGACTCAAAGAGAGCAGCGCGAAGAAACCGAACGGCGGCACGTGCGCAGCTCTGCGGACATTTTTTGTGCCCTCAACAAGCCTGCTGCTACATAAACTGCACATTTAAACTGTATTTCCATTTAAACCATCTCTTATATAGTAGGCTCCTAAAGGCAAATGAACACCGAAAGCCACTCAAAGACAAACGCTTGTATTTTCTGCATGTGTTTACATCTAGTGTGTGGAGGGCTGCTGCCGGGTGCAGAACCCACACTTTTCGGTGAACTGGAGCTACCTGTGGCCTCTTGTCAGTTACAGTAACACATCTGCCATCTCCAATATTAAGATTTCTGCTCTTATGTATCTCTTCAGTTTGTACTTACATATTGGACTCTAGTGGCCCAGCACCACATATGTGACCTAATGTCTGTCAACATGGGTTCCAACTCCATCCATAACAGCCACTTGTTCCCACCTGGGCTTGCAGCAAACCAGAGTCTTACCCAGCAGCACAGGGCCAAAGGGACACACCCAGGACAAGATACCAGTCTGTCACAAGGCACACCAAGCAGGGCTTGAACCCCACACATTCCCCTTGGGTTCCAAATTCCTCTGTTAATTCATAGTGATCAGCAGGTGCCTGTTACATTAATTCATTGAGCTAATGCCTTTCTCCCAAGTAACTTACAATGTTAAGGTACATTTGATTATTTACTCATTTATACAGCTGGGTAATTTTACTAGAACAATTTTAGGGTAAGTACCTTGTTCAAGGGTACTACAGTCAGAGCTAAGATTTGAACCTGCACCCTTTGGGTCTAAAGGCAGTAAAGCAAACCACTACACCACCACCTCTTTTACTCACCTAGCCAATATTCTGCACAACCATCTCAACCGAGATTTCTTCGCAGGGAGGGTTTCAGAGCCCCATTTTAAGCCAGTTTTAAGGATTTTCGTCTTTTATAATGGATAAAGACATTATTCATACCCACGAACATTTAATTCTATTAACAGCACTGGAATGGAAAAAAAACCCTATTGCTAGGAAACAAAATATTTTTGATATTTGGTTCTACTTGACATAGGTGTGACAAAAAATACTCCAAAGTATTAGCAAGGTAGACTGTTTTGTTATAACTATTTTAGCAAGACACATCAACTCTGGCAGGACTCAAACCCAAGACCTTTGAATTGCTTCTTCAAGTTCACTACTAGAAGGTCAACACACTATGTATTGCACTACAGAGTCACATATGTTCCCCTCTTTGATATCAGTTCCTGAACCACACTGTCACACCATGTAAACCAGTGGCATTGCAATGATGACTGGTGGATGTTACAGTTATAAACTGGTGAATTTTACAGTAGTGAACTAACATGTTTCAACAAAGTATCAAATGTTACACTAGAGAACTAGTAAATGTTATAGTGATGAACTAATAAGTGTTACAGCCATGACCTAGTCTGTGTTGCAGTTATGAACTGTTGAATGTTACAGTAGTGAACTAATATGTCACAGTAGTAAAATTGTAAATGTTATGGTGATTAACTAATAAATGTTAGAGTAGTGATCTAGTGTTATAATGATGAACTGTTGAATGTTACAGTAGTGATCTAATAAAAGTTACAGTGGTGAAGTATTAAATGTTACAGTAGTGAATGAATAGATGTTATGGTGATGAACTAAGTGTCACAGTAATGATCTAGAAAGTGTTACAGTGATGAACTGTTGAATGTTACAGTAGTGAAGTATTAAATGTTACATTGCTGATTTTGCAAATGTTATAACGATGAACTAATGTAAATGTAATAAATGTTACAGTAGTGAACTAGAAAATCTTTTTTTCACCAGCTCATCACCATAACATTTACATGTTCAAAGTTCTAGAAAGTTCTAGGCAGCACATTCCAAGCTGTTCTACAGGGGAAGCAAAATCTGATGGTTGACAGTGCGGAATACCGAAGAGCAGATTGAGGCTTGAGAAAAGGGACTCGGATCTAGCAAATTAGAGATATCCTAACCTTCCGAGAAGGACCGTCTGGGTACAACGGCTGATCTGGAATCCAAAATGATAACTGTCAAGGAGATCAGTTTGGACAAAGAATACAGGTAAATGGTTGTAAACAGCATATTGAAGAGTTTTGGAAAGAAAGGGGGGAGAGAAAATGCCCTCTAACCCTGGAATGACTTTGGGTCCAGAAAGTTTTTCTTTAACAGTACTGAGATGTTTCAAGGAGTGATACGGGACAGCTGGTAGCATAGTGATAAGAGTGGCTACCTTTGAATCCAAAAGTTGCAGGTTTAATTTCACCTCCTTCCCCTGCTGTAGCACTCTTGAGCAAGGTACTTACTCTAAAATTGCTTCAGTAAAAATTACCCAACTGTATGAACAGGTAAACAATTGTAACCTTAACACTGTAAGTCACTTTGAAGAAAAAGTATCAACTAAATGACTAAACATAAGATGTGATGCAAACAGAGAGAAAAGGAGGAGAAGGGTTAGGATGAGAAGAGGTTGTGGTCTGGTGTCAGAACAGGAGGGTCAAGGATTCCCAAAAGAGGGTAAAATGCAGGTAACAAGGCTTGGCTAAGAATCCTGGCATGGATGAGGGAAGTGGTTGTTGAGATGCTTTTGGTGATGAAATCAACTTTGTTGCTGAAGAATGAGGCAAAATTGACAGCAGTAAGGGTGGAGAAGGAGAAGGTGTGGAGCAGGGAGGGAAGGAAAGGTTTGCTGGGATTCTTGGCTGTATAGTGTAGTTTAGTATGGAAGAAATTAGCCATAGCTGAGGAAAGAGAGCAAAAGGACATCAGGAACTCCTTATATTACCATGGGCTGGAGGTGCGAAGTGATCATCTGGAACTTGGATAACAGAGACAGTCAAGAGAGGAGGATAGTGGTGGCTTCATCTGTGGACACATGAGAATTTCAGAATTTCACAGCAGATGGGAGGGAGGTTAGGATGGTTGACAAGAAAGAAGGTGGGAGGGATTTTTAGCTGTGATGGAATGTGATGGAGGGTGCAGGGGCAGAAGGTGGGGTAGGACCAGCGATGGAATGATGGAAAGAGATGAATAAATGAGCAGAAACATGGAGAGGAGTAACGGAAAGGACTGGAAAGGCACCATTCGTGGACAAGACAAGGGCGAGACGTTTGACGGCCTTGAAGGTGGCATTGAAAGGTCAAAGCGCTGCGGAAGTGACAAAAGGCTGTTTGCGTGAATATCCTGAAGATTTCAGTCAAAGTCACCCAGAAAAATCAGTGCAGTGTTTTTGATCTTAATGTTACTTAGAATCATTGACAATACTGGAAGTTTCTTTTTATGAAGGTCACATTTTTACAAAAGAATGAATAGATAAGTAGCATGCACCAATTTACCACAACTTTATTCTAATCACCACTAATACATCAGTACTTCAACAATATTCTTTTGTTTTTTCTCAGTTTACATTTTGAGAAAATTCATCAGCAAAAAATGTAGTACAGTGAATACATTAAAACACATTAGTAATAGTTTATTAACAGTTTTTTCAGGCCACAATAATCACAACTATACACATAACCTGCCTTGAACGTATCCAAAACGTATTTTACAAAGTAAAACAAAAAAAATCAAATTATAATTAGTAAAAAATTAAAGATCCCTCTTTAATCCTCTTATTAGACAGTGTTGGATGAAAGATTTCCATGTTCAGCCTCAGAAAACATCATTAGATGTGAAAGGGCAAATTACACTGCTCAAAATGCTATTCATAAACCTGTTACAATTACACTTAGTTATTATTATTATTATTATTATTAATCCCTCATAATATTCTCTAATCACAATTTACTCACTTGAAATTAATCATGCTGTATAAGAATTCTTCAACAACAGTTAGAAACCTGGCGTCCATTGCATTGTCTTATTTACATTAATTAACAGGTGTTCCAACTTTCTAACAGGTTAACCTGAAGACCACCATTTCCGCGACACGAGAATCACCACCGGAAGTGGGCTTTTCATCCCAACGTGGCAACCCGGACGGGACCTCCAGTCACGTGACGCAAGTGTAGTTCGGGGCACGTGAGCGACGCTCGCGAGGGGACAAGCACAGCTCCGTAGTGGGCGCGTTGATTCCTGTGTGAAGACGATGGGGCAACCTGCCGAAAAAGGTGCGTTAAATACCTCGTTTTTTTTTAGGAATAACCCGCCTTTCATCTTCGCTTTGAGACTAGTCTAACCGTGTTCACTTTCTCTACAGCGACTTGCTTAAGCTGTATTTACGCATCATGCAGGTTGTTCTGAGGGGATTATTTTTGAACCTGCAACTTCCCGTGTACGGGCAGTCACGTGCAGTCGTTCAGAACCACGTCTAGTTCCCAAAACCCACTTTCACTACTGAGGAACACTCTTTTTCGTTTAAGTTTTACCAAAGAGATCAACTCTGGCGGGACTCGAACCCACAACCTTTGAATCACTTCTTCAAGCGCTCACTTAGAAGTCCAACGCGCTCTCCATTGCGCCACAGAGTCACGTCAGTAATGAGCTGCATGTTACAGTAGAGAACTAATGATGAACTGGTGACTGTTACAGTGGTGGAACAGGTAAATGTTGCACTAGTGAACTAAATCATGTTATTGACAAATATCATAATAGTGGTAAACTAGTAAATGTTACAGTGATGATCTAGTGGATGTTACAGTACTGAACTGGTGAATCTTACAGTGGTGAACAAGTAAATGTTACAGTGGTTATTTGAGAAAAATTATTATGGCAAACCACTTATGTTGCAGCGTTGACCTAGTAAATGTTACAGTGTTTATTTGACAGTGGGGCACAGTAGCATAGTAGTACAGTGGCACAGTGGGTTGGCCCACATCCTGCTTACTAGTGGATCTGGGGTTCAAGTCCTGCTTGGAGTGCCTTGTGAGAGACTACTATCCTGTCCTGGGTTTGTCCCCTCTCCTCCAGCTTTATGCCCTGTGTTCCTGGGTGAGGGTTAGGCTCCGTGACCCCCTGTGGAACAAGCAGTTTCTGATAATGTGCGGCTATTTAACGACTATTATAATGGTAAACTAGTAAATGTTACAGCAATGACCTAGTGAATGTTACAGTGGTTATTTGACAATTAATATAATGCCAAACTAGTAAATGTTACAGTGATGATCTAGTGGATGGTACAGTACTGAACTGGTAAATGTTACAAGGGTAATTTGTCAAATATTAGAATGGTAGACTAGTAAATGTTACAGTGATGACCTAGTGAAGGTTAAGGTAGCGAACAAGTAGATGTTACAGTAGTGAACTGGTAAATGTTGCAATGATGAACTGGTGAATTAGAAAATGCTACGGTGGTTGTTTGACAAAAATTATAATGGCAAACTAGTAAATGTTACAGTGGTGAACTGGCGAACGCTATAGTAGTGAACTAATAAATGTTACAGTGATGATCTGATGAATGTTACAGCAATGAACTAGTAAAAATTACAGTGATGATTGTGTGACTGTTACAGTGGTGAACTACTAAATGTTACAGTAAACGGTACAGCGACGTTTTGGTGAACGTTACAGCTGTGTACTAGTAAATGTAACAGTGATGAACTCTCATGTCCTCCTTCACAGCCTTCTACCGTTTCTTGGTGCTCTTCTTCTGCTGTTTGCTGACGTTCGGCTCCTACTTCTGCTTCGACATCCCCAGTGTGCTCCAGGACCAGTTCCAGGGGGTAAGTGCAGTGGGTGGTGCTCTTCAGAGAAGGCCAGACATACTTCACCTGGAGCCTCTGATTCTCTGTGGTTCAGAGTTAGATTTACCCATTTATTCAGCTGGGTAATTTTTACCGTATCAATTCAGGGTAAGTTCCTCGATAAAGGGTACCGGAACGAATACAATCTGAAGGATCAGGGTGACGTTGTATCCACGACAGGGTGTAAGCGCAGCAAATGTTGCACTGCCTGCTGGTCCTCTGGCTAACATAGATCTATCGTGTGCAGAACCTGACGTGCCCCAACTCCACGGCAGGCAACGGGACTTCGGGAAATGGGACAGTGGAGTGTATCGAAGGCCTGGGGATGACCCCCGAGGAGTACAACCTCCTCTACGCCATCTATGCCTGGACGTGAGTGCCAGACCTGCACTGCTCTCGTGATGTGCTTCTCCAAAAGTGTGCGTTTTGTTCATGCCTGCTTCTTTCTGTCCTGTTGCTGCGAGACTCTCTGTGTGTGTGTGTGTGTGCGTGTGTGTCCAGCTGTTCCCGACACTGACTACTTTTTGTCTCTGTTCCAGAAATGCACTAGTGGTGATCATGGCTGGGTTCCTCACTGACAAGTTAGGGAATCGTTGTAAGTGCTCTGCTGAGACACGGAATGGAAGTGTACGCTGCGGCGTTACCTAATGTCCCGAGCGTGCTGTGTTTGCGTGTAGCGTTTCGCTCTTGCCGGACACGTCTTTTCGTGCCACTTGCAGTGTTCCGTGATGGGAGAAGATCAAAAAAGAAACCCTGAAGTTTGTGCAGAACGCAGCTTCTGAATAAACTGAGGGACATCTGCATTAATACTATTTTATTGATTGCGATACTGTGGATTGATTTATGAACAAAGTGAGTTGCGAACAGACTTCGTGTCCCAATGATGTAAGTTGAGGACTCAGTTTATGTTGTTGGATGTGCAAAAAAAAAAGTGAAAGTATAGATATGTGTTGACTTGTTGTGTTGACTGTCCTGCAGTTGGTGTCTTCCTGTTCTCCTTCCTGGTGGTTCTGGGGTCCACCGTCTTTGCCCTGGGCTCTCATTTCAAGGGCACCAAGTACCTGCTGCCACTCATGCTCACAGGCCGCCTCATCTTTGGCTCTGGCAATGGCTCCCTCGTCAGTAAGGGACTTCCGTGGTGGTTGTTATTATTATTATTATTATTATTACTAGCAGTAGTAGTAGTAGTATTGGTGGATGTTTGTTGAGTAGGTCAGATTTTCACGGACAGAGCAATAATATTCATGGATTTTTCCCCGTTTAACTGCCTCTATTGTTAATAAGGGAAGTTATTATCGTTACTCTGTTATTGCTGTTATTGTTATTATTCTTTATTTAGGTGATGGCACAGCGTGAGTTCTGCACAAAGTGCTTGCAGGGTCACAAGGTGACAATTACAAGATGACAGTCCAGGAGGAAATATTATGCTGCACCCAAAACACAGTCATAGGAGGACTATTGGAGTAAACCAAAAAAAGGCTATATCTTGTTGAATACTGTTGTAATTCAGCAGAAACATTTTCATTTGAAGTGAGTGAGAACTCATGAAGCAGAAGTAAAATCTTTGCGGTCCAAAGATTTTCTTTAAAATGATTGATCTACGCAAGTAAATACAAAAAAAGAACTTCCACAAAACAGTTGTTTTATGAGCACCCAGTTCATGATATTCACTACTTTGTATATGTGGGTAAACTGATTTTATCTTCTCCATACCATGGTAATCACCACGCCAAGCTGCTGAACGAAATGAGTCAATCAGACTCGGGTGCAAAGTTGAAAGTAACTGCATTACAGAATCAGAATCAGAATGAGGTTTATTGTATGTGTGAACATACTTGGCAATAAAGCTCATTCTGATTATACAGCAGATGTGGTATTACAGTAATCACGCTGAACAAGTGTGTGTGAAAATATGCAGATGTAGGAAGTGAGATGTTGTGTTTGTAAAGGAGCGTCTTTTTTTTTTTAATTTTATTTTTCAGTCGTCCAGAACCGAATCACTGCCTTCTGGTTCAAAGGAAAGGAGCTGGCCTTGGCCTTCGGCCTCACGGTGGCCTTCTCTCGGCTCGGATCCATCCTCAACTTCTTCCTCACGCAGAGGTTTGAGGCCCACTTCGGGATGCAGTGGACACTCTGGGGGGGTGAGTCCTGTGGAAGCACAAGAACAAAGGTGGAAGGTTAATGTTAACATTTAATGTCCATGTTCAAGATATTTCATTCATTCCGTGTCTGTCGTCAGTAACCACTTGTCCAGTGCGGGGTCACAGTGGTCCAAAGTATGTACAGGAAGTGTAGGGTGCAAGGCAGGGTTCACCAGTCCATCAAGGGGCACAGCACACACACTCAGTCAATCACACATTTACACACTACAGGCAATTTTATTCACTATTTCACTTGAAACACAATTTTTTGGACAATTGTGGGAGGAAACCAGAGCATCTGGAGGGTGTGACACCTGTGCAGACATGTGGAGAGCATTGAACCACCATACTGAATGAACCAGATTTAATTTCATGTCTGAACGCATAGACCAGGAGCTTTGAGGCACCAGCGCTACCTGCTGTGCCATGGTGCTGCTTATTGAAAAAACAAACAATAATTTTCACTGAAGACTCAATACATTTTTGAGGTGAAAAAGCCAAACGTGGGAATACTAACTTCCGAGAATTTAATATATTTAACTTCAATATATTTTTTTCAGTGTTACAGACCTGAAATCTGAAGTGCATAGAATTGGCTAACAGCAAAAATTACATTATGTTACAAAAATGGTCAAAGTTCTTAGTTATGTCGATTTTTGTGTTGATTATGATTAGTTAAAGTTAATTTATTACAGAAATATCATTAGTTCTTCTGGAGTGTCAGGTTTAGTTTGCTACTTTGCAGCCATTGGAAGATTGTAGAAGGCACCAGAACATTCTAGAAAGTATCAGATCCTAAAAAGGTACCGGAATATTCAGTGCTTTGAACCTGGTGCCAAAATTTGCTAATTTCAAGAATGTGGAATATTTTTCTAAAAGCTGACATCATATAATACAAACTAAGGCAAAAAGTATGTTTAATCTAACAGAACTTAATGGAAAATGCAAAAAAAGAAGAAACTACATAAAAACATTTTTGTTACTTTGTGTTATTTCTTAGCCTGTTGGTGCAAAAGGAGTCTGACAGATTTGGCGCCCCCTAGTGGTCAGGGTTCATGAGTGCTGTGTCTGCAATGAACCATCTGAAGTGTCTTGACTGTTTCATGAAGGAACATGAACAGATTGCACACCCTTCAGAAATATTTTGGACCATCCCACACCTTTAATTTAAAATCCTGTGTTATATTGTTTTTGTATAGTTTCCTAATTTGCTTCAGAGCATTTGTAATGTCCCACTGTTAGACATGGAACTGGAGCATAAGTAATAATATCATTCACATTACATTTATTCACTTAGCAGGCACTTTTCTACAAAGCAACTTCCAATGAACTGTATGTAGTGTTATCAGCCCACATACCTTATTCACCAAGGTGACTTACACTGCTAGATACACTACTTACAATAGATCACTCATCCCTGCATTAGTGGAACACTCACACTATAGGGGAACCTGAACAGCATGTCTTTGGACTGTGGGAGGAAACCAGAGCACCCAGAGAAAATCCACACAGACATGGAGAAAACATGCAAACTCTACACAGACCAAGCCAGGGTCAAACCTACATCCTCTTGCACCACCCAGGGGCTGTGAGACAGCAGCACTACTCACTGTGCCACCCCATGTTTACATTTATCTGACACATTTCTCCAAAGCAACTTACAGTGTTGAGGTTACAATTACTTGCCCATTTACACAGCTGGGTAATTTCACTGGAGCAATTTAAGGTAAGTACCTTGTTTAAGGGTACTATAGCTAGAGGTGAGGCTCAAACCTACAACCTTTGGGTCTAAAGACAGTAGCTCTAACCTCTGTAGTACCAGTTGTTCCCATTAAACACTTTGGAGGAAAAACCAAAAGGTAGCATAGGAGAGAATATAAATGGGACTAAGGAAGAAAGTTCAGATGGTAGCTGTTTCATTTGGACCCAAAAGTCATAGGTTTGAATCCCACCTCTGGCTTTAGTACCCTTGAGCAAGGCACTTACCCTGAAATGCTCTAGTAAAATTACCCAGTGGTTTAAATGGGTAAATAATTGTAAGGTGCTTTGGAGAAAAGCACAAGGTTAATGAGCAAATGTTGGAGATTAAAGTCAGACTGTAAATAAAATTATAGAACTGAGGAGTCTAAACGGTGCACTCATAGTGAAGTAGTAAATGTTTGTATGTAGAAATTTGGTTAAGGGGTATTTCATATGCTGGATGAATTAAGAAATATTGATATACTATGTAAGCTGCCTGTCGTCAGCCTGCATGCTGTAGGCTACATACTGGTTCCCCCATAGTGTGTGAGTGACAGAGAGAGTGTGTTCCACTGATGAATAGATGAGTGACCCAGTGTAAGTAGTGTATCTAGCAGTGTAAGTCACCACGGTGAATAAGGTGTGTGGGCTGATAACACTACATAGAGTTTATTGGAAGTTGCTTTGAACAAAAGCATCTGCTAAATAAATGCAATTTGAAATGTAGTAGAGCATCTTATAACACGTTGACTGGCTTACTTGCTTACCCGTTACCAGGTACTGTGCTCTGTGTGCTGGGCTTCCTGGCTGCCATCACGGTCAGCGCCCTGGACAAAGTGGGAACGAGACAACTGGGCCTGGACGGCGCCATTCAGGAGGAGTCGCGCAAAGTGGTGAGGGAACGAGGCAACGCTGTCTGTTACAGCAGAGGAAACTTACAGCACGTGTTCCTCGTATAGCTTGTGGGATCAGACCCCGGGTCATTTTCGTTTACACGGTAATTAATTTTTACCTTCATCGATTTCCACGCAGAAATACTTATAGAAAACAAGTACAATTTCAGCTGGTTTTGCTTTTCTTTGACTTGCCCATCGTAGCAGCGTACCCTACTTGGTACCATTGGAGTTGGTATGGGCAGAGCTTCATTATTCCCAAGTTTTTTGGCCGAGCATAGACGAATTACGTGATTTGGACGTGTTTGCACACCTGCAGAGGGTACAGGACATTCGGCAGTTTTCCCTGCGCTACTGGCTGCTCGTGCTCACCATCATGTTCTTCTACAACGGCATCTTCCCGTTCATTGCGGACGCCAGGTGAGCGGAGCCTTCTGGCCATTGAAATGTCACCTGGAGTATATGTGTGTAGATTCTCACGTGTTATGATGGCACAGCAGGTAGTGCTGGTGCCTCCTCTGCTGTAGGTTTGGACATGGGTTTGAATCAGTCTATATGGAGTTTGCATGCTCTCCCTCTGCTTTTGTGGGTTTCCTCTGGGCATGTTCTCCTTTTCTTTGGAGAAGTGTCTGCTAAATAAATTCAGTGGTCCCCTACTTATATTATTGTACATGTATTCCTTTACCTGACACTTTTCTCCTAAGCAACTTGTAATGTTGAGTTACTTACAATTATTTACCCATTTTATACAGGGGGGTAATTTTACTGGAGCAATTCAGGGTGAATACCTTGCTCAAGGGTCCTACAGCTAGAGGTGGGATTCAAACCCATGTCCTTTAGGTCCAAAGGCAGCAGCACTAACCACTACACTACAAGGTGTCCCCAATGAAATGAATTTAATAGATAAAATATCGTTCACTGATTCGTTTGTTAATTTATTCACCACAGTACAGAGACAAACCCCCCATTACATAAATTAAATAGGTAAATATTACATGAACATGGGGCTCACACCCATAACCCTGAGATTAAGAGTGTCACTCCCTACTAACTGAGGTAGCCAGGCACTGCTAGAAGCTTTACTCTTGGGGCAGGTACTTGTGTGTCATGTGTGCTGGAGGAAACAGTGGTTTTGGATCAAATGACAGTATTTTGAGAGCTGCAGATCTGTCCGCCTGTTGGCAAAACACACTTTTTTTTACTGTGGATTTTTTTGTTGCTTTGGAGAAAAGCATCTGCTAAAAGAATAAATGTCGGTAACATGAGCTCTCCGTGTTTTGGACGGGAACAGAGCGGTGGATTCATGTCTCCCTCTCCCACTAAGCAACTTGTAGAGACCAAGCTGGCAGATTGATCCTCCTTCTGATGAGCCGGGATGCCTCCCGCACCCACCTGTGTTTTGAGTCCCCTGGCGACCCGTTGTAAATAAGAAAGCACAATACAGAACCCTGGGCACAGCTAGAGCAGGATGTTGACAACGCTAATGCAGGCCCGGCAATTCGCTATCACTATCTGTGAATTGGTTGAATCTTTTGCACGCAATCTGAGTTGCTATGATAGCTCTACTTATGAAAAATAAACACCAAGTACTTCTCAAAAAGTTTGTAATGGCAAGAAGTTTGTTAGTCAAAAGTTTGTAAGTGGGAGACAAACTGTAAATCTAAATATAAGCTCAGTTTCTTCAAACTAGGGGATGGGTGGTAGTGTCCTGGTTAAAGCTGCTGTCTTTGGACCCAAAGATTACAGATTTGAATGTCACCTCTAGGTGTAGTACACTTGAGTAAGGTACTTACCCTAAATTTTACCAGTGAGATTACTCAGATGTATAGATGGGTAAATCACTGTAAGTTGCTGTGGAGAAAAGCATCAGCTAAACAAATAAATGTAACAATATAAAACGTGTTTGTATTATAATTTAATCAGATCCCTAAGTAGGAAGGCAAAGGTCACACTTGCTCCTGTGCTTCTTAAATCCCCCCACTCCGTTGTCCTACTGTTTGTCTAACTGCTGAGAGATCAGTAAATGATAAATCACATAAAAGCGTGTATTGCTTTTGCCTCTTCTTGAGTTCCAAGCCGCTACGTGTACTGCGCGTGATGCAAAAACACGTGCGGTAAGAGCCCGCTTGGGGTTTTGCATTCGGTAAAGGGCCTCCTGTCACCGCTCACTGGAATAATGCATATTGACATTATGGTGTTGAACCAACAATTACCTGTGTCAGAGTACAGTGCGCTGCTGCGGCCCGGCAGGCTCTTAACACACTGTGTACTTTACGTGCTGGATTTGGAGGCCCCGTACATTCCAGTCTGGCTTCTTGTTTGGTTTGTTTGCGTAACATGGTTTTTCTGGCTACTGTACCTCTGTGTGTGCATTTGTGTGAGGGGGATGGAGGTAGCCTGGCCAAACAAGAACACTTCTTTTAAGTTTGATCCTATACACGTGTGTGTACACACAGACAATTTGAACACACAACAAAGGCTAGCAGTACAAACAGAGGACCCTTTTGAGTTTTACCCTCCATACTTATATTCACCGAGCCTTTCTCCAAAGCAACTTACAGTGATTTACCCATGTATACAGCTGGGTCATTTTTAGTGGAACACTTTAGACCAAGTGCTTTTCTCAAGGGTACAACAGCTGGTGTTGGGACTTGAACCTGTGTCCTTCAGGTCGTGCAGGCTTGACCTATATGTTGTACAATTATAGTTATACAATTTGTATATAATTCACTTTGCATACAGAAATTTAACTCAGCACTGGTGTCTTACTTTTATTTATTTTCCTTACACTTCTCTCTAAAGCAACACAAAACATTGAGGTCCTAACAATCATTTACCCATTTATACAGCTGGATAATCTCACTGGAGTAGTTTAGAGTAAGTACCTTGGGCAAGGGTATTACAGTTAGAAGGAGGAATCAAACCTGTGCCCTTTGAGTCCAAAGACCCCATTTGTCTGTCGTTAACCTTCCTGTATCTGTTTACCCTGTAGGATTTACCTGCTTCGGGAGTCCAACTCTTCAGTTTGCATCTGTGAAATGTTGCAAGCTTGGTTTTGCTCTGTGCGCTGACTGCTCTCCTGTTTCTCGCTGGACTTGTGTTTCCGCAGCAAGTTTATCCAGGACAAATACAGCGAGTACAGCCAGGAGGAGGCGGCCTATGTGGCAGGTGCTGTTTACGACAGCTCCCTGGTGCTCTGCGCTGCGATGGGCATCCTCATAGTGAGTATGGGCCCATGTGCCGTGCGCAGAGCCGCAAGCTGGCGGCCGGGGGCTGCGTTGCCTGCATCGCCGGTTAAGTGAGGCGGCAGAGATCCGCAGAATGGCAGCTCTCGCTTAGAGAACTTGTCCAGAGTACGGACTGCAGCAGCACCATTTGACACCATCTGGGACGGATCCCTAACTCACAGCTGTCCCCATGTGGCCTCTTGCCAGGCTTATGGGCAAACGCTGACATTTCTGGAATGCGACTGCTAGTCTGTGTCGCTCGAATTTTGTCAAGTTGAAATGATGACATGTAGCCACTAAAAAAGGCTGTAATGAACCTTTTAAAAACAGGAATGGATAGGATTGGAAACCCCAGAATTATGGGTATGGGAGGCGAGTGCGACGCCCAGTATTCGGACAGTATTGATATCCTCTCCATATCTATTTATAACTCCTGTAATAATTATTGTTAATAGTTTTGGTCCCCCATATAAAAGAGACTGGGGGGTCCCTGAGCTACACACTTACCTGACACTTTTCTCCAAAGCCACTTACAATTATTTACCCATTTATACAGCAGAGTGCTTTTACTAGAGCAATTGTTTTTAGGGTAAGTACCTTACTCAGGGGTACTACAGCCACAGGTAGGGATCAAACCTGTGATCTTTGGGTCCCAAGGCAGAAACTTTAACTACTACACTACCAGCCATCCTTAGAAAGGACCACTTTAACACATCTAACACTTAATTGGTTTCACAGGTCTAAAGGTGTTTCATACATCTGTATGTGTGTGTCAGGACTATATAGGTCTACGTGGGGTGTTTGCAGTTGGCTGTGCGCTTCTTACCCTGCCCGTCTTTGCACTCCTGGCCTTCACCTTCGTGCCACCGCTGGTCTCCACCATCTGGCTGGGTGTCACCTACTCCTTTGCCGCTGTGAGTATGAGCGCCCGTCAGGCAGCAGTGTCGCCGGTTCATCACACGGCTCCTCTCAGCGGCACCGTCATAGGTCATAGGTCAGCCAGCAACCGAGGGGCGGAAGTTATGACAAATTGACGGTCATCAAGTTCTTTATGGCTATTGCTTCGACACCCATAAAACACGATGTGTTCCATGACTGCAAATGAAATATGTACATTTATTCATTTTCTCCAAAGTGACATCCAACTCAGGGTAAACAAAAGCGCATCACCAACAGACGCACAGATGCGGATCAGATGTGTGATTCTCAAAGTTCTGTTCGTTAGTGCAGTACTGCTGTTCCTACATGAGTTGCTGCGTATAGAATTGGAGACTTTTTTGACAGGTATTGAACGTTTATGATGGAGACAGTAGTCCGGGTTCAAAACAGATGTTCTGAGTTGTGTTGAGACCCTCATTGAATCTTGAGAGGGATTCAGCAGTTCTGAGGGACAGAAGGAGAACATCCCACCACGATGGGGACAGACCCAAGAACCTTTGAGCTTTTCAATTTGGAACTCTTGCATGTGAGGCCACCAAGTGGAACAAAAGCACGGCTGTAAACGTATCACTGCAGATCACTGGTAGGTAAACTTATCTTTTTACACTGCACAACCCTTTTAATGATCAAGGGTTTGAAGTCGTGAGACACAGCTGCTGACTGACAAGAACTCCATTCAAACCCGAGATAAAGAGAAGGTCAGAGAGTCATAGTCATATTTAAGGTCCCGACTCGGCTCTTCGGCTCCGGGAAGAAAGGACGAGAACTGCTTTTATGAAGAATGATTACAGGGCTGTGGAGCCAGGGAGATGCGTTTTACCGCGCTTTTGTTTACGTGGGAATTGGTCAGGTTGCGTATTGTGCAACAGCAGAATAGATTCCATCGTGCGGTATAGAATACAGATAACTATAGATCTGTGTAATCTGTGAGTCTTACAGCACTTTAGGTGTTCTGACACTGGTGGGGGAGGGTCTGCTAGGTCTACACTGCTTGTCTGCGTTGCGGGACGCAGTAGAATTACAAAGGCGTTTGATCACAAGATCTCTTTTTAAGTCTCGTCTTGCAGACGCCTGCTGTGATGAGTCAAGTATTTATAGGCGAAACACTGGCTTGACCTGTAGAGATAGGAATCTGTCACACAGATGTTAAGTCCAGCACAAAATTTCATGCCGTTGTACATATTACCGTTAACATTCAATGTCAGTAAACAAATACAGTGCTGCTTGTAATTATATGAAGCCCCTGTGTCCCTTAGTTTTACCACAAAATGGTTGTGTAGTGAGAAGGAGTGTTTTTCATGTGACATAATAGGTATATAATAAGTGCGTAATGACCAGTTCCTTATGTTGCTTTAAAGGAAATCGTGTGTAGTAGAAACACACAAGTGCTGCAGGTGTAAAAATAAGTGAAGCCCAAGTTGTACTGGTTATACCAGGTAGGTAAGTAGAGTCAGGTGTGTAAATCAGTAATTTGTTCATTTTATAAGTTTAACATTTATGTTTCATGAGTTCATTGTAATATTTCATACAAAGATAATGAGCATCCCTATGGTTCACGTACTTTGAAGCAGCACGGTACAAATATTTGGTCAAAGCCGGTTTGGGTTTGGAATATTTTGTTTCGAAATGTTTAGAAAATCATCAGAGTCATATTGCACGTCATCTGACATCCTGAATGCAAATATACACATTTCATTTCTTCAGGCAAGCATGTGGTCCTCCTTTCCACTGGTGGTCCCTCAGGCGACGCTGGGTACAGCCATAGGCATCGCCACCTCAGTTCAGATGATTGGCGTTGGCCTCTCGAACCTGGTTGTGGGCCAGATCTTGGGAACGAAGTCCAGGTAGTTCTGATTTCGGCAGCGTTTTTCATGTGGGTTTTGCAAACCGCACCTCGAATCGTCCAGCGTTCCCTTTTAAATGTAGCTGCACGAGTCATCGGTGTCTGAGCTTTTATTCGGCGTCAGCAAACTGTGGCTGCTGGTCTTCACCCCCATTTGTGTGTGTGTTTGCAGCGATGCCAGGATTCCCTTGTGGCGCTGGCAGAGGGTGATGGTTTTCTTGCTGGCAAACACCATCTGCTGCATTGTCACCTCTGTGACGCTTAACGTCGTCGATCATCACCAGGTGAGGAAGCTGCAGTCTTGCGTTTTCTGGAAACTGTTTCCTGTTTTCATAAGATCCGGAAATGATTTTCATGCCTCGTGGGGAACCCACGTATTTTCGGCATCAGACTTTTGGTGACGGTCACTTCACTACTGTATAGGAGAGGGCCTGTGACGATCCTTTTTCTCACAGGGAGGGACCTTAAATAAGACCACGAAGAAAAGTGCCCCCCAGGAGTCCCCGAGCACTGCAGATAGAGACCCCCTATTAGCAGAACAGGAGGAGGTTGATGGGGACATTCCAGGCCAGTCCTCCTCTATCAACAACAGCTAGTTTGAACTCACATGGAAGCTGGAGAGGATGCAAAGGGAGATTCTTTTTCTTACATTTACTCATTTTTCCAAAGCCACTTACACTGTTAACCTACTTACAATTATTTACCCATTTATATAGAAGGAGAATTTTACTGGAGCAGTTTAGAGTAAGTACTGTGCTTAAGGGTACTACAGCCAGAGACAAGATTCAAACCTACAACCTGCAGGTCTACAGGCAGCAGCGCTAATCACTACACTACCAACTTCTTACAACAGGTCTCTAACCGCTCAAGAGCCCCATGGACACAAGGTTGTTTGGAAGTTACTAGTACATTTCATTCTTCATCCCATTTCGGACCATTTTGAACGTCAGAATTCAAACTAATAATCAGTTTTTTTCACCTAAACGACAAAGATCTCAAAAATTGACTTTAACATCAGAAGAATTTCTGAGGAAGAGAGAAAAAATGATTTAGGGACTAAGAAGACTAGTGTGACTAGAAGGGACATGTACAGTCTCACGTGAAGAAACAAGTACATGTTATATATATGTTACAGCGCACACACCTCTACAGGAGCTCGAGTACCAGGGTGGAATTCAAGTATCTACTTTTGTAGTCGTTTGCATCATTTCTGTTGTGTATTACTGCACTGTAGTCCCGATATAACGCGGACGGCGGGATCCAAACTTTCATGCCGCGTTAGTAACGAGTTTCTGATTTTGACGAATGTTGAAGACAGTTCAAGTTGTTTTTATTGTCATTCCTCTATATAGTTTGTATACAATGGAATGAAATGTCATTTCTCCAGAGGCCATGGTGCAACACAGAACAGGAATACAAGATATTTATTCACTTAGCAGATGCTTTTCTCCAAAGCGACTTACAGTGGATACTGTGTAGTGTTACCAGCCAATACACCTTATTCACCAAGGTGACTTACATTGCTAGATACACTACTTACACTGGGTCACTCATCCATACATCAGTGAAACACACTCTCTCTGTGTCACTCGCACACTATGGGGGAACCTGAACAGCATGTCTTTGGACTGTGGGAGGAAACCAGCGCACCCGGAGGAAACCTACACAGATATGCGGAGAGCATGCAAACTCCACACAGGCTGAGCGGGGATCGAACCCACGTCCTCTTGCATCACCAAGGCGCTGTGAGGCAGCACAATGAATAAATACAAAGGACATGGGCTGTGAACTGTAGGCAGTTTGTAGTGTATGGGGTCATGCTGGGTTAGCTGTTAAACTGTGCCAGGTGAGTGTTGGGAGGCAGCAGGGTGTTGAGTAGTCTGACTGCCTCAGGGAAGAAACTGTTGAGGAGTCTGCTGGTGGTGCCACGGATACTGCTGTACCTTCTGCCAGATGGAAAAAGGGCAGAATCCATGAGAGGGGTCGTCCACAATGCTGGTCTCTTTGTGGATGCAACGATTCTTGTATGAGGTGTTAATGGTGGGTAGGGTTAGGGTTTAGGGTTAGGGTCAGGACACTCTCTATCGTCCCTCTGTAGAAGGTGGCGAGGATGGGAGGGGGGAGTTTGGCTCTCTTCAGCCCCCGTAAGAAGTGGAGGTGCTGCTGGACCGTCTTGGCTAGGCAGGTGGCGTTGAGAGTCCGGGAGAGGTCCTCCGCCATGTGCACACCAAGAAACTTGGAGCTTTTGACTCTCCACAGTTTTTCCGTTGATGTGCAGCGGTGAGTGGTCTACTCGGGTCCTCCTGAAGTAAACAATCATCTCATTGCTCTTAACATAAAGAGTTAGATTGTTGTCTTTACACCATTCTGCGAACTGGTTCACCTCCTCTCTGCATGCTGACTCGTCATTATTGCTGATGAGGCCAGAACTGCAGTGTTGTTAGCAAACTTGATACGATATGAACTGTACTTTGCAGCACAGTCATGAGTCAGTAGGGTAAACAGCAGCGGACTGAGCACACAGCCCTGGGGAGCGCCAGTGTTCAGCGTGGTGGTGCTGGAGGTGCCGATCCTGATGGACTGGGGTCTCCCAGTCAAAAAGTCCAGGATCCAGTCGCAGAGGGAGGTGATGAGACCCAGCAGGCTCAGCTTAGTTATCAATTTCTAAGGGATGATTGCATTTAATTCTGAAGTCAATGAAGAACATCCTTACATAGTTGTCCTTTCTGTCCAGATACGTCAGAGAAAGGTGGATGGTTACAGATATGGCATCCTCTTGAACAGCTGGGACAGCAGGCATACTGGAATGGGTCCAGTGGGGTGGGAAGACTGCTTTTTATGTTTCGTGACTAGCCGTTCGAAGCATTTCATGATGAAAGGTGTGAGTGCAACCAGCCCGTAGTCATTCAGGCAGGACACAGATGATTTCTTCAGCACAGGGATGGTGGTGGTCATCTTGAAACAAATAGGGACAACTGCCTGGCTCGGGGAAATGTTGAGGATGTCCGTAAAGACATCTGCAGGCTGAACAGCACATTCACCGAGTACCCGGCCAGGTATGTTGTCAGGACCTGCAGCTTTCTGCAGGTTAACTCTGGACAGAGTGTTCCTGACATCCACTGCAGACAGATGACATACCTGGTTGGTTTAACTCCAGTTTGCTGCTGACAGGAGATTAACGTCAGTAAAAGCAACCATCTGCACACGTGTGCAAGCGAAAATGTCATACTTTGCAGTGTTCAAATGAACCAGTTTCCACGTGATCAGTTCCGTAACATTAAATGCACTTCCTCCCAAATTACTTACAGAAATTTACAAGACTGATGTTGATATCATGGAAATAACTAAATAGGATTTTACAAAGTTGCTTTATGCAAGTACATGGGCTAAACTTACTGATTGTCGTTTAAATTAAATACAAAAAGTCTCAGATGGACTGCTTTGTCGTCCGTTTCTTTCTGCGATTTCAATGACGGACTTTAGACGCAAGATACGAATCCTGCCCATCTTTTCAGACTCTAGCCATTGAAGTGTAGTATCCACGGCTGCTGGAGCTTCAGTCACTTTAGGTGGTGGAGGAGGCGGGGTGTCACCTTCAGCACTGTGATCATGAACTTCGGTTGCAAGAATTGCTCCATTGCGTAACTTTACCTTTTGACTTTGGGGAATGTGTTTGGGAACCACCCACATTTGAAACACATGGAAATGGACTGATTGAAAAAATTAGGTCCAAGCTCTGAGCATGTTATATGCGACCCAGCGTTGTAGCGAGATGCCTTATATCAGGTCCACAGTGTTGTTGTAACTGTATTCAAACACTTCTAATGTATGAAGGACTAAATTTGCTTTAGATACTGTATAACATTTGAATTCTTATGCAAGTTAGGATAATGGACACAGTTATCTTAAACCTCCTTTACTTCCACAGTTTCATACCATGCATTACAGTGGCAGTAAGTTACAAATCAGCCAATTTTCTCAACTTCAATACTATCTCTGGCGTATGGCATAATTAAGGAATACTTGATTAAATATGAAACAATTTCTTGTGGAATACGGAATTCTGCATAGCTGCTGCCTACTGACTCCACCCAGATGTCACACACAAACTAAGTTTTAGTATTTGGAAAATACTCTTATGTGAGAGCTGCCGACCACTGAGGTGTGGCATTTTACTGATGCGCTGTGAGATTCACCTTTTCGTTTCAGACAGGAATGTTCATTTAATGTGCTCTTTGTATTGTTTGACATCTTGAACCAACAACCTCCAATTTTCCTGAATAAAGGGGAAAGAGCGAAAGGCCACCGTTGCATTTGGACACTCTGACCAAAGGAGAGTAAAGCAGAAAGCGAGGATATGGTAAGCAGTCTTAAAATAAAAAGTTTATTGTGATGGACAGGCCATGCAGGCTTCGTCCTCCTGCACATCGCCCACCAGGCACACTTGCATGTAGAAAAGGCAGACAAAAGGCTGGCACCGGGAAACAGTAAACACACTTGGCACGCCAGCGTAGGGCACGAGCCGCCCCCATTTCCTCCCGCACCCATTTCACCGCATCATTCTCCACTCTATCTGCGTTCACATTTGTCTTGCAGTTTTAATTTAAAACATAAAATGCCTTCGCAGAGTATGAACACATTCTTCGTAAATCCCGTAACGGAAAAGACTGAACAGCGAGCATTTGCAAATATCCACATGTGAAAGTGTAAAAGTAACGAAGCGATCGGTTTTCCACAACACGAAGGTTCCTTACAGTTTTTGGTGCTGCTGTTCCAGAAACACTAAACAGAACAGATGGGAAAATCTGAGTTCTACAGTAAGCCTACAAGAAAATAGTCAGCTAAGTACAATCAAAATAATTTTATTCTTGATTGGTTTTATTGCAATAGATCTTCAGTATTAACTATGCAAGCAGAGATTAAAAAGGATTCTCTTCCAAATGTGAAGACAGAACAAGGGGCACTGAGTAAGGAGACTTGGCCTTTGTTACCTTACAGACCAGCAACAGATCATATCTTGAGTGAATGTCAGCAGGGAAACCGGGCCACTTGTCCCATATTGCCAAACGAGGGTTAATTTGGTCATTGAGCCAAATGTGTCTGTGCAAAACTGTATGGTGTTGTCTTTGAACAACAACCGTTTAGTTGAAGGCAATATCAACGAGAGTCAATCTCAGCATTTTTCAACACAAGAAAACGTTTTGGAGTGGTAATTAACCATGTGGCCGATGCAAGTACTTTCCGGCAATCGCTTTTGCGCAACGTTGAACTAAGAGACTTGGAACCAGGGCGGAAAGTGCAAGAGGACAGCAGAGAGAGAGAGAGAGAGAGAGAGACTGGCCGAGACTGTCAGTAAAGTACCACGCTGGACTTTCCACCGGGGGGATGGATAACCTTGTTGTGTGACCGAGGTCGAGGACCCAGCCGCGGCTCATGAGTATCCTCTACGGGCTCATTAGAAGGCTGATCTGTCTCCTGCTTGGGACTGGGGGCCACATCCTCCTTGTGGGCTGGCGTTTTCTCCTTCGGAGCTGGAAGAGAGGAAGAGCAAGATATAAGTAGTGCCAGCAGGTGGTGTAGTGGTTAGAGCTGCCATCTCTGCAGTCAGAGGTCCAAGGTTCAAATGCCACCTTCTGCTGAAGTACCCTTAACAAGATACTTACCTTGATTTGCTCCAATACAAAATATCCAGCTGTACAAATGGGTACATAATTGTTTGGAGCTTAACATTCTAATTCACTTTGGAGAAAATAGTCAGCTAAGGGAACGAATTTAAGTCACAGTAATGCACTTTACATTTATTCATTTGGCTGACGCTTTTCTCCAAAGCGACGCACATCTCATAGAAAATACAGTGTGTACGTTACACACTGATGCTCTGAACAACAGACCTGAGATGCCCGTCATCACTGTGCTTGTGGTGTTCGTGTTCAAACACATTGAATGGAACATTTTGGTGCCATGCTGAACGTGTACAAGTTTGCTTACAGCTTCTCACTGTATGACTGAGCAAGAAACTCATTTTTTAAATTGCTACCAAAAACATTTAGGGTTTTTTTTTTTTTTTTTTTGCACCAAATTATTTATTTTAAGGGCATTGCAATGGGCCATGGTACCATGAGAGCTTCGCAGCACCTGGACAGTGCAGCTGAGAAAATGTTTGATCCCCAATTTAGCATATGTGGAGTTTTTATGAGTTTCCTCCAGTCCAGAGTGTCTTTCATGTGAACTGTGATTCTAAACATCCACAGTGCCTGTACTGTGGCAGTTTGTGTTGCTACCCCAGTAGACTGGTACCTGGTCCACTATTTACCCTGCCTAGCCCAGCACTCCAAGCTTTCCAGGTTGGACTCAGGACCTCTGCAAGCCGACCTAGGACAGCCAGTTATCAATAGTGTAATTTGAAAATATAATCACAAAATGCTCCGTTTGGAATGTCCAATCAAGCCAACTCTAAATGCACACACTCATGTTGAACCGGTTCTTTTGTCACAAGTCAAAAACTCTCCTTCCATCATAAGGATAAAAAAAAAATTAAACATGCTCGAGCACTATGTTGTATAATAGGGCTCATTTTGTTCACTCATTTCCCACATTCATGTTAAAATACAGAATGATACAAACAGTAATTAAAAAAATGAAACAGTACAGGTAATTTTGTATACTTAATACTGGAATAATGAATACTCATTTATTCAATGGTTAGGTATTTTAAATAAAGAGTAACTGAAAGTACGTGTTTTGCACTCAGAGCAATAGCTGATATTGTTCAGATCTCAGACACCCAAACACTAAGACATTGTGTCCTGCAGCAGGGCAGGCAGTCAGTGTTACTATACAGCACATGGAGTGGTCACTGGATGCCAAAAATAATGTTACTGGGACAGCCGCTGTATGTGCAGGTGGTCGTAAGTCACAGGTTGTAACTCGAGGACCACCTATATGGAAGAACAACTTCTGATAAACTTGCTAAAATTCTCTGCTGCACTCCTCCGAAAGATTCATTCTTTACCTCCAACTTCCCCATCAAAATGAGGATCCTGACATGTGCCTGCCGCTAGAGACCATGAACGATATTTACCTTCAGGCTGAGGCAGGGCGTTCACACCAATGTTGTCCTGAATGAGAGAAGAACATACGCTGGGTGCTGTTGTCATACATTGACAATACAGCAGAATAATGCAAATAAATACAAGCACATACTGCTTTGATGCATTTATGCTCTACAATGGGTTAGAAGTAATAAAGCAATTGTTCACGTGTTATGAAGAGCTTTTAGTGTTGAGGACTGGATCACATTAGAGCAACAGATCCTTTACTGAGGAGTCTATGAGGACCTCAAACCCTCTTCAGAACACGGTCTGTACCTTTGGTTTGTTGGGGTAGCTGCGGACCGCCGGTGGGTTACTTGGCGGCTCCACAAAAATGTTGCTGGTCACTCCGCTGGGTGGAGTAGCTTTGGGGGCAGGAGCCTCAGACTCCCCGAAAATGCCGCTGCTCTTTCCTCCTGGGTTCAAGTGAGCAAGGGTTACTGCTTCTGCTTTCGGTCTGTTTGATGCACCCCTCCAGAAGCGGAATGTCTGACTGCAGTTCTGGATCTTGCATAAAGTCTACTTTGGACGCACCAAGTGGAAACGGCCAACCAATAACTTGATATAAAGAAGCATCTGTCTTTTTTTGAAGTTCAGCCTTTAAAAGGCAACATTAACAGAAACAGCAACAGACAAGGTTCCACCTTTGTCCCGACATGCCACAAGTCTTATCTACTGGATATGGAAGAACAGTATGCAAAATAAACCTCATAATAGGATTGCCATCTGCAGCCAGGACAGACCTTCAATTTAATCTTATCTCGTTTTATGAGGACCGCACACTGCGGTGCTCATCTTCACACCTGGACTCAGAAAGACGTTACGCAAGCGCAAAGAACCAAAGTCCTTGGCTCCTGTCTGCTCCTACCTGGGGGGTTAGTCCTCCTGGGGCTGCTCTGGGTCTCCTCGACAGGTGCGAAAATGTTGGAGGCCATCTTCTGAGGCCGGCTGGCCGACGAAGCGGCCGAATCGTCGCCGCCAAACAAATTACTGGATCCTCCTCCTGGGGGTTTAAGGACCCTGGATGCAGCAAGCCAAGAGAATGTGGTCAGTGCTGATCAGCGGGGTTAAAAAAATAAATAAATAAATACATAAATAAATAAAATGGCAAAAGAAATAAACACAGTACCCAGTGTGCTTAGTAGGTGACTTTTTCACAGTGAAAACAATAAAACTTGCAATGTGTGAATCTCATAACATTACAGAGTGATGGGGAATGTTTGGGCAGGATATGGCATTTCCTGTTATGGAAATATTGAAAGCATATCAAGCAACAATATAAGGAGTTATACTACAGCTTAAGAGCAGACTTAATGACACCAGGCAGCCTATTACTAACAACTACTGTGACACCTCTGAGACAAATTACTGTACATGATCAAAGTCACACCGAATCAAAGCATTTGTAGCACATTTTTGTGATGCTGATAGTAACAGCCCCTCATCATGGGACGAAAGGGACAGATCTTCACTTTTCATCCACGTAAAAAGGAAATGGTCCATAAAAGTGCAGTTAGGGCAGGTATTTAGAATGAGCCGACAGCCTTTTCGCGAACGGAGAACAAACACTGTAAAATCCTGGGTCTTCCTCAAATCACCAGGAGAAAGCAGAACTGAATCATTTCAACAGAAATGCATTTACATTTATCTGACACTTTTATCCAAAACAACCTACAATGTTAAGCTACATACAATTATTTACATATTTATACAGCTGGATAATTCACCCTTTAAAACACACTTACCATAATTTGCTCCACATTAGGGTAAGTACCCGGGTCAAGGGTACTACAACAGGAGACTCGAACCTGCAACCTTCAGGTCTAAAGGGAGAAGCTCCAATGGACCAATCGCTACGGTACCAACATCAACCCCTTACCAAGTACTTATGTTGAATTAATACAGTACGAATATACACGGGTAAATCACTGTAAAGATGATTGACAGTGTAAGTCACACTGGATTAGAAAGTACCAGAAAGATTATTATTATTATTAACAACTATGATGCAGTCCTCTTGGTTACAGCGCTCAGTGACACTCTTATTGATAAACTGATCAATAACTGAAGGACAGCGGCGATAAATAATACTGGATCTGAAGTGCACATCCTGCAGCCCCCCGCAGCGACACGTGGAAACGGGGCCGCGCCGGGTCCTGCAGCCGGGCACCTGGAACGCGCCGGCACGCGCCGCAACGCACGCGGGCAGCTCGCGGAGTGAACACGAATGACGAAGCGACGCTGAGTTCTTCAGCAATTGAATTCCTCGCATAGCGGGTCACTTCACTGTGAGCCTCGGCCGGCGCTCCTCCAAACCTCAAGCCCTCTTCCAAGTAAACACGGTTCTGCGTGTCAAACACGTCGCTTTGCGAGAGCAGCGAGGGGAAACGCGTGTTTGGACACCGGGGAGGATTTTAAAGAAAAAAAAAAAAACACCTTGAAGGGAGCGGACGCGTCGCGTCGTGTTAACTTCCTCTTCACTCGAGTGACGAGCAAATAACTTTAAACATGGAGATACCGCATCGCCAGCTGCGCACAGTGCACACTACTTCTCCAAACAGTTAGGCATTTACCTCGAGCTGGGCTTGGCGCTGGTGTCCATTCCCTGAAATGTGTTTGTTGAAGTCATTGTCCACCTTTCGCCGCTGCCGTCTCTCCCTTCGCACAAGCACCGCCGCGCCGAACAAGGCTCTAGTTGAACACGACGCGCACTATGTTTCCCTCGCTCACTAAATTCGGCGGTTCTCGCTCTTTCAAACTGGTCCCAGGTCGGGACCGTGTGTTTTATTCCTATTGGTGAAGTAGCTTTAGCTACATGAAAACCGATCCACGGACGGCTGTTAAAGGTGCAGACGTCCAAGCGACCCCGCCTAGTGGATTGGATCTTCTTAGCGAAAGCGTCCGTGCGTAGGGCGGTCGGTCACAACATTTTCTTTTTTTATTGGTTATTTGGAAGAACGAGCGCGTCCGTGCGCCACCCTTTCTCCCTTCTAATTGGCTAATGAGAATGTCACTTATAATTAACCTCTAGATAAACACAAAAATAGAGTAGTAACACAAGAAAAAAATACGGGCTAATCTTTAAAATATCATTTTAAACCAGCTAATTATCAAAGTTGTGCTTTCATGTCTGCACTCGTTTTAGCAGGCAAATTTATGCTTTGCAACGTTCCTTGATTTCCTGTTTCTGCTGCAGTGTTTTGTCATGCGCAGTGCAGCGTTAGCGTTCTCTGCTCGTCGTAGTGCGAAATGCGTGTTTCACTTGAAAGCTTCTAATTTTTCGAGAAAAATAACGTAGCCTACATCTTCACGTTAAGTAATGCGACATTACTGGAGGCGTTATTTTTGTGTGTCTTTCCACTGCGACTCACTGGCTAACATTTCTCACCTAATGTTTCGAAACATGTTTCTGCAAGTTAAATATATGGTTTGTATTATTATCGGATAAGTGATCATTTATCCACCTTGTGTCGTCCTTTAGATCGTGTCTTTTTATATCTCGAATGAATCTCTAATTTACTAAAATGAATATGAATATGTCATATTTGCTTATTTAAATAGGTTATTTGAAACAGTACTGTAGTCTTTTTATTAGAAGGAATAATTTAGTTGTGGTGACTATCGATTGAGCCTTTTTGAGACATTGGAAAAGGAAAACATTCTGCCCTCACGTTCTCGAATGAATGAAATGACGTAGGAAAGAGTTGTGGAGGAACGACTTCTGATTGTCTTTTTGAGCGCAATCGATATTCTCACTCGGAGTTTCTATTGGTACACGTAACTGCCAATAAAACTTATTCCTTGCCAGCGTGTCGCGATCGACCAATCAGATTATTTGTTTGTGAACTGTGGTGGGCGTGCCCTGTTGCACGAGAAGCCGTGACAGATAGCTTCTGGTTTCCGCTATTGCCTGGCGCCGTGAGGAGTAACTGGCGGACGGATGGAAGTAAGTTTCCGAGAAACGGTACATAAGAAAGGGTAAGGATTATTAAATTTACCTGCATATTATTAAAAAACCATTGTGAAAACGCGGGAATCTGTTCACATTAATTAATTCGATGTATTTCGTACGGCGATAGGTGACGGGACAGCGTTACCACCGTCGTTTCGATTTCAGTTGTTTTCTCAAACTCAGATCCGAGAGAACAGGTAACTGCTAATTGCACATACCTTTATCTTTCACAAAGTGATGTCACTAAGGTGATTTGGTGTATATTGTTGTATATTCGACGCCTCTATTCGGCAGAAGTTGTTGTGAGGTGAGGCAGCCAGTTGTCATCGCAACGCGTTTGACGGTGGGCGGATAACGGCAACGCTCACGCGCATCAAGCGAAACGAAAACCTTTCATAAATCTTAGGCCTTTTTTTTTTTTTTTGCACGTGTCACGTTCGCGAGGAAACCGGGGGGCTTCTCGGCACTTCCAGACGATTTCATGCGATCCTGGGACCCTCCAAGTGTCACGATAAAACGTGATGACGGGGAGCAGCTGGGAGTGACAGTGAGAGCCGAGACGACGCTGAAACGTTGACCTAAATCTGAGGTTTGATTTTAGCTGCTCCTGTGCCCAGTATCCAGACGTGAACCGCACTTTATGTTACCGCTGCTTGTCTTATTAAAAAGTACAGTAACCCCGAGCTCACCATTTACGTGCGTGAAACCGACTTCTAAGGTTCCGACAAAAACCTCCTACTACTTACTTATAGGCACTTGGCAGCTATAACACTGACTTAAAGCGCTGAGATGTTTCGTCAACTCGTAGAGCAACTCCTCTGCAGCAGTGACTTTGAATAATTGATAGGAATATTTGCTGAAAGAAAGCGGCGTATTACTTGGCAACTAGACTAAATTGTCGCATTGAACAGACGATCTTTATTTTGTATTCACGCGTGGTTATTTTTGGATCCGGCCCGACCCCTTGTAAATGAACCGTTATTCCCTTATTTGCATATTTATTGGAGGGTTTAAAAATCTCCGTCGAATTAACACACCTATATTATATGGCCACACGCGTTCCTGCCTGGTAGTGATAGTTTGTCACATGTTACTTTATTCGACAGTAGTCAGACACTGATGTGTGTGTTTTTCTTTCTTTTCTTTTTAAGAGTAACGCAGAAAGGCCGAGTTGAACGATACAATGTAAAGTCGTGTCAGTGTTGTCGTGCGCGTGTCGCCTCGGCATGAATTATGACAATAATAATCATGATGAAGTGTCAGCTGGCCGCGCTCGTTGGGCTGGATTGCGGTGTCACGACTGTCAAGTGCTGCTCAGATTAATCGCCACCTCAAATTGCACGAATAAATATCTATCCATAAATGTTGATGTCCAGAGGCGGGAGGAGCGTTTCGGGCGTCGGACTGGACGCGGCTCGCGCGTGCAAAGCGTTGTTTTATGAACAAACAACTTTTGGGAAATTTCATCGGGTGATGACGTAGGGAGCAGTAAAGTTGAGTCCCGGAGCCAAGAGGAGGCTTTCATTGTACTCTTGAAGCGCATCGCTGCTTCTGCGTGCATCCGAGCGCCGGAGAGCTCGACTCCTCGCCTTCCAGGGCTCCGCGGACGTTTCGTGTTTGCGTGGATGTTCGCTTAGGAAGTTGCGGTCGAGTTGGACGAGTAGTTTGGGAAGCGCGGCTCCGTGTTTTGTGGCGGCCGTGGAACCGGGGGGCCAGGCAGACGGAGACAGGCGCTGGCAGGTCCCCTGCGCTCGCCGTGGAATATGCTCAGTTTAGCCAAGTACTGCTGTCCAAACACCTCGGATCCATGGTGAGGAGAAAGAAGATCCCATCCGCTCCCGACCAGCACAAAAATGGGTAACGATCGCTCAAATATAACCACTTTAACATGGGCTCGATCGCGGCGAAATGTTGCGCGTTGACGAAAGATTAATGTCGCGCGGCGCTTTCGCAGGGCGCCTAAGTGGAGACGCTTGTGTTTCTAATGGTGCGGCTGAAAATAAGTGTAAAAGGCCAAAGTGGCGGGGAAGAGGGCGATAAAGAAAGTGCCGAGTGCCTGTCGGGTGATTGTGCCGTTTCGGTGGCGACGATGAACCGAGAGGGGACGGTTTTTCGGGGTGTTTTGTCGGGACGGTGAAAGGGGATTTGAAACAAACAGCGGCGGCCATGTTGAGAGAGAAAGATTGTCGCCTTTTTAAGTTGATAAAATTAACGTGCCGCCACAAACGCGACGTGTTGCTTTTCGTTGGGCTTTTGACAGGATGACCGCGAGCCTCGGAGAGGGCAGCGGGGACGAAGGGCCGAAGAAATTGAGCCGAAAGCTGGACGCCTGCGAGGAAGAGGAGAGCGCCGAGCAGGGAGGCGAGGAGGAGAGCCATACAAAGAGGGACGGACAGCAGAGTCCTAATCCATCCTGCACGGCTCCGTCCGGGTCGGCACCGGCTCCGTCCACCTCCACGCCGAGCCTGCCGCAGGCGCAGGACTCGAACCCGCCGGCGCAGGCGTCCGTCCCGGCGCCTCCGAACCAGGACCAGCATCATTTCCTCCGCTCGAGCGTGCGACCTCCCAGCAAGCGGCTGCGGAAGGACTCCATAGCCGCGGCCACGAACGGGCACGGCGCTGCCAGGGGGAAAGGTGAGTGCAGGCGGGGCGGTCCTGCACCTGGAGAGAGGAGGAGGAGGAGGGGGTACGGGGGGCAGCTCGTGCGGGCGCCTCGCGAACGAACCCGAAGCGCGGGCTACCTGCCTGAGGCGAGGCTGAGCGGAGCGGAGCGCTGCGCCTCAGCCGAGCCAGGTTGGGGGCTACGCGTCGTCCTGCTTCTCCTGTCCCTTGAGCAGCGTCACTTTTTTTGTCATCTCGCAAACACCTTCGCGCGACTCCCGCAGCTCAGTGTCGGGTTTGGGTTTTTCCTTTGTGTTGAAGAAACGAGTCAGTCTGTCGAAGCGGGCGAGCACACTTCAAACCAGGCTAGAGTCGCCAGTCCTGTTTCCCACTGCTGCCATTTTTTTTTTTGGGCCACATAGAACACAGGCCGTGAAGGGGGTGAATCTTCAATCTCTAGTTGAAGTCATTTACGATAAAACTTGACAAAAAATGGATACAAGGCAAACCAATAGGTCGCGACTAGCAGACGCCTTGGTGTTTTTGTTGTAGCGCTGGTGCCCCAGCATCCAGACGTGGGTTCAATCCCTGCTCCATCTCTGTGGAGTTTGCCTGCTCTCTCTTCTTGTGTTTATGGGTTTCCTCCTCATGCTCCTCTTTATATTTTTATATTTCCCTCGTGCTTTTCACCAAAGCGGCTTTCGGCGTTAAGGTTCTTGCTGTGATTTGCCTATTTATGTAGCTGGATAACTTTTACTGGAGCAATTCAGAGTGGGTACCTTAATCAACAGCACTACAGCAGTAAGTGGGATTTGAACTTGTGACCTTTGAATCTAACAGCTGTGCTACCTGATCCCACAGTCCAAAGACATGAATTTTAGGTGAATTTCCTGGTGTGTGTGTGTGAGAGAGAGAGGCACTGACCTACTATAGATTGCTGCTCCTCTCTAGGGAGCTCTCTGATAAGTGACCGGTACTTCCCGGATAGGCTCCAGATCACCATGACCCCATGCACTGGTTAAGTGTCTGTTGATGATGATTTGATAATGAAGTTTTTTTTTTTTTTTTTTAAATCAGGAATCCCTGAGGATATCTTCCCTGTCAGTGTCTCATTAAATCCAATTAGAGCATTTAAGAGGATAGCTGGGAGTCCTGCTCTCAGGTTCTAAGCAGTCACGTGAAAACAAGTGTCGTGCCTTGGTTCTGGAGAGTTGGTCCACCTTGTTCTTCGGGAAGGTTGGACCCCCTCATGTCAGCTGCTGACCATGAACGATGAATGTTTGGCTTTGCACCATGCTCTCCATGCCCTCTTCTGGGGATTGTGGTCTTTCCCGCTCAGTTTGGATGTTGTTTTTGGACCAAACCTACATTCCCCAGGCATAATTGTTGGCATAGACTAATGACTGAACCTCCCTATTCTTGCTTCCCAGTTTTTATTTTAAGATGGGGGTACCTAAAGACTTTGAGAAGTAATGTGTTGGTTGAATGTTGGGCTTTTGTTTATCGTACTTTTTCTGTGTTTATCAATAAAGGATATTGTTGCTGTGACTATGGCCTGGTGAAGGGATACATGCTTCCCCACTTCTGAAGGCCTCAAATGTAGATTGTTTGTTTGTTTCATTCAGTTAAAACAAGTAACTCAATGCTGCTGATTAGATGTTGCTAGAAATCCCTTTGTTACTTCCCAGTATTCGCTTATTGCTTTGTTTTCTTAGTCATACCCTAAGACAGGCACATTTGAGTTATGAGAATTGGACTTCACAGTAAGTTTTACTCGGTACGCTTACTTGAACTCGAGACATTTCTTCACATTTTCAAGGATTGAATTTGGATTTTGTGCACCTCTTGATGGCTAAATGTGATGTTTACTTTTATTCAGCTTGCAGGTGCTTTTTTCCAATGTGACTTACAATGATTATGTAGTATTTACCTTAATTACACTGCTAGATACACATGCACACACCATATGCAGTTTGGTCATCGTGCACACAAGGGAAATGTACAGAGTGAGAGGGCATCAAACCCATGTTAAATTGCACAGCCCAGGTGATGTGACACTGTCACCTTGTTCAGCAAGTGAATTGGTGTGTGTTTGGTTTTTTTTTTTTTTGCTTGGTCCTTACTGTTTTTGGTTTTAGGCCCTAAAATTTAAATGAATGCGCATATGTATATTATATAGTGTATCGTGTTAATTGTATGTAAAAACTGAAAAACAGTACTATAGAGAAAGGAGGGGAAGTGCCTTCAAATGTTATGATTGCTAATGTGTCTATTTAAAAGGGTTTTGTGGTATATTAGTGTAAATGCATGTCAGTTTTGGAGGTCATGAATGCATTAACTTTTACTTATTAAAGCTAACAGTTACATGTTTGCGTTATGAGCATTCACCTTACGAAGGGTTTTTTCAGGAACATGATCTTCATGGGGTGAGTGCAGGCTGTACTTATTTTATTACAAGATCTTGATTGCATACGTCTAGTATTTTGAAAGCATTCTACTTTGAATTGTTTTAAATTTTAATTAAGCAGTACATCCCAATGCTTTGTGCAGTTCTTTTTTCGAAAAAAAAAAAAGCAAGCTATGCTTTTGTATTTTAGATGCAAGTGTCTCAAGTAGTAATTCTGGAAAATGGCCTAAGGCTACAGCAGCATATGACATTTAATCACATAAACCAGACTGAATTATTCTCAGAAACAGTCGCCAATAGATGCCTGCAGTTTAAGCTAATGTCCATTGAGATAATGTGGCCTGTATGTCCATGAGCTTGTGTGGATTTTACAGCAGAGGTGCAGTTTTCTATGTGTACAGTGCATCACTCAAGCATTAGCTTGAGCAGAGTATAAATCAGCCCTTCCTCAGTTGTACGAGGTGGAATATGAAGTGTCCCTTCCTCCTCATCATCATCTTCTGTTGCGTATTGGTCTGCACAGTAAATTTTTAATTTTTCTGGAGTGAAGTTCTCCAAGGAACAGTGAGTTTGAGCAGTAAAGCATTTTATGAATTGCTTATTGTTTAGGCTGCCTACATTAAGGTCTGAAGTGCTAATGGACACTACTCTTATGTATGGTGTGATGTTGCTTAAAGGTACATGTGGGGATGAAGAAAGGCTGAGTTGTTCAAGTAATTTTGAATGTAACCCACACAGATGGATAAATTGCACTCCATAGAGAATATGCAACACGAAATGGTTTTCTAAAAGCCCTTGTATTTTATGGTCAGATTTTGGCAAAATGACAGTCAACAAGTTTAAGTCATTAATTTTATTCAACCTCTCAATGTGGTGAGCTATTCCCCTGTCAAGGTATGTAATTTCAAATTGAGCCAGAATGGAGTAGGTGTTTAGATAAACCACTCTGTGGAAATGTATATCCCCCTTCCATTCCCCCCCCCCCCCCCCACATACTCACGAAGTGTTGCTTCTCTTGCAGGAGCTGAGAATGGGGCTTTGGCACCTGTGGGCTGTGGCCAGTCTGGCTCACCTGTGGGCTTGGCCACGGGTGTTTCTAAGTCTGCTCCCCGGAACCTTGGGCCCAGCGACAAGGAGGAGCCAGGTGGAAGCCAGAAGAAAGCAAGAAGACAGTGGGAATCTTGGAGCACAGAAGACAAGAACTCCTTTTTTGAGGGGCTTTATGAGGTAACTTGATAGGTGTTATGGGAGCAGTTGACGGTGGTAGTGCTCTTGTTGAAACAGTTTTATGCTGCTGCAAACACTTTTTTTGCTGGAACAAAAGCAATCTGTGTTTAGAGTGATTTCCTCCTTTTGCAGCATGGCAAGGATTTTGAAGCCATCCAGAATAACATTGCACTGAAGTATAAGAAGAAAGGAAAGCCGGCCAGCATGGTTAAGAACAAGGAGCAGGTCCGCCACTTCTACTACCGCACCTGGCACAAGATCTCGAAGTACATCGACTTCTCCAATGGTGAGTGCTCTCAGACCCCAAGTCCAGCACGTACTTAAGTGTGTGCTATGCTTATGGTCTGTCTCTGTGAAATATTTGAGAAATTTTCATGGTAATATTTATATTAGCACCACATTGCCCTAATTGCAGCTTTAGGTCAATATACCGAGAATCAGTTTCAGCTGTACACTACAATGATGTAACCTGATGCAACTCAAAACTTATGATCTCTGATTCAGGTGGCAAGTAAATGGCAAATGACAAACAGTGATGGTTTAGGAGCAGTTGTGTTACAACCTTCCACTTGAAAGACTACCATGCAAATCCTGCCCTTTCAGTCATTTCATGTAATGCTGTATATGGAGCTTTTCCCTTTTAATTTTTACAAGCGCTGTGAGGTTGTCATACATAGTTTAACTGGTGCCATGAGGTGATGCAGCACCCCTGTTCCAGTAGCGCTGGTGCTGAAATCTGACGTGCTGTTTGCTCTCTGTGGTGCCAGACATTGCTTCTTCGAAAGGCCTGCTGTGATTTGTTACATTTACGACATGTTTGTCTCCAGTGTACTCACGGGTGCTGAAGAAGTCGTCGCGGGAGCTGTATGGGCTGATCTGCTACGCGGAGCTGAGGAAGAAGGTTGGCGGCTGTAAGTGTCACTGCATGAAACCCACCCAGCATGTCTTTAGATAACACTTGCATGGGTATTTGGCAAGGAACCATCTGACAAAAGACAAGTACGTGGTACTTTGCACAAGATGACATTTTTGCCCCCCCCCCCCCTTTTCTTTTTTTCTTTTCTCAATGGCTTTGGAAATGAGGATGAATAGTGGTGTTGGAGACTCTTAAATATGGGTTAAATGAGGTGGAAGTCACCAGTGTTCTTTCTTTTCCAGTAATGGATGATAAGAACGTTGCCAAACTCAATGAGCTCATTCAGCAGGGGTAAGAGAACCTCAATTTTGTTAAAGTACAGAATTTCAGATTAAGGTAACACAAACTAGCAGCTCAATGGATTCTTTTACATAAAGCAAATGTGTATATGCTTGTGCATACATTTCAGAAGTGGAAAGGGGATTTTATGTAGCTTTAGGTTGCTTGGATTTAGGTTGTTTGAGAGGCCTTACCTCATGTTTCCTCCTGTGTGTGAGCAGGGCAACCACTGTGCGCTCCAAGGGTAGAAACCTGCGGATCAAAGCACCCATGTGCCGTGCACTTAAAAAACTCTGCGACCCTGATGGTATGTCCTTAAATGTCCAAAAACATAATTTATCTATAATTATGGTTTTCTGAGGACAAATACCAATGTTCTCATTTTGTTGTTGGTGAAAAATGTATTTTATATGTATTTTTAACTATTACATCACAGGTTATGTTGTGACTCATTTGATGTTTCTCAGGCCCACTGTTAGAGCCACGCTCTGTCATTATGAAATGGCTCATCTTAATCAGCGTATTTCTTAATAGCTTGTTTAATCTTTCCTGATTCTGTATGAAAGCCCTAGTCATCACTGAGATGTTTGTTTCCCCACTGAAAGAATTACAAGAAATTAGTGTGGGTTGACACTGCAATATGCTGAGTATTACAAATCCCTACTTCACGTATTTATAAACTCTAGCTCAACAGAGGCTGAAGATAAAATCTTCCTCTTCTGTTGTTGGTTTGTGGTCACTTACGAAAAATGAGAGCAGTGGGATATGGCTGATGAATGCTCTCTGGATATTCTTTGCGGAGAGGCCATGTAAGACCAAAAACTTGGCACGTTTGCGCCAAGACTGTTCTGAAGAAGATAGGTTTGTGCTGTGGCTTGCATTTAATTGGCTAAAAATCCGCCTTTTTTCACCATTAGAAGCATTTAACATTCTTGTAAAACTTCACACACCACACATTATGCAAGATGGAGTCCTTTCTCAGGTAGACACTAGAATGAGAAAGCATAGTGCTAATGTTAAAATGTATCCTTAATGTTATCCCTTCAGCATAATGATGCTGACAAATGGAAGGTGTGGGAGGGTGGGATTACAATTCTAAATCGGTTTCTATGGAAACATTTCTAACACATTTGCAGCGAGTTGCGTGTGGGATGTGCGACTCAGGTTTCAATCACGTTTTCCTTTCCTCTCTTCCATCTTTCTCATTAGTGTTGTGTCTTGGCTCTTTTCTGTCCATGTCAGGTGTGAGTGACGAGGAGGACCAGAAACCCGTGCGTCTGCCTCTCAAAGTGCCGGTAGAGTTGCAACCGCGTAGCAACCACTCATGGGCACGTGTACAAAGTCTGGCACATAACCCCAGGCTAAGGTGAGCTAACGCACTTTAGTACCTTGGTGATGTTCACCTCACTTAACTGCTCAAAGTTTTACCCATTACTGGTGGCATATGACAACTGACTGCTCAATAGAATATGAATGTTTAAGTGTTTTTCCACAATATATTATAAGCTGTAGGAGTGGAAATGGTGGTCTGTCTAGCACATGGGTTTGAGACTTGTCCACAAAGTGTCAGATCATGGCCATGTTCAGATCCTGGTAGGCTATCAAATAAAATCAGTGCTCTGCCACTACTGTAAACTTTTTTTTTTTTGGTTTAGGTGCTACTTCAGCCCTTTACAGTGTTAAACCTATTAACTCTGGTTGTCCTTTTAAGCTACTTTGTACACCACAGTTAGATGTAATGGGGTAAAGAATTTGCAATGTACTTATGACCTCTGAACCTTCAGCTGTCTCTTTCGGTCTGCTGCAGGATGGTGGTTGAACTCCACAGGAAGGTGTCCAGCCTGATTGAGTTCCTCAAGCAAAAGTGGACTGCACAGGATCAGCGCATTGTATCTTTTTGCATGATGGATTTAAAAACTACTGATCAGAAGGAAATTGCATGAGGCTACAGCAGCATTATTCAAAGCAGTAATGGAAGACACTGCAGTAACACAGGAATGCAAGAGCACTTAAGTGTAAGATTGTGCAAAAATTATAGTACACAAATGAGAAGGCTAGTACTGACTGCTCGGTACAATTTTGGCAAATAAAGGCCAGTACAATCTTAACCTGTTTTAGTAGGTTATCCCACACCAGTATCTTTCATTTTTCAAGTTATGGAGGTGGATAATTTTATAAGAACAGTCCAGGTTAGCATCTTTGTTATTGGTACAACATCGGATCTCCTTCTGGGAATTGGACCAGCAGTATCTGGCTACCACTTCAGTATAATTACAGTGCTTGGCTGCCCTTAGTGTCTCCCTCAAGTGTTGGTAAATCTGTCTGGCTGTTGAGTTGGCACTGTTCTGCTGATCTTGAGTTTTGTTTTACCTCAGAACTGATTCCTACCTTAACAGTGGTCTGCAGTGGAAGAGCCTAGAGGAGCGGGAGGCTCTGGAAGGGCAGCAGCGGTCTTCTTGGGGCATGGAGCGAGAAGAACTTTTCCTCTACCCTGCAGAGAACAGCAACCTGACCCCTCTCCCTGGTGTGGCCAGAGTCGTGCACTCCAAGGCCTATTGCACCGTCCACTGGCTAGAGAGTGGGAAGTGTCGTCCTGGGGCCAAAGACCTTCCTGCTGCTCAGATCCTAGGCATTCAAGCAGCCCCCAAGGGTCCTGGTCGACAGGGGCGTATGGGAGGCGGAGAGGTGCGGCGAGCAGAAGGGGGGACAGCAGCAGAAGGAGCAGGTGATGTGTCCACAGGTGGTGCAGAAGACAAAAATTACTCAAACACTTTGCATAACATTGCTCCCCCTCTGCACACCCTCCTTCCAGGACAAAAGGAAAGGAGTGGCCCTGTCCCCATGGATGGCGATCCATCCCAGATGGAGGGGCAGAGTAGCTCAGGAGAGGGGGGCACCTTCAGGGAAGTGGGAGGGGACTCTTCAGTGACGGACTCAGACAAGCAAGCTCCTGGTCTGGTGGTGAAGGAAGGCCCATGTCTTGAGGGAAACGCATCACCTAAGAAGGACCAGTCCTGTTCTCTCAGGGATACTGGGGCAGTCTTGCATTGCAGGGAGGAGAGGACCATGGGGGGGACTCGGTCTCCTGAGCAACCAGGGGTTGGCACTGAGGCTCCACCTCCAGTTCCACTGGGGGATGCTTGCACTAAAGATGCCCAACCCTCAGAAGAGGGGCATTCGGAGCCTGGCCGTAGTAGGGGAGGAGGGGGTGGGCCAACTGGAAAAGAGGAGGCTGGTGGTGGTGGGCAGACTGGGAGGCTACCCCAGCAGATCAGGGAAGAGGGCTGGAGTGCCCACAGCACAGAGAACGTGACCCTCGCTGAGGTCTACCTCATGCTGGGGAAGCCAGGGAAGCTGCAGTTGGAATATGAGTGGCAGCCTGTGTCCCGGAGCGACCAGCGACCGCAGCCTGCCCCCAGCGTCCACCGTGTCCTGCGCTGCCTACTGCGCCTCATCTCCACTGAGGTCAATCCCAAACCGGTGAGCTGTCGCTGCGCTTCACTTTCTACTGTTTTACTTTGAGCTGAATCTCCTGTGAAATTTGGAAAGCATGTAACAGATCTTGCGAAATTGTGAAATGGTGTCAGTAAAAGATCAGCATCAGTAATACCTGTACAAAAGATGACTTCAGGAAAATGTGAGTTTTTGGATTATGAACTTTTATGTGGTAAACTTCTGCACACCAGGATTTGGTGCTAGGGAGTACCCCAGAACTCGCATGGTCTGGGCACCACATCTTTTTAGAATCGCACACCACCTATGATTCATGAGCTCCCCCCCCCTTCCCCTAGGCTCCAGAGCTATGTTCCACTGCCACGTCTCCAATGAAGGCAGTCCAGGAGGAGCACACTTTTACCCCACCAGGGAAGGTGCTTACCTTGGGGGTACGCAGCCCAAGCTGTGGCCGCCATCAGACCTCCATTCGGGGTACGCCAATCCCACTCTCCCTCTGCCCCAGTATCTCCCAAGACTGCATCCTACTGCGCCACCGTCTAGCTCTACTTTGAATTCATTGACTTCTATCCTATCCCTGCCCAGGCTTGCGGAACCTCCCACGCTCCCTGGTGGCGACAGGGCCCCCCGTGGATGCAGACAGTGGCCTCTTTGCCATCCCAACAATGCTGCCCCCCAACAGCAGGCATGGCAAGATGTTGTCCCCCAACAAAGAGGCAGAGCGAGCATTTCGACAGCAGCTGGACTCAATTAGTGTGAGTAGCCTCTGCTGTCATTAGGACAAGTTGGATCAAACTAACCTTGTGACAAAGCTGTTTAATGTCCATTAATACAAATCCATGTAAAGGAATTTCTGGAAAAAAATGCTTTCCTTCCTCAAAAAAGGAAAAGGCTGGTTGCTTACTGTATTGAATGGCTTTCATTGTGCAAAACTTGCAAATTGCCTAGTGTGTGTATATATCCTTTATGCATACAACAGGCTTATTCAGGATGTCATTCTTACTTGAATGTTTTGCTTCCACTTGGGTGGAAAAACCTAGATGTAGGAACGCTGGTTGCTTTGGCTCTTATTTCAGTCAGGATCAGCTTTTTAGAAGGAACCATTTAGGTCCGGTACAACGCAGTTGCTGCATAGCTTTGTCCCTAGTTGTACAGTGAGTGAACTGATTTATTAAAAAAAGATGCTGACAAAAACAAAACAAGGCCATATTATTTTAACTTGTATTTCCTGCACGCCCCCCTTGCAAACGGTTCACTTCATTGACAGTGCAGTTGCAAAATTTAAAACATTAAAAGTGCTGCTTTATTAAAGGTGGGGTGCAGCCATTGTGTTTGTGCATTTCCCCTCAGGAGTATTTATAGTACTGTTTCCTGAACTGTTTTCCTCACCTTATATGCGTGCTGTAACAGAATCCCCAAAAACAGTGGAAAATGAGTAAACTGGAGTATTTTAAAAACCAGATAAGACACTTTTCTGTATACCTACTGTATAACTGAACCTGTTAGCAATGTGGTTTTTAATTTTGGGGGAGGCAGCAAATACTAGTGAAACACTTATGAGAACCTCACAGTTTAACTTTTAAATACACATGCTGTCCAAGAGAATGTAAAGTGTGTGGGGGTTTTTTTTTTTTTTTTTTTAAACAAACTCCATAGCTGCTTAACTGGCATTCAAAAAATGTTTAATGTCCCACAAAACTACCTATGCAGTGGAGCTCCATGACTAGGGGCTGCTGTATTGGCACACTTGCTGTACATTATTCTAAAGGTCAGTTATTGAACCAAATGTTTTTTCTTCACTGACGAGCCTAACTGACCTCTTATCAACCTGTAGGTTTAATTTACAACAACCTGTTTTATTTCAGCCCTGACACCTGTATGACTTGAACAAGTAGGGGGAGGGACCTGAAGCTGAGAATGTTTGCCATTTTATTTACTTTTTCTCTCTTCTCACACAGTCTGACATATTTCTCCCCAAGCAGAGGAAGCCGAGGAGTCGACTGCGCAAACCTCTGGTGGTGCAGGTGGGTAGCGGGGGGTGGTTCTTGGAAACACCATTGTCATTGCTTCAGTCTGCGCTCATAGCAATCACATTAAACTTAGTCAAGTGGTCAGAACTGTCATTTCGGTCAATGGGTTGTTATGAGGTAATGAATAATAAAACAGTAATGAATCATTTGCTGGCTGTTACTGTGTAGTGCTTGTGTGATTTAAACTAGTAAGGCCACCATGTTTCTGAACCTCTGCTCTCCATACAGAGAACACTACTCCCTCGAACCACAGGGGACACCCCACAGCATGTCTGCTCCTTCTCCATCCTCTCAAACTCCTCTGTGGCAGGTACATCACACCACCCCCACCACCTCAGAGCCATGGTGATATTTTATGCCCTGTGTTGGCAACAGGGCTTTGTTTTGCCACAAGTGCCGTGAATGATGCTTGAGTTTCACTCCTTTCTACCCAGATTGCTTAATTAAAGAGGCAGAAAAGATTTGCTTGAGTTACTGCTCTGATTATTGGGTCTAACTCAAATGAACTGAAGGATTCTTATGATGGGGGGGTGTCTCAAACCTAGTACTTGTTCCACTTTATTAACAGATCAAAATTTGGCAGAATATCTGAACTTGTTCCTGCTTCTCAGCTCTACCTTTTAGGTCATGTGCTGAATTTGAGATGTTTTTCAGCTTTAATTAAGGTGTAGAGAATTATTTTTAAAGTGAAATTTTGAAAATGGCTAAGTATAAGCTGTATGGCAGTGCATCTATTTGAGTAGGACATCCTGGATATGGTAGTTTCTTCAGTCCCCCCCAAGTTAAGATTGTGTTACATAAGGATTTTACCGCACTGAATACAGTATCCTGGCATAAACATTTTCCTCTTCTATTGCCTAATCTTAAAATCTGATTTGTAGCACTTATTGCCAGTTAGGTGCATGTGGCAATTTGCAAACATCTTTCCAACCCTGTTTCAGTGTAAATATTTTAGTGTGTTAGCTTTGAGGATAGTTTGGATAGTGAATGTCTGGGGTGTGTTTAATTGATTTTATTGCAATTAATTAATGTAATAATAGAACAAGCTCAATGGAATTTTCATATTCTTTCCAACCCAGAAACATGAGTTTCTGCTCAGCTGTCATCTTGGTTTCACTGGTTGTTTTCAGCCAATTCTGATTTCCCTAGATTTGACCCAGTTAAATCATTTAAACTTATTTTGGTTATCAAGTGCTCTATGCAACATGGTGCAATCTAAAGGCAATGAGGTTTTAAATTTTCTGCTCAAAATTAGCTAAATTCTAAAGTCGCACTTGTCTGCTGTCACTGGAAAAAATGTGATAATTTGCTAATTATTCTAACAATGTGTATGATGTTGGAACACTTAAATCTGTCTTGACTGAAAAAGACAAAAATTAAAGCTCTTTACAGTCATGGGGGAACAACATATGGATGAGTATGATGTGCTAAAAATGCTCATTGTTTATACTGGCATCTGTGTTCTTCCAGGCACTGGCTCCTTCCGACCTATCCAGCCACCTCTGGCTTCCACTTCCCGCCCCCTCATTGCCAAGGCCGCTCCTTTAAGTTCCTCCACTTCCACTCAGCTGTCTAGTAAGGACTTCATTACATACATGTGCTGTAGAGACCCTAAAGGTGTAGAACAACCGCAAGCGTATCATTACACCGTAGATCACTTCCTACAAACAGCGTGGACCGCTGGTGTTGGTGGGATAAGACTTCTGCCACAAATTGAGACTGACATTTAGCCACGTGAAATTGTGGCTAAATTAACGTGATCCCTCTGTGGATTAAATAAATCAGTTAATGGTCATGAGTGGGTCAGCACTGTACCTCAGTTTTATTGCGATTTTGAAGTTGCATAGCTAGAGAAGTAATATGGTGTTTTTAAATGCTGACATTAGTCTTGAGTAAGGGGGAACAATGGAAACTGGCAGATTGAAAGTCTAGGCCTGTAACTCAAACAGGTGATTAAGGGTGTGTGGGAGTACTTGGATTGTCATGCTTGTTCCTCCCTCAGCCTTTCTGCCAGAGAATGAGAATACTGTGTAGGTACAGTGCATTGTACTAGGGCTCTGACCTACGAAGTGGACCTTATGTTTGCTGTGTGTCGCTGTGTTTAGGTACTATAGATCTGGCTGCCAAGTCAGCGGGCATCATCCCCTGCAGCCCCGCCCGCGAGTTGGCGGAATCTGCTCCAGACGGTCTTCTCCTGACCCCCGGTGTGGTGATGGCAGAGCCAGAGAGCAGACTGGTCCACCAACCATCAGCAGCAATTGTTTCCACGGAGGTATGTGGGTGTCACACATTTCTTGGAGATGAGAAGCAACGCAGCAAATTGGGAGGTACCAGCCCACACACCTTATTCACCAAGGTTACTTGCACTGCTAGATGCACTAATTACAATAGGTCAGTCATCCATAGATCAGTGGAACATGCTCTGTCACTCACACACTATGGGTGAACCTGAACAGCATATCTTTGGACTGTGGGAGGAAACCTACACAGACACAGGGAGATCATGCAAATTCCACACATACTGAGCAGGGATTGAACCCACATCCTCTCGCACCACCCAGGTGCTGTGAGACAGCAAGGGTACTTGCTGTGCCACCCACTTGCAAAGATATAACTTGCTTATTCTTTTTTTTTTTTTTTTTTTTTGCATGTTTACTTTGAAACGGGGGATTACAAGAGAAGTGAAATATAGCTATTGTAAGGTATTGCTGAAGCAGATCAGTGTCTATATTTTGCAGTATGTTAACAGAACTGGTAGGAGAGACAAGTGATTGAAAAGCATCGAAGCAGAATTTGTAGCTGAACTTGGTTTACAAAAATACAATTATTTTAAATGTTAGTAGACAAGACACTGAAAGGATTGCAAATCTTTCAGTTCTCCCTAGATTCCTATTCCATGGATGTTTAACAAGCTGTAAGAAGCACCACTCTCACGTTTGGAGAATGTCAAAAGTATGCAAAGTAAAACCGAGATGATCAGTTCCCTAAATGATGCTATCATGGCCTAACTGGACCAGAACGCATGGTGATGAGAACAATCCAGTAATGCATCATCCATGTTCTGCATTTCATTTACACCCAGCGACGTAACATGTACCAAAGTTGGGGTGTTGAGTGAGTGGGCTGACACTGCTTTGCAAGAAAGGGCTCTATTACTAAAAGGTACAAGTACAGTCTGTTAGCATTAGGCTATAACTGGATTGAACAAACGGGGAAAAAATAACCCTCAGAGAGCTGAAATCAGGAAAAATGCAGCAATTGAAGGTGCACGGAACAGTTATCAGTCTAATAGATTGAGTTCTATGTAACCAGCCAGCTATAACCTGGTCTCTAGCGCTTTTTGGACAAAAACCTCAAATTTCTGCTTTCTGTTGCGTGTGCATAAAACAGGTTTGTTCAGATTTGGGGGGGGGTTTTTTTTTTACGCCCGGTCAGTGTCCAGAAGGTTAACTATAACACTTTCGCTCTGTTACAATGTAATGACCTTAACTACTGGGATGTTTGTCTCATTGAAAATGTACAAATGAAATATAATAACATACCAATTGCATCAAGCCTTTGACCCACTGATATTGCCAGACTGTGTTTCTTCACTTCAGTTAACCTAGAGGCCGCAGTTAAAGTATTTCTCATTGGGTGCACCTGCCTTCATCATTTGAACATCAATCAGCCATTTGAGGACTGATATTTACCCTCATGTAGCTAATTTTCGTGTGTGTGATATTTTTCCCCTCATTGTTTTTCTGCAGGTTACACTACAAAACAGCCCTCCTCCCCCCTCTCCAGCTACTGATGCAGATTCAATCCTCTCACCGCCCAGTGTGGCCTCTCTCCTGGATATATCACTGCCTGGCCCCCCTGAGGAGGTCCTGTCACAGGGAGAGCCTGCTACCCAGATCAGCGACTCGATCATTGAGCTCGCCATCAACTCCTCAAACTATGGTGAGTGTTGGTTAGTTGGTCTCTGCAGCTGTCTGAAGTACACCATGTTTTGGTATCAGTCTCTGTGGCCCGTCTTGTTACATGTGACGACTGCGTTGTTGCTCCCAATACACAGGTGATGGTCCTTCCCTTTCCCCTGCCAAGCTCAATGGTGGCGATGCCTCCAAGAACATTCCCTCCCCTGTCAGTAGCCCCCACAGGAATTGGATTGAATCGCCCACCCATGACCCGCAGTGGTACCCCAATGACTCGAGTGACTCGTCGCTGGGCTGCCTGCTCTGTGAGTCCCATGTCTTGTTTTGTTGGCTTTCCTTTTCAGTGACAGATATTTGGGGTGTATCTTCATATGGCTGCTTCTCTCTTTAGCGAGCCTGATCTCCCCAGAGAAGGGACGGAAGATGCTGCTTACGCCTACAGGCCCCTCCAGCGGGACATCACTGCTGGGGCCCAGCCTGCTAGACAGCAGCTCCCACGATTCCTTCCACACACGTGGCCTTGGTGATGTTGGAGAGGTGGGTCTTGCATTTCTTCCATTGAGACGCTTCATAAATACTACTTACACGCTGCTGTGGGTCAGTATAGGACCACAGAGAACAATTTCTGGAGCCAGTGTCTCATACAAAAGTGCTACCCGAAGCATGACCCAAAGTCTGTGTTTAATAGCTGGTAAAAGACCTTTAAAGGTATTTGTACATTCTGTAAACATACCCACTTGGATGCAAAATGATACCTGAACTCATAAATGTGAGTAAAGCTGCTATAAATTTCAGCTCTAAAGTCAGGGTTGCGCGTTCATTTATTTAGGGTGTGTTTTTGAGCTAAGTGTAAAGATTAATTGCATTGTACACCTACTGCTTCACCGGTCATGAACTAGCTAACTGTCTGATCCCCCCCACTCAGGTGGACACCCAGCTTGCTTGCATGATGAGTGAGAACAGCGTGGACTACATTGCGCGCTTCAATGATTTGGCACAGGAGCTGTCGGTCACTGAGCCGCCCCTCCCACCCCCCAACCATGATGGTGCCGGCTGAAAAGGACGATGGGATGAGATGGGGCTGCTGGGGTTCTTTTGCCTCCCCCAGGCATCCAGAGAATTGAGATGTTTTTGGCAGTCGCTTCATAAGCAGGACACGGTGGATGGATCGAAAACAGACAAGTCTGAGAATGTGCAATAAAGGGTGACTGGGACAGTAGCCTGGAACACGAGCTATGACAGAGCACTGTGGTGCAAACATGACTGAACATGCGTTTAACTCCCTTGATTGTGATATCATGTCACAGCACTGGGACCTGGTGCAGGAGCAGCACCGGTTCGGTGGTTCCTGAACGTGTCCCCAAGACAGAGGATGTTGGCAGTCTTCAGCATACCCTTTCTATAAAACACTTCAGTAGAATTTATAACTGAACTTAGTTGACAAAAATGCAATTTTTTTTTTTTTTTTTTTTTTTTTTTTGTAAACGGACAATGTGGAACAGACCGCTCTATATCACAGCATCTTCATGCTTGTTTACAGGACAGCTACCATTGTCACTCCAAGGGAACCGTAAACACCTCTTCTGCGTCCGATCTAATCGCAGTACCTCTTTAACCTCACAACCTTCAAGCAGGTGAACACACAGCATGCATCTGAGGTGGATGCTTTGCTTTGGAGTTCAGAGAATGAGATTTTTAATTTCTTCCATCAGGAGAATGTGTTCAGCCTCATTTGCTAGTTATATCTGTAGGTCCCTAGAATGTTTCAGTTGCAAAAGGCTGCGAAACAAGTTGGCAGAATGCAAAATATTTAACTCGAAATACAAATTCATAAGGAGCTGATATTTCAGTTCATTAGCAATTGTGTTAAAGTGGGTTCTGCCTTGGACCTGTTTTTTTGTAGGTTTTAAACGTATTAGTGTTGCAGTTTCGGCAATGTAATTTCAGCTTCCTGTGCAAAACTGAGCCCTGTGCACAAATTCATTGGAAGTTATGCACTCATCAAACATGATGATATTCAGTGGGAGGGGGTTGATAATTGACAAGCCTTGATAAAATTACTTGGGAAAAATGAATTTAAATCAAAAGAACTATGAAGACGAAGGCAAGGTTTAAGCAGCCTGCAGTTTGAGCCAGTTTAGTAGTTTGTGTGAAGTTAATGACACACAGGTTTTTGGGTTCACTCTAGGAAGTGAAGACTACAGTTTAAGGTTTGGCATAAACACCAATTTAAATGTTCAGTTTGAAGGCAATATGGTTTCCTATGGGATGCTTGCATAGAACGCTAGTATGAGATCATATTCCAGGAATCCTGCGGTTTTATTTTTTTAAAAAAAGCTACCTTTTTAACCCTCTGATTTATGCATCATCCTTGGAAGTTCACTGCACAAATTCAAAAGCAGGCCATGTTGAGCTTCTTTGTATTTTATAACTTGTGAATAAATGAATTGTGTACATGTGAGACTTTAAAAAGCCATATGAGCTCGTGTGAACTGAAATTGTAAGATAGTGCTTTTTTTTATATTAGGACTTTGTTCCCTCTGTAACCCTGAGGTGTGCAGGAGGGTTAATGGCACCACAGGAGCCCTGACTTCTAGCTTCATATCTGCATTTGTTCATCTGTGTCTCAAGCAGCCTGTGATTCTGAGATGACCTCATCTTCGAACAGTCCATAGGTGAGAGGTGCTTCAGTTGGAAGTGTACCTGATCTGGCTTTCTTTTTCCTCCCCTCTCTTGTGTCATCCCACACAGCCTTAATGGCTCAGTGTTGCATTGCATTGCAACCAGCTCAGCACCTTGTTCAAAGTGCTTGTAGAAATATGCAAAACGAATGTGTTCCATGTGTTATGTTAACGTGTCAGGGAAAAATTGCTTTGTTTTGAATTTCACATGTGGCAATCACAATTGGATTTATTTCAAACTGTAATTTTAGGACGGTTCTTAAATCGGCTAGTTTTAAGGGGATGCCCCCCGACAGCTTCACGCCACACAATGACATTGGAAACAATATTAGTCTGTTTGAAACCTTCATAGCGTGAAATCAAGGCAGCTTTTGAAAAATATATAACATTCATTAGCAAATTTTACATGTGTATTTGTGAGTATATTGAGTGATAAGATTGATATGACTCAGTCCAGTTCTTTTAATCATGAAATGTTCATAAAGAGGAATAACTACCAAAAGTGTTTTTGTCTAACACAGTAATGCATAAATAAACAGTTCAGCTGGTAAAGTTACACTTGACATCTAACCGTGTTTGTGAAACTGCGGTCCTGTTAAACTCGCTAAGCAGTGCTTGAACCAGTTGTGAATTTTAAAATTTGAATCTTCCATAGTATTTCATGTATATATTTACATGTAAACAAACTTGCATGTTTGATAAGTTACAAGAACATGAGATGCTTTGTTTTTGCTGTTCTTAAAAACAGGAGCTCAACTGCTGTACTTATTTACTATTTTTCTCAGATCACATAGTTGCTCTATATTCTTTAAAATCATGTTGACACCATGTCAATGTGGGTTTTTTTTTCCCCCCTTCACAGATAAAGATATGAAGCTAAGAATGGATTATTTGACAACAAGAACACACTTGGATCTGTTGGTGGAATCCTTCATGTGTTTATGTTGACGTGTTTGTATTGAGAACAGTTGCAAATTTGCCCTTTTTGTAACATATTGTAAATTATCTGAACTATTTATTGTTAACAATCGGAATAAAAGGTGTTTTGGTTATTTAATATTCAAGCTGAAATGTTAAACCTGCAGTTTTAAGAGTTGCAAGTTTGTAAAAGGTGTTTTTACTATTGTGGTTATAAATACAGTTTTAAAACAAAGTGCAGTGCTGGATGTTTTTCCACAGGGTTTTACAAGGACTTTGATAAACCGCACATGACAAGGGTGATGCATGGAGTAGTACTGGTGCTGGACCATTTGGATATGAGTTTGAACCCGGCTCTGTCTTGGCGATGACAGCATGTTCTTCCCCAGTTTCCATGGGTTTCTTCCCATGGTCTTAAGATATCCTCCAGGACAATTAAGTTGTTCCTGTGTGTGTGCCTTTTAGGTGATTCTTCTTTAGTTTTAGGTCCATGCTGAAGCAGTGGGAGGAAAAGGTGGTGTGTGTGTGTGTGTGTGTGTGTGTGGTGGGTTTTTTTTTTTTTTTTGGCAGGGGTTAACATCACTGAGTGAAGCCCAGGATGGGCCTTAGCACCACACTGTCCAGACCCCCTTGGGCTGGGAGAACCCCTACAAGCACACTCCATATGCTGAACTCTGTGGTTAGAAATTTAAACTGTACTTAATTTTTTTAAAGCAGTTTATTGCCAACATTTGGGCTGCTGCCAGTGTTACACTATTTCTGTTATCAGTGCTACACAAATGTAATATTAGTAGAGATGACCCTGCTCTGACGTTACTATCACCTGAAAACGTGTCTTTTACAGCAAAACAGTGTAAAACACTTAATGTGGACTGAGTCCCTTCGGTTCCCTAGTCTATCCAGTGACACCAGTAACCCGAAAACCGCTCGTTCGTTCATTTCACAGCAGCCAAAAGTGAGTTACGGATGTATTCCATACATTACGGCAATCGGTGGTGCGGAGCCTCTGCTGATTGGTCGAGGTGCGGTGCACGTTGAGCGTTGCACTTCCGGTCGTAGTAATACAATATGGTGCTGAGTCCTCTCAGGTAAGGGCTAAACTGACAGCAGAACCCCGAACGGTCATCGTATGACTGTCTTTCTTCTCTTCTAATTGACATTTTTACCATAGTAACCATACCGCATTATTTCCACCATCTGAAATGTGTATTCTCTGTCTGATCGCGGCACGAAAACACAAACAGTTATTGCACAATCATGACAGTTATTCATCATCGGTTGCAAATTGCACCATCATCATGTACTTGTATTTTGCGAAACCGCTTGTCATACCGCATTCATTTTCAAAACGTAATAATTTGGGTATATATTTAAACTAAAATTGGCAGGTTGTATGATTTGTAGCGTTAACCTATCCTTCTATAACGGATGTAAGCCGTAAAGCGGGGGTGGTTTGCCGCAAAACGAAGTCCTTCTCGTTATTTCTTGTTGTGTGGGGAATTGCAGGGCGTTCACGTTTTACACGTAAACAGAAGATCAGAAAACCTATAGAAAACCTTTTGTGCTGCAAGTTAGGATAACTGACAGTAGTAATTTCAAAGGTTCGCACTACGAGACTGAATGACGATTTCTCAGGCGCCCGAACCTGACGTACTACAAGTTTCGGTCGGTTCTTCGTTTGTACGACGCAAAAACTTGATTAAATAACGAAATACTAACCATTTTTTTTGCTTCTATGAGTTTTTTTTTTTCGCGGAGAACTTTGGCAGCATTTCGGTATCACCCAATCGACGAAAGACACGAGAAGTTTCTTCTGCTGTTTTGAACGTTTGAAGAGAAAATGGCGCCAAACCCAAAAGTGTTCTCTAAATTCTCGTTTTTCGCGACTCTTCTCACCCAGTGCAGCGGTTCTTAACCTGGGACCGTAGGTGGGCTTCAGGGGTGCGTCTTACACAGGCTTTAAATGACAATACAGGCAATAATACCCCGTTTACGAACGAGCTCCGTTCGTAACTAAGTCTGTCTTTAAGTCGAATTTGTACGTAAGTCGGAAGTTAGGTACGATTCGTGTGTAACGTAAGTTAGTCGAATGTTTGTCTTAGTATATAGTATATCCTGTACCTTTCTATGCATACAAATCATTAAACAAACCCTTCCAGATACACTAAAACATCTTTAATATAACAATACAGTAATAACAATAATAATACAATGTAATGATGATAATGAAAACAGTAATAGTAACAATAAATGTGACTATGTACAGTATTTACTGTATAATTGAGACAAAGATCATAGTTAATGTTATTACAGTATTTATAATAGAGAATATGTGTCTGTGTGTGGCCGGCCTTACGCCGAGTTGCCGGGTAGGCTCCGGTTCCCCGCAACCCCGTATGGGACAAGCAGTTCAGAAAATGTGTGTGTGTGTGTGTGTGTGTGTGTGTGTGTGGGTATAAAAAAACATTGAAGAAACTTTAATGTTCGTTTTTCCAGTGTCCGTTGGCATGTCACCTTTTTTCAATCATTTTATTATTTCCACTTTAGTTTCAGTTGTGATCATTTTCCTTTTCTTTGATGCATCGTCATCACTTGCATCACATTTATGCTTTGATGCTATGGTTAAGAGGGTCAAAGCAAAAAAAATTAAAGCCAATACAGTAACACAGGGGGGCACGGAGGCACAGGGGGTTTGGCCAGGGCCTGCTCTCCGGTGGGTCTGGGGTTCAAGTCCTGCTTGGGGTGCCTTGTGATGGACTGGCGTCCCGTCCTGGGCGTGTCCCCTCCCCCTCCAGCCTTCCCCCTATGTTGCCGGGTTAGGCTCTGGCTCGCTGCGACCCGCTTGGGACAAGAGGCTTCAGACAATGTGTGTGTGTGTGTGTGTGTGTGTGTGGAGTGTACATTAACACACACAAGACACTGTTAACAGGCAATGTGGTCCAACTGAAAAGAACAGTATTTGTCCTACCTTGGGCTCATGCACCCACGAACCGCTGTAGATGCGGACTGTTTTGGTGTGTGTCGCAAAGTAGTGCCTGTTTGTTATTACGAATCACTGCATGTAACTCGTATTTTTAATATTGGGGGGTGGTGGTGGTTCGTAACTACAGGTTGCACGCAAGTCAGGTGTTCGTAACCTGGGGACTGCCTGTAACATTGACTGACTAAACAAAAGTTAAAAATCAAATAACAGTATGTCTTCATGGTTACTCTGTGACATAATTCAGTTTTGATCCTAAAAGGTTTCAGTGAAATAAATTCAGTGCGATACATTCTCTATTTATGGACATTCCTCTAAAAGGGGCCCTTCTTTTCCATCACGTTTTTAAAGGGGTCCGTGGCCTGGAAAAGGTTAAGAGCCCTGGACCCACTGGATGAAGCTCCGTATTTGTCAGAAAAAGGAAAATGTTTTGCTTTACAGGGCAATATATGAGATTAAAATTAATGTGCTTTTATTACTTTTTCACATCTGGGCAGCATGGTGGCACAGCGAGTGGCACTGCTGTCTCATGGCGCCTGGGTGGTGCGAATGAATGTGGGTTTGATCCCGACTCAGTCTGTGTGGAGTTCGCATGTTCTCCCTGTGTGGGTTTGCTCCCACAGTTCAAAGACATGTTGTTCAGGTTTCCCCGTAGTGTGTGTGACAGAGAGAGTGTGTGTTCCACTGATGTATGGATGAGTGACCCATTGTAAGTAGTGTATCTAGCAGTGTAAGTTACCATGGTAAATAAGGTGTGGGCTGATAACACTACATAGAGTTCATTGGAAGTTGCTTGGGAGAAGAGTGTCTGCTAAATGAAGTAACATAAACATCTCTCTGTTATAAGGGCACGTTTTCTGTAATGTGAGGAAATGGGCAGTCATTTGCTCTTTCCACAACAGTGATTTTCCAGAAAGTGCGTTAAGTTGGGGGGTTAGGGTCAGGCAAAACTGGAGCGAGGATTTATTGAGCTTGAGGAGGAAAATAACACCTTTCTGTGACAAAGTGTCACCTTGAAACAGAATTTATATATTTGCAAACTACTAAGCCTTTGAATCTGTTAAAATGGGATCTTTCATTTGGCAGAAGAACAAAGGTACAGCTTTAATGATAATGGCACATGTATTAAGGGGTACTAAATTGATTCTCAGCAACTTAGTCAACTGAAATATATATTTTTAAAATCTCAGTTTCAACTTTTGTTAAAAAATTTAAGGGGACACCGTCCGGTTCTTGGTGGCGAGGAGTCTAATGTAGATGTAGATGTCATGGTTGTGAACTTGCTGAGAGTCGTTGCAGTGCGTTATTAAAATAAGACATGCCTGGCAGCATTCTGAATAAATCTTAAAACCATCACTGTCCACAAATGATGCAGTTCGAGACTAAGAGTTAAACCGCATCATAACTAAATTCCTTGGTCCAAATCCGTTTGTGCGCTGTGCAGATCCTGTTCCAGGAACTGCAGGACTAAGTGTTTATGAATAAAACATGCATACTTTCTTAGACATTAATACTGCCTCTCTTATCAAACCATGCGAATTGCTATGGATGAAATCAACATGACCAACAGGAGGTTGAATTAGTCAGAACCGTGTAAATACATCGTGCCTGGAATTTACAAAGGCAGGGTTGAGCAAGTCTGGAAACAAAGGTGGATAAAAGTTTGTACAGCGCCCGCAGTGGTTTTATCTCATGTTATCCCGAGTCATTAAGAGCTATAAATCTTGTCCTGCACTCCATGGGAACGAAATCAAGCTGGTCTAACCATAAGGTGTCTTTTCTCCCTGTGTGATAATTTTCTCTCCAGGAGGAGCATATCTAGGTACAGCACAATGGACCTGATGTTTGGCGGTGTGACCCCTCTGGTGCTGGGCGGCTTGGGAGTGCTGATGCTGTACCAGCTGCTGCGGAGGATGTGGAAGAGGGCCAGTGTTCGGGATGCAGTGGTGGTCATCACAGGCGCCAGCTCAGGCTTGGGGAAAGGTGATAGAATGCAGCCTTTCCCGCCCTTGCCATAGCGATTCACATTTGGAGAAATCGCACTCATTCGCTGGCTGTTCCTCACAGAGTGTGCCCGGGTGTTCCATGGCGCCGGCGCCAAGCTGATTCTGTGTGGTCGAAACCGGACGCTTCTGGAAGAGCTGGTCCAAGAGCTGAGCACAGTGGTGAACAGCAACCGCAAGGTACTTACTGTTCAGCGTGACGACGGCGGTTCTGGTAAATCAGTACGGCCATCGCCGAGACGCAGCCATGTGAGGTATGAGAATTTGGTGTGATGAAGAATTTCTTTTAATACCCCTACTTCGACATTCAAATTATTTGCATTTATAAGGGCCAAATTTGGATCTTACGCACGTCCAGACAGCTGAGAAGCACCAGACAATTACATTAACAATTACTGATTTAGCAGATGGCTTTTTCCAAAGCAGCATACAGTGATCAGTCACTCATTCAGCTGTCCTTAACCGCTTACTCTTGTCAGGGTCCCGGTGGTCCGGAGTTTGTCCCAGAATCAATGGATGCTGTCCTAGACCGGGTACACCCTGGATGGGGTGCCAGTGCATTGTGGATACAAAGATTACTATTTAGTGTTTAACTGACAGCTGTATCCAAGGTGATTTACAGTGGTTAGATATACCACACACACACACACACACACACACACACACACACACACACATACACGTGCGCGCGCCCGCGTATGAGCTACAAGCACAGGGGGACAAACAGTATTATGTTATCATAAATTGGTGTCATTTTTGGGGGTCGGGAACACAAAAACTTTTACCATTGAAACTAAGCGTCATCCCGTCTCGGAGTTACGAGAATTTGTATTACGAAAGGGTTTCTCGGGAATGCATTACCTTTGTGAGGTGGGCTAAGACAGTATTGTACGCTCCAGAAATCATGAAATAAACAGTTGACGTGCTGAGTGCAGAAAAGCAAATCTAATATCAAAAAATTTGAGGGATTGTTTCCTTTTGTCACTACATGTGTCAATCAAAGTGCCACTTCATACAGGTGATACTGTTAATGATATAAACATGGTGATGTATTGATGTGAGGATGGGCTTCAGTCTGCTCTGGGCAGGATGTAGTCACTGGGTGGTGCACATTCACCGTCTTATGATGATTCAGTGAAACCACGACTCATCGAGGTGATGCTTCCCCAGCAGCCGCTTTCAGAGACCACACCTGGTAAATTTCATTAGTGACTGTAGTCCAGAACCCCGAATAAGGTCTGGAGATTTATTTTGTCCGTAATTTTGCTCCCATTTCTTCTTTGATTTAGTTTTCCTTGGATTTGGTACCGATGATTGATTTATTTGTATGATCCTGTGTCCCGCAGACGTACACCCCCAACACCGTAATCTTCGACCTGTCAAAACTGGAGGCCGTCACCTGTGCAGCAGAGGAAATTTTAAAGTGCCATGGTCACGTGGATGTCCTCATCAACAACGCTGGAATCAGTTTCCGTGGTAACATCCTGAACACCCACGTCAGCGTCCACAAGGAGGTCATGGATATCAACTACTTTGGCCCAATAGCTCTGACTCAAGGTAATTGAGATTCTTGCAAATTAAATTTGATGCTGGATTTCACATTGGCACAGTAGGTAGGAAATGTTGGTAGAAAAACATTACAATAAAAAGCATTATTATTATTATTACTGATAATAACACTAATAATAATAAAAGTTTTTGTCATCCTTAGAGAACCCTATAGCTGACAAAGTCTAACACAAAGCTGGGTTATTGTCTCCTGTTCGTGCATTAATTAAATAATGTTTGGGTAGGAGTCAGATCCTTTACCCCCACCCCCCAAAGGCTCTACCCTCAGATCCAGTATCAAAATAACATATGATGCTGGCGTGTTTGGCCAGTTTGCGTGACTCGCTGCTTCTCCGCAGCCATTTTACCCTCCATGGTGCAGAGGCGGAGCGGACGGGTGGTGGTCATCAGCAGTATCCAGGGCAAAATCTCCATCCCTTTCCGGTCAGCTTGTGAGTATGCTAGTTGTGATACACGTGTCACAACGTAAACAATGTGGTCAAATAAATGTACCTTTAGTTGTGGCTTTTGACACGTATTTCAACAATAGTTGGCCATTCCTGCTTTTAAACATTTAAACAGAACCGTATCTGTATACATAATAAAAGAAGCTTTCATTCTGAGGTAAACATCTCCATTCACAAAAACAAATCAAAAACTAAACGTGATCATCTCCCAGTGTTCACAATGAACTTTAAATGAATAAAGGTAAATATAAGATATTGTTATCGATATGTTATTAAATGATGCTTCTGCCCAGGGTGAGATACAGTGTTTGATTTGTACAGTAAGCTACTTACCATGATTTACCCATTTACTGAGCAGGGTAATTTTTACAGTATCGATCCAGAGTACGCACCGTATTCAAGAGTACTGCAGCGGGAGCGGGGTTTCGCTCATGTCCAGCGATTGCAAGGCCATGGTGCAAATCACTGCAATGCTCTTCTCAGACTATCGAGTGCTACTGATAGTAACGCGTGCTCAACCACTGCTCTACACTGGGCATTTTGGGTTTGACGTGATGTGCCGTTTTACTCTTGCTCTCATTGCGATCAACAGATGCGGCTTCCAAACATGCTGCTCAGGCGTATTTTGACTGCCTGCGGGCTGAAATGGAGCAGTTCGGCATCGAGGTCTCCGTGGTGAGTCCAGGCTACATCAGGACGAACCTGTCTGTCAACGCTGTCACAGGAGATGGCTCCAAGTACGGCTGTAAGTGCGCTTCCTTTTGACACCCTGCATACAGTACTGTGCGAAAAAGGTTTTGGCACTTGGAGGGAAAAAGCTGTGAAGTGAGAATGCTTACAAAAATAATACTCTTAATTAACAAACTTCCCACCAAGCTTAGTAAGCATCCATTGTCAGCGACTGCTTGAACTGATCGGGGTCGCGGTGGGTCTGGGGTTCAAGTCTTGCTTGGGGTGCCTTGCGATGGACTGCCGTCCCGTCCTGGGTGTGTCCCCTCCCCCTCCAGCCTTACGCCCCGTGTTACCGGGTTAGGCTCCGGTTCGCCACAACCCGCTTGGGATAAGTGGTTTCAGAGTGTGTGTGTGTACTTTCTTTAACGACATACAAAACCTTTACTGTAATACTGTAACTTTTTGCAAAAGGAATGCTTGGAAATCTAAAATATGCTCTTTCCCATTGACACTACTGCAGAAGACATTAAATAACCGTCTAAAACAAATATTTTTGTGAAACACCTAAGTGCCAAAGACTTTTCCACAGTACTGTATTTACATCTATTGTTTTAATTTTAATTTGATGTTTTTACCAAAGGCAACTTACAGTGTTAAGATGCTTACGATGATTAAGCCCATTTGTACAGCTGTGTAAGTTTCACTGGAGAACTCGATGTAAATACCTTGTGAAGGGTGCTACAGCAGATGTGGGATTTGAACCTGGGTCCTTCACATCCAACAGGAACAGCTTTAGCCACTGTGCCACCTGTTGCTCCCCTCATGTTGAGCATTTGCAACCCTGGAACTGTTCTTATTAAGCGGTTACCATAATCTAAGGCAACTGAAACGGTACCTTTTTATTATGGAGCATTTCAGGTAAAGTACCTTGCTGAAGAGTTCAACAGCAGGATGAACACCTGGTTTAATAGTTCCCTGTCCTTAAGCACTGTGCACACTGCTGTTCGGTACGGTATGTAACGTGCGCTCCTTGCTTGTATCTCCGTTGCATCAGTGCGACACTGTGCTCCATGGAATGTAGATAAACAAAAAACAGGCCAGTATAAACACGAACGGTTTTTTTTGCACAGCCATGAAGCGGACCACACACAGTCCGTCCCGTCTGTCCAAATCCCAGAACAAAAACCGAAAGTGCTCGAATGAAACAGCGAAGACCGTCAGTCCAGTGCATCGATGCGTAAACTGAGTATAACAACCAATGATGTTACATTGCTGTCCTCATTTAAAACGTTAATTTTTCCCCCCTTTCAAAATCTTTACCAGATGTATACTTTTATCAAATTGGGTGGGGGGGGGGCTTCATTTGTGTCCAGATGTGCACAGCTGGTTTTTTCTCAACTGGAAAACTAAAGTTGAGTTAGTACACCTCAAAATATTCTCTATCTACATGCCCATTTCTCACCTGGTTTGCGCCCTGTGCTTTCTGCTTCCGACCCCGTGTGCATCCCAGTGCTGGACAAGAACACGGCAGAAGGCATGGACCCACGGGAGGTGGCGGACGCCGTGCTCAGAGTCGTGCAACGCAAGCAGAAAGATGTGCTGCTGGCCGGGCTCTTGCCCACGCTGGCCGTCTACGTTCGGACACTGTGCCCGGCGCTCTTCTTCAGGCTCATGGCTGCCCGGGCCAGGAAGGAGCAGAAGCCAAAAGACACCTGAGAAAGGGACGCCGCGTGCCGGTTGATGAGAATTCAGTAGTACTGTCTCAGCGTATCCTTTTCCAGACTTGTTTACACGGCAAACCTGAGGGCTGATGCTTTGCTTTAGGTTTTGTTGTTGCGTGCGTTTTCGCCTAATAAATGGTGACGAATATCCAGAAAACACCAAGCTTGAATGGAGACCTTTAAGATTTTAGAAAGCTATACCTAACATAAGACTGGAAAAAACAAAAATAAATGTACAATATGAAGAAAGGATTTAACAATTGAGTGACAATTTATCACTCAAAACTTAATATCCAAAAAAAAAAAAAAAAAGTAACCTGGAGTGAAAATGCATTACTGGAAAAATGGTCTCATTTGCAGCATCAAAAAGTTCAGTCAAGTTTTAATAATAAAACTCCCAAATGAAGTTTTACAAGTGTCATAACTCGGATTGATTAGTTTGCAGGGACACTGTATTTCCTGCATTTCTACTGTTGGAACATTAATGTGGGCCAAGATATTATATGAAAATCAAGAAGCAAATAAATGTTGGAAATTAAAAAGTTATGTGAGATTTTAAATCAGCTGTTTGGTAACCAAGAATGTGTCAGTTAAATTTAGTTATTCATGGGCTGTTCTTCTGTGGTCCAACAGTTTCTATTATTGATTGTTTTATAGGGCTAATGAAAAGTTCGTGCTGTGAGCACGTTACACTCAATGCCACCCTGACAGAAATGAGTGGTCACTTTGCCAATACTCTTAACGCGAGATCCACCGGATATCAGTATCAGCTCATGGACGGGAGTAAACCTTCCAAGTGTAAGTGCTTGCACTGAAACTTCCCCTGTGGTTTGTCAATAACAAATGTGGCTTTCTGTTGTAACACTTTAGATAAGTTCATATTCAGGAAATTGAATAAGGTTTACTCCATTTATCACATCAGCATCCAGTTTCTTGGGACATCTTCATATTAGAGTATATTGTTTAAATACACAAATATATGGCCCAGGAAATTGGAAGCAGCATGTTAGAGATGAACCAGTTGGGCTGCTGTTAAGGACTTTGATTTATAACCTGAAGGTTGCTGGACTGAATCCCATTCTCACTATCGCTGCAGTGCTTTGATCAGGGTACCGACCCTCAACTGCTCCGGTAACACTTTATCTGCACATTAATTCAAAAGAATGTTAAATTAGATTGGTCTTTTTCCAACACCTCGGGTATCGTAACAGCGGTTGGTCCAACACATCAATCTCAGAAGGCAAATATGGTGCAGTGTGGTAATTTAATAACTTCAAAGGAGAACAAAATGAACAGATTAAAAATTGATGTCTCATTATGTTCTCTAAGTAGCCATAAAAATTTAACTTTTAGAATTTAAATCTTTTATTTGCATTTGGAAGAGCCGGCACGCATTCGCCCACGACCGAGGTGAAACTGTCTTGAGGAAGTCTTCCATTCTACATATTCTTCCCAAAACTTCCGGTTGCCTGTGTCTTGCACTCGAGTACAGTGGTATAGAATTGGAAACAGAAATCTGTTCAATATGTAAGTAATTTTGAATAAACTGCTGCTCATTGTAGCCGTTTACTGACAACTCCTGAAACGGGACGAAAGACTTAATGGTCCACGTGGTATGTTTTGTACTCGAGACACTAACTCTACCCATAATCCAAGAGCTAAAGGCTCAGTGTAACCAAACACGTAGAACTCGTAGTAAGAAAATCAAATGAAATACAAAAAAGGGAGTGTTTCAAATATCCTAAAGTTTAATGAGGTGACCTTCTGACCTGTAATTAAAGGTACAAGAAAATGTCTAAAGAGGACAAAAAGTATCAGGCCATTTGTTAATACTTAAAACGTTTCTCAATTGTGTTCAACAGCGCTGTCACAACTTTTATAATATTGACTATCTCAGATCCCCTGTGGGGGGTAACGATGACTGGGGGTGTTATACACAGGCTTTATATAATTTCAGTCAGTGCACAAAACAGCTGAAGGAAAAACTGAAAATATAGCCAGTTTTAATCCATCGAACAACCGAACTGCTCGGATGTCAGTCTTTTTTTTGGGGGGGGGGGGAGGGGGGGGGGTCGTCATTCTTCTGGCCTTTCCTGCTTTACTCTTTTGCCGTAGCATTTTTAACTTAGAAAACTGAATCATAGAATGTAAAGTTCATAGATTTTCTTGATACAGTAGGCCAGAGCAGCCAGTGCTATTGTGTTATGGAGTCTCTTTCTGTGCGTGTCGTCCTTCCTGACCAGCACTACAGGGGTGGAGGAGGTGAGTGTGTGCAGAGGGAGGCGGGAGAGTTTTTGGCTGTCGTACTCCACTTGATACTTGCAGCAGGGGTCGAACTGCCAGGAGATGCCGTAGAGCGCTGCGCAGGCCACACTGAGGGCCCCCGCGGGCAGCGCCACGTAGCGCGAGTACTCCACCGGCAGCGAGAGAGGCGTTAGCAGGCAAGCAGCCCCGGACAGCACCGCCGTCTTATGCAGGCAGTTCCCCACGGTTACCCAGCGGGCCGTCTCATCGCCGATGCGCGTGGGCTCGATCACTATGTACTTGTACTGGGCCTCCAGCGCTTGCTCCAGCTCGTACTCAAACTGTTCCTGGCCATTCTCTCCGTTATAGATCTCATGCACAATGTAGCAGTCCGTCGAGGCCATCGCTCCCCTGTGCGGGAAGGGGTGGGGTGGGGGGAGAAAGAGAATTCCACTGTCAAGCAGACACAGTAAGGGACGGAAGAGAAAGAAAGATTATATAAATAAACCAAGAGAGAAAGTAAATAACTTTTGTAGTGGTGTCTTATCCAAAAAATGAGCGCAACCTGTTCACGCTGCTTTTGGTGATAGATGACGATGGCAAAAAAAAGGGGAGCCAACTGAACTCCAGTTTTTAAGTACACAAATTGCAAGGCCTATAATAACTAACTTGAGCCAGAAATGCGAGCTGCTCACTTGCCCTAAAGCTCTAAAAGTATCAACAGATGGGCGGAAGTAGTAATCCAGTGACCCTCTGGAGCCGCGTCAGAAGCCACCGACCTAAAATGCCGCCGCCATCCTCCCTCCTGCTGACTCCTACACCACCCCGTATTTTATTTATCAAGAACTGCTGGTCAGTGTTGCGTACGTTTCGGCGTCGGAGGAAACGCTCGGCTGCGGTTCGTGTCTCCAAAGTCAAGCTGACATTCCCTGATAAACAGCTGAGTCTCTGTTTAAGATGAGGATCAAGCTGTCAGTTAGTAAGTACAGTTTAGTTATGTCAATATGGAGGGAAACAAGTTTACATTTGACACACTTTTCTCCAAAGTGATTTACCATGTTAAATTACTTACAATTACTGAGCCATTTGTACAACTGCATAACTTTACTGGAGCGAGTTTAGGGCAAGTTCCTTGCTCAAGGGTACTACAGCCGGAGATGATAATCGAACCGTTGACCTTTGGATCCAAATGCAGTTGCTCTAACTACCGTCCAATTACATTTACCAAAAAGGTCTTCCACTGTACAGTCAACTTTACGCTGTCACTAAACCATGGTTCTTGTGGATGTGGGATTTGAACCTGTGACCTTTGGATCCACTACACTATCAGCTGCCCCCCAGTTACCAATAACCCTCTACAGTTAGTTGAGTCTACGCACAAGTGAAAAACACTTTTTTGCCCGAGATGTTGCATTTTAAGTCCCGATATAACGAGTTGCATCCTGAAGCGCTTTTCTGTCGAATCTACTGGCGATGAACGATTTGGGGGGGGGGACTGAGTATGTGATCAGAATCAGTGCGAGGGATTAATGTAAAATGTAATATTTATACTGATCCCCACTGGATAAACGAAGAGGGAACTCAAAGGGACCCGAAGTGATGAAACGCAGTAAAAGCTCAGACTGAGAACTCAGAACCACTCAGCTGAGGCAGTGGGACCTGGACTGAAGGAAACAATAACTGTGAACAGGAATGAAGTCCCAGCAAAACAACAGACACACACAGTGATGTTTTGTGTGGGCCGCAGGAAATCAGTGCTAAAAGTTGGGTTCAGAAGTGCTCGTCTCGTGCGAAACGTGGTAAAAACGGTGTGCGTTCGGTTCGCAGTCACTCAACTCAGTCAGTGTGTTTGAGACGGAATTCACAGCAACGGTCGCAAACACCTGAGGAGGATGCTCGTCTGCGAAGAGACAACGGACAGCCAGAGAGTCCCTGAAATGTATTTAAGATATAAATAAAAGTAAAAATTTTTTAAGAAAGGGAAAATAATGTCGCTGCAGCGCAGAACGGCTGCAAAACACGGCATAAACAAACAGCGCCGTTGAGGCGAAGCGACAGCATTTACAGCCCGGCGGGGAGTCGCGCGCCGCGCAGGGCCGGCGCGCGCGGTCTCACCGCCACTGAGGGCACGAGGACACGGCTCGAGTCGGAGCCCTTTAGTTTTTTCCCACCTGGCTGTGGTGCTCGGCCCACAAACTCCATTTTCCTGCGCTACAGCGGTAAGTCCCTCAGCCAGGCTCAGCAAAGTCAAACAAACATGTTTCCAACGCGGGCTCCAGCAGAAACAAACACTCGACAGTCGACTCGTCGCTCTGCGGAAGGAAACTGCTTTTTTTCCCCCATCATTAAAAAAAAAGAAAAAAAAAATTACCGTTGCGCGGTTATTTAGATATGCGACCCGACCGACGAGCGGGCATTTGTTTGATTTGAACGTTTGAAACGTTTCTTCAACACCGAACGATCTTGAAAACTTGCTCACAGAAAAACATTAAATACTCGAAAAGGAAATCGACTGACAGCCGAGCAATACTTTAAAAGCGCGTCGGTATGTTCCTTTACACTAAGAAAGCGAAAGAAGTGGTAACGACGACCGTGAAGTTTTCTTTAGCCGAAATAAAGTACCACTGACCTCTCCCTGTTGGCTGGGACACCGCGCCTCCTTCCGAACGCCGCCATCTTGGGAACTCAACGCGTCATTGTGGTCGCAAAAGCTGACGGTGCATTGTGGGTAGTGCAGTTAATAAGTTAACCGTTAAAACGCTTGGAAGTAAGAATTGAAACTACAACTACATGCGTGCATGTTGAGACATGAGTTGTTTCCTCTCCCGCAGCCTCATGGGAAATAATAATTGCAAATCGGCAACATTCCGGTGATGAAAGTTGTGGCCGATTTACTACATTTCCCATGTTTACATTTTCGCAGATATAGATTTCAGATATTCAGTCGTTGAAAAATACCCCGTGGAAAAAAAAACAGTGGAGTGCACACGCAGTATGAATTATTTGGGATAAAGACACGTTGTATTAAATACATCGTGTACCATGAGTGACGTTAGGCTGTTGTTAGAAGATCCATTCCACTCAAATCATGGCTGTGTATGGCAGACTGCTGACCGAACAGCCGTAGAAAACGATCTCCAAACAACAAAGCTGAGTTGGACTGATGTTTCAGATAAGCCTCTCTCTCTGTAGACAACATGAACATAGCATTTGCAACACCTTCAGCACACGGATGAATTTGCTTTCGATGCCATGTATTGAGTTGACACCTACTAGTTTACACTAAATCATAGAACTCAATTCGACACAAAAGGATATTATGTTTTTATTGTGGGATGTCAAAATGCATTTTCGGTCATTTAAACTAGCAGGCTGAGGCAAGGCACAGAGATCGCGCGCGCCCAAATCTTGCTGGATGTCAAAACAAGACGAGAGAAAAACTGCACTCACAGTGTGTCCCACAGAGGGCTAAATCATTTTGTAGCAGGTGGCGCGCGAAGGGTGCAGCTCCACAGTCCGGTCTTGGCACAGCGCGGCGGCGGCGGCGACGGCGGCTCGCTTCCGGCGGCCTCGCGGTGGCACTTCCTGTGGGCGCGAAATTGGCGGCTCCGTCCCGACCCAACGTTGTATGTCTTGTGCCATACAGAATATTTCATACACGTCACAGTCTTTTATTTTTCGTTCTTAGTTGAAATTAGAATAGTATTTTTTTTAAGATTAGGCCTACAGCAGCTTAGTTAAACGAAACCTATGTGATTATTATTACGAAAACAATCCAGAATTATTACTGTTATACATAATTAAAATAACAAATATGAAATAATTTAATAATTTAATTTTCTTTTTTTTAACCTGAAAATGTGGTAAAAGTAAATAATTGTCATCACCTCAACATGTTTGACATTCCACACAGCCTAGTTTCTTTGTTCTTTACATTATTCTTTGTTTTCCCCGTGACATAATTCACCTGTCAATTCTATAGATTTATGCACAGCTGTCCTTCATAATTAAGCAAAGTAAAATAAGGCTGCTGACACGTGCCACCTATGGCTTCAGCACCGAGACCGATCCCTGTGCGGCGACACTGCACACTGCCCTGCCAAAGCCTTTACCCTAGTTAAAGGTAAATGCTCACTGTTGCCATGACCTTTAATAGGTCATATATTATTTCATTTTTTTTTTTTTTAATTTTCCCTGCCTTGCATTGATTTTTCTACATTTTGACTTTTTCCTTATTGTAGGAAGTGCATATGAAGTCACATGGTTGTCCCTTGTAAAACAAAGGAAATATAAATAAATACAATGCAAAACCCAGTAAGTCAGACCTGCCACAGGATTATTGACAGATCACTACTGCACTTTGGCATATTCCTTATAGCAGTGCTCTTTAAATAGTCTTTACAGACTTCATAATAGACACTACTGGAAACTCTGCTGAAGGCTGTGGTAGAATTTCACTGTGTGGTTCTGCTCGCTTCATTCTACTGACAGGTCGGAATAAGAACAACAAAAACACAAGTTTTAAGTAAATGCATTTTAGTAATATATGGTTTACTAAGGTTGTGAATGCTACCCTCTTTATCATAAATAAATGTATTTCACAGGAATATTAACAATTTCCAGTTTGAAATTAAAATGTGAGCAAGACATTAATAAAACATAACTTGTAATTATTTTATTTGTACAGTACACTATGAACTACAGTAATACACAAGTTGTACAAATTACCTGACATTATACATCACATTAACAGCCATTCTGATGGTCTTGAAACCAAGCAATTACGTGTGACATATTTACTGTTAAGTGCAGTGGCATTTTTTTTTTTAACCAGATGTTACAGAACAAATGGTACACTTGAGTGCCTTTCAAACACTTTTCTCTGTACAGCAATGCTGTAAAGTGTCCTGATACAAAGTCTTAGCTCAGCAGTCATGATCTCAGGTTCAAATGAGTTACTTGGCAGAATAGTACAGCTCAAATTTTATTCTATTATGGCTGCTGTATGAATTAAACATAAAATGAATATGAATAATCTTTATAACATATGTCCCACTAAAAAGCATAACTCCAGACAGACCCAAGAGAAAATTTAAACTGGGACAGTCACTGGTGAGTTTTCCCTCATAACATTTTCATGTAAAAATTATATTTACATTTATTCATTTAGTAGATGCTTTTCTCCAAAGCAACATACATCTAATGGAAAATACAATGTGTGCATTACATTAGGAGAAAGAGACATAGCTGCAGATGTGTGACTCTTAAGTACAGTTTCCTTCACCATATGCACCGACGTTCATCACACAAGTATCTACATAAAACTTTACCAGAATATCACCGATTCCTAATCGCCTTGAACCTGAAGCCTGATTGCATCTCATACGTTAACTAAAGTATATCTCGTGTTTTTCGGAAACAGGCAACCAGTATGAAGCTACACAGATTTATTGAGCGGACAGCGTCCGCTTCATATTTTTGCTGAAGACACAATAGAAAACCCCAAACTCAGAGGGCTGCACAAGTGACAGTTCAACTTCTTAAATAATAGAAATTCAAGATCATTTCTGTTTTAAGATAATTTGCATAGCAACAACCATTATAAATCTCAGCACCGTTTAAGAAAGATGTTCATTATGTGAAAGCTGCAAGGAGCTAAAGCAGAAATGCACGATGTGATAGAGCACTTTACAAGTAGTTTAAATGGAGACCATATACTGAAGACACATGACTATGTGCGTAGAGCTCATAATGTTGCACAAAACAAACGACTGCAGTGTAGAAGTGGTCTAACTGCTCCTTTTCTGAAGGATATTGTTCTTCTCCATGGGCTTACTTAACCATTGCTGTTCACACGTGTATTTGTAGCCAGAGACGAGTTTGCTTTGAAGGTTTTATAAATAAGAAACAAGAACCGTTCGGTTCGGAGAACGGAGCCCTTTATCACAAGCCTAGAACGACCTCCAAATGTCAGCATCTAACGCCTGAGAATCGGCAGCAGGCACCGCGGTATTTGACAGTAATAAATATTACTCATTTAGTTTTCTGGAGAAGTCCTCTTTGATATCGCGGACAAGGTCATCAATGGGACAAGTAAGGAGTTGGCGGGCTGGGATCCATCAGAGAAACATGTCACTGCAGGTCGTTTTACAGATGGCCACGAAACCACGACACCCCCAAAACTGCACTGTGCGGCTCTGCTCACTTTGAGCTCGTGGTTTATTATTCCCTCCATCGCTGACCGACAGTGGAAAATTTTACCTACGGTCCACGGCCCCTTGCCAACTATGTGAGAGTCACGTTCAGCATTCAAAGGTTCAGAAAAGCTGCATTTCTAAACATGACAAAGAAGTGTGATTGGGGGGGCAGTCTGTAAGGTATTCTTTCACACAATCCAGCTGTCATCCCTACTTTGCTTCTTACACCATAGTACATACACCACATTTAGTCTATTACAAAAACAGACTTTAATATGTAAATTGCCATTTCAGACTCAAGGAGGTGCCCTGCTGTCCACCTGTTTACCACAAAACAAGGTTTATCAGCTGTAAAAGTGGGTACATTTGGTGATTTCTTTTGGAGGAAAAAAGGCATTGGCTACATATCCAAATATTAACTGCATGTGCAACTCACATGGGCGTAAAATACTTTTTATTAAAGCTATAAAAATGAAAACAGGAATCCAACTTCAGAAAAACATTTATTAGCACTGAAAATAAGTAAAGACTGTCTACATGGAGGACTTTCAGCTGTTTCAGTGTTGTTTCTATTCTAAGTATAATCCTTTTCCTGAGTGAGTTCAATTATGCAGAGACGTGTCCTGTATGAAGGGAAGTGACGGCGAGTCTTCGGCTGCGATTAACCGCCCAGCTGTGTCACCATAAAGGCCACAAACGCAGTAAAAGCATGGCCTTCTGAACATCTACAGACAGCACTCCCAAACACGCAACAGTTATTCAATTGCATGTATTCGCTCAGTGTGACGCAAAGGGTTAAAATCTGTCTTTGCGAAAGAAGCAACCCTGATTCATCTTTGTTATTTGATACAAGGCTTTCGAGTGTATTGTATCATCTACACATTTCTTAGGAACCCTTTACTGACAATCAGATACCGTCAGCAATTATAACTGTAACAGCAATGTAATCTCAGGTGAGCGCTTCACACATCACTTGTCTGCGTGTCCTCTCACTGCCACGGTGTCCCAGTCGTTTGCCCCCGTCACCGCATGTAAAATCTAACCGTCCACTCTCCCGATGAGGAAAAGGCACTTTGAACGGCATTTATTACTACAAGAAAACATCAGACAGGAGTTCCACTTGAGCACAAACATATCCCTTCCCTTCCCCTTAAGGAGAAAAGACAAAGAGCCAAAAAGTGGGCCTCGGAACATGAGATGTGTATGCGACAGGGTGCCCTGCTGGCGTCGGGGGCGGGCCTTGGGAGCGCAGCCGAACGCCGCATTCTGAAGCTGTCCTTTAGATCTTTGGAGTATGACTAAGTATGTTAATGAAACATTTCTCCCTGTGGACGTGTAAACTTTGCTCCGCTGCAGCGTGTGCCAGTACTGCATTGTTGGTCAACAGCACAGCCATCTGAATGAAGGCAGAATGCATTCCTTAACCTTGGCTCTCCAGTGCGTGTCAAGGCAAGACAGGCAAGTGAATGAAGGCCTGGGACTTTGGGTACGTGGGTGAAGTAAACCTGCCATTTCTCACCCTACTGCTCTGACCACTCTTCCCAAAACCCACCAGGTTTCAGTGTTATCCAGCCCACTCGAAAAGGCCCCCATGGTCTCTTTTCTGCCCTCTTGGTGAAGATCAGTGAAGGATGCACTCCAGGTACTGAGGCTCAGGGTTCTCCTTGACATACTTCTGGATGTACCAGCAGGTAAGGTGGGCCTTCAGGCCCTCTTCCACAACAAAATCCATGGCTGCCTGAAATCCAAAAGGAAACACTGTTCAGCACAGAATGTCAGTCCAGCAGAGAGATGAACACACTAATATCTGGCTCTTCCTCAAGCTGCTGCTAACAAGTTTAAACACACAAAATGACTTTGGAACTGAAATATTTCAATCAAAATGTATTCCTGAGCAACTTACATTAAGCAGTTTTTATTCTGTGCATGCTCAGCACACTGCAAAACTAACTGACATCATTACTCAAAGTCGGCATCAGTTGCCATATTTTTTTTATATCACTAATGAACCTTTCATGGTCTCTTATCTAACATCTACATGTGACATTTTCTGTTCCTGCAATAGTTTGTTCAGTTACTAAACCGAAACCGAGGGAAGAAAAAAAAAATTAAATAATTAAACATCAGTGATTTCCACTGCCAGGTAACAGGAACCATGATGAAACATGAATAGCGTGAGCCGCTTTGACTGTATTCTAAATTCTGTCCTCTGAAGTGACACTTCTTCACAGAAGAAAAACAACTTGCTGGTCACGATTGGTGGGTCATGAAGGGCATAGACAGTTGAGAGGAAAAAAAAATTGCAAAACCTTTGGAATAACCTGGATTTCTGCATGAACAGCTCTAAAATGCCATCTCACAATCAGCCCTAAAAATAAAAAAATTTTTTTAAAAATACTAAAAAAAAAAAAAAAAAAAAAAAAAACATTTTCTTAAACAAATGGTTTAAAAAAAATTACGGTTATTCATGGGGGACAAAGTATGTGAATTATTTTAAATTTTACATTCATTTATCTGACACTTTTCTCTAAAGTGACTTGAAATATATTATAAATAAATTATAATAAATAAATATAATATAATATATAAATAATAATAATAATAATAATAAAATAATAATAATAAAAATATTATTAAAATAATATTATAAAAATATTATAATAATAATAATATATAATAAATAATAAATAAATAATATTATAAAAATAATAATAATATAATAAATAAATAAATAAATAAATTATATTTATATTTATAACTATTTATCACATTTCTCTTACACTCCCTTGCATTTGTATCTAGCGACTATTTTTGTACTATTTTTGTATATTGGGTACTTTATATTCTTTATATTTTTTAAAAATTTTTTATCCCTTGCTCACATACTCTATCTTCTCATCTGTGTCTTGTCACTGTCATTCTGTCTGTGCTGTGGTAGTTCCTGTCACCAAGACAAATTCCTTGTATGTGCGAACATACTTGGCAATAAAGCTCGTTCTGATTCTGATTCTGATTCTGATTCTGAAACATTAAGCTACTTTCACTTAATTATAAAGCTGGGTAATTTTACTGGAGCCGTTTAGGGTAAGTACCTTCCTCAAGGGTTACTGCAGCTGGAATCGAACCTGCGACCTTTGGATCCAAAGGCAGCAGGTCTAAATTCTACGCAACCAGCTGTCCCACTATAAATACATCTATACATTTAGTAATGGCTGGAACCTCCATAACCCACTGTTTACTTGTAGATCCTGAGATGAATATATATATGTGTTAATAATAGTACTATCATTTATAAGCATATATTCTTGTATTGGCTACAGTGGACCCGAAAAAAACTGACCAGCTTAAAACCTCACTGAAAGAATAAGATGTTTTTTTCTGCCACCACACAACTCTAGGTCACCATCATCATCACATGCTCACACACACACTAAAGACCACACAGGGGGAAGAGTCCTTCCTCACTGTGCCAAATGGGAACCACAAAGATTCTCTCAAAACCAGCAACAAGCGATGCAACACGTCGCAGGGTGTCTCCTCCAGGAGGGACATTATGGATGATTGTTTCCGTTCCAGCTGAGCCTTTGATGAATTAGGCCACGCCGAGCTGCCGATGAATCGCATTCCTCACGCCATGTTAAACCAAGCTCATTTGTCAAGGAACTGCTGTCGTGTATTATTCATTCTTCATGAATCATCAAAGATCACTTGTATGCTGCAGGCCCGCAGTGGTCCACAGCCCATGCTGGAAAAACTGGGCACAAGGCAGGGTACGCCATGGACGGGATGACAGTCCATCAAAGGCATATCATTTTACAGTTGTTTCTATACCAAATCTGTGCTCGCTGAATAATAGCCAGAGTGGTGAAATATAGACATTTCAAAATTGTTTTCAATGTGAAATTTAATATAGCAGTTGTAATTGTTTCATAATAGTTACGTAATCGCTTTGTTCTTGTTCAAAACCAATTTTTTTTGTTTATCCCAATTGATCAAGACCACAGAAAGGGAATATTTTCATATATTAATGTAGAAGTACATCTAGCAGGGCGGCATGGTGGCAATTCCAGTTCAGTATGGAGTTTGAATGTTCTTCCTGTGTTTGTGTGGGTTTCCTCCTGGTAGCCTAGGTTTCTCCCACAGTCATGTATCAAAAATGTGTGTTTCAGGTGTACTGGTCACTCCAAGCTATCCTTTGTTTTTGTGTGTGTGTGTGTGTGTGAGTGAGAGAGAGAGAGAATCCCCATCCTTGGTGTACCCTCCTGGCCTTGTGCCCACAGATTCCAGGATAGGCTCTGGACCACCATAACCCTTCTACAGACAAACAGTTAGCAAAAGGGAGTGTGTATGTACATCTAGCAGCTCTTAAAGAATCAATAGCTTACAAATATTCATACTTTGGTTCTTCAACTTGTAAATACAATCAGAACCAGACGTCTGTTCGTAAACCATTTTGTATGTAACTCCCAAGGCCTTTTAACCACTATCCCTCAATATATTCGCAAGCTATGTTCTATAAAACCTTAAATATAGCTATTACAAAAAAATACTTTCTTTGCAATACTTTTACAAACTTGGAGCTACATTAAAATTAAAATGAAATGATGGAAAATAAAGTGTTTCCAGAAAATATTATTCCATGGTAACTGTGCAATTTATCCAACAAACTTGGAAAAGTCACCAACCCTTTATGAGTCAGAAACAGTCTCAAATATCATACTGGCAATGTAATCAAACAGGTTGAATAAGTCTACTCCCACACTATTATTCTGCATGTTTACAGGTTGCATTTGGTCAACTACATGGAGACAATTTAGAAAATAGTTAAATGATACATTTAAAAATAAATTGGAAAATGCCACCATCTTCAAAGCTTTGTAACTGAACTATTCATAACACGAGGCAGACTATAGGTGGTGGCTAATTTCAAGTCTCATTAAACATTTCTTGGGTGGGAAGAGTAGCCCCCAGGATTAGGCCTGAGAAATACTGCTCTAGAAGAAGGTGCTCAAGGAAAGCAATTTCTGTGTTTACAAAATGTGCAAAAGTTGCTAGGAAAACACAGGAGTGCGGCGCATGTTTGTTTCCGTTTACATTAGCTTTTGTCCTTCTGGAAGTTTGGTTTGTGGGGAAACAGTGGAGATATTGAAAGAGACAAAACATTCACGAGAAAAAAAAAAAAAGATTACTGCATTTCTTACCTGAGGTGCCTTCTGCGGTTGCAATTAAGTATGTGTTTACTGTACTGTATTTAACTTTTTTCCACTAGTGTTTTGCCACCCAGTTTTACAAACATATAATTTTACATGAGTTCTTAAAGCTTAATTACTATATTAACCGATAAAAACATTTTATGTTGTCATTAACTGAGTGTAATGGTAAAAGTACACAGACTACTGTATCCAAAAGAAAAGAAGTTAATAATGTATGTATGGAGGCAGCTGGTGGTGTAGTGGTTAGAGCTGCTGCCTTTAGACCCAAAGGTGACAGGTTTGAAACTCAACTCCAGCTGTAGTAACCCTCAGCAAGGTACTTACCCGAAATTGCTCCAGTAAAATCACCCGGCTATAGATGGGTAAATAAGTGAAAATATCTTAACGTTGTAAGTCACTTTGGAGAAAAGTGTCAGATAAATGAATGAATGTACTGGTGCAACATTTTAATTTGCAGGCAACTCAGCGGCACAAGAACAGCATAATCAGTGTAAAGGGTGTGTGTGCTTCAGCAGACGGTGCCGAAACACAGTACATCTCCCTTGCTAAGCTGTTCCAGCGTACCTTTGCCAAGTGCTTCGCGATGCCTCGCCCTCTGTAGGCATCTGGGACTTCAGTGTGCTGCAGGTCCACGGTCCTCTTCCCAACGTACTCGTACAGCAGGACGGCTCGGTCGTGAGAGCCTGGGGGACAGACGCGGCACACATCACCTTCAGCTCCGTATGCTTTCTAGCGGAGGGAAAAAATTAGGCAAGCCCAAACACCACACAGGGTGGAACGATACCATGGTACGCACTGTATACCGTGACCATTTTTGCATAACAGAACCACTGCTGCTATGTATCGTAGTTTTCCGTAACTTCCTCCTGTACCTCTTTCTATATATAATCATAATTGTCCAAAGGTCTAATGTCAACACAAGTCCAAACAAGTAATTAAAACAAATGATGGATGTCCTGCTCATAAATGTAGCTGCCTTTTTACAGCAGCATACCTGGGGAGGGGAACAAAAAAAGAAAAACAGCACTGCAGAATGTTGTTCATATTTCAAAGTTTGCTGTGTGTTACTATGTTGGGTGGCATGATGGCATAGCAAGTAGAGCTGCTGTCTCTCAGCGCCTGGGTGGTGTAAAAGAACGTGGGTTCGATCCTCGCTCAGTCTGCGTGGGTTTCCTCCAAGTGCTCCGGTTTCCTCCCACAGTCCAAAGAGATGCTGTTCCAAGTTCCCCCATAGTATGTGAGTGACAGAGAGCATGTGTGTGTTCCACTGATGAATGGATGAGTGACCCATTGTATGTAGTGTATCTAGTAGTGTAAGTCGCTGTGGTGAATAAGGTGTGTGGGCTGGTAACACTACATAGTATCCATTGCAGATGCTTTTCTCCAAGGTGACTTACTAAGTGAATAAATTATTGCTTTTTCTCTGCAGTCCTCTTTACTGGTCAGGAATATTCTATCAAAAACTAAATAAACGTACAGCACTACACAGACCAGAGTTTTAGTTGTACACTGAAGGTGGTTTAGTTGCATGGTTGTTTAATAAAGAGTAAAAGAAATGTTGATGTTAAAGAGAACATGCTGCAATACCTCATATACGGTAAAAACACAGTAACTAAAAATATGCATGTGTCACGTAATGGCTGACATAAGTAGAGTCATAGGTTCGAATCTGGCTCAGTCTGTGCAGTTAGCATGTTCTACATGTGTTTGCATAGGGTGTGTGTTTCAGGGGGGACTCGAAATTGCCCTTAGTGTGTGTACATGTGAATGAGTGTGTGTGAGAGAGAGAGAGAGAGATTGCCTTTCAGTGGACGAGGACCCTGTCGAGGTTGTATACCCTAACTAGACCACTCTGTGCTTCCAGGATAGGCTCCAGACCACCATGACCCTGCACTGGATAAATGATTATTAATCATGGATCATTTAATAAAAATTCACAAATGTGCACTTTTCACAGCTGGGTCAAATAAAGTGACATTTATTTATTTAGCCATCGTCCGAAGCAACTTCAAATGAACTCTATGTAGTGTTATCAGCCCACACACCTTATTCGCCGCAGTGACTTACACTGCTAGACACACCACTTACACTGGGTCACTCATCCATACATCAGTGGAACACACACTCTCTGTCACAAGCAAGTGACACCAGAGGAAGGGAAGCAATACAGGTACAGAAACACACACACTCCACCTGAAAAAACTAAAAAGAAAAAGCCACTGTCGGCTAAATTGATTGAAATTAGTTATCTAAACAGAAAATTTCACCTGCTCCTCATGACGGGATGCAATACAAAGCTCCCGGTGAGGGACGGGCGGGAGAGGCAGGCTTTCGTAGAAAGTTCTGGAACTTTGAGGACGAGGCCCACCCGTAAGTACGAGACCACGGTTTCCCTTATTCTTGCCTTTACATCACCTCTTTAGGCAGAAGCGAAGACCAAGTGGCTCACAGGTGCTCCCAATCAGAGGGTAGAGGAAATACCTCAATGGATGGTGCAGCAGCAGCGGCAGCGGGACAGGAACTCGCAACCTTCAGGTACCGGCTCTGAGTTCCAGAGCACAGTTCGGCAGCCTTATATCTCATACTAACGGTCACCTGTGTTCAAAGTGAGTCTGAGGGTCCCTGTCCTTTGGCATTTATGGACATTTTTAATGGGGAGGGGGAAGGATGCACAGCAAAAACAGACATAATGATGTCATCATTGATGAGTCGAGTCCCTGAGCGACCAGGAAGTGGGGAAACACTCAGCAAGAGTACGCTCAGCCGGGACTAAATAAAACTTCTTGTGCCTCAAGGAAGACAAGGGAAGGGTCCGAGGGAAATGTTTAGGAAGTATTTGCACTTTTTAAGCCGGTTTTTGCTGTTACTGTACTTAGCTGTTGTTGCGCGTGGGGCGTAAGCAACGCAACGGCTGTTCTCTGACTCTTCGTGGTGGAAAGTGACGTGAGGAGAAACAAGTGAAGAAGTGAGGCATTAACGCAGGTCTCTCTCTCTCTCTCTCACACACACACACACACACACAGGACTGGCTGGCTCCTCCCGGGGCGCTTTTTACCGTTGAGTCTCACGGTGAACTGCCGCCGCTTCCTGTCGTGCTCCACTCGTATCGCCGTGCCTGGGTCGGGGACGCTCATGTGCGACGCCTGAGCCATGTTATTTGCGCTCCTCTCCGCTCAGTGAGACTCTCAATAAGACTCTCGCTGGGTCTCTCCGCGACTCCCGCTCCGCGCCGCACTCATGGTCTCTCGTTCTGGCCACAGAAACTTGGCACGCGGCGGCCCTGCGAGACCAGCTGTGCGGCCACGTGACCGCGCCTGGCCAATCGCGGCGCCGCTTACATGTTATCACCCCTCAGGTTACCTTCCACTTTTGGGGGCTTTAAACTTTTTTTTCTTTGCTATAAATCGTAATAATGTATTGCACCAGAAATACGAGCGACTTAAAACACAATATTAATCAGTGGTGCTTCTGAGAATGGTTCCAAAACTAGTTCTGGAAGGCATTTTTCTTCTACGTGCAGTAGCGGTCCGTGACCACAGGAGGCAGTGCGGATGACGAAAACTCTTAAAGGGGAACTCGTCAAAAAATAACAGGATCCTTCCTGCCGAAGTGTTTAAAATAACAGTGCTTGAGAGGAATTAAACGTTTTCAATGGTCCTATTCTCCTTATAAGTGCGAGAGTGATTATTTTGCTTTTATTTCTAGGGACTTCTTTGTCTGTCTAGTGCTTGCCTTCGGGTGCAATTTTGCCGCCATTTTTACCGCCACATTACTGCTGTTCTCCGACGCACAGCTACAGCTAACATGGAACATTAATATCCACCTCCCCGTGTCCCTCGTCTGCCCTAAGGGCCTTCACGTATTTCTACCTGACATTAAAGTCCTTCCAGTGCAACGGACCATTTCCTCCCAGGAGAAGCGGTTCCGTTTGGCCCCGGGGTGCTTTTGCGACAACGCCTTCATACGCCTTTCATTTCACGTGCCACAAAGTTAAAAACCCGTAGACTCAAAAAGTCGATCAAATGCGAGATGTCAAGCGGACACCTGTAGCCAAGCTGTTATTCGGTAACTGCGAGGCCTTCGGTTGCGTCCTGAGGATGCAGGACGTCGCTGCCGCTGTGCTGCTGCGAAAAGCGCCGACGTAAATGCCGAGAGAGCAGATATAATTTGTGCCGGAGCACTTATAGTTTATCGGAGTCCTGCTCGGCTGAGGCGAGTACAGACATGTCCGTCTGTGCGGCGCACACGAGTCTCGCCGTGCGTACGGTAGCTAGGCTGTCGGGCCTGTCGGGTTCACGCCCTCGGAGAAAAAGTACGCACTCTGGACTGGCCTCGGTCCAATATCGTATATAATTTTGCCATGAACTTATAATACTGTCGTTCCAAACGGCATCACCTCAAGGCAACATCATCTCATATGCAAATTTAATAATCTATCTTCATTTGAGGTTCCAAAATCTTTCTTAGCAGTTTCTCTCTCCATGGGGCTTTGCAATAATGTTTGTTACCATGTTTGAATGACTTTTTGTAGCTGAGGTTTAAAAAAATAAAAACATGGGTTGTTTTTTGCTACTTTTCATGGAGGGGGGTGCGGTGGCGCAGTGGGTTGGACCGGGTCCTGCTCTCCGGTGGGTCTGGGGTTCGAGTCCCGCTTGGGGTGCCTTGGGATGGACTGGCGTCCCGTCCTGGGTGTGTCCCGTCCCGTCCCCCTCCGGCCTTACGCCTTGTGTTGCTGGCTCCGGCTCACCGTGACCCCATATGGGACAAGTGGTTCAGACTCTGTGTGTGTGTGTGTGTGTGTGTGTGTGTGTGTGTACTCTTCATTGTTTCAAATAAAAGTAATGTAAGAAGGACTGTGTCATAAACAAGAGATATATCCTTATTTTAAATACAACAATTATCATGTTTGTGCAAATTAATCACCCTATATTACCAACTAGGTCGGGGTCTCCAACTTTCAGTCTGCAAAAAAAATGCTTGTAAAATTGTATTATATTTATCATTAATATGATGAATGCTATTTTAACAATATAATCGTAGTTAGACGCACAACTGAACGCCCAGCACACCTGTGTAAAATACAATTTAAATAATTTTTCAATTTATATTTTTGAGATTCAGTATATCACTCACTGTGATTTTTACACATGCGGTCAGTGGATCAGTTTGCAATAATAACTGTACCTCCTGGCCATAAAAGGTTGGACACCCCTGGTCCAGACAGTGAGATTTACATCAGAATTTCGTGTTTTGGTTAGAGGAGTTGAAAACCTTTGCTGTTGCCTTAGTGGACTTCGGCATTTTGCATCTTTGTAATAGAGGTCATGGAAGTGTCTTCAGTAGTGGGAGGTAGATCCTAAATCCAGTGAGGCCGTGATTTATATTTATTTATATCAGTGGTATATCATGTCCTCGTGAATTCAGTTAAACACTGTACATGGTGATCTTCACGGTAAAAACTAACAGCTCTGCTGTAGCCCCAGGTTCAAACACCATGTGTCACTGTTGGGCTTCATACCAAAGATGGCAGGCGATAAGCGGCCTTGTTTTATCAGTGTAGGTTAACTGATCCCCAAAGGCAAAATAAGCGCATTTTAAAACTTCACTTTGGTCTTGTGCGGGTTTCGAAAAGTATTCATCATGGCGGAAATGTGTAAAAACTATTGACTTGCTCCTGCATAGCAGCTTGTCTCGCCAACATCTCTGTTTGGATGACCACCATCTACATGTGAATCTTTCTAAGGCTGAGATCCTCCATCTTCCAGCAAGTCCACCCACTTGTTCAGGAACTCATCAGTCTTGACAATGTGTTCATTTCATCCTGTTCACCAGTCAAAAGCATTGAAATGACAATCAGCTCAAGTCTCTGCTTCTCCCAGCACGCTGAAGCCATAAACCGATCTTGCTGATATCCCATGTGGAACATTCACAGGAAATGCCCCTGTCTTATACCACATTCTACGCAGCTCCTGGTCCAGGCCATGGAGATACCCCACTGGGACGACTGCAACCCACTCCTGATTGGTCTTCTCACTTCTGCAATCAAACCCTTCCAGTTGATCCAGAATGCTGGAGCACGAGTTGTTTGACCTTCCAAGGCATTCCCATGCACCCCCTCCTCTTCTCTCTGAAATGTCTTCCTGCAGTTGCCCATATCAACTTCAAGATGCTGATTACAGCCTGCAAAATGATGGCAGGATCTGTACCATGATACCTAAAACACGTGATCATTTCCTACACCCCCACAAAAGCACTATGCTCCTCCACCTCTGACCGTTTGACAGTCCCAGTAATTACAGATTCAAAATCAAATGTCCTCAGCTTCTCAGTGTTGGCTCTGATATGATGGAAGGATCTCCCTCTGTCCCTCAGAACTGCTGAATCCTTTCGAGAAGGCTTTCAAAATGTAAGTCGTCCAGAGCCGATTTGCATCACACCCATCTGTCACAATTACTGTTGTGTTTCTTATCAGACCCAGTTCTACATGCAACAACTGGTTTAATGTGTGGCAACAAAAAGGGGCGTCAGGCAAAGTAATGAGTGGTTGTGATGCTCTGGAGAAAAACATCTTTATGTAATGTTAGATCTGTAAGACATCCTGTTGAAATTCCATTCTGCAAGGAAGATTTTTTTTTTTTTTTTTTTTTTTCTTTGGAACGGAACATGAAACTGATCTCATCTTTTATAATTTCCCTTCGGGGAAATAATTAATTAATTACACAACGTGATTTAAAAGCCCTTATGGTGTGCTTTGAAATTAGTTACTACTGTTTTATTATGTTAATATAAAATGAAGAAGCAGTTTGAATGGGAATTCTCAATGACAATGAAAACAAGTCAAAAAGCAAAGCAAATAAGCAGGATAGGAAAGCGCAGCATTTGCTTGACATTTCTTCCTTGTTTTCAGATTGACATAGAGCTCGGCTAGTAATACGTGACTATTTAATATCATTGAACCATTCAAAATAATGAATGCACAATTATTTTCCCTTTTCGTTATACTAACATTTACATTTATTTATTTAGCAGACCCTTTCCTCCAAAGCAACTTCCAATGAACTCTATGTAGTGTCATCAGCCCACACACCTTATTCACCGCAGTGATTTACACTGCTAGATACACTACTTACACTGGGTCACTCATTCATACATCAGTGGAACACACACACTCTCTGTCACTCACATACTATGGGGGAACCTGAACAGCATGTCTTTGGACTGTGGGAGGAAACCAGAGCACACGGGGGAAACCCACGCACACACGGGGAGAACATGCAGACTCCTATACTTTGGACACAAGAATTCTTCCTCCTTAAGGATCTGTTGGCTGCATTTAAAGCTGCTGTTGGCATTAAGTTTGCAGACAATTGTTTAGCTGAGTCAGATCAACTTAAGTCGTTTTTACTGTGCAGAGGGACAGCTGGTAGTGTAGTGTTTAGAGGTGCTGCCTTTGGACCCAAAGGTTGCAGGTTCAATTCCCATCTCCAGCTCTAGTACCTCTGAGCAAGGTGCTTACCCTAAATTGCTCCAGTAAAATTAACCCAGCTGTATAAATGGGTAAATAACTGTAAGGAACTTAACATTGTAAGTTGCTTTGGGGATAAATGAGTAGATGCATAGTAGTCCACTTTTCATGATGAACCAACTGTGTCAGACCCAGGAATTTGGGAAAACCCTGGAATGTGAGATGGGGCTCAATGCTGAAGAACAACTGTCTTAAATTTGCCCATTTCAGAGTTTCCTGGTCTGAACAGCTGGTCCATATGACAGTTGCTCTTTCTGCTCAAGAAAGAAGATAAAATGTGTAAATGAATGAAAAGAGAAATAAAAACAAAGGTGTTCAGAATGAAGAGGATGAAAAAGAACATGTGATGCAATCAGCCTAGTGTGGACTATCTGTAACTGTAAATCATTGTTTCATGAAAAACAATGGACTGAAAAAACTTATTTACCATATTTACAAATATTTCAAAATCCATTCTGTAAAAAAAAAAAAAAAACTATTTAAAATACTGGAAATTTAAAGCACGAGTGCAACGATTTATTCTTCCTTTGTAAAATCAGTGCTTCTGAATGGTTACTTCCGATCTCGGTTCCGCTCCGTTGCTTCCACCCATCGTTAAAATCAGGTGTTACCTGAAGAGTTGGGTAAAATACAAGTGCGTGTCCCAGGTTACATTATGCAAATTCATGAAGGTGGAGAGCTCCATATCAAAAGCCCGGATTCCGACCCTACGAGCATGATTGCAAGAGGGGAGCACCTTGATCCTCTGGGAGAGATGCTGCAGAGTCATTTGTTGGTTCCACTTCCATCTATCCAGCTGTTGCCAAATAGCCATTCAGTTTCAATAACTGCTTTGTGCTGAGCAGGGTCACGGGGATCCAGAGCCTATCCCAGAAGCACTGGGTGCGAGGCTGAGGGGGGCATGCCCTGGGCAGGACACCAAGCCATTGAAGGATAGGCACACATACACACAGTTACTCACCCCTTCACACACTAAGGGCAATGCAGAGACACCAGTTCACCTTAACTGTATATCTCTGGACTGCGGGAGGAAACCAGAGCACCCCGAGAAAAGCCACTCGGGAGAACACGCAAACTCCACACCGACTGGACGGGGATCGAAACCACGGTGCCACGCCAAATACGCTCAGCAGTCAATTTCCTTTTGAAACGGAGGAATGGAGAGTGATATCTTCCTGCGGCGATCTCAAAGTGAGAATATGGCAAGTCTGGAGGAAATTTTGCTTCGGGTTCCTGACTCATCGCAGCGACAAACGCGAGGTGGTGCAGTTTCAGTTCCCCGGTTGGGAGAGAAGAACCTTGTACCCGGAGCACCACTCGATGGTAACTTCTGCATTCATTCTGGTGAGGAGTGCAGCTTGAGAGGCTGTTGAGGTGTGCAATAACAAGGCCCAGATCACAGGCTCCTATGTCCTCTTTTTACTTCTCTGAAAAACATTTCGGACCCTGGGAAATCAAATGCAAACAAGCTCTTCTTTGTCTTTCTTCGGAGGAAAACACAGCTCAAGTGATTTTTTTTCGATCGGGCCAGCACACCTGGACTCTCTGCCCGAGAAATGCAAGCAACCAGCTAGCGGGCTTGGCCGGGTCCTGCTCTCTGGCGGGTCTGGGGTTCGAGTCCTGCGTGGGGTGCCTTGTGACGGACTGGCGTCCCGTTCTGCGCGTGTCCCCTCCCCCTCCAGCTTTGCGCCCTGTGTTGACGGGTTAGGCTCCGGCTCGCCACGGCCCTGCTCAGGACAAGCGGCTTCAGCCTCTGTGTGTGTGTGTGTGTGTGTTTTATTGGAGGCCTCCATAATGCAGCTGTGCTTCATTTCCAACATTACATCCTGTTCTATTCTATCTTTCTGTGTCTTAGTGCTGATTTTTTTTATCTTTCAATTTTGCATTTTCAATTTTTCCTGAGGACAGCAGGTGGCGTAGTGATCAAATATCTCTTTAACAGCACTGACTGTTTGACTGTCTTGCATAAACCCCCACTTTACCTTTCCAAAGTGGGTAAAGATGCTACTCTATTATTGCAGTATGGCTAGTTTATAATGATGGGTAGCGTGACGGGTAAAGCATAACCTTGTAACCTGAAAGTTATTCGTGTTCTGAGGAAAACTCTCCTTTTAAACTAACCCTGTTTCATCAAAGGGCTTAAATGTAATTGCTATAATAACAATAATAATTAAAAAAAACAAAAACAACACAATAGTGATTATTTAAAAAAGTTATTATTGTTAATATTTTTCAGATATTATTTATTTTTCCAAATAAGAATTATTTTATCAGAGAAGAAAAAAAACTGGTTACATCATTATGGTTTCTAAGGCACATATATTTTTGAATATGCCAGATACAAGGAAAAATGTTTTTAAATCTAAAGATTTATTACGTATCGTTGCTATTCACACCGATTACATCCTCTTCTGAAAAATAGTTTTAATAAAGAGGCTGTGAAACTTGAAGCTTGACACAAAAGGCCGAATAATCTGTGTCTTTAAATCTATACAGAAAAATTACATCCGGTCTATTCTATAACGTCATTGGACAAGCGGAAGAAAACCTCGCTTGCCTATTGGCGGATTTTCACAGTGCGTCAGTCGGTAACGTCACCCCCCAAACCCTCCACTCTCTGCGCGAGAGTGCGAACAAAGTCTTTCAGCTAAGAGTTGGTAGCGACAAGGTTGCGACTTGTTTTCCTGTTTTTGGATGGTTTCCGCTTTTTCCTAAACAAGTGTTTTTAGCAAGACGCCTCAGAAGCTTTTTTTTTTTTTTTTTTTTTTTTTAAAAAAAAATTAATTTTCTTTTAAAATTGCCAGGGCAGTTGATGTACAAACTGTTGGCTGTAGGGCTGCACGCGAGTTGCACCAGTGGTCTCGTTGCTGAGGCAAATCCGCCGCGGCGTTTCCACACATTTTGATTTGCGAAACGAGCTGAGGCGACCTGTCCGCTCGCGCACATTCCGCGCGCCCCGGTGCCCCGCGCGGCTCTTTCTTTACGACGCGGGCTTCGCTCGCTTGACAAGCGAACGCCTCTTCGCGCCCCTGGCTGGAAGGAAACGGTGTGCATAGCTGGCCGGCAGCGCGCCTTCGTGTCGTGTGCGGGCAACTTGCACAGCCACAGGAAGAGGTTTTGACTGACACTCAAAAGTTGAGCGCGAGAGATTTCCAAAAAAAAAAAAAAAAAAAAAAAAGCAAAACAAGAAGCTAACAAAAGAAAGAAAGAAGACTTAAGTTTGCAGCTCGGCGGCGCCCGCATCAACAGGTCAATGTCCAGAGCAGGAGGTAAGTGTGTGCGCCTATCTCAGGTGCTTTTCCTCGTTCGTGCCGAGGACCGGGCTCGGGTGGCTGGGGTGGACAGGCATCGCGCCGGCTTCCGGGTCGGTTTCAACCCGGTCGAGTTCTCTCTGGAACCCGCACCGCATCGGGCTGCATCTCCCGAGTGTCGCCACTACTTCCACGGCTTCCGGGTGACGCGCTTCCAGTAAGTGACAGACACAGGGGCACCGGGAACGGACGGCCCCTCGGCTCGGGGCTGGCAGGTCAGGTGGCCTGGGCTTAGCGGAGTTTAGCCCGCACAGTAATAAAGTTTCCGGTTCGATTCGGAATCCCACTCCCAGCCCAGAGGTGATATCATACATTGATTAATTAATAGACCACCCAGGCTCCATAGGTTAAAATCACTGTAACGTTACTTGTCTAACAGAGTAAGTGAGCCCGGACCGACACGACTAATTATTTCCGGTAGTTTGCAGAGATCCCCGAGCGGCGTTTCTCGCTCGAGGCGCTTTCGGTAAAAGCGCCCGGCGGAGTGAGAGAACGGTCACGTGAGCCGGATATTTAAAAGTCGCTCGCGACGTACAGTGTCCGATTTCTCCAGTAACACACGCCAGAGACGGTTGATGCGCCCTTCATGAATGAATGAATGAATGAATGAATGAATGAATGAATGAATGAATGAATGAATGAAGGCTCGTCACGACACGGAATCTTTTTGCTTATCCTGGTTACCGCTCGTCTATATTTCGTCGCGAGCCGCACTCCTCTCTCTCTGTTCACTTCTTGTTTCCTCAAACTGGCAAGGGGTAAACTGGCCGGTGTTCTTGCTTGAAGTTTGGTCTCATCCCACGTGTCACTTCCCTTCTTTCAATAAAGCCAGATTCACGGTTTTTTTTTTTTTTTTTTTTTGTGCATGCTGGAAAGGGTTGTGGACGTGTTTAGCACGGAAAGGGTGAGCAGTGTGTGTGTGTTACGTTGGTTCTCTCTTCCGGATACGGGCGTGTGGAATGGCCTTGGTGCTTCCCCGGGAATGGTAATGCTGACTCACTCTGTAAACCGAGAGCTGTGTTCAGCCTCACGAGTGACTTGCTCTCTCTCTCTGTGTGTGTGTGTGTGTGTGTGTGTGTGTGTGTGTGTGTGTTGGAGGAAGCAGAGCTCAAGGTATGTAAACCCTCACAGAAACTACCACCAGTGTTTTTTTAAAAAAAAAATCTCATTATCCATACTGCCCTGCTGTGAGCATGACATTGTTTAATTTCCTGGCAACATCTGGAAGTTATTAGTTATTTAGCTGACACTTTTCTCTGCAGTGACTTACAAGCCTCAGGTTTGCATGCTATACTTACACCCATTTGTACAGAAGGGTGATGTACTGGAGTCTAAAGCAGGAGGTAAAACTCAAACCTTGGCTCCCATGGGTGCAAGGCAGTGGCTCAAACCATTTGCATTTACTCATTTATGACATTTTTCTGCAAAGCGAATTACAATGTTAAGCTGTCTGCAGTTCATAATTATTTGTCCAGTTTTAGTAATTGGGGTTAGCTAGTAGAGCAGGGGGTGGCATTTGAACCTGCAACCTCTGAATCAAAAGACAGCAGCTCCAGCCATCACATTTCCTATTGGAAGTTCACTTCATGGTATAATCTATAGTAACAATTTATCTATGCTGGACATTAGACTGAATTCTTTATTCATTCAGCTCATGCACTCTGTCCATGACAACATGTCTGTCATGGCTGGAGACGTGAACTGCAGATTGTGGTGTAGCATTGTCTGCATTGGCCGTACCCTGGTGTTAGTGCACCTAAATGCATTGTTGAAGCTGTGTTTCAGCAAAAATACCATGATCATTAATTACACTGTACTCCCAGCAGCATCCAATATAGTTACTTGTTCGATATCTGATACTAGACAAGAGTGGTTCTCAAATCCCCAGGGCAAAGGAGGAGTGTGAAGAGAGGAGTCACTAGGCTGCTGGGGAAAAGGGTATGTGAACCAGTCACCTACAAGGGCAGTTGCCCTGTTGCTCTCCTGTGGCCTAGAAGAGCTGTTGTGGAGGTTTGGCTTTCAGCTGCTGTGCTTCTCCATGGCTGTTGGCGGTCTGCAGGTGCCGCTGCACTCGGGTACAGGTTTGCATGCCCTGCAGAACCTGGAGAGGTTAAAATCAGCGAAGATGCTGCATACCAACTACAGAAGGGTGTTTTTTTTTTTTTTTTTTTTTAATTTTTTTTTTTTATTTTTTATATCTCCTCCTCTCCTTACTCAGCAGGAACTCTTTGGGCCTCCCCTGAATGTGGTGCAGTGTTGGAGAATTCAAAGTTTGTTGCAGTTTCTTTCTGAGACACTTTACTCTTCTCAAAAAGTGTGTGGTAGCACCAGTCATGGACTAATGTAATTTTTGACTCTGTCTCTATCTTCAATGATCTTTTGGTTCATTGAATGGCATTTTTACTCCTCAGGGTCGGAATAACACAGTAAGTCTTGGTCAGCATAATACTGTAAGACTGGTATTTCACATATTCTTCACTGCTTATCTGAAGTAGAGCCTTGCTAAAGAACATGTATAAGGTGGGTGTTTTACATTGTATGTTTTTTTTCTATCTAGATGAACCTTTTTGAATCAGTGTTCAGTATTGCTCAGACTTTTTTTTTTTTTTTTTTTTAAAGCAGTTATCTTTTTTAATTTAAATTTCTCTATCTTTATAACTGGCTACTTCCTTTTGTTCACTCTAGAGGACATATTTAAAAGTTTGTCTCTCACTCTGAGCATGCTACAGTGCTCACTCCTGATGCACAATTAGAAAATGTTCCATACTTTTAAATGATGGCACATGTTAGGGGGTGGGCTTTGGACAACTTCCTAGAAATCATATTTTTCCAAAACCCCTTTTTTGCTCGGTCTCAGGAAGCTATTTATATACTGTCACTATAATATTTCACATGCATAGCTCTGGCTCCTCTTAATGTTTTTCCTTTTTTGTGCAGCATAGATTGTTGATTAAACCTTTGTTTATTTTGTTAAAACTTGATGTCTTTGTAGAAAGGCAAAGAACTAGTAATGCAAGAACAGCAGCTGGCACTGGTTCGAGGAATGATTTAATGGATTTTTTTTTTTTTTTTTTTGTCTTGCTTCTGCAGTTGACCCCAGCATGCAAACAAAAGCACTTCCTCTGATATGTGTGTTTCGGTAAACTGCACATCTATTGTCAATGTTTAATAGAAGGCTGAACCTTCCCTGGATGTTGACGGCGCTGCAGGATGTGAATGGGGACAGAATGAGCTGGGACATTGCTCATCGACTGCAGCACACAAAATAGGGGAAGAGTTGACTTTTTTATGGCGTCAGGCATGTTGTGTCCTGTGTCTCCCTGAGCAACAGATGGCACATTATGGGAGAAGAGAGTGGCAGAGAGAGTGCTCTTGGCTGTAAAAAAATCACTAATGTATACAGACGTCACACAGCAGGTCAGTGAGTGAAAAGATGGTGGGGGAAAAAATAGAACTCCTGCCTATCTGACGTCAGCTTTTTGTCTGCCTTTTGAAAAGAATATGAGGGGGAAAGAGACAATCCTCTCTATTGGAACAACAGATGTTTGTTTTTTTTTTTTTTTTTTTTTTTTTTTTTTTTTAAAACTGTGGCAAGGGTAAAGGTGGTGACTCCATGGGTCAAGGAGAGCAGTTCAAAGGGCAAAAACTATTGTCTTCACTGCTGCTGCATTTTGCATACTGTGGTGTGCATGTTTACTTCTGTTGAAGTATTTTTCTTTTCCTGTCTAATAGTTCATTGCAAACTGATACATGTATTTGTTTCAGTATTTGGGATTAAAATCAGTTTAAGTTCAGAACTGTTGTAATAAAGCAATTCTAAATCAGTTGTGGGTGTTTTTTGTAACATTTCTTTATTGTTAATACCCAGGTTGCTCAGTTGATGGCAGGGGGAGATGAAAAGTTGGTTCTGAAATGACATCCACCCATAGGTTCTGGAATATATTTCAGGGACGGCTGATAGCGTTTTGGTTTGCACTGCTGCCTTTGGATCCGAAGGTTGCCTGTTAGAATCTTGCCTACTTCTGCAGTACTCTTCAGAAAGGTACTTATTGTAAATTGCTTTATTGAAATTACCCAGCTGTGTAAATGGGTAAATCAGTGCAGGTAGCTTAATGTTGTCTCTCGTTGTGGAGAAAAGCATCAGTTAATGAATGAATGTTTTCTTTAGAGCATCTTGTCTGACCTGCAGGTTTACCTTTTGGTACAGCTAAGTTTTTACCAGAGTGTTTCAGGGCCTCGAGAGTACAGAAGGCAGCAACTACCAAGCATCACAGTAGATCACACACGTGAGGGGAAACTGCTGAGCTGCCTCAGTCTCTGGAACACTTAGGATGAACATCAGGCTGTGAATGACCAAACAAACTGAAAGTGTGTATGTGACGTGAGGGCGAGTCTCGGGCTGCGAGTCACCAAGCAGACGGTACGTGTACAGCAGTCATGAGTTCGTGAGTCACAGCTACAGGAGCACAGGAAGAACCCAGTCTGCACATGTAAAGCAAACATGATCAGGTAACTGCACTCCCCCCCCCCCTCCACTATTTGCTGAACTCCCTGATTGGACAGCAGTCTGTCGTCATAGGAACCGAGTGAAACGGCACTCTTAACAGCAGGCCAGGGGCTTGCGTGACTGCGCAGTTGTTTGCATGTGTGTGGGAGCTGGAAGGCCACGCCTCTGTGCGCCAGAGGCCCGGAGGACTGTGTATACAACCTAGAGGAAACCTGTGATCTAGAGCTGAAACAAAGATGGCAGACAAAAATAAGATGCTGACTGGGTGGGTGGGGTTGTCTGGAATGATTACTCTCTGTAGCCTAGCAGGCTCTTAAAATGTTTTGAGAGGGAATCTTTTTGCATCTGCTCTTGTTTTGCATACTTGTGGGGGTCGGGGGGGGGGGGTCTTTGAAAGGGCAGTGGCAACAAAAACAAATGGGATGCTGTATACCTGTAGTCTGCTTTTCCAGGCTGTGCCAATATGTGTAAGCTGTGATCTGCATCCACCTTGCTTTACCCTGCTGCTCCTGTGTCTGTGTGTTGGATTGCCAATCCGCTTACCCTGTTCTCTTTTAAGGTTGTGGTCACTCTTATTAGATGTAACATTGTCCTTTTACTCGAAGAGGCTTTGCTTTGCAGAAAGGCTTAGATTTAAGATGTTCTTGGGCCAGCGGAGATTAATCGGCGTAAATGCCATTTGTTCATTATACAGCTTACAGGGGTGTATGGTTCAGGAATATACTTCCTGATAGGGCCAGTGTCAAGCACTTGTGGTTAGTGAAGTACAGCTGCACGACCCTTTGGAGAAAAGTGTCTGTAATATGTGCACGTAAATGTAAATTGCATCTGTTGTGAAATACACCTTTGCTAGGTCTGAATTGTCCATTGCTTTGGAGCAGCACATCTGCTAAATAAATTGATGTTCATGTAAGTTCAGTTTGTAACTATGGTTTAGTACAAGAATCACTAAAGTCCACAAAGGAGGAGCTTTCTTGGTTGCAGGAGAGCTTAAGTAATTTGGGGGGAAAATTGCTGAAATTGTCAGGGTATGAAATGCATGCAAAGCAAAAGTGCAGAAATGAGCTTATTGCAGGGCTCCACTGCAGGGAACACCAGCGCTCTGTGTCGTGAGTCGCCTGTCGGTCTGCCAGGGAAACGGACTGAGAACCTTTGTATGTCCTTGCATGTTTCGCACACTTTTCCCTCGCAAACTCTTAGAGCAAAGTACATTGTGCTGACTTGCATTAGCAGACTCAAGGAAACCCAATGTTTTTCTTTCTCTGCAGGTCGGCGAGCAGAGGTGGCAGTGTAAAACGTCGATTTAATGTGCCATCCACTATGAAATGTTTGGATATTTATGGCGGCTTTACTGCTGCTCAGATTTATTCTGTCGGCTAGTCTAGTCTAGACCTCTGTGCTCGTATGTGGATACAAATCTCGCTTTTCTGTTCGTGGGTTTTAAGTTAAAGCTTCCTCACACACTTTTTCATAAGAGATTGTCCCTGCAGGTGTTTACTGTGTTTGTACTGCCTGTGTACAGTAAGTAATGACTGCGTATAAAGCTGTGGTTTGTCTGTGTTAGTGCTGCGTGCCTTGCTGCGAGAAGGAGGGTTCATCGGCCGCTTGGTGCCGGTTCAATTGTGGCACCCTGTGCTCGTCCCCCATGGCCCCACCCTCGTGAGGACTCATGGGCGCGGCCTCCTTCTACACACCTGCTGCTCAAATGCGGGGGCATGCTGGTCTCGTGATGGCTCTCGGAGTGAGGACGGTGTGACTCAGCACCGGTTGGATGAGGGGTGGGGGCAGGGTGAGCGAGTGAGCCGGACCGGACTACGGGTGGGACGCGCCTCTCGTGTGCCCTTGTGATTGCCAGGGCTGATGATGACCCACAAGTGTGGGGCTTCATTCACAGAGACTTGTGGCTTTGTCTCCCGTGAGTCACGCTTATTTTTAGGTTGGGCTATATTCACTTGAGTCTGTTGTCCGTATTTTTGGAGCAGTGAGTAAACTTGCATCATTTTCCCCTTTGAACAAGTGTCCAGTGTTTCTTTCACTTAGCTGGGGTTGTGCTGCATTCAGGGGGGGAAAAAACAAATCCCTCATGCATGTTTGTCACTCCAGCTGATAAGGCACGTGTCTGTTGGGACCGTTTTGCTATGGTGGGACAGACTGAGAGCAGGTTCCGAGCGCCGTGGTCCTCACTGCCCTCAGCACAGCTCAGCGAGAAACGTGCATCTTGGCACTCAACGGGTGCTTGCGCTATTTAGGGTTTTTCTCAAAAAGAATGCAGTTGTTTCTTAAGGAAGTTGATTCTGCTATTTTACCCAGAGTTCACACTTGCAGAATAATGAGAAAAATGTGAACAAGCTGCAGGAGGCAAAAGGAAACTTTGTCAAGAGTCTTCTTTGGAGACCTTGATTTTATTTATTTATTTATTTATTTTTTTTGCAAAGTTATGCTTTTCCTTTCCGTTTCACATCCTCTCTTCAGGCAGGCTATTGAAATGATTTAGAATAAATCTCAATGAGCTCACATTGAGACACTTTTTCATCTTAACTCCCACCCATTTCTTTTTGTTAATGCTTCACATAACCACCTTGCACCTCGACGTGGAAATGGGGAAGTCCTGCTGCCGAAATAAAGCAGACTCTTTTCCTTTCTTCTCGTGATGCTCTCCCGTCATCAGTCAGATGGAAAGAGCCTTGCGTAGGGCGACATGAGGAAGGCGTCTCGCAGAGCTGCGTTCCGGGGGTGGATTAGTGTGCTGACTCACGGGGTCAACGGGAGAGGAGGGCCTCCCAGCAGCCTAGGCGGGGGAGGGTTTGGGCCGGGAGCCGAGGGTCTGTCTGCCGAGGAGGTCGTAAATCAGCTGTGTTGCCAGGGCTTTGCACTTAAATATAGAAGCAGGGATCAACTCATTTAGTGGAAAATATTGTCAGTGACGATTGCCATTTCCTCTCGCTTGACCGGCTCTTTTCATTGTTTATGCCGTTTAACAGAGACGAGCAGCTTCTGTAGGGATCCGTGACGGAGAGGCTTTACAAACCTCCCAGCAGCCTGTTCTGCATCCCTTTGAATCTCTCTTCTCATTTTGCTCCGATTTGACCGTACTGCAGTAACTGCCAAAAGTTTGGGTACATGTGGCCAACCTGGTCAGTACTTGGGATGGGATGAACTGGACAGAAGAGCAAGCAAAGCAAAGCAACCTGCTTGGAACTGTTGTGGAAGGAGATTTGTATGAAATGTTCAGTTTTAGTCATCACTGGTACTGTTTTATTTGACATTGGTAATCTTATGGATCCGTTACGCTATATACGTCACGCATAAATCCGTTTCGTCTCTTATGTTACGAAAGAAAAGTGAGCCGCAGCCTCCTTTTCTTTGAGAGCAGTTACTAAACGTCTGTCGTGATGAAATGGCCCTGAAAGCGAACGCCTGCAGTTTAGGATCTGTGTGTCATGTTGGATTACTGGCTCTAAGTATTTAGTTGTGAGGCAGCCTTCTGTATGGTTGCTGTTTACAGTTCAGAGTTTTCCCCACAGATGGCTGTGTTCGCCTGTTATCCAAAATCATTCGTGTTCCCTCTGTCCAGATCTTTCTGGACTGAACTGAAGGGCTTGTTGCGTTTAGGACCATATTCTTTCAATCGACCCTTTTTAAACGTTTAAAAGGCTTCTGTTTGAATGCCCTGCAGGCAGACTGTGGTTTAGGTCTGACTGTAGTGCTGTCGTGGAGGGTGTGCGGTCGACCCAAGAAAGTGACCCTACTGCACTTTCCATCTGAATCCAGTCGCCAGGCTTGAATGAGACCAGATGAATGAAAAACACTTAATGCATGCATGTATATATAAATTACAGCTCATTAGTTAATGCTGTTCAGAGCCAGATTCATTTGTTGACCTGTTTTATTACAAATACATTTTAGTCTACAGTAAGCAGTGTTAAAAGGTTTTTTGGCAGTTCTTTGGATTATATAGTGTATGTCTAATGTGTGTTTGCTAGTTTTTGGCCTTGTCTGTGCCATCTTTAACTGTTGTTCCCATTGTTAATTGGTTGTCTCATTAATCACCAGAAAAATACGTTGCTGTTTTTCCTTTGCTGCTCAACGTCTGTTAACACACGTTCGCTTTCTGCTGGCCTGTGACCTTGATTGTATCCACGACGAACACGTGCCTGCCAGGTTTCGTTCTCCACCGGCATGTTGTTGGGTATTGCTGTGGATTCGTCACAGGTGAGTTACTCCTCTGTTCTTTCCCACAGGGAACACAGGGAAGAGGAAAAAGCCTGGGCTCAAGATCCCAGATGAAGTGTTCAAGCAGAAGGAGTCCAACTTAGTGTGAGTGGCCCAGCGGACTGGGGGTCGACTGTCTCCAGCACCTTCTGTACTCCACTGGTGTTTACGTTGTGCCTCTGTAAATGTGGGCCACATTCACATTTCTAATGGACTTTCTCTCCACGCTAAACACTAGTGTAGTCTTATCCTATTCTCTTCCCCTTTGTGTTCTGTGTGCTCTGAACTTGAGAGAGAAACCGCACACATCAACACTATTGCCTTACATTTATTCGTTTATCTGACGCTTTTCTTCAGAGCAACTTACAATGTTAAAGTAGTTAAAATTATGAATAGAGCTGGGTAACTTTTACTGGACCAATTTAGGGTAAGTACGTACCTTACTTGAGAGTATTAAAGCTGGAGGTGGGATTCGAACCTGCAACCTTCAAGTCTGACGGCAGCATCTCTAACGACTATGCTATCAGCTGTCTCCCCTATGTGAACAGGGATGCTTCCATGTGCGTCACACACATACGATGTTCTTCACCTGTCCTTTGAGCCATACAAAAGTTATTTTACTCAATTTTCACTCTTGGTTCAGGCCGCCCCGAAACCTGGACTCCAGGACCTTCATCACGATTGGTGACAAGGTGAGTCCTCGTTCCTCATCAGGCTGTGACAGGAAGTGGAGGTAAAAGGCGCACGATGTGGGACTCGCTGTTCCAGCATCTGTGTGTTAGGAGAAAGGGCAGATCAGGTCACCAAGCAGCATTGTACACATATACACACGCATGCAGACGAGCACTCGGACGCTCCGTGTCCCTGTCTGCCTCTCCTCTGTCAACACTGACAGCAGGACCGCCCGGTGGATGTCTGGGGCACTCAGTTACTGCTGTATTTATACCTACAGATGTCAACCCTGACAACCACAGCATGGAGCTGGAGGGTGGGGGTGGCTGAAAATGGAGAAATCAGTGACTGCTTTGAGTTCTGAGACATCAGCTTTCCCCTCTTCTGATGTGATGCGAGGTTCGAGTGATACTCAAGGCTGGCTCGTGTGGGGGCTGATGCAGGGCCCAAAGCATCACACGTGAATTGTGGGTGGCATGGCACTTTTCGACAGCACCGGGGGGGACCTGTTGCCAGCAGAAGGGAGCTCTGCCCTGCTGAGATGAGGTCATACTCTCGCAGGGAGAGGAAGGGGGACAGGTTCCATGGCTCAGAAACAGAATTGCACCTGCTTGAAGGAGTGTGAGGCTGGAGATGGCAGCAAAGGTTTTGCTCATCATGCCATTTGTGTTCTTTGCAATAAGGATTTACTAGAGTGGCAGTCCACTTTTGGAAACGATGTGGTGAAATCCTGTGTGTAGATCACACATTTAAATTACATTACATTTATGTTCATTTTTTGTTTCCAAAGTGACTTAGTTTTAAGCTGCTTAGTTATTTACCCATTTTTACAGCCACATAGTTTTACTGGAGCAGTATAGGGCAAGTACCTTGCTCAAGGATATTACAGCTGGAGGTGAGACTAGAACCTGTGACCTTTGGGTCTAAAGGCAGCAGCTCTAACCACATGGCTACTAGTTGGGTAGACTTGTAGTCTTGATAGATACCCAGTTCAGTCTCTCAGTCTACCACATATTTAATTACTTTTGTGTAAAGCTCTTTCCCACATACTGGCACAGGGCACTTAGTAGTGAGAATACACAGTAGCACAGGCCTGCAATAATTAAGTAATAGCAATTAAAACAAATGTTTGTAAAGAAGTGTGGGATGAAAAGCCAGAAGGCATCAGGAGAGAGGAAACAAAACTCCTAAGGCTGATGCAGGAGGAGGAAACCTCTGGGACTCCAAAGCCAACTGCCTGCCCACTCATGCTGTATGCAGCAGGATAGCATACTAATGTTAAGCAGCTTCCAAGGTGGTCGCTTGGACTCCCACACGTTGCCTTGAGGCCATCTTCTGTAGGTCGAGCAATGTCGAGGGTGAGAGCTTGGAGGCCTCAAACTGGTGAGGTGGTCCTCAGGCTTGCCGGTGCCCAGGCGTATTGGAGGAGTGGAAGGGCGGATAAATATTTTTATGACAAATGTGTGGAAAGTAGCACAGAAAACAAGTGCAATAAGGGTACCTCAGCCAATGGGGAGGAGTTTATGTTGGCACACACAACTTCTGATGCTTTCATTGCTGTAGGCAGTGCACAATGCATTTACATTCATTTATTTAGCAGACAATTTTCTCCAAAGCAGCTTCCCATGGGCTCTATGTAGTGTTATCAGCCCACACACCTTATTCACTGCAGTGACTTACAATGGATCACTCATCCATACATCAGTGGAACACACACACTCTCTGTCACTCACTCACACACTATGGGTGAACCTGAACAGCATGTCTTTGGACTGTGGGAGGAAACCAGAGCACCCGGAGGAAACTCGCACAGACACGGGGAGAACATGCACACTCCACACAGGGATCGAACCCACATCCTCTCACACCACCCAGACGCTGTGAGCCAGCAGCGGTACTTGCTATGCCACCGATGCAGCCCACAATGCTGTAGGAACAGTGCTCACTGTAGGCAGTACTGTGAGCAACAAGATGGAGACCCTAAGTGCTCATCTCCATACCCTTTAATGCTTGTACAGTATATCCTGTTCCTTGCTTTTGTTCCTGTCAGGGAACACAATGTCCTCATTGACTTAAAATGTTTATATAAAGGGAAATGTACCAAGACGAACCAGAATGAGGCATGTGGAAACTGCCAAGTGATCTCATCACGTCTCTGGTGTGGGTAGATCTTAACTTTGCTGCTGGAGGCATTCTCTTGGCTTTGCTTTCAGGTTTCTGTCTCGTGCCCCTTCAGCATGTGAGAGTCATCAACAGAGCACTGAGGTCGAAGGTGCAAGGCTGTGTAACGTGAGACGAATAGTCAGCAGAGATGGCGGGCTTTCCTGAAGCCGATGTCGTACGGCCAGACGATTGAGTGCGTTTGCTGTCCATCTCAGTCGCACAGTCCAGAGACCCTTTTTAGTTACGTTGCGGCACAAGTGAAGAAGGTGGACGTTGGAAGGTTACTTTGGTCAATGCTCATTGGATTCCGACGTAATCTCTCCAGATAAGTGTTTCTGCGTAATGTAATTACTTCCCAACTGAAAACCCCCTTGAAAATGGGAGACATTTTGTCCTACTTTGAACAATCTGGCAGCAAATGATAAGGACTGTTTCAAAAAAACTGGGCACGGCTCTGTAATCTCTGTGCCGGCACAATGGTGGGCAGGTGTTTGAGGGGCTGCCGAGGTTCTAGCCCGGAGCCAAGTCAAGCCAGCTAGCAGTTATCAAGGAAGAACATCAGACATTTCAAAACAAGTGTGGGAGACTTGTGTAGAGAGATCATTTGACAGAACTAAGAATATCAAAAACATGTCTTTGCCTCCTCATGAGCCTTGAAGTGGAGTTTTGGGTTAGACCCCATTTCCTTGCTGACGCTGGAGACTTTGCCATTTTGCTTAGCGTGTCGGGAGAGGGGAGCAGTCCGACAGTCACACGCACCATCACAGCAGCTCACCGACGTTGCCAAGGGGAGTGTAGACCTTAGCTCAGGTGTGTGAATTTGTAGTCTCTGAGGTATTTTGACAGAATCAGGTCCTCAAACGCAGACCTCCCGCGTGCTGGAAGGCGTAGGCAGGAAATATAAATATCACGTCTTGCCATGTAGCCTTATTGGTGCCATGTGAGCTCCTAGCGCAAACCTGGCTGCAAACAGTCTCCTCTGCCTTTTCAGAACTTTGAGGTGCAGGCTGATGACCTGGTGGCCCTGTCGGAGCTGGGCCGCGGCGCCTACGGAGTGGTCGAGAAGGTGCGGCACGCTCAGAGCGCAACCCTCATGGCTGTAAAGGTGAGAGATGCCGCCAGCCTTATCTTCTAATGTCGACGACAAATGGGAATTGAAATCAACTTTAAGTTGAAATTTATTTGAAATTAAGAGCTGTAGCAATGTGAATGCAACGGAATGCCTGAATAAAGAACTGCTCTGTAAATACTCTGCCCAGATCCTCTGAGGGCAGAATTGTCTTGTACATTTTGCTTATGCAACATCGAAAGCCTCATGCAAAAGTGTACTCGTGGAGCCAGGCCAATCCTGCAAACGTGGCCCTTGTGCCGACGGCTTGGCCAACTTGCTGTGCACCACCTTATTGATTATGTGGGGAGAAGTGCTTTACATATTTTTTTTTTTTTTTTGGAATTACATGAAATATCCTGCTCTTAATTATGATTCAGTTTGTCATTTGTTTAGGTGCATATGCCAGATTTAGCAAGTGTAATGTGAATGGAAAATACCCATGTAAAACAGTAATTGGAAGCTTTTTGAAATGTGACATTAATGTGCAAATTATTTCCTCTACAGGGCAGTCTTTATTGTATCTTATTTGAAATCCAGCAGTCTTCAAGTTTTGTTAGGTTATTTCATCATTTGCAAGTACTTTGAGTTTTCACAGAGCACAGAGGTTTTAGGGATGAAACAAATAATTCCTGCATTAGTCCTTTGTGGATTTAATTGTTTATGCAGAGGATAAGAGCAACAGTGAACAGTCAGGAGCAGAAGAGGTTACTGATGGACCTGGACATCTCCATGAGGACTGTGGACTGCCCATACACCGTCACTTTCTATGGAGCTTTATTCCGGGAGGTGAGAGGGACACTTCTGCCGAACTTGCATGACTAAAGGCCTCAATGAGCCAAACCAACATGCAACCATCAGCTGTCCTTGAAGGGAGGCTGTGAGAGCAGGTGGTCTTTCCTTGGTGGTCTGTCTGCTGTCGCTGGAAATCCACTGGCCTGTATGTGTTTCCTTTCTGTTTGTTGCAGGGGGATGTGTGGATCTGCATGGAGCTGATGGACACGTCACTGGACAAATTCTACAAAAAGGTGATTGAGAAAGGGAAGAAGATCCCCGAGGACATCTTGGGAAAGATTTCCGTGTCGGTGCGTATAATGTGTGTTTTTCTTTCCTGTAAGGCCGCAGACAGGGAATACTTCACGGCAGAATGACTCATTGGGAGTGTGAAATCCTTCCAGTTGCTCGCCAACTCAGCACTGGTCTGGAGTCACCCGCTTCATGAATAAGGCTTACTTTAGAGAAACACTTCACGCACTGTTAGCATGCTGTTGCACTGGTAATTATTCCTGCTCTTGTCCAGCCTGTGAAATTTTCCCCTTTTTTGTTCTAGATTGTCAAAGCCTTAGAACATTTACACAGTAAGCTGTCTGTGATCCATCGAGGTGAGTACTGCCCCCTAGTGAAACTTTGCTGTATAACTATAGTGCTCAGTGTGTAATTGCCCCTTTGGACTCAACTGCTTATGTCACCTTTTGGACCAATAACTGCAACCAGACATTTCTCGTAATTATTGATCCGTCCGTAAGTGACGTGGAAGAATTTATGCTCCTTCCTCCATGTAGAACTGCTTCATGGCATTTTTGGGTGTATTTAATTTGTCTTGTGTTCACACTTTCCAACCTCTTTTACTTGTCTCAGATGTGAAGCCCTCCAATGTCCTCATTAACAAAGAAGGGCACGTGAAGATGTGTGACTTTGGCATCAGTGGGTACCTGGTGGACTCCGTGGCCAAGACGCTGGATGCTGGCTGCAAGCCCTACATGGCAGTAGGTGTCGCACTCATGTCGGCCTTGTGTTGTCCTGCATGTGCCTGTGGAGGCGTCATTCAGGGAAACTGCACTACACGCAACAGACTGCTGTTGGCATAGCGGTTAAGGGTGCAATATACAAAAAATAAAATGTAACCTCTAACCTGAAGTCAGGACACTTTGCTTAATAAAACAAACATGGAACTAATGAAAATGTGACCTTTTAATGACATATTGTAAGTTAATTTGGAGCTGGAAATGGCTGAGCTGGAAAATAGGCCATTCTGCTATTTCTGTATAAAGTTCTAACTTTTTTTATAGCAGTGTTGTGCAAAAGAGGACATTATGATAATGTGAAGTTAGGAAACTGTCTCCTGATGATGTGTCCCTTGTTGCGGAAGGTCATTCTTTACGCTTGTCTCTACAGCCGGAGAGGATCAACCCTGAGCTCAGCCAGAAGGGCTACAACGTCAAGTCAGATGTTTGGAGTCTGGGAATTACGCTGGTGAGCTCTTGTCGCAGAAATACACAGAGCAACTCGACCGTACCTCTCCACACGTGGTCTGTCGTGCTGTGTGTGTCAGCGACTCGTACTTACTCAGATTTTCACGTGAAAGAGTATTTGCAACCTGAAACTAATGGCTAATAAGTGCAATTTAAAGTGATAATGTTTGTATGAGGTATAAGGAGAAAGTCTTGTAACAGTGGACTATGAAAGTACGAGGTGTGTGTTTCCAGCTACTGTCTGGAGTACGGCGTAGGGTTTGAGTCTTATAGCTGATGCGGAGGTGTGTGCCGTCAGATTGAGCTGGCCATTTTGCGCTTCCCGTACGAGTCGTGGGGCACTCCGTTCCAGCAGCTGAAGCAAGTGGTGGAGGAGCCGTCGCCCCAACTGCCCGCCGACCGCTTCTCCAAGGAGTTCGTCAGCTTCATCGCACACTGGTGAGCATGCTGGGCGCATGGCTCCAGTGGAGCATGTGCGACACGTCGCTTCTATAGTCTGCTGTGCGAATCCGAAAAAGTGAACAGCTGCAAAACATAGCGACGGAAGTTACGCTGTCCCTATGTTTTGCAGCCGTTTTCTTTTTTGGATTCAAAGTCGCACCTTTTGAATTTTCAGTTAAAAAAAAAAAAAAACTGAATGACTTTCATGTATATTTTAGTTTGAAGAAGAATCCGGCTGAGAGACTGAACTACCTTGCTCTCATGGTAAGCTTGAATACGTGTTTCATTATGGAGTTACATATTTACGTTTATTTATTTAGCAACTGCTTTTCTCCAAAGCGATGTTTTGTGCATTACATTAATATAGAGACATGACTGCAGACGTGATTAAGTAAACCTAGTTTTTTTCACTTCATGCACCAATATTAATCACTCGAGTAGGTGCGTAAAACTCAGGATAGGCGAATCCTGATAACATCCTACCAATTTTTTTTAAATTAAAAGAATAAGGTACACAAACAATCACATACAATGACGGAGTAGCGGCTGCATGAAGGTTAGTTTTTTGAGTTCCTTGTGCTGAAGGGAGACTGGGAGGTTGACCTTTCTTCTGCATCCTTACAGGAGCAACCATTCTTCAAACTGCATGACTCCAAACAAACAGATGCAGCTTCCTTTGTCAAAGAGATCCTGGATGACACCCAGAACTGACCCTTCTCCGCTTCTTCTGCTGCTGCCTGCTGCTGCTGATGACGACGACGATTTTATTTTTTTGTACAAAACTATATAATATCCATCCCCAGATGTACACTGTAAAGTGACTTCCCATTGCTACAGAAAATAATTAGGAAGATTGTTGGATTGTTACAGTATTTTCTCAAATTTGGCACCTACCTATAAGCTTGCTAAACCGTTAAAAAGAATATATAGTCTCTAGCCTTTTATATCGCACCAGCCAACACAAGAAGTATGTTGTTTTTGTAGTTGTGAGAATTGCAGTGTTGGTTATGCAAGTTTTTAACTTGGAAAAAATGTAATTCCTGATCTGTGAAATCCCTAGTGTTAAAATGTTAAGGTTGAACCTTTACTCTCCCACCATCCCTCCCACCGAAACGCGAACAGTCTGTTGCCAGACAGACTGTTCGCTCTACTGCACACCTCCTCTAGCTTGTAAGGGGCTGCTCTATTCTCGCCTCTGTACTCTGTATGTTATGCAGTGAATAAGTTATTGAATGTATTCCAGTTGGTGGGGAGGGTGGATGTTTTTCAGACTTTGGATGTTTTATTTATTTTAACCTGTTTTCATATCTTGGGAAAATGAGGGAAAAGAGCATTATATGTTTGTTACACAGGGCTACTTTGCTATGAACGTACATGCGGAATGTCCTCTCTGCAAGCAATACCTTTAACGGTCCGTCGTTCGTTTGACAGGAGGCGCTGCGGTTCAAAGGTCCGTTGGCGACTGGGAAAACGGCGGCGGGCTTGATTAAGAAGCCCCTTGTTGATCTTTTGTTTCACGTGCGATACCAAAAAACCAAACACCAAATCTGTTTTCAGATACTGTGCCTGGAGGAGCATATGGAAGTGTTAACTTAAACCGCCTGCGATGAGTCGCTACTCCCGTCGTGGATTCTGCCTTCTCTCCTCCAGTGAAGTCCCACAGCGCCGTTCTTGGCGGCTTTTCGCATCTCCTTTACAGAATACCGTTTTGCATTTTGCTTTTCGTTGCATAGATTCAACCCACTTTTGTTGAAGTATATAATGATACCCCAGTGGTATTCATTACCATATTGAATTTTTTCCGTGTTAGCGAATGTCGGGACTTGAGGCACTGCATCCCTTCATGTGTACAAACAGGTCTGGGTTGCAGACCTGCTTCGCTAAATGGACAGGGAACAGGCCCGGAGGCAAATCCTTAAGCTCCTGTGCTGTCAACCTGACGTAGTTCTTTTTTTGCGCTGGGGGGGTGTGAGGTAGCCTCTGCTTGTCCCACAGTAAACCTTTACTATGAATTACAGTGCACTGTGAGAACATGTTGCCCTGGCTTGCGTTTGCAAGCGTGGCGGATGTTCCTCCAGGCCTCCACCGGCTCGGTGTCCTTTCCCTTTCGACGCTTGCAGTGCGGTGGGTGTGCTTGCTAACCGTTCCACTGAGGAGTTCGATGTGTTTTGGGAGGGGGTGCACTTAAAATGTTCCTCTGGCGGAGCTGAAGCGCACCCGTTGTGGGCAGAGGAGCCGGGGTGGCTCGTCCCTGCGAAATGGGCGTGCCGCGGCGCACGTGTGTGCTTCTGTGTACGTGTGTGCGTGTACCTAGTCTCTCGCAGCTACTGAGTGTGTCCCAGAGGTGTGTCGTCTTGCCCTCTGCAGAAACCACTGTCACAGCACCGAAATGTGATCCAGGTACCTGGGCTGGATCGGGTGGGGGTACAACGTGCCTATAATAGTGGCTACTGTAAAGATGCGATAATTACATAATGGATTTTAATTAGATAATCTATATATTTATGTATAAAATGATAAAATGGAAATGACTCAAATGAACTTGATGGATTTGTCAAAAACACTGACAAATAAAATGGATCTGATGGACCAGTCTGTCATGGATTTTTTTTTCTTTTTTTTTTTTTTTTTTTTTTTTTTTTTTAAAAGCATGAGAGATGCTCTTACAACTGGTAGCTTGGCATTTAGGGTGTGAATCGAAGTAATGCCACAAAAGTTTATAAAAAAAAAAAAAAAAAAAGTAGGACACAGCTCAAGGGTTCAGGGGTCCTTGGAAATGCATCCTCTTGCTGCTTGTTAGAACAAGGTCAAGTTGGAGGTTCACACAATGCACCCCCACCAAATTCCTACCCAATCTTCTGCAGCCGCTGCGGTGGCCCTTTCAGGCTATCAGTCCATCTGTCAAAGCTGTTCCTCCATGCTGGTAACACCTCACAGGTCTCTTGCCACCAGCATGTTCTTGTTCTACCACCATGACAGGCGCTGTCCACCTTCCAGCGGTACCTCACTGCAGCTCTCTCTAGAGTAGTGGTCGTGAACACAGTCCATTAGGACAATGCAGTTCTAACTACTACACAATATCAGGTGTCCCATGGCCTTAGGTGTCTTACGGAAGAGACGCTAATGGTTAGTGGCGTCAATAACCAACAGAAGCCAAGATGAAGATACTTATGACCTGTTGCATGCTGGGATTTTGATGCCCTGCTGTGTTATCTACTTGTGGGTTTGTAGTTCTTTCAACTAGCTGTTGATTCATCAAACACTCATGACACGTGGGTTTTGTGCTTTTGGTCTAACTCTTCCTTCTCCTAATCATCAAATCCTTGCCTACAAATTCTAACTTGTGTTTAATGCGTAAATCTAATAGGATTTATGTTTTTCTATCAACTCACTAGCAATGCAGTTTTTGAATTTTACCACAGCAGCACTAAGGTACATCAACTCACACTGCTGCTCATGTGATTCCCCCCCCCCCCCCGTGAAGTTCTTGCTACATTTTTATTTTACAGCCACAAGAGGGCACTGCTACATAACAGTAGAAAATTACTGCAAGACAATAAGGAACTGTAAGGTAATCTTTTTCCATTTTATTTCTAAAGGAAGAATCTACATAATGCAAGAAGTACATCAGTCTCTATTTTAAGTCTCATTGTTTTAGTGCTCCGTAAGCAAAAATAAAAGGTCACGTTGAATGAAAGAGTTAATCAGACAGTAGTTATGTATCAGATCTGAAAAAGGAAGGTTAACCAAAACCAGTTGAGGTAATAGCGCTTCAACATTTTGGAAAGTGACATAAGCTGAATGAATGACAGAGTGGAAAACAAACACAAAGTGATACTCTTAAGCTTCCCCATGTATATCTCCAGGTCTTCATCTTTCCATCTGTCATCATGTGTTGTTATATGTCAGGAGCAGCTCGCCCTCAGAGACTGAATGCTTTCCCAGTGAATTTTTAGACAGGAACCAGGATGTGCAGGAGCTTCTATGGAGAGGGATCAGCCCAGCACCCCTTGGAAATGTACCACTCCTTCAAGATGTCTACCCAGCTAACCAAAGTTCACAACAAGCGGAGTTGCAGCAAGCCAGAGCCTGGGAGGAGATGCCAGTCTGCCGCAAGGCACCCCAAGCAAGGCTTGACCCCCAGACCCACCATACAGCGGGCACTGGCCAAACCTGCCGCACCACCCTCATGTCTACCCAGCATGCCTTTGAAAGTTACCCCTTGCTCCAGGCGTCACCTGGGCATCCTTTCGAAAGGTACCCTTTTCTCAAGGTGTCATCTCAGTACCTCTTTAAAAGGTACCCTTCCCTCAAGGCATCTAGCCCGCTCTTCTTCGAAAGGTATCCTTCCCTCCAGGTGTCTAGCCAGCACTCCTTGGCAAGGTACCCTTCCGTCGAGGCGTCTAGCCGGCACTCCTTGGAAAGGTACCCTTCTCTCAAGGTGTCATCTCAGTACCTCTTTAGAAGGTACCCTTCCCTCAAGGCATCTAGCCCGCTCTTCTTCGAAAGGTATCCTACCCTCCAGGTGTCTAGCCAGCACTCCTTGGCAAGGTACCCTTCCCTCAAGGCATCTAGTCGGCACTCTTGGGAAAGGTACCCTTCTCTCTAGACGTCTAGCTGCCACTCCTTGGAAAAGTACCCTTCCCTCAGACACTGCCAACTCTCTCTCCTCTGAAGGAACCCAAACTTCCAGAACTTGTCAGGCTTCTGCTCTGACATCTCCTCTGCATTGGACACCACCAAGTAACCACCCCTGCTCAGGTTTTCAACTGCGCATCACCAATGTCAGTGGGAATTGCTTGTTTTTCATCTAAAGTAGCCAACTTACACATCACAAATAAGCATGACGAGAGGCTGCGTCTCTGGAGCTCCTGTCTGAAGCCGATGCCTACACGCTACACATACATGTGCCTCTGGGAATCAGTTCCTCACGCCGAAAGGTCAGGCAGGTAAAAATAACACAATGCTGCTGCCTCTCCGTGGAGTGGGAGTAACATCTGTTGCGGTATCAGAGGGAAAGTAATAGGAGATGAGTGACAGGACCCCCGCGGTGAGATCTGAGGTCTTGGCGGAGGAGAGATGAGGAGGTGGGAGGGAGAGAGCTGACTGGGCCACAAGGCTGCAAAACAGGTGGAATGTGCATGGAAACACACGCGAGAGCGAGAGGAAGGGGGATGCGAGACACACTGTGGGTTGGGTACGGAAGAGCTGCTCCAGATGGTGGGCTTTTTCACTAGTCAGACATCAGAGCTGCATGTCCACTGAGGCGAACGGGACAAATTGCAGTTAAACAGGAGCAAAAATACGGGCCAACAGATTCTGCTTTGCTGGTTGTAAAGGGATTTCTGTGATTTTCCTGCTGCAGTAATTATGTTTACGGTTGATCCTTAACATGCAAAAAAACACGTGAATTGTTACTTGTGCCTCTTAAAGTAAACATACATCCATCTGCTGCTTGTCCTGGTCAGGGTTGTGGTGGTCTAGAGTCCATCACCAAATTACTGGGTGCAGGTTATATGCTGGATGGGATGCCTTTCCATTGCAGGGTAGCCAAACACACCTATACTCATCCAAGCTGACTAGAGTACTTGAGGGTAAGTGCCTTGCTCAAGGGTACTACAGCCAGAGATGGGGACTGAACCTACAACTTTTGGATCCAAAGGCAGTAACTGCAGCCACTGCACTACCAGCTGTCCAGAACCTACCTTCATAACTGAGACAGTGTTTTGTTTAGTTATTTTAGCCAACAAGGTCAACTCTGGTGGAGCTTGAACCCACAACCTTCAAATCATGTTTTCAAGCACTCAACTAGAAGACCACTGTGCTAGCCATTGCACCACTGAGCCACATTTTAGCAGTGCCTCTTCACTTAAACATCGTATGTCTTTGGACTATGGGGGGAAACCAGAGCACCTGGAGGAAACCCACGCGAACATGGGGAGAACATGCAACCTCCATACAGACTGAACTGGATTCGAACCCACACCCAAACAGCTCAGACACTGTGAGGCCACCTCTTATATTTATAATTTATACATTATACTGTAAGTATATAGTTTAGACTTTATTTAAATAATTTGTTTTTTGCTGAGTTGCGGGGGGTGTGGTGGTGCGGCGGCGCAGTGGGTTGGACTGGGTCCTGCTCTCCAGTGGGTCTGGGGTTTGAGTCCTGCTTGGGGTGCCTTGTGGTGGACTGGTGTCCTGCCCTGAGTGTGTCCCCTCCCTCCTCTGGCCTTATGCCCTGTGTTGCTGGGTAGGCTCTGGCTCCCTGCCACCCTGTATAGGACAAGTGGTTCAGAAAGTGTGTGTGTGTGTGTGTGTGTTGCTGAACACAATAGACCAACAGTTTGTTTCAGAGAAGATGTTACCTTCAAAGCTGCAACATTTCAAAGACATGGGGCAGTGATGCCTCTTATAATGTTCACATGATATATTAAGGCAGCAGATCTTCTTCAGTTATCTAATAAAACTGTTGCAAGGTTCACATACACACTCATTGTCTGAAACCGCTTGTCCCATATGGGGTCATGGGGGAGCTGGAGCCTAACCCAGCAACAGGGTAAAAGGCTGGTAGGGGAGGGGACACACCCAGGATGGGATGCCAGTCCATCACAAGGCACCCCAAGCAGGACTTGAACCCCAGACCCACTGGAGAGCAGGACCTGGTCCAACCCACTGCACCACCTCTTGCAAAGTTTATATACTTAATTTTTTTTTTTTTTGATTTTAGTGGCAAAATTTGGCACCCCTAAATTTCAGGGCTCTTCTGCGGTCGCCTGGGGTGTGTTTCATTTGGATGAACAGAGGGGAAGATGGGAAAGAATCCGAACCGTTCCGCAGGTTCTCCTCCGGGTCCTCCTCCTGGGGTACCGGTGAACGGAGCCGATGCCGCCCTTTCGTTCCTCCTCCGTTAGGGAGCGAAACGCAGCCGATGGCACCTCTGGCACCGGGCACCTCGCGTGCCGCACAGGAACGGCTCCACCGGGCACAACACAGTAAAACCGAAGCTGACGTCTTGACGTCTTACGTAATGCATTAGCTCCTCTGTCCGTCAAAAACAAGCGCTGTCTACTATCTGTCCAGCGGTTCATATATATATTTGGAACGAAGCGATAGAAAACTCACAAAAACAAGTTATGTAATTTCGTTCTTTACATTTGGTCCCCGGAGCAGCTCTGCTATTGTTTTTAGGGCTTGGCGGACATGAGGGAAGACGAGACAATTGGCAAGTAGCGCTACTTGTGATTATGTCCTGCAGCGCTGTGACCGATCAGGCCGAAGTGCTCATCGGCTGTGATTTTTCTACTGAGCCAAACTGGACGGAAAAAACTGAAAGCTTCGTGTCGTCGAAAAAAAAAATACCTGGGCCTTCGGGATGTTGCCCCTGTGTTACGAAGCAGAGGCGTGGAGCTTTACTGGGTAGATTTTGTGATGCATGATAATACATTGATGGGGCAGCAGGTGAGGTGGTGGTTAAGTGCCTTTAGACACAGAGGCCGCAGGTTTGAATCCCACCTCCTACCATAGTAGCTTTGATCAATGTACTTACTCTCAATTACTCCGGTAAAATCACCCCACTGTATGAATGCGATAGGGGGGTGATGTAGCGGGTTTGGCCGGGTTCTGATCTCTTGTGGGTCTGGGGTTCGAGTCCCGCTTGGGGTGCCTTGCGATGGACTGGCGTCCTGTCCTGGCTGTGTCCCCTCCCCCTCCAGCCTTCCACCCTGTGTTACTGGGTTAGGCTCCGGTTCGCCGTGACCCCGCTTGGGACGAGCGATTTCAGACTGTGTGTGTGTGTGTATGAATGGGCAGATAATTGTAGGTATCCTAACACTGTATGTCACTTTGGAGAAAAACATCAGCCAAATGAATAAATGCAAATGTGTAGCTCACAGTCGGCTCAGCGGAGGTACTGAGGTGATTTCAGGACACACAGAGAGCTGCCACTGCCATTAAGACAGAAAAAACTCGTCTCATCCAGAGTTCTCCTGGAATAAAATCTGGAAAATTAAGTTTAAGTAATAATTAATAACCCCCCCTCACTCGTCCCCTTCATTAACCACTTGTCTTTGTCAGGATTGGGGTGGTCCGGAGCCTATTCCGCAATCACTGGGCACTGGGCTAAGAGGGCAACACAATGGAGAAGACACACAAATGAATGATGACGGTATCAGCATAACCGTAGGAAAATGTATAATTCGGTGTCCGAAGAAATCATACCAACTCCAGTGTTCAACACACTAGAAGTTTTTTTAAAATTTCAAATTTGTTGATTCGCTAATAGTACTAATATTAAGGAAGAGTATACAGTATAACAACTCATTTAACATACATTATCTGAAACCGCTGATCCCATGCGGGGTCATGGGGAGCCGGAGCCTAACCCGGCAACACAGAGCACAAGGCTAGAAGGGGAGGGGACGCACCCAGGACGGGACGCCAGTCCATCGCAAAGCACCCCAAGTGGGACTCGAACCCCAGACCCACCAGAGAGCAGGACTCAGTCCAACCCACTGCGCCACCACATGAATAAATAATATAACTCTAATTATATATAATATGTACAGGAGTCAGATATAGTAATAAGTACAGCTGAACCAACACAAATAACTAACAGTGCATAACAAGCAATATTCTGTCACATCAATTCCCTGTTCTTTTTTTGAACAATATTCAGTCCTTGTCTGGATGTGCTTTCATGTTTACTTCCAGCATCATTCCAGTCGTTTTGTCCACCTTTGTCTCTGTTGCCATGATATCACATGAATGATGCTGTAGCTTTGGGTAATGTTTGTTGCAAAAAAAACTGGTAGTGTAGGGGCTAGAGGTACTGCTTTTGGATCTAAAGGTTGTGGGTTCCATCCCCTCTCTGGCTATAGTACCCCTGGGAAAGGCACTTGCCCGAATCATGCCAGTAAAATTACCCAGCTATGTAAAAAATGGTAAACTAACTGTAATAATTGTAACCTTAACGCTTTAAGTTCCTTTGGAGAAAAGAGTGAGTAAATGTAAAAAGTTTTCGTTCACAAGTCTTCTTGTTGCAGCTTACAGCTCCTTGGGAGGAATGGATGGAAGAAGCTAATGGAAGAAAGATAGTGAGGTCTGAGGGACTGGTGGAGCAGTGATGTTCCAATGACTGGAGGGCGGGTGTGTGTCCACCGATGTCAGGGAAATCTTTTCATGGGGTCTATAGTAGGATGGGTATCACGGGCAGCCAGAGGTGGACAGCCATGTGACCTGTTACTGAGGTTGCACAGAAGACAACTATATGGCTGTGGATCAGGAGAGATCATCCGTGGGCTCAAGGTAGCACAACCTGGGTGTGGGCTGGGGTCTGATCAACTTCCTGGATCAGCATGTTCCAGTGGCCACATGAGCTTGGCTCTGACCACATGGCACAGAAAGACAAGGGTGCGGCGTTGATCTGCTCCTGACTGTTAGGAATGAGCTCAGAGGAAACCCCAAGTCTACGGAAGGTGGTGCGCCAGTGGGCTGCTGGGTTGCTGCAGTGCGTGACACATTTATTAAGCTGTCATTTAACACCAATGCTGGGCTCTTTCACAAGCGATCCAGAAAGGAAATGTGCCGATTAATCCAACTGCAGAGTTAATGCCAGGAAATTTATTTTTTTAAAAGGGTGGACAGCCCAGGGGTTTGGCCGGGGGATGTTGGGCAGTGTTTGGCGACACAACTGGAAGAAGGCATGCTTGGGGAGCTGGAGATGAGGTTCCGCTGTGCTGCGTTTCCCCTCGTCCTGCTGTTCAGAAACCCTGCCGAGGAAGGGGCGAGAACACATCCAGCACTGGTCTCACAGCCGTCGTGGCAAAACATGCCGGCTGCGCCAAAGAATGACTCACCTACAAGGCCCTCATCATCAGGATCGAGCCTTGGCACTAACGCAGAGACACACACATGCACATGCTTATTTTAAATAGAGGACTGAAACAAGGCTGCAAAGACGACTGACACATGAATAATAAGCGCAAAAACCGAACGACCCAGAGAGGAGCTGCCGCTGTCCGACTACGCGGATGAGATAAAAACTGCTATCGCATAAAGGAGCACCTTTGCAAAGGATGAACGCAGCCTAGTTGCTGCAACAGGTACGTGCACCTTAGTCACAACAGATGGCTGGAGTAAGGAGTAAGGATGGACATCCTTCTAGGATTCTGGTGGCAGTGATGCTCAGGGGCATCATCCCAGACCGAAGGGTAGCGTTTGGAATTGCTAGAACCCGACAACCTGTATGCACCAACAGCTGTCCTCCAAACTCAACATTAAGGCTGAAATCCCATAGACTGCAGGTATATTTGAAGAAAAGGGTTTGTAAAGCAGAACTGATAGCAAAGTGCTCCGCTGGGCAGGGAATGTATATTTAGCTCCCAGGGCTTTCTGTGCACATGAAGCAGGCGCACGCTGCCCTTCTTTCACACCACGGTGCAGGCAGGGAGGCGCATCATAGCGATGATGTATAAGGGCTCTGGAGGCTGCTGAATTTCTGACCCAGATTTGGGAGATACCGGGACGCAGTTGTTCAGATCGTCAGGTCTCAGAGCTTAAACCGGCGCTCTGGTTTCGTTCCCATTTTCGGTCAGCTTTTGACTCCTGTGATGCTGGAGTGCACCCTGAGTCCAGTCCTGTCACAGGACTTTGTTTCGCTCCATTCATGTGCATCGTAAATACATTTACATTTGTTCACTTAGCAGATGCTTTTTTTCTAAAGCGAAATACAGGTATCCCCCATCATACAAAACTAATTCATTCCTGAAAACAGTCCGTATACTGACTGGTTTAGGTCTGTAAACCGGGAGGTTCTTCTCATATTTCAAACGGGGGGAAAAATGGTCTTTTCCTGCATTTTATGGACCTGCCCAAATAGTTCCACAAACACCCTCCAAACGCTTTAAAACAGTCTCAAGAAACAGTAATCAAAACATACACACACATTGTCTGAAACCGCTTATCCCAAGCGGGGTCGCAGCGAGCCAGAGCCTAACCTGGCAACAGGGGGTGCAAGGCTGGAGGGGGAGGGAACACACCCAGGACGGGACCTCAAGCGGGACTCGAACCCCAGACAGCAGGACCCGGCCAAACCCACTGCGCCCCCCAGAGTGATCAAAGCACTAGGATGATAAGATATTACAAATAAAACTGTGGTAGCGCAAGTTGAAAAACAATGCGGAATTAAGAAGACGATATCAGACATTTTTGAAAAGTCTGCACCCGATTGCTTCGTGACCTCCACATCATCGGTAGAAAGTCCGCGCTGGACTAGTTCATGACTTCTACGTCAGCAGGGAAAAGTCTACCTGAAACACCTCAAAAAAACTCTGTGATGCTGGGAGCAATTGGTCCGTATACCTAACACGGATACAACTTTTCTAGGGCCGTTATACCGAACGTCCGTAAACCGGGAGTCTGTATGCCGGGCTATACCGGTACAATAATTATCACGGCATATGGTATAACAACAACAACAACAAGAAAAATAATAATAATGGGGGGCATGGTGGCACAATGGGTTTGGCCAGGGCCTGCTCTAGGTCTGGGGTTTGAGTCCCACTTGGGGTACCTTGCGACAGACTGGCATCCCTTGTGTGACAGACGGATAATAATAATAAACATATGTGGATATTTCTCATTTACAGAGTCTGATATTTTTTCCTGGAGTCATTTTACAGTATTACAGCACAGGCAATGCTGGCAACTATCAGGATAGTCCCAGTTCTTTAACCATTTCTCTTCCTGCTGTGTATTGACAGTCCACAGGGGGTGGATGGGCGAAGTCGGCTCAGCGTAAAAGTGAAGTCGCGCATTAGTCACAAGTTAAAAACGATCAGTACGGCTAGGACAGAATCACAACTTTTTCGCTGCTCTGTGCGTTATAGATCAGATGACTGATGTTGTTTTGCTCAAGAGAAACATTATGCTTTAAAAGCAATGGGGTCAATACTGCCGGCATAATGCAACGCACTGGCATAGTGGCATGAAGTACCCATATAGTGACAGGCCGTGTGTTGGTTTATGATTAGAAGTGGCAGTTACCTCATTGCTTCTTTTTTAAACTCTGTACACCCCGCTGGTTCGCAGCTCTGTGACTTTCATCCTGCAAGTGGGAGAGATCGCTGCAGCACTGATGGGCTGGCCTACATAAACCCCCTCGATGCAAAAACAGTGCGGCCAGGACGTGTTGGAGTGGAAAAAGAATCCAAAAATCCACAAAGCACGGATTCGTGTCGGATCACCTTACAACGGACTCATCACATGAGATACGCAGTCACCGCGTGAACGAAGAAAAAAACGGTGGGATTCTTATTGCGATGGGTACCGCTCAATGCCATCAAACCATCATTATTATTATAGCTGATGTTTTTTCCAAAGCAATGTGCGGTGATTTATCCATTTCTGCAGCTTGTTAATTTGCGTTGGAGGAATTCACGGTAAGGATCTCGATCAATCGCTTCGAAGCTGGCTCCTGAGTGCAAAGGAAAGCTTTTCGCTGGGTAGCTAAGAGGTTCCCTGCTATTGTACCATTGAAACTACTTAAGCTGCATTGCTCCTGCATAGTGTTGAATAAAATCTTCATTGTGGCAAAGAAGTGATAATAACTGAAATATGTTCAGCTTCTGGCCAGCTTGGGGAGCTATTTTCTACCCATAAAAGTTTGTACAACGTGTGAGTCGTGGTCACACAGTGTGGGTCTGTATGGTCCAATAAGAGCCTGAGGATCTCTTGTTTTGTGTTGTCTGCCCAACACTGCGTTAATTAATTATTTTGTTTGACAAAGTTAAATGCCTGCTTCTGCAGGTAAAAGTCAGCTGGTGAAGCAAAATACTCACACCTGGTTTAAAAAAAGAACACAGATTTTTTTTTTTTTTAACCCCATGGTGACTTTTGCTAACTTACAATATGTCAAAAATACATTAGTGTCACTATAGTTCTCTGCTCCTTTGTTTGAAAAGGTTCACAATACAATGCTGTGCACTTTAACCCAGAGTAGTAGCAACTTGTTTTGGGTGCATAGCGGCTCACGCTGCTGCTTCACAGCACCTGGACTGTTTGGACATAGTTCAAATCTGACTCAGTCTCTGTAGACTTCATATTTCCTCTTTTTTCCTGTTTGGGTTTCCTCTGGGCACTCTGGTTTCCTTCCACAACTCAAAAACATCTGTTTCAGGTAAATTGGTGGCGCTAAAATTGCCCGTAGTGTATGAATGGATGAGTAAGTGTGTGTGGCTACCCTTTGATGGACTGGCGTCCCGTCCCTGGTGTACCCATCTAGCCTGGTGTCCAGGGACTCCAGGATAGGCTCCAGACCACTGTGACCCTGACCAGGACAAGTGGTTAGAATAAGAGAGCCACTCCTTGCAGAACAGGTGAACCATGGAGCCAGCAAGAGAGTGGCGTACGAAACCCGATTCAGAACTGCTGGAACTGGAAAGAGTCGGGAGAGCGGCCAGCCAGGGCAGAGTGCAAGCGATCCTGTGGGATGTGTCTGGATCCGGCGCAGTCGCTCGCAGAACACACAGCTCTGGCCCCCAGAAAAACCCGGACCAAGCTCAGGTTACCTGACATCTCTGCAGAGCAAAGGTTACCATTTCATCTTCGAACCCGCCTGGTAATCGATCCCCTATTGCGGCGTGAATTTTATGCTAAATGCAGCACAACGGATAAGAATGTGGTTATTTGAAGCGGGCCAAAATACACAATAGCACATGAGCCGCAGCCATGAAATCAATCAATCGCTGCTATTCATTCATGGCTCCCATGAAGTCGACCAGATTAACCCAGTCCTTCCCTACGGAGAGACGGGCCTTTGAACGGCAGCCAGCGAGGAGACGTGTCCAGCAATGTTGGGGAAAAAAGGGAAATGTTATACCCACAAACCCGAGAGATGTTTGTGAGACGGAGGAAACACTGGGACTCAACTGCCCAGCAGGTACTTTGGCTCCCCTCCACAGTCAATGAGTCTATAGCTTAGACACACAGGGCAATTGTTCCATTATGTAAAGCGTGTTAAATCAAGCACGCTGTCTGAAAAGATACCACAGTCCTTCTATTTGATACGAAGAGACTTCAAGTCCCAACTTCACAAACGCACGAGCCTCGCCGGGCCCCGGTGCCATGGGCGGGGGTCATCGGGGGACGCTTTGCCACTGTTGCAGCTCCAGTCAATGCAGATTAATGTTCCACTGACTTTGTGTCATAAAAGCATAAACTTGGCTTGCGGGGGGTATTTAAACTTCAGATAATCAATGCAAATCACATATTTTTGCCGTGACCAATAATGAGTAGTGCAGGTGCTACAGTGTAAAGTGAACCCCGAGTTGTATTGGTTGCACCAAGCAGGTAAGTAGAATGAGGAAAAATGGAAAGTGCTATTCCCTGGACAGTCTGATATAATTATAAGAAAGTACAAAAATAGTGTAGCTGATAAAGCTAAAGTAAAAGTTACCCGGTTGTATAAAATGGGAACGCAATTGTAGGTACAGTCGACTCTAAAACTGTTGGGGCGCTTTTGGGAAAATGAGCAAAAATTAATATGTAAAATGAGCAACGCATTCAATAGATGATATTTTGGGCTTAAACATATGGGAAGCCATATACTTTTATTTTAACACAATATTTTTGCTATTTGTTTCTAGAAAGCATTGGTTTCAAAATTATTGGCACCCCTGTAGGTTAACATTGAATGGTGCTTTGAAGAAAAATGTGGGCTGAACAAGTGAATATAAATACAGGAATGGGCCAAAATACCTCCTCACTGCTTCACAGGTCTGATTGGCAGCCACTGAAAATGTCTGGTTGAGGTTATGACCTTTAAAGGAGGTTCCCCTAGATACTCAATGTAAAGGTTCACGTAAATGAACACCCCTCTGTGAAGAAGGCCTCGGTTTCCTCTGCTGTTTCTTGACATTCCAGTTTGAAACTATGGAGACCAACACTAAGAGCACCAACACTACATCTTGTGGAGCACAGAGGAACCAGGAAGCAGGGTCCTCTTGATGGACACCACGTATCCCCCACATCTCAAGAGTAGAGCCGTCAACTGGCTTGTTCACATTCCTACTGAGAAGCTACAAGGCAGGTCTTGTTACCGGACACCCTTGTTAGCACAGGCTGTGAGTCATATTGATACAACTAGGGTTAACAGTTGTTTTAGGCCGTTCTCGGGTGACGGAGAAAGTGAGCAGTCGGAAGCTGGAGTCGAATTCACGCAGTCTTGGATCATCTCCTTCTCCATCACCGTAGTCTCAATAACTCCGCCATGGACGGTCCCAAGCCCGACTGAGAAAGGAGCAGGGTTGGGCGTAGGGCTAGCTATCCCACATCGTAAAAACCTTTCCAGCTGCAGAAACACCAACAAGGAAACTTCATGACATCTCAGCTCTTAGGGATGCCTGGAGAACCCTTGTTGGTGGCCTGTGCCCCAGGAGGGATGGAAGGCATGAGTAGAAGAATAAGAATAAGAAGAAGGTCTCAATGCCATTCAGCATTCATAGGGGTTCAGTCCTGTGGTCAATTCTCCAGTCTGTGGGTTCCATGGCTGTGTCGATGATGTTGGTCACGAACTGTTTCACGCCACCTGCCTCGTGGTCGGAGCCCATTCTGTGAGCCACCTTCTGCTGAACGTAACAGAGTGCAAAGCAAGCGAGAGAAAGACCAACGCTACCTTTGTCACTGCAATGTGAGCGTCCAAGAAGACGCGATCCCAGCGAACGTACCGAGGATCATGCATTGAGCAGGAGGACGGTGGCTCTCTGCATCTTTAACAGATGGTGTGTTGAGAAGCAGCGGCTCTTCCCATTGTCACCGCGGTCCAGTCGTCCCGCTGCTGGCTGCCGGGAGCCGGTGACAAAGATCCACGAGCTGAACGAGGGGCCGAGGGGATTTCAGGAAATGGAAAAAGATTTATGAACGGCTTCCCGAATCCCCCGCTGACTGGATCTATTATTTAAGGAAGGTCTGAGGCAGCAGAAGAAGAGAAGTGCTGGTTGCAGCTTGGGTCGGCCCAGTGGAGCGGGAGCAGCGGAGCGATTCCAAACTGCAGAGCAGTGCACTCCCTGGGCGAGGGGAGGGAGGTCAGGTTCACTCATAGAAATATGTCGTTTTCATACGTAAAACGATCATGAGAGGTACGCATTGCTGGAAGATGGCGCTGGCCCTGGCGCCCGACTTGGCTTCCTATTGAAAACGTGGTCTTACGCACTGAACATTTTCCTTTATAACATGCTCATGGAAAAGAAGGATCGAAGAAGGAGGATGGAGAGTGTGTTTTTCTTGACGCCAGGCTGTAGCGTCATGACGCAGCCCGGTGTAAAGCAACACGCCACCGATGCTCTGGTTGTCATCTGTACAGCTTAATGTTGAATAAAATTTCAATTTCAGTGTATTGCATTCAGAAGAAGAAAAAAACGGAAAGAAACCGTTGACCCTAAATGAACGTGAAATGTAGTAGACATTATCATATGATCACGGTGTTATATTCGCAATCTTGTTGTTACATTTACTTTTATTCTTTTAGCAGATGCTTTTCTCCAAAGCGATGTGCAGCCCCAGGAAAACCAAAGCGTATTTCACCAACGGATGGTGAGACACGGGATTCTCAAAGTAAAGTTTGTTTGAGTCCAGTACCGCTGTTTTTATGGGTGGTCATTATATGAGTATTTACATGTGGAATTTAGAAGGAAATTTGAAAGAAAAAACATGCATTAAAGTTCATGGAGGACACAGATCAGGAGAGAAGTTGGAGAGAGATATTTTGAGACCCCGCTTGAACGCTGAAAGGGATTCAGCAGTTCCGAGGGACAGAGGGGAAGGTCGTTCCACTACATCGGAGTCAAAACTGAGAACATCCTTTTGATTCAGGGCCTTTTGCGCGTGGGACCGCCAAGCGACCAGAGGTGGAGGAGCGTAGCAGTCTGACTGGGGCATCAGTGATCAGGTCCTGTAGGTGTCAGGAAGCAGCTGGTCTTAAGAGATATTTTCGACTTTTTGAGGGAAATCATAAACCCAACCTAAAGTGGAGCTTTAGTTCATAAAACAAAAAAGACCTCGGGGTTTGACTGTGTGGCTGTGAACTTTCTCGGGGGGACGGAAGAATAAGAGCACACGGTCACCACCAGCGCAATCATCTTCAGTCGGGATGGGACGCTAAGCCCTTCAATGTCCTCGTTCATTTCTTTGTGTCTTCCTACCTGCCTTGTGACCCTGGCACAGCTGGACAATGTGACACGGGAGACGTCCCTGGCTGTGAGACGCCTGCTGTCTTTTCACATTTTAAAAAGAGTCGTCTCGCTCACGGCGAGGGGCGGCCCTCCGTCGGCGCCGTTCTCCACACGCCGAGGACTTCAGTATTGAACAAGCCACCCGCTGATGTCTGACAAACCGCACACGGCTGTAACGCGCTCCCTCGCGCACCCGGGGCTGAAGAAAGGGACTGGCAGGGGGTTCGAGGACAGAAAGAGGATACGAAACAACTAAATTCATCTCGTTTCTTGTGTAAAACTCACTCCCTTGCGGCAATAAGAAGGTGGGAAAAATCACAGCGAATCAAAGAATAAGTAGCATTAATAAGAACTGGGGAAAAAAGTACATCTTATATTTCTATCACTGCAACTAAACCAAAAAAATCCAGCGTCTCGGAAAGGAAGCTGTGAACTGGGGCCTTGAGAATTTAACCGAAATACAAACGTTTTTATTATTAGTTTATTTCTCTATTGTGCTTTTTCTTGTCTATTTTCAAAAATTCATTGCGGATCAAGCATTGCCTACGTTACGACTGTTAGTTCGCAATAAAACAGCACCTATTTGGCACGAAGACACACCCAAGGAGAGCAGGACCGTGGACCGGATTAATTCAACTCGCTTCCACAATGTTTCCAGATGCTTACGAACGCTGCGTGTTGTTTCGAGTTAATAAGAGGTAACAAAACAAAAGTCCTGTGACAGGCTGACATCCCATCTAGTGTTTCACACCGTGTTCCCAGACTAGGCACTGGTACACAGGGACCCTGCGTAGGACGAGCGGTTGATGAAAAAAGAATAAATAATAGTTTCGCAGTGAATTTTTGTCTCGTAACTGCTTCATCTGAAGTCTTTTACAGAACCTAGAACAAATTAATGGACATCTGTGTTATCGAGCTTTTCTGACTGTGATGCAGTATTGGAGTTCCAATTTATGAACAAACGGAGTTGCGAACAGAACTGATCTCACTGGGGTGGCATGGTAGCACTGCAAGTAGTGCTGCTGTCTCCCAGCACCTGGGTGGTGCGAGAGGATGTGGGTTTGAGCCCCAGTCAGTCTGTGTGGAGTTTGTATGTCCACCCTGTGTCTGTGTGGGTTTCCTCTGGGTGCTCTGGTTTCCTCCCACAGTTCAAAGACATGCTTTTTTTCAGATTCCCCCATAGTGTATGACTGACAGAGAGTGTGTGTGTGTGTTCCACTGATGTATGAATGAGTGACCCAGTGTAAGTAGTGTATCTAGCAGTGTAAGTCACCGTGGTGAATAAGGTGTGTGGGCTGGTAGCACTACACAGAGCTCATTGGAAGCTACTTTGGAGAAAAGTGTCTGCTAAATAAATGTAACTGTGGTCCCAGGTGTGTTTCTAAGTCAAGCACCAGCAAGCAGTCTGGTTTTGTGGTGTAATGCCCACAGTGGCGATACCAGTCGCATCCCAGGCTGCGACCCAACCCCGCAGCACCTTCACCGCTCCTCGCTGTCCGCACACGTTCCAGTGCGCACGGGACCCCGTACAGGTGATTAAGAGCAACAGCACATCTCCTCTGCCCCGCTTGACCGGTGCTCCGGGTTACGGAGGCGACCGCTCACCTGTAACTCGACCAAGCCATGTAATATTGAGGTGCTCTCCTTTTCATGACCATGGTATGTAAACAAGCATATTATTTGCATGACTGATACGGTATCAGGCTGGGCGCTTGGCCCTCGGAAAGCCTATACCCCTGCGGCGGCGGAAAGGAGAGCACAGCGCACAATGGGCTGAAACCGAATTCATCTGGCGTCGGGTAACGTTCCGCAGCGGCTCGCCTATGGAGCGCCTGGCAAGGAAAGAAAAAAATAAAATATAAAACACACCTTTCAGTGAAGCACATGACACTTTGGCGGCGCGCTTTGTCTGCAGTCGCACAGGTACACGGGGCCCTTGGGGCGCGGATCAGTGATTACAGCCGAGCCTTTATTATCCAGCGAGCCGCGGGCAGCACCCAGAGCGGAGCGCAGGAATTTCACGTTTCCCGTCTTCCCAGCAATTAACCTCATTAAAGACGACTCACGGGCCACCCTGCTTTGGTGCTAAATTAAACTACAAATTTATTACCGTTCATTACCGGATCGCTTGTGAGCTTTCCTGCGTTGATGGTAGTTAGCAGTAAAACATTTTCTGCTCATACTTTGCAGATTGTTAAAATACTAGTGTGGACCATTATGTGTCTTGTGGTCTTACAGAACAAAGTGTTTATAATCTTAGCACTGAGCAAAGTCAACACTGTCCATCCAGTCCAACACAATGCTTTTCAAAAGTATTCAGACCCTTGACAATATGGTATATTTTACTGAATAACATTTACATTTATCAGACACTTTTCTCCAAAGCAACTTCCAGTGAACTTCATGTAGTGTTATCAGCCCATAAACCTAATTCACCGCAGTGACTTACACTGCTAGATACACTACTTACAATGGGTCACTCATCCATACATCAGTGGAACACACTCTCTCTGTCACTCACATACTATAGGGGAATCAATACAGCATGTCTTTGGAGTGTGGGAGGAAACCAGAGCACCCCAAGGAAATCTATGCAGACAGAGGGGGAACATGCAAACACCACAGAGACTGAGAAGGGATCAAACCCATGTCCTCTTGCACCACCCAGGCACTGTGAGACAGCAGCGTTACTCATTGTGCCACCTGATAAAGTCTATAATGTTCATATAAAACCAAAATAACACCTTCACATTTCATTGCATACAATACTACCAAAAATGAATTGTCAACACAAGTTTTGCATCGCAATTTTTTAAAAAATAAAAGACTGAAGTAAACGTTTTTTCAATACTCAAACCCGTTCATTGTGGGTCATCCTTTTGCTACCCATTCCCCAAGGGTCTGAACACTTCTGCAAGGGACTGTGTGTGTTTTGACAGACTGTATCAACATGCTTTACAGAGTGGTATATGGTCTTGTTTTAATCTTTATGTAATAAAAGGTCAGGTCAGTTGTGCCTAATTATATTACTATCTCAATTAAAGGGGATAAAAACGGTCATTTAAGAAGGAGTTGGGTAATAGAAATGTAGCGCATTAATGACTCGAACTTTTGACTGTTTGGCAGAAAATCCCTTTAAGCTCTTTCTGAGAAGGATGTCATCCAGCTAACAATGATTCATTCCACAGCCTTTTTGGACCGGTCTTTAGTTTTCTGTAATTCAGAAGTAAATTATTGTTTATGAGTATTATTATAAGGGGGTGCAGTGGCACAGTAGGTTTGACTGGGTTTGGGGTTCGAGTCCTGCTTGGGGTGCCTTGCGAGGGACTGGTGCCCTGTCCTGGGTGCGTCCCCTTCCCCGCCAGCCCTATGTCCTGTGCTCCTGGATTCGGCCCTGGGACAAATGGTTTCAGGTGGTGTGTGAGTATTGTTATTATTATTTAGAGTATCTATGTAATGAGTATCTAAAGAGTATTATTATTATAATATTATTATTATTATTATTATTATTCTTTGAAATGGGCATCTTTAGAGTATCTATGAAATGTAGGTTCGGAAAAAAATGTGCAGAGGTGAATAGGCAGTATTTACATTTATTTATCCAGCTGCCATTTTTCACCAAAGCGACTTTCAACGTTTAACCCTTTCTGGGTAGTCCTTAACGGAGTAAGCAGGGTAAGGGCCTTGGCCAACGGTCCTACTGCAGGAGGTGGGATTCAAACGTGGGTTTTTGGAGTGGAAGGTGCCTCTAACTATGACACCACCCCGCTACTAATACTCATTCCCCCCCCCCCCCCCCCCCCCATTTATACAGCTGGGTAATTTTTACTGGGGCACTTTCAGGGTAAATACCGTGTTCTGAAGGGTATAACAGCTGGAGGGATTCGAATCTTCAATCTTTGGAGCCAAAAGCAGCAGCTCTCTTTACCCCCCCAACATTGTGACCGGTGATTCCGGGATAGGCTTCAGACCACCGCGACCCTGACCAGGACAGATTGTTAACGAAAATGGATGGATAGAGTAGCGATGGAATGAGAACAGATGTTTCAAGGTTGCGCATCTATGGAAGAGGAGGCAGTAACTGGATGTGTGTGGCTCTGTGGCGCAATGGATAGCGCGTTGGACTTCTAATAAAACACTTCATGAAGTGATTCAAAGGTTGTGGGTTCGAGTCCCACCAGAGTCGATCCCTTCCGGCTCCTTTTCCGCTAGCGTAATGAACACATTGCATTTTATACGAGATGTACGTCGCTTTAGAGAAAAGCATCTGCTGCATGAATGAATGTAAATGTAGGTGACGACGCAAAGAAAACATAGAAGAAAAAGAACCTCATGACCTGGCGACACCTTCCTCAGGGTTTTTCCCACACCAATTCGTCAGATTACATTACAAAAGTTATCAAAATGAGCCATGATGGATAAACATGTATGTAAGACTTTCAGATGGTTTTAAAGGTTATGTTTGCAGGGAATGTGAGTCTGGCAGGAAGACCTATAATAAATGTCATCCGCAATCAGAGTTCTTTCATTTCGTTCCAGGACCCGGTTTTCCATTCCATTCCACGACGTCCCTTAAATTAGTACGTATTGTACTTGTCCTGTGTCCATTACTTTGTAGCAACAATTTTCTCAACGGTTTAGAGCCGTAATTTGGGGGGCAAGTGGCTTTTCGTTGTGGCGCTGCTCCTACAACCACGCGCGTGTTGCGACTTGTGCGAGATGAGCGTGGTCTTCCGACAGGTGTTAATTCCACGCGCTTTGCTGTTTGCCCACCTGCCCCGCTTCCTTCCCAGCCAGGCCTGCGGTGTCCGGGACCTGTCCTTTATACCCAAATAATGCAAAGTGACAGAATAAATATTTTCCATTAATTACGACAGATGTGTTGCAAAGCGGACGGAAAACTCATTAAAAGGCGGGATGAATAATTGAGAGGCGAGCGCTGTACGGGCGGCTCCGCTTACATCTTGGACGGGCTGGCACGCGGGTCCCCGGGCAGCGCAGACAAAGCCGAGCCCGAGAGCGGCGGGCGGCAGGCCAGCGGGCCAGTGAAAGTGAGGACGGGGGCCGAGCCGGATTCATTACTCAAAGATGGAAACTGGCGACTTGGGCCAAAAGCCCTCGCCGTGGGGGGCGAGAGGAGGTGCGTGGAGCTCGAGGGTGCGCTGCCTCATCGTCTCCCTTTCCATCCTGCAGCCCACACCGCGCCTCCAGACACACTCATCTCATTAGACTGATGGAGAGGAGACACTCGCACACAATGATCGCTTCTACTGAGCCGGTGGGAGCCTTAGCCATGCCTACTTAGGGTACATGGCAGATGTGTGGGCGGCATGGCGGCGCAGCGAGTAGTGCGAGACGATGTGGGTTCGATCCCTGCTCAGTCTGTGTGGAGTTTGTGTGGGTTTCCTCTGGGTGCTCTGGTTTCCTCCCACAGTCCAAGGGCATGCTGTTCAGGTTCACCCATCGTCTGTGAGTGAGTGTGTGTGTTCTGCTGATGTATGGATGAGTGACCCAGTGTAAGTAGCGTATCTAGCAGTGTAAGTCACCACAGTGAATAAGGTGTGTGGGCTGGTAACACTACATAGAGTTCATTAGAAATCGCTTTGGAGAAAAGTGTCTGCAAATGAATAAGTGGGAGGAGACTCAGGCCTCCTGTGTTCTGCCAACCATGCATGTTTCCATTTATACATTGAGCTGAACAATTTTCTCCAAAGGGACTTACTATGTTAATTGACCCTCAATTATGTACCCATTTATGCAGGGTAATTTCAGATACATATTGTACCTTGCTCAAGGGAATCAAACCTGTAACCTCTGGGTCCAAAGGGAGAAACTTTAACCACTATGTTACCAGCTACCCTGGACAATGTCCACTTGCATTAAAATGAACATATATATATATATATATATATATAAATAATATATATATATACACACATATATATAATATATACACACATATATATATATTAAATATATATATATATATAACAGGGACAGCAGATAGTACAGATATGACTTTGCATGAATGGAATTAATAATGTAAGTAATTTAACAAAATTAATTACTTAAAAAAACTTCTTAATAATTATGTGTGCAGATGCTTCTTCCCTGGGGTGCGAAGGGGAAATTCGATATGCTGAGAAATGTTCCCTGCGTGCAACACACCCGTGAAATGAACGGGGAACTTTAAGTTGCCAAGGTTTTGGTGTGATTTGGAATTGCACATGTAAAATACAGTCTTATTTCTCCAGCTATAGAATACATACAAATCGAACGAAACACACGGATATAAAGATGCAGAGAATATTATTTAACGTTGACTATTGAAATGATAAAAAAGAAAACAACTACTGTAGGTTGAAAATAATTTTACCATCATTTTACTTTACTCCAGCTTTTCCGCCACTATATCCACTGTTCTGAATTTAGTTATTCCCCCCGTTTCCTGAAGTTTCAGTATTTGTAGAGGCATTTTGTTCAAGGAGTCATAAAAAAATAAAATTACCATGATATAAAATAAAAAAAAAAACATAAATTGCAACAGATACAACAGTGAAATAAACATAGAAATAAACTTGAAATTTTTAATGAATGCTGTAAAAAAAGAAGAGTTTCAAAGCAAATAGGAGCAAACGGCTGAAGTGTGACATGCGTCCTCCAGCCGAAGACTCGGATTTAAACGGAGCCTCTAAACCCAGTTAATGGGATCGCTGATTCTTTGCTTAATCTTATTTTTCGTGAAACACAGACTCAACCCAGGAATCCCTGGTATTTGGATTCCCGGTCCTTTATTTCCCTCCCTTTCTTTTCAGTTGGGAGTATATTTTGTTTTCCTCTCCTCAACTGCCAGCTGGTTAATCCTAGTAGTTACAGTGAACAACACCCTGTAACAGTGCATCGCTGAAAAACGCATATACCTATAAAAATTTTTTAAAAAGTGCAGCCGGTAGCGTAGGGGTTAGAGCTGCTGCCTTTGGATCCAAAGGTACCCTTGATCAAGGCAGTTACCCGAAATTGCTCCCATTCATTTAGCTGACGCTTTTCTCCAAAGTGACTTACGATGTTAAAGTTACAATTATTTACCCATTTATACAGCTGGGTAATTTTTACTGGAGCAGTTTAGTGTGAGTACTTTGCTCAAAGGTACTGCGGCCATAAGTGAGGCGTGAACCTGCTACCTTTGGGTCCGAAGGCAGTAGCACTAAGCATCGGCTAAGCGTAAAACGAATCGGAGCGAATTGGACTGAATGAGAAACACGGTGCAGTTCCTGCCCGTGTCATGTGGCTGAGGAAAGTGACAGGCGAAGGGGGGGGGGGGGCGACTCCAGTGCTTCAACAGCGGGGCCGTCGCTTTGCTGAGTGCCGCGCGATGTGTTTGCAGGCCTCCCCTGCAGAGGACCCCCCACGTATAGCCGCCCCCCGCCGTGCAAAGGACACGGGGAAGGGCCTTCAACACGGCATTATACAGCGCGCCACACGGGCACAGCAGCAGGCCTCCTACATGCTTCCGCCGCTCTAGTGAATCGCCGATGCCGGACGTGGTCACTTCCCTCCGGAGGAGAACGAACGTGACAGGAATGAGATGCTCTGCTGACAAAGACCACATCGATATGCAATCGGGGGACGGGATGCACACCCACATTCACCTGAAGATGCGCCACAGCGCGTTAGACACGCACGCTTGTGACCCCAGCGTGTCGCGGCTTTACGTGGCCATTTGATCGCGCACCCCCCCGCCTCACCCACCCCACCCCCAGCTCCGTGTGCGGCTATTTGAGCGGCAGAGTGACAGGACCGTGTGCCCGAGTCACGAGGCTCTAATCCCTACCTCGCCTGGTTCCAGAGCCTGTTGTACCCCTGCGGCGGCTCAGGCCCTGCAGAGAGCTGGAGAGCGTTGCGTAACTCTCACTCGGGCAGTTTCTCCCTCTCCGCTTCCGAGCGGCGCATTTCAGCAACAACCTCACGATCCCAAATTCCAAAGGCATTTAATATCCCCAATAAGTGACGTCCCAAGACGAAGCTTCATGCTACGTTCTTACGTAAGTTCAGGTGCTACGTGGGATTGTCCTTCATTTGTCCCTTTCGAAGGGAGCAATGGAAAACCTTCAGAATTGTGCTTTTTCACTGCATTTATCTGACACATTTACATTTATTTAGCAGACACTTTTCTCCAAAGTGACTTCCAATGAACTCTATGTAGTGTTATCAGCCCACACACCTTATTCACCGTGGTGACTTACACTGCTAGATACACTACTTACACTGGGTCACTCATCCATACATCAGTGGAGCACACACACTTCCTCTGTCACTCACACACTATGGAGGAACCTGAACAGAATGTCTTTGGAGTGTGGGAGGAAACCAGAGCACCCCAAAGAAACCCATGCAGACAGGGGGAGAACATGCAAATGCCGCACAGACTGAGCAGGGATCAAACCCATGTCCTCTCGCACCACCCAGGCACTCGGACACAGCAGCGATGCCCGTTGTGCCACCCCTGCCACCACTTTTCTGTAAAGCAACTTATACTGTAAGCTACTTATCATTACCTACCCATTCATACAGCTGGGTAATTTTACTGGAAGAATTTAGGGTAGGTGCATTGCTTGAGGTGGGATTTGAACCTGCACCCTTTGGGGTAAAAGGTACCAACTCTAAGGACTACACCATCAGCTACCCTGCGATCTGTTGGATGTTTGCTCTGCTTCCATAAAGTATCGTGTACAGTGTGTGTACAAAGAATGACTCTTTCTCCCACTTGTTTCTACCTGTGTGTTGTTATTACCTACCTGTTGCGCTTCTCCCGTTGTTCTCTGTGAGTCCTGAGGGAACCTGTTGAGAAGACGGCTCTACAATAAGAAAGGAAACTGAAAATGAAATAAAGCGGTGCTCAGCCCAATGGTACGTTTTCAGCCAAACCCACATCCTGAGTTCATTGGTATTTATTCGGTCACCTTGTCTAAAGTACAAAAACTCCTGGAACTGTAATATTCAATCAAAACTTTTCACTCCTTTCTTCCAGAAAAGCTTTGCCTTTGTTCTAAATACTCCGAAATGGCTCGACTCCTCTACACCAACGCTGTAACAGCTTTGCAAGAACACGGTAATGTGCCATTTCTTCTCAAGAGACCTTTAATCTGTTTCCAAACTAGTAACCGCAGAACGGCCAGCAGGTGGTGTAGTAGTTAGAGCTGTTGCCTTCCATTCCAAAAGCTTGGGTGTGAATCCCTCCTGCTTCTGCAGTACCCTATAGCATGGTACTTAACCTAAAAAGACTAAATCTTTGTGAGCCGCTTTGGAGAAAAGTACACGATTAAATAAGTAAAAGCGATGATCAATTTATTTGTATGTATATACAGTATATGTAATATTCTATATTAACAGCTGTACAGTGAGGGATTGCAAATGCATTAAGTAAGTTGTCTGGGTGGATCCCAGAACATATTGCGCGTGAAGGTTTGATAGGTAATGTGCCGCATATGTGAGTTTGGAGTTTTCCTTGAAGTTACAGCGGAAACAGATGACCGTGATAAGTGATAATTAAAAGTGAATAGAGCGCTCAGGATAAGCCCTCACTTTATAGTCTTCTCTAAATTCGGGTTCTACCGGACATTTCCGAGCAAGGTGCGGGAAAGGTTTTGAAGGCACGAGCACCTTCTTGAAGTTTTTTTTTGAAACTGATCTTTTTTTTTTTTTCAATAGACTGGTCTCGTGATGCTTCTAATGTTTGCTTTATCTCCCCAGTCTCTCAGTAATTCTGCTCAATAAAAAAATGCAAAATGTAATAGGAAGTGAACCCAGGGAATCAATCACAGCTAATTGTATCAACCAGCTGATGGGGAGCGGCGATTCAGCTCTCCTACCTGCGGAGCTCCCGCTTTTAAATGTCAGACGGGGAGGGAATTGGGGGGGACCTGGGGGATGCGGGCTCGCGCCCGTGCTGGGACTAGTCTGGCCGAGTGGGCCGGCCGCGGGTCAACCGCGTCAGAACCCGCTCGGCCGGCGGTCTTGAACCTGTTACCTTGCAGAGCTGCTACCAAACAGTCGCTGCCCTTTTGAGAGCAGTGGGCGTGGTTCTTCGGGGTGGTCTTCACATGGTGATACGTGCACAGCCCATACAAGAGCGTCAGACACGGAATGAGCGAAAATCTGGATTTTATTTTCTATCATATGTTGCAGAATAATAAAAAGTTGCGTTTTAGAAACACACACTGTGGTGACAAATTATGATATTTTATAATAATGATTAATCTATTCAGCTGGCATCTTTCTCCAACGTGATGTTCGGTTATAGATTATAGTAACCAAACTCTAACTACAACAGTACTTACAAGAATAGCTGAAAAGACAACCAATGTAACAAGACAACATTAAAATAAAGGCCTGTAGGTTCCAGGTGGAAGAAGCTCCCTCTGTCCCTCAGAAGGGCTGAATCCCTTCCGGCTTTGAGAAAGTCCTTAAAATGCATCTCGGACCCACTTTTCTCTCGATCTTCCACCAGCTCTGTGAATTTACGTCGCACCATCGGGCAGGATCACCTTTGTGCTTTTGATCAGCCTCAGATGCATACGCCGCAACTCACGAGTACCGTGGTATCGGACAAGCTAACGCTGTCCCGTCCCTGGACCTACGTCCGTTCATCTGCTGTGAAAAGCGCTTTTGCGCATCTCTACACGACGAAGGTGAAGCTCATTCTCAGTGTAACGATGTGCAAGGAGAGAAGAGCAGAGCATAAAAAAGGGAATGGATATTGAGATGACCGATGAGTGGACGGTGAGGAGTGAAGGTGCCGGAAAAGTTGGACAATTCCAGAGTAGTCCAGGGGAACGGACCTCCACGCGGTGGTAGCTGAGCCCGGCGGCAGAGCAAACATAGAGACGTATACGAGAGCCGGAGCGATAGCGGTGACGCGCCCCCACTTTGTTGCCAAACAATCAAATCAGTGCCTGCTGGACATGGAGAGGAAATGCGAACCTGCTGTACCACTTAGCGGAGGCCCACAGAATAGTCGGTGGAGCGAAACGGCGGCTGGCCGGCGGCTGGCCGGCGGCCCACGCGCCGAAATAGGTCAAACGTTCCGATTGATGGAGCTCTTTGATTACGAGCGCGCCGGGTCCTCGACGGCGCAACGCAAACGCATCCGGGACTTGCGAGAGCCTCACGCTTCCGGAGGACGTTACGCGGCGCTCGTTAAACCCGCATCGCTCGCTTTCGCGCGTCAAACGTTCGGCATCGAGACGGAGCCCGACGCGGACTCCCGTCATTCGCTTTCGTTCACCTTGTTTGCTCGGCCCTACGGTCCCTAAAGCGCAGGACTGTTATTCTGGTCGGTCCGTCAATCCACCCTGTCGCGATGCGAGCGAACGGAACCCGTCCCTTCAGCGCGAAGCCTGGACACGCGGCTTATTCTATGGCGAGAGGGGGAGGCGCCCCATTAATAAGGCTCCGCTCATGACTTTGGGAGCGGGGGCTCTCGAGTACCTCCAATTTACCACGTGGAATGTCAGCTTTATTAAATTCCTACTGGGTGAGGAATAGCACCTCCGCTTGAGAATGCACCGCACTCTGCCTCCTAATAGGAACTCATCCTGGGTTCTTCACAGTGACCTTAAAAAACAAAATGCCATCTTTTACCCCCTGAGAACAAGGGGAGTGTGGTGGTGGTGGTGGTGGTGGTGGTGGTGGTGGGGGGGCAGTGCTGTTCTTTTGTTGTTACCTAGATTAATTTTTCCTCCATGTTGAATATATATATATATACACACACCTATATATATATATATACTGTTGAGTTATTTTTCTCCCTTTATTCTTCTGGTCTCTTTCAAGAGGTTTGTGGATATTTAACTCCGCCTGTTTCCCACATCCCCCTTCACTCAAGTCCAGAGAACATGTCTCCCGTGGTCTTTGGTATTTATTATTGATCAAAACTTTTCTTTTTATGAGGAACAACAAACAAGCACTGGGCGCCTCGGTTATCCGGCACGGTCCCTAAGAACCGATGAACGAGCCGAGGTCGCGGCAACCTACCGGAGGTGCCGCAAAGCGGAGAGGTCGGTGCACTTTGGGGTCATAAGGATTTGCAGAGCATCTGAGCTGCTGGTTGCACCTCCTTAACTTGGGGTTAGGGTTAGGGTTTGTCCTCCTTTTCACTCTCTCTGTCCTCCTGCCTGCTCTGCACCTGGTCCCTGTTCTGCTGTGATGGCTTGGAAAGACAAGAGCTCACTTTTCACTTCCACCTGCTCCAGCGTCCCACCCACTATCTTCTCTCCTGCCCACTGATTTAGTCACCAACCCTCTTGTCAGAGGAGACATTGCCACTCTTGCATCCTCTTCAACGCCGTGACTAAACTCTCCATGTTCTAGACCAGCGTAACCCTCAACTCAACAGAAGTTCAATCTAATACAAAGATCTGCGGAGAAATCCAAGGACCCCAGTAACCTCTCTTCCTACAGCACCCATGGTTCATCTCCCAAGTCTACTCAGAAGTTAACTTTAACCAGGGTAATGTTTTCCGCAACCAGAACTCCCAGAATATATGCTAGCTCATCTAAACTCTTCCCCTTTCTCGCTCTCTCTGGCCCTTTTCTATCTGCTCGCTGGAGATTGTTTTCTAGCCCTTGTTGTTTTTTCTGAAAAGATAATCCATGACATCAGAACTAGCTTTTGATCACGATTTTCACATCTGTTCAGCATCACCACCTAATTTACCATCTTTCTCCAGTCGCCATGCTCCTCTCTGAGAACCGGATTTAGCTTCGGCTAATTCAGTAACCGACTGACTGACTCAACCCCACCTGACCTCTTCAGACCCAATACATCCTCATGTCCATCTGCTCATTTTTCCTAATCATATTCCAATCCAGTGATTTTTTTAAGAGGCCACATTACAAAGATGATTTGAAAACACCCTTCCAGGAAACCACTCTCCTCCACAACTGCCAACCTGTCTCCCTCCTCTCCTTCCTCTCTTGGACCTTCATATGTGCACTTCTTCTCGAATGAAACTGACACCACTGGCAAACTATGAAGCTGTAATTTGTACTGAATCATACCGCCAGCTGCTGCCAAAGGACCCGAAGGGATTCTGTCTCATACCTCACCATCACCTCTCATCGCTATTATACTAATGACACGAATGGAGGTCTCACCGTTGCAGCCAGATCAGGGTTTCTAGTATTGGTTCAATCCTCCTCTTCTTCGGGAACAGACAGTCACGTCCCTTTGACCTTTGCCTTGAGGACGCAGTATTCTATATAGCATTGGACACTCTTACCTAAACTCACCTACTGCCACATCCTTCTTGGCAACCTGCTGATCTACCTGCTTTGGTCAATAGGCCACCTTGCTGAGTCATCTTCATGGCCTGTGATGCTGATGTCTGACTCTTTCAGGTTCCCCAGGTTTGAGTTTGTCACTCCTGTCTCCTTGTTCTGGTGAACAACTAGTGTGTATTAAATCAAAAACCCTCTTTCTGATATATCAGGGGAAATTTGACAATATTTTCTGAACGTCATTCCTCCAGCACAAGACTTTGGGTCCTGGAAGCGCAGTGGCTTTCGATGTCCGCAGCGGTACTGACTGTGTTTCCTATAAACTACCAACAGCTGCTAAACTTGCATTGTGTCTCACCCTTTTCCAGCTCAGGCTGAGGGTTCACAGCTTCAGGATGTACTTGTTCCCCCGATAACTTGATCGCCACTCTTCCTCTGTTTTTTTGAGCTATTTTCCCTTTGCTAATTTCGTGCCTCTTACTTATTGACATAAAAATTAATAAATTAATCCCCAAAGTGCTACTTTAATACACTTTGGAGACTGATGATGCTTTTTCTAGTACCATGATCTTTCAATGGTGTCGTACTGTTCCACTTGTCACATTTTGCAGGGCACTCTGGGAAAGAACATCCGTTAAAAGCTTGATATGGTAAAATGCTCCATACTGGTACATTTTGCTCTACAGTAAATCGCTGAAAATCCAGTGAAATATGAAATACACCTTCGCCGTATGCCCTCTGTTGTGGAAACCAGGGCTTCTCGCTTACCCCAAGCGCCCTTTCTGGCCCTGTAAACAATTTGCATGTCTGTAGACACGTGTTCGCTCGGCTGAGAAGTTCGGCAACATGGAAAACAATCGGAGAATTCCGCTTACTCCAGAATCAGGAGATTCCAAGGAAGGAAAATACATGGATCCATTGCAAGATTGTCTGTTTAATACCTCCTTGATCCAAGACCACATCTTGTCATGTAAGTAGTGAAGATACTGGCAGTATTTGTGCACCGAAGCAGAGCAGATGAAAGGTACGCACTGAGCATCAGTCAAAGCTTGTGCGTGAAAACGCAGCAGTCGCCCCTCTCTAAAGCTTGCTCGTTCGCTATTTGTTCAGACCTGTAGGGGGGTTCACATGTTTATGCCATAGGAAAGGGAATCCAGGAGGAGAAACGCGTGCTGGATAATACAAACTGGTCTGCCATTCCGAAACACTGTTGCAGTCCAGTGGGCAAAATGCGAAAAGAGCAGCACACATTTGAGTTATTATTAAATCTACGGAACAAGCGCAACTCCTTTCTCTGTGAAGGGTTGGATAGTTTTTCGTTATTATTCATCTGCAATTTAAAATGCTTTGTACTGGACCCATTGATACAATATTTTAAGGGCACGAGGCAGGGCGAAAACCTTGATGAGGGACCGCGTCCTTAACGGCGACCGTACCTGTTACCTGTTACCTGGATGGACGTCGACGAACAGCTGTGGAGGTGTTCAGATTTAACCCCATCTATCAAAGGAGCAGGTCTGGATAAAGCAAAAAAACGCACAGTCGACCAAAACACGCACATTCATCGAAGACGCCACGTCTCTTCGTCATGACTCATTTGACATTCTCGTACAGTGACAGAGGTGCGACCGTCTAAAAATAACAACAAAAAAAGAAGAAATAAAAGGTCCGCGGAGTACTGCCAAGTACTGTTTAATTTCCCTTTTGAAACATCTTGCAGAATTAATTCTTTGACAACCAAATCGACCTCTCGGTACAAAATGTTCCGGGATTAGAGAAGAATGGTACGTGCAGCCGGCTTGTCAGCCAAAACAAGAGCAACGCCTGCGTTTAGCGCGCTCCGCACGTCTTCGCGCAAAGATCAATCTGATAAGTCTTCAGATTTTTCAGAAATTTCGAAAAAAAAAATTTTGAACCCGATCACAAACAGGATGCAGAGCTGACCTCATTTCTGAAATCATCGACGGCACCTCATTAATGGGGTAATGTCACTATGCGCCGCCGAGTCGGATGCTGACACGGGGTTCACGGGGAGTCTTTCGGGAACGTTGTGCGCCGCACCTCACGGAAATCTCCGTGTTGCCAAAAGTAACCCTCCATCCCTTGGAGGAATTGTTTCTAACTTTGTACGAGTCAAAATATCAGCTCGAATGTCTCGCGGAAGGAGAGCAGCAAATTCTCACGCCCCCGCGCTCTGCCACGGCGAGGGAAAACGACGCAAAACGCGGCGCCCTTCGTTCTCTGGCGAAACGGCGCCGGGCGCGGACGGAGCGGATGGTGCCGACGAACACGGGTCCCGCAGATCTGCGTGGGCCGGCATGATGAGGAGTGGGTAGTGTTACTGTGGAAACTAATGAGGAGAAGCTGCGTGGCTCTCCGCTCGAACCTGTGTGCCGCTCGAGGGAGGGCTCCCCCGCTCTCAGCGACGAACCGCTGCCCCCTCGGCCTGTCCGCAGCACGCCGGCCCACACGGTCGGTGACAAAGGCCTTGTGAATTACTCACGTTTACCGCGGGCAATCCCCAAAAGAGCATCGTCCGTATCTGCGGGGCTTAATACCTTCTAAACCATCCTTCCCTCTACGTCGATTCGGATTCGGCTGCTCCGGGCTCCTCGGACGGCCGCGGAGTCAACCGTCTCCCTCGGTCGGACTTTATCGGGACGCGTTGTGTAACGGTTAGAGAGGCAGACTGGAAACGTGCGGCAAGACACTGGTTTGTGCCTGTGGGAGGATGAAATGTGTCCTACATCGCATCACCGAAAGGACAGAAAGCACACAATGTGCAATTATGTAAAGAGTCCTGATCGAGCTGGAGAAGGATTTTTTTTAGCAATCAGATCTTAATTCATACTTTAATATTTTGATCACACACACACACATTTTCAGAACCTCTTGTCCCATACAGGGTCGCGGGGAAGCGGAGCCTACCCGGCAACACAGGGCGGAAGGCCGGAGGGGGAGGGGACACACCCAGGACGGGACGCCAGTCCATCGCAAGGCACCCCAAGCGGGACTCGAACCCCAGACCCACCGGAGAGCAGGACCAGGTCCAACCCACTGCGCCACCGCACCCCCCATATTTTGATCAATATACTATAAAACTGTAAGTAAGCGCGCGAACGGAGACGACAGGTGGTGCGGTCGCTAGAGCAGTTGGCTTCGGACTCCTAAGAACCCTGGTTCGAAGCCTTGTTCGAATCCTGGTTCCTGCTGTAGTGCACTTGAGCACGCTACTTACCTTAGTACCTGTATGAAGGGTTACCGCTGTAAGTCGCCCGAACGGAAAAAAAAGTGTCGGCTAAAGGAATGAACGTGCTTCGGAAAACGATTACGTGCATTATGTTCTCATCACGCATCTGACTATTCCCTCAGCAATTATAATAATAATAATTCTTATTATTCCTTCAGCCTTCATCTGGCGGAGGTACCAGAGCACCGTATTTGTGGTGACGCCACATCCGACCCTTTGCAAACCTCGCGCACGTATCGAATTACGCGCGTAGATACATTAGATGCGATGTCACAGCGTTCGATGCAGCAGGACGACAGCACGGTAAATAACTACACACTCGCGAAGCTGAGTTACAGTCCCACGCACCCATAGTGCCTGAACAGAACCGCAGGAAAACCGCGCACGCACCCGAGATCCTGCCGCACAGCCATCCATAGAGTGTATTTAAAACTGGTCCAGCATGACTGACAGCTTTTCTGGGACTTAATCTACCCACATTCTCTTTATTATTCCAAAGTCTGTTACTCAGAGTCAGGCCGAGAATTCTACATCCCCGACAGCGAGCCAGAATATTCTTTTCCGCTGAGAAAGAGAGCGAATATTAAAAGCCGAAGCAATTATGTCATGCACGAATCTCATATTCCCCGCAAGCTCTATTGCGCTACTCCGAGGGGAGCGAGTGCCCTCGAGGAGATGCCGCCCCGACCGCTAAGGCGAAATTACCTGATCGTGTCGGTCAAACATTGCTGGTTTCTCTTCACCTCGGGACGTGCGGCTTAATTAAAAGAGCCGAGACAGGGATTAGGAGGAAATGATGGAGATATGAAGTTCCGTAGCGGGTTTACGACAGGCCCGGAAGGGTTCTTTGTGGGATTTCGGTGCTGAACGACTGTTGTCCAGCCGGGCCGCGGGCTCCGCGCGGGGTTCGTCCTCATTTGCGCGGAGGGGTCCGCGCTGCCGCAGCTCCCGGTGTCTCAAAAGACGATCAACCTCGTCTCCAGCACCATCTCGGCGCCGGTTCGGTCCCTCCTCGACCCCAGCATCTCTCCACGGAGTCCCCGTCGGATGGACATCCGATAAATCTGACGGTCCCCTACCGTAAAGCGAACCCCTGCAACAGCGAGGAGAGCAACGGGGCACACCGTTTACTCTATTCACACCGGTACCGTGACCAAAAGAATTTATACATTTGTAATTCAAACAAAGAACAAACAGTTGCCCTGGTATTTCTTCCACAAGTTTCTCTCGCTGTAACTGATTTAAGAAAATTATTATCTATTCCCATATTTATAATTAGCAATATTTAACATCGTCTCAGCTCTGAATGAGAACATTATTCATAAAACAGAGGTAAGAGCTGGTAAAGATAGACGAATGTACCAGGAAATCACACCAATGCAAGCAGAACAGTACAATAACAGTAAAAACAGTAAAACACACTGATTTACAGAAACAATGTAAATAATGGCTTCAGGTGTATGTCTGCTAGATATGCCTTAATGTCTTAATGTTTTGTTTCATGGTGTTGGACTAAGCATGTCCATTATTACATTGCAACAGAGATGAATATTCTGCAGAACACACACCTCTTATCAAAATATTAGAAAGAAAAAGTGATGTTGGAATGCAAAGTCCTGCTTTCTTAAACTGAACGTTTCTGTTTATTCTGTGGCTTCTGAAATGAAATGAAAGGCACTTTGTACTGATGACGTTTGCATCTGTACAAGTAGTGTTTGCCAGACCCTCCACCTACATGGAAAAATGCAGTAGAGGGAGTAAAAAGTAAAGAGTAAAGGAAAGAGCTGGTAATTTCATTTTACAATTAAATCCTGCATGCCATTTATCATTTTGTTTATTTCTATAATAATAATAATAATAATAATAATAATAATGATAATGGATAAAGATTTGCTATTATTCAAAATTATCTAAAAATAATCATAACCCGAGATATAGAGAATAGCCAGACACGCAGTGTCACTGAATGCCACTGTATCCATTCAGAGGCGTAACAAGTACCAGGGACTGCTCTACCTTCTCTAGCGTTAGACCGTGCCGCCTGTGGGAAGACAAAACACACACCTACTTACCATGTTGGTAACCATGCCAATGTAACAAGTACAGCTAGTTACTGTAAAAGAAAATTTTGATATTTGCTCTGTTCGCATTGACAGCAGTCCACACAGTTTCATTCGTGCCGAATCCCATCCTTTGTATCTATTTTAGTTATTTCACATGGGCTCTATGATAGGCCATACCCATCCCTACTTCCTCCCAACACCCTGTTGCTCCTTTTTATGACTTTATGCGTTACATAAGCTTTTGATGTCTGATTAAATGATGCCATATATGTTATTAAAATAATCCTATTGATTTGAAGAACTGACCCCTACTGCGTCCTTATATTGCTCTCCCAAGAGGACCCCTGGAGGGAATTTCTTCACGCATATGCATTATCAATTCTCTGATCACCCCCATTGGACTGTTATTGACCACACCCTTGTCTTGGGTGAAAATTCTTCAGTATTATGGTTAACAAGCACCTAGCTTCCATGACTCCCCTATTTAAGCTCTTGCTTGATGTTGAGAAGGGACTGGCCCTGGACAGAAAAATGAAGAAGGACCAAAGACCAACACTCTTCTGATTCCTTTCCCTCTGGCACCTTAGCAAGCTCAAGGGCCCAGAATAAAGACTACTAATCCATGAATCCCTGACTCAGTGTCCTCTTGTCCCATGAACCAGTCCATTTGTCACTGACTGGCATTGAAAAAAGTCAAGCCCTTTTGAGACTTGCCAGATATATTTTTAAAGAATGTTCCACATCTCGGCAATACTTTTAAAGGAATATTTAGACTTGCTCCACCTCAAAGGCCTTGTATGAAGTAGAAGTGTAGGGCCTCCATTCAGACAGTGCGAAAGCAACTTTTTAAGTTGCTGTCCGTGGTGCTGAACACTACACCGCTTGGCTTAATATTCAGCTATCACACAAACGAAGAGATAATGAATCTGAAAGACTTTTTAAAAAGCATTTTTATAGATTATTTTAGAAGTTTAAAATGACAAAGCGATAAAGAGCATGATTTCTTAGTGATTTTTAAAAATCTTATACAAGCAAGACAAATAGAAAAATCAAATCATCCCCATTTTGCTTATATAAAGTTACAGTTCTACATCTGTTTCCATAACATGGATTAAGCCTATTTATTTATTAATTATTGTTCTTTATAATTAAATAGCCCTGTGGCAGATGGACAGAAGCAAGCCAATGTGATGACTGAGTGGCCTATTTAGTGGGAAATCGTGATTCTAGTGCAAAGATAAATATGCATGAATCTAAGAAAAAGCCTTTGTTTTGATTTGCACCAATTCAGCTGGAACGAAGGGAGCTTTTAAAAAAGATCGAACGCCGTTTTCCACGACACGTCACGCAGCGTTCAAGCACTTTGCAAGATGCAAAATTGAAATAATGACACAAAACAATGCACTGCATTTTCCATACAGAACGTGTGCAGTGTAGCGTATAAAAATGCATTCGCAAAACCTGAATTGCTCATATGTAGAAAAGACACAATGATCGGAAAGGTTATTTTCAGAAAGGTGTGTGTATAGTAGACTGGTACCACATTACATGACATAGACACACATGGCAACCTAATGTTAGTACGGATGCTCGCCAAGAGAAGAAACGATGATTTAAACGCTGCAAGATGAGACTAAATGCTCAAAAACCACTCCACCCATCCGCACACAAAAAAAAGTCCACGCTGTCCTCAGCTGAACTGAGTGTGTTTGTCCCCCCGACACCAGCTTCTTATGTCAGTCCTTTAAAAAGCGAGGGAAGCCCAAGACACTGCCTTTGATGGGACTCCATCTGAGGTTTTTGTGCATGTGGCACTAATGTTTTATTTATGGTCCAGCACTTTGCGGGCCCAGCCGTGATCAATCAGAGGCATGCGGGGTAGGCACCGCCGGTTTGGGACCGCATGGATCACATCCTCGGGGTGTGACGTGAGCCTGAAGAATCGATCCCAGACTCAAAAGTCATTTGAGAGACTGGCACAAGAAAAAAATGAGAGACAAACCGATGCTCGGTTATATGCATTAACAGGCACGAAAGTACTGGAGAAAACCAGCCGTGTTTTAAATGAAGTCTGATGAAGACGTGAGGTTCAAGGTTAGAACTGCTGCCTGTCAGCACCTTCTCCTGAATCACCCCGTGCAGAGGTCGACACACACGCACCCTCCCGGGTCCCGCTACTGACTGCAGGCTGTCATTGCTGGAAAGGTGCTCGTAGAGGAATGGAGAAGCTTAGACATGCTATCCTTCAGAGGAGTGATCCGTCTGCCCTCTGACCTGAACCCGACACGGTCAATGTCTTAGGTTCACGTATACGTTAAATAATAGCTGATTTGCAGTGCACTTCATACAAAGCTTCTGCAACGACACTCCCTTACAAATATAGAAACCTCTTATATACCACATTCTTTTTAGCTTAACTTTTGCTTACATGTCATAGCAAGTTTAATGTATTTCACCAAGGTACATTTATTCATGTAACTGATGCTTTCTCCCCTGCAAAGTGACTTACAAGGTTGAAGCACTTCCAATTATTTACCCATGTATACAGCCAGGTAGTTTGACTGGGGAAATTTAGGGTAAGTACCTTGCTCAAGCATACTATAGTCAGAGATGGGAATTGAACCTGAGTCCTTCAGGGCCAAAGGCAGGTGCTCTAACTAGTACGTTACCACCTGTCCCAGTTGGGTGATGGAGTTCGGTGCTCCTGCTGGAGCAATTCAGAGTAAGTTCCTTGCTCAAAGGCAGTCGTAGTATTACCAGTAGTGGTAACTTCTGTGTTCGAAACTGCTACACTGCCTTCTAGGAAATTTACAAGCTCTTACACACAGCTGCTTGTGTTCTGGTTACAGCTTCTGCCTTTGGACTCAAAGGCTACAGGCTCAAAACCCACATCCATCTCTAGTACCCTTGAGGAAGGTACTTATATTTATTTATTTATTTATTTATTTATTTATCAGACACTTTTCTCTAAAGCAAGTTCCCATGAACTCTATGTAGCATTATCAGCCCACACACCTTATTCACTGCGGTGACTTACACTGCTAGATACACTACTTACACTGGGTCACTCATCAATACATCAGTAGAACACACACAGTCTCTCTCTCTCTGTCACTCACACACTATGGGGGGACCTGAACAGCATGTCTTTGGAGTGTGGGAGGAAACCAGAGCACCCAAAGACTTCTACTGCTAGATACACTACTTACACTAGGTCACTCATCCATACATCAGTGGAACACACTCTTTCTGTCACTCACACACACTATGGGTGAACCTGAACAGCATGTCTTTGGAGTGTGGGAGGAAACCAGAGCACCCAAAGACTTCTACTGCTAGATACACTACTTACACTGGGTCACTCATCAATACATCAGTAGAACACACACAGTCTCTCTCTCTGTCACTCACACTCTATGGGGGAACCTGAACAGCATCTCTTTGGAGTGTGGGAGGAAACCAGAGCACCCAAAGGAAACCTGCAAACTTCACACAGACTGAGCGGGGGTCAAACCCACATTCTCTCACACCACTCAGCCCCCATGAGACAGTAGCACTACTCACTGTGCCACCCAAAAACTGCATGGTGCCCTATGCTGCCTCCTAAATTCTGCGAAAAAAGTCCTCTTACCTCTGCTGCAAAATGCCTCCTAACCTTCACACAGGCACACAAAGCAATTTTTATTTATCAGCTCTTCAGCTCATCTTCTTTCACCATTTATATGCCTAACTTATAATGGCTCTATTAATAAAAGCCTTAATTAGAATGAAATCTGTGAATTTTTGCTAACTCCCAGAGAAGGTCATTGAAAGAGCAGCTAACAGTGCAGCTGAGCTCTTCTACAGTGACATAAACCAGGTAAAGTGACGGCGCCTGCAGTCATTAAGCTTTCCCCATTACCACGGTACACACACCCTTTTGCATGCAGCGTATGAGACCTTTCTTTTTATAGCGCACCTTCTTTTCTGCAGACCTGTATATGAACACTTGTAGTGACACTCTCTATTTTAAGCCCCAGCCTGCGCTTAATTACTGGAGCACCGAAGGCGAAACTAAATCACCGTCCTGAATCTGTGACGTACACCCTCTGTTACCAGCCCGCAGGGTCGGAGTCTTTCCTTGTTACCGCATTATTTATTACCTTGGACCTCCTGTCACTTAAAAAACATTGAAAAAGCATAAACCGAAACACCGAATCATTATCATTATTATTTTATTGTTAAATAAATAAAAAATGAATGAATGAATGAATGAATGAATGAATGAATGAATGAACGTAATGTATGTAATATATTTCCTTACTTTGGCTCGAGTTGCTTAGTCACGTAAGAAACAAACAGACTGCTGTTTCTGCCCAAAAGAAATTAAGATCAGCTGAAGCTGATCAATTATATTCAGTATTGCAAGATAAGATAAGATACTTTATTGTCACTTTATACGATACAATGAAATTCCGTGTTTCAACCCCCAGAAGAGCAGCAGCAGAAAGGACACTCGAAACAAAAAAACAAAGAAGCGAACAAACAAGTAAATAAATACACACACACACACACACACACATTTTCTGAACCGCTTGTCCCATACAGGGTCGCAGGGAACCGGAGCCTAACCTGGCAACTCAGGGCGTAAGGCTGGAGGGGGAGGGGACATACCCAGGACAGGACACCAGTCCATCACAAGGCACCCCAAGCAGGACTCAAACCCCAGACCCACCGGAGAGCAGGACTGTGGTCCAACCCACTGCGCCACTGCACCCCCAAGTAAATAAATAAATAAATCTACAAAATCCAAATATTCGATTGAACTTTGGAGTCTTCGGTCCTTAGCGTCCATTGGCGGTGGATGTGGGGGAGTAATGGAGGTGGCGTTGGGCAGGGAGGGTGTGATGGAGGCCACAGCTCTGGGAAAGAAGCTGTTCCTCAGTCAGGTGGTGCAGGATTTTATTAACATTATTCATATTTATATAGACAACACACAATGTCTACAACCGCTTGTGCCAGGGCGCAAGACTGGGGGGGGGGGGGAGGGGGGACACATCCCGGACAGGATACCAGTCCACCACAAGGCACCCCAAGCAGGACTTGAGCCTCACACCCACCACAGAGCAGGACATGGTCAAACCCGCTGCGCCACCACACCCCCCCATATATATATTGTGTAATTGAATTTATTCTGGTCAGCATTACCTTGTGGCTTCAGATGAGTGAAAGACTTGCTGTAGGGTCAAAAAGATAGGACGGAGCTTACGACCTTTGTTAGTGAAGATCATCTTGGGCCATTGTTTAGCTGACACTTTCCCCCAAGGCATCTTACAGTGTGAGGTGTGTATGACATGATACTTATTCACACATTTCCATTCTTGACCCATTCATACAGCTGGGTAGTCCTTTGCTCGAAGGTGCTGCAGTTGGGGTGGAGATGCAGTCGCGTGGCCACTTGTTACCCCAGATTCACCCAAGATACTTACAGCTATTTATTTCTTGATTCAGCAAGGTATTTTACTAGAGCAAACGGAGTAGAACGGAACCCGTGGAGCTTCAGATCCACTGTATTACCTGCCAATCATGATTTTATGGCTATTAATCTAAGACACGGCATATTCATAAATATTCCAGTCACATCGGTATTTTCTGCAAAGCAACATATAATATGAAGCTGTCTGCTACAACATACATTTACTTATTTAGCAGATGTTTTTCTCCAAAGTGACTTCCAAGTAACACTATGTAGTGTTATCAGCCCACACACCTTATTCACCACAGTGACTTGCAGTGATTTATACAAGCAGGGTGAATTTCACCAGATCAATGTAAGCACTTCACTAAAGGACACCAGGTAGGAGATGGGATCTGAACCACCAACCGTCAAGTCCAAGAACAGCGCTGTTACCCACTACTCCACGCACTGTAGACTTCGGCCGTATCGTGCGCATTCATTCCTACTCAACCGGTCTCGAAGAGTGCGTATGAAGTGGTGTGGCTATTGATAACATGAAGATAACCTGTAGTGACATTCCGAAAAGACGGCGATGTCAGACTGGATTAAGGAGACTGCGAATTTCGTACCGAATGCCACAAACTGTTCTTTCTGCTACGGTTCACTGAAACGTCGTCGGCGCTGCACATGCTGGCAATACGTGCGTCCTGAGCGGGACTCCACACACCCGCAGCACTTTTCTAACTCCAAGCAAGAGCTGTCACTCAAATTACAAACCGAACTTGTCACAATCCAGCCAAGGTATACGGCTAACTGACAAACACTAACTTAATTAAAGACGTTAAACGCCCGGAGTCAGAACCTGGGAACTGTCATGAATTTGTTTTTGGGAACGTGAGAGGGCACCAGCTTATTGGGATGGGGTTCACTCAGCCGTTCAAAAAACTTTACGAGAAAGTTTGATTTGTCCCTTTCCACGTTCTTGTTAATTGACGAAAAGAATCTGGGTTGTGGTTTAAATTATGGAATATAGGCTGGTCACTCTTGCATACTTGGATAGGGAATTAATTTTATCGTGATGGTCCACACCTGAAGTTCCCTTTCTAAATAAAGTGCTGCTTGAAAATACGTGAAGCCATGATGTTTATCCATGAAATGGTTATGTAATGAGAATCAGTGTTTCTCATGTGGCGTAATAGGTGTGTAATGACTGATTCCGTATGTTTTTTAGAGCAAATCATGTGTGTAGCAGAAACACGGTTAAGTCAAATAGACGAGTAGAACCAGGGGTGTAAATCATGGTCATTTCTTCACTTTACTTAAACAGTTTACATTTATTTCTTTAGCAGATGCTATTCTCCAAAGCAACTTCCCATGAACTCTATGTAGTGTTATCAGCCCAAACACCTTATTCACCGCAGTGACTTACACTGCTAGATACACTACTTACACTGGGTCACTCATCCCTACATCAATGGAACACACACATTCTCTCTCTGTCACTCACACACTATGGGGGAACCTTAACAGCATGTCTTTGGAGTGTGGGAGGAAACCAGAGCACCCGGAAGAAACCCATGCAGACATGGGGAGAACCTGCAAACGCCGCACAGACTGAAGGGGGATCAAACCCACATCCTCCTGCACTACCCAGGCTCAGTGAGACAGCAGCACTACTTGCTGTGCCACCGTGCTGTTTTGTACCAGAACATGTACCATCACTACAGGGTTCACATACTTTCAAGCAGCACTGTGTGTGGATGGCATAAATGTCTCACTTCAATCTACTGCAAAAACTGATGTTTCATCTGCATGACAATTCAAAGGGGTTCTGGAATGTCTGAAAACTCTTCTGGAACTTCTGAAAAGGTCTTACTTGATGACCCCCGTGAAACATTAGGACCCGCTGCCCTTGTTTTGGGGGTGCAGTGGCACAGCGGGTTTGGCCTGTGCCTGCTCTCTGGTGGGTCTGGGGTTCAAGTCCTGCTTGGGGTACCTTGTGATGGACTGGCGTCCCATCCTGGGTGTGTCCCCTCCAGCCTTTTACCTTGTGTTGCTGGGTTGGGCTCTAGCTCTCCGCGACCCAGTATGCGACAAGTGGTTTCAGGTGATGTGTGTGTGTGTGTGTGTGTGCGTGTGTGTGTGCGCGCCCATTTATTATATTCTATTTGAACTGACATGTCTAAGTATAGTCTACTGTATACTCTGAAATATCTACTGGAAAGCTGGACAAACTTCAAGTTGATTTCGAAGATTCCGTCGTTGTAGTTTATATAAATTTTTAAAGTTTGTGCTGCTCTACTGATACCCACTGAATTAAAACTGAAATTAATGCTCCATCGTAACTCCAAAGCGCTCTTTGCCGGGGCCTCAGAATGCGGTCAAAGGATTGGAAATGACAGGATGTTACAGGCAATTAGCTGTGTGTTCGCGACTGTCCCCTCGCTGCCTTTGTGACTCGCTGTGATTTTTATCGACAGAACTGCCTCTCCACTCAGCTGGACCATGAAACTCCCTGTAGGATTCATCATGGTATAATAGGAAATTATTTAAAATCTTAATTTACACGACAATAACAGTACAGTCATTTCATCTTAAATGTTCATTCATAATTGGAATTTCTACCTTTTAAAGAGCGTTTATGTTTAATTTTATTGAAAAGTTGATTATGTTTTTGATATATTTGCATGGGAGGGGCTGTGGTGGTGTTGTGGTGCAGTGGTGGAATGGGTTTGACCGGGTCCTGCTCTCCAGTGGGTCTGGGGTTCAAGTCCCCCTTGGGGTGCCTTGTGATGGACTGGCGTGTCCCCCCCCCCGGGTTAGGCCCTAGCTCCCTGTGACCCTGTATGGGATAAGTGGTTTCAGACGGGGGGGGGGTGTTTCCATGTTGGCTTATCAAAGAGTGATCTGTGAAAGGTGTTTGGAGGGGACAGCAAAAGTGAATTTACTTGAGGTGTTTGGTTGTTTGCCGAGCTTGGTCGCAAACGTTCACCGCTCAAGGTGACATCATCAGTGCGCAAGTGAATTTACTGCTGGTAGAACTGGATGCCTGTGAAGTGAAGAGTAAGGTAAAGATTTTACTCCGTTACAGACAGACTCTTCAAAGCCACCCGACAATGACGCTGAGTACCGGTTCAAGAGCAGCAAGCAGAAAGTACTTCTGAAGGTCCCAGAAGGCAGAGCAGAGCTGACCACAGTCTCCCTCCATCAACTCAGCACTGCGGTATGACTGTGGCAATGGGGTTAAATGGGGTTTACCCTTCCTACCGTACTGCCCTATGCTTCCAGGACAGACTCTGGACAGCCGAGGCCCTGCATCGGGACACGTGTTCAGCAGAAGTGAGTGAGTGAGTGAGTGAGTGAGTGAAAGCTTTCTGTTGTCCACAGCTGTTTACTAATAACCTGTGATTTGAGTTTGTGTTGAAACTGTTTGTTTTAAAGTAGCTAACCTTAACCCTAACAGAAAACTAATCCAAATCCTAATCTTAATCCTAACCCTAACCCTAGTCCTAATGCAAACTCTAACAACCTTGACCCTAATCCTGACTGCAATCCTAAACCTTAATCCTAATCCTAATTCTAACCCTAACCATAACCATAACCACAACCATAACCAAACCTAACCATAATCCTGACAATTTTAACCCTAATCCTCATCGCAACCCTAACCAAAACCCTAATAATAATCTTAACCCTAAACCTAATCCTGATGATGCCACGCGTGCTTTAAACTCACAGAATGAACGACAACTGATGTCTAGAGGTGAAAGCATAATGATGGTTGGTGTTAAATTTTGTTTCAAGGAGGAACTAATAAACTGCAAATTAATATCCTATAAAGAGAGAGCACTTCATTTATATGGCAGGAAAACTATATCACCACAACAATTTACACCACTTTACCGTCGTTAAGATGGACACGTTAAAAAAAATATATACAGTATGCAGTACTGTGCAAAAGTCTTAGGCACTTAGATGTTTCACAAAAATATTTGTTTTAGACGGTTATTTAATGTCTCTCATTAGTGTCAATGGAAAAGCGCATATTTTAGATTTATAAGCATCCCTTTTGCAAAAAGTTACAGTATTACAGTAAGGGTTTTGTATGTCGTTAAAGAAAGAAAGTACACACACACACACATACACTCTGAAACCACTGATCCCAAGCGGGATCGTGGCGAACCAGAGTCTAACCCAGCAACACAGGGTGCAAGGCTGGACGGGGAGGGGGCGCACCCAGGACGGGACGCCAGTCCACTGCAAGGCAGCCCAAGCGGGACTCGAACCCCAGACCCGCCAGAGAGCAGGACCCGGCCAAGCGGTTGTTGACAAAGGATGGTTACTAAGCTTTGTAGAAGTTTATTAATTAAGAGCATTCTTTTTGGAAGCATCCTCACTTTACAGCTTTTTTCCCCGACAAAGTGCCTAAAACTTACGCGCAGTCCTGTACTTAGCTGTCAGGTTGGTGTTCCTGTCCTTTGGGACAAACATCTCTTTCAAAGACAGCTGATAGCAGCAGTGACAGCTGCTGCTTTTGGATCTGAAGGTCAGAGGTTCAACCTCTGCACTTCTTCCAAGGTACTTACCCTAATTCCCTCCACTATATACGGTGTAAAGGGGAAGATAATTGTAGGTGGCCGTGACAGTATAAGTGAAGAAAAAAGTGTTAGCTTAGTACAGAACATTGAAAGAAATGCCTTCGTAATAATGAGCGGAAGAAATTAAAACATCAAAAAAAAAAAGCCTATCCTAATTTTTCCATTATGTATTTGCGTGAACAGATGTGCCCACTTGCCGGTTCACCCTCCTGCGTCACAGTCCAGGTGTCTTCATACGCTTCCTCCCTCCTTCGTATCATACTCGACGGGCGGTAAGGCAGGGAGCAGAGCTCCGGAAGCAAAGCGCCCGTCAGCCGACACCGTGGGAAGCGACGCTCGGAGGGACGGAGGGACATAGCGAGGAGGCCTTCCACGAGATCTCCCGAGGACTCAGCAGGCTCGCCTGTCCGCGATGTGCCCCTGTCCGCTGGAGCTCCTGGGCTCCATCAGCATCTCACCGCTGAAGAGCCCAAGAGGGACGGACACAAAGAGATTCACTCTATCGGCACTTGAGGACAACCGCAGTCATGTGAGGCAAACGCTGTCCTCCAGCCTCATTCTATTTACTGTCGTCACACTTAGGCTCTTCTGCACCATTCATATTCTGCCAGGCAAAAAAATCATATTGCATCATATTTCTGTACAATTTCCTGTGGGAACAATACAGTTATCTATCTATCTATCTATCTATCTGTCTATCTATCTCTGTAAAACAGTATAAGTGAGAAGTTCAGCTGACATCATGCATTGTTATTAGTTATTATATTGCTCTTTTTATATGTGGTCCATTCAACACTTGCCAACTGATTACGTAACTATTCTTGGCGATATTTTATTCTGCAGCTCGTCTCGCAGCTCCCAAAAGATGACGAATAGCAAAGACCCATTTTTCTGATAGAACAACTATTTGTAAGACGTTAAATAAGTTATGAAACTGTGATATTCGAATACAAACATATACAGGTAGAGTTAGAGAGAAGGACTCGGTCCAGTTTCGGACTCACAAACACTTCCAGGCTACGACTGGACAAGGTCATAAGAACAGTGATGAAAATTAAGCGCAAATCCAACCCCAGGCCCGCTAGCGAGCAGCTGCAATCCAATCTCTGATGTTCGTATTTATTTCATCTGGATGGGTTTGGGGGGTTGGGGAAACAATTCAAAGCAGTGTCATTGGGAGAATAATAAATATTTGATGCAGGAACCGTGTTGACATTTGCAGAGTTTCCTCTTGCAGTCCAACTTTCTGGAAGCCTCAACAGCTGTAACCACAAAAAATGAAGCGACCCTCCGAGACACAAACCGACAGCAGGAAGACCCAAAGACAGCGAACATCTGCATGGGGGAAGATTGCGCAATCGAAACCGACGCCAGCAATTACATTAATATTTAGTCATTTTTTCAAACGTATTTAGTAATTTTTTTTTAACAAGACACATTTCCATGAGCTCACTATCCATAAATATTCCACTAATTGTGTTAGATGAGATGTTAGCGCTGGCTGAGCCACCGAATACCACCCTCTACTCAGATGTGCACCTCACCACTTCATACATGTAACCCAGGAGGCATGAAAGAAAGATGACCTTGAACCCCAAGAGGTGTTTTCTTTACCAGCCTTTGGGATTTTCTAGGCACTTGTACTGGATTTAACTGCGTCATTTTTCTAGTGCTGTTTTTTTGCATTTTATCCAGTATTTTTCCCCATCTCAACCTACCGGGAAAGACAGAGAATAAAAATACTGAGAATTTTCAGAAGAGAGGCTTGGATATGTATACTGACGTCTTGGTCCAGCTCTTGCTGTGCCATTCAGTGGTTTTCTGGAGATAGACTACTCTTGAAATGCACTTTTAATGCAATTAGAGTTCATCAAATACACTGCTGGATATTACACAAAAAACCACAAGAGATACAGAGTGGGATCTGAATGAAGTTTTTCATATCTTCAGATTTATGCTGCATTTGAAATAATTTAAATGTAAAGAAAACAGGAGGAAACAGTCCGTAAGCATTCGGTTTGACTGTTACTGACTTTGCACAAGAGAACTGGGCCGACCCAGAACTCGTTGGCCATCGAGAGCCGGGAATAAAAAATGAAATATTAAGAGCGGTCCATCCTTTGGGGAATCTCCATCGCAGCCATTGATCAGAGGAAATGCTGAATACCGTGAAAGCTTGAGGCACTTTACTCTTCCTCCTGGGGAAGAAGCGATGGACACAAAGTGACACCCCCCTCGCTGTCGAACGAGGAGGAGAGAAAACAGACGTCTGACACATGGCTTATTAAAGGGTTGATCTTTTGCTAAGTCAAAGGAAAAAAAAGAGACTCTTGGGAAAAAGCACAGTTATCCACGTGGAATAACCAAAGAAGTAAAAAAATTACTCGAATTGCATGGCATGCATATAAATCTTATAGAGGAAATATAAAGACCATGTAAGAGATATAATCTATCTATCTATCTATCTATCTATCTATCTATCTATCTATCTAAATTCAGTTAACTTTAAGAATAACCAATGAAATACCAGGAATAATTATAGTTAAATATATGCTATATACAAAATGTATTTATTTTTTTACATGACAGCATCTGTTTTCTAAGGACCTTGAAACAATTCTTTGGAATCTGGCCATTGCGGGAACAAAGCAAGTGTCTCGTTCTTGGCTTTACAATTGTTACCAAAACAAGAGGAAGGAAATGATTTAAGACAAGTGTCAGACTCTCCAGGAATGCTTGCTCTCTCCATTTTCCAGGTCACACACATCTTGATGTAACTAGTTCAGCCGTAATCCTGGGCTAGATCTATATATCTATACATGGTAAATGCCAACCTGTGTGCAGGAGCCCCTGCCCTACTTTCCCCCATACAATCAATCAAGGAATATTGTCCAAAACTGTTGATGATACCACATTGAACGAAGGGGGCGGTCAAAGCAAAGAGACGCGCTAAATAATAAATGACAGACACAAATGAAATACAAATAAATGGCGATGCACGTGTTATAATAAATGAAATAAATAAATTAATTAATGCTTAACCTGTTTGTATTTTTAATGTGCAGTCAAAAAACAGGGAAGTATCCTTGAATATCCTCGCTGTCTGCAAAGAACTGACAGCTCGAGGTTGAATAAGCAGAATTCATGGCTCAGTGGTGAACCAGCGCTGCTCTGGACTGGATTGCCTCCTGCGTCACCTTTGTCATCCTGTCCGTGCCAATTAAACAGGACAAGGGGAGAAGGAGAACAGGAGAACGAGGGGAGCCTTTCCGAAAAAATCTTAGGCCTTGCGAATAATGAAGGCCGCATGAAACTCATAGACATATCAGAATCCATAAGCCTGAAACAATTTTGTTGTGAGGACATGTGTACCTAATAGTAACCAAAATCATAACCATAGCCATCCGTCCATCCATCCATCCTAACCCTAAAAAAATCCCCAACTTATCCATCCATCCATCCAGATTCAATAATCACTTGTCTTGACGCAGTGATTTTGAGCCTATCCAGGAGACATTGGGTGCAAGGCTGAGGGTTGATACACCTTGGATGGGATGCCAGTCCATTGCAAGGTAGCTAACCCTAACCCTAACCCTAAAACATTTCATCATCTTAATAATGACTTTGATTATAAAACATGCAATTTTTTAGCCCCAAACCTGTTGATTCAGAGCACTTAAGCACAGGCAGAAAAATAAATACTGTAATAATATCCCAGACACAACATTAATAATAGTAATGACACACATTTAAAAAACAACTGCGGACAGAAGGGTAAGCGGAGGACGATTAAAAAAAGAAACATTCTCCCAGGGTTGGTACTAAATAAAAAATCTCAGGGCGTCCAAGGCCAACTGGCTTCCGACCCCTCAAGACCATGGTAACACAGACATCTAGGAAAAGGTCTATATATTTTGTGCCGTTTCTGGAGCAGACTGACAGTTTCTGGTCACTGGGTGATCTTCAGCGTTTCAGGAAAACAAACCAAAACATAACATTTGGCTTTTAAATACAAATGCAAGATCAAGCAAATGAAATTTGACGACTAATCCATGATTTACCTTTCTTCAGTCTAATGGCAGTTAAAGAGAAGCTACCCCCCCATTCATTTGTCTAGATAACATGTTCTCAATGGTTCTGTTCTAATGTAGAAAAAAACTGCTAGTCCTCACGGGAACAAAGTCTTTATTGATTTATTCTGAAAGGGAAGTAAACCTGCTTGTGTGCTAGATGGTGCTAAAACAGAGTAAAAAAGTGCAAATTGCAAAACAAGGGAACCATAAGGACAGATGGGACATATTTCTACTTTGACTAGATTGAATGCCCACTGCTTCCCACATGGGATACTTTTCACTGATAATTTTTTTATGGACCATATGTCCTTGTCGCTAATGCATACTTATGCTGACATCTGATATTCATGATCTTGTCATGTGATTATGGCTCTTCCTGTAGGGGTTCCCAGTATGAAGTGAAAAGCCCCACAGAGACCCTATGTTGGAATAATCAACTCCATATTCAGAGAATTAAAGGAAGACGATGCTCTTTCCTATTGATTCATGCAATTACACTCTCAATCCTGAGTGTTTCATGCTTTATGGTTTCCTGTGATGCCCCCAAGTTGTGCCTTTATGGGTTCTTAAATAAATAATGAGCAACATGGTGAGCGTTCCCATTGTCATGCGACCATCGCTGCTTTCCTCATCCCACATGTGATGAGGGAGGGAGCTGGAGAGCCCAAGGTCTTCTTCCACTGCTTCCTCCGCAGAATGACCACTCAACAGATCGTCTAGTCAAATGCGACGAAAGGTTCTACGAAATCCAATCCTTCGACGATACATTGACAAACTGTGTGACAAAGTATTTATAAACAAAGTACAGGTGTTCCCCGACATACGATGGGGTTACGTTTTGCGAAACCCATCGTAAATTAAAAATATCTTAAGACGAAAATGCATTCAATACACCTAGCCTACCCCATCGTAAAGGCAAAAAATCGTAAGTTGAACCATTGTAAGTCGAGGAGCATCTGTATTTAGTTTTTCCTATGTCTATCAGCTGTTTGGAAACTCAGATTTCACATCTCCAGCTTTTTGTGCATGTCGTTCAACTCATAATGATAAATACTGGTATATACTGAACGATCTGGAAATTCTACCGATTTATTTTTTTTTTCTTTTTCTACATTATTCTCCATTTGAACACATCTATTTTACTTTCCATTTAGTAAAATTTCCATTTGTGTTCTGCTTTAAGAAGAACATGGGAATTCGTCATGGGCGAATGGATGAACAGGCTAGATGTTGTTGTTACTCAACCTCTTGCGAATTTAAGGCTCTGCCTCAAATACCATAGCAAACGGAGCAAATGTAAATGAGATGATCTCGTGTAAGGCAGGGTCGGGGCAAAGAGCGAGGCTACATCTGATGGACCTCACCCCTATGGCTGCTAAATGTCAGTTCACCTGGCGAATGACGACCATTAAGACATTTCAGAAGGCAGCTCATCTGAGACTGAGGGAGGGAGAGGAACTCAGAGCTCCATAGTTACACCCCACCCCTCCTCAGTGTTTTGTGGGTATTTTTGGTTTTGTGTTTTGCATTATTCGTTGACTTGCTGTAATGGGGCCATGTCCCCATTTTCTCTCTGCTATTCGGTATAATAAAAACCTATTTTTGTTTGAACCCCTGCTGTCCTCTGCCTTTATCCTGCCCTTGTGGATATATATATATATATATGTCATGATCTGGTCTAGCCAAGGTGTCACGTCTCCTCCAGTTACTCATCACCACAAGAGGACATAGCCTCGGTTCCAGTTCATCCCTGAGACAGACAGAAGGGTCAGGTGAACTGGTGTATCATACATGTGATGTTGCATGTAAGTATGTATTTTTGTTGCCTTTGTTCAATTCTGATGATCAACAAAACTGCTGAAAAATGGAGGAAATATATAAAAGTGTTATGGCTTTTATGTGGACAGACTGGATATTTGTTTCCAGGTCAGATTATAAGTATTATGAGTATTTTGCACTTTTGATGCAAACATGTTGTCAGCAATGGAAGTAACATCATCAGCGCACTGGGAGTGAAAAAGGGGGGAAGTGGGAGAGGTCTCATAGCGTTGGTCTCATGGAAGACACGCAATAAACACATAGCTGGAAGACAAACATTTTCAAGATTTTTTTTTTTTTTTAGTTTGCAGACCTCCATGTACTTTCGGATCCCCCCCAGAGAACAGAATTAACATTTAGGCTGAGGGAAAATTCAACCTCAGCAGAGCCCTCGAAGAAAGTACAGAAACAGCAGTCGCATCCCCATAGGGCACATGGTCATTTCTGGCCAAAGAACAGGGTAATGTGGTTTCACCATAGTGTACCTGCGAAGAAAAAACATCCAATAACAGCGGCAACAAATGCACTACAAATGAGGAAGGGATGGAGGGCACATTATCCTGGTGAAGGAACATGAAACACAGGACTCTGGCCTCCCTGAAGCTTCGCTGAAAGGTGCTCTAACCATGAGTGAGGTGTCCTCAGGGTGACCGGTGTCCAGTGCAGATGCTCTGTCAACAAAAGTGCTGAGTCACACACACACACACACGTTGAACCATGGGGGGCCAAGTTGCCAATCAAATTTGTTTTCCTTTCTCATCTAAATTACACGTATCCCTTTCATCCTGTCCTGGTTTGTTCCCGAAAACCGACTGAATATCGAAAACCCGATAACAGCGTTTCTTATTGCATCATTTTTTCTGGGGAATAATTCCAAATTGTTCCAGGCTCATTCCACGTTCGCACCAAAATCACCCTAAATGATGCCTAATATCATTAGGTAAAAGTAAGGTAAAAGTAGTGCAACACATTAAAATTTTCCACAGTTTTGCTTTTTCACAGCTTGTATCCGGAATTCCGGAATATAATTGAGAGAAAAAAAAATCATTTTTTAAATTCAGTCACCTCCTCAAAGAACAGTCAAATCAGTGTTACACAAAGCTTGTCTGAATTGTACTCAACGATGCAGTCGAAGACATGGGCCTGCATATAAAAAATTTCCTTGACGTTCCGTGTCTGAGTTTTTTAAAACTCAAAATCTGGAATAGCGGTAAGAGAAAATATTTTTTCTGTACATTTTATGTTTACTTTTTTCCTTTTACTTACATTATACAGAAATTAATAATTTGTCATTTTATATCTGCTGTATTTTTTTCTCCGACTCCCTCACTGCTACTGATGGTGTCAGGAACCCCCATAAGATCCACATTCTGGGTTTGTAAGGTGATGGCGAGCTATTCAGAAATTTCATTCATGAAGGATCTTCTGTATGTAAAGTACACACACACACACACACACACACACATTTTCAGAACCGCTTGTCCCATACGGGGTCACAGGGAGCCGGAGCCTACCCAGCAACACAGGGCGTAAGGCCGGAGGGGGAGGGGACACACCCAGGACGGGACGCCAGTCCGTCGCAAGGCACCCCAAGCGGGACTCGAACCCCAGACCCACTGGAGAGGAAGACCGTGGTCCAACCCACTGCGCCACCGCACCCCCTTGTATGTAAAGTATTTTTTATATAATGGTTTCATAAAATAAATTTACTGTTACACTATGTACAGACCGAGTGGTCTGTATAAGATGAAGGTTGAGAGCGTGGGTACACTGTTCCCACAATGCATTGCATCTCGCATATTGTTATCATGCCGCCCCAAATGTCACAGGCCTTGACCGGACCATGAAAATAACAATTGGGACCAATGAACAAAGCCTGGTAATAATAATCTCTGACCTGATACGTGCAACACCAGATATTGGGAGATAAAATAACAGCTCATGAGTTTAATCTAATTAGGAGCTGCAACCTTACAACTAATTGAAAAAAAACTAAAAGATGTACCTACAGATTCAACCAGCACCTCCAGATGGCCTCTGCTGTTATGGCACTGGAAATAAAACAAACACCTGTTTCATGTCTGCCTCATGGTAGAGCCCATCTGCTGCGTCTCCTCACTCTTCGGGACAGAGATATTTTACACCCGCCTCCCAAGATTTGTACAATAAACCTGTGCCGAGGAGCAAAGGAACATGACAAAAGAGTGGCATTCACCAGAAAGGCTGGCTTTACAGATACCGCACTTCAGAGGGCGAAATGAAACGGCTGAAAAGTCACACCGAGGAACGTTTCAGTAAAAATGCGAGGACCTGGCTGATGCTGACTGCACCTGAGCCCCGTGATACTAGATAACATCTGGTGCAGGTATGACAATTCTAGTGGGAGCTTAACCATATGTGTTCCCCATGACACAAAAAATTTAGGGCATGATTTTACTATACATACATATTATCTATAATATATATACATATTTTTTTAACAGACATCCATGTTTCTATTCCCATGCACAACAGGTCCAAAATCAAAAATGTGCAGGTTCCTTGTTTTGACTTCATTATCGTGGAATGAGCTCCCTCTCTCCCTCACAACTACTGAATCCTTTCAACATTTCAGAGCGATGTCAAACACATCTCTGTCAGATCCGCTGTTCCCCTGACCTCCGAACAGCTTCCTAAATTTGCATAAAATCATCGCCTGTCATGCACACCTTTGCATTTCCTCTGAATTCCATAGGCATCGACCTGTGTAATGTTTGCCTGCAAAGACAGTGGTGTTGGACACACTGACCGTGCTTCAACAACCACGTTTTGGTATCTATAACTCTGCCTGCTCTGAAATACACTTTTGCTGCTGAATGTACATTGTGATAAACAGCACCTGCTAAGTGAACACATTTACATTCATTACATACAGGGGTGGGAGGAAACCAGAGCACTGAGAGGAAAACCACATAGACACGGGGTGAACATGCAGACTCCACACACTGAGCGGGGATCGAACCCACATCCTCTCGCACCACCCAAGCACCGTGAGACAGCAGCACCACCGTGACGCCCATGTCTGTACTGTTTTGGCCCCGAGGACTGTCTTGAAGTATCACTGACCATATGTATTTGAAATGCATGGTGACGTTTGATTTAACCTAATAAACTTTAGTTGTATAGAAGTAAGGTGCTGAGGTGGCTAATACAAAGGACATGGTTACCTTAATGACAGGACAGGACTGAAAGCATAGCAGACTGATGACCGTTGGCCTGCGCTGCCAATCAGAGGTATATTTACCTGTCATGACTGATAAAGTGACTGACAGCAGTGAGGTACAGATTCCCCTGTGATCAGCACAGCTCTGTTCCTGCAACTCCACTAACGGCAGAACCTCCCAGTTCTGCATACATTTATATTTATTAATTTAGCAGACACTTTTCTCCAAAGCAGCTTACAATGGATACTATGTAGTGTTATCATCCCACACACCTTATTCACCACGGTGACTTACACTGCTAGATACACTACTTACACTAGCTCACTCATCCATACATCAGTGGAACACACTCTCTCTGTGTCACTCACGCACTATGGGGGAACCTGAACAGCATGTCTCTGGACTGTGGGAGGAAACCAGAGCACCCAGAGTTAACACGCAAACTCCACATAATGCAAGTGGGGATTGAACCCATGGTCTCTCACACCAGCCAGGCACTATGAGAAAGCAGCGCTACTCGCTCTGTCACCATGCCGCCTGCATGCTGCTCAAACTGATATTTTCAGATAATTCTGAATTCTTTGCCATTTAAATAATTTGGCACAAAATAAGTTGATAAAACGGTTTTGCAGGTCTGCAGAGTCTCCCCAGATGTTACCCCGCTGCTGACGGCCGAGCCTGCAGTCTTTTTAGGGGGCCTTATATACCCCCCCACTCCCCCTTATTTTCCCTATCCCCGAAAAACAGACCATCCGCAGAGGAGCTTGGCATTCCAGAAACTTCCGTGCCAGGAAAAGAACAGGGAATGCACCAAGATCCAACGGAGTAAAAACACAAGACACAAATGGACACCACAGAGCGAATAGAATGATTAAATGTAAGGCATAATGATATAATAAGGTGAAAATAGTACAACACTGTGAAACAGCGAGAACACCAGCGTACTCTCTTCGAGATTTCGTGTTCCACAATTTAAATCAAGTCCGCAAGTTATTAAGCTGCTCAGATCGCACAGTTGAACACAAAAGCCGATCACACAAGGGCGGCGGGCGTAGTTTTGACCAGGGACTTACTTGTAACATAAGGATATATGGTTCCAAGAAGCCGAGAAAGGCACTATTTTAAGAGCCTTTAGAGAGAAAGTTAAACCGGATGCAGCAAAAAATCTTGTGGTGTAAATATGTGAAACTGGAAAGTGATCTTGATAAATATCAGGCAATCAAAAAAAATGTGGAGGTTGTGACGACCTGCGTAGTAAAGGGTGTGGAACGGAATTTGGGAAAAGTTTGTATCGTCCCTCCATGTTCAAAATGATGTCTCTCCAGAGCTGATTTAATTGTCACAGTCAACAGAGCCCTGCTGATTCCACTCCATTCGCATCCGAAAAAGCTCTGCATTGCTTCCCCAGCAGTGTCTTCGTCCTCAGCGGTGGAGGGACAGGGACGCGCACTCTGTATGCACAGGGTCCCTTGGGAGGCGCTCTTAACAATGTACCCTCCTGTCCGCCGCTCGGAACCCTCCACTTCACCTGCCTCGTTCGGAACGTCATTAGCTCCGAAAACTTGTTCTTTATCGCCAGGGATGTCAGGGATACATGTTATAGTGAAGCAAAAATGTCAGGTTATTAGCCAGGAGCATCTGGCTGACAAAAAAAAAAAAATCTTGAAAATCACATTCTTAGAAAAATTGTACTAGGTCAGGCATCAAAAAATTTGTGGGGTGGCACAGCGAGTAGCGTTGCTGTCTCACAGGTCCTAGGTGGTACGAGGGGACATGGGTTCGATCTCCATTCAGTCTGTGTGGAGTTTGCATGTTGTGTCTGTGTGGGTTTCCTCTGGGTGCTCTGGTTTCCTCCCACAGTCCAAAGACATGCTGTTCAGGTTCACCCATGGTGTGAGTGACAGAGAGTGCATTTGTGTTCCACTGATGTATGGATGAGTGACCCATTGTAAGTAGTGTATCTAGCAGTGTAAGTCACCATGGTGAATAAGGTGTGTGGGCTCATAACACTACTGCTAAATAAATAAATGTAAATCTGCAGGTTTAAGTGGGAAACATAATGTGGAGACAAAGCAGGAGTGAGGGACGATCCACTGACTAAGGCATTCAAACATTTTCTGCATGGAACGAATTGAAAAGCCATTATATTTGGAGTAATAGTCATGTCACAAGAGCACAGCCATAAAATTTGCAGTTTTGCTGCGAGAATTGCAGGATTAAATTAAATTCAATAACAATTAAAATTCATGATACAAGAATATAACCCAATGCATTAAGAATCCTTACATTTCCAGATTGTTTATTTCAAGCTCTGCATTAGAACACTGGTCTTTAAAACATGAAATGAAGATTTTGGGAAGAGGCCCAATTAATGAGGCATATCTGTCCTATGGCACCAAAAGGACTCTAAATCAGAGTCACTCACTCAATAAGGTAATATCTATAGTATCTGTATGAATCCCAACTCATCAGCAAATGTGTGTGCAGGACAGAGGATTATACCTCATACATAAACCATGACGAATTAGCAGTGCGCATCAACATGTGAAGGATGGCGTGCATCACATCGTCCACGGATCTGAGCTGAAGATTGTCGTCCACCCTGGTCGGTGTCGACTGTTCTGAGCCGAACCTCAGCGTGTTTCATGCACCTGTTATAGTCCTGCTCCTGCTGGCCTACTTGTACGAGAGCGCATTCTCAGGTCAGGACTTCCCCCAGAAAGGAGACCATCTGCTTCATGCTACCATTTCTGTAGTGTACAAAGGGAACATTGTTGCCTTGGGCAACAGTGGCATCAGCTAAACTGATAGTAATAATAATAATAATAATAATAAGAGAAGGAGAGTTTTGGATGCAGACATGTTATTCTTGAGTACAGTTAAGTTGTCACATACTTCCACATAAACCAGTATACAGCACATGAGTAGGTACAGATAGAGTTTTAACAAAATATACATTATTAAACAGATAACTTATCAAGGGCACATGAGATCAGGGGAAAGTGAGTCCAAAAGAGGCAATTTTTGAGACCCTTCTTGAATGTTGAGATGGATTCAGCAGTTCTGAATGGAAAAGGGTGCTATGGTAGAGGCAGAACACAATAATAATAATAATAGTAATAATAATAATAATAAGCATCATCATCATTTCCAAATTTGCTTTGAGTTTCAATTTCATTCAGCCTGGGATGGAGGTATTATTTGCATCTTAAAATCCAAACAGTAAAATGGAAGCACAGACAACACATGAAGAAAAAAACACAACTGATGAAACACAAAGAGCAGAAGGACCCTGAATTTGTCCATCGCTCTGGGTGTGGGAGCTTTTGTAGAGCCACATGTGAACAGCGCTTGGAGGTCACAGGTGGTAGGAATGAACTGTAGAGAAAAGGCACAGAGAAGAGTGTGAAACAGGCCCATCTGAGGGCCCAGGAGTCGAAACAAAGACCTCCTAAGAGCCTCTGCTTCAGTGCTTTTGTGACATGACTACTACCGCCAGCCCTTTTCAGTTTGACCTTCATATTCTGAACAATAAGCGTTTCATTTGATAAGTTTCTCTCAACTGTATTACCATGCAATGCAGTAATTTGTAAAACCCAAGTACTACAGTTTCACAGCAGCACACCTTTTCTTTTCAGTGTGGGACCATTTTGGACTCAAGGAAGTGAGAATGATAATAAATGTTAAAAATAAATTGTCGCAGAAAAGACTATTAGGTCAAATAAATTGGCTCAGCTCAAAATGCTATGATGTTATCTTGAATGTAATGACGTACCTGCATAACAGGTGGATTCAGTTCTCACGTAAGTTGGTCAGTTCATTTCATGAAATCACCTTTTTAGGTGAATTCTCGTCGTGAGAGAATTGAAGTATGAGAAATCCATCCATCCTTGCATCTATCAACCCTAACCATAACAAAATCCCCAAATCATCCATCCATCCATCCATCCATCCATCTACCCTAACCATAACAAAATCCCCAAATCATCCATCCATCCATCTACCCTAACCATAACAAAATCCCCAAATCATCCATCCATCCAAACCCTAAAAAAATCCCCAACTTATCCATCCATCCATCCATCCTAACCCTAAAAAAATCTCCAACTTATCCATCTATCCATCCAGCCATCCATCCTAACCCTAAAAAAATCCCCAATTTATCCATCCATCCATCCATCCATCCATCCATCCATCCATCCCCTCAAGACAGTCACTGTGTAACACAGTGTTCAGTGCTGTAGCCTCAAACTGGAAGAAATGTTAACCATCAAAAGTTTCTAAGGTGAACACTGCAAATGAGTTACAGCAGAATAGGTGACATCAGCGCTGACAGAAGGTATGTTTTTTCCTGATATATAGTGAATAATAATATGGGAAAAGATGTATTTTCTAACCAGAAGAGATGTACGCGTAAGCAGAAATGTGCTCCAGCCTGCCAACAAGCTCATTGGTTCTTCTTCAATTCTGCACACGAGTGAAGCATTCTCCCAGATGTTTTGAAAAGCGGGCTGGCAGACAGTGCCACCTTCCAAGACAGCAATTAACACCCAGTCAGGCACTTAGCTGAAACGGCAACACAAATCCATAGCACTGCCACCATATATGCAAACATATTGTAAATTTGTATATTAATAATATCATTATACCGATCGTTAGCCAGTACCTGAAACAAAGATACACAGCTTGCAAAGCGTCGCTGCACAGCTGTCAGCATGAAGTGAGCTTCAGCTCAAGTTAAATCCTTCATTATAACATGAAGCATCATTGGGGGAAGCAGCACTTAGGAATTTTTAGATTTGGAATGTCAGCAATTGTAGAGATACAAAATTAGAACATCGAGAAGGAGCCAAAAGCACGGCCAATGAAGCACTAGACAGACGTAAAAAAACTTCTCTGACAAAATAAAACAATTCTCTTGACAAAACAATTACTGTCTTTAGGCTGCAGTGTTACTGAATAAGCAAAAATTAATTTCAGACCTGCGAGACTGAATCTTGTGGTTACTTGCTTGTGGACATTTGTACTTTTTGTTACTTTCGTTTTTGTTTATTTAATTTTTTTTGTTTAGTCACTTACATAGGGATATTTTCTTGAGCTACAGATGGCTTGTTTAAACAAATAAGTTTGCCTGGTTCTGTAATTGTATCAACTTATATTTTATATAAAAAATAATTGCAGCTATTAGGTTAGAAGAACGGACTGAAGTAGACGACGGCGAACAAGCAGCTCGAGAGAGAATGATCTAGAGACACCTGTTATGAAGAGACAAATCTGACCTTGGACTTAGACGTGAAGTCTTCATCGGGATGCGGTGTATGAGAGACCTGGCAGTGATTCACATCTTTATGTAAATGTCCTGGTGTCTTAAAGAGAATCATTCCTGGCCTGATGTGATTTTGATCCGTCTTAATCAAAGATTGCGTCAGAGATTATAGCGTTAGAGGCACAGGAAACCTTGGCTGTCAAGGTTATAGGCAGAGAAAGGGCCAGACAGACATTTAGCAGCACTGCAAGGGTTAACAAGTGTGAAAAATGAAACATTATATCACAATAAGCCTAAATCTATATATTACAAGTAAAAGTCTACATATTCTTGATACATTTTCACATATTATGTAAACGCGCTATAAAGTTGAGAGATGTTCCTCAAGGGCAAAGGATGTGTAGGTTTTCTGAAGCTCTTTCAGTTAGTACTATACTGCAATACTAATACAACAATGAAGATGTGCAGACCTGGAGCTTGGCACTTTTTTACTGATCTCCAGACATACTGTTTGCCGTCTAAAAAAATTAACACAATTTACATGGGGAATTTCAGAAATAAGGGTGGCAATCAGAAGCATCGTACACCCAAAAACTGACCTCCTTGGGATTTTCGGACAACGCAAAATGCTTTTCTAAAATATGATTTTGCGTTAAGAAAATTGTGAGCAAAGTGCACAAACGGAATCATTTATTGCATTAATGTAGGAGTGAATGTCCCACGAAGACAAGAAAATAAATGTGTGTGTGCGGGCGCGCGTGTGTGTGTGTGTGTGTGTGTGTGTGTGTGGGTCTGCGGACATGACTGTGCACCAGTTATGTTATGTAACACAATTCTTCCGAGCTGCTTCTTCGCTCTCCTTGCTGTTCCTAAAGGTGTCCCGCAGCACAGTGTGCAAGAGCAGGAAACCAAAAGAGACAAAAAATAGGTGGTTTGTCAACATGCTAAACAACACAAGTGACACGGTTGATGGGAAATGTATACAAACAATCACCCGGGCAACACAAGCTGTTGATCTCAGAGGACCCCTCATCTTGCCTCCATTAGTGCCGATTGAAAGTGAAAGTGCTTCACTTGCAACCTTCACATCTCCTCTGTCACAGTTCATGAGTGCTTCTGCTCTGCCTGCGGGGAAGGACATAATACTGAGAGACTTTTGAAATATAGAAAGTATGACTATAAATATAGAGCTCCACATAGTAAACTGAAGACTATTCAAAACAGTGACCTTTAAAAATCTTGATGTGTCCAAGAATAACAATAGATGGAGTTGCATAATTGGGTGTCCTAGGCAGGTGTCTTATTTTTTTCAACATCAATTAAAAAAGTACTTCCTGTAGCTTAAATTGTGGCTGGCTCTTAATTTGGCCAATAAGAAGTGTTTAATTTCACCTTGCTGGATAAGGTGTTTGGGCTCGTAACACTACATGGTATCCATTGTAATTCGCTTTGGAGAAAAGCATCCGCTACATAAATAAATGTAAATAACTGTTTTTAACATATACAGGCAGTCCTCGAGTTAAGAACGTCCGACTTACGTACGATCCGCAGTTACGAACCACCCCCCGTGAAGCCTATTTTATTAAAAGATTCGAATTACATACAATGGTTGGTAATAAGAAACAGGCTCTACTTTGCAACTCGCATCAAAACATTGTGCGTCTACAGCGGTTCATGGGCTCGTGGGCGCATGGACCCGAGGTAGGACTAAGACTTCCTTCTTATTGTTTGGACCACATTGCTGTTAACAGTGTCTCGTGTGTGTTACTGTATTTGACTTTAGTTTTTTCTCTATTTATCCTTGTAACCATGGCACCAAAGCTTAATTGTGATGCAAGTGATGGTGATGAATAAAGAAATGAATAAAGAAAGAGAAAATGATCATGATTGAAACAAAAGTGGAAATAATAAAGCGACTGGGAAAAGTTGAAACGCCAACGAACATCGGAAAAGCGTTCGGCTAGAGTCCGTCAACGATCGGGACAATTTTAAAGGACAAAGCGAAAATAATGGCGCGTGTAAAAGGCTCCGTCCCGATGAAATGTACAATTATTCCACTTATGAACAAATTCGACTTAAAGACAGACCTAGGAACGGAATATGTTCGTAATCCGGGAATTGCCTGATCACACACCACCTCCCTTTAACTGGAGTGAACCCCTTCATTTACGAGTGCTGGGTGGTGTGGAAATAAACGGTCGCTTCCAAAATGCAAGTAGTGCACAGGAAATGCGTCGTGCACCGTGGAGCCGCCGTTGGGCTACAGTTTTTATAGAGATCCTCGCAAAAGAAACTGCCGAGAATTACGCTGATTGCATTAATTAAGTTCAGTCATAGAAAAATAAGGCCGAGATACAGTGTATTCATCGCATAAAGCAAATAGAAAGCAAATCAACCCAAATTACATGAGCAAGGAGGGAGTCTATTAAACACAATGTTAGAAAGTTGAGCATCACAAACATTGAAACAACCTTTTTCACATGACAAACACGGTCAAAAAACCGCGTGCAAATCTTTATAAACGGTACTGGCATAAGCTATTCTTTATTGGAGTTTGTGATCTGTATATTGAACATAAGATCTCAGACTTAGGCTGCATTTCTGACAAAGACGACCAGAAATTTTTTTCTGAGAGGCAGAAGCCTGATGAACGAGTTAAAAAGTGGTGTGCCGATCACATGTAAACAGAAGCACGCTGAATTAGCTGATCGTCCTCCGTCCCACAAATCCCGCCGCTCTCCTGGGAACAATGGGCAAAATATTTTCTCCTCGGACCCCGTGACCAAAGGCTTTCAGTGCGCACCCTGGGATCGGATGCAGAGAATTAGATTAAAGCCTCCGAAATAATGGGGTGATGCAAGGCTTCAGCTCTGGCGATGGATTCCAGCGTTACCCAGCAAGGCCCAGGGGCTTAACCCCATTCCATTCTCAGGGATCCGGGCCTTTGTCGGACTCCCATTCCAACGGCGGCTTCCTGTGCACTCCGCCGATGTGCATCGTTGCTCCGCAGATGTATCTGGTACCCCCAGCATATGGAAATATACGGTATTGCTCGACTGCAGGAAATTACAACAGGTCACGTGTACAGTGGTTTCACATTTTTTCACACCCTTTAGTGAAGTGCATTAAGGGACATTAGGAATATTTAATTTAAGTGCTCAACAGAAGCTTTTTTGTCCCTACTCTGGTAAATGTGTGGTTGAGTCAAAAGTCAGTACAGTCCATCCTCGATTTAGTCGACTGAGATTTTGCGTATTTCGGATTTTTGAGGCTGTTATAAAAATGTTTGAGAAAAAAATAGAAATGTTGTAAATTTTATGCATAATTTAAGGAGAATATAAAGACAACTTATTTTTAGCTTTTTTTTGGAGAGAATAGCTATTAATGCATAAAATGATGTTTAACACAATTTTGTTACTGTGTTTCGAAAAGGAACCACCCAGCCGTTTCCGTTGCAAAGAACCAGCTAGTCCCCTCGTAATGTTTGTTCCGATCAAGCAGTACCAGCGAGAGCGCATGTTATTCAGACCGTTTTGCATAAAATTCAGTGTTTTATTTGCTGCTTTTACTCTACAAAACTGTACAGGTGGTCCCCGACTTACGATGGGGTTCTGTTCCGCGAAACCCATCGTAAGTCAAAAATATCGTAAGTCGAAAATGCATTTAATACACCTAATACACACCTCTATTTACAAGATACAAGATACAGATCGCTGCTGCTGCCCAGCATCACGAGAGAGTATCACGCTGCATATGGCTTACCCAGGAAAAAATCAAAATTCAAAATTTGAAATAGGGTTTCTATTGAATGTCTATCGCCAGCTCACCATCGTAAAATTGAACCGTCGTAAGTTGGGGACCACCTTTACTGTTTTTTTTGTCTATGTATGTATAAGTGTATATATGTGTGTATTTTTTGAATGGTATGAATGTATGTAGCAAGTGGTTTCAGACAATATGTGTGTGTGTATGAATGTATGTACAGATCAATATTGATGCATGTGCAGTATATATTTATGTATGTATGTTTCATACATATACTGTATACTATAAAATAGATTTGTTAGGTACATTACATGTTTATTACACATTACATTATGTTGTAAAAGTGTTACTTTAATGTATAGTGCAGAGTAGAGTGCCGTAGTAAAAACACTTTTCTTAATTATGCTTTAGATTTTCCGGACTTCTGCCATATCTAGACATCTACTCCTCCAATATCGCCTGGAAAATCGAGGATGGACTAAGTTGGAATTTTTTCATCTTCGTAGATCGGGTTGTACGTTTACCCTCCCTAACCGCTATGACCATTTACCCGAGTTATATCATGTACTTGTGTGTATTTGCATATTTATAGTATACCGACTGTGTCTCTGTGTCGTTTCTACCCACTTCTGTTCCTAATAAAAAAGAGAATATTTTACATTGTTAATTGTGTTAACTATTCAGCTGACACTTTGTCTAACTTCTCGTTTTTGGTTCATAAATAAATATAAGCATATAGCATTTTTTTTGGTGAACGAATCTAATTTTGAATGTATTCTAAATAGTCATTTTTATTCTTGCAATGTAACAGGAGCTGAATGCCCAAGTGCCAATGCGGTGCAGATATACTGTACATTCAACACTTTGCTGTGGTCATCTTTCATAAGCCATTGTGCTGTATGAATGGTTTTCCAATCTCCAAAGGCCCCCTTTTCACACTGCCCTCCAGCACAAAAGGCTTCCGGCAAGAAATGGCCATATGCCTTTTTTGCTTAACAGCGAACGTCATATGCTTCTGTGTTTCATACTTTAGATTTAGAAAATAACATAATATTCAGCACAACAAGAATATGTTTATTTATTTAGCTGACACTTCTCGACAAAGCGACTTAAAATGTTAAGGTACAGTTATTTACCTACTGTATTTATACAGCTGGGTAATTTTACCGGATCAATTTAGAGTAAGTACCTTGCTCATGGGGACTACAGCTGGAGGTGGGATTTAAACCTGTAACCTTTGGGTCCAAACCCAGCAGCTTTAAGCACCAGACCACCAGCTGTACTCACACACACATACACACTGTCTGAGGTCGCGGCGAGCCGGAACCTAGCCCGGCACCGTGGGGGGGACGCCAGTCTGTCGCAGGGCACCCCAAGCAGGACTCGAACCCCAGCCCCGCCGGAAAGCAGGACCCGGCCAAACCTGCCGCGCCACTGCGCCCCACCCACCAGCTGTATATAATACAAAATTCAACACAGGGATCTGAAAATCCATTATTGTGAACGGATCATCATTCCATCTGAAACAAGATCTCTTCCATCTGCATGATGACTCAAAGCAGATTGCCACCTAAAATTAATAGAAAAAAGAAATTATTTGAATATGCCATATCCTTTTGTCTGAAAGCTCACTGTTCACAGTAACATAAATATCTATTTGCAGAGAAATAGTTCCTCAGAGTGTCATTGTACATTAGTGCAAGTATAAATGTTGTCATGGAAAAAAATTAACAGCTTCTGTAGATAAAGTATTTCCCCAATGAATCACAGCACCCAGCCTAGCTCAGATTTTGTTAATGGTGCAGGAAGCTTGTTTAGAGCACACACACACACACACACACACACACACACACACACACACACACACTCCCTTTGGAGAATAGTCTGATTTTTTAAATGATATGTTGCTTACTTCATGAAAGCCTTGTAGTACAGTATATTCCTATACTGGAATATATTCATATATATTATATATGTATACATGTGCATACATATAGTTTTTTTTTTCTGATTACATATTAGCTATAGGGTGTGGTGGTGCAGTGGGTTGGACCGGGTTCTGCTCTCACTCGGGGTTCCTTGTGACGCACTGGTGTCCCATCCTGGGGGTGTCCCCTCCCCCGTCCAGCACTTGGCCCTGTGTTGCTGGGTTAGGCTCCGGCTACCCGTGACCCCCCCCCGTATAAATACTCAATCCAGTAAAAAACCTATTATGAAGGAAAGAGTGAAATTCATAGCGGGTACTGTTGCTAAAGTCTGTGCTGGGTGTTCCTGTCTCATGTCCTATGCTTCCAGGATAGGCACTGGACCACGGTGACTCTGCACTGCAGAAGCAGGTGGTGATGATGAACAAATGAATGAAAGTAGCTAAGTTTTGTGAAGACAATTAAAGCATGAACGATGATCCTCGGCAGACTCATAACAACACCTTCTACGCGAATACAGTAAGGCGTTCCGTGTTGTATAATAGAACCCCTACAAAGTTCTGCTCCGGATATGAAGACGAAGCTCTTTGAGAAGGGTTACTTTTTACGCTTTGCCGCAATCCTTCACTTCCCTCAAAAGTCCGTTTCCTACACCGCTTACACCGCTGCACCTACGAAACAGGCCACGATTGGCATTATGGCTTGATGAAAGCGGCCCAGCTACGGTATCCATCTCCGCACGCTTCCTATCGGACAAATTTGACGAATGTTCAAAACCCACCGCCCCGCACATCTTGCCCGCTCTACACCTTTGCTTTCCTGTCCCATCTGAGACCATTCTTGGGGTACAGCAGGCTGGCAGGTTCCAGGGCCGCTGTCACTTAAGCCGGACCCGCGCCATCATGGCCCTGGACATCTGACTCAGGATGCTGGACTTTGGGAGGAGCCTGTGTATTTTTGCTCCGCGAGACGACTAATGCGAAGACCGAATACTTTTCGCACCTGCCGAGTAGAGAGAAGCACCCTTTTCGTGAGACAGGTATCCGGTTCAGAATAAGATCTTGGAAACTGCCCTTAAACTTGCTACCTGTTCCATGCAAGAAACACTGCGCTGGCGTGGTCCTTCTTCCGTTTTCAATTTCGCAAACACATTAAGGGGTGTCGAAGCCCCCTGTCGCCTCTACGAAGCATTTTCAAGCCTGGCACCATCTCAAAATGTTTAGTTCGGGTCTCTGTGGAGGTGTGAATGATTATCAGAGGCTGTTTTATGGTGGGCGTTTAAACTCAGGTGACAAAAATCAGAGCCAGTGAACAAGTGCCAGGCCTCGCAGTGTGCGTTCGACAGATGGAGGAAGAGCTCCCAGAGAGCTGTGCCTGGCTGTAAATAGCTCCCGCGCTCACGCCGCGTACCGCAGGGACGGCAGAACGATGCGCGGGCCCCAGGTCAGGTGTGCACCGTGCACCGATCTCGCTCCAGGTCGTTCTAATGACACCATGGCCCATGGTGCGATCGGAGGGCAGCGGCTTGTGCGCTCTTGGGTGAAAGGGGCGATAAATCCTGAGTCGACATAGTCCAAACAGTTTACTGGGGCGGGACTTTGCAGTTCCAAATTTCCCGTGGGCTCCTGAAGCTGGCGTCGCCTTCTCGGTGAGGAAGAGGCACGGCGAGCCCAGCGGGAGCTGTCTGATTGCATCAGGGCTGAGCCTTCACGGTTAAGGTGCGCGGAGCTCTGCCCGCTTCTCAACAACGTCCTTTTCCGCTGGTGTCCTGCCAGCTGCGTTCCCATCCAAAAACATGCCGGCACGCCTGCAGCGGAAGACAATGACCTCGCGTTCTTTTCAGTTGACTTCGTGAAGCTTTGATTTAGACAAATTACAAGCTGGTAACTTTGTTTTGAGGACTGTTGCTGGTAGCATTCTTACGTGCGTAAAAACGGCAAACGTGCACTACAGGAGCACTTGTGTTGAAGAGAGTGGCAGAAATTTAATCTAAAAAAATGGAAAAAGGCTGATTTGTACCTTCCCAAGCCTAAGTGTATTAATAACGTGAAAAGACGATTCTCGGTTCTGGCTCCATTGTGGTGGAACGACCTCCCCCTGTCACTCAGAACTGCTGAATCTCTGTCCACATTTAAAAAGGGTCTGAAAACACACCTCTTTCAGACTCACTTTGCCCACCATCTTTTAAGTTCATGTAAGGTGTAAATGTTCATGCACCGTAACGTTAAGATGATGCCCAGATAAACCTTTACACAGCTACTCCTGTAATGTAACAGAATTGTTTATATGTATTTCAGAAAAAATATAGATATATATTACTAGGAAGGTGATCAGGAATCGTGGATATTCTGATAAAGTTTTATGCAGTTACTCATGTGATGAACATTGGTTCATATGGTGGAAAGTAACAAACTAACTGGGTCAGGTTCGCCCATAGTGTGTGAGTGACAGAGAGAGAGTGTGTGTTCCACTGATGTATGGATGAGTGACCCAGTGTAAGTAGTGTATCTAGCAGTAGAAGTCTTTGGGTGCTCTGGTTTCCTCCCACACTCCAAAGACATGCTGTTCAGGTTCACCCATAGTGTGTGTGAGTGACAGAAAGAGTGTGTTCCACTGATGTATGGATGAGTGACCTAGTGTAAGTAGTGTATCTAGCAGTGTAAGTCACTGCGGTGAATAAGGTGTGTGGGCTGATAACACTACACAGAGTTCATTGGAAGTTGCTTTGGAGAAAAGCGTCTGCTAAATAAATACATGTAAATATCAGTCCACAAAGAAAAAGAATCTTTTAGAAAGAGCAAAAACAATGGGATACTGTATCCATACAGCAGCCATCGGGCATCCTTATAGTCAGCATGCAAGACATAAACAAGACACAGTAATATCAGTAATATTGGTTTGATTCCATTTTAACCTCTGTAATGATAAATTATAGGATAAATCATATATGATATTTCCACAGGTTGAATATGCTTTTTTTCCACGGCAGCGAGTGTTTCTTCTCCGTTAAAACATCCCCTTCCTCTTACAGGCAACACAACCAAACAGTAATATCCCATAATCCTTGCAGGATCTATTACTTAATGGATTTTCTGCTTGAAAATATTTTATGAGCATGTAGTTTCAGTTTACTAATTGATGTCTTACACATGGTTTCTCAATCCATAATAACCAACTGGAAGCTGTTGTTTAATGAATGTATGTTGTGCATAGTATTAAATTCAGGTGTCATTAAAAACGTCAGTGATTTCTGAAGTTGTTTTCACTTAAAGGATACATCCTATGAGAATACAAAATATCATATATTATTTGTACATGCATATGTAAAGAGAGCAGGTGCAGAAGAGCTTCAGTGTTAAAGTATGGTAAAGTGTGGTAAAGTGAGCTCAAGCACATGTATCAAGGAATGAGTTGAGAAAACACACAACATTTGACTTTTTGGGACAAAGAACAAAAGGATGCTTATAAGAAACTTTTTTTTTGTTTGTTTTTTGTGTTTTAGGCCATATTATTAAAAGAAAAAAAGTCTGTGAATATCATAAGTAAAAACAAGATATTGCATGACTCCACATGTATAATTGAAAGCTGAATGGTAAGTGTAATTTTTTTTAAGTGAATAAAGTCAGAAAAAAATTGTGCCTTTTTTTTAAAGGTTCATGTTGATTGTGAGAATTAAATACCAAAACTGAGTAATGCTCCTTTACCTTGATGTAATTCCAAAGGACAAAAATATGAATATTATAATTCTCTATAATATTGCAGTTTTCATCTCTGCAAAGAAACTGTATATTTTAGTAAAATATTAAGCTGTGATTACAGGAGTTGGCCCTACAGTCATACTTTTAATCTTATTGGTGGACTAGTTCCTCACTTAGACCATCTGAGATCACAGAGTGGTCTGAGAATCCATCCCTTTACCAGCTGAAGACTGAACTGCGGTGATTCACAGCACAGAGAGCGATCGGGTATGATAATATGCACCACGTTCGGAAAAGAAATTGCTGTAAATGAATAAATTAAAAAGGTCTCATTTGACCTTAAAATTACATTTCCAGACTATCGCAGCCCTGCATGTTTTCCGTCAGTCAGGAAATGCTGTGTTGCAGACCAGTGTTGAAGAAATCAAGACCAAAACTTTTGCTGTTAAGTGAACAGATTAGACAGTAATATGCATTATACCATAGTATAGAAAATGTCCTATACATGGCAACATACTACCTTTTCCTTGCATTCTGGGCTAGGAGTTAGAGATTATTAAAAATAAACTATATGTTTATATATGACTGTCATCAGAACCCAAACTGCTGCAAACACATTACAAAGTACTGCGGTTTTATACTGAGTTTCAGTGACACAAAGTTCAGACAAAAATCATCCGAAATCGTGACCCTTGTATATCTGACCCTGTAGGCACCCTTGGATGAGCGGAAGATAAAAATAAAAACTCGAGTCAATGTAACATGTATTATTGAATAAATTAGGAACCAAACAGGGAAAACCAAGCTCAAAACCTTTGAATGCCTTGGGTCAGTACAACTTAAATCAAATTAACCATGATCAAATTATAGACTATGAATGGAAATTTCCACGTAACTTAAGTGCTGCAGGATACAGAGGATAACGGATAATCAATATAATTCCACTTCTGCCTAATAATCACTAACCAGTGGCCCAGACAGGCGTGGGAGATGCTACCATTATTCAGCGGCGAGGAGCACATGTGTGCTCATTGTTTACTGTGTACCTGCGGTATTGTTACCGGTGACTAGCGCTTGTACTTTGCGTGTGTGAGTGATGACTGTAGATGCTAGAGGTGGATGTACAGGCAAGGAAGGTGAAGCATCCCTGCTCACCTAGAGAGGCCCAATGAACATCTTCTTAATTCTTGTACCCTAGATGAAAAGGGGTGGCGGTGAAGGACACCAGAGAGACACGGCCCCATGACACGGTCAGGTTCTAAAAAAAAACTACTAGTGGCCTCGAGAGGGAGGGCAGCTGAGTATGGTTCAATTAAGCAGGTCAAGTGTGATCCCATCTGTGGAAGGGTGCAGCACTGGCCTGGAAAGGGTTTCCATCCCAGATAACAGAGATAGGGGTCAGAAGTGGAGAGAAAAGGACTCTCAGCTGGCCAGGGGTTGTCTAAACACTCCTCTGGCTGGACATCATGCCTTCTGAGTCAATGTGAACTGTTGGGAACATTTTCATTGTCACTAACTTAATGTATCATATTAATATAGACCCTTCATTTATATAATGGTGTCCCAGACAACGAGAAGTCATTAAAAAGGGAAAGGAATATCCAACGCAAAAGCAGTATGTAATGTATAATATACAGTATAATTATATTATGTATTACATAATATATATTATATATATTCCGTTCTTCCTGTCACACTGACAATCTCAACCAGTCGCAACATTGATTACGGTAAACCTAATTCAAAGCTAAAACTGCAACACGAAATTATTGAAACAAACTGTATAAATATATGCATTTTAGCTGAATTATGTAAATCATGCAAAAAACTTGATGAAAATAATATCTTTACATAAAAATAAATAAAGACAAATTTCATAATCAGATGAAGACAGGCATTACTCAGTGTCTCTTGCTAGTGCAGCAAAACGTGGTGATCTTGTGATCTTCATTAAAGAGATCTGTGAGTGAAATTATAGAAATGAAAAATAAAAAATAATTAAAGGATAAGAAATCATTAAGAAGCTAAAAGACATTATTGGAAGCACTGTTTACCTGGTTCTATGATTTATGCAAGTTTTCAAAATAAATAAACTAAAATTAAGCTAAATTAAAATAAAACTAAACAAATTGTCTGAGATTTTTCATTCTCAGAACTTCAGAACTCAGAAAAATGTTTATCTTAGGGTTATTTGTGCTTTATCCTATGATATTTATGATACCATTTTGGATAATAAGTGGTAGAATTCTGCAATTCAGATATTTTTAGACATTATAAAATATGCTGATGTTAGCAATGTAAAGCATAAAAATGTTTCTACTGGTATTATGTATATTTTGATATTTTAATTTAATTAAAACTAATTTTGCATTACATATTTTTCATCTGAAAATCAATTTTTCCATAAGAATTAATGTTATATTAACCTTTTTATACTAGGGATTCGCTTAGGGATTTTATGGAACAGAAAACCCCATTAGACAAGGGAGGGGTGTACATGCTTTTAATTCCTGGCAGCAAAGCTTCTAATAATAATAATAATAATAATAATAATAATAATAATTCTCTGAAAATACTGTATTTCCTTTATTTTTTTCATTCACATTTTCCTTTTCTAACCCTTGAAAGCATAATCAAAGAGAGGTTACGTAAATCTGGAGATTTGTCTCTCGTGCCTGTGAGGCTGCAGGTCAGGCCAGAAGGGTAGAGAGATAATGGACTCTCAGATGCCCTCCACCTCCTCCAGAGGGATGGTTTTTCACACCCCCACAGCCCCACTGACAGCTTTTAACACAGCAGCTCCAGGAGATTCAAGGCGCCCCGGGATGTGTGAAAGATCCATGTCACCCCCTAGTTCTTCAGCAGAGGCAATCAGGTAATTAGGTATCCTCCACCGGTCACATTTTAGCACAGTGGGCACTAACTGAATTGTCTACCTCCGACACGTGGAATCACTATCTCGCATATATATTCCCGAAACCCCTGAAACCCTTGTTTCTAAAAATAGCCGGCTGCGCTAATTGGACACGTGACTTGCTGATGTTACAGCTATTCCTGTAGTACTGGTCCATAAATAAATAAGGAATCAGCCATTAAATTCCCTGGGCTGTGTGCTCATATCTGCCTCTGATGGCATCACTGGACCAATGAGCCACAGTGCCTCCTACGGCATCTATCCAGCCACACAAAGCCCAAACCCCTTGGTCTTTCCTTTTATTATTATTATTATTATTATTATTATTATTATTATAGCTTTGCCCAATTACCATTGTAATAATACTGTTGCCCAAATTTACCTGCTGTGTTTACGCTGTGTGGTGTATATTTCATTGGAGTAGTTCAAATTAAATGTCTTTGTCAAGGCAACACCTTTCTTGATGCCTTACTACAGTGAGGTTCCACCTGGGACATAGACCTGGCACCTTCCGCGTTATTCATCTGTGCCGTTCACCACTACACTGGCAAGTGCCACAGCGGTGAGCTTTCTGCTTCAGCACCCAAGGGAAAATTGTTGACCTGGTCACGTTGGAGGTGTTTTACAGCCATAATCTTTCGAGAATGACTGGTCTATTAACAGTTATGGTGTAAACCAGCAACGGTACAGTGTCCCAGGAGATGTGGTGATTTTGGCATGGTGTGATAAATCACATGTGAACGGCTCCGCCATGGAGAAAGGGCCTCAGGCACGGTAAACGATTTGTTATAATAAGTGATTTACAGCATATTTTGGGATTTATGATATCACATTATGCAATAAAGGATCACGTATTCATCATATATTTTATTTAGTGATATCCTAACTCTGGACTTGGAATACATTTGTGCTTGATATACCTTGTCAGATTTCTTCTGGAGCAACTAGTGGGACGTTTCTGCACCCTCAGTCAACCTTTGTGGATCAGCCTGTGTATCACTACGTATTATTATTAAATTTCTGTCAGGATACGGACGTGCACATCATCAGGTACAATTCCTACAGACATTCTATCTTATCAGGACCCTTGTCAAACCTGGGAAGCAAAACTGAGCGACGTGAGGGGTACCGCTTATTATTATTGTTATGGTCACCCATCACTCTTTTTGACTCATAGTTATATTTTCAGGTGGCAGAGATCATATTATGAAGGGTATTATTACGGATGGACTTTGGATAGCTTGTGACATTGCCAAAATCTAGAAAAAATGTGTTTGGTCTTGCGTTTTAGTGAGCCAAAGCAAAGAACCAAACAACCAAACTGAGGATGAACACACTTTATCGGCATCATCACTCTTACCCAAGCGTTTGTGTGGTTTCAAAACAAGGAGAACCCAAGACACCCTAGTGCCCATGCTACCTTGAGACAGGGTACAGCTTTACCTGGACCCCAGCATAATAAATTATTAGGCTCTATTTCTTGGGTTTCTCTGTGATCATCACATCACATAACATTATTTCCATTGTGATGATTCCTAAAATACCTGTCTTCAGAGACTAATTTGTTTCAGGTGTCAGGGTGGAAGGCAGACTCAACGGCTAAGCTCGCACTCTGGCCATGCATCCAGCTTTCTTTAGTGTTTCATCCCTGTGGATTAGAGAGATTTTTATTAAGTACTGCATAAACCTGGGACTCAGACTCCTGGGAGCTTACTGTAAAGCACAGATCTGCAACCCCTGGGGAGAGAAGCTAAGAAATTCGCACTTCAAGCTGTGACTGACATATCCACCAATTATGGATACATCCTCTTTTTGCTGTTCCACTTCAAATGTATGAGAGTAATTATTAATCTAATTGCTGGAGCACATTGTAACAGCCTGCGCTATAATTGTCTCGGTGTTTGAGATGTTGTCCAAATGTGTGCACAGGTTGTACACTGAAAAAATTAAGGAGGCGGCGAAGTCATTGCAACTGCTACTTTTGGACTCAAAGGACCGAGGTTTGAATCCCCCCTCCTGCTGCAGTACCCTTGAGTAAGGTACTCGGTCTAAACTTATACAGTAAAAGTTACCCTTCTTTTTATGCTTGCAGATAATTGTAAGATGCTTTAGAGAGAAGTGTCAATGAAATGTGAAAAAAAGTCAAGGAACGTTGTATGGTCGTTGCTACCGACGTGTGTAGGCATCATTGTCCAAGTATCACTATATCTATCACTATCTATCAAGTGTCTCCTCCAGCAACCGACAAGGCACAGTGAACATGGTAATGAGAGACAGCCGGTGGAGGACAGGCATATTTTTACAAAGGAAGATGTTAAGTGAGCTGATTAACGACGGAAGCCCCTCCGAGAGACGCAGGTTCATTGATCCTGCAGCAGTTCGCTGGTCCATCGGTGGGTGATAATGAAGCTTAAAGAACATCATACCCTTACATAACTGCAGGTCAATAGTCTGTCTAGCCCAGCGCATAGAGAATAGGACAGACCCCAGCTGGGCTGCCCAGCACACCGGGAGGGAGCGCAGCCTTTGTCGAGCAAGCGCTGCACACTAACACACATCAATGGCACGCATGTTGTTCTGCTGCCTGGCTGAATTGTGTCTCACCGGAGTTGCATCCCTATCTTTTAAACACGCTCGGATGTCATCAACGGTCGCAAAATATACGAGCTGAGGGAAACCAGTTTTTCGAGAACTGAAAAGAAAACTTCATATTTAAAGTGAGCAAATTTTTGTTTTTTTTTTTCATGCTGACCATTGAAAAGATGCATTGCTTGTTCAGTGTGCACTGAACATCCAGGTCTCACTGCGCACCCATTCCATGACATTAGTTTTGGAAAATTCACTGCAGCGTAGAGTTGCCGTAATGGGAACATTATAATTGTACATATTAATAATAGTTAGTGTGAATCAGCAATTCATAATGTGGGCATCTTCAGGCAACTCATATTAGTCTGACATCATCCGATGTAGTAACAAAATAAAAATTATGCCAACATTCTGTTAAATGGAAGAAACTTCCAAAGCAGTGAAGAACATGGCCTTGAGTTAATGGGTCAAGCCCGAGTTCCTGCTGTAGTACCCTAAAGCAAGGTACTTCACCTGGATTGCTCGTATAAAACATCCAGGATAATTGAGTCAAACCTCAAGTCTTGATTTTTATGAAAGTTACAGATAAGTAACAAACTGAAATCTGATTGTCCCATTGTCATTGCCATACAATTAAAAAGGCCAACAGACATTGAGTTAAGGGAAAATTTCCAGTTAATGAATTTTTGCCAGAGTCCTCAAGCGTGATCAATGTTTGTTAATGGCAAATTTATCTAAGACTAATCTGAAAAACTGAGGACACAAACTCAAGAAACATCTTTCCAACTTGTGCCCGAGTGATGGGTTTGTAATTATGATTTGTCGGTTTATGACATCAGGAATCAGTTCTGCAACCAATATCCAGCTGTGTTCTGATTGCCTTTTGCTAAATTAGAGGAGAACTGGGTTTCCTGTGAACGAGTGAGAGGTGGTGCACGGCAGGTAGTTGAAAGGCAACATCCCATTTAGGTTGACTGCGGTGAGGGATATTGCATTGCAAGATGCAGGTCTCTGGTTCAAATGCCCACTTTTGCTGTAGTGTCCTTGATCAAGGTACTTACCTTAAATTGATCCAGTAAGAATATGCTGCAGTATAAAGAAATAATCATGGTAAAGATGCTTGTTTAGCAAGACACATTGGACAAAGTAAACTAAATAAAGGTTAATAATCTGATAAAATTTAAAAATGAGATGTTCTACAAAATGCAGATTGAGGGAAAAGGCTTGAGGAGCTTGACAATCCCTAATAACAACAATAACACAGCTCTCCAGACTTAATCCCCAAAGGAGCAGAGTCGTCACCACATGTCAGTTTGTAACACCTAGGACCGCCTTGACATTTGGTTTGTATGACAGCACTGAAAAAAATCCGGTTAACTTTCTTACTTTTTTTGCCTGGGTGAAAATCCTTTACCCAGTAGAGTGTATACTTCTCTTCTTCTTCTTATGCCTTCCACTCCTCTTGGGGCATAGGCCGCCAACAAGGGTTCTCCAGGCATCCCTAAGAGCTGAGATGTCATGAAGTTTCCTTGTTGGTGTTTCTGTAGCTGGAAAGGTTTTTACGGTGTGAGGTAGCTAGCCCCACGCCCAACCCTCCTCCTTTCTCAGCCGGGCTTGGGACCGTCCATGGTGGAGTTTTTGAGACGGCAATGATGGAGAAAGAGAGGATCCCAGACCCTATGAATTTGACTCCAGTTTCCGACTGCTCACTTACTCCATCACCCAAGAACGGCTTAAAACATTGGTACTTTTCAACGGTTAACTCCGGTTGTACCAATATGAGTGTAGAGTGTATACATTAAGCAGATATTGGCAAAGGATCAGAGGCCAAGCAATCAGATGGTGGGGTTCACTGTTTATGAACAATATTGTCCTGAATTTCTAAGCCCACAAGCATTCAAAATGATGAGATCTTACTAGAAGTCAGTCCATGACATCTATGGAGCACAGAAAGAATCAAAGTGCATCACTCAAAACTGTGATGGTGATGGAGATGGAATTCCAGAAGCTGAGAGTCTGCACTTTTCAGAAAACCAGATGGAAACGTTCCGATGGAAAAGGAAGCCCCTGTCAATACACACGATCCTCTGCAGTGATACTGGAAAAACTGATAATATGATAGTAATATATGAAAGAATGATGTCTGGATTCAAAAGTGCAAGTAAGTCAGCAGCTTTGAAGCTGTTTCATGATTAGAAATAATAAGGTGCAGTGAGACCTGCAGAGAACTTTAGTTGGAACTTTGGTGTGTGAAATTTTCCTAGAAAACATGAAATAAGCATAAAATTAACAACTGGAACCAGTTATGTTTATTCTAAATTTTTTTACTATCATTTTCCTCTCAATTGCAGTGGCATCCTCTCTAGCCTACAGGTTTTGAGTTGTTCTTTTAAAATGTCAACTGTGTATAACGTAGCTGTAACAACACAAGTGCAAGTTTGCGGGAGAAAGACAGAGATTTATTACTTTATTGCAGATACTGTCAAGACAGTTGGAAGAAAGGTCGAATATGAGATGACGCAGAAGCTGAACAATGCAGTGAAACACAAGGTTCTAATATTTTTTCTTTCATATTATTTCTTGCATTGTCAGTTGGTCAATGGTGCACTAGGAAAAACGCACTTAAATAAAAATACTCTTTCAATAGCTGAATGAACGAGAAACTCTCTATGAGCCTAAAATACGGGACACTAATACCAAGCATCTACATCTTTCTGATTGCACTGAAAGATAGATAATTCACCCTCTTCATCTTTAAATAAACAACATTTTTCAATCAATCGGTTTAATATTATTTACCAAACGTAACAACAGAATGACTGAAAACAAAAAACTTAAATGGATAAAAGAACATACCAGGTGTCTGAATAAAATTTGTTGCTTCATCCACTCATCTCTGAGGAATTCATTTGACAATCGGGGTCCTTGGTGCCAGATTTGGTCTCAGACACTAACAATAAAATTCGAAAACAAAACTTTTTTTAAAACACAGTCACGGTATCAACAACTGAGAGGCCAGCTGTGTATCTCACAGCACCCTACTTGGCAGAACGAGCAAACAGAGATGTAACAGTGAAACAAATATGAATGAGCAGAGTGAGGAACCATCTCTTTAAAGTCTTGGAATGGGAGCAAATTATGCTCATTAAAAATGTAATCAAACCATCTGACAGCCATGTAGGGTGATTAAGAGATTGGCCTCCAGGAAGTAGAATGGGGTTGTTCTAAATAGGCAAAGACATAATCAGAGGTAACATTTTGGGAAAGAACTCTTTAAAGAGACCGAAGTGATCTAATGCTGAAATACCCGTGTGATGGTACTGGCTAGATGAGGAGAAATAGGCAAAGGCAAGAAGATACATGTAGGTACAGCAACCTAAACTGAAGCAGTGTGAAATGCGTAGGTAGGTCAGTGGGTTACTGTCTCGATGCTCCATGCTTGTGGGTTCAAATCCATGGTGGTCTTTTCAGTGTGGACTTTGCTCGTCGGACTGAATTCCTCCTGGTGTTGTGGTTCTGCCCCTTAACCGCTGCCTGTAACCTCAACTTAGCTGCGTGAGTGCCCTGTGATGCGTTGCCCTATTTGTAATAGTACACTGTAGGTAGTCCTCGAGTTACAACATACGCAACTTATGAGCATCAGGACTCACGACTTCCGCCCTGCTGACTTTATTGTATTATTTTCAATCCCCAACATTTGCTCATAATGTCTAATGATAGCAGCTCAACGTGTTTTGCGATAACACCCGTATCTGCTACTGACTCCGTAAGCATGTCAATCATCGATTGCGTTTTATTTACAAAGGCATTGCTTGGTTTAAATAACTCTTTGTTTGTTAGTTTACTGTGACTTGCAAGAGAAAAAAATGAGTGTTCTAGTGGTGCTAAAATGAAAAATGGAAGGCAATACATGTATAAATGAAAGGGAAAATAATCGTTATGCCATATTAGTATGAATTTAACATAAGTCATATATTGAATTAGGGAACAAATGTAAGAAAGCCCATTTTACCACATAGCAGACATGCAAATTGTTTATGTATGCTTATGGTTCATTCAGTGTGGAAGATTTTTTTTGACTTATGACAAAGTCGACTTATGATGGGGCTGTGGGAATGGAAACCTGTAGTTAATACGTTGTTTTCTTGTACTGGAAAACTATTAATAAAATAATTTACTTGTCAGCATAAATATGCATCAGCTGTACTAAACTATTTAAGAAATAATATTATTCATTGTTTTCAAGATAATCTCTGAATATGTTTGAAGCCCAAAGTACAGTACTGCTGAAGTGCACTTGAATAAGATAGCTAACTTAAATGTTTTTAGAAAAAACATGAAAAAAGAGAGATTTTTAAAGAATGCCACATAACGTAAACATCTGCTTCGGGCATGGGTGCATTATCATTAATTGAAAAACAAGCATTCGTAATTACAGTAATTCGTGCAACAGAATTATTATGTTTGTGATCAAAGTGTAAAACATTTAAATGACGGAAATATTTTTGTCACAGTTGAATTTTGCTTGTTTATTAAAGCGTACTAGTCGTGTATACACCAAGACCCGGAGTTCGCAGCTAAAAACAGCACTTCCTGAGTTCCTTTGTGGTTATCAGTCACCCATCGAGGAGCCATATGGCCATAGGTACAACTGGAGAAATTGCTGCAGTTACCATTTAAATGAACAGACGTAACCCACAAATTCACTTCTGCGGTCATAACCCTGCATGGAAGTGAAAAATGCTGAGTTATTTTTGTATTCATGTCATCAAGAAATATTTGCACCACCGAATTTGTTCGCTTAGCTCTCCTATGATCTTATCCGCACTCTCATTCTTCTTAATTTAAAGCAATTTGACTACGTAGGGTGACAACTTGGCATTCGTGTGATCTATTTCTGTTGCCGTTGCACTGTGATCGAGCAGCATAGCAGTGCCATGGACAGAAGAGGCCTGGGGCACATGACTGCATTACATGGGTCTGCTTTCAAATACACAAAATTGCCTGTTTTTATATATCCAACTTGTAACTTTATATAATCTTTTTGGCCGACTGCATCACAGTTGCTATGTTTTACTCACATTTTTTCCGTGCAGGAATAAGGAAAAAGCTTCGAACTGTTAACAAATAAACTGAAAGCTAGCTATGATTCGGAGAGAAAATTAAATTTAATGCGCAGTTAAAGACGTCTGGTCTTACAAAGACATGGTTATTAATACTTAACGCAGCTATTTTTGTATTGCACTTATTGTATCAAAACTGTATTATATATCACCTGCTGAGTCGAGTCATAAATAGTTTTGCTTGAAAGAGAATTACACTTGTACCTTGTGTTATGAATATCCATCAGCTTAGGCATTTTCAAAGATGAAAAACATTTCCAAGTTTATTTATTTCCTTTAAATTGCAGTTTTTATACACACACACATTTTCTGAACTGTTTGTCCCATATGGGGTCACGGGGAACCGGAGCCTACCCGGTGACACAGGGCGTAAGGCCAGAGAGGGGAGAGGACACACCCAGGACGGGACACCAGTCCGTCGCAAGGCACCCCAAGCGGGACTTGAACCCCAGACCCACCGGAGAGCAGGACTGCGCCACAGCATCCCCCACAGTTTTTATATATTTTCTCAAATATTTCTGTTGCAGGTGAAAAAGGCCTGCCTTTCTACTTTCTGCCATTGTTGTTAGGTGCCGTCGAGTCGATGTCGACTCATGACAACTCTATGGATTGTTGTCCTTTTAAATGACTCTTACTATCCTGCCATTGTTAGGAGCAGTAAAAAGACCTCAGACAAAATAGAAGATCAAGTTCTGGAAGGATGAGGGCCAGGAGCTGGCAGTGTCACAGACTGGTTTCATTCATTGTATTTTTTAATTTATTATTGCTTTTTTGTAGAAATTACTCAGCAAACGGATGAAATCGAGAAAGGTACATGTCTATTATTGCTCTTTTTGAACTGCAAGCTGAAATTAACCAGATACGGATAAACGCGTCTACCTTATGCATTGGTCATTTGCCCCTGGCCAGTTTTGTGATGTTTATGGTGAAACACTTTTTAATTTTTTCTCCCTTTGCTTCCTGCATTACACTGCAGCTTGCTCTGCTTTTACTCCACTATTTGATTCTCATGTTCCACCTGAAGGAGGAACACAGCTCTGGGACAACACATTTTGAATAGGAGGTTGTGGCATCCATATATTTTTTTTTATGTTCAGTTTTTTTAAAGTAGACTTCAATTTAATGTTGTTTCACATCAACAAAAGATAAACTGGATTCCATGGTGTGTCGGGCCTCACTCCTGATGTTCGCAGTTTAGGCAAACAATGAGAATTGTGTTCTCATGGAATAAATGGGAGGCTCAGGATGTATTGTGTAGCTATCATTGACTGTGATGTAGTAGGTGAACTTACCAAAAATTCTGAGTTACAAACTTTTGGTCCCAACTGCATTCGTAAGTTGAGGCAGAACTGAATGTTAAAAGCTGTGATTAGATCAATGAGTTCACGGCATGATCTTGAAATGAAAAAATATTTCATTTATCAGGTTTAGCAAGAGTAGCCGCACACCCACCGTTGAAAATGAAGTGACAGTAGTATATAAATTTATCACTTGAAAAAGTTAAGGATAAAAGCCAATAAAACTGAAAGCAGCAATAATTCAAAAAAAAAAAAAAAAAAAAAAAAACTAAACAAAAAACTATCCCCGTGGAAGTAGGGGGGTGGGGACTGTATATTGATTGCTTTGTGCAGAGCTCACAATAGTCAAGTTCCACTAGTTGCTAAATGATTAGAGCACATTTGCTCAGTTCGTTTGGAAATTTCATGCCTGAATGGCTCATTAATTGACTGAAAAAGAAATGACTATATATAATGACTATAAATGGACTGATAACCGATGCTAAGTCAGCAAAATAATGCAATTTATACCAGGATTTAAAAATACTACCTGGATCTATCTGAAAACTGCTCTTGTTCAGAAGCCTCTACATATAGTGAGGGAATATAGCAGTTGCATAGCTGCCCCCCCTCCACCGTCTGGCTCAGATGCTTCATTATTATTCTGTTTACCTACCACCTTCTCATACACTGGAGATGCAGATGCTCCCTTCATTTACTTAAATTAGACAAATATCCACTTTAACTCATTTACATCTTATGTTCAAAGCATATATTTGCCCCAGCAGAATTCACTGTTTATACCACATCTTTGCATTAATTTTTATAAAAGGTACACAAACAGCGAATATGTAAGAAAATATAAAATAATTTCAGTCTTTCAAATTATAACCTGATCTGGAAAGGACAGACTAATGTTTTACAGTTACTTTTTCGTTGTAACATTCCGCCACAATTCTCTTACGGCACTTCTCACAACTTTAAGCTAGTTTGCTGGATTCTGAAAATAATCTTAGCCAGTTGGATGGGATTGCTTGTTAAGGTTTTTTGAAACATTTTTTATTTTTACATATATTTACATTTTAAGCTTAAATCCCTTAGGTTTATGCTTGTCTCTGCTTATTGGGCTTGTCTTTGAGCCAAGTAAAATTTTCACACCATCAGATTTTCTCATCAGCCTGAAGTTAAAGTATTGAAAAACGATTCAATATTCTCCACAATACTTTCATTTTTATGTACATTTTGAAATGCACCTGGACCATCTGTGGGTCACTGGGTACTTTTGGTATTTCTGCATCAGACACCCCTTTCCCAGGTGACCCCACCATGATTGGTAAAATGCCAGCCTGCATCCAGGAAGCACTACCTCGAACCCACGGTTCACCCCTCTTGATCCAGACCTAAATAGCTGCCGTTCACAGGCTCTGTAAAAACTTCCATAGGTGCATTTTCTGGCTGTTGATTTTGGGACTACATGAAAATTTAAACAAGGAAAACACAATAAATCCTATGCAATAATTACCTTGACCACTCCGGTATGTGGAAGGTGTTTATTCAACCAGGTTAGTCATTTAATTCTCAAAAGGAGTGTATCCAAGTGCCATCTCCTGTGTTAGACCATTTTCACCTTATTTCTTTTCAAGCCAAGGGTACTGTGAATGTTGACAGGTTCATGCGTTTTGCTTTGACCTCTTTATAGAATTGCTTCTCACGTATGTTTGAGTTTAAATCAAATTCTACACGATTAACTGTTAGTGTTCTTTCATTACCATTATTTTAAGTGTTTTTTTGCTAAATAATTCTTAATTTTACATTACATTTACATTTATTCATTTCGCAGATGCTTTTCTCGAAAGCGATATACATCTCAAAAAAAGGCAATGTGTGCATTACATTATTGTAAATAATTAATTGCATTAGCAGAAAGAGACATAGATGCAGACGTGAAATTCTTAAGTACAGTTTTTTTGTTTCTTTTGCCATATGAGCCAATATTCATCACATGAGGAGCTGCATAAAACTTTCAGAATATCTACAATTCCTGATCACTTTACTAGTAATATTTTTTATTAAAACATTAAAATGAAAATTAAAACAACCAATTTTTGCTGGAGTAATTCTTTGATTTACTCAAGAAATTTATTTATGAACCCACTTGTAGGAATGTTCAGAAAGGATTCACATGAGCTGGGGTTGGACAAGATTTGATTAATTCCTTACTCCCCCACATTGCGTAACTAGGCATGAAAAACCTAATAGGCTCTAAAAATAATATAATGCGGGTCTTGTAGGAGATGTTTAAATTTTTATATCAACGTCTCGGGAAAAAAAAGTGTTGCAAAGAACCATTACGAAGCTCATGTACTTTGACTCTCTGGTGAGCGAGAGCCACGAACCTCCCATGTCTCCTTTCAGAATGTGTCTGGACAGCATATTTCCACTCATAATTACATGTACCCCACTCCAGAAAAGACTACAGTATCACTGAAAGAATGCAATGCCTCAACACTACTAAAATACTCAGTTTCAGCGCAGACCAAAATTCAAAGCTGTCCAGGCTTCATACTATAGCATCCGTACAATTAATGGCTTTCATTTGCATTGTACATATATTCATTCAGCAGATGACTTTCTCCAAAGTGACCTGCAACTCAGATTCAGGTGTTCTTCATGGAAATGAAATACTAGATAGATAGATAGATAGATAGATAGATAGATTACCAGACAAAGAAAAGCAGCACTGGGGGCTCAACTGGACCAGTCCACCGTAAAAAAAGTCTCTTGAGACATATGGGGATGAGCAGCTCCGTTCAGAGCCTTGAGACTGCAGCATGTATGATGCCACACTCTGCCAAGCAAGATAATGTATATTGATATATTGGTATACTAATGATATACTAAGGTTACAAGGGTAATATATCTTGTGTCATGATGTGTCTTTTTAACTTTCAACCACTTATGAATCTCAGGAGGCATTAGCTACATTTTAGGAAAGTCAGAAGGGTAAAATCACAGCAAGAAGGATTCCAAGAATGACAGAAATCCATACTGAATTTAAAATAGAAAGATGTGAAGAAAATACCTGCCTCCAAGTCTTCAAGAAAAGTCCCCAGCTGAATATACATTGGGTTTTTTATCTGCACGTACACAAGGAGGAACTGGGCAGAGACAGACACCTCCATCCACCCCCCCCCACCCCCCCAGCCCCCTGAGCCCCCCCCAGCCTTTGCTGCTTTCTTGGTTTGAAGCAGCAGGTTTGTGGGAAACAAATGCACACCATGAGTCCAGCATCCACACTCTTTTGCTCTTCCTGCTGCAGGATGTTCTCTTTCTCAAGGTGCGCTGGAACATGGACCTGGTGGGGAGTGTAAACCTCATTCGAAGTTCACAAAAACTGGAGATGTCTAATACGAACCTTAAAAAAGACTTCAATATTCAAAAAAAAAAAAAAACATTCTGCATGGAAAATCTGTCCTTGTCTCTGTGTCGGGGCAGCTGGTAGCGCCGTGGTTAAAGCTGCTGCCCGTGAACTGGTCACAGTTTTGAGTATCACCTCCACCTGGAAGGCCCTTGAGCAAGGTATTTGCCCTTAATTGCACCATTAAAAATGACAAAGGTGTATAAATGGGTAAATAATTGTAAGTAGCTTAACACTTTCAGTTGCTTTGGAGAAAAATGTCAGCTAAATGAAGTAATACATGTGTTACTGTATCTTTGTCAGACCACATAACAGCATAATTAGCGCTGATTGCACTGACATAACTTCACAACCCATTGGCTTGACAGCGGTAATGATGCCAGGATGCTTTTGATGAGCTGATGACAGTTCTGGGCATGGCGTGGATTATTCATTTTATTATTAAGCGGGACTTGCAGCAGTGGCTATCTCATGTGGGTGACCAGAGAGATGCAGAGACATGCCTGTCTGCGCTGAGTGCCAGCAGTGCTTCAGAACCGATCATCTCCAGTCATTGGACCAATGCGTCACCCAGTTTTCGTCGGAAAGATCTGTTGTCGCGGCACTGAAAACCAAACAATTACGGCCAAAGAAATGCGCCACACAGTACAACGCACATACAGTGTAGATGCGAACGCTACAAGGCACAAGAAAATGTCATTGGAGCATCATTGGATTAGAGATGAATGTAATTAGTTGGAGAGAAGACTGCGTTTGGACTCCTTCATTCGTCGAATAGATGGCTTAGTTAGATCAGTGTTTATGGAGTTGTGGGGGAAGATTATATCATTTAAACATCATTTAGAGGTAAATGGGGAAAGTTTTATGCAACAGTGCAGCAAAAGCCCAGCACACATGTCATTAAGGACGGTGTACGGGTCAGGGTGAGCTGAGCTGATGATTTGTAGATTAAATCTTCATCATTATCTTCTTCCCCTTCAGATTTGATGTTGCTGCTAAGGCTTCAGGCGCAAGAGAAACTGCTCTCCGTATCCATATATCTGTAATCAGGGTAAATTTTCATTATTTTATACCCTTTAAATGTAACAAGCAGGAGATGGAAATGAACAATCCCTGTCATGTTGCAGGTAAGAATGAAAAAGACAAAGAAATAAATCACTGCCAAGGACAGGGACACAAAGCCCCTACATGATCTTACTAACACAGCACAGATCATCGAGGTATAAGCAGAAGTGCAATAGTGATATTTAAAAACATTTGTTAGTATTACCCATGATGAACAATAAACAATACAACATTAAACAATAGAACATTTTCCAAAATAACCTGATGGATCTGTTTGAACTCTTTGAGAAATCCGATTGCTGCTGGGAAAGTGAAAACAACAGGAGTTTTAAAATTCTGCAAGTGATAATTCAAGGTTCATAATAGGCAAATTGTAATAAATGGTGGCTATCTAAAGAAAGCTCTATTTCTTACAGCTTTTTTACGTCTGCAACTGATTACGGAAAGAGCTCTTTTGTGATCCGCTCATAGAACATGTGCGATATGGATGACATCCGGCTGTTACTGGCTCAGCTACTGATGATGACAACAAGCAGATCGATAATCACGGATGATTAGCCTGGTAATAATGCAAGGGGAGAAAAGGAGTCATGTGGCAAGAGAAGCACTGTCTGTGAAAGACTAAGTCAATTTTTTTCCTCCTATGGAGTTCTGCAAGTTCCTATAATTTGGTGTTTTCTGTGGAATCCATTTAAAAGCACTGAAAAAGAAGTACGTAACTGAAGCTGAATCAGTCAATATTACTTTTTGTGTATTTTACCAATGTTCATACACTAATTACAGCACTGTAACAGTAAGCCACATATATAGACATAGCAGCAAATAAAGCGTTTCGGTGTTGAGTTTAATTAACAATTTGAATGTGGCTTGAGAGGGCTATCAAGAGTGAAATATTTACATAATTCAATTTGAAATAATACATTTCCACTATATTCACAATTACCTCTCACAGAAGTCTAATCGTGTCTCGAAAAATAAAAAAATAACCAAAAGCATTAAAAAGAAAACATCTGAAGAGCTCTTGCCTCCAAAGTTGCTCTGCTCTCGAAGAGAGGATGGAGCTCCGATTGGTTTCCGCAACGATTTTTGCTGTTGCGGTTTCTAGCAGCGAAACCGAAAAAAGTTGAAATCATCTAGGGTTTGCAAATGAGCAAAGGAAAATGAGGGGGAAAAAAAATGCAAAATTTCAAAGTGATTGAAATCTGAATAAAAATTTTTTCTTAAATGGCACAAAGCAACGTTAACGAACCTTTTAGGAGATGTGGCACGTTTTGGTGTCTGTTTCAGGAGTGAACGACACAGTCGGACGGTACCCGAACTCCAGGACAGGGGGAGTTTGGATCGAGCCCCACGACTGTCAGCGAGCAGCTGTACTTACTTCCCAGGATCCTGGTGGTTTTCTCCCACATTCCAAAGACCTTCTGCTGAGATGAAAAGATGACTTACTGTGTGAATGTGTCAATGACTACGTGCGACAAAAAGCATCATACAAACGCCATGCGTATAAGCAGCCCACTAAAGAGAGTGACCACAAGATGGTGTGTGCATGATGGCATACTCCCCCTATTGAACAATGGGGGGTATAGCATAGCTTTAGCATGATGGGTAACCACAGGCCACACCAGAGTAAATCCAAACGTCTGAGAGCAGCTTTACATCCCCACTGAGCTGAAAATCATTACAATTATGAGCAATGACATCACACCTTTGCACATTTCATTATGCCTGGATGAAACTTGGACACATACTTCTCTCCATGCATACACACATCATCTTCATTAAGCTCTACAACTACACCAATGACGTGGCATTTTCAAATCTGAAACGTGCCATATTAATAATCCATCAGTGTCGTCATCCGCAATAAATAAACCCCCACTGTAAACTGACAGCGACTGATAGCTAAATCGAATAATGTGAGCAGGTAGAAAGACAACACGTTTCCCCCCCATCATGATCGGTATCATTATGTAACGTTTATTTAAAGGGTCGGCTCATTAATGCAAATGAGGAAAAGATAGCTGCAGCTGGTGGTAGCAGACTGCACACTGAGTCATGGTCACGCACGCTCAGGGACAAGGTTCTGAAGGAATCTCTCCTTTTTATGTCCAGCCATTGTGTCCTGGATTGTCTCATAGATGTCTTGTTGAGAAATCCTGTGTTTTGCATTGCCAGTTCAATTAAAAAAAGTAATATTTGTATTTTTCACCTCATAGCACTGACCGCACAGTGGCTACAACGCCATGAAGAATCACAACTTTCTTCTAAGCAAAATTTTTTGTGTAAAAAAATCTGTGTGTCCTGAAGGTCCCCGTCAGCGGGACCCCATTCTACACAGATGGCCTCGGGATCGAATACGTGAGTGTGGTCGTTCCGTTTAGAACGTTGAGTCGTTCTGTATTTTTTCCCCACAGCTGAAACACTTTGTGAACTCCGACGTGTTGCTGTTGCCACAAATACTAGGGGAAAGACGTAAGAACACGTTTCCTAGGAGAAGCAGCGCACAGGGAGACAGTTAGTGTTAACACGCCTTGGTGCCTTCAGAGTTAATTGTGCTCCCAGTGCACGTTGGCTCACTTTAGTGAGCAAAGAGCTGCCGGCGTGATTCATGTCTGAAGAACACTAAATACGGCCAACAAGGCTGAGCGCTCGCCCTGAGAATGAGGCAGAATACGAGAGAGTTTCAACATATGACAAAGGTGTTGGGTACCGAATCACCCAAAGTCCAAAAATTCATTGTCTATATTTAAAATCACGTCATATATACTTTAAATCATAAAGAAGAGGAAATTACATGAAGGAACTTCATTTACTTGCTGTCAGCTTCAAAAACTGTGTCAAGGTGCAGCTGCTACATTAAATGAGCAGGTTCAAACAAAACATAACATCTGCACACTTGGCAGAACACCTTAGCTGCACAGCAGGAATCAATGTTTAAAATATTACTACGCAACTTTTAAACAGCAAAGAACAAGCTCATCTCTGGACTTGGAGGGTACGAGGCAGCCAGGGTGTTGGGAATTGTACCCCCTACAAGCTGCGGGGCCTTTGACAAACCAAAAGGAATTACACCTCCACGTTGCGTGCCGCATCACTTCATTTACACGTGAAACCTTTTTATGCATGTACCAAACATGGAAAATAGTGTACGCTGGAAGTGTTCCTATTGCGTGCTTGTCGACTACACAGCGATGGACATGATGGCGTCTTGCGGGATCTCGTTTAACTGTGATGCATTCTAGTCATGCATATATTTGTGAACGGATCAAAGTTTAATTTTGTGTACGGGAGTTAAAAAGGTTTTGACAGATGAAAGTCGGTCCGATCTGCAGATGAAAGGCTTTCAGAATCAACCGCCATCCTCATCTTGGAACTGGATAAAACTGTACAGAAATGTAAGCGATGTAAGTTAGAGTACAACTCAGCCTTGAATGGCGTTATGCCGGAAGGGGAAGTGATGGCCCACAGCAAGTTCCTCGGCCCCGCCTCTTAAAGATAGCTTTTTTAACTCATACATTAACACCTGCGCTACAGGTAATGATACTTTGGGCATATGTTGGGGTGTACATCCTTGCTCACCATTTCATTATCGTTTACTCTTTATTATATCACTGTGATTTTCTTTTCATTGTATCGTTCTCTCTTTGGTTTCCACTTGTCTTTTATTTTCACTCTTGTGTATCTTGTCTGCCTTATCCTTATCCTTGGTGCTTTCCCTTTCTTTAGTCTGCCGTGATGTTTCTGGAACAAAAAGCACCCCCTGTTCATGAGTCCTTAGTTGGTCAGTTTTATGGGGGGCTCATATAAGGATGGTGAAGAGACATGTTGCCATGTGGTTATTTGGGATAAGGTAACATCTGGATTCAATTTGACAGAACTGCAAGAAACCATTTTTAAGCTCATTTATGGCTCGTTGTTGAGACTCCAAAGATCTTGGAATTGTCTGAAATAGTGTGAATTGGTACATTTATACAGCTGCTGTTTGTGCTTGAGATCCTATGGCTATCTTAGCTGAATTAAACATGGCAAGAAGGAAACTACCTCACTAAGAAAGCGGCATGGACCATTTCAAGCAGCTTTTTTCTGACAATCACATTTATAAATGTTCATCAGCCAGTGCCCTCAGCGTGCTGCGAATAGACAGCCCGAGGCTGGCACAGGGCTCAATTTCATTCACGGGGTCAATACTGATTACACACAGGGTGAGTGGGAGCTCGGTGGTGCCCTGCGGTACACTCTATCAATACACTGCTCTGCCTTTGTCACCGGCATGGTAAGGCAAAACACAGTCTCCCGAAAATTTGCTGAGAACGTCTATAAGATAACACGTCTGAAACACAGTCACTCATCAGAAGGAGGTACCATTTTATGCACAAGACCATCACTAAAGGAATTCTAATGAGTACTTTAAACATCGCATTTGATCAAACGTATAATCCCTAGTGGAATCCCGTACCATAGTATGAGGGGTGTCTGTGCCTTTAAGACGCCGAAAACCTACAAAATATTCACACCATGGGAAAATGGTGCTATGTTGTCCAAAGCTGTGATAAAAGGTCTGATGAGAGGGAAACAAAATGAAAGCAAAAGTTTTGCAAAATAACCATATTAATGTTTAAACACATATGTGTGTTATATATACATTGAGTAGATTTTAGTCTTACAGAATATAGAAATAGATGTATAAACCAGATGTTATACATATAGTTATAGATATATGCATAAAATCCATCCTATATATCAATATATTACATAAGGTATATCTACCATATTACTTTTTATTTACTATGACTATTTACTATTTATAAATTTACATATAATAATAAATGATATAGTTAAAATTAACTGAGGAACAAAACAGCCACAGGTCCAAAGCTGGCTGAAAGGTGTCTCACTGTAAAGGTCTGATAAAAGGGAAAAAAATAATGTTAAAGGTTTGCAAAAGAAGTATTTTATTGTTAGATATACCCTGGCTGTTGCTATCTCTCTTTTTACATAGATATAAATATATGTACTCTATACAAAACATATGTATGTTACAGATATTTGTGTGTGTTTACAGCTATAAATAGATGTTCACAATACATTTTAATAATATATTTGTACATATATTTTACAGATACTTTGTGACTGATATTATGTTTTATGTACATGTCTAATAAGAACATTATACATCTACATAAAACATGATAATATTATAGTTAAAAAAAAGGCAATGAAACAGCCAGAGGTCCAGTGTGAAAAAGCAGGGGGGGGGGGGCTTGTACCTGCTTTGATGTAACAGGTATGTGCTTTCGATGACATCACAGTTTTAGGTGTCAGTTGCACGGAGGTTCCGAACACAAAGCTGATTTGTGCCTTTGGGCGCTCGTCCTCGTGCATCAAGTTGCCATTCAGAGGCAGCGCAAGTGGGAGGGAGTGTTTGCAGAACGAGCCCACGGTGGCTGTAAATGGCAGTTACTGTGACACACATGCAGAGAGCGAGTGGGGGGGGAGAGAGAGAGAGAGAGAGAGAGAGAGAGAGAGCGAGAGAGAGAGAGAGAGAGAGAGCGAGAGAGAGAGAGAGAGAGAGAGAGGGACAGAACTGCAGAACTGGATCAGATAGCCAAGACCGAACGCGACTGTGTGTGCGAGGGAGGGAGCGGAACAAGAGAAGAAACCTTTCTAACAAACCTCTACAGTTTGACCAGGATGCCGTAGGGAGCAGTGCAGCGCAAGAGGACACCATGTGGTTTTCATGCTGGGAAATTACTACTTAACTCCCTTTTCTCAGTCTGAGCTCCTGGTCGTTTCTGGAAGGTGACTTTTTCTCTAAACATTTTTTTTTTTCCTTTTAAATTTAATTTACAAAAGCAGCTCGAGAGAGAGAACAAGAGCCGGACCACAGGACGCCACGGGGAGGAGGGGGAGGAATAGAGGGAGAAGAATTTGGAGGAACGGAGATGAAGAAGTTCAAAGGGTGCTGCGGTCTCAGGCTCGAGGGGATGGAATGGCTGTACCCGTAGACACCCGAGGCGAGACGCCGCAGACGCGCGCCGAGGAAATGCTGCAGTTTGGCTAGCTGGGCGAAGGCAGCGGAGAGTGACGCCGAGGGGGGCGGCTGGGGTTGGGGGGGTGGGTTGGGGGGGGGGCTCGGAAGGTAAGCAGCGCTTCCAAACTTTGAATGCACTTCTGGGAGGCGGTTAATGACTCTGTTGCCGAGCAAATTCCGCCGGAGGCTCCCAGCGCGTTTGCCTCCCACTGCAGGTGAGTTACAAGTCCAACGTACATGCCGGTGATGTCATTTACTGTACGTCCGTCGAGACGCGCGGCACTTGCTGCGACACGGCACGCTCCGTGTAAATGGCAGCCGCGTGATGCTGAGACCGGCAGCCTAGCAACTGGTGCATGGCACTAAGGCGGTGTAGGGACCGACCGCCACCACCTTGGGGTACCTGCCTTCTGCTTCTGCGCTGCGATGCCTTCCCGACAGCCTCGGTACCTTTACCGCCGCTAATCCGACAGTCCTTATGGAATTCCACCCAGACAGGCAGGACCATACCACAGTAATAGTAGCGCAAGAGTAACGGTGCTTTAATGTGCACCTTCTCAAGGTCTCGGCTGGTCCCTCACAGCAGCACAGGTCTGGACTGCTATACCCCCGAGCGGTACATTCCAGCATTTTTCTTCACCGTGATGCCAGCGGGACCCAGTGTGAAGGAAAACCAGGATAAGAATGTGAGAAAAAAGAGGAATCACTTTGACAGTTGGAGACAGGAGCCCATTTAGTCTTAAGACGCGTCGGATCTTTTCGGATAAAACAAACGCGTCCCACACAGCGGCCTGATGTGATCTTCATACTGCTGTGGAAGAGAAATCATACGGTGCGGTAGAGCGTACTACTGTGTAAGAGGCAGCAGAAATGAAGGTAAAAGTGCGGCCAAACGGCAGTTGCGATTGGTGAAGCGCCGGTGAGACTCTCAAGGGATTTCACTGATGGTTTCTGTAGGTTCTGTCTGTTTTGATGACATGATTGAATCATAGGAGCAATCATGAGCAAATCGTGAGCTGTTTGACAAGAGACAGGAAAAATGTTCGGTGCTCTTATTAAGTTATAAGGGCTCCTAAATACCGTGATGATGTTCTAATATCTATAATTATTTGCTTATGTTTCTGCACTTGGCTATTTTGCTTTGCAGCAGCTGCAGGTTCATATTAAACCCCGTGTTCTTCCAGCTCGATACTTTACGAGACAAACGAAATGCTGAAGACAGCCGAACAATACCCCAAATACCGCGGTAAAGCCTTTGCGAAATGTTCCAGTCGGTGTATACTCTCTCCAATTGTTTTCGAAGAACTTATCATGGCACATAATCTTCTAAAATATGAAACTTGTCTTATGTAAAATAATATGAAGAGCAGCACTTCAAAATCCCATGTGGGAAATATTAATTTCCAGTTTCCAGCAGCTGAGCTTAATTTCTATCAGACGAATAGCGAAAATACATGATAATGATCAGACTTACAAATCATACATACTTACATATAATTCTTACACTGCAGGTCTTGCAGGATGAACAAGTAATTATTATGGAAACATGGTATAAGGGGCCTGCGATCCCTCACTGCACCATATGACACCGGTGCTGAAACATTACGTATTAATTCTGCAAAACTGGAACATATAATAGAGGCCAGAGCTACAAAAAAGCCTTCGTGTAATGCTCCGTTCAGAGAGGCAACAAAGTTTGTGATAATTTAAAAATTACACGGAGGGCCCCAACACCGAGACGCCCCCTTGTGGAAATTAATCTTTTCGAGTGAAGCAGTTTTTTCCACCCTGGTATGAAATGTATTGAATATGTTAATGAGACACAGTGGACTGGAGCGATTATTACATTAATATATCCTCTGAGCTCCGAGCAGCTCCACTATTTTGGTGAGCGCATGCAGTTTTGGTTGAATTCTCATTACGAGCGGTCATTTAAAGGGAGAGCGCACGGCGGCGGACGCGTTCTCCAAGCTGGGGGTCTCGCTGGTGCATCCCGTGAGGCGGCGGGATGAGCGGCTCGAGAGCTCCTGCGCTCCGCGTGTGGGTGGGGAGCCTGCAGCCCGCAGCTCGCGCCTGTGCGACTCCAGCTTTCGCACGTACTCCTGCCGCGCGCGATATGTGGGAGATACGACTATTTTTAGGCGCTCGAATTTCACTTACAAGTCCAGCAGTTGTACTATTGGCTTGCCGCGCAGCTGCGCCACCAGTACGGCGCGTACGTTCGCTCGTCGGGTGCCGCGGAGCTGCGTTAGGCACAGGCCGCCGGTCCAGGTGACACGTCGTTGTGCGCGTTAGTACATCGACAGCTATTCGTTCAGCTGATGCTTTTCTCCTAAGTCATTTACCCTGTTAGGATACTTGTAATTATTTACCCATTTTATTCAGCTGGGGAATTTTACTAGAGCAATTTTAGGGCAAGTACCTTGCACGAGGGCACTTGCAGCTGGAGGTGGGATGCAACCCTGCAACATCTGGGTCCAAAGGCAGCAGTTCTAACCGGTGTGCCACCGGCTGACCCTGGTATTACCGCGATCCAGTTTCTCATAAGCTCCTTCCATTCCATCAACATTAGTGCGATTTCTGATGCGACAGTGATTTTTTTTTTTTTTTTTTTTTTAAATTATCCGCAAGACGACAGGATTTCATTGGCTTCGAGACCGAGTAAAGGGAAAACCTGTAGGAGGACCTGTAGGAGGACCTGTGACAGAACTTGTACTAGGGAACCTACGGTAAAAGTTATATAAGCGCTCGCTGACAGCCGAAGTCAGTATTACATTTGTTCGTGTAGCCGGTGCTTTTCTCTGATTCACCCATTTATACAGCTGGGTGATTTTTACTGTACCAATTCAGAGTAAGTACCTTGCTCAAGGGTACTACAGCGGGGGGGCAGGGGAGTTGAACCTAAATCTAAGCACAGGGGCTCCAAACGCTACATCACCTGTTGAGCCCAACACGCAGATAACGGATAAGAGGCCGCTGAATTTTTGCGAAATATGTAACATGCAATTATCAAGAAAACACAGTATAAGGGACCTGTGATCTAAATTATTACATTATATAAGAAGGGGACTGAAACCTGATTCCTTTTTGTGTTTCTCTGTGTGCTACAATGATAGTGTTGGTTGCAACACCATCTCACCCTGGGCTGTAATCTGCTGGTTGTCTTGCAACACTGTAAACACCACTTTGCTTTGAGTAAACAGTCCTTATAAGTTGTGTTGGACGAAAGCATCAGCATAAACAAACAAACAAACAGACATAATAATAATAATAAAAATAAAAATAATAAGAAGAAGAAGAAGAAGAAAGGAAGGACAAGTGGTCAAGAAAATGGATGGATAATAATAATAATAATAATAATAATAATAATAATAATAATAATAATTTTCCTGAGATTAAGTGCATAGAGCTTGCAGGTGTAGTTTTTCTTCTAAGTTAAGAGGCACCCATGAAAACTTTCCAAACCCAAAGCAGGCAGAAACGAGAGCTGATGCGTGTGTGCTCTCTCCCCTTGGCCTGTGGGATGCTGTGTTCCGCTGACCCCTCTCCTTGGGGATGTGCGATGCTGAAAGCCCCCCCAGGCCGACTGAGCTCACGCTCCTCCGGGAGCCGCTCGGTCCTCCCGGACACTTCCTAAGGCCGCAATCCGTCACCCTTTTCTGTGACGGCAGGATTTCGTCCGAAACCTTCGCTGGAGTCGAGACTTTGGCTGTAAGGGTTTCCGAGTCATCAGAGAGGAAAGAAAAATCCTGCGAAACGACAATGATGCAAAGAAAGCGCGAAAAGACGGTTCGGGCTCCCGATGAGAGAAACACACAGATGCATGCAAGTCTACACACTTGTCCGCTTGCACACGCGAACACACGCACCCCTACATGCACAGAAAGTCAAGCGTAGAAAGCACATCCAGGAATGACAAACTAGTTTTTAGCTTTATTTGACTGAATAATAGGGTTAGGGGTTATGGTAGGGTTAAGGTCAAGGTTAGGGGTAGAGGTTAGGGTTAGGGTAGGGATAAGGTTAGGGGTAGGGATAGGGTTAGGGTTGAGGTAGGGTTAGGGTAGCCTAAATAGACATATCCCTATGCTTTTGGATGTGACAAAAACCAGTTAAAAGTGCTGTAACTTGTCTGGAATTTCAAATAATCCAATATAATGAAGTATAACTGAGCTTCTATATAATTTCCAAAAAATCAGTTATTGCTCTGCATTCATTTGTACGTTTTTCAACCTGGAGCCTTGCAATAAGTTGCTGGTCCACCAAAGCAGACAGTATGCTACACGTCTCTACTTTCTGGGTCTTGTACTTATCCCTGCGGGGAACCTCTTCGGGGGGGAAGGCATTCTGTCACGATGTCACGCACACAGCTGGGCTTTACTTCTGCTGGAGCAGTTCATGTGACACCTGATATGATTTGGAAGCAAATCAAGCAATGGGGTGCTCACGTTAAGCTCGTCTCCAGAAACTGGACCCCAACTGCAGGCTGGATGTTTTACTGTGTTTCTTACTCCGTTAGCTTTAGACCTCCAGTCGCACCATCCAGACCCATGAGACACAAAATATAAAGTCTGACAGTGAACCTAGGAACTATGTGACTCACATTTGGGAGTTACATAACCACTGTTTTTAAAAACTTCTCGGGCCGACTTTTCGGTTGACGCTCACCCTGTCCAACTCATCCCGTACCGTGTCCAATTTGTCCATTTTATTTCTCTTAATAAATAACAAAAGGCTTCGCTTCCATTTTGCAGCCGGTAGCCTAGAAGTTTGAATTACTACTTTGAACCTGAATAACCCACGTTTGTATCCCACCTCCTGCTGTTACCCTTCATTTACATTTATTATTTAGCAGATGCTTTTCTCCAAAACAGCTTCTAATGAACTCTATGTAGTGTTATCAGCTCACACACCTTATTCACCGTGGTGACTTACACTGCTAGATGCACTACTTACACTGGCTCACTCATCCGTACATCAGTGGAGCACACACGCTACCTCTGTCACTCGCACACTACGGGGGAACCTGAACAGAATGTCTTTGGAGTGTGGGAGGAAACCAGAGCACCCGGACGAAACCCACACAGACACGGGGAGAACATGCAAACTCCACACACACTGAGCAGGGATCAAACCCACGTCCTCTTGCACCATCCAGGCACCGTGAGACAGCAGCATTACTCGCTGTGCTGTCGTGCCACCCCTTGTGTTCAGCAAGATACGAACAGCAAGTTACTCCAGGAAAAAGAAAAAATCCCAGAGTGTACACGTAGTCAGAGCTTACAGCGGCGTAAATGATATTACGTCCACTGGCGAGGTGCCCTTCAGAGTAAACGTGGAGACAAAAGAAGAAAGCGCTCAGAATGAAGAAGCACCTCAACCTTTAGCGTTTTTTGCCAAAATGTGGACTTTGTCTCATCGTGCCGTTGTGAAGGAGCGGAAGGGCGTTGGGTTGCCGAAGCTGCGGCAGAAAGCGGACCTCGGAGGGACCCGGGAGAGGCATGGCGGCGGTGCGGTCAGCTGCGGGAGCGTCGACGCAGCTGCCTGCACCCCAGTGGATCCCCCCCCCCCCCGACCGGGTGGGAGCGCCGTGACCCCGCTCTAGTGGTCACGCGGAGGCCGAGCGCAGCAACGGGGCCGGTCTGTGCCTTCCGACGCCCAACAAAGGGCCTCATTCGCTACGCGGCCCAGGGGGCCTGGAAACAGAGCCGCTGTCAGCCTGCCGCGAAGGGTGGCGTTCGCGTGAATCGCACTCGTGTGTGTCCGTCACTGAAACGCGCAGACTATTAGAACCCGTCCACTCCGAAGACATTCAGTCGAGAAAACGCTTACTCTTAACGGCGAGAAAACGGTCACCACCTGAGGACACATGAATTCTAACGAAAAACAAGAAAATTATACACCTCCACACACAGTATATATCAAATGTACATAATATACCGTATAAAACATACACACACATACATATATGTCCTATATATGTGTGTGTGTGTGTGTGTGTGTGTGTGTCTCTCTACATGTACGATGTATGTGAGACATTATTCTGAAGTTTTAAGTACAGTCCCTACTAGGTTCTACTAGTTAGTACACATGGTGCAAATGGGGCAAATAGGAGTAAATCTGAATCATACAGCACATCCTCATGTAATGAGGCCTGATTATTGATGGGACCGGTAATATTACTGAGCCTACAAAGTGTACGGAAAATAATGGCTGTGTATGAAAGCGCTTTAGACTAATCGCCTTTTTTACCACCTCGTTCGTCTGGGGAAACCTATATTCACAGCAAGCCAAGATTAATTGGCGAATCGGGCCCGTTGCACATTTTCGGACTATTTCGAGTCCCTCGTCCTTATGTGTATATGAAGTCCTTCTGAATAACGTAAAGTGCTCGGCAAAAATGAGCCCATTAATAAGGCACCTTTAATTAGACCTTTAATAGAAAATGAACGCAGAATTAAGATTTATGGTAATATCTGCTTTGGGGGGGGGGGGTCTCATTTATTGCCGAACGGAGACCGGCGCACGGGTGCTGTTCCGATGGCTCGGAAGGGTGCTTCTCCGGCGTGCGCGGCCAGCGCTCGGGATGCTGGGTCCACGGCACAAACGGCACAAACGGGACGTCGGCAACACGGCGGCTCGACCTGGCTGTCAAACGGCAGCCTTCGAGAGCCAACGTGCGCTTCTGGATTCGTCCCCGTCTTGAAAACGTCATGTTTTCGCTTCGGGGATGACGTACTCCTCACAAATTGCCCTGGCTGGTAAGACTTAACTAAGTTTTGTTCGTGCGTGTGCTCGCAAGGCGTGAATAATAGCTGTCGCACTCTGGGCGCGGTAAAGAGCGGACGAACGCGCCGTCTAAGTAGCGGCTTCGGAGAGGAGGGGACCGTGTCGCGGGGGCCACGGTGAGGTGTCCCTGCACGGGGCCTCCGGTCTGCCTCAGATTAATGACCTCATTAATCTGTTTAGCTGCAGACGAGCTGCTCTCTGCTGGAAACAAAATACGGAAGGATATTCGCCGCGTTTCTCTGGATGCGGCATAAATTTTCTGCGAGAATATCGTTGGCGGTGAACATAAACGAGAGACACTTTGATTTGTTGCGGCACGCGGGCCGCCGTGTTCGGGGGACATGTGGCGCTCCGGTCCTGCCGGAGAGTCTGGAAGATGATCGATCAGCATCGTTCCGGGGACGTGTGACGGAAGCGTGTGTGGCGGGGGGGGGGATGAATACAGCTCTCTCATGCGGCCGTTGCCGTCTTCTGAAGAACACGTAGTGCTGCTGAAGATTTATTTTACAAGAGTTCCGGACAAGAGGGGTTGAGGAGATCTGGGTAACTGTACCTGGGACGAATAAAGCAGATCATTTAAAAAATTAAGAAATAATTTTAAAAAAATCATCAGCGAATCCAGCCTCGCGAGTGCAGACGTTCATCGCGCTTTGGATTATTTCAGTTGGAATGTCTTGCAGCTAACGGGGGGTTATGGGTTTGAATCCAGACAGAGCCCGAGGAAGGTTCGCTTTCAGCTCAGGTTGTTGAGATTCATTCATTTGTGTACAAATACGACACTTTGAGGGCAGCGGGTGGCGTAGTGGTTAAAATTGTCCAATTTGGACTCCGAGGACCCAGGTTCGTACCCCACCTCCTGCTGTAGTGCCCTCGAGCAAAGTACCTACTGTGAATGGCACAGTTAAACTTATCCAGCTGCTTGAAGGGGTAAATCCTAGAAAGTAGCTAAACATTCCTGTACACTTTGAAGACGAATAAACGTAAACGTTCAGACGACTATTGCTGGTCGCGGTGACCGAACACAGTGTGTTCTTTCCTTATTTGAGCATGAAAATAGACCGGTGGTCCTGCACATTTTCGCTTCCGCTTCATGGGATGTGATGGTAATTTTTTCAGAAAATCTTTGTACGTAAAATAATGTAGCTTACAAACTTTTTCGAACGAAATGAGCGAGAATTTGAGACAAAATTCATCCTGTTGTTTCACATTCCCTTGTGGTTTTATTAGGGGTCTCACAAATACCACTAATTTAGATACGATAAAATTAAAAAAATGTACATTCAACTTAGCGGTTAACGGTCGCTTCCCACCCTGCCAAACACACAATGGGCGGTATGAATGTAATTAATATTAATCACATGAATGAATATTAATGATATGGCGGCAGCTCTCGTTGCTCTTTGAGAAATTACACGGAGCGATGTCTGAAAATGTAAAAAGAACCAGGTGCAGCTGTTTCTGGCGAAGATGCAAGACTGCTGCGAGCCTCAAAAGTGTGGACCATTACAGTCCCATTTTCAGCCTTGGTGAAGAACAGGAACTGTAAAATAAGTTAAAATATTCAGCATACGTGTCGAACACAAAATCGCTGTTCAAAGTATATAGTGAAATATCGTATATCATCAAATATTATGATATTTAGGATAGTGATTGTGTTGCCATGGTAGCAAGTAAACACTCCTTTTTAGGTGGAGCACTGATGCCATAATAATAAATTAATACGTTTATTAATTCTCTTTAAAAGTGGACCTGGATAACTACTCTTGTGGATCCGGTGGCAGGCAGCACGTTCCTCAAGAAGCAAAGCTGCTTGAATGATCGCTGGTGCTTTACCACAAATAGATTAAAAGTGTTTCACTGTGAATGCGCCCAGTTTTCTGATGACATTTGATTTGGTCGATATTATTATCGTGTCGATTATTGCTCGACATCGATTTCTAGAGCGCGGGCATGAAGTGGGTGGATACCTGTTGATGGGTGTTGATGTCGGCGACCTCCTCTGACCTCTGGCTAGATGGTTTTTCATTCAAGCTACAGCGTTGCGAAGCCTATATCAAATAATATAATATTCGAGACTCCCTGGTTACAGGTTGGGACAAGCGGTTTCAGACAATGTGTGTGTGTGTGTGTGTGTGTGTGTGTGCGCTCACAGTTTGGAAATGTACATGAAATATGTGCTGTCAAAAAATTTTTGCTTTACTACCCAAGCAAGGTTAACGGAAAAACGCGTGTTGAAAACATGTTTGCATCATACGGGCATTCCAATGTCTGATTTGCATTTGGCAACAATGTTATAAGTAGCTGTAAATTTTATTAACAGTCTTTTTAACTCTAGAATGCCCAGGAAGGGTGGGCAGCCACTGGCACTTGGACCCCAGAGGTTTTTTTTTTTTCCTTACACTTTGGTCAGGAGTATTTTTTTGTTAGATTCCTCCCTGGCCAGGAGGCATACTTATATCTTCAATAATTACAATAATTATCAATAATAATTAATAATTATTAATAATTTACTAATTTCACAAAGAGGGGGTGCGGTGGCGCAGTGGGTTGTATTGGGTCCTGCTCTCCGGTGGGTCTGGGGTTCGAGTCCCGCTTGGGGTGCCTTGGGATGGACTGGCGTCCCGTCCCGGGTGTGTCCCCTCCCCCTCCTGTGTTGCCGGGTTAGGCTTCGGCTCCGGCTCCCCGCGACCCCGTATGGGACAAGCGGTTCACACAACGTGTGTGTGTGTAATTTCACGTACAGCCAACCTTTTATTGATATTATGCCTCTGATCCTTTATCCGGCACTGTGTCACAGTATGGGAAGGACTCTATAAAAAGACATTGTACCGAAGTGATTAAAGAAGGCCAGAAATAGCGTAAAAGCAAATGGTGAGTAAAGGACATGCGAAGTGAAAGCTGACATGTCCCACAAGCCAAAAATAACTCGAGTCACTTGATGTGTACAGGTCCACCCTGGTACCGGCGCTTCTCTGCTCTTTTTCTACAAGAGTCGTGCTGGGGAGGATGTTTCGGGAGCCCAGGTTGACATTTCGCTGTCTGATGGACTTTACTGGTGACATTAATGAGATTATTTAATGAGCTCATGAGACGAACTGTGAATCCAGAGCTGCACTCCTCTTTGTGCCATTTTCAGAACAGCATCTACAACAAGAACCACAATCTAACAATAAAAATACTAATAATACAAAAAATTATTGTTATTATTGTTATCACTATTATTGTTGTTGTTATAACTACTAATGCTAATACTACTACCACCGCAGCAAATATTCTTTATTAATATCAAGAAATGTGCTCACTTCATCCTGATTTGCACTTTGTGACATTTCGCTGATATTTCACTGTAGATTTAACTAATTAACTAAAATGGCACTAGTTTGAGTTGGGCCACATACACCAAACAGACAGTGTGTACAAAGCTATACTTAATTTTAGTTTTTTAATAATAATAATAATAAGTAATAGTAGTAAAAGTAGTAGTAATTAGTTTTCTGACTTTTCTTATTATTATTATCATCATTATTATTATTATGAATGGTAATAATAATTATTATTATTATTGTTCTTAATTTTTTATTATCGTCATATTATTATCATTGCTTTTTCGTTATAATTTGTATTATTAGTATTTGTATTGTTAGATTATTACTACTACTACTACTATTACAAATATTCTTTATTGAATCGACACCTTTGTCCAACTTCTGGGACAGAACATTAAGAAACGAGTTAACGATTTGCATTTTGCGATACGTTACCGTACAGGACATTTAGACTTTTTCAAGTTGTAACATAACCGAACACTTGTAAATCGTAACCATTACACTGGCAGTTGTTCTCCCCAGTTTTGCACATGTGATATTGTCTGAGCCAGAAATGAGTTTTTATTTATTATTTAAATGTGACCCCCCCCCCCCCGCCCCCACCCCCCGTGGTAGCGCATCTGCGAGCGTGACCCCTGGGAGGATGAAAGCTTGCGACGAAAGCGTGCACGAGTCTCCCCCGGGTGTCACGTTACACGCTGCGCGCCGGACGGGAGTGTGACGCTGCCATGACAACTGCTTCTTGGGGTCGCGGAAGGCCACTTGGAGTCTCCCCCCTGTTTACCGGGGCCTGAAAAAAGTTTTCATTTCACTGGCGCTAAACAATGTGTAATTGCGTGGTGGGGGATGAGTCACTTTTTCCAAACATCTGACTTCAGATGGATGGGTTTATGGGTACTGAGCAGGTAAGTTGTGTCTGCAGTCTGACCACGTGCGACCTCTGCGGTCTCCTCAAGGCGGCTTCACTTCTAAGGGTTGCTTTTTCTCCGTTTTATTTACATCGCAAAGGTTTAGGAAACGGTATCGACTTTTTCGAATGTATCGACTCGTGCTTTTATAGCGGCGGAGCATTCGGAGACGAATCAAAAGGAAAACCGCGTAGCTGTGACTTCGGTAGGCTGTTGCTTCTTGTGCAGACGGTTCCTAATCAGAGTTGCTGATGGATTTTTCGCGTCTCTCGTGTGTACTCCGCCCGCATCTCATGCTTTGAATTATGCATGGAAAGTCTGCAGCTGAAGGAGTATTCTGTAATTGAGCAAATGTTTTTACAAGTATGCGAGAATCGTGCGCGCCTGTGTGTGTGTGTGCATGGCGCTCATTCATCAAAAATGAGTGAGGAACACTACCCAACGCTACCTACACTCGAGTCCTGCTGTCCCACCAGTTTGTCTTGCCTTCCATGAAGGGTTGAAGATTGTAGGCTTTGGCCATTTTTCATACTGATGGAGCCCAAAGAGGACGCTGACGGATGCCCTTCTGCTCATGATTTTGCCGTTTGGATCTGAGTTGAACTTTTCTTAAAGTCTCTACAGTATTTTGCTGTAAAGAAGCAGAATCGAAGGAAAAGTGCGGTACAGTACCGAAGCAAAGAGACAGACATGCAGGTGACCTCCTTATTGCCCCTCACGGTGACAAACGACTCGGGCGGTAGGTGGTAACAGCTCGGATCTTCCACACTGTAATCATAAATAGTTTGAAAGGATTTCAGGCTCTCATTACTGCCAAGATAATTGCTCATTTATTGGCAGTAGAGATCCCCCCCCCCTCCCGCCCCATAATTAAAGCTCACAAGTTCGAAGATTTCTTTTGTGAGCAACTGAGTTAAAGGTGGGAGGGGAGCTGGGGGAGGGGGCCGTGCGCAGGAGGGCCTGCTGCTTTGGTCAGGGTCGCGGGGGTCGAGGAGCATATGGTGTCCGTAATCCGAACAAACAGACACCATGCTCGAGTTAATGGGTTTGGAGGATTTCGTCATATCATAACAACACAAGCGGCTTTTTTGGAGCAAATTCCCGCCGATGCGATGGGTCTGATAGCAGGTCGCAAAGCCAACGTCCAGAGGCTGCGGAGCCCGTTCAAAGTTAATCTAGCTCAGCTGGTACCACTTCCACGAGAGCTCTGCATCTACTTGAGTGCGATGAACACGAAATTACTTACTGCTGACCTGCACTGCTGGAAACTTTCCTTGACCATCAGACATAGAGATGTGTTTTGCAACACCCTTTAGATCCCGATAGGGAAGGCTGCGGCAAAAGTACGGTTCGAGGTCTTCATCGCACGAGTAAAGCAGAAACCTGCCCGATTTTCTGCGCTGTCCTCATCTAGTGAGTATTTTCTCCGGGTCGGTTGGTTACATGACAGGTTTCTTCAAACAAATACATAACAATATAAATATTGCTGGGGCACCTGAAATTGAGTGTCTCGCTCAAGGGTATTACAGCATGTTCCCTCCTGGGAACATCAACCACCTTACTGCAAGTTACCTCTATTATTCAAGTCTACACTTGAATATGATCACCTGTAAACGCACCTGAAACCTCTGTAGGTGCTCTGTACGTGGTGATCAGGCGGTTATTGTTGACGATATTATTAATGGGTAATATTAAAGGTGTAGGTAGTTGGTAAAAGGGGAAGGGAAGAGATGTCCAACTTTGAAATTCCCCAATAATCGCCGAGGCTAACCGAGGCAAAGTTCAAAACATGTTTAAATAGAACATATTAGGGCAGCACGATGTCTAAGTGTGGTTACAGGTTGGAAGTTCTCCGTCGCAAATGGCATTTCTGATCTGAGGAGGGAAACGCTAATCGAGAGAATATATTGGGGGGACAGATTCAGTCATTAGTGTTTATATGGCAGCAATTCACTCAATCAGAGCCTAAAAAAACACAACAGAGTCTTTTACAGAAGTAACACTGGCAGAAATGATTTTCTCAAACAGTCGTTCGCATGAATCAAGCGATACCGGAAATGTGCTCTTGGCTACGCGGAAAAACATTCTTTTGACCTGCGGCTTAATGATTTTCCATTAAACGCTTTGAGAAAATGTTTGTCAAAAGGGCCTTAATGGACTGTGAATTAAGACTGACTATATAAAAGGGCAGAGAGCAAAATGTTTTTGTTAATAGAAAAAAAAAAGGAAGGGATAGGAGAAAAATGCCTTCTCCTGAGGCGGAGCAGGCAGGAACCGCAGCACTAATAACATGTGTTCCACCGAAAGGCTCCTGCTGCCGCAGCCTGATGAACTGGATAATTCTCACTTTAAAGGCCAGGGGACAACTGAAGGCTCTTAGCATCTCGGCTCAACTTGGACGGGGCTCAAGTCCAGGAAGAGCTGCCGATGGGTCGGCTGTGATGTAACACCTATGTAACGTGTACTTCTGGCCTTGCCTTGTCCTCACCGGACCTCGGAAGACCCTTCGTGTTGCTGTTGGTCCGCCGGTATAGTGGCCGACACCTGGCTCCTCATGGTCGTTCTTCACTTTTTCCGTTACGTTACAGCTACCATGAGCTTTTCACCATTCTAATCAAACAATATGCTAAAACTACAATTGAAAAACTTAAAAGGTCCTCATCACATAATATCCTTTGTTGTTTCGATTTATTAAGTGTTTCTAAAGATTTGTGAAAGTATAATTCTTCCTAACCAACAGCAGTAATAATTTGTTAAAGGTTAAGCGGAATAATAAACTGTTCTGAATATTCCCTGAAGATAAGTGTGTTGCTGTCAAAGCAGTAAATTTAGCAGCTTATTGAGTTTCCTTTATTCACACTCTTCGAGGTGAGTACAGATGCTCCTCGACTAGCGAAGGGATTACGTTGCGATAAAACCATCGTAAGTGGAAAAATCGTAAGTCAAAAAAGAATACGGTACCGCAGCTACCGAACATCATAGCCCAGCCTACCTTGAACGTGCTCAGAACACTTATGATAGCCTACAGCTGGACAAATTTAAGAGGGGACAAACCTGGGCTTTTACTAGATATGATGGGATGCGAAAACACTAAATAAAAATACTCTCTCAACACAGTATTAGTTGTTTAAGCTTGCGGTTGTTTACACTCGTTGGCGTGATCAATATAGAGATGGCAAGCGTGGTTGAGTGGATGCTGTGCCATCGTCCAGCATCGGGAGAGAGTATCGCAATGCATATCAGAAGTGCGGGAACAGATCAAAATTCAAAATTCGAAGTACGGATTCTACCGAATGCGTATCGCTATTGTACCGTCGTAACTTTGATAAATCGTAAATTGAACCATCGTAAGTAGTGGAGCATCTGTACCTGGAAGGATTATTCTACACAGTCCAGTCCAGAAAGCAGGCTCTTAGGTAAGACAGGAACACAGTTTCGAAAGGTACGATGAGAAAATGCGCATCAAAAGTGTAAAACTAAAATCCTCAAGATCATCAAGGATCATCTACGCTGGTTAGATTTTTATCTGCTGCCGGACACCAGGAAGAAAAATCATGGTAGGACTTTATAAAAATCAAAGTGAATTAAAATACGTAGCAGTTACTCGATCTTGTGAATGACATGCAGATATAATAGAAAAAAGTTCTATTTTCCAAGCTTTCGAATGAACGAATAAAAAGTTTCATCTCGAGTCAGACAGCGAGGCCCCCGGTGGGTCAAACAATGACTGACGGACACCGACCTGACTGACGTTCTGCTGGTGTGCGTGATGGGCCTCTGCTCCAGGAAGGGCTTCAGGCTTTCTTCACATGGCGTGAAATCACATGAAGAAAGAAATGAGAGTCAGTGATTTCAGATGGTCAAGAATGGCACAAAGCCCACTTCATATTTAATACCCCTGAATAAACAACCCAATAATAACAGGTTTCTATAGCTTAACGGGTCTATTAAATTTACCCTTGCGCAATCGTCACGCCCAGGCCGTTGCTGTGCGTTGCCGAGAGCTGCGTGAATGCCATTTGAGAGATTACCCAGAGAAAGCTATTGCAGGTGAATAAAAGCGCAGCACAAGAGGCGCAAACGCAGCGTCAGGGGAGGGATGGGAGCTCGGCTCCAGAACAGGAGCCCAAAGCTAGCTTTGTCTTTGAATGAGGAGGATAAATCCTGCGACGAGCACGACAAGCGAGGCGAGCGGAGGAGTTCGCGCCCGGGGGCAGATTGCTGGGGTGGCAGAGACACGGCAAGCGGAGCGCCTGCCAGTCCAAAGTGTTTAACTATGGTGGCTTCTCTCAGCGGCCCGTCACGAGGCCGGGGCGACGCCGGTGAAGTGTGACCTGGTGCAGACACAGGTTCGATTGGTGTCGCGATGAGATGTCCCCGGGGGGGGGGCTGGCTCCAAAAATGCCCTCCTTTACAGCCGTTTATCAGATTTCCCCAGCAACGGCACAATTTAAGGTAGAAATGGGAGATTTTGGATAGAAATGACCTGCGAGGTTTTTAAGATAGTGTTTGTCAGTGATTTGTAATTTATGTACATAAACCAAGATTAAATGATCACCTTTTCTTTTCGAAAGGTAGACTATTAAAAAGGGCGAACCATTTAATTAATTTGCCTTTTGTAAATGGATGCGTTGGTTGGCGGCCTAAACTGGAGGCTGTTCTGGAACTTTTCCTTTCTAACACCTTTAAGTTTATGCACTGGCCAAGATGTAGGCGGACAAGTCCAGTAATACAGGCATGGTCAAGAATAAACAGGATCTTCATTATCCGCAGTTGTCATGGATTTAAAAAAAAAATGTATCAGTCACAAGTAGAACCAACAGCATGGCTGTTTTCGCATACAGCTATTTATCTGCGAAAGACAACTTGAACAACCCAAACACTGGTTCTCCTTGTGGGCCGAGGTGGAAGGCATTATTCGGCAGAACTCTAGGGTCTAAGGAGGGTTTCTTGAGGACCTACCATGAGTCACACACCTTCACTAAGCTGGACGCCCCTTCAGATCGTGCTGACGATCCTCGTGAAACCCTCCTAAGACCCCGATCGTCAGCACGATCTGAAAGTGTGTCCACCTTAGCGAAGGTGTGTGATTCACAGCAGGTCAATAACCGTATTCTTTACCACACTAAAATATCTGCAGACCAAACATCAGAGCACGTTAACTATCTGTAAAGTGTCTTTCACTGCATTTACTTTTACCTTTGCATTTATTCATTTCGTTGACACTTTTCGCCGAAGCGTCTAACGGCGTTAAGCCATTGACAGCAATTTACCAAAAATAATTACCCAGGTGAATGTATTACGCTAATGCACATCCCGCTGTATGGACACATCATCAGGTCGTGGAAAGAGGAGAATTCATTTAACCTTCTTGTGCCTCTCCTCTTTCACGTTGCCTTTGGGAATGTGCTCCTTCAATCATGCGTAATGATGGCATATCAAATCCCCCTGGATTAATGGACCAGGTTTTCAGCGGCATTAGAAGAGGGGCACATGTGCTGTCACCTTCATTTTCCACATACAAAACGCCAATCGCCGACAGCAGACACCTCCAGTTGTTAATGTGCCGCAAGACTTCCGCGTCTTTAATAAGCTGTTTTACCACAGTAATAATACGCAATAACAAACCTCAGATGCTAAACCTTTACTGTTACAGTATGCTTCAAATTTGCATAAATCTCAAAAACTCATGTTCTTATCAAAAATTTCTTTTAATAGAAAAACATAAAACTGTTTGATGTACAGTGAATACCAGTTACACTGTGTAAAACACAAAAGAACTGTGGTAGAACAAATTTTGAACATTGAATCGTGTCAAAGAACATTTTTGCCTGTTACAGCATCATTCTTCTTCCACGAAGGATATTTCACTCTGTAAAACAGCATTGCTACTTTTATCAGATGTTCTGGAGCAGAAGAATGTTTTTGCCCTTCAGTGCTGTCCACTGAGCTAATCACTTATGCTCAAGTGCTTGATCCCACCTCATCTCTGCTCCATGGTGCTGCATCCCTACCATCCTACGGGACGTGTAGTCCCTCTCAAATGGTCCGTGGAACCTCCGATGGCTCGTTGCCTGACACCAGACTTGGTGCGTGGCCCTCCTAACTCAACCAGTAATATCAGCTTCTCCAGCCTGTGCCACTCAGATGTTGCTCCTCCAGATGTGACCCTCAAACTAAAATTACTGCGGTAATCCAGGATGAGGTCCTTGATCTTACTTGGTACGTGGTACGGTGCTGATGTCATCTTCACCAGCTCGTGTGGAATCAAGCCATGGGCATTTGTGAGATCTAGCCACCGCACACCCAACTCAACCTTTCAAATCATATATAGGTGCTCCCTGACATACGATGGTTCGACTTATGTTTTTTTCGACTTTACGATGGTGAGCTGGCGATAGACGTTCAGTAGAAACCATACTTAGAATTTTGAGTTTAGATTTTTTTTTCCCTGGCAAGCGATATGAGGAGCGATACTCTCTCGCGATCCTGGCAGGGGCAGCGATCCGCATCTCCCAGTCTGTCACGCAGAGGTGTGTATTAAATGCATTTTCAACTTACGATATTTTCGACTTACGATGGGTTTCGCGGAACGTAACCCCATTGTAAGTAGGGGACCACCTGTAAAAAGCTTCTCTAACACAAATACTGTCAGGAGGCATTCAGGAGGTATTCACAATTCAGGAGGTAAATAGTATTTCTTTGCCAAGGGTATGTCCGGCCTCCTGCCATAGTCTCTGCGACCTCCATGACCCCCATACTGGACAAGTTATTGAGAATTATTGATGATAATCGAAGATGAAAATATAGCATGAAAAGACATGGTACAAGCAATAATTGTGTTACAAATATAATAAAGTATGTGGGTTGCATTGCTACGTATAAAAATACCCTTCATTTTGGTATTTCAGTGAATTTTAGGTGAAGTGATAATGATTTCCTTTTCAAAATAAATAATACAGAATGGCATAACCCTATCATATGAGAAATGGATGCACTTATAAGAGGAACTTTAAGTACAGCATGTAATATTGATTATATTTATTTTTTGGTGACAGGTCTTCATGTTGAATGTGAAACTGAGTGTGCGTAGGATGACATAGTTAAAACACAAACACACACACACATTTTCTGAACCGCTCGTCCCATACGGGGTCGTGGGGAACCGGAGCCTACCCGGTAACACAGGGTGTAACACCAGAGGGGGAGGGGACACACCCAAGATGGGACGCCAGTCCATCGCAAGGCACCCCAAGCGGGACTCGAACCCCAGACCCACCGGAGAGCAGGACTCAGTCCAACCCACTGCGCCACCACGCCCCCCTCATAGTTAAAACATGTATGCATTTTTTGGGAATTTAGTTACATTTGTAAAGTTTAAATTGGGATTATTTCCCACCATTGTTATTGTTTTTACAGGGTACGTATTGTATTCTTCAAATGTTCTTAATTCTGAGTTTTAATTCAAAATTCAGCTAGAATTATTAAACTTACAAGAGGACTGGAGGATTTTCTGTGTCACTGTGCTTTAGAAAAACATATATTTTGGGTTGTTCATAGCAATAAACCGGCAGATCCTTGGATAAAGCAGATTCTGCATGTAAAATGCAATCACTGAACACTGAAATTTTAGAAATGTGTACAAATCTTATACTGAGCAGGTAATGTGTTAGAATGTCAAAGCTCTCGTGTTTTTCTCGGTGATGTTTTCCCCAGTGCCTTCGCTCTATAAACCAGCGTGGCTCGTACGCATAGGAAGGCGCATGCGGCAGGCCGGAGCCCCAAACAAAAAAGCTGACTGAACCCATCTAAACTCACATTGCCGTGCGTCGGGGTAATGATTCACCTCCCAGACCTTCAAAGCAATCAACGTGCAAAATGAGGGAGGTATAGTTATTGGCTGTATACCGCGGTATAAGAGAGTCCCAAACATTTTGAAGTACACATTTTTCCCAACGTAGCATGCGCTTTCTCGAAGTAAAGGCGATAATTGCTTTAAGAATCAGCGTATGAAACAGCATGATCTTGAGCAGCACGAAACTCGCAGTGCAGTTTCCCTCTCAGAGCGCGGCGATAACGCATCTCAAACCGTGCGATGCTGCCGAGTTCAAGCGAGGACCCCTTCGAGAGCACAAAGCGGGGGCTCCGGCTTGCGACGTTTTCCGTCCCATTGTGTCAGGCAGCGAACGTGGAGACTGTACACATGCGGTAGACCGAGCGTTCACACAAAACAAAGCGGGCAAGCGGAACGCGGCGTGGAGGGATTATATGGACTATGGGTGGATTTCAGAACTATATATTTGTTATTGTATTAAGCATTTATAGCACATTGAGATGATTCATAGAAAATTTGTAAAAATTATTCAGAGTTATATTTAGTACTTCCAGAAAATTCCTGGGGTATTCTGCACTACTACCCACACACACACACACAATTTTCACCTAACAGAGAATAACCAGAAAATAATAGCTCCTACACCATTTGAAGGAGACGAGCCAAAGTGTTACTTCTTTTTTTCTCTCAAAATAGTACTTAAAATTCTCTACTTCTGGAACCTAAAATACAAATTATAAAATATCTTGCTGATGCAGAAAAATGCCTATTATTCTGGTGTTTTAATTAATTTTTTTGTTCGATTTTTTTCTAGGAACTGATTTTTTTACAGGGTATGAAATAACAATCATTCCTTTCGTTATTGAAATTTGCCCCATAAAATCCCTTGGTTAAGTGAGGAAAGGGTATATGATTATTGTCATACTTGACTTGGTAGATTGACAGCAAATATGTCTCATTAAAATATTAGTACAGGTTGACATTTAATCCTTCATATTTACAAGTCTTTTCATGTTCATACTGCTTTGTGATTTATAATGTCAATTTAGCCACCCTGTTGCCTTGACAACCTTTTGTGCAATAATTCTCTCCCTAATAAGCATCATCTTTCGTTACTTTTCATTATTTATTTTTAAGCAAGCCACTAAAGAGTTCAGCTTTGATTAGTATTTTTTTTAAAAAAGCACACTTATAAATTCATATTTCTGCTTTACATCATTTGTACTGTACATGCTTGTTGATATAAGAAATATTTTATACTCAGTTATTTCAGTGGAAAACTGTTTATAATAAATATACAATAACTCACTCAGAAGAAATTTGACAGATTTTCTGCCAAAAAAGGGTGTAACACCAGATTTGTCACACTTTAAAAATCTAAATTATAATGATGGTTTTCTAAATATCAGACTAGCAATTGGATCTATTTTTGTGTTTTTTGGCGTTTATGTGTACAGTGCAAGTTTCTCTTTCAAATACTTTTTTTATTCATTTTTAGGGCCACAAAAATAGATGGGCTCTCGCAAAGCTGATAAATAATTCTTATAACTGTGACAATGAGGTCATGTGAATCAGTTTTTGGAATTGAAATTAGATGAACAACATATTGCAAACTGCAATCTTTTGATTAACAATGTCAGCCTTTACTGTACTATTTGACTCAAAAATATTCCTTTTTTTAAAAATTTTCCCGTCATCATTTTTCATTGTTTTGTTTTCTCTTTTTAGAATTTCTGCAAGAAAATATTTCCTTGAATAGAGTTTCACAATAGGTGTGGAGCTGTGTAGCAGATATTTTCACACAAAAAGCTTTAGAGAAGTTGTATGTTAAATATTTTGCCTTAAATAGGGGGGCGCAGTGGGTTGGAGCGGGTCCTGCTCTCCAGGGGGTCTGGGGTTCCAGTCCTGCTTGGGGTGCCTTGTGATGGACTGGTGTCCTGTCCTGGGTGTGTCCCCTCCCGTGTTAGGCTCCGGCTGTGAGAGATATATCAGTTCAGGTCACCTTAAGCACAATTCTTCCTAATATACTTAAAATACATAGAATTATGTTAACGTAGCGATAACAGTAATATAATTACGTTATTGGTTTGCAAAATAAATAATACTTCATTTTTGTTTAAATGTAGATAACAGTATGTTGCAAATGTCGAGGACACTGGATTTAGAACTTGTCCGCACTGTTGTCTGAGTTTTCATGGTCTTCCTTTACGGATAGAGCATTCCGAAGTTTCATTGTGTGAGAGGACACCTCCAGACTGAACCACTCTTTACAGTGTTTGATACCTCAGACAGTGCCACCTTGGCAGTCCTACTTGCTTAAGTAGTTATTGAAAATAGAAAGAAAGATCACTCACACACAGACAGACTGAAACCGCTTGTCCTAAGCAGGGTCGCAGTGAGCCGGAGCCTAACCCAGTAACACAGGGTGGAAGGCTGGAGGGGGAGGGGACACTCCCAGGACGGGACGCCAGTCTATCGCAAGGCACCCCAAGCGGGACTGGAACCCCAGACCCGCCAGAGAGCAGGCACAGGCTAAACTTGCTGTGCCACCGCGCCCCCTAGAAGGAACAATATAGAAACAAATTTGTATAATGTGTTAATGCAAAGTGAAACCCATGCTCACCAAAAAATGCGAGAGAAACTGCTACACCGGTACTGAAGCCTACAAAAAAACTGAAATAAAGCATTATAAGGCTAGCACTCACTGTGGTACTTATCTATATATCTTCTTCTCATGCCTTCCACCCCTCCTGGGGCACAGGCTGCCAACAAGGGTTCTCCAGGCATCCCTAAGAGCTGAGATGTCATGAAATTTCCTACTTGGTGTTTCTGCAGCTGCAAAGGCTTTTACAGCGTGGGGTAGCTAGCCCTACGCCCAACCCTCCTCCTTTCTCGGCCGGGCTTGGGACCGTCCGTGACGGAGTTACCTATCTATATATAGTTTATTATTTCATAAGATGCAAAAGTAATGAAATAACAAAAATGCGTTTCGGCCATAGGCCCTTCTCAGCGTGTACATAGATAGCTACAGCCGTGAGGATTGGCCTCCTAACATTTTGTTATAATGTATCAATGCAGCGTCATGACTGTTGGCTGATTTGTTTTATTTTTGCTGTCCCACAGGCTACAAATTGGCTTCGTGTCAGTCATAAGAGCATCGGTTCACCAGTAACCTGTGGATATAACTGCAACTGCACTTTGTTCGCTTACGAATGGTTTTGCTGGCTGTCTTTGGGAATACAAGACTACGCTATTTTCTGGACTCCAGGGAGGCATGAGTGTGGGAAGGATCAAACGCTACAGCATCGTATCTTCAGAGGAAGAGGGACTGCGTCTTACCACCATGCCTGGGGTAAACGGCTTCGGCAACGGAAAAATCCACACTCGGCGAAAGTGCCGCAACCGCTTTGTCAAGAAGAACGGTCAGTGCAATGTCCAGTTTGCCAACATGGATGACAAATCTCAGCGGTACATGGCTGACATTTTCACCACCTGCGTGGACATCCGCTGGCGGTACATGCTCCTCCTCTTCTGCCTGGTGTTTGTGATCTCCTGGCTAGCATTCGGGTTAGTCTTCTGGGTGATTGCCCTGGTGCACGGGGACCTGGACAACCCTACTGGTGATGAGAATTTTACACCGTGTGTTCTGCAGGTCAATGGATTTATTGCAGCCTTCCTCTTCTCCATCGAGACCCAGACCACTATTGGCTACGGCTTCCGATGTGTAACAGAGGAATGCCCCATTGCTGTCTTCATGGTGGTGTTCCAATCCATCGTGGGGTGCATAATTGACTCGTTCATGATTGGTGCAATCATGGCAAAAATGGCCCGGCCCAAGAAAAGAGCCCAGACTCTGCTGTTCAGCCACAATGCTGTAATCGCCATGAGAGATGGGAAGCTATGCTTGATGTGGCGAGTCGGGAACCTCAGAAAGAGTCATATTGTGGAGGCACATGTCAGGGCACAGCTGATCAAGCCTCGGGTCACAGAGGAGGGGGAATACATACCTCTAGACCAAATAGATATCAATGTTGGCTTTGACAAAGGTCTTGATCGAATTTTTCTGGTTTCCCCCATCACGATCCTTCACGAAATTGACGAAGAGAGCCCACTGTTTGGAATCAGCAAACAGGACTTGGAAACAGCTGATTTTGAGATTGTGGTGATCCTTGAAGGTATGGTGGAGGCAACAGCGATGACCACACAGGCACGCAGCTCATACCTGGCCACAGAGATCCTGTGGGGCCATAGATTCGAACCTGTTCTCTTTGAGGAGAAAAACCAGTACAAAGTAGACTACTCTCACTTTCATAACACCTACGAGGTGCCGTCAACCCCTCGCTGCAGTGCCAAGGACATGGTTGAGAATAAGTTTCTGGTTCCAAGCACCAACTCATTCTGCTATGAGAACGAGCTTGCCTTCATGAGCAGGGATGAGGAAGATGAGGAAGACAGTGACAGGGTACTCGATGACCTGAGTCCAGATGTCAACAGTCGACAGGAATTTGAGAGACTACAAGCCTCTATAGGAATGGATCAAAGGTCATACCGAAGGGAATCGGAGATTTGACCTCCGTCTTCTGACTTGGAATCGGCTTTTAACTATATTTCCTCAAAAAGTTTTGTTTTTGTTTTTCCTGAATAAATGCAGAACAATGCAAGTGCCATAGGAAAACTTAACTACTGTAATAGCAAAGACAAAAGACAAGAGCTGTCTGGGATGAGCTTGAAAATTCTTTAGAAGCGAAAGAAATGAATGAGAGGAGAGCAGTGAGGGGAAGAACGGTGAGAGAAAGATCCTTGTTTCTGAAAACTTGAATATGTCCTTTACTCATAAAACAGAGCTGAAAGCTTTACATGAGACATTACAAAGAATCCTTACCTTAAAAACCAGTGGGATGGCCACATTTGCGTTTAGGATGTAAATAGATTGACTCAATAAGTATTTTGTGTGGAGTATTATTACAAACAAATTTATAAGACATGTTTTGCTATTTTGATCTGCTTTTTGACAAAATTACCACAGTACTGTCAGAAAAAAAAAGGTGCAATATTGTGCCTGCCCATGTGGACAACCTGAATAATGAGAATAGAGCTCTTGAGTTCACTGGCGCATCTAAAATCCCTTGAAAGCTCACGGCAGCAGGGAAAGGCAAATGAGCCACAACGAATCCAAGTATGTGTGGTTGAGTGCAACACGGCACAGTCTCACAACTGAGACAAAGGACTAAGCTGCTGCGTAAAATCTGTGCAAAAACAGTTTTGATCTTGGAAAAAAACTGCGATGCAGAAGAGGTTTTGCAATTAGGTTGGGAATTATTAGCACTAATTGTGTCATTTGCACTAATCAAATTATGTATATTGCACAGTCAGACGGTGATCAGCATTAATTACTGTTAGTTACAAAAGCAGTTCATTGGTACTCGGCGTCCAGCAAAACACAGCAAAGCGTTCAGTTTATAAGTGGAATGAAGGAAAAGTCGCACACAGACACACATGCAAAACCCGATAAAGCGTCTAAAGAGACGCGTGACTAATACGTGACTAATTTGGAAAGAAATCGCTTAAAAACACCGACACTGGTAAATTAAATGTGTAACGGCAACATGCTTAGAGACGTCCAAATAATAACTGAAATCCTTTCCACTTGAAACATTGAAAGGTATTTCCTTACCGACACGAGAGACTGAAGTTAATTAAACCGTTAAGATTTAATGTCGCCGACTTCATAGCTCTTATCTATGCACATCAGACATATTATCAGGAGACAGAAACTTTCTATGGTACTGTTGACTATATATTTACACTGCATTATTACTTTACTTGAGCTACTCTGCAAGAGACCAAGTTCAAATAGTGTATAATGAAATCATCAACGTTAGGTCAGAAAAACTAAAATTTTACCAATTAGATGTGTTCCCCCTGCATTCCCCTGGAGCAATATTACCTCATATTACCTCCTTCCCTCCAATTTGTAGGAATTTAGAGTAAATGATTAATGCATTGCAGTCGATAGTTAATAGAGCGATGGGATTTAACTCATGATCGAGCAAAATGAGGACAAAGGGATGAAGACAGACAGGCAAAGACGAGCTCGGCAGGACGAAAACCAATCCCGAATTCACGGTGGAGGATGAAACCCACCTTGTTCTCAGAACGTGAAGTAGGAAATGCATATGAGGCGCCCTTCTGCACAAAGCGGAAACTTATCTGGATCACATTGATCCAACTCTTTGAGGGGTACCGGAGTTACAGCTCGCAGGACAAAGGCCTAACACAGAAAATCCAGGGAACCATGACTTCTTCCAGCCAGCAGCATGGATAAAATAGGATCTGAAGGAGTCAGGGTGGCTTAATCCAATAAGCGGGATATAAAACCCATCTGCAAGATTGTGGAGTAAAACCGGGAAAAAAGGAACGCGTTCTCCATCGGCGCATTCCGTGCGTTAACCAAGTAACGACCCTATCAGTACTGCACTTCTTTCCTTTCAAATTTCTATTCGATTCAGACTTTTTGTGGCTTCACAACCTAGTAGAAAATTTTTGATTAAGGAGAAAATGCTGCTGAGAACAACAAAGTTTCAAATGCATGAACTTAGTAAGACTGGGTAGCGTAGTTTCGTCCTTTAGCGATTTCCGGAATAGTCGGAAAAGACGATGCGGGGTCCGCGCTCTTCCCCTCCGGCCGCATTGTGCTTGTAAAACATGCAAATGGTTTATAATCCTTAGCAGAAATATCTGTGCAGCACGTCATCCTTTTCCACACATCTACCTGCATCTCTTCCATCACATCAGCTAGTGATCCTTCAACATTTCATCACTTTTCCATATATATGCGTTAAAGTTAAGAGCAAATAGTCAATTATAAATAATTATATTTATAATATTAGTCTTTAATAAACAGGCTGTTTTTTTGCCTAGGCTATTAGACCCTATTTCTGCTAACACAGGTGTCCAGGGTGAAAAAAACACATGTCCAACACAAGGGAAAGGATGCAATAAGTCCACGCGCAGGTCTGGCACAAAACTCCTCCTCATCCGCACTACACTGTAAATCTCTTCCCTCCTGTCTCCTGCTATCTTCAGATCCTTTGTTTTTTTTGTTTTTTTTACCACATTAATCTCATAGAGGAGCTGAAACACACTCACCCTCACTTTGACTATTGATCCTACATGTCCACAAAGAAGACAAATGAAAAGATCTCTATTAGTCACCAAAGGCCATAAAATGAGTAACATTAAGCTGCCTATTACTTCACCCTACATGGCAAGTTTGCACGCAGAATCATACACTCTGCTTCAACTAAAGCGGACAAAATTGTCGTTCGGGGGTAAAGCGGCCCCGGCATTGTGCTGCACATACCTGGATGAGGGGCGACCTGTAGACGAATTCCAGCCAAACTGCCTTTGCCGGGAAAGGCACGGCTGTCCTGTTATGTATAATGAAGAACAGGGAGGTACTTTTTCTTAAAGCACACGCGTTTCTGTCAGCTGTTTCCTTACATGCTACTGTACGGTTAGTTAAAACAATGTGTGTTCGACTTCCCATCTGCAGACATAGAATCTGGCACCGCTTAGGTCTCTTTTATTACCTTGTTTCCCTTTCGGAACCATAAAGACGGGTTCCAGTGAAATAAATAAATAAATAGTGCTTCCCACACGCATCACACATCATCTTACGTTCACATTTACATTTACTTATTCAGCAGACCCCTTCCTCCAAAGCGACTTCCAATGAGCTCTATGTAGTGTTACCAGCCGACACACCTTATTCACCGCGGTGACTTACACTGCTAGATACACTACTTCCACTGGCTCACTCATCCATACATCAGTGGAACACACACATTCTCCCTGTCACTCACACACACGCTACGGGGGAACCCGAACGGCATGTCTTTGGACTGTGGGAGGAAACCGGAGCACCCGGGGGAAACCCACACGGACTCCACAACTTACATACCTGCACGAATTTGTCAGTGGAGAGATCTGTCAGTGGGTATTTTCTCTTGCCCTGGGATATACTGTATCCATAAAGAAGTAGCTTTACCTTTTAATTAACGTAACGTAACCCGGCCTAACTATACCGAGAACGATAGCGAAAAAGAAGAAGGACGAGGGCTGTCGTGGTTACAGCGGCAGATGAGTGACGAAGGCGGCGTGAAAAGGACGCGGGATAACCGCTCACTCTCCTGCGTGACACATGTCTCGTGGTATAGAGCCTAAGAAAAGCAATAAACAGCGTGACAGTGGACAGACTCAGCAATAAGCACCCAAAGGCACCTTCCTCGCCCACAGCACCGCACGCAGGCCGCTCCACGTGTTGCTCGAGTGGAGATGCAAATGTCTCGATGTCGATGTTTAGAATGTGTTTGTACATAGAATTAATCATAGTCAACTACAGTGCAGTGACGTCTCCTCCGATTTATGAACTGCTGGACAGGCTTAAAGAATCGCCAGAGGACACTGAAGTCCCACGGGCCGCAAGCAGACCGCGCAGACGCATCTGGGTCGAGCTGGAAGAAATCTTAGGGGGGATGATGACCTGCATCCGAAGAACCGGTCTCTGCGAAGGAACCGTAGTGATGCACCCTATGCGTTTATTAATCTTTCTCCGCATCCTGTATTCTGGGCCGAGACAAACGCTTCTCACCTTGACTTTTAAGAAATATTTAAAAAGCACACAGTGTTCTGCGTTTACAGTACTTCAATGCGTTTAGGAAACAAGGACAAAAAAACGCTCTTCCCCACCTCTGATGAAACCCCGAGAGCAGAGCGCATCCATTCAACACATTTTTTATGGGCTGGCATCGACTAGGGGGGACCACAGACCCGTCGGGGGTTTTTGGATGGAATTGGGCGAGTCGGCAAAATCCACGATTACACTGAATACAACATGATGAATAAAGATTAAATATAAAAATATTACTGCGCTATCACTATCTATGACAATTCGATGTCAAAGTAAGCAAGGTAGAGTGAAATAAATTCAGTGCAATATTTTTTCACAGTTTATTTAGGGACATTTTGCTGGGGGGGGGGGTGGGGGGGAGAGCGGTAGTCCTTGGACTAAAAAGGCTGAGAACCAGGGGTATGGACCTTCTATTTGAGAGTTCATCTTCTAGTATATAGCATAGATATAGCACTAAGTACTTTCTGGAAAATTCATTTTGAAATTCTTTTCCTAAATTACAAAAATACGCTCAACGTAAGTCCGCGCTTCTCGAAACGACGAGCATTTTGATTATGGATAAACTGTTAGCCGACACGACGCTGCGTTTCATTCTTCTACATTTCGCTCGCAGTCTGTCGTGGGTAACCCTCGGCGATGTCCAAGGTGGGCGGTTAGTTGTGAGTAGTCACTCTGTTACCTAACTTCACGCCACACTAAATGAACAGCCGCTCTCACACAGTCATCTCTGCCCTCCAGTCACCAAAATCTGTTAAAATGAAAATTTAGCGGAAAAGAGCATGAAGCCAGAGTTAAGTTAAACCTCGAAATAACGTTGTCCGTCGCAGGCGAAAGAGCGTTCGTCAAAGACGGACTCAACGTGGACTCGGTCTATAGCGATACGACCCAAGTCAGCGATGTTGTTCGTGAGAACTTACTGCTGTTGGAGGTTCGCAGATGTCCTTCGTGAGAACAGTAGATATTCTCAAGGTGAAAAAAGCTTTTGCCCCAGTCCTAATCTGTATGCTTTGCACTGCCTTCTGGGAAGGCTCTGGTAACCTATTGTGTGAAACCATTGTTCCTACCATAGGATGTGAGACCTCTAGGGTGTTTGTGGCTCTCACTAGATGTAACCATGGTAATGCATCATTAGCTTCTATGCTGCATCATGGGATTGCAAGTGTCATTATGCTTTGACTTAATCCTTTATAGTAAATTATTTCTAAACTGAAAATAATCTGACCCCACTGTACTGTACAGTAGGTGCACAAAATAGGCAAAATATACAGACACGTGCTCAGTATTTACACAAATCAATCAAATTTATTTTTATACCTTGTCCATTTTTGTTAATATTCTCGTATTTTCCAGATATTGGGAAGCAAACTATCTCGTCGACATGGTACTTACAAATTTTATCAAAAAAAAAAGAAAAAAACACCAAAAAGTATATATAAGAAAAAGAAAATTAAGATGTGTTATTGTTGTCTCACTTGTTAGTTTTTTCAGCACAGAAGCTTATGATAAAAACTGGTATTTCTCTTAAAGGGATGATTGGATGACCTTTGACCTCTGTAGAAGTCTTCCTCTATGCCCAGATTAAAAACAGAAAAGAAAATACACTGGGTTTCTTTTTGTTTTGTTTTGTTTTACTTTAATGGATGATGAAAAATTAACTAAATTATTCAATTAAAGTCTAATGGCTACACAGATTTGTTTCGTGATTTTCATTTTACCTTTATCTTTTGCACAAGGTTCCTTTTCTGGAACGTTCTCAAGCGAAACATCCACATTGCAGGTGGTTCTCACCGAAAGCTCTGGTGTTGCGAATCTTTTGTAAATTTAAAAAAAAAAATGAAATCTTGTTAATTTCCATTTCGTTTTGAGTATAAGCTAAGGCCACAACATTCATATTTTCCGTAACTAAAATTGAACACGGAGGTGCATTTCAACATGTGAGAAGCACGTGATGAACAATGAAAGATCTCGTGTTCAGAGCTGCTCTGGGACGAACTCGAGGGTAAATATGAATTTGTGTGAAATAAAACCTCTGCAGCTCCATGTATGACTACTCGTCCCATGACCCCTGGGGACGAACGCCAGCAGAGCCCCGTTTGAATCCAAGCTGCAGAGAGCTCAGAAACCATATTAAGTCCAAATATTCTTTTCAAGCACGAATGTAAAGCGAGCGAGGAAATTTGGTCTCCAGAAGGAAAAGGAGGTGCCTGGCGAATAAGATTCTTAATTATTTAAAAAGTGCCGAAGCCTCGGTAAAGTCAGCAAACATCAGACAGTACGTGTACAGTTCCAGCAAAGTGCAAGCAGGAGAGAGAAAAAGAGAAAAATCTCAATGTTACCCTGAAATGAGGTCTTTGCAGATTTTTTTTTTTTTTTTTTAAAAAAAAGAAAAGTTTGCAATGGAGTAAATTTCACATTTTGAAAACTGAAACATCTTTCTCAGTGAGACAAGATATTCTTGCAGGGAGTTAATTGCTAATCAATTTAGTCATATTAACAAGAATGACAACACATCAAAACCCTTATTTACATTTCTTTGTTAGACAAAGCAAAGCAACTTCCAATGAACTCTATGTAGTGTTATCAGCCCACACATGTTGTTCACCAAGGTAACTTACACTGGTCACTCATCCATACATCAGTGGAACACACTCTCTCTCTGTCACTCACACACTATGGGTGAACCTGAAAAGCATGTCTTTGAACTGTGGGAGGAAACCAGAGCACCTAGAGGAAACCCATGCAGACAACATGCAAATTCCACACAGACTGAGCAGAATTGAACCCATGTCCTCTCATCCCACCCAGGTGCTGTGAGACATCAGCACTACTCGCTGTGCCACCATGCCACCCAAATGTAGGCAATTTCCATTAAATTGAGGCTTTACGTTTTGACAAAGGTTTTATCATAAGTACACTAACTTCCCCCATTTGACACTGGTGGCGAGGGCAATAACAAAAAGAATGACCCCTGAATAGACAATTTCCAGTCCATAATGAGGAAGCTGCAATTTTTCTAAAATATGACACATCCAAAAAAGCTGCTGCGTGGATACAGTAAAGAGACAGAATCAAAGAATCAGAATCTGTGTTTCAGTCAGGAAGCTACGCATCGCACAGCCAACACAAATTTACTGACAGATGGATGTTCTCTCAGCTCAGCCATACAGAAACAATGTTACGTGATAATAAGACAATGACATGGAGTCGACTTGGTATGCTACACCACGCAGACGCAAATCTAAATATTGCCAGCCAAACGCAGTGTTGGGACATTTATGCATAAATTAATCCCATGCACCTGGGAAAAAATATCACCCTCATGTAGAGCGCAGCTGCGGTTTACATTGCAGGAGGGCGGCAGGCAATTTCTGAGCAATCACGGCTTAAGAAAAGAAACCTAATCAGTGTGTTACGCAACTGAACCGAGTGCATTCTTGAGGATTTATTTCGGGACTCCCGCACACAAGTAGGAAAAGCTGACATGCTTTCCGCCCGTGGATTATCAGCGGCGCAATCAATTGCCGTGTTATCCAATAGACGCGAGCGTGAGCGGGCGCCTCCCGGCGCAAGCCGGTGGGACGGATTCAAAGGCCGGTCCGGAGCGGCGTTAAGGTCCAGGCCTGCGTGACGGAGTCGAGAGCATCGAGTCCGAAACACGGCGCGTAAACTAGGAGCGAAGCGCGGATCGTTCAACGTTGAGCGCGTTGGCTTTGCGCCGACCGACTCGATGTGTGTTATGAAACTCGGGAATTCATACATGACTGAGGGACTGAAAGAAAAAATGAAACGAGCTGCTTCCAGGGGTAGGGTGGTGGGCACAGCCCAACCAGTGCTCTTCAAAAGCCCCCTAGTCTGTCCTCAGACTACACGACCCTTGACCTACAGGGTCCTTCGAACCCGCAAAGCTTCAATTTTACCGCTTTGCGGAATGTTCCAATATTATCCGTATCGCACCGCGGTCTTGGAGACTAAGTAACTTTTACACCAGTAACTCATGGGTTGAGGTTATGTTTCCCTCGTCAATTTACCAACAGTATGGATTAATCCTACCGTGACATGACTACAGTATGCACTCTGTCGTTGGTCATCAGTCCATCTGGATGCATGTGAAGTGACCTGGGACATCAGCATCGCTCCAGTCAGCCCCAGGTACCGAAGTGCAGCCCAGTAGAATTAACAGAGTCTATTAGATTACCATATGAGGTATAAAAAATGGAATAAAGAACACCCTGAACCACATCGGGGTAGAGAAGGTCTTTACTCCAGTTCCGATGAGGAGGGGGGGTGGGAGGAACTGGAGCACAGATAAAGCAGTCCAGGTGCTCAGCAAACAGAGCATACAGCTCATGGGGATTGTGATGCGCTCACAAATACTGCAAAAAAGCACAAAGAAACAGCAAACCAGAGTCACCGCAGACCCCCACGCACCGGAGGCACAAGCACACAGGCACCAACAACCCCCAGGCTAGCTACAATACTACAAGAAAGATTTTTATGATGTTTCATGTTCAAACACATTTATTAATTTCTGCAAAGCAACGAATATTTCAAAACATACAGAAGTGCATCGAACAACAAAGAACTTCAGATACAAACGCTTGATTATCAGGACGGCTGTTAGTCTGTTATCGTCATTAATCTGGTATACATTACTGCACTGGGGGGCCAATAAAACTGGCACTGAAATGACAAATAGAGAAACGATCATAACAGACAGCGATTGAGAAAATCGTGTTGCTTTTTGGAGACTGGGCAAGAAACGGTTATGAAATTGGATGCAACTGGATGCAATCTTGAATGGCGTGAGGGATTCGGCAGTCGTGGGGGAGAGAGGGAGTTTATCCCCCGGCATCAGGGCCCAAACTGAGACCGCTGGGCTTTCATTTTTGAACATTTACATCGGACTGTGTAGCCCAAGCACCGTGAGGCGCCTGCGCTACCTGGTACCAAGTACCAAATATACAGGCACCCCTCTACTTCCGTAAATTTGACTTATGTAAATCCGGATTTACGTAAAAAATTCCCGGCACGCACATTATTTAAGGATAACGCATTTATTTTACACAAAACATGTGAAATACGTTACGAGCAAGTCGGCGTAAACAAACGAGGCAGGAAGCTGCGTCTTCCCAGTTCCCGCATGTTTTGAGCCTTGACCGTATCTCCTCTCGTCAGCGTAGTGCTTTTTTCCCCATATTTTTTACCCTTTTCATTATTCACAATGCCTGGTGGTGAACGTGCACTTGAAGGAAAACGAGAAGCGTCTCGCAAGCGTACAGCGGTCGATTTCGAGACGAAATTGAAAATAATAAGGAAGTATGAAGGTGGACAAAGATTATGGTCTATAACACGGGAACCAGGTTTAGCTGTATGGACTAAAATACGATAGTGAAGGTTGCTGCACGTATAAAGGAGCAGCGAAAGGAATAGCTAGCATGAAAACGACAGTAATAACGAGGAAACGTCAAGGTGCAATAAGTGAGATGGAAAAATTGTTAATGCTATTATGTCGAATGGTGGGGGAGGAGGGAGAATCCGACATAGGTAACTTTTGACTTACGTAAGACGCCGAAGATCGGTCAATTTGCGTAAGTCGAGGAGTGTCCGTACTTCACATACACCAAGTTAATGGCGCTTGAATTTAATTCTCATCAAAAACACTACAAACTATGCATACAATGTACCTGCAGCCACATCCGCCTCAGCAGCCCAAATGGTAAGTATCATTTTCTATACATGTTTACCTTTGTGTTTTAAAAAACATTACGGCAAGGATGTTTTTAACCACTTTGGACCGTTCTGCAGAGCAAATAGTCGATGTAGAGAAACCAAAAGCCTGCGGTAACGGATTTCCCCGAAGAGGAGCCCTCAGAGTGTCGAGATGGTCACTCTACAACATAATACCCCTTATATTTATTCACGCGGCTGATGACTTTCTCCAAAGGAACTTGCATTACGTATAAATGTTCACCAATTTATACAGCTGGGCAATTTTACCCAAGCTATTCAGGGTAAATATCTTGCTCAAGGGTACTGCGTTTAGAGGCGGGATTCCAACCTGCAACCTCTAGATCCAAAGGCAGCAGCGCTGACCACTACACCACCAGCTGTCCGACTTCTGGGTCCAGCTGGCTCTCCATCAGAGGAAACATGGAAACTTTTTGCACGAACCAACTATTTTTATTACTCCAGAAAGGCCGAAATGAATCAGCGGCGCGCTCTCCGTTTCTTGTCATCTTTTCCTCTGTCTTCTGTTCGCGCCCATGCAGAAGTCTTTAAGCGCTCAGCCACGAGCAAAAGAAGAGGGAGAGAAGCCAGCCACGAAAGCGGCACGCTGAATTTGACAAGCGGTGCGAAAACACCCACGGTCCCGTCATTTGTTCACGGGCGGCTGAGGGGAGGGAATGCCCATAAGCCTGTCTTCGGAGGTGAGGGGGACAGTGGCGAGTAATTGAGACAAAATAGCTGTTTACGAAGAGGTGACAGAGTAGAATTGCCTGCTCTCGGCTCCAGGACCCGCTTCACCCTTCCCGCCGCGCCAGGCAGAGACGCGGTCCGAGCCGTACTCATTGCACGGAGGTAAATGACGACGACTTGGTGCCGCAGACATACGTGTGGTGATCTGTCTCCCTCGGCTATTCGCTCTCTTCAGTGCACAAAATCTGACTTGGAAACGACCTTCAAACCGCACTTCCGTCACTCACATATAAGGTATACGGTAACATATTTTTATACGGCGATGCATATGGCCATATGAATGCAACTGAGCGTTCAGTAAGTAACTATAATCCATATGTAGATGCTCAGCATTTTGTTTTTTTCATACAGCCTTAGTCTTACCCCATCGTGTAAAGGGTGACAGCCTCCACAACCTGTCCTGGGCAAAGAACCTTTGTCCGAGCCCGGTATATTCCCTCCCGGCCTACCAAAATGCATATCTGCCGTGGTTATGCACAGAAACCAGAAATATGTGTCCTTATCCCACATCTGATCACCACCCCTTCTGGGGACTGAGGAGGTCACAGGCAAAGTGACTCATAAGCTGAAGGTTCCAGTGCTTTTGGGCCACTATTTCCCAAGGTTTCCACCCCTCCTTGAAGCGATTACTCAAGTCAAGTCAAATCAAGTGGGTTTGTGTTGTCATTCCTCTATATGGCTTGTGTGCAGTAAGGCGAGATGTCGTATCTCCAGACCTCTCACGAAATCCGGATCCTGGACCGCTCACGAAAAAGCGCAGTCGACCTCGAAGCAGATCCATGCCGTTCTCCACGGCAACGAAAACGATGTACTTTCCAACACTCCGGTGTGGATGCACCTTATAACCCACACCATTCGCACTGCCCTGGGGAAGAGAGTCATAACTTGCAGACTTTCTTCAGAATTTCTCCCACCTGATTTGAGGCGGCCAGGAAGACAGTAGAGCGAATGCTCCAACTGGGGGTCATGGAGAAAACCCAGAACCCTTGGTCCAACCCCAACATCCTGCTTTCCAAGCCCGATGGGAGCTGGAGATTCTGCAATGACGTAAAGCGAATCGGTGACCTTTTGAACTTGAACTTGAACTTGAACTTGAACTTGAACTTGTTCACGCGTATCTGATGCCCTGCATTAAAAAGTGAATAGAGCAACCCTCGTCATGACCTCACAAAGGGCTCCTGGTAAGTACCGCTGGACCTTGAGCCGCAGGAGAAGACCACATTCTGCACCTCTATTGGGTTGGACCACTACTAGGTTCTCCTGTCCATGTTCCAGCGGCTCATGCATTGCATGTTACGGCCGTATGAAGACGATGCGTTTCATATGAATTGGTGACTCTTTCCATTGTGTAACTGCAAGAAATGCCTTGCAAGCTGAAGTAGGGGTATTCAGCGAAACACCTCGTAAAGTCGAATTCTCGCAGCTCGAACGGGAGGATCTCTGGGTATTACTGTATCATTACGTAACAGAATTTCTTTAAAGAAACGTTATGACTGGGTGTCTACGACATGTAGATAGGTGTTCTTTTGGATCTAAAATTTTTGGCTACTATGCAAAGTAAGTCAAAGTATTGTTAACGTCATGGTCTAAGTCCATCCTACACAACAGCGAAAACCAAACCTCCTCAATCCCGCATTACTTATTTCGAAGAAAACTTATTAAAAGTGTTTCCACTCAGATTTTTTTTTTTTTTTTACTCCCTCGAAGTTACAGGGAATAGGGCATGGGGAATCTGGAATATTTATTCGCTGGGGAACAGCAGTACGAGCTGGTGATCTCACACGGTTCTACCCGTTCACAGACACGATCGTCTTAAGAAGCAACAAAATTGTGGTGTTTTCTTGCCTCAATTCAACTCATGAGTATGAGATTCTGTATACAAATTGTCATCGTTGGGCTAGAATGAAGCAGCCTTTACAGTGCATCACAATGACACATGTCAGGGTAATACTTTGCCGGGATATGTGCTGCATGTAAATGATACGCCTGAGGAGAAATAAATAAGTAAAGAGGATATCTGGGTAGCTGATTCACCGGAGGAATGTGCAAATCTTCAGCCAGAATGCTGACTGCCTGCGTTGATCTCATCTTAAACGATTCAAAATAGCTCATCAGACAGTCGTACCTAAAGCCTTGATGACGTGGATTTGACTGTTCCCCGGAAAGCGCCAACAAAGGCCTTTTCCTCACTCGAGGACACCTGCTAGCCTGATCTGTCCAGCTGGGAGAAAAATAAAGCAGTTTTCAACGTCGAAGAGTTACGGCAACAGTGTATGTATTCGCTAAACTTACAAGTTCATTTCATTTTGCAAAGGTCAGCGTAGCAAGAAAAATTGCATTTAAGAAATATTGCAGAAAAGTTTACTAGTAGAAGTGCGAGTAGCAGTAGTGTTAGTAATAGATGAAAAAACAGCAGTAATCATAGGAATGAAAACAGTAATAAAAATAACAATAAAGTTACCCTGTGATGGAATGGCATCCCGTCCAGGATGTTCTCCCCAGACTCGGCCCAGTGACTCCGGGATAGGGTCCAGATCTCTGCTGCAGTGAGCAGGAACTAACAGTGAATGAACGTGATTGAATGAATGAATGAATGAATGAAGTGGCGTAACAACTTGCAAGTTACTGGTTGAACTGAAAAAAGCAGTAGTGATAATAAATGGAGTGAGAGACAAATGCTGGGGTGCACACATAAGGCGGGTGAAACAGGGAGGTAACGGCATGGTTGCACAGTGAGTAGGGCTGCCATCTCACAGCCCCTGGGTGCTGCGAGAGGATGTGGGTTCAATCCCCACTCAGTCTGTGTGGAGTTTGCATGTTCTTCAAGTGCTCTGGTTTCCTCCCACAGTCCAAAGACATGCTGTTCAGGCTCACCCATAGCGTGTGAGTGCCAGAGAGAGAGAGAGAGAGAGAGGGTGTGTGTTCCACTGATGTATGGATGAGTGACCTAGTGTATCCAGCAGTGTAAGTTACCGTGGTGAATAAGGTGTGTGGCCTGATAACACTAGAGTTTATTGAGAAAAGCATCTGCTAAATAAGTAGTAGAGTTGCAGTTTCCAGTCCCCTACAAAGTAGTGTTGGGTTATATATCAGAAATCTGAGCTTTTTTTCTGTGAAAAATGGTCCAGTAAATGTTGCAAATCTACATGATAAATAATAAAGCCCTTTCTGTAAGAAAATCAGTAAGAGTAAAAAGAGAGAAAAAATTACCGAGACCTTCTCTGCTTCTCCCACTCACCCTCCAAGCCTACGAGGATCACAAACTCGGTGTCTCATCGGTTACTCCGCTCCAAGAGGCAGCGCTACGCCGCCTGCGCCGCGGTTCCGCTCCCACGTCCTCCGACACCGGCAGTCCCCCGTGCATCAAACCCATTCATTAACACACAAAGAAAATGGGCATGTGACGAGCTGGACGGAGGAAAATAGCCCGCAGCTGCACGGCTCTGTAAATAACGGAGTAAACGGGGCAGCTCAGGCTCGCCACGCAAACGTGCGAGTCGGCAGTCGTGGCAGAGCACCGAGTCGCAGAGTCCGTTTCAAGGCGGGGAGGCAAAGACCCAATTTAAGTTCCTTTGGCAACTCGAAATGTCATTTTGTTTTTCTGCGCCTTGAGTTTTTTCCTTGTCTCCATCTACGGTTCCCACCAGAATTACGGTCGATTGTTAACGTTCTCCGGTGGTGTTCGGTCACTGTATTTTGGCCAGGCGTCCAGGAGCGCCGCCACAATGGACGCGACCGCTCACTTCGAGCCGCGGGACTACCGTGCCGACGAGCTCCCCGTCACGGAAGGCCTTTCTAGGGCCCGAGCAGCACCCGCGAAGATCCGCATCGCAGCTTTGGAACAACCAAACCGGACCTCCTTGTTTGCGGAGCGAGCAGAAATGTTTGGGATCCCGTCCGTTTCCTTCCAGGGGAAATCCTGAATCGAATCTCTCGGCAAAGACGCGGGAACGGCACACGTGCCCGATCGGCGCTTCCAACACGAGGGCTTTCGAAAAATGCGGAGGCACTCCAGAAATTAAGACCGTGGCGAGCTAAAACGTGGAAGGCTTTGTTGCCATGGTCACGTCTCAATTAACGATGAGGCCCAAGACAGTTCTGCGTTTGTGGAAACGTGGGAAACCTGCACTGTGCTGTGTTTCAGTAATAAATGAGATTATGTAGAACGTACAGCGCAATTGAGACTTTCATCTCCAGTCAAGTGTTCGCCCAGTAACGTTAAAGATATTTTAAGATCCTCAAAGTGCCTAGACGTGCTCTCAACTGAATGCAATCGAGTCTTAACGGCACAATTTATGAAATTACTACGCTTTGCTAATACAAAGGAATGTGCGGGGAACACGATACTTGATTGTGTAGAAATATCTCGCATTTTACCGTTTCGTGGCTCAACTTCGAGAAAATCTGCATAACATTTAGAGAATATTTATGTGCTGTTACATTTACAGTGTATGAGGCGGGGGTTTGTCCGAAATGGGCTGGAGAAATGAAAATAAAGGTATAAGAATGAACCCCTTTAAAGGTTAAAGCTGGAGGACAGTAAATAACAGACTTTAATCTGTGTGCTACAGGTAATAAGTTCAGTGTTTATATACATCTCATATGGGTTCAAGTGTTCATATATATATATCAAAAAAATTATTACTAGGAAGGTGATCAGGAATCGTGGCTATTCTCATAAAGTTTTATGCAGCTACTCGTGTGATGAACATTGACCATATGGTGGAAAGTAACTAACTGTACTTAAGAATTACACGTCTGCATCTTAGTGTCTCTTTCTCCTAATGTAATGAACACGCTGTATTTTCTACGAGATGTACGTCGCTTTGGAGGAAAGCGTCTGCTAAAAGAATAAATATAAACGTGTAATGATATTACCTTTCAAGAGAATTCAGTGAATTTTCTCACTTTGAGTTTCACGCTCACGGGCGAGGCCTTCCGTCGCAGCACGGCGGTGCAGCAGGTGGAGATGGTGCCTCTCAGCTCCTCTGGGTTCAGACATGAACTTATGTTCTCCGACGTTCGCTCTTTCAGGTGACCCGACGGCCCTGGCTGCGAGTATGTGGGAAGCGGGCAATGTGGTTTTCAAAGCTGCTGCTGTTGGACCCAACTTCAGATTCCACCCCCTGCCAAAGTACCCTTGAGCATGGTACCTACACTGACTTACTCCACTAAGAATGACCCAGCTGTATAAACTGCTAAATGATACAGATTATAGTAAAACATCTTAAACGAAGCCATTTACAGTAAATGTTCATTAATTAATTAATGGTGGGACAGAGTTTTCTGGAGTGTATTATCCTCTGATCATATTAGGGTGGGTGACTAAGTTATTCCCCCCCCATATGTTCTTACACATGTATTTGAACAACTATCCTACTGAAACCTGCGACCAAACCTGAGCCTTTCGCACTGAGCCTCCCTGTTCCGATCGTGGCCAGATAAACACATTGGTAACCTATACCGACTACCAAAGACGTCAGAATTGCCAGCTTTGCCTCTGGGGTGATGGCGACGAACAGAAAATAACAGTAACGGCAACGTCTTCCGAACGGTTCTCATCAGCCCAGCTTCAGTGCGGTAAGAATGACCTCAAAAGGCTTTTTTAAAAAGCTGTTGATATGCAGGTTTCACATATGGTTCTCGTTCATCTTCTGTAGTTGAAGTCAGGGACTGCAGCCAGCATCATTAACTGTTATTGCTTGGATTTTTTAAAAATGTTTGGGATACATGGGCCAAAAACCCTTGTTGCACCCAGCGTTTGCATCTATTCTTTCATTAATTCATTAAGATGACTTTCAATGAAAAGCTACCTACAATTTTTCTTTTTTTTACCCTTTTACAAAGCTAGATGATCCTTTTTTCTCTTACTGGAGTAATTCAGGGTGAGTACCTTCCTTAAGGGTACTAGACCAGGAGGAGGGATTCAACCCTGGACACTACAAATTGCCCCTAGTGTGTGGCTACCCTACAATGGACTGGCGTCTCATCCATGGGGTGACACTCTCCCCCGGTGACTCCGGGATAGGCTCCAGACCTCCTTGACCCTGACCAGGATGAGTGGTTACTAAAACTGAATGTACCGGGTGAGAAGATCTCATAAATAGTGGCTTCCAACTGACATACAAACTATGATCACTGTTACCTTAACTGGTGCTTTTAAGCGATTGACAGTTAAAATGTGTTTTTACGCACATTCATCAAAAGCATTTACGTAAATATATCGTTATGACAAACTAATGAATCGGGATGGGGTGCGTGTCCCTCTAATAGCTGAGAAAAACGTGGTATAGGAGCTCGTCGGTCACGGAACTGGAACATGACCTTCATGATGTGCCAAGTTTCACAGCTCAGCTTTTGACTCTATTGCCATTCTGGTTGTTCTTTTGTTGAGTGAATGATTTTTTATTTTTTTTTTTTAAAGCCCTATTGCGGACGGAAAGGATTATACCGGTAGAAGTACATTTGGCTCACTTGCAAGGACACTCTTTGTGAAGACGAAAGGAGCTGCGCACAGTTACGTTATAAGGAAGTTCTACAGGATGCCTTAGTGTCGTCTTCTTCTAGAGTGGCGGCTCAGAAGGGTCTCTGAATCTTGAAGTGTGTGAAAGTGTACAACATGTGTAGTAGTTAGAGCTGCTTTTGGATCCAAAAGTTACAGGTTCGATCCCCATCTCTGGCTGTAGGACCCTTGAACAAGGTAGTAACCGTAAACCGCTCCGGTAAAATCACCCACCTGTATAAATCGGTAAATAATTGTATGTCACTTTGAAGAAATTCATCATGTAATCATTTTTTTTTTTTTTTTTTTTTTTAAACCAAACATAGAAGAAAGCTACTAACTCGTCATGAAAATGATGCCTGCATTCGTGCAAAAATTTCCCGTTCGGACTTTGTACAAATAACGGGGGGGGGGGGAAAAAAAAAATCAATGTGCACAATTGCATGCTGGGATTTCTGATGCGAGAAAAAGCTGTAATTGGACGATCAGGCCATTATTATGTTAGTAAAACTACTCGCAGAGTCCGATTCACGAAGAAACTGCTCAACCACCGTTGTGCCGTTACGAGTAAAACATAAACTTGCGCAGCAGTTTTCATTTTTATTTGCCTGTTTGTTTGCATTTGTATCCACTTAATCCATTAATTTTTCATAATATTTAATACCGGTGGGGTGTAGATAGTTTTTCTCGCTCTCTTCTGAGTGTCGCCACAGGCAGCCCTTGTTAACAGAGGTTAACGTGACAATAAATGGAAGAGACAGTTTTTTGGGGAGGCAGGACAGGCCACTGTTCATCACCGTTTGGGTTTTCACAGCTCAGCAGTTTTTGCCCCTAAAGGTGTTTTGTCAGAAGTCATAAAAATCCACACTTCAGTTGCCCAGACATGTTTGTACATTTTTATTTGCTCCAAAGAGGCTCAGAGAGAACATCTGAGTAAAATAATAATCCTTTAACATTTCTAATTGTGGAGTTCCTTGTCACTCAGTGCTATAATTCTCACGCTGGCAGAGACCATCATCTTATACGACTGACCAAAATGTTGTGTATTATGTATGTGACTTAAATGATACAGAAAAACTAATCCCAACAGCCCAAGGGCAAGTTTGTACAGTACAGTAAAATGCTGTGCTTTATTTTTGAACCATAAAGCATCCATTGATCAGACACTTCTCTCCAAACGACTTCCAATGAACTCCATGTAGTGTTATCAGCCCACACACCTTATTCACCGCGGTGACTTACACTGCTAGATACACTACTTACACTGGGTCACTCATCCATACATCAGTGGAACACACACACTATGGGAGGAACCTGAACAGCATGTCTTTGGAGTGTGGGAGGAAACCAGAGCACCCAAAGGAAATCCACACAGACATGGGGAGAACATGCAAACTCCACAGAGACTGAGTGGGGATCGAACCCACATCCTCTCGTAGCAAACAGGTGCTGCGAGACAGCAACGCAACTCGCTGTGCCAACATGCCACCCGGGTATGCATTTATATCTTTACCTACAATTCCACAAACACTCTTCATGTTTATCAAAACGATTACATTGAGACAGGAGATTTAACATGCAGGCACCTGAAAAACAGTCCTGATGAACCAGAAAGACCGTACATCTTAAAACATTCAAATGGAAGAACAGCAAATCCCTCACTGATTCAAATTTTTCATCAAAGGCACTTTTTCTGTAGAACAAAACAATGTAATACATGTTATAAAATATACGAGAATATCGGCTCACCTTTTCACTGTGTAGAAAATAAGATGGAAACAGAATGTAAAATGCTGCTAGTGAAACGTCTACTTTTCCTATAATAATGTGAACACTGATCCATATTTCATTTTAAAGCAGTGCCAACACAACTGAACAAAGGTGGGCCTTGGAGACATTTGTGATGTAAGAAAGCACTTTGTAAAAAAAAAAAAAAAAAAAAAAAAAAAAAAAAAAAAAATATATATAGAGCAAGTTAGTCTCTGTCTTCACTTTCTCTGGACTCCTTTAGGCCAGACAACTACTTCCAAGCACTACCTTGAAATTGTGCATCTCGGAGCGATTGTAGGTGGCACCTCCTTTATAAATGATGCTGAGCAAGTTTGAGTCGCTCACTCTACAGTAGGGGCGAGGGTTATGGAATGAAGTCATGGGCCGTTTTATGACTTGATCTCTCCTAGGGTGAGCGTGCTTTTTACCTTCCTCCAGGAAATCTTGAGGCAGGTTGTCATGATCTGTAAAATGACGTGTGTGACCCTTTTTTCCGGGGGTGGTATAAAATCAGGATACCGTGGTGAGGTCAAAACGTTCAAGGAGATGGTGCAACTCAGACGTCCATGCCAGGATAAGGCTCTCTTTGCAGCTGAAAATCCTTGAAGAGCTCCTCCGCATCTTCTTGAATGCACCCCTTCCGTAAGTTATACTGGTGCACCTGACAAATATCACAAGGCCAAACAACGTCGTCAAAAGGTGTTTCCGTAACGATGGGAGAACCGGAATTGTGAAGAGATCCTACGTTGCGCAAAACAGCTTCGTTCACCAAACCGAAAGGTAGCGTGCTCAAATCTGCAAACCCACGGCTCGTCTTCACGTGGTAACCGCATCACCAATTTACATCACCGGGCAGGGACCAGCGGCGACTTTTACGTCTTGCGCTTTCTCACCGGGCTCCCCGCACGTGAACTCGAAAAAGATGATTTCCAAAGTAGAGAAGGTGAGAAGCCAAACTCTTGAGGAACTCTTCCATCTCCCGGTGACCTGTGTACGTCATTAAAAAACAGAAAACCAAACCCAAAATGCAGCCGTACATTCAACACAGTGGAAGCAAAACAAAAACGGCAAGAATTTGACAAGCAGCTTCCGAAAGGGTCTGCAGATGCCAGCTTGCGGTTAGTCTGCACCTCGCTAGGTGGGGTCTTTTCACCATGTTTGAGATAGTCACGGGAGAGACTCCATCCTGTGTACGTGTCATCTACTCCCTCACCACTCTCTTAGTGCGGCACAGCTGGGGCCTCTAAACCTCTGGAAAAGCTGCCGGACTCCGCCGTGGTGGAAAGAGATGGCTTCGGCTGCACAACTGGGCTTGGTGGGAACTTTGAGCAGTGATCAGAGAGCTGGGTTCTTTTGGTGGGATCCAGCCGTCCTGGTCCACAGATTCCAAGGCTCGACACCTTCACAGATTGACCGATGGATTACAGTACAACCAGCAGCACCACGTGCCAGTATGTAGTAGCACAGTGAGTAGCGCTGCTGTCTCACAGCCCCTGGGTGGTACGAGAGGACGAGGGTTCGATCCCTGTTCAGTCTGTGTGGAGTTTGCATGTTTCCTCTGGGTGCTCTGGTTTCCTCCCACAGTGCAAAGACATGCTGTTCACCCATAGTGTGTGAGTGACAGAGAGAGAGAGTGTGTGTGTGTGTGTGTGTGTGTGTGTGTTCCACTGATGTATGGATGAGTGACCCAGTGTAAGTAGTGTATCTAGCAGTGTAAGTCACCATGGTGAATAAGGTGTGTGGGCTGCACTATATAGAGTTCATTAGAAGCCGCTTTGGAGAATAAGTGTCTGCTAAATAAATAAATGTAATATGTAACTGACATCACTCACCATAGACACACTTACTTTGTGGAGCATAGCACCGTTGGAGACTGACTTCCTCGTGTTTGGTTTTCAGCGGTAAAACGATGGTGCCGTGCTGCCAAAGGCGAAGGACCAAATGCAAAAGATGAAGAGACAAAAGAAGGAACGGAAACAAAGGCTCAGAGGCAGCGATGCCCCTTCGGAGACCCAGGTAAGCTGATCCGTCCTGCCACTGCAGATCACGAAATGAACCGTGGTGTGCGATGCATGAAGTGCTCGCATTGTTTCCCAGGCTACTTGCATTTCAAACCCGGAAACCCGAGTAGATCTATACACCCAGCACCCCCCACCCCCAACACGCGGTAACAAATATCGCAATGCTTTTCTTCTTTGGACGCTTTCGCGACAAAGGCGAAGACCTGCCTTGACCGGGTGAAAAACACCCTCGCGGAGGACCGTTTCCTTGCCGCACGTCAACTGGCGTTACGTAACACGGTGACAGATGGAAAGCACATGGTGCAAGCGTGCCATCGCTAGTCAGATGGAGTGGCACTTCCTTTGTTCATCCCTCGGAGCTGTCCCGATGAACACGCAACCGTTCACATCATAAAATAAAATCACTTCCTTTCACCATTTAATGTCTAAAGCCAGTTTTGGAAGAAATGTATTACATGTGCCTTGAGAAGAAAAACTTTGGGGGGGGAAAAAAAATTGTACTCTAAAAATATCTCAGTATAAAAAATGTCCCATTATCAAGAGACTACTGTTCTGATTTATGCTGGGAATGTATATGTACGGTATAATTTATCTGCGATGAAAACAGGAGGTTTCTGACTTTCTGGCATCCCATGGAGAACTGATGTCTTTACTCAGTATCACAAGAAACGTCCAACCACGTTCGGTCTTATGATCTCTCTCCGGGTCACCAGTCTCCGCGACCCTTTCTCGCGTCTTCATTTCGCAACTTCGCTCTTGATTTTCCTCTTTCATTCAATTTCCATCTAATTATGCGTCTAATGCATCGAAGGGGATCCGATCAACTACCAAACCGGCTGCCCGGGCCCATAAAAACAGTTATTCCATGAAAAATTAATTTCTCCCTGGTCTCGGCCCTGTGGCAACACTTGAACGAGAAAAGAAATGTCTGATATAACACTATTTGATGAATTGCATGAGGTCACCAGTAAATAAGTAATTAAACAAAAAAAAAAAAAAGGTAACATCAGGTAAACGTGGTACTAAAATAGAAATCAGACCAAACATTTGACAAACATTTAGGGTCTCTTTTATAAAACGTAATTAATTTGTTCCAAAAAAAGTGCTTCTTCTGGATTTTTGTTCCTCCGTCACACCTTTCATCACGCTAATAATCTAATGCGTTAGAGGCGGAAAAGTGACACATCACACCTGTGGTCTCTTCACGAACACAGAAATAGTCCAGTTTATTTAGCTCACACAACACGACGACGCATCTGATAAACTGCGTGAAAAGTTTCTAGGTCTACAAGTAGGTTTCTAGGTCTGCGCTCCAAGTGTTTCCGAAGTAACTACGCAAGTTTAAGCTGTTTAAACGGTCGGGTTTTGGGTTAAGTCCATTGTTATTACACACGAGGCTCTGACTTTTTAAAAATAATTATCATTATCGACTCATTTTCCCCAAAGCTACCCGCAATATCCGATTTTACGTAATAAGCCATTTACAATTTCTTTTTGTGTGCGTAACTCATGTATCTACTTTTCGCTCCTTCTTCGACGTACGCCCGTATCAACGACTGCGTGTACGTATGTCGTAAAGTGTATGCTGCTGCAACCAAACAGAAATTAAGGGATTAATCAAGTTTCACTGATTGATTGATTGACTCACTGACTCAGGTAACAAGAGCAGAAACATCAGCAGGTTTTGTCCCTTTAAAAGTCCACCCTGTAAAATACACGTTTTACCTTCTATTCTCCATAAAAGACTAAGCAAACCAATCAGGGGTAAAATAATATTTAAAATCAGTTGCAGCAAACCTGCAAATGCACAATTTAATAAAATGTTATAATGTAGAACCAATAAACAATTATTTCTGCAGAGGTTAAGTTTAACGGTTAATTAAGTATGTGATCTGAAGCTGGAGAAGCCATTTAGAACCCATGATTTTTTCTCAACGCCGATCAACAACGGTTCCGGATTTCGCTTTTGGACAAAGTGAGCGCACCGTACTGTACCTCTCCGTCCGTCAGCGAAACGCACTCCGAGTTGTACAAGCATCTCGCAGACGAACAAACGTGACCGTAAATGTGATGTTGTCGCCTGTTATGCTGACTCTGTTTAAGAAAAGAGAGGTCGACCCTTAACCGTAGCCCAAGTTATATGCAAATGTGACTCGGTGTATTTCTATCACTGTCAGACATACATCTTTGGCTTTGCAACAGCTCATCTGTGAGCTGGTCCATGCATACATAGTAGAGGTATAATTAAACTGCAGAGGAAAAAGAGCGCATGGGATAAATATGGGACATTATTTATTAAAAGATGCCAGTATTTCTGTAAAACGAAATCCATATTGAACAAAGAGGAGGGAAAACCGGGGCGACGAACGGCGTTAATTCAGCACAAAATAAACTGGAATTGGCATACTTTTAAATCACGATCCGCTAAATTAGGCGAAACCGAAATCGAATGTATTGGCGCTACAGCGGCTGTTCAATTATTCGGGAGAGCAAAAGCCACGTTATCTAACGCTTCCTGAAATCGAGGAAGCATCGTTTGCGTTTGTTCGAATAAAGCCTGGGTTGGGTTACCTCTCCGGTCGGAGGTACGATGCGTGCCCTTCCAAGAGCGGCCCCATTAGAAGGTTTATTAGGTGCCGGGGTAGACTTTGTAAAAACAGATGTTGGGCACATGGTGCCTCGCATCCTTTGCCGGCACTTTGTTGGGACTCATTCAGCGTGCCAGCATGAGGCTACGTGACCTTATAAACACGTCGGCGAAAGTCTCTAAAGTTCATAGTATCGACAGAATAGCTATTTCTGGTGGCTTTTTGAAAAGGTTCATAACAAGAATTTTTAAAGGCCGAAGTAGTCGTCGGGAGGGGGGCACGACGACAAAATATCTTTCGGATTATTTGGTCGCCGCGTGCGGTGAGGGCGGCAGCAATGGGATGCGGCTTGGAGACGAGCGGAAGAATTTGGCACGGCCCCTCGGCCCTCTGCTCCCGGGGGAAGTCAACGGAACCCCCTTGTGGGCTTTCAAATAACACCAAAATCACGCCGCGCTCTGGCGTCTGGACGCACACACAAAGAAGCGCAAGGCCAATTCCTGTTCGAAGGAACCGCAGTAAGCCTTCCTTCCAGTGACTTAGCGCGACGGAGCATCAATTTCCGTCACACGACGCACTTCTCCATCCTTCGCCGCAGCGGATTTCGACTCGGCGTCAGAACGAGGTGAGCCCCCCCCACGAGCGCCGTCCTTCAGATCCAGCATAAGCGCAACTCCGTACCCAGTCCGTGCAAGGGTCGCGACCCCCCCGTGACTTCCTAGCGCCTCCAAGTTTCAATTTCATCTGCCTCTTGTACCGTTACACACATCAATCTGTGCTCCTTGTCAAGATAATGTGGAAGATGAATTCCACAGGGGGCCTGAGCTGCCCTGCTGGCCTGGTGGCCTGGTGCTACAATACATTGATTACGTGGAATTCATATTTTCGCTACGTTTTTTTTCCGACATTTAGCTGACACTTTCCTCCAAAATGTACGATGATTTAGCCATTTATACAGCAGGGTTATTTTTACTACAGCAATTAAGAGAAAGCACAGTGGTCAAGGGTACTACGGCAGGGAGGGGATTCAAACCCGGGACCTGTGACTCCAAAGAGGGAAGCGCTGATGCTGAAAAAACCTGCTGCTCCCTAACAGGATGCTTTCTGAAACGCAGAAAACACACATGATGGTCAAACTGACATGATGTATCTCCTACTTAGGCTACTTAGATACACAAACAATAATTTGGGACAGCTAGTAGTGTAGTTGTTAGAGTCACTGCCTTTGCATCTGAAGGTTACAGGTTCGATCCTCACCTCTGGCTGTAGTACTCTTGAGCAAGGTACTTACCCTAAATTACTCCAGTAAAGTTACCCGGCTGTATAAATGGAGAAATGATTAAAAGTACCTTAATGTTGTATGTTGCTTTGGAGAAAAGCGTCAGATAAATGTAAATTTAATTTACTGTAGGTATTTTGAATTTTCATAACTGCTGGACTACAGTAAAAAAAAATATTTTTCCCCATAACATTATTTTGCTAGTTTTCTTTTTTCACCATAATTAGCAATCTTATAGTTTCACCTGTACTTATATATCATAAAAAGCACATTTACAACATATATGCAAGGTAATCGTCCATAACTTGTCTAAAACTTGCATCATGGTCATAATATTTTTAAGAGTTTGTCTCAAAATAGACGGCATAAATATATATACTATTATTTTACCGTTTTAAATAACTGCGTGTACAGGAAGGAAACTTGTGATTGTATCAGCTGCTGGTATACAAGAAATGTGAAACTAATGGAAAACATCATGCCCACGGTGATGTGGCAGGTTTGTCCTGTGCCCCCTCTCGAGTAGGTCTGGGGTTCAAGTCCCGCTTTGGGTGCCTTGTGATGGAATGGCGTCCCGTCCTGGGTGTGTCCCCTCCAGCCTTGCGTCCCGTGTTGCCGAGTTAGGCTCGGGACAAGCGGTTTCAAACGGTGTGTAGCGCATCCATCCATTTGTATATTTCTCCTCTTTAACTGATTTAATTATCTTAAAAACAAGAGCACAAGTGGGTAAAACACGGCCAGAAAAAACACGTCCACCTGTCCAGTCCTGCTCGAAGGCTGAAATCCAGGAAAACGCACCTGCAGAGTGATTTATCGTTTAGAGCGGCAGTTAAAAAGGGACATTATTTTGTAATTAAGTCCCTACAATGAGGCAATTACTCGGATCATGAGCCGAAATGTTTGTTGGCAGGCCGAACGCTCCTCCTCTCCCTCGCTCCCGAGGAAAACGAACTCGTCCAAGTTGGGCGACCGCAGCGGTGGCTCCGCGACCTGACGGAGGCCATCCGTCACCTCGAAGATCTCGGCTTCTGGCGCGAGCAGCTTCCGGGGGAAACAAAGACATTTTCGTGAACAATATTCCGCTCGCGCTGACGATGCAAAGCGGCAACCTGGTTCTCTAGGCCATTTTGTTTCACGTAAGTGTGGATTATCGCGGCACAACTCGATGACATCCTTACTCTTACGTGACTTCACCTTTCTCCACAGGAGCGGTAGCTCGATCATCGAGTGCTCCGCGACACCTTCTCGGCCAGGATAACGACACTGCCGACGCGTTAATATTACATTACGATACAGACACCCCTCTGCTTACGTAAATTCGACTTGCGTAAATCCGGATTTACGTTAAAAAAAATCACGGCATAAACATTATTTACGGATAGCGCTTGTATTTTATGCAAAACATCTGAAACACGTTATGCGCAAGTCAGCGTAACCAGACAAGACAGGAAGCTGCATCTTCCCAGTACTCCATGCTCCAAATGCCATGCTCAAGGGCACTACTGCAACAGATGGGCTTCAAACCTGTGACCTTTGGATCGCAAGGCTCTAACCCCTAGGCTACCAGCTGCCCACATCAGCAGCGATATCATTATCCATCATTAGATGTATTCATGTAACACAAACTGATAGCGTATCGACTGAAAACGAAGTGAAAACAACTTTATTGTAACTTTATTTTAGAATTCATTAAGGGAACAAATACAGATATCTATATATAGATATATCTGTATGTATAGATCTATAGAGATACAGTAAATAAGATATATTCTATTTACAGAGCAGACCAACAATTCATTTTCTCAGAGTCACCTATGAAGGTGCAACATTTCAAAGACATGGGCGGAATCATACGATGTTTGCGTTATATATGAGGCAACGGATATTCTAATAAAACAGTTAACATTATCAAGCAAGATAAATTTCCTGAGATCACAATTTAGTTATTAAATTTAAAGAGAGACATTTGGAGCCCCAACATTTGGTGCCCCCTGGGCCCCCTTAAGTTTGCCTAACTGTAAAACCAACTCTGAGAACACTCCGGTGCAGTGATTTCAGAGGCCTGAAAATGACATGAAGATGATCAACGAGAAACATTAGCAAAAAAAAAAAAAAAAAACTTTAAAACTTCGAAGTTTCTGAGCCTTCCGACAACCTCAGCAGTTCAGCCAGAGCACCTGTGCACTAGTTTTCGTTTCCAGAAAGCGTGTCGCGGTCAACCGCTCGATCACGATTTTCCTATTAAAACCAGACCACGATATGAGTGCTGCAGAAGCTTCCGGAATCCAGCCAGAGCTTCTCTGGAAAAAGGGCCCTTTACGGAGGGGGCAGCGAGGATTACAGTTTTATGAAGTCATGAGAATTGAGAAGAGGAATCCGCTGCAGACCTGTGTGGGGGTAAAAGCTATGTTATTAATCTGCTCTCTGATGACCCCATCATTAAGGCACCGCAGCGCTGGCTCTTTTTACAGGATCGGTGTCGGGCACATAGAGCAATCATATTCACTGGCATCATCGAAAGCCTTCTTTTCTGTTGGATGCCACGGTCCGAATGCGGACAGAGGGCCCTTTCTTCACGGAGAATGGGCCTATTGTTCACGACTCGAACAACGGGGAGCGGGCACAGGGGACCGGTGTCGGGGTGAGACAGCGCTGTCCCCGCACCAAGAGCAGCTGTGCTAATGACGGGACTTGGGGACGCTTCCTGGCCTGCGGACGCTGGCGAGAGTCTGCCGATCTCTTCGGCTAAGCTGCCCCAAGCCTCCCTGCCAAAGCCCGAGCTCACCTGAACCTGAGTGACTGACCGGGGTCCTGAAAACAAGGCCTTTTTGTTGAGATCAGAGCGCTGAGAGCACCGGCGGTGCGTTTATAGAGCGCCTTCACACACTCTGATCCCGTTATCCTTGTTGGATTACAAAGGAGGGGGGGAAAAAGATGCCTTCAGCCTCGAACCCACGGTAAGGAGATACCAGGCTGCTGCAAAGCGTACGGGTGGCAGAGCATCCTGACCACAGCGTGACCTCGAGGGTCAGCTGGGGTGACGGAGAGCACGGCCCGCAAAGCAGGTGATACGCAGTAGATCGAACAATGCAACCCTCACGCCACAGCAACGAGGGTTCGAGTCCGACTAGAGCGGCCCCTTACGTTCATTTATGGTTTACCCGCCTGTAGTGTGTCCACGGTCATTGGCGGGTATTAAATACCTCCTTTTAACCATACAATACGCTGCACCTACTGATCTCCAGCATCAGTAGAAATACTGACAGTGACATTAGAATTAGTGTTAAAGGAAGAAGGTAGCAGGAAGTAATGCTTCGGATATTGCTTTGCAATCAGAAGGTTTCAGGTTCAGATCCTCCCTTGTACCTTGAGCAACGTACTTTCCCTAAATTGCTCCAGTAAAAATCAATTTTTTATTTATAATTAAAATTTTTCTTACTAATATATGATTACTGTTCATCCATATGCCACAAAAGGTAGCTGTGCTGCAAGGTGCAGAACGGCTGCAAACTGGAGGAAGAATACGACAAAAAAAAAACTTTAGAAAGCGACAGGTTCAGGCTTTGTGTGTCGCAGTGATTCAATATTTCTGACAGACAGCTTCTAGTCTGAAGGCAGAAGTTAAACGACTGCCTGCTGAAGACCAGGCTAGCAGATGAGTGAATGTGCCGAGATCTTCGAAGAGCTCTTATGTAACACGCCATGTACGTTACCCGTAATGACCAGTTGAACACTCACTTTCCCATCCAGAAATAAAATCCCGACAGTCACAGACTGCACTTTTCAGGGCTGAACCAAATGTTACCTTCTTATGCCTAGATACTTAGTCTTTTTTGTTTTACACCTCTAGAGCATCACACTGAAAGGAGAAGCAGTCGAGTAAGTGCCCGATTTCATACCCTGCTCCACAATCACACTATTCTGTCTGCTGCTGTGTGGAAGACGCTCTGTGTTTTGTGGAGCAGGGAAAACGGATAGGAGAGAAAACATGAACATTACATATTGATAGTTACCATTCTGGTGGGCCCACATGCAGGAGGCCTAAAATCAAACCCGCCTGAAGAGCCTCGTTTTGGCTCCGACGTGGAGGAATGATCTCACCCTCCGTCCCTCAGAGCTGCCGAATCCCGATATTCAAGAAGGGCCCTAGAACACATCTCTTTTGGATCCACTTCTTCAGATTTCCTATCCACTCCATAAACTTGGACTACAGCATGTGTTTTAAAAAAACATGCTTGATCAATTGTATACACCCATACCAGTGTAAGGTACTCCAGTAGACTCATAGACCGGTGGAGGACATTTTTAGAGCCACTATCAGAAATACCTGCTCCAGTTAGAACTCCAGGTATTGTCTTCAAAACATCAGCATTTTTGTTGCGTCTTAAATGCTTCAAATATGCTTTTAAAATGTTCCTACTCTGTATATCTCAGTTCATTGTACATATTAATACTATATGCTTCATGTGAAATTATGCATATTCATTATGATAATGCTTATATGAAAACAAAGTGGGACAATATACTATGCTGATGTCTCCATCGCTCACTGTGCTCCTGCGTACAACAACAACAATAATAATAGTAGGGATGCAAGGCAGAGTACAGCCCAGATGAGAGGCAACAACGTATGGCAATGGTATAAAAATACCCTAACTGTAATGAGGAGTAAGCAGACACTGCCATCAAAAAAATCCATAATTTACTTTAGGAATCACAGTATTTTACTTTGCCCACATATAACAACGTTCTATATAACAAAACTTTGCTACAAAGGCCTATGAGACAATAAACCCATTTTAATACAAAGGGCTTATGATTCTGTACAGAGGCATTTTTGACTGTTATGTGGTCATTTTACTTAGACAAGTGGGGAAAGAGAACAGAACAGAACACTCACGGGTGAAGCACTTTGCAAAAATAACCAGCACACAGTTAAAAACACAATCTGTTCAGGAATAGATTCTTCACAGCACATAAAAAAACAAAATTAGACAATAAGTTAATGAGAGAGACTTTGGAAGAACACTGCTCTCCTCCATCATTAGTATGGGATTTTTCCCGAATGGAGAAAAGCTGCAACAGACCATTGAAATATAAAACAAATCTGGACCAGCATCATCCCGTATGCAAATGGTTACTAATAATGGCTCAATGAAAACAGAACAGAGTAACTGCTAAGAAAACAGAAATAACTTTTGCTATAAAATTTTTGCTGTCATTTTTTTAAATTCATTTTAGGCTACTTTTTTTTTTTTTTGTGCTACAACTGTTTTGTTTTTGTGTAACAAGTAAAGATAACTGTTAGGGTTTGCATCTGCGGTTAACCTTACAGCCCTCCCAACAGGAATTCACCTAACGGGGTGACTTTATAAAAAAAATTTTGTCGAGTTATCTGAGAGATGGGTGTACAACTAATACATAGATATGTGCACATCTGAAGAAATGCTCTATAAACAGTGACGCGCATCATAACGCTAAGAATTAAATGGCTAACAGAGGTGTGTGAAACAGGAGCAGAGCAACACATTCCATATCTGTCAAGTTCCACGAGTGCACTCCTGTAAAACAACAAATTACCATACCCTGATTGGTCTACATCTGCAGATTTTTAAATGCCCTGCCTCTAATACAAAAGATTATCCACAATCCACAATTAACCTTAATAACAAATTATAAGCTTCAGACTAGAAGCGGAGAATTTAAAAAAACCAAGTGCGCAGTGGCAAAATAAGTGAGCACAGACACAGAGGGTGCACTTGGATTCCTTTGAACATGTGTTCAAGATGCTATCGAGGTAATTGGTCTGGAAATTGCCGTTTGTATTCACAAAGCTCACTCTTTTAACCTCTGCCTTCCTCAGCAGACACAAAAACATCACTGGAGCTCAAGTGTTCTCCTTATAATAAAACCCGGGCCATTTTTTAATTTTTTTTTTTTTTTTTTTAAATGCTGTACGTGTTTTTCGGGTGATGCTGCAGAACGGCACTCGTTCCACACTTGCCCCTTTACATTCCTGGGGATGTTCCTACAAAAAGGTCTGGCATCCATCCTTCACAAAACTAATGTGGGGGGGGGGGGGGGGGGGGGAGATCACTCTTTATTCACTCTTCTACTCCTTATTTGTCTTTTTATTCTTTTTTTTTTTTTTAAACATGGTGAGGACGCAGCCATCCAGGTGTACGGATCCCTTTCAAGCACGACTGCCAGATGTTGAGCCCGGAAGACAACACTGTGTACAGGAAACTGCGACGGGGTGTGACTTGTATACAGGTTATTATATTACTCTGTATTTTTATTGAAAAGGAAACACTCTTGTGGCGAACAGTCGCTCTTAATAGAACTAAAACATGTTGTTAACCGTTATTTCAGGTCGGTACATGTGCAGTTTCAGTCTTCATCTAACTAAAAACTTTCCATCAGTACGGCTTACTAAGTTACTAACATAATACAATAGAGACACCTGGTGATCCACACTGGTAATGGAGCTCACAGATTCTTCTCAAGTTACAACATATTTGACTTACAACCACCTGGACTTATTAACTTAAAAATTAATGGACATCCCGTTAACCCTGATATATTGAACGTGACGTTTGTTTGCGGTGCGTAAAGATGACGGTTCCGTCTGATGATGTCCTGTGTCAGCGCAGCAAGATTTCTTATTGTTCGGGTCTCAGTTAGTGTTCGGGTGTCTAACAGTGACTGTGTTTTGTGTGCAAAACTTAGTTTGTCATCTCTTTTAAAGTTACTTTTCATTTTAAGATGGCTATCAGGCGGAGGAAAAAAGTGTTCCAGTGGTGCTAAAAAGAAAAAAATTAAATTTCATTTTAATTTAAATATTGTAGAGATAATTTAACTTTATAATAAAAAATATTTACAATTAAAATATACTGTACTGTTTCTTTAATCTGATCTATTTTGTTTCTTTGCACTAAAGCTTGAATTTATATATAAAAGTGAGTATAATATGTAATCTTCCCCACCTTACCACGGTAACGCATTCTTGAGAAACCCTTTGTAACACAAACTCTTAACTCAACACGTAATTACCATTACTTTCAATCGTAAAAATTTTTATGCAGTCATCAGGCCAAAAATAGAAACTTGTTCATGCCAATATCAAATACCATTAAACTGGATATGACTAACATTAGCAATCATAACGACAGTAACATTTATTATAACACAACATAACATAGCAGATGCTTGTAGACTTGAGACTTCGTTACTCCACTCTATGGCTTTTATTATTATTACTATTATCAGAACTACGCAGCTGCCATCAGTTGTGTCACGCAACTTGTATTTTTCTGATTCTTAATCCTGCAATGACATGGCCTGGTGGCAGTCATCTCTCCACCACAGCCATTCGAACCAAATTAAATGTATCCAAGTAAATTTCAAGAATTAAGTTTATTAGCAATAACAATGACATGACATTAAGGTAGAGAAACAAAAGCTGGTCCCTTTTGCTCAGTTTAATTTAAGATTAAAACATTTCTAAATGTGATGTGTCCGCACTCGTGAAGCGTAATGCGTGAAAATGTGGGAAGAGAACACTTTCAAAGTCCTCAATCTGTAAATTAAAGGACAAAGAATTTTTATATAAAAAAAAAAAAAAAAAAAAAAAAAAAACTGAACCACTGGCAAAATATAAATTAAAATGCATCCACAATAAAGCAATTCAAAGCCAAACATTATTACAATCAAGGGGTCCTGAAACTCTTATCTCCAACTGTCGTACCCTTGAGCAAGGTACTTTACACTTAATTGTTCCAGTAATAATTAGCTAGGTGTATAAATGGGGTAAATAACTAAATAGCATAACATAAGTCGCTTTGGAGGAAAGGTAAAGTGTTCATGAAGCTTGAAAGAGAAATGCAGCCTTTACATAATCTGTGTACATGTGGCATCACACTTCCTGTATACCGTATGTTGTACTCTATTGTAGTGTACAGTGTATCATCCACATCAGTACTTAATATCCTCATTAAAGCGCTAACAAAGACAAAAGTAAAAATTACAAAGAATTTGAAAGAAAAGAAAATTATAGCCAAAAAAGAATGGAAAGAAAAGAAATGTCTTCATTGTTTCGACAATGACGTACCTACAGCCTTTGCGTAGCAGTGCTGCTGTTGAGACCTGTCGCTCCATGACACCAGTGAGCGTTTGGTTCACCATGAGCTCGACTCTTCAACAATAACACACAGCATCTTCTTCAGTCTTCCATGTACACTACTGCCCCTGGGATGGATCTTCAAAGTACAAGTTTTTCTCCAAAGCCATAAACTACTGTTGAATTGTTTGGCACGTAGTGTAAAAGTGGAGTACATACCTCATAAATCAAGGCACGAATGTCATTTGCTTGTAGAAGAGACTGCTCTTTATCCCAGGAGAGAACACTTACCTTTCCATCCTCAGTCCGCCTCCGATCAGAATTCTGCAGTTTGCGGTTGATGCATCTGTTTAAGGTATAACGGCCTCTGAACCAATCAGGGCAAAGAGATCTAGAGCCTATTCTGGGATGCACAGGGTGCAGAATCCAACATTTCATCCTTTTACTATACTGAAGGTATGAATTTTTTCTTTTAATTGCAAAATATTCTTTAGAAAAATTTGCAAAACCTTAGTCATAAAAGTTACTTCCATTATGATCATAAATATTTCAGAAATAGATTCAAAGTTCTGAACCACCTGAGATGCAAATACATGTTTGAAAGTGCATAAATCTACTTCAAATGCAATTACTATCAAAATACTAAGAAAAATTTAAATATTTTACAACTTATATAAAAAAATATATATTTACTCACTAAAGGAAAGAACTGTCACAAAAACTGATTGTCCAACTAAAACTAATGTTTTTCATCAAGATATCTAAAAAAGCGTATACATTTGTTAAGCATTCAGAGGTGTAGCCAAAAAAAAACTTTTACAAGTGTGCCTAATTGCATAACTGCTACTAAAACTATTGAAATTTTTTAATTCACGTAAATATAAATTCATCTGAATGCTTTGTCTGTGCAATTATTCCCAACAATCCAAAATCTAACACTGGATACAACATGATGGACTTGAGGGCAGCAAAGAAAGAAAATGGGATGGAGCATCATTTAACTGCATCACTAATACATTATGATTTGGACTAGATTAAGAAAATTGTTGAAAATAAAAAAAACTGACAAAGAATTCTGAAATGCTCCATTTATTTATCACGTTTTCCATTCAAACCAAAATAAAAAAAAATATATATATTATGTAGTGCTAGTAAGCAGAATACAGATTTAAAACACATAAAATCACAAAAACTAAATTCTGTGTACCAAATATTTACAAGGCATTCCTCAAATACTATACAATATATTTCCATAGCTGTTGTAACTTCCCCGCAAGTTTTTCTAGACGTCTCAAGCGAGAAGCAAGGTAGTCAAGTGATGGATGGGCTGAGGACGCTTGCTGAGGCCAGGTGCTTTATCATCAGGCAAGATGTTACAGACTTCAGCTCATCTCAGCAGAAGGGGCACACTGGTAAAACAGAGCTTCAACGGCATGTGTTACTCTAATCATTACTATTGCTATTATACTGTAACAGCAACAATAATATTCAGCAACTTCTCACCAGCAGCAAATTGTCTCGTCATCTGTTGATCTCAGAAGGGCCTTGTGTGAGCTTTGCGTCCCAAGGTGGATCAGACCACTGCAAGGGGCACAAGCAATTTGCAGCACCGGCCCTTTTTCTGACCATCAAGCAGGCGAGGCAGTTTAGCTGCTGTTACACACACACACACACACACACACACACACACACACACACACACACACACAGTGTAAGTCAGCACATGAAGTGGCATATACGCCTGTCCAGTTTCCAGTATGTTGTTCATTAATTCATCTTGGTGTTGTAATCTACTTCTCATATCTGCCTAATAGCCTGCATAAATATGATCGAATTTAATAAGTAATTAAACACCACAATAACTGTTAACCACTTTCTTTCCTCAGTCACAGAATTCAACCGTTTACATTTATTAAAAAAAAAAAAAAACTAACACCAGGCCTTGCTGTAATAGGATTGTTATATTTAAACATTTCAAAGAACATTTTTACAAAATGTAATCGTTACATGTGTCTCGATTGTTTTGGCTTATTTATGTACTAAAATATAAGAAAGACTAAGTGGCAATTCTGGGTCTTTCTGAACCCCTTCAGTACTGTAGTATGCCCATAGAGTAGAGGAACAAAATAGCTTGCATTCTTGACAAATTTTACAAGTAATACTGGTGTAACTGGCAGGCCTTACATCACCAGGTTACGACGATGATTTCAAGAAATTCAAAAACTTAAAGAATGCAGGACGGAGTAGAGCTTCTAAAAAAAAATGCAAAACTGGAAGATACTCTCAGCCAAAGTGCAGCCATGATAAAGCCTTTCAAAGAGGAAGGAGGAAGACCTGGGTGCCTTGTGCAAGTTTCAGAGTCATCATGGCCATTTCTCTTCAGAATGACCATGGCAGGACTGGATCAGCAGGGCCACAAACCAAGCAAGTAAAGCGCACAGTTTTGGCACCACACACGCGCACACACACCTATATATGAATACATACAAATTCATTTATACAAACATACGCACATCAATTTTAAATGTGTGTGTATATGTATGTATATATATATATAACATTTGTCAGTAAAGAAGCTTTGCCATTTTGTTTCACATTTTTACAGCGGTATTGTTAAAAAGCACTGCTAATTTATATCTCAAAGGTACTAGTACAATGCACTGATTTATTTTATTGTTACATAGTAGTCACATGACAATACAATATACCTTCTCAGGAAGACTAAACAGTCATCTTCAGACAGTGGTCATGCATGGTCTTCCTGACTGCAGATGATTGTTTAGTAAAATGGTGATCTAAACAATAAAATCATCTTTGTGACTAGATATATCTCTTAGACCACAAAAAACAGACTACAATATTAGCTTTATGGATCTGTATTATATTAATAAACTTTGTGTCTCTCCCACAAACACACAACACCGCTTCTACATTCACTCCAATTTGAAAAATGATAGTATAAATATAATAAATATATAATGTGTGTGTGTGCGCGTGTGTGTGTACAGCACTCCTGTTCAAATGTCCACCTGTATTTTAGTGTATGATATCAGAAGTAATATGAAAATGATCTGGATTGTCATCAATACCATCATTATCTCTAAGTATGCTCAATAAAACACTGAAAAAGGCAAAACCTAAAAATTAGGAGTGGGGGGGGGAGCTTTAGTGGCCTGGAGGACAATATACTCTAAATATGACACCATCACCAACAGATCCACATGCAGAGCAACGGTGCACAATCTGGCATGAATAAGGCCAAAAATCACCAAGTTCAGTCACTGCACTGCTGCCTCCGTGTGTGAAATGAACGCTGTTACTTCAGCTGAGAACATCAGGCCAGTAATGGGCCATGAAGAAAGTTAAGGGCAGGATCCCTGGTGCTCAGATCTTTCTGGAGTCCTTTGCTTCGAACAGCTTCAAGCGTTCCTGTACTGTCAGGCCCTCCTTCAGGCTCTGGGGCAAAGAGAGAGAGGAGAGCAGTTATCTATTGCATCTCAGTCCAAAGAGTATCAGTGTGGCTTAGAAACTTTAATGACACATATTGCTGCTCAGCAAGTGCACATTTAGAAACAAAACCCATTAGAGAATATCCGCTATTAAAATGAGCAGGCCTGGACCCTACAAATAAACTGCCTGTAGTTACAAGGGCAAACAACCAATATGATGCACAAAGCAAGCACCTTAAATCTTCACTCTTTACTACTTTGCACCTATACAGGAGATTTCCCAGATGTGAACAAGAATGAGCAAAAGCTTTCATTTGCACAAAAGCAAACAAGTCCATACTTAAAAACAGCCCTTCTCAGGTCGAACAAATACATGCCGAATTTTCAATCAAGCACACTTGTATGTGAGTCAAAGCAAGTTTTTAAAATGTGGACCTGATGCTTAAATAATAGAAACTGAGCTCGTGGAACCGGACACCCAGCAGCGTGGTTGGTATAACTGGTTAGTTAGCTCTGCATGCTGCAAAAGATACAAGTTATTCAAGTCAATATACAGGGGGTGGACAAAATAATGGAAGCACCATGTGAAAAGGAGCAAAACTTTCAAGTAACAATTACAAACTGCAAAGGTGAGTCATTTTAGGTTGATTGCCAATAAGCTGTGTGTCCATGCTATAAGAGCTCAGACACAATGTCAACAACCCACAGCGTCTGTTGTCAGGTCTTAAACGTGGGGGGGTCAGTAAGGATTTGGGCATCCAACGCGAGGTTCGACAGGTCCGACGACTGCCCGGAATGGTCCCATAACAGCAAACAAACATGAGACAACTTAGCAGACCAGGTGCACCCTATGCTGCAAACACTGTTTCCTCATGATGTTCCAATATTCCAGGGTGATAATGTCCTCATACACAGAATGAAGTCAAACCCTTTCCATGGCCTTCCCAAGCAACCTTTATAGGGAACTTTCGGAGCAGAGCGAATAAAGTAGATTTCCACCTCTCAAACATGCACATAGTTCAGGACTTGCATGACAGCACTGCAACAAGGGCTCGAGTGCAGTGTCTATTCCTTATTAGGTCCTTGATATTAGTATATTGTTATGAGTTTGTTATTTTTCCCACCCACTGTAGGAGTTGCTGCATTTGAACAATATGAAAAAAAAATCTTCGGTTTAATAGCACAAAGTCAACACGTTATCCCACTGTTTGACTGAAAACAGATTCAGCAATTCCTCACCAAGATGAAGAAAACCAGATGTAGCATTTGACACTTAGGTATGGCCAATTCCTGTTACACTCTAGGGACATCATCTGAGTTCACAAGCAAGCCCAAGAGAGAGCACTGTAATCTTCTGTCACTAGGCATCAAAGACCAAAGTAATTCTTCACTAAGGCTGACACACAAAGAACACTGTGACACTTAACTTATACTGTGAGTGATAATACTTCATTAAGCATAAGATCCGTGTAAAACTGCAAGGAGTGCTTTTGAGACATGGGAGATTAACCTTGACCTATGAACTCAGCGAGGTCACAGCAACAGACCAATCTCAGTGTCTGAAATGCTGACACACATAGGGGTGGGAGGCAAACATGCAAAAAATGGGAGCATGCTCCAAAGTGCTGTACCTACATCACACATCACAAGGAGACTCGCCCCACCAGGGGGAAAGTCAGCTGTCCCATGAGACCTGTTCAATGACAGACTGTCGGGGCAGAAGACAGAAGACATGCTTAGACACAAAAACACTGAAAACACGGAAAGCCACGTGTGAACAAGCGTTGGGAAAACACGGAGTCCTGGTGCCAACTTTTTCTCCTTTCAAACAGCACATATTTATCACCATGCGAGGAAACTTCAGAGACAGGGGTTTGCAGACACACAAATGTAGGCCATGGTCATGACCTGCAGATTTGTAGTGACTGTAGATTTTTGTAGTGTTCTTTCCCCTTAAATAGCCTTGTTATGCTTTAAACATCGAGCTAATTGTGGCTACAATGACAATTTTAAAATAAAAATAAAAAAAATAAAAAAAAAAAATTAAGAAATGTAGTGTACCCCCCCCCTTAATCATGTAACTTATAAAAACATTGTGATCAATTGTTTGTTTCAGAGGCACACTGATGTGGCCAAGATACACTCACCTTTGACCTTACACCACGGATCTGCCTGCTTAGGGATGACCGCTCCTTTAGAAAATCAGGATTGCTTTTCGATTTCATAATATCTGCAAAGAGTATTATTGAAGTACAATGGTTAATGAGAACATGCGGCTTATTATTTAATATGTTACGCAGTATATGACTTTACATCAGTAAAGAGTCCCCAATCCCATCCCTCAAAACTGCTGAATCCTTTTCAGCATTCAAAAAGAAAGAACTCTGGGTGCAGAAGTTCTGGACCAACTTCTCTCCTGATCTACCAGCTCCATACATTTTACATGCCACCATCTGTTAATTATCTTCGTACCTTGTATTAATTCTTTAGGCGGCTAGTTGCATAATGTGTGCTGGAAAAAAACTGCATTACACAAACTGTCAAAAATCGTGTCTCTTTCTAAAACCATTGGCATCCTGTAAAATGTACTTTGGTTTTCTCCAAGTTGTGTCACTTCAAAGAACAGTGTCTGCAAAGTACATTCACATTTATTTATTTAGCAGACACTTTTCTCCAAAGCAACTTCCAATTAACTATGTAGTGTTACCAGCCCACACACCTTATTGACCAAGGTGACTTACACTGCTAGATACACTATTTACAATGGGTCACTCATCCATACATCAGTGGAACACTCTCTCTCTCTCTGTCACTCACACACTATGAGGCTGTTCAAGCTCTCGTCTTTGGAGTGTGAGAGGAAACCAGAGCACCTGGAGGAAACCCACGCAGACACGGAGAAAACTTGCAAACTCCACACAGACTGAGGGGGGGATCGAACCCATGTCCTCCCACGACACCCATGAGACAGGAGCGCTACTCGCTGTGCCACCGTGTTGTCGATAATTGAGCAAAGAGAAAAACCCAAAAGGGTAACACTGAAATTTCATCTTTCATTTGAAAAGACCGATTTTGAGCAGGGTTTTTCTGGCTCCTCAAAAAAGCAGGCATGTGCATCGTGTATTTTGTACTGGCTGTGAAAGGAAGCCCTCACCATATCCTGCCACAGCGGTGGCCCCATCTGTGCTCCTCTCCCCCAAAGCCTCAGTGGCTGCCATCAGCTGCTCCTTCAGCTTGCTGATGTCACAGTCTGCTTTGGCCTTCACGATGCTCAGCTCCATGTAGATATCCTTGTACTTGTCTGCCGTGTACTTCTTATCCTGTCCACAAATTCAAAGTCAATGAGGATGGATTTTGCCAGGACTAGCTTGTTCATAATTTTTTGAATACTGGGTTCAAATCAGATCTAAAAAAAAATCTAAAATGGCAAATGTGACAATTTAGCAATGTTCAGAATTTCTTTAGAAAACCTCAAGAGGAAAAAGAGCTGCGTACCCGTAGTGCAGACTGCAGCTCATCCTTCAGGGAATGGATCTCCTGTTTGAGATACTGGATTTCTGATTCCTTGACCCGCAATAAGACCTAACAGCAACAGAGTTGAAACACATTGTTGTTTTCGCAAATCTGCACAATGGAAGACAAAGACACTCAACAATTGTGCTTCTAAATTTCTGACACTGCTTTCCAGATATTGGCAATTCAAACAGCCTAAATATACGGTCATTGTCGGTTAACATCACACACAGGGAACAGCAGCGCACTTCAATGACTGCTCCAGTTTCAGACCACGTTCACCAACGGTCGCATTTTTCTAAGAGCAATTACTGTCAAACAAGGTGAAACTGTAAAATACATACATGTACTTTTTTGCTTAAGTGTAGTGGATAAATTCTGCATCATAGGATAGGACAGTACTTTATTAATCCCTGCACAAAAATTCACACTTCATATGACATCAAAGACAAAGCTAAGAAATTATTGTAGTTTAAAACAGTGCGTCACGTCAAGTAAGGGATCAGGTGCAAGGCGGTACGGGGTGGACTGAAGGAGTGTGTCAATGAATCAAAACACACAGTGTCAATAAATGTAATTAACACAAAAAGGCTTCCATCTGCACCTGTATTGTCACCTGTACTAGTTCCACAGTGGGACAACTCCTGCCCTCCACCAGTGCAATATATACTACTGTTAAGATACGTGGGTCAGGTGCAGCCAGTAATCCTGGAGGTGGGCGTGGTCATGCTTCTGAATGCCACAAATTTTTTTTTTAAGAAATTCAATTTGCAACTCACTTCTAATGTGTGTTATTTCAGTAAGTTTACACTGAAAACTATATATTTCTATTTCCCAACTGTTCAGTTACAGTGGTATCAGATAAAGGGCCTCATACGATGGGACATGTGCACCTGCAAAAGTGCAGTCATCGCTGGCATTTCGGTCCATATTCCTGACAGTAACCAGGCAACAGAGATTACTTTTTATGTTTTTCATAAAAGGAGAAAACAAGGTAAAAACATCAACGTTTTAACAATATCAAGGATCGATCGATGACCTAAAAAGAATTTAAGTGAAGAAAGCGTGACACCGGAGAATGTTTCACATACTTTGCAGTAAGTTTTGATGGTTCTCTCTGAAGCTTTTATTGCACAGGTGGTGCAGAGATCACAGCCCTGCCTTTACTCGCGCTTTTATATAGTTGTCCAAACGCACTTATTTACTTTTACACACACACACACACACACACACACACACACACACACACATACACGCACACATATTGACTGAAACCGCTTGTCTCAAGCAGGTTCGCAGCAAGCCGAAGCCTAACCCGACAATACAGGGCGCAAGGCTGGAGAGGGAAGGGACACACCCAGAATGTCAGTCCACTACAAGGCACCCCAGGGGAGACTCAAACCCCAGACCCACCAGAGAGCAGGACCCAGCCAAACCTGCTGTGCCACCATGCTCCCCAGTACTTTTACTTATTCTACAGCAATTCCAGTGCTTCCACTGTGTTGTCACATACACACTCCTGTTGGCTCCTACAATTTCATTTACATCTGTACGGTTCTCAGTTTTTGCACTTGACTCTCTGGCTTTCACACAATACCATATTCTCTCATCTACACACGCGCATTCTTCATGTGAATGCTTAAAATACTTACTTCATTTCTTTATTTGTATATTTTGATTAGACTTTTTTGCCAAAAAGTTCCTGAAAGTAAAGACTGAACAACACACACACACTTACACATTGACTGAAACTGCTTGTCCCAGGCAGGGTGAGGGCAAGCCAGAGCCTAACCTGGCAACACAGGGCATAAGGCTGGAGGGGGAGGGGGACGCACCCAGGACGGGATGTCAGTCTGTCACAAGGCATCCCAAGCGGGACTTGAGCCCCAGATCTGCCAGAGAGCAGGACCCGGCCAAACCCACTGCGCCACCACATCCCCAGGATTGAAAACTAATGTTCCAAACGTTTATCCTGGTGAAATGAATGCCTTTTCATATTTTGGTAAATCCTGGGTGATTTTTGTACTAATGGAGTTGCTTTATTGGCTTTCTTTAACACAAAATTAAGCCAAGACACAGGAACAAACTGAGCCCACAACTCCAGGGACAAGCGCTGTTACTAAAAATCCCTGTGGGTGATTGTGTGTAGACTCTACCATGTATTCCCCAGTAGCACCATGTACTATGTACATGGCTGACAGTGCGTAATGACTCAGTCCTTCATACCTCCAGTTCGTATAGGTCTTTCCCTTGCGTGAAAGGTGACTCTGCCATGTCCCCAGCGATGCAGGAACGCATGCGTGTTATCTCCACCGCCAGCCGGTTGTTCAGCTCCTAGTGGGGTGACAAAGCTCAGCCTACTGCAGACGTCCGCATAGCACCAGTGCCCGCAACAAAAGTACGTAAAGCATAGCCTTCCACAGGAACGCCGTTGATTCAAACACACCTGGTTGTGCGCGTTGAGCTCCTGGTTCTCCCGCTGACACTGCTGTAGAGCCTGCCTCTCGGCCTCCAGGGCTTGGGCAAGGTGAGCATTCTCCAGGCACTTCTGGGAGTACTGCTCTGACAGCACCTCGAGCTCCCGATGGATGGACCGCAGCTCCTCCCTGGGCCATACCATTCACATACGTGCACTCAGACCACTCCAGAACCAGGGTGATCATCATATCCCACCAGAGATGCAGAAAGAGGCACCACTCACTCATACTGCTGGCGCAGCTCATCGATATCAGCACTCATACTGCCGAGCTGGGACCGCTGGGTCTTCTCCATTTCCTCCCTGTGTGCATTCTTCATGGCTTCAATAGCTGTGCAGAGAGGGCTGATTAAATCCAGGACACCCAACAGAGCAACTGTAAGAACACTTCAGTTACTTACCCTTGGACACACTGCTAGACTTCAACACTATTTTGAGAATCCAAATATTTATATTATAACCCTTCATATTTTAGAGAAAAAAATTAATTACTTTTGAAGTATACATTACCATTTTTCAATGCCAATATCAAACCGCAGTGCATCCAGTCTAATTTTTTATAACCAAATACATATAGTTTTTAAACTAAAAACTTTAAGAACACCGATGCCAACACGTAACGTAGAGGTACTCGGGTATTCAAAGTGCTTTACCAGCAATAGTCGCAGCAGTCTCCTCAGCTAGTAGTCTCTCACGCTCCTCCAGCAGTTTTGTCACTTCGCGCTGGTGCTGCCTTTGGATGTCTTCGATCACTTTTTGGTGCGTCTCCTCCATGGCAGCAAAGCCCCGCTCACAGGTGGCCTGGTGGAGCATATGCCCAAAGTGAGCAAGTGACAGGGGTGTGGCACTGGGTAACAGTCCATCTTCATTCATTCATGACTGCTTCAGTTCAGCAACCTCACAGACTTTACTGTCAAAGCATAACAAAAATGTCGACAAGACAAAACCAATATAGGCCTATCATCTGTGTTTTGAGCAATTCAAGAGTGAAGAAGGCAAAAACTGGTCATGAATGAAATTATCAACCTTTTAAGTGGAATACATCACAGAATATACCAGGGATGTCCCTCGTATTACTAAAGTCTCAAGAGCAAATGATGTTCCTTTGATCGTAAAAGAGAAACTGCTGAAGCGTGAGACTATAAATGTTACCCAGTGTGGTCAAATGTAAATTTTACTTAATTGTGTAACAGCTCTTGCTGATTCACTGGTTAATTCCAGCATCACCAACAAAATGTTGTACACACTTAGGCACAGGTTTGGGTCCATGCTGCATCTCAAAGAGAGCAAGATAAACGGCAGGGTGAAAGGTCATGCAAGTGCTGTACAGCAGTTAGCTGAAAGAAGCAAGGCAATGCAGTGAGGAAAACCAGGGCCTGGGAGCACAAGGCAGCGCTACTGAAAACAGAGGACAAGCATCATTTGCTCATGTTAACCCTTTCAGTTTTTCACATGTTCACAGTCATGCTAAATGTGGTTTAGAAATTTCCCCACTGAAAATGACAGCCATGAATTCAACATTCAGGGCATTTTCATTATTGTTACCAATTCATTCATTTTAAATCTAGTCTGACTTTGTTATTTCTCATTCTGAATTAACATGAATGAATATTATGTTGCTCTTGCGTTGCTTCTGTTACCGAAAATGCTTACAATACACTAATGTCAGACTAGTGAAGTAAAATATCCAAGAATCAAGTGGCTACTTTAAAACTTAATGAATACTGTGTCAAGTACTATAGACCACAATAGCACAACTCACCCAATCGCACCCTATGGAATGTACACGGTTAACCTGCATATATTAATGTAACATCACCAAAAAAGGAAATCTTGCCATTTTTCACAGGAGAATAAACAGCAGGAACACCATGCACTAAATTTCTTGTTGCATAATATGTGCAACTATGAGAAGTGGTCATTGTTAGCCATTGCTTCTGCTGTGTGGCAACAACAGTACCATTTCTGTATCACTCTCCTAAGCGCTGGAAGGGTGAGTGTTGAAGTGGATTCCAGTCCTGGTCCTGCCACCCCCATCTGTATGCTTTTGTTCTAACTGAACTGTTGCCTAATTGTCCTTGAGCTATGTATTCAAGTCACTGAGTGGTTTACATCATGTTAGAATAGCAAACTAGCTGCTAAAAAAAATAATAGTTGAGGACCTGCACTGTTTAAGAAATATACCTATAATGTTTAATGTACTATGTTTATATTAAGTGAACATACTTTTAGAAAAAAAACATCTGAAATGTAACCATAGCAAGTGTTCCTAGAGCATACAATGAATTCAACTGAATATCCTGAGATAAAGCGATACAGATACATTTGTAGCTCATCTGAGTTATAAAACTTCTGAAGATAGATGTAACTCGAAAGAAACCAAATGCTGATAAAATGTTTGTGATGAGCCGGTCACTTTCTTATGTCCAGTTCTGTTGTCCTCAGTGGAAGATGAGACGCACGATATTTTAAGTGAAGGCACTGCGTAATTTTTGCAGCATTATCCTCATTTACATTACAACCACCTCTGCTTCCTCTGCTCCACCGTTTCATTCTCCAGTGCCACATGATGTGGAGAATACACAGCACCGTGTCCTGGTTTTAAAGCACAAAGAGGCTGTGGACATTAATTTTTTCCAATCATTTAAAGTAGACTTTTAAATTGCTTCATGTTAATAAAATAAAACAATCTGGCATCCCACCCACTGAGCTCCCTGTCTCAGGCTGGATATTTCCAGTATAGAGACCCTGGAATTGCATGAGCTCTCCATGGAAAAAGTTAACAGAAGTTTTACAATGAATTATTAAACTTTGAGCATTACCTGTTATCTTTTAAAGACCCTAATCAATTAACAGAGATTAAGCTGTACAATTAAGCTTCTATTGTGACAGAGCGGGTGGACAGTATGAACAATTCGAGTTACGAACCAAAATTATATTTGTATTGACGTGCATGTGTAGCGTCATTTATTTAAACAATGGCTCAGTGAAGGTTAAAGGTGAGTCTACTGCAAACAAAAACCAACAGACAATGATCTGCCAGGACCAGGGTTGGGAACCACTGGGTTAGTAGTAGACAAGGTTAATGTGTGGGGGTCTGTGTGCGGGGGGGGAGCGACTTATTAAAAATAAAAATAGGTAAGAATGTGGCCACAGAGAGAGTATACATGTGATACAGTATGTGTACATATGGATTTAAAGCTGCAATGGTCATGTTAAATTCTGCTATTAATTGTTGAGAATACTCAAATTCATTTTTTTCTACAAACTACAACAAAGTTTGACTATACTGCAAACGATACTTCATGTAGTCACTTGTAATCATTTAGCTTAGAACCATGAACGTTTGACCACTCTTAAACATTGTTTTGTTGAATTTTAAGCCCAACTGAATGTTACAGTATTTTGTAAGCTGTCCACAGAGTTATGAATTAATAACAGACCATTGCAACTGAGAATCCATAGCCGAGTTCAACCGTACTGCTGCAGCAAAGGACATCTAAAGTGAAAAAGGGGAGGGAAAAAACCTTCAAGTTCTCAAAGTCCTTTTGGTATTTTTCCTTCAGGCTAGACAGGTCTCCTTCTAGGTGTTTGTTCTCCAGCTCGTCTTTCATGGTGTTCATCTGTGTCTCCAGCTCTTGGATCCTGTCCCGCAGCAGCATCATGGAGTCTCTCTCAGCCTTGCTGACCTCAGAGGTGTCCTGTTCCATCGGCCAGGTGTGATCTGTTGCTGGAGACACCTCCTCAGGCAAAGACACATCCTTGGGATTCCTGGCTTTCAGCCTCTCTAGAGCTTCCTCCATGGCATGGATGGTTTGCGTGTAGTGGCTATGCAACTGCTGCATCTCCTCCTCATGGATGCGCTGCAGCTCTTGCATCTTCCCATGGAACTTGTCCTCCAGCTTCTGCACATGCTCCTCATGCCGGTCTTCCATCTTCTCAATGTCCATCAGGATGACCTCAAGCTTGCGCTGGCTGTCTGCAGTCTTCTCCATGAGCGCTAGCTCTGTGGTGGCTCGTCCTTGCTCAGCCTGATTCAGTTCCTGCTCATACCTGGTCTTCAGGTGCTCCATCTCTCTGCAGTAGTGTGCCTCTAGCTGCGCAAGCCTTTCTTGCTGCTGGGAGAGCTCAGTGATGTGGCGAGTAATTTCTCTTTGCAGCACCCCATTTTCCTCCTGGAGGCTGGCTACGGTTTGGTTGAAGTTCTGGTGCTGCTCCAACAAAGATGCCTCATACTGCTCTCGGATCGTAGCGATATTCCGGGCGTGCTCCTGACACAGGACATCCATACTCTGGCATGCTTCCCTGCACAGCTTCAGTTCCCTCTCATGGTCTGCTCTCAGTTTGCAGGCGACATATGCAATCTGGGCTTGGATCATAGCCTCACGCATACACAGAGTCCCACTAGTGACATCAATGCGATTTCTATAGAAGGGATGCACGCTAAAAATCTCAACAACCCTGCCAAGAGAAGTGCTGCTCTCCACCTTACAGGTGGCCTCTACCTCCTGGGAGAGATACTGAAGGATGTTTGACTGCCTTAACAGTTCGGCAACAAGTCTGTCACGCCCCATACGCAGTGACTCCAGATCGTCAATGCAACAAGAAGGTACTGTATCTTGCAGGTGTCTACTGACTATCTCTTTTGACAAGTCGCTGACCTCTTCTACTTTGATCCGTTCTATAAAAGGATCTAGTTCCGGAGGAATTGAATCAGTCATCTGTTGACTGAAGCCCAACTCATCGTTGACTTCTTGAATGGCTGAATCTGCCCTGTTAGATGCTTCGACAATCTCTTTCAATGCAAGTTCCCTCTGCTGAAGCTTTATGTGGACCTCTGCTACATCCCCTTTAAGTTTCTGGAGTTTTTCTTCATAAAAGTGCTTAAGGTTTTCAACAGCAAAGTTCAGTTCAGATTTAATACAAGCGTTACTTATGAGGGCGATGCTTTCATCAGAAACAACACTGACTCCAACTGAGTCGGTGTCACTTTGTCTCCTGCCTTCACTCACTTTAAACTGAGTCTCAAGCTTCTCTACCTCTGTCCAAAATTCACTTTCTATCATAAGCTTCCTAGTTAAGACATCTGCGTACTCAACTGCTATGTAACCCTCATCGCTCCTCTTCAATTTCTCAGCCTCTAGATGGATCTCATTCAGACTCTGCAGAAGATGTATGTTTGGATTCTGTATTGAGAAAGCCATCTTATTCAAAACCAGTGCTTCAAATGCTAACGTTTTGGCAAACAATTTTATCTTCTCCTCTTCTGTTACCCTATCTTCAATCTCCTGTTTCTGACCTACTTGAATCTCTAGGTGCTCCTCCAAAGTGTGTCCTCCCTCCCGAATATACATGGTGGCATTTACCAGCTCTGTTTCTATCTCCGACAACATGCGGAGCTGCGCCTCCAAGCTATCCTCCACAGGTTCTCTTAAAATGGCCTGGACCTTCTCTCTACTTGACTCTACACAAGCTAGTGCCTTCTCGTATTTGGAATTTACTGTTCTAAGGCGACAGTTTGTTTCCTGAGTGAAAGCAGACCTCTTGTCCATTTCCACACGGAGCTGGGCAGTGAGCTGGTCCACCTTGGACAGACTCTCATTGAGCTGTTCCTGTAAGTCTGTCTCACTCTTCGCCAGCTCACAGTGTTGCTCCATCATGGCCTCCAGCTGCCGAGTTTGCTGCTCTTCCAGTTTTAATGTAATATCTTTGAGCTTTTCCTCTGTGGCAAACAGCTTTGTTTCTAGTGTGTGAATAATAGATATAAATTTCTCTGGATCACTGCTGACAGAGGTCACATGACCATACTGTGTGTATAAGGGACCGCTCTCTTCAGAGAAGGACTGGTCTTGGCTGAGGTCCAAAGAGTTGCTGCCAGCCCACATTTTTTCTCCGCCATCAGTGTGCATGTATTTTTGGCAGTGTATGTTTGAAAACCGTATTCGCTGTCTTTTAGAGGGCGACCCCACACCATCGGGGTAGGTTTTTGACTTTGGCTGAACATCGGCAAATTCTGGAGGGACTTCGATTGCTGCTGACAACTTGTCCTGCTTACTCATGCTCTCCAAAACATCACAATTGTCCTGTAGTTTGCAGTGCTCCATCTGGAGGTCAGAGTAGCCCAGCTGCAAATCATTAAGGTGTTGCTCCAGCTCAGCAATGCGATCCTCTGCTACAACTAATTTAGCCTGAAGGTCCTTCATTGCATCACCTGTCCCCATGTCCCCTTGGCCTAATTTGCAAATCAGCTCCTCTTTGGCCTGTAGCTTCATTTCAGTCTCTTCTAGGCTGCTACCCAGTGCTACCATCTTTATCAAAGCCTCATTGAGATCCTGCTCTTTCTTCAGCACCAGCCTCTCGTACATCTCTTTAGTCTCCCGGATCTCCTCTTCCTTTTCCCGCAGAACCTTATGGATCTTCTGGAACTCCTCTGACACTTTCTCATAGGAATGTTCAAGATTATAGTAATTGGTCTCCTCTGTTTTGAGCCGGGCTTGGAGTTTATTCACCTCATTGTCTGCTTCTGCAATCTGATTGAGCAGCTCCTGACAACGGCATGTCAGTCGGCCTTTCTCCTCCTCTAACTGTCGGACAGTCTCTGTAAGCTTCCCGATGGCTTCTGTCTTGATGGCCAGCTGTTCCTCTAACTGGTGAACTACTTCGCTGCTCTCTAGTCCAGAGCTTTGGTTCTCCAGGAGTAGTGTTTCTACTTGCTGCTCTGCCTCCTGAAGCCGGTCTTCCAGTTCTTGCGCTCTCAATTCTGCTTCTGCCAGGTTCTTCACAAGACCTTGCCTCTCCTTCTCCTGGCTCTCCTGTAGTACAAACAGGTTCTTCTGTAGCCTCTCCTCTTTCAGGGCATGAACTTCTTCAGCGGCAATCAGTCGCCCTGTGACCTCTGTCAGCCTTTCCTGAAGCTTCTGCACTTCCTTCAGATGGTCTCGCTGGAGGGCCTGTTGCCGTTCTAGGTCTCTCAAAGCCTGGCTTTTCTCTAGGAGATGGGCCTCCACATCCTTCAAGCGGTCCTCGCTGTCCTTGAGTTGTGCTCTCAGAGTAAGTTCATTGTGCTCCCATTCCTCCTTGCGCTCACGGAAGCGTTCCTGCTCCAACTTGAGTTCACTGCGCATTTTAGCCACTGCCTGCTCGCTGATAAGGATCTCGGCCAAGGCGTTATTGAGCTTGGTCTGCAGGGCTTGGATCTGGGCCTCATGATGGCGGATCACGTCTTTAGCCTCGCTGTAGTTCCTCTTGAGGGCCTGCACCTGCTGACTGGTGAGGTCCTGTTTGCGTCTTTGCGCCTCCAGGTCTGTCTGAAGGTCCTGGTTGAGTTTGTGCAGCCGATGCCAGCCGCCCGTGTGTGGCGATGGGGTCGGCGAGTCGCACTTTAAGAAATTGATTAGACACTTGGTTAGTAACACTCTTTCCTTTCCCCCCAGACACTGAGGCCACATCTCTGGGGATGGTTTGGAAAACCGGGATTTGTGTTTTCAGAGACACGATTCTAAATGCTTTCCACTGTGCTTTTTGAATGTTTTGTGAGAACGGGTGGAAAGAACTTAAAAAAAAATTAGAAACAAAATCTACATGAAATAAGCATATTTCAGTTGACCGTAACATTATTCATTCAAATATTAAGACACAGAACTATTAATTCTATCAACAAAAAGGTGTAAAATGGCATCAGGACAAAAAAATAATGCTGAAAATAAAATCTATAAAATATTTGTCTATGATGGGAATAAAATGTACTATCTGAATACATATGCACAGATGGTAGACAATTAAAATGAAGACAAAAAAAAAAAAAGAGCAAGCATGCCATTGACCCAAATACCAAAAGTCATGCAAACAAAAGGCAGGAGGACAGAAACAAGCCATGAAATAGGAAGAAAAAGCACAGCGAAATGCTTTTTTGCATGTATTTTCTTACCTTTGACATAAATCATAATTATTTCCCAGAAGATGTGAGACTCAGTTAAAACAGTTAGTGAAAACTCATGCTGAAAACACCACATTCATGCAGATTGGTCATTTGATTTAGCTCTCCAGCCTAGTTCATTTCAAAATTCAATGACTCTGCAGTACAGTATATCAAAACCCATGCAATTTCTGCTGTAACAAATTAATATTGCATTTGTGATATTCCTCTGACATGGTTACACATTTAAATGATTTTACTCTGGTAACACAACACTGTTTGCCATTATAATCATTATATATTTATAAAAAAATAAGGGCGTGCCCAAGAGATACCCATGTAATGTTATGTTTGTATCCATTGGCTACTGATAATTCAGTAATCAGAGGGAGCAAATGCCTTTGTGATGATCACATTAGCAGCCCTGAGCTGTTGCCTCTTGCATTTGGCTGCAAATGATCCATCTGATACCTGCAACACGTAGCCCTCTCGAGCACTCAGTTCCCTGCCTCGCGCAGCCTGGAGCTGCTCCTGAAGCTGCTTGTTCTGCTCCTGAAGTTTGGTCAGCTCCTTCTGGGCCTGCTCCAGCTGCACAAAGACACACAAAGGGATTGATGACTTTACATTCACAGATAGCTCACAATATTAGACAGCATGTGAGTTTGTCTTAAAGTGCATAGTTTTTTGAGGTATCCCCCCCCTCCCCCTCCAAAAAGCACCTCTTTGTCAAGCAGAGCTGCCAGCTCTTGCGGAGGCAGCCTCTCAGCAGTGGGATCTGAAGAGTGAATGGTGGCAATGGGCACCTGCTTCTCTTCGCGGAGAGGCGTAGTTTCCACCTGGTGCCACCGCTGTTCGATCTCCACCTGGACATTGGCGGGCTTTCCCAGCTCACTGCCGCCCTCACTGCACACCTCAGGCATAGACAAAGAACGCTCCACCTCCATCCTGCCAGCATCCGTATCATCAGGAGCCCTGGCGTCTCTTCCCACAGTTGCTGCCGGTGTGACTGGCATTGAGCTCTGGGTGTTCAGGACGCGGCGCCTTCGCTCCTCACGGCGCCGTGTTCGATCGCGCTCCAGCTCCCCTTCCAAAGGGGGGTCTGCGAGCGGCACGGACGAGGAGCCGGAGGAGGCCGAAGAGACAGGAGAGGATGCCGGGGAAGAGTTGGAGGATGAAGCAGAACTGATGTCCACATTTTCCACCCCTTTCAAAGGCTGCCTGTCGGACGACTCCTTCTGCACCGGCTGCCCGTGACAGAACTCGGCCCAGTCGAATGTTTTGGAGCGTCCCTCCCGGCGCCGCTCCCTGATACGGCTCCGGCGCAACTCAGAAGTGGCGCTGCTCCGTGTGAGCGCCTCTCCCTGTCCCAGGGAGGCGTCAGGACTTGGGCACAGCTCCACGGGAGGCTCGTGACCAAGATCCAGGGATGCCTGCACCTTGGCCCTCTCCTCAGGGAGGGAACTGGGAGCGGAGAAGACAACAGGCTCAGGATCAACGGGTTTTTACTGCCACTTCACATCTGTACCACATCAACACACAAGCGTGCAAACAAATGCAGACATTGTCATATGGCACCCAAGTACCTGCAATCACAGCCAAAGGCAAGCACAACACTCGAACGTAAGGGTGCACAGCTGTTCCTCGGTCAGAGGACCCGTGGTGACTTGTGTACCACGCATTGCACGGCATTAACTTCCATTGCTGGGAAGGGTCACCCAAAAAAGGGGGCTGACAATAGAATCTATTTCAATCTCCTCACAGAGGGTGCACAGCACCGCGAGGGGACAGGAGCAGGAAGGTGTCAGAGAACACCAAGAATATCAGACAGCCCACGCTCCTTGCTCTGCTCGAGGGCCAGGAAACACTTTCCGGTGCCGTGCGCCCGTGATGAGGAGGATGGGATGAGGGACCACACAGAATACTAGAACCGTTTAAGGCCAACTTTTTTCCAGCCCTTATTTTTTCCTTTGTATACAGTGAAGTGCCTGGACATTGACTTAATTCCCAGAGCAACAGCTAAAAACTGAAAAGTTGCAAAAGATCTACACAAACACTAGACTCAGAGTGGCACCCTGATCAATGCAGGCTATCAACACCCTGGTAGAGACAGGAGTGCCAGACACTGCTCACTGCATACAAGTCAACAATGCACAGCAACGTGGGTAAACAGGCAAAGAGGCCAGTTTTCTAACCTTGTTTTCAGAACCGACAGTTTCAAAGAGATGTTTTTCCTGCAGGCGCCACGAAAACAAACGGGAATAGAAGAAAAGCAGAGGAAAGATCAGCTAACAAAGTGTGGAGATGTGTATAATCACAATTTTAATTTTTTGTAACCAGACTGGAGTCTGTGGCCTTACCGGGTGACATCGGGTGCAATGGTGGGGCGCACGTTCTTCATTATGGCCTGGATCCAGTTGCGTCGGATTCCAGAGGTCATGGCAGACAAGGTAAACGCTCCTTCTTTCGTCTGCTCCTCGGAGAGAGCACAGAGAAATCTGAGAAGTGCCAAACTATAAGATCTTCTGGCTTAGATGGCAAAACAATTTCTTTGCAATAAGCCATTGAAGCAGTGGCAACCATATTCCACTGTTGTATTTGCACTTGTCTGACACCTCACAAACTGGCTGCTCAAGGCAGCTAAAGGATCACCTTCTATGTGAGCATTTACTACTCAGCTAAGCACAAGCTCACTTCTACGTGTTCGGAATTTTGTCACAGAAGGGGAATGTGTTTCTATAGAGGGGTGATCGCACAGCCACACTGACAACCGATGCTCTTTCCACAGAGCGGATAAAAATACTGGCGTTATTAATTCCTTGACACTGAACCCATGCTGTTCTGAGCCAAAGAGAACGATACACTTCACTCCTCTATTTTGACACCAACAAAAATAACTAGTACAGCAACAGCAGTGCATCCCAAAGCCAATGTAAACAAATGACAAGTGGAACCAGTTGATTAATTGTCATGATGTTGTCTTTCCAAAGGCCAGACCATCCTTTCTGTATGTGGGTCTTGTGCAGAAAGAAGAGCCACCACAGGCACAATCACACGTCATTGTTTACATTCCCGGATGCTGGAAAAAATGCTAAACCGAACCGAGCATGATGAACACACTATTTCAGGAAGCACAGGGGCCAGTTTACACGGCTTGCCACTCGTGACTGAGCAATGCTGAAAATGCATGTCTGATTTGGTTAAAGTAAACAAGTTCTAGGGAACACGGATCGCAACACAGCAGGTGCCCTGGGAAGGACCCCAAAAACAAAAGAGGGCAGAATTAAACCCAATGATGTCACTCACAATAGCACAACAGGTCAAGTGAGCAGAATAAGATAACTGTCATCACAGGATAATAGACAGATCATGTGGTCAAACCAAAAAAAAAAAAAAAATCTTTATATTAACATAGAAGCTTAATGGAACAGTGTTCATTCAAGCATGGAAAAATTTTATTTCTCCACTTCTATATTCCTGATGAACATTAGAAATGTACACTGATTATTCTTGTACCTGTCAAGAATGTTTTGCTGCTATTATCCACACTATGTGTTCCTTTCTTCAATATGCAGTTAAAGTGTTTATTCCTCTAGAAAAGTTAACATTTCAACTGCACAACAATTCAAATGAACTCTGGAATATGTGAAACAGTGCTACACTAGCATCCCTAAATACTGCAACCTTTTGCCTTTGTATTGTACCTTTACCTCCATGAATTAATTTCTCAGTACACAGTTTCTGTTTGATGCTGTGACTCACTTCTGTATTTAATTATACAAACACACACACACCACATTTTCTCCATCAACAGGACACCGCAAACAAAGTTTCACTCACATGGATCTGAAATCCATAATTCCTCTGCACTGGGAACTCTGTGACATCATAACACGTAGACAGGTCAATCTCACCATCCAAATCAGCAGCCTGAAATGAAATCACACCCATGTGAATGCGATGCAAGAGCCCACAATGGATAACGTGTTCACAGCTGGACCTCTAAGTGTCTGATACTGTACCTCTTCTGCAACCGAATCCCTGTAGTACCTCAGACTTTGGTCTGTGAGGACAAACCAGTGCTTCTTCCACTAGGGGAGCAGAAAGAGAAGCGGTGAGAAGCCTTGGAAAGCCCTCAACGGCACTGGGATGAGCTACAGGGACTGCCACTCACCAGTCCATCTTCGTACAGCTTGGTCATCCATCCCTTCTTGAAATTCAGCAGGTCAGGCTGCAACGACGAAAAGCACATCAATGAGAAACACGATCCAGCAAATCAAATATTTCCAGAGTCCACAAAGACAGAAAAAAAAATCCTGACAATTCTAAGTACAGAACAGCCATCATATTCACATGCATGTATATGTGCTCTCAAGATGTCTTTACATCAGAAGCAGCAATTGGCATAATGGCAGAAATAACTGCACTGAACTTAAAGAGCCCAGGTTCAAATCCCACCTCCTGCTGTGGTACCCTGGGTAAAAAGGATTAAACATTCACAAGAAGCTTAACATTGTAAACGGTTTTGGAGAAACGCATCAGCTAATAACATTTACAAGAAACAGATACAGTACAGCTTTCCTAAAGTAAAATAATTCTTTGAAAGATTAAGCAACACTCAAAAATTTGGTTTCAGCCAAAAAGTTAATCTGCTTTCTGTTAGCATTAGTAACAAAGGACATTCTCAGAAACAAATCAAATGTGGAGAGCGTTTATAAGAACTATAAGTACACCTATACATAATTAAACCACAGCTAAATCATTTGGAGTTGCTAAAAGTCCCACTTGTACCATATGTGTGCTTAAATCAACGCAGTTTACATCAGACTCTCAAGTGCTTCTGAATGAAGCGTTGCAGAGTGTGTGCACTATCAACCTGGTGATCGACAGCGAAATGACACACAGTGCTCTGGCATACCAAAGGTCCAGCCGGCACGCCGCTGGTACTGTACACACACCATAGGAATACACCCACAGTCGCTCTCGCCTGGGCTGACGCCACGCACGAGTCCTACCTTGTTCCTGTTCAGCTTCATTGGCTATTAAGACTAGACGGTCACCCTCTGCTCTCCCACTGTGTCTGGCGCTACTCAGCCCAGCTACTGTCACTTCAGCCCCCTCCCCACCAGCTATTTATAACAAGAGGCTATTCTGACAGCTGCGACTCAGATGGCCACAGGAAGCTCTCTGAACCTGAGGAGGAGCCCTTTCGCACGGCCGCGAGCAGCAAGTTTGTGGACCGCTTTGCTTTGGCAGCATCACTCAGAGCTCTGCGCAACTGGCAGCAGGCGGCCGTCTAACTGCCCAACCGGTTGGGTAAGAAAAACACCTGAGATGACTGTATACGAAGCATCCAAGTCCCTGATGGAAAGCAGAACTCGTGAACCACCCCAGCCTCCCAGTCAGCAGCCAGGTTTTCATATGCAGAATGAACATTTGGAAGAAAAGCCAATTTCACATTTGAAAGGCCGTTTCCACAAACTCGCATGAGCATTTATGAGATATTCAAATGCTGAGTGGAGGGTGGGGGTAACTAATGACTAAACAACCATGAACAACGTTTCTATGTTACGAGTTACATTAGGTGACAAACGCAAACAAACCAGAAGCTTACACAACTTCCTGTTTTTCATTTACAGGAGTCCATCACAGTTTTGCAAGCCATCAGTTGTTTCCAGTATTCTTGATTTCCTCTGCTCTTAAACGCTTACTGGCATTTATGCAGAACAAAGTAAATCAGAGCCAGTAGACATTTACAAGATTTTTACTGCAGCTTATTGTTGTGGGTAAAGCGGTGACGTTATGGCAGCTCCCTTTAAACAAATCAATGACGAATTCCTGCAATAAATATGCTGCTGTATAAATAAATGAAAGAAAGAACAGCTAATGCAGATGCTTAGGCTCTTGCTGCAAAGAGTAACCACAGAGTAAACAGCACTCTAGCTGAAATATGAAGGAGTGCAACGCAGCAGACAGTCACTCTTGCTGCACCTGTGGGACTCACCGTCATGGAGGACTCCGTTGCTCTGCGGTCCAGAGATTTGGCCCGACGGTAGCTGGCGATGGATGAACTGGACACATCAGGCATGGACTGCTCCTTAGCTGAATCTAATGAGAACTCCTGCACCCAAGAGGAAGAGTGCACACAACTGGTCATCATAACTTGAAAAACAACATGGCAAAGCAGTACAGCAGGTAACTGTGGTGCCTCACAGCTCCTATGGCAAGCGTTAATGCGGATCCCTCCGTTTATGCTGATTTTCCTGTTCTCCCTGTGTTAATGTGGGTTTTCTCCCACAGTTCAGAGATGTGTTTCAGGTGAACTGGGGAATTCAAACTGAATTAACTGTGTGTGCGCGTGTGTGTGTGTTGCATTACTTTACTGTGCTGACGAATGAATGACTATGGAATTCAGCGCTGTTCACTAGCACTGTAGATCATCTTAGATAGATGTCTAAAAAAAAAAATACTACTTTACAACTGTGTCTCTTTAGAGAGACGTTTACTAAATGAACAAACGTAAAGGTGCTGCATGACACCCACCGGCTTCACGGGGAGGTGGCGTCTCTCGCTGCGACCCTGGCGTGGAATAGCAGCGCTGGCGGAAGACGATGATGGCGGCTCAGAGGATGAGCTGGTCTCCATCTGCTCCACACTATCCCCCTCAAACGTCTCAAACTTCTCTATGACCTGCGAGCGTCTGTTGGGGGTCAGGATACATCGGCCATAAGACACAGAACATCAGAAACCAAGAAGATGCACTTACTCTTTTCATTACTACATACCCTTGTGAAAAGGAGATTCTTTTCGAGGAAAAGCATAAAAAGGCATAAATATACTACTAGCTACCTAGCAGTATTCAGTGAAAAGGATGACCGCTGTTCCAGAACACACACACATTTGGTTGTACTGTCAAAGTCCAGATGTGTACAATGCACCTTCTTAGCCAGGGCTACAGCAAAGAGGAACAGGTCAGCTGAACATTTTGAAGGAGAGATCGCTGTGTGATGGCTCCAGTCTGCTGGCTTTGCTAAATTAGCAGGGCAGAAACCTAAAGAGCAGCTGTCCACACAGAAGCTGCAACCCTGCACCACCAGACAGAGCATACCAACTGCATGTACCGCAGCAAAACCAGGGACTTTTAATCATTCACAAATCACTGGCACAAACAGGAAAAAAAAAAAACGGGGGGGTTGGGGGGCGTTTGGCAGCTGATTAACTCAATAACCATAAGATGCACAAATCAAAAGACATACACACACTGCATGATAAAGAGAAATATAAAATAAGGTGAAATATAAAAGGAACAGCGAGAGATTGAGATGGGAAACCAAATCAAATCCCATAAGCATATGAAAAACATTGAATTGTTGTCATTTAAATGGAAGGGGTTCAGACCCCCAGCCGACTGAGCAGAATGGGAGAGAGCTCCTTTCTCAGGTCCGAAAAGGCCAAAAAACGCAGGGTACTGAAGCAGCAGAGATGGCAGCAGCAGCAGCAGCCAGCAACTGGAGTTGTCAGTGAAGAGGGTGGGAGTGTGTGTGTTTGTGTGTCGACTTGTTCTTGAGAGGCCATGAGAGAGTGTGATGGAGAAAAAGGTCTCTGTTGAGTGCTTTTAAGAGGTGGAATGGAAGCAAGCAGGAGTCAGTGGGACCCAGCAGGGAACAGCAGCAGGACAGGGGCAGAGCTTTTGGCAGAGCAGGCTGTTCGGATGTTCCTGGAAGAAAAGAAAAAACAAAAGATCGAGATGGAAAGATTCCAGGAGAGCAAAATAAGAATGGAAATTTAGATATTAAGAAACATTAACCCTTCAGAAGACAACAAAGAAAAATGAAAACATGTGGAAAGCAACAACACAACAACACAAATTTAATTTACCAATATAATTTCTATGGTACACCACTAACAAGTGAAAATGGACAAAAATTTTGCATAAACGTTAACACACAGAATACTTAGGATCAATGATGTGAAAAGTGCTTGCGGGCACAGTGTAGGTATGTGGTACATTACCACTAGATGGCGATAAAATCCCAATTAATTTCTCACTTGATTAAACATGGAAGAGTCATGAAAAACGCATGAAATTAACTTCTACCACAGTTGATCAACCAAATAAATGTTCACATTTATAAGAAAAAAAGCTTTGAAAAAAGGCAACTATACTGCCAATAATTGCTATACAGTAAGCCCTCAACTTACCCAAGACTTTTTTTTTTTTTTAAAAAGCCAGTTTTTCTCGAAGTCGAAATGCCCCTTATGTGACGTACCAATTTCTAACAATTTAAACCTTTCATGTTGAGAGCATGGACAATGTCTGCAGTCCCCCCCCCCCCACTAATTTATTTCTGCTTTCCTTTCCGTGCACCTTTTCTTGTAAGCACTTGACAGGCAAACTATATGGGGAAGTAAACAAAAAATAAGGCAGAAGTGAACAGTAACACTCCTGTGTTGGAGTCATTACAAATGTTTCTGAACACCATGTTGAACATGAGACACAGCTGACCCCTAAGACTATCAAGTTGGATCTTAAGATTATCAAATTGGACATATGGACAGATGTGCCAATACCTTGAAAGCTACATAAGTTGATAACTTACTGTACAGTCAGTAGGAGGAAGCAAGCTTCTGAGGGGTAAATGGTTTTGTTGGGTACAGTGTGTACACTCCAAAATTCAGTGTATATTGAATTCATTCTATAGGTCTCCATGTTTGAGACATTTCTTTGGACAGCTACAGTTGAGGTGGACTGTCCTTGAATGTCTGAACGTGGAATAAATGTTGACCTGTAGATAAGCACACTGCCTCCTCAACTTACAAATGGCCAGGACCTGAGGGCTGTCCATAAATCAATCCACTTTTATTGACAATCAGTAAAGGTTCTTAATACCCACAATTCACAGTTAGGATCTGAAAACAAGGAAAAACCCTACTTTCCAGCAACAAAAAAATAACAATAAAAGACTTAATTAACTTCCAGCTATATTAAAGTGACTGAATATTAAAAGGTGTGCTCTCCGCAAACACCTGTTCAAATGTAGCAGATTCATCTCATAAGCATGTGCAGCACTCATTTCCTTGATAATCGAGTATTTCCACTTCTGTTTCCATGGTAACAGCACACCTCACTGGCACTGTTAAAGTCACCAACACCGAAAGAGCACACAAGCTGCAGACACTGGTGGAAAGCGGTGAACCAGGTAGTCCCACGTTCCTATGCTGTCTTGGTGTGCTGTACTGCCACCTAGTGGTTCAGAGAGTAATCACACTTCACATTTATTCCACTAACAACTAAAATTTTGAAAACTGATAAGAAATTGTATATTTTCTTTGAGCGGGGAAAAGTTTCTTTGAAAATGTGTAGCTGAAATATTGGTGAGCTCAGGAACCAGTGTACTCACTCGTGAGGAATAATGTGCGGTGTGGGCTTAGGGTTATCTATGTTCAGGCTGAATAAAGAAAATACATGCAGGTGTGTGTGTGTACACACACACACACACGCACACACACGCACACACACGCACACTAACCTGCGCTCATGCCCAAAAAGCCGCTCCACCTCCTCCCTGCCTGGGCTGCGCGTACGCGCCCTCCGCTCCAGCCACTTCTTCTCCGAGCGGAACGCCTCCTGGTGGCTTAGCCTCTTGGCACGAGGCACATCTGCCAGCGAGACGTACTCTCGGGTTGCACGCCCCACACGCCCAGTCCCGCCAATACTGCGTCCCTCCCATCTGAGGGCACTGGCAGGTGTGGGGCTACTCGCCTCTGAGTCCAGTGAGCTCTGGGAGGAGCTGATGGTGGAGGAGCCATTGGAATAGATGTGCCCTGGGGAGGGAAAGGGGTCCCCGCTGCTGTCGGGAGACGGGCAGTGTGGGGAGGTGAGAGGGTCCGTGTCAGAGGAGCTGTACCTTTGGGGGGCCCCTGGGCCGCTGGGGGAGGGCAGCGACAGCTGCCGAGGTGGCTGTGGGGACTGGGGGTCCGGCTTGGCTTTCTCCAAGGAGAAGTAGCCACTCTCAACACGCGCCTTCCTGCCGCCGCATAAGGAGCCCTGATCTGCAGCAATAGAAGGGAAGGACAAAGTGAGGAAAGAAGGGATTCCAAGCCAACCCTCCCGCAGTCTGCAGTGTCTTACAGCCTTTCCGCTTTCTCCAAGCCTGCAATCTGCACTGGGGCCTCGTTACACAACATACAAACCGCCTAACACACAAACGCTGATCCTTCTATTGTATTTTAACTATACTTTCTTCACTTATCCATTTTCAAAAATATCTGCCGCTGAGCAACAGTCATTTGACAGTCAGTTGCGGGTCCAGGTGTTAGTTGATGTAAGGACCTCTGACCTCCCCCAGCTTCTTGGCTACCTCTGCCAAATGCTCCTGGCAACATGACCTTGTCCCAAGGAGAATAGCAGTTGCCAGTGAAGGGCACAAGAGAAGCCTCTGTCCCCTAGCTGTGGCAGCAGAGCCAAGGCTTCCATCAGCGGAGAGCGGAGGCCGAGCAGGTGCGCCAAACACCCCACGCAGAGCACCTTGCCGACTTCTGAGGCTCCTGGGAAATACAATCCTCAACCACCTGCTCGCTGCGGTTCACAGCCAAACAAGCACTCTTTGTCTTTCCTTTACTCCAGTCCATTGCCATTGTCTGTCACACACTTCAACTGGAGAGCCACTGAACTGGTTTACTGTCTTACTGAAGGCATTCACATTTATGACACCCCTCTTCCTGGAGGACTTGTCTTACAAAGCAGAGCTTCTATATACTCTGCGTAAGTGAATTAGGGCCTCCCTGCACTGCCACCGATCCCTTTTCAGCTTCATTCCACAGACATAAGAGTGCCAACATAAACACACATGTTGAGTAAACCCTGTTCTTCCATTTATGAATGAGGACTAATAATAAGGCTTTAATGCTTTTTTTCCCCTCATTCCAACCATCCTGGCTAACACCCATCAAACCCACACTGCAAAGGTGATAAACAGGGTCCTGTTGGAACAGAACCACAGCAATGACTGACCTTATAGACATTTATGCGAAATGAATTTCATGACATAGCCTTTGAAGTCCATAACTTATGAACACTCATGGAGCTCTTCAACAAAACATGAGGAGCCAGTGTGCAGAGGTTTACTCATCAATATGTATTTGACAGTTCCACCTGTACATTTTACATTTACCTTTATTCATTTAGCCAACACTTTTCCCCAAAGCGACTTATAATGTTAATGCTAGAATTAGTTACAAGCTTCTTAAACACCTGATTTGCGTTTCACAGACAGAAAGATGGAATGAGTAGAATGCAGACGCAACAGGAAGATGAAATGAGTACGCCCTAGTTCTAACACCTTTGTCGTCAGGTGTTTCTGAGCGTCGGTCATCAGTAACAAGATAAGGAACATTGTGCATGTTTATGGAATATACTGGACAAAAACAGAAATAAAATCATTTGTGGAGCAGCGTTTACCCCCCCCCCCCGCCCCCCAACAATCATTTTAAAGTAATCTTAATGCAGTTTGAGGTTAAAATATTAAAATGTTAACGTTACAGCTATAGCCAAGACTTTTACCGAACACATCCAAAAAAATACATTAAGGAATGTCTCTAAGCTTTTACTGATTGTATAGATAATCATAAAGCTGAAAGTAGCCAGAAGATGACAAACACTGCAAAGGCTTATGGGATGAAGGAGAAAACAAATAGGAATTCATTAGGAGATTGTGGAAGTAGCATACTTTATTTTCAGTCATTTTAAATGAGTTCTAATGTGGTTTGAAGTTAAAAATAATGCAACATTAGTTTTTCAAAATCTATCCAAGGATTTTACAAAATCCAACCAAAAAAATTGAGGGACGTATATTAAGCTTACTTATTGTGACTTGGTGGAGAAAGGGATTTGGATTATGAACAGAGTTACAAATGGACTTGTCTGCAAAATGAAGAGCCAGTATACACAGTACAAATGTAACGTCAGAGTGGACACCAGCTGCAACAATGGCAGGAGGTCGACGACACACACTAAGCCAGATGGTTACTACCACACAAACTAACCATCAGACCCCGGAGCCAAGTCAGATGGGGGGGACTGACATTTTTTTCTATGAGATAGAATGTCTGCAGTAACAGGGACTTCATAAGTCCTTGTTTTTGCAGACATCCCACCTAAGCAAAATCAATTTCAGAAGACACCTCTTCCCATCTTTCCCAATATAACCCCCACAGAGCAGCACGTTTCCTCACCACAGGAGTAGGACATACTTGACACTTTTTGACAGAGGGAAATGAGCATTCTATGATTATTCATCTTCAATGAGCCTGCAGGAATCCTTAAGCCAGAAAAACTAAAACCACAAGAAGCGCCTTCATTGAAGCCTCTAGTTTTCAGTGCGTGTGAAGAGGGTCTCAAAAAAAGTATACACAATTTTTAAAAAAGAAAAAAAAGAAAAAAAAAGTTCATGAAAATTTATTGGAGGTAGATATTTGATATGACATTTAATAACAAAGACCAAGTGTTTTAAAACTTCACTGTCTATGCATTTTGCTGTGGTTATCTTCTATTTACAACGTGAAGACGTCTGACATTTACATTTGTTCATTTAGCTCTCACTTTTCTCCAAAGCAACTTAAAATGTTAAGCTATCTACAAACATTTACCCATTTATACAGCTAGATAATTTTACTGCAACAAATTTAGGGTACATTACTCAAGGGTAGTACAGCTGGAGGAGAGATTCAAACCGGCAACCTCTGGGTCCAAAGGCAGAGCCTCAAACCACCATGCAATCAGTTGCCCCACCGTAGCAGCCAAGAGACAGTAAATTACTTATTGATATGGTCAAACTGAACCCAGCAGCAGCAGAATCCACAAAACTCTGGATTCCACAGTAAAGGTAAAAGTCAGGCAGCAGTCAGAAGCCATTCTCCAGCCCTTACCATCTCTGGTGGCCCTGGCTTGAGTGTTCCCCTGCCCCAGCTGGCTGAGACAGGAAGTGCTACGGCTGCAGGGGATGGCAGCCTGACCACGACGCTCCTCCTGCCACAGTGAGGCACGGCTGGCGGGCACCTTTTCCACAGAAGCGATGCTACTGGGGAGACAGGGTACGCTGGCCCCGGAGCCACCCCCGCTGCTAGTCACTGTTACCTTGGCCGGACCAGGCTCCTAGGAGACACATACAGAGAGGAACAGACTGTCAGGGCAAGCCAGGGATGGGTCTTTGGACAGGCTGCCACTAGCCCAATTGGATTGCACGATATGAAGATGCAAAGCCTCTCAGCCACACAAACAAACAGCTTTCATCTGCTGCGCTGCTCCGCAACCACACCCAGGACCACCGGGGGTTACAACGCTGTCTGTAGGGATCACAAGCAGCTGGTCCTTCAACCCAGATGAGACCGTAGCAGCCAAACTGAGGAACGTGCACCTGGACACACAGACACACATGCACTTGCACTTCATGACTGCCCTCTAACACTCCAGTCTACAAGGATTCACTGGAGTGGATCCTGGAAAAGAGACATTTAAGGTAAGACTGAAAAATAATGGAGGTTTGTATGGGTTTATTAACATGCTGTATATAGACAGTATCAGAAATCCTATGTCACATTACCAGCGTCATAAAATTCTTAATGTACTCAGTGGGCGATTTCTTTTAATTGTAGGGAAGCCTGTAGAAACAAGACTTAAGGATAAATAAGTCTAAAAACAAGGCTATAATTACATTTTTATGTATGTGCTCTCTAAGTGAGTATAGTACTGTAATGCAAATGTGTGCATAATCTGAGCACAGGTCTTGTGTCCTGTGGGGGGGGGGGGTCAGAAGACAATCAGCTAATGAGACCTTCTCCTGAAAACCTATCAATTCTTATCACGCATCCAGAAAGAAACAGAGTGGGACTAACTAAACGGAGAGAGGGAGTGAACAGAACAAAGATGTCAAAAGTGTTTCTGTGTACACGACCATGTGTACGAACTAAAGTCTGATGGATAGGTAACAATAAACAACAATGGCCATCCTGGACTCCTACTGTCAGTTTTGGCCTTCCAGGTGGGGCCAGGCTCATTCCCTTCCTTGCCTTAGCAGTAATGACAGCTTCACGGTGACAACCTGGCAGCCGCTGCCCATGGAGACAGCCCTTTGTTCTACAGAGGTCCCATTATCAGCCCACATGGCTTTCCAAGCTGAGGGACGGGCGGCGGCACTTGCTGGGGCCTCAAACAAAGGGGCCCTTTGAGGAATGCGACACGCTAGCTGTCATCGAGAAAACAGGACAGACAAGGCTGAAAACACAGTGTGGGTGGAGACATGTCAGCAAGAGGCCATTGCCTCATTCATTAATGTTCAAGCTTGTCCCCCGGTTACAAGAAACCATGTACCACGGTTGCTCGTGTTCACATTTACCCAGTGCAGTATAGGGGGAAGCTTCGCTGCACAGCAAGACACAGACACACACAAGCAAACATTTTATCACAGCTTAAAATTGCAAAGTGACACACAGCAACTGCCCTTGACAATGAAAGGAAAGGATCAGAGGCAGAAAACCTAAGAACCTGAGAAGTGAGACAGAGAAGCCAATGAAAAACTACGATTCGCTTGACCAAGCAAAGCTGCTTATTGAAGCAGTATTTCTGCCCGTGCACCAAGTTGGGGGGGGGGCTAATAAGCAGGAGAGAAGAGCAGCAGCACCTGGAGTTGAAGAGCAGAAGAATCACTAACTAAAGAGCATTATTTGGTCCATTAGCCACTCTGGTCACAGCTCACTGGGTTCGAGTTAAACTTACGAGATGCCCGTTGATGATTCCGGGGGTTTGCCAGCCGCTGTCGCTAATGCCACCCTGTCAATAAGACAGAGGAGCTCTTCAGTGCTGACAGTGGGAAGAGAGAGGGAGGGAGAAAGAGCAGGCTTCTGTGTATCTGGCTCTTAGCTACCTTTCTGAGCACAGCCCATGTTTGTGCTTCCTTCTGCATGTAGGGGTGTGTTTTGAGGGTGGCAGAGTCACTTGGGGAACAGGAAGTGCTGCAGAATCACAAATGGTCTCCACGAGGGATCCCAGAGAGTACAGGGATGTGGCTCCTACCAGCTGTTTTCTCCCATTAACAAGCATATCACTCCAACTGCTGAACTGCCTGTTAGCAACGGAGTAGGGCGATGCTAATTAAAACATCAACTAAGATTTACTGGCTCAAAGGCTGCACAGAGCACAGAAGCGTGGGAACAGAGTCAGGGGCGAAACCTATGCAAGGAGTTCAAACACAAAGTGTGTCTCTCCATCTTTCAGATGTTGAGGCCTTGGCAAACAGAAGGAACCAGACATGGGTAATTTAGGAGGTCTGACTCAGTAAGGGGCAAATAAACTCAGAGAGCAGCACGTACAGTATGAATTCTGAACACGTTCTATAGGGTTCTGGCCAGGAAGGGAATCACCTTGTCAGATACAACGTTTTAGTACTTTGTGGGATTCAAACAAAGCTGTCAGTACTTGTATCAAGAAAAGATTCTCTATGCAATTAAACCACGACCAATCTAGCACTGACACCAGGTAATATTGATTTTTTTTTTTTTTTTTTTTTTTTTAAACACTGAATCCTGACCTTTCCATCATCATATCAAGAGAAACTGGGATTTCACAGAGTAGCCATGTTTTTCCATTCTTCAGTTGTTCAGTTTTGGTCACTTCATGTGATCTGAAACCTCCAGTTCCCCACATGGTCACAGGAGATGAACCCAGCATGGTCTTCTGCTGCTGTACCCCATCCATTTCAAGGTTTGACAAGTCATGTGTTCAGAGATGCCTTCTTGCACACCACTGATGTACTGGGCTATTATGTTTTAATACTAGGGGCCTTTTGCCTTAGCTGTAACAGGTCTGGCCATTCGTCTCTAATTTCTCATTAACGTGTTTTTACCCACAGAGGTGATATTTTATTATCATTATTATTATTATTATTATATTATTAAATAAATTAAAAAACCCACACAATTCCCTTTAAGCTCCAGACACTAATGTGTGAAAATCGTAGGAGTCCGGCTATTTTTGAGATGCATCATCACATCACTTTCAGAATACTTCAGATAAGTGTTTTGCCTTCTAATGCTTAATCCAACAGCACAAACCTCTCAAACCTGTTCAAATGCTCTACATGTCATGAGTTGATGCTACCTGAGCGGCTGTTTGGAGGAGCAGAATTTTTGCATAAAGAGACAGGTGCACCTAATAAAGTCACTGGTGAATGTGTATCTAATGCCCAAAGGAGGACATGGTCAACTTTAGAAAAACTGCACCCAACAGCAAGGTGACAGCAAACAGTACTTGCAGTAAGCGCATGATGCTAAAGGTTAATTTCACTTCCTTGGAACAATCCAGGACATCTCTAGGTAAGGTATTGGTAAAATACCCAGCTACGTAGATTTGTGAAGATATAAAACACTACGTGCGGTGCAAGTCAATCTGGATAAGAGCCATTAATTATCAGGACTCCATGATGCTCACCCCACACAAGAGGAGTTCCTGTCTATCGCTCTCTCAGACACACACACACACACACACACACACACACACACACACACACACACACCCTCCCACCCCCCCTACAGGTATCCTAACTCTTTCCAAGTGGCTCCACCTGAACTTAACACAAATATTTACCTTTCAAACATAACATATTTGCACATTTCTTTAAAAGCAATCTTCTGTGAAGGTGTGAAAAATTCAAAAACGAAACTTTTGAGTTAACAGCATGTAAAAGATAAATGAGCTTGACAAAAGGAGGGACAAGACAAATGCTGAGCTCAGGTATGATACAAACTGAAAGATCTTGTGCAGGCACCTCATGTGTCTTCCACATTTTAGTGCAGGATGCAGACGACAACAGTAATTACTGTCTGTCACCGGCACGAGGTGCTGACGGAAAGCAGGCTTCCACCTCGGCGCGGCAAGCCACCCAATTAAACTGCAGCCCTGACAGGCAGAGGATGCCTGCAGGAAACAATTACTAGACAGACAGTATTTGTTGCAGCCACCTGTGTCCCCTGGGGGGCCCTGCATTACGGGGGCAAGAAACAAAGCTGCGGCTTAGCTTGGAAACACCACATGGGGTGAAAGGAGCAGGTAAATAAAGAGGTCAGCATCTTGTTTCCCCTTCACCACCCTTCCCCATTCTCCACCAGACCCAATTAGAAACGAGATGCATTACGGGATTTTCAGAAACGAGTCTCGGTTTCAGGAGGAATCTGCCTGTGGTCCGCAGCCCTGAGAAAAGCGGATGGCAAGCGATGGACAGGAGATCAGAGCCTAAATGTGCAACAACGTTACTGCATATCTACATGGTGGTTCTTCCTCGCCCTCCTCATCCTCTAACCATCTATGAGGGTGAAAGAAAGGGGCAGCAGTGTGTTTTTCCCCTGGAGATGTTCCCTGTGGACTGCTGAACAGAACTGGGGAGCTCAGGAAGGGCTGCTTGCTGCCAAGGCTCCATCTTCCCTGGGCAACGATACAAAGAAGGGACTCAAGAACCCGCTTTTGTTTGACTTGGCAGCAACAAGAGGGGAAAAGAGGGGGAAGAAAAAAATAACCAATGGAAAAAAATGGTCCAATTTCCTCCTTTGACCCTCTGAAATCGGTGGACTTGAGGTAGAGGATGTAACAGACGTCACCGTAATTATGGTCCTTATGTAGTCTTTAACTGCACTGTATTAAAATCTCCCAGCAAGCTGTAGGACCAAAGATGCTATCCTGAAAGTCTTCAGTTGTTCAGTTACAGTGAACAGATTGATATCAGGTAGAGCTAAATGTATCATGTTCATAGGTAGAAGATGAAAATTAAACAAAAAGCTAAAAATTGAAACAATAAAAGTCTGTTTCCCCTACAACTGACACCTCTAGTTTGACGATACATTTCTTACTAAGAAACGTGAGATTTAACCATTTTAGTTCTGTAATGGTTGTATAATGCTGCAACACACCTCACTAACAAAATTTTTCTAGGACAAATGTTCCAGATTTAAAACTTTTCTTTGTTCTTGTCATTATTACTACCACATTTCCAGTCTTTGTCTCGCAATTAAATAGGCAGGAGTGTCAGATGTATGGGTGAACGCAATTTCCATTTCCAAACATCAATATACAGTAAATTGTATCAATAATATTATATCCAGTAACTGTTTGACAGGCAATCGATGTGTTTCCATCAAAAGTGTAATAAAGCGGTGTGAAGGGTCATCCCACAAGGTCTTTTCAGAGGTGTGGTTATTCTGAGCTGATGCATGGAGACTTTCTTCTTGGAACAGCAGTGCCTTGGAAAAGGGCCATGGGCTGGTTTACTGTCACTCCCTTTCCTCCTGTGGCTCCACTGTGAAGTGGGCTCACTCCCACAACTATCTTAGCATTGCTTCTATGAACAGCACAGCAAGAGCCAAGAATGAAAATGAATACAAGAAATAAATGTTTCCATTAATGCAACAGCCTGTCAAAAAATCTCACGTTAACATTTATTCACCTGATGCTTTTCTCTTAAGAGACTTATAATGTTAAGCTGCTTACAATGATTTACCCATTTATACAGTTGGGCAATTTTTACTGGAGCTATTTAGGGTATGTACTTTGCTAAAGGGTACTACAGCAGGAGGTGGGATTTGAACCTGAATGGAAGGTGACAGCTATAAGCCCCATTTCACCTGTTGCCCTCAGGTAAGACTGCCACTTTACAGCAATTTTGCAACTAACAGAGGAGGGGTTGCAGGAAAAAGGGGGCGGAAGATTTACCTGGTAGACTAATAAACCAGAACACACACTCCTCTTTACAGGTGCTTCTCTACGTGGTGCTGGTCTCTAGGTGCCTACATGTCTCCCTCTCCACCTGGCTCTGGTCAGCAAGTAGCTATGGGAACTGCTATCTGCGAGGCCCCGGTCACTGGGCAGCAATGTGGGGCATCCTGCTGCTTGCCTCCATGGCAACATGTAGGCAGATAAAGGCACCCCCAGAGCGCCCTGCTGCTCATTTACATGTGGCTCATTTGACAACAAGGCTGAGGAATGTGCTCTGGCGTGAGAGAGGCAGGTCGAAAAGGGCCTGCTAAGCATCAGGCCAATGAGCTTTCCTCATTACCCATGTTTTGAGACACTGGGTCATTTACATTTGCTGTAACCAAGGATGTTCCATCACACACGCACACAGGCATGATTATCTAAGCCACAAAAAAGTTTATGATGTGATAAATGGGCTGCTCATCAGCAGGGAACACTTCCCAACAAACACAGATTTACCTGTGTTTGCCCATCACGAAGCAGAACAATAAGGGCACTGAAATGTAACAGTCTTTCAAAGAGACTCCATGGCCTGAAGACAGGATTGCACACTTGAGTAGAGGTGGAGAACTGCTACAGTTCAGCTTAAAGCATGCTTGACTGCCACACACAATGTGTGTGTGCCCACAAAACACTCACACAAACACAAAAGCCACACTGCTTCCTCCATGATTGTTTGAGATCCTGAATGTTTTTTTTTTTAAATCTTTTTCTAGTCTGTAAACATGTGTGTTTGGTGTATTGAACTTTGTACCTGAGGAGTGGGTGGCTCCACCTTGCGCTTCTTCTTAAGGTTCTGCTTGTTGGTTCTAGGGTACACCACCAGGGACTCGAGCCATCTGCAAGGGCCAGTCACAGCGTCAAAGTGCGCACACACATAAACGCAGTTTCTTCACAGTACACATAAATGCACACAATCAGACAAAGGAACACACACAGGCATATAAATGCACACCACAGAGCCTGTGTTTTCACTGACTCACATTAATAAATTACTCCTGTCACAATAAAACAAATGCTGAACAAGCAAATGGAGCATGCGCGCGCGCACACACACACACACACACACACACACGAGCCATCTCACAAGGGCATGAGGTAGGGGTGAGTCAGTCATATCGAGTCATCTATATTTTGTGTCACATCTGGTCAAGTTTGCACATGTAGTTCTATGTGAGCACAACGTAGTCAGCCATCTGTTATACCTTAGGGCCCACTGAAGTCACATTCAGGGATTTACTCACACATACCACTAAGGACAGCTGACATTCATATTTCAACAACCCAAATCACTGTCCAGCTAAGGCCCAGGAACAGTATATTACTGATAAAGTTATTTTAGTTAATACAGACAAGCATTCCAGCAACATCAAATCTGAAAAAAATAATTTTTTCCCCTTTAAGAAATATATAAAACAGATAAATAAGAAAGCTGGCCACACTGCACTTGAAGGACCTAGGTTCAAACCAAACCTCCTGCAGTGGCACCCCTACACTAAAACAAGGTAATTACCGTAGACTACTGTTGCAAAAATTACATAGCTGTATGAATTATAAAATAGTCACCAATTTAGAGAAAGGCAGTCAAATAATAAACACCTAAAACAGCTGTACACGGTGTATAAACTATAATTCTCCAAGTAGAAAAATCACTATTAACAAACGCGTAAAAATTGCGGAAGTGACAGTGAGCACTTACTTCTGCCTTCTTGACATTGTCCTTGATGCCAAATACCCTCAGCAACAGGACTCTGCAGAGCCCTGAACGTCACATGGACCCACGGTAGACAAATCGCCACGTGTTACTGGTGGTCAAGGGTGCAATTACATTTTCTTGAACAGAATGATGCAAGTGCAGCGAAATCACCGCTGACACCTTTAGCTCCGACTAGCCCCTACTGCACTTGTAAGGAACACGTGGGCACGCCAACAGCACACTGCTATCTAACCCCATAATGACATTAGGGCCCTCACTGGGACACAGGAGGATTTCATGACAGCCTTCCTGGATTAGTGAAAGGCTGCTTCTTTGCCAAATCAAGATTACGACACTTTGCAGCAGGGTGGGAGACGACGGAAGAGGCCTTGCCTTCTCAGGTGTTAAAACAGACATCAAACATGGAAGTGAGGACCTGTCCATGTTCATTGGAACGAAGGAAAAGTTCAGCTCAGGACATTGGCATCACATTTCTCCTTAGGACAGAAAGGGCAACTTTTCTAAATGATATAGCTATTACGACTACAATTACAAGTAAAGACATTTTGGCTGAAAACCCAATGCTTAAATTGTTTTGCTTAGGTTTATAAATTTAATTCATATTCATCAGCAACTTATACTGTGATTTTAGTCCAGCTTGTTTTATTAGTTCAAATTTAGGTGCCTTTACCAAGCTCGTGTCGTCAACTTCTTTGATCCTTCATCGTTCTCTCTTCCACTACATTGGGCTTCTATGTTTTTAAATGTGCAATTCAATAAAGGACAAGTAATCAAAACTATATAATGCTGACCTGCACCAACACAAAACCCACATTTAAAAATGAAAAATTGAGTGTTACTAGTAATTCAACGTTATGTTTGAACACTAAGCTACTTAGAAATTTACCCATTTATACAGCTCAGTAATTTTTTCTGAAGCAATTCAGCATAAATACCTTTATCAAAAGTACTACAGCAGAAGATGTTGGGATACAAACCTGGGTGGCAACTCTAACCATCAAGCCACCTGCTGTCCTAAGCAATTAAAAGAAAAGGGGGGGAAAAAAAAAAAAAAAAAAAAAAAAAAAAAAAGGTGTGACACTGCTTGTCTGTGCTTGTGGACAGAGGTCATGTTTGTTTTTACTGCCACCCCGGCTTGTAGTTCATGTTTTCATATAATCACAGGAGTTTACCGTTTGGCTCTGCTCAGGTAGGTACCTTCCAATGAGTCAACTGTACTGTATTTTCAGCTGCCACTAATGTGATGTATTTGGATTCAGTAGCAAAAGTAATTAATGCTACATTCACTCTGCTGCATGGTTTACCAACTTGCTTCCAGCCAGTCTATTCATTTTTTAACACACTGGTATTGTATCTAATATTGGCTGCATACTCAGTGTTTTCTTTTGTTCAACAATTAATATACTACAGCTACTTTCATTGATTTAGACATTTATATAGTTGGGCTCCCTGCGACCCCGTATAGGATAAGCGGTTCAGACAGTGACAGAGTACTATCAATTTAAGGTAAGTACAGTGATTAAGGAAGGATACTACAGAGGTTGGATTCAAACCTTGGTCCATTCAGTGCAAGGCAGCCCCTCTAACCACTGCACTAACTGCTGTCTGTGCTTCCAAACTAAGTCACATGCATGATGCCACTAAAACCACTGATTATAATGGACTGTAATTCAAAACAAACAATTATAACAAAAGCTATCCCAATAATTCCAAATTATCACAAACGTGGTGCCGAGCAAGCTCAGAAAATTAAGCACAAATCACTTTGGCAGAGTTCTTCCAATGAAGAAACTGGCTTATGTAAAACTGTTTTCATTCCAACAGAATATTGGAAAAAGAATAGTCAGTTTAGTCAAACATCACAAAAACAAATTAAAACGTCATCTTCATGAAAAGCAGTCAGTGAGATGAAGTCAAATGAGCTCTGCTCTGAAAGCGGTTCCCACTGTTATCCGACATCCAACACTGACGCCACGCAGAGGACATTTCATTGCTAAAAGGGGGGAATTAATCAAGATTGCATTTTTTCCACAGTAAACCGAGTTCTTTTTGACATTCAATTTGTTTTCCGCCCAGGGAGGTAACACAGTAATCGGAACTAGGTCTATGAAGAGCTGCTTACAGAGGACTGATGGCCTTGGAGGAACCCTAAAATGAGGGGACAGTGTCATCACACAACCCATCAGATGACATCACTCTGAGCAGTCCAAGGAGATGCACTCAAATGTCACGGTTGCACCCGGGAGCAAGTCCCCAGTCAAAGGAGAAGGCTCAGGTGGTTGGATGTACCACAGTGCACTTCTTTGTACCCACAGGAATACAAGTAGTACACAAGCACTTCTATTCACATTTAAATAGCATTTTTAAATAAAAAAATAAAAAAAAAAACCCCAACAAAAAACTGAATGTGCGTGCACAGATTGGCGTGAGACAGCTGGAGATGACGGCTTGATCAAAGCATGGCACGGTTCCTGTGTGCTGTAGCGCACTTCCAGAATTATAAAACCACCCCTAAAAGAGCAGTCAGAAAGCTGTTCTGGCCTGCACACTTTTAGTCAACTTTAATGACTCAGAGCAAGCAATAATAAATCCCAATAATCATCAACAGCTACTTTAAATCAATTGGGGCCAGATGTGTGTGGGGTTACAGCCTGGACACGCACACAGGAGTAGCAGAGCAGGGTGGGCTGGTCTTTGGCACTGTGCTCCACAGAGGGGTTTAGCAAGCCAGGCGCTGCCAAAGGAGTCACCGTGCGGGAAGCCTCCTCTCCTGGTGGGCCAAAATTAAACAAGAGCTCTTGTCTCCCAGATAGGCGCGTCACACCTGGCAGCGGGCCAGCCATGGGGACCCTGTCTCTGTCTGCGCAGACAGCTCTGAGACGCACATTATAACAAGTCGGGTGGACCTCTGTACCGGCAACACCCCAGCTCCCATCACCTTCCTAATCGCAGCCTTCAGACTCCACTGTCCGCCCTGAAATAAAACAAATGTGGCAGGAAGGAGGCCGCCCCACTGCCTGCGTGTTGTCGCCATTCCCTGTGTTTATACAAGTGCTAAACGCAGTGCTGGCTTTCCCATCATTCTCAGAAACACAGCAGAAAGAGGAAGTCTCCACAGGCAGTTCTGCACAGCTACACTAAACCCTTGCACCATGTGGCTGGTTAAAAATGAAGATGAGATATGACTTGTTCACAGAAAACAAGCACACATGAAGGCAATAGATTTTTAATAAGCTTCTGTGGACAACTTTATAGGTTTGTGTAATTTCTACAGCTTCTGTAGGTTTTAAGACTGAAAATCACAAAACCTGCATATCAACTCACTTATCTCCATCTCACCTACATAATTCCTACAACCAATGTCAGTTATGCAGTTACTTATGTACTAGTTGTAACAAGTTGGTCCAGCTGCAGTGTTCAGCAGTGTTCAAAGGAGCACTACTGGAGGTCATTTCTCTCAGCAGGCATCAGCATTACAATGACATGTCACACTGCCGAGGGGATGGTGACCTCTTAAGTGAGAGGGACAAAGCTTTTTCTGCACGATGCCAATACATTTAGCACAACCTTACTTCATCCTGTCCTCTCTTGTGTATAAATATGCTTATGTGTTTAACAGTATCTGTTTCATCATCACATGTATGTATGATGTATGTGTGAAGGGTGTATACTGTATGAAGCTAAGACTACTGAGTAAAATGATGAAGGGTACAGTAACAGGTGGTAGGATTTTAACTTTGGTTCCTCAAGTGCAAGGCAGCAACCCTAATCTCCACACCCCCTGCTACCCCTTTCAAGGAAAGAGGGGTTACCCATCAGCAGATACACTATCAGCACCACAGGAAGCTTCTGCAAGCCCAAAGACCTCCTAAGACAACTTCCACTGAGATTCAGTCTCGGAATCAGAATCCACCAAGGGACCTGTAAATCTGACTTATGTAAAATTATACCGCTTTGTCAGACCAATTCATTCTGTGGATTGGCAAATGATGTGTCAACATGCTATTGAGACAGAACACCTCTGACAAGATCCTGAGCAATCACACAAAACAAAATTAATCTCAGGGCCCACAGTGCAGTATGTGGTGACTACAACTTGTTACCACAGCAAGGATGTTAAGTGTTCGTTCAAGAAGTGACAGCGGCAATTTACAGGCTGTAAAAAACGACATCCATGTAGAAGGTCAGCAGCTGGATACTGTGCTAGTCATCAGTTACATCACTCGCTGCAGTCACACTAAGTCAATCACACACCCTAGTCATCTCACACAACAAATTCCAAGGAGAACATGGAAAATCCTGCTCAGTACTTTCCTATTTGGGTATACAGCCCACATGGCCCTGAGATTCTCCAGAATAATCATCTCTCAGATGCTGCAAAAAGACTATTTAATAATAATAATAAAAAAAGACCAGAGAACAGCAGAGGAGGCCTTGTCATTCCTACCACTAAGGTTTACACTAACATTTACATTTATTCATTTAGCTGACACTTTTCTCCAAAGCAACTTACAATGTTAAGCTACTGCATATTTTTTATTTACCCATTTCTACAACTGAGTAATTTTACTGGAGTAGTATAGGGCAAGTACCTTGCTCAAAGATTCGAACCTGTGACCTTCAGGTTCAAAAGCAGCAGCTCTAACAGCTATGCTACCAGTTGTATCAGCTGTAACAGGATCAATGACCACACAAGACCTGCAAAAGCTCAGTTTATAAGTGGATGACATTATGAAGCCCTGTTCACCTTATGACACATCCCCAACCCTGCCTGACCTTGCCAAGCCTAAAAAAATTAAGTGAAGGACAGCTGATGGACTCACCAACTTGTCCCAGACTGTGGTGGCGGGTGGAATGGGAGTGATATGACAGCGTGTACTCATAATTAGCTAGTGTACACCAAAGTTGGGGGGAAGCTACGTTACAGACACAACTTGCAGTCAGAGAAGGAAAACTGCTTTTCCAGCTCATCAGGTCTTAGAAAAACATATGAACTAATTCAATCTGGAAAGGAAGTTCAAACAGGTGGTTCACTCTAAATGATGCTAAACCCTCTTGAGTTTGACTAGAGGACTAAGAGTGACACGTCATGTGTCTTAGCCTAACATCCTGAAGGCAAGTGGCCCCCTTGTATTATACTAAACACCGATGGGTTCAAAGTTCAGAACTCTATACCCAGGCTGCATGTGGCATGTCTGTCAGAACTGCTCAAGGGGACTGAAACTCTCATCCCTTCCCCAAAACCTCTAAAAATCAGTCGCTCATACAAGCCTCTATGGACAATGAACCCCCTTCATCATACCACGACCACCTGGCAGCAGAGACCCTTAATTACTGCAGTGTGATATTAATGTAATGCAAACCTGGATGTTAAACACTTACATACAAATAATACTGGGGTGGGGGGGGCAGTTCGTGGCATAGTGATTAGAGTTGCCAAGTGACCCAAGACCCAGGTTTGAATTCTACCTCCGGCTGTAGTACCCTTGATGAAGAAATTTATCATGATCATTGCACTTACCTTGAATTGCTCTGGTAAAAACTACATAGCCATAGAAATAGGTAAACCAGTGTTAAGTTAACATTATATCACTTTGAAGAAAAGCTAAATATCTTAATGAAAAACCTGTTATGTTGCCACAAAACCATGACAACTGGTATATTGATATGTATCCTCAGAGTAAATTATTTTTACTTGTTTTCTTCAACAGTGAATAATACTCACTGCTGCGGCTAAGTGAACACAGGTGTTGCAATACATCTTTCACACTTCAGTGTGTTTAACTTCGTCCAGAGCTCTTTTCCACTTTCTCAGTCCATGGACAATGTTCAGGCATTCCCTGGCAGAGATTTCACAGTGGAACAGAGCAGGATGTGTCAGTGTGTTAGTACTCAAGTGAGTAGCTGGTGACACAGCAAGAGAGGGGCCAGGACAGACGCAAATAGCATGTTAAATCTTCCTGGGAACTCGGCACCTAGTGCTGCTTTAAAATATACATTTCACAAAAGCCACAGGCTGGAAATGGACAGCGGTCAAGCGAAGATCCAATGCCGACCACTCACACGGCTTTGGGGCTCGCCAGACGGCTCACTAAGTAGGCTGTTGTTTTTCTGCACCGGCAGCATCCAAAGCCCTTAATGAGGCCAAGGGCGGCTGCTGTGAACTGTGCTGCCATCAGATTTTAAGATTTTAAGGGATGACTGCCTTTTGAAGTTGCTTATCCCATGGTATAAACTCCTCCTACATGAGGTCATTACACAGAGCACAGAGTTTTGGGTCCCGGAGGAAATGCATTCTGGAAACAGAAAGACAAAGGCCGAATTTTGACAACTTCGTTTCTGCATTTACTCATAGAAAATGCCAATATAAAGCTTGGATATTTCTGCACTCAATGTGACAGCCCTAACTGCTCTGTTCTGATTGGCTCCAATGCATGCCACTCACCCACTGATGATCTCCTTGTTCTCAGCCCGAATGAAGTGCTCCTTCTCAGGGGTCAGGATGCAGAGAGAGAATTTCTGGCCTGTCCTGGCCTCGCCGTCAATCACATCTGAGCACTGGTTCATGTTGATTGTGCCCTGGGGCAGGGTGCTGGGCTATAGAGAGTAAAAGCAAAACCCTGATGTGACACAGTTCAGTGCAGTGGGTGCAAGCATAAGACACAGAGTGAACAGACGAAAATGGTATTAAAAATTGTTAAATTGTTAAGATTGTATAAAATTGTTAAAAATGTTGAGTGAGTGCGGACTCTTCAAACATGTGATCTGGTATAATGACAGGCACACAGCCAGGGACAACTGCAGTAAAGACTCTCTACTGCAGGCCCTTATACTCAAAAGGCATTTATTTTTATCTGGTTCTTTGGCTTTTTTGGTGGAGAATGTAAGGGAAGCTGTTCATTTACTTGAAAAAAAAGCTCTGTACCCCAAGAGAGCCCTCAGACCCACCCAAGGAGGGCAGGGTGCTGAGAGGAAAGCGGTGCTGTGCAAACTTGGCGAGGGCGTGCACGCAGCAGCACGGTCCTCCCAACTGCCCCATGTGACCGCTAAACTGGCAGAACCACAGTAGATGTTTATGTATGTAGACAGACTCCATTTACTGTACACCCATCCCACATCCATGAAGACAACATGCTCATCGGTGCATCTCTCTGGCTGCAGCCCTGGGCAGCAGACAGTCGCCACTGACCCCCACAAATGATGCCTCCATCATGGTATGCACTGCAGATGGCAGCCCTGCTCTTGGGTGTTGTTTGACAAGGTGCTCTCCTTAGCATTCACATGTATATAAAAACGGCAAGTAAGAAGGTGCAGGTCTTCCACCTTATAACTTATGCTATGTGGCCTCCATTTTGTTATTTTATATGTGTATGCATGTACATATGTCGTGTGTGTATGTACTGTATCTATGTATGTGTGGTGATGCTATGGCTTCTGCAATTAAAGTTTCATTGATTCACTCTCACTCAAACAGCATGTTATTATACACATAAACACAAACAATATATAATGCAAACTTCTGCAAGTACAATTATGGAATCGCACCAGACAATGTTGAAAAATAAGACCGTTATATTGCAGGATAAAGGTGGCATATTCTTTCATTATTTTCAGGTGCTTTAGCCTTTATTTGCAACAGGTTGCGTTTGTGATATATTTTCCAGGTGATGATTATGGTATGTGATTGGGCCAACCCTATTCCCCCCTTCACTGAAACTGTTCTCATCAGTGTAGTATAACATTTAATTCGGACACAACTGTTTTATAGCAAAGCTGACTGCCTGCCATTTCAGATGAATGTGACAAATTTGCAGGTAGTCATTACTGTGATGCCAAACACTAAACAGTGACAAGGTGTGCAGTGTCAGATGTGTATTTCTGTGCTGCTCTCACCTGTCTGAACCCATCCTCTGCACACCTGTCTCGAATACAGAGGTAAAGATCCAGAGAGCACAACTCTGATCAGTCATGGCAACTCTGCTAACACACACACACACACACACACACACACACACACACACACACACACACACTGATCTTACCATTTGTGTTGGGATTCTACATTGAAAATTATTGTCTTGGCACATGCAAATCATAAGACACCACAATCTCTGAAGACACACACGGAATACAGGTACAATTGGCAAGATGCTGAATTGCCACCGTTTTATCAGTATTCTGACTTTTTCTCTTGGGAAAAGCTAATTTAAAAATTAAATGCACTTATAGAAATGGCAATCTTATGAAAATAATTACTTTTCCCTACTCAAGCTACTTTTAAACCCAGTAGAAACAGGTTACTCTTCTTAGGATGAAATCAATTTTAGAAAATTCATTCTATTTTACATGGAAGCAGTTAGCAGTATCACTGATTTTCTCAGAAGTATGATTTAATGAAAACACATTATGAACCAAGCATTTTCATGGTCTAAATTACAAAATTAGAACCTGTTAAAGTCGGTGCAGCAATTATGTTTGGTCAGAGGCAGGGCTGCAATTAGCTTGCTAATCTTAGCGACCATGCTATGACGAGAGCTTGTGGGAACTGAAAACACTTGCACACATTTCTTCTCCAGGCAAAAAGCGTACTACAGTACTAGACTGGAAATGTTAAAATTGCATACTGGGAAATGTCGGTGAACTGAACTGTAACAATGGACGCAACTACACATGCTGAGAAAATCTACATCTAGAGAGCCGATACCTTCAACATGCTACTTATTTTCCAAATTTACCTCTCAATATTTCAACCAAGAAGCCATTAAAAAAAAAAAAAAAGTGCACATGCTCCTGGAAACAAGTGAGCACGCAGCCCTGAGATGATGTGCCAAGGAATGCTAGAAAGTGGTAAATCACCTTTAGTCTGTCAGTTCAGGTCACTGTGTGTCAGAACAGCACTCGGAGCTCATGACACTACTCAACAGCGAGGTCATGCAAACTGGCACAACTTTGGCTGCTGCAGGATACACTTGCCCATCACAGCGGCTTCTGTTTTCATCATGTTACCACAACCTTGAAAAGTTCAGGAGACAGCTGGCACCGGTCCTGCCACTGGAGAGCTGAGACGGCAAGATGTGGAGGCAGGAAGGACACAGCTGCGAAACACAGGCTCCCGTCTGAGAATTTAGGATCACTGCTGTTGCTTCATGATGTCCTCTCCACCCACCCCAAGCAGGAGGCTGGGAAAGCAAGCCTGGAGTGCCCTGGAGCCTCTAAACCACTAGAGGAGGTAGCAAGGAGCTCAATAAAAGGCACTCAGTCACCACAGAAGGCCACAACCCTGCTCTCAACACCATTTTAGACAGGGTGAGGAAAAGACTTAAAAACTGGCAGTCAATAAAGAAATAAATGCTTGTTAAAGAGTTGAAAATGGAAGGGTACCTCATCCCACTGATGTCTATCTTTATGCATGCTGGTGGAGGTCTGATGAATAAAATGGTCACTTCTGGAGATATTCTGTTGCACTGTTTCTGCCTATGCCATGGAGGAAGGTTCAAATGTTCATAAACAATCCCATCCATGAATTTACTCAGACTTCTACTATATAGAGCCTGTAAGCAAGACATGTCTCTCAGACACTGTCGCAGACATTGAATCAACACCATTGTGCAGAACATACTCTACATGTGCCGATTCCCTTCAGCTTGGCAGGTATGTTGGCATCACACCCAAACTCAGGTGTAACAATTACATTTATTTAGCAGATGCTTTTCTCCAAAGCAACTTCCAATTAACTCTATGTAGTGTTATCAGCCCACACACCTTATTCACTGTGGTGACTTACACTGCTAGATACACTGGGTCACTCATTCATACATCAGTGGAACACACTCTGTCACTCACACACTATGGGGGAACCTGAACAGCATCTCTTTGGACTGTGGGAGGAAACCAGAGCACCCAGAGGAAACATGCAAACTCCACACAGACTGAGCGGGGATCAAACCCACGTCCTCTCACACCACTCAGGAGCTGTGAGACAGCAGTGGTATTCACTGTGCCACCTTAACATAATCAATGAATTCCCACAAACCTACAGTGCCCACAAGTAAACATAAAAGCCACTTTAAAAAAAAAAAAAAAAAGTGTTAACCTTAACACAAACATTTACATTAATTCATTTAGCTGATGCTTTTCCCCAAAGCAACTTACATTAACCTTTATCCTTACCTGAAGTTCTGCCAATCATAAAGCCAACAGGACTCCACACCCGAAGCCCTACAGACTCTGTCATGAACAGTTCCAACAGCCAGTCATGGTCTTTCATACGTTACCACTTGCACAGAACAGGCTGAAATGATTTCCACTATTATAAAATTTGTATTTAAAAGGAACTGCCGTGATACAGCATCTCATCTCTCAACACAGATGAAAGAATGTTAGGAAAAAATGACAAGTGAGTCAACAGGGCAACAGATTAGTGAATAAAGGCATTGTACTCCAAGGACTTAGGTTCCATTCCCACCTTAAATTGATACAGAAAAAAAAATATTCCATTATATAAGTAGGCAAATAATTGTCAGTAGGTTAATGCTAGAGTAAAGCATCAGTTAAGTACAAAACGAAAACAAAAACAAAAGTAGATCAAAGTGTTTTGTTGCAAACTGAAGATACTCAGCTCCAGCTGGATATAAAAGGGGAAGAGAAAAAACCCCAAATTTACACTTCCCAGACAGTTTTACATGCCTGCGGTGCAACCAATGGGACAGCTAGTCATCATAAACTTATAACATGTTTGTCCAGGTGGGACTGTCCTTCACTGCAGAAAATTGGAATGGTCAAACAGCCACTGTGCAACACACTGCAAGTACAAGGTGAAACAGGACTGCACCCGTGACACACATTACTTTCTTTCCAGTCAAGCAAGAAACATGATTAGGAAAACATGATATAAATGCATGAATTGAAGAATCCAAATGTCTACCTTGAAAATGTCAGGGATTAATATAATAAAACTTTACAATAAAGTTGTTCTAATCATGGTCTTACATGCATGACAGAATCCCTTGTTTCAAAACTAATTCTATTTAAAAATAAACAGAAAAATCATCCATAATCCATATTAAAATGTGCATTTTTGCAAAAAAGCTTAGTAATATGCATACTTTCCAATAATTTACACTAAAAGGAAGTCCTTTACTGAAAATTACCTGATTGCAATGCAAAAACAAACAGTAAGTAGTAGGTTCACATGTACCTGCTACAAAAAAGAAAAAAAAAAAAAAAGCCTCTACAGAGGGCAATGAAGGGGGGCAGAAAAGGCGAAGGAAGGTGCCTGGGTGGAGTGGGGTCTGGGAAGCAGCAGACCTCGCTGGACGAGGCAGGCGCTCAGCACGGGACACTGCTAACACGTGCTGATAGAGGACCCAAACCAGTCAGCTCCCATGCCAGCCTGGCTAGCTTGAAACGGACAGCAAAAGAAAGGGCTCGCTTCCCAAGATGGGCTCAGTCCCTCTCCCCCAGCCAACCCAACAAACAAAAGGGCCTTTGTGGGGCAGCACCAGCATCCACACAATGTGGGACTGTCACCCCCTTTCACAAGGAAATCACAGGAGGGGGGAAGGGGGGGAGAGAAACTTTCTTTGAACTCAAAGCAAAGGGCCATAACATACCATCAGAGGACATGGTTCCTCAGCACACTGGTCACCTGGCTTAAGGTTGCAGGTACTCTAGGAATACACTACAGTCATTCAGCTGTCATGTACAGGTGGCAAAGTACACACAGTGATCTTATGTTCAACCTCATTCAATAACATTTTGATTTTTGGTTTCTTTGGTCTTTGAATACAAGGCCAGTATTGAACTGGGATAAAAAAAGGAGCTATGCCTATTATGCTCAGAACATAAATCAGGAAATGAGGAAGGGATATTCCAAAATTGTAAAGCCTCAAAACAGATTGTTTTGAGTTTTCTTCAATCAGCTAAGCATAAAATTAAAAAACATAAGCAGTCTAAAATACTATAAACTGTAACCTTTTTTGCAGTAAAATTGCCAACTAGCCACATTCACACACCACAGCTGCTGGCCTACGTGTCACTTAGGACTGTTTGGCAGAGAACATGCAAATTCAGGAGCAATTACACAAACCAGAGCAATTGTTCATAAGCACCATGAACAGATAAAGCTGTTGGCACTTCTAGGTAAGGACATGTATAGACATTTTTTTTTGGTGTCAGTTAAAATTGTCTTGCATCATTTAAACCTTTCACATGGTAAAAATCAAAGCTTTAACGAACTCAGAGGACCTCCAGGAGAAAATGATCAGTTAAGCCTCTATCAATTATCATAGAAAACTGAGACCATCTTCAGGCTGGTTAACCATTCAGGAAGTGTTCAACAACATGGATGGATGGATAGATAGAATGCTAGATAGGTAGGTGGACAGATGGATGAATTAATTGAATTTATTGATCAAGGAAACTGCACGGGGTTTACGCACAGAAGTTGCACAACACACTATAAATGAGCACATGTGCAAGTCTAAGCTCCTTTGGTAATACCAGTAATGAAGACAATTCTAATATATGAATTATGTACAATAATTAAATACAGTGAATAAGGCTCTTAACACAAAGGACCATTATGTAACTCCAGGAACACATCACTTCATACAACCTTTGTATAAGAGATGCAGTGGCATATCTCCAGGTACATTTCTACCTCCACCCACCATCTTTCCAGGTTATTTTATTAGGTACACAAACATAGCACCAAGTAGAACACCCTTTTGCCTACAGCATGAGTTCAAAAACACAGTGCTGAGCAAATTCCACTCCATTCGTGGGACATGCTGGCTTGGCAGCTTCACACAGTTCCTATTTTGTGATGGTACATTCAACCTGCTAACAACCAACCAACAAATGTCTATAACCACTTGTTCTGAGCGGGGTTGAGACAAGCCGGAGCCTTACCCAGCAACACAGGGTGCAAGGCCGGATGCTAGTCCACCGCAAGGTACCCCAAGTAGGGCTCAAACCCCAGAACCGCCACTCAGATGTTCCATGGATTTAAGGAGGTGGAGACTGCAGGGCATTGGAATAAAGGCACAGATGAAATAATGTTTGCTTTGCAACATGGCACATTATCTTGTTGAAAGTGTCCAACTAAGAAAGCCTATACTGGCCATAAAGGGATGCACCTGCCCAGCAACAATGTTCTGGTACTAAAAGCCTAGTATGTGCCAAGAAAACATCCCTGCATCATTACACTACTACCACCACCGTGTACAAGCCAGATGAACCCAATGAAATGTCCATTGAATTAAGTAATTAATATTGTAGAGAGTACTGCAATTCTTATGAATCTGCATTGTTGCACTTTTTGCAAAGAGTGAATTCTGGGACAATAAATCTCAATGACACAACACGTGAAATATAAAAAGATGGGCATAACACCCGCTAAGCATACATACACACCCAGCTGGAAATTCATACACAGCAAAGAATGTGAGGAATGTTATGTCAGCGCTGCATTATTCCGAACGGGAGTGCGAGAATGAGCCGGATCACTGGTCTGTGTGAACACCAATTTCACAAAGGAGTGTTATTATGACAGCTTACACTGCTAGGTGTCATCAATCACAGCGACTCCACCGTGAGTTGAACGACCAGATGCATTCACGCCATTCAGCTGGTTGTAGAGTATTTAATATACCAGTTTACCAAAGAAGAACTGAGATGCACAAACTTGGGTGTATAAAATAGTTGCAAGTAATGTTATAGCTGTCTGACTGTCATGAATTTTTGGCTACAACATCTACGCCAGATTACAAATCATTTGGTGACCCAACATCTGGTTAGTTTTTTTCTTTCTTCAATTTCGTTCTTTCCTTGAGTTCAGCGTATCATAGTCTGTTTCCTTCCATTTCTTCACCACCACCTGCTCATTCTCGGTGTGCTTGCCATCTTTGTCTAACAGAAACTTTCCTTCATCTCACAGTCACCTGAACAAGACTGACCACCTGGTCTTTCCAGCGCTATCACTTTGAATACAAATGTGTTGCGACCCAAGCAATGCCTAATTCACTGTAAACTGGCATCTTCAAGCATGGTCACTACTCATCTTCGTTCTTCTTATGCTTTCATTGCTTGTTCCAAAGCGTCTTTTCAATCTTAAGAAAAATTCCAGCTTGCTACCAACTTAGGTTTCATCAGTAGCACTTTGGTATGAAGCATTTTACCTTGATTCAACATTGAACAGCCAAAACAACCATGCATGAGTATGTAGCACACCTTAGAGTTAAACCTGGTATTGCAACTTGAGCATCTACCTTCTCTAATACCTTGCTTTTTGTTATTGCAACTGATCGTCATGAAGACTAACCCAAACCAGTCAACACACACTTAACCCATCTACAAGTGATATACTTGGCCCAGTTTTTGCACACCATTTTGTTAACCATTTGTTTGTCACCACAGACATGGAGTTGCCATCACCTTCAGTCACCTCAGTGCCAACTGACCTCATAGAATCACCTCAAATCATTGCCACTCAGAAACCTGAACTGTTTGGTTCAAGGAAATTTGTGCTTCAAGAGGGCCCGGCTACTTCACATTCATACGGGTCATTACCAGGTGTTCCAGATGGTAAGGCCTTGACCAGGGAGCGTACTGTTGTTGAATGCAATTTTCGGTAGAGGTGGCCTCTAGATAGTTAGTCAAAGATCAGGCCAGAGGCGAAGGCACGATGACACCGGTCCATCAGCTGGCAAATGTTCGAGCTGCAGTTTGTACGGAAAAGCTGAAGCTGTTATCTCAGTAAAATGAAACATTTCTTAATTAACTTAACTACCATTATTAAAAACAGCCATCCAGAGTTCTGTGTACTAATGGCAGTGATTTCACTCCACTTTCCCTCTTTTTCTGACATTTTTTAGTTTATATGTTCCGAAACAGGGGGTGCGGTGGCGCAGTGGGTTGGACCGCAGTCCTGCTCTCCCGTGGGTCTGGGGTTCGAGTCCCGCTTGGGGTGCCTTGCGACGGACTGGCGTCCCGTCCTGGGTGTGTCCCCTCCCCCTCTGGCCTCACGCCCTGTGTTACCGGGTAGGCTCCGGTTCCCCGTGACCCCGTATGGGACAAGCGGTTCTGAAAATGTGTGTGTGTGTGTGTGTGTGTATAATGTTATAGCATTCTGCACAAGTTGTCAGCTTGCTGTAGTGTTCCCATGTGTCTCACCTCCTTATCAAAATTAGTTTCCTGTGGTTGCCCGCATCAAGGCTCTGGTTATGGCCTACAAGGCAATCCATTGATCTACACCCCAATATCCAATACATCCCTTTATGCCAGTACAAGCACAGTGCTCATTAACATGTGTCCACCTTCGTGTCCTACTCAAAAAAGGTCCAAAATAAAGTCTTCCAGCTCTGTCTTGGCCTGATGTGGTGGAAAAAAAACTCCACCTGTTCCTAAAAACTAGTGAATCCCCTCCAGTATTGAAAAATGGTTCTCTCTCTTTTTGGAAGTATTTCCCTCTCAAACTTTTTACATAATTTAGTCCTTCACCATCTCTTAATTTTAAATATAAATTTTGCTATTCACATTACATGTCTATTGGCAGCTTCTTGAGTAATGTGCTTGGCATAACAGTGGCATCAAAACTGCAAGCTATAAATTGGTAACCACGTGTGTTTGTAAGGCTTTTTGACAAAATGTGCAATGCACCTTTACCTGGCTGCGTGATGATTTCAACAAAAACATCTCACAAATGCATACATGTAAAGGAATACCAGGGCAGAACGTTAAGTCCACAATAAAACGTCTAAGTGATTTTTCACAACTGAAGTAACCCTAATGTAGAAAAAATAAGAAAAATCATGGCATGGTTGAAAATGTTCAAGTCACTCAGCATGAACTTGGGGCACTCTTACAGAATTTGAACAGAGGGATCAGAAAGTACCATCTGGGTTTACCTTATATAAGATTTAGCAACTTGAGCAGATATCCCTGCATGAAACTCATTAATTGCTGGATACTTGAATGCGAGTACTGAAACTGCATATGTGACAAGGTGCGCCCAGTGTCAATATTTTCAAGCTACCTACAAAAAGCAAGTGTTTTAGTCCTCCAGTACCACTGGAGATGGACCATCAAATAAATGTACTGAAAAGAGCCTAGGCAATGCAAATGTGACCTGCTAGATGACAGACACTTATCTTGATAAATCACCTTCAGTCAGGTCCGATAATCATAGAAAATCATGATCATGAACGTCACATGGATATTTATTGTGAAAACTATATTCCAGAGAGTCCATTTCCACTATTATTGTGGCCAACTTGATTTATGTCTTTCGACAACTTTTCATAAAGCAAAGCAGCTTTACAAGACGACGACAAAGAACTCAAAAACTCATGTTCATTCTGAACAGAATTAACTACTTAGTTAAGAAATCTGAAGCAAATAGTGGGGTAATAAGTTACTATTTATAGTTTTGCAACAAAACAGGTGCAATCAGAGCCAGTTGGGCTATCCGTCTAGTACTTTGCCTGTAGTATCGAATTAAGCATATAACAGCAATGACACTATGGAAACTGTTGCTTCATGAGAACATACAGGGCAACGGCTTGGGGGCACAGCAAATTCAGAAATGTGCCATTCATTAGCAGTAAGCAATTATCTGTTCAACATTTTTCATTACTGCAGCTGATAAACTTCAGACACACTTGTAACTAATATGGTACTATGAGGTGTTAATCAGTTTAGGGCTCCATGCTGCCTGCAACATACAGTGGAGATGGGCAATGAGAAACAGTGGGGGTCCAGGAACAACAGAAGCAATGACTTGAAACTACATGAAAACATGGTGGTTTACTGAAGCAGCTGGAATTGTCCCATTACCATTTGCAAAACACTGGTCAAAGGCTGGGGGGGTGTGGCGGCGCAGCGGGTTTGGCCGGGGCCTGCTCTCTGGTGGGTCTGGGGTTCCAGTCTCATTTGGGGTGCCTTGTGGCAGATTGGCATCCTGTCCTGGGTGTGTCCCCTCCCCCTGTAACCTTGCACCGTGTTGCCAGGTTAGGCTCCGGTTCGCTGCGACCCCACTCAGGACAAGCAGTTTCAGACAGTGTGTGTGTGTGTGTGGTCAAAGGCTTTGAGATACAAAGGACGACAAGGAGTTAACATACATGCAAGTGAATATCTTCGGGGGGGGGAGAAAAAAAACAAAAAACCTCATTGCAGGCCAGGATTACATTCCACAGGCTGGTGCACTGATTGCTGAAGAGAACAAAGGGATTACAGACTGGGGTCTTCAAAATCAGACTTTGGGGGGGGGGCAGGCAATTTTCATTACAATGTCATTCACCTTTATTACTACACAGTTCCACACTGGGCCCCTGGAAATTCAAATCAAAAGCTTCAAATAAAGTACAAAAATGTGACAATTCTTCTCCTTTAAGATAGTAACTATCTTATAAAATAGGCATCTGAGAATTTATTGAAGGCAAAAAGGTTCCAAAAAGACATCTTTCCACCTAAAATAAACAGCAGTGGATTATGGCCTTGTCTTAAAGATCTTATTTGTTTGAAGATGGGTACTGCACCAGTACTTAGCTGGGCTTTATGTTTTCCCCAATTTAGCTGATGCTTTTCTCCAATGTGACTTACAATTATTTACCAACTGATACACCTGAGTAACTTTTTACTGGAGCAATTCAGGGCTATATAGGAATTCAGGACTATTCAGGAATATAAGGAATAAAGTTCCTTACTCAAAGGTACAGCAGTAGATAGGATCTGAACTCAGGACTTGAGTACAAGGCAGCAGCTCTAACCACTACACCATCTGCTGTCATTACTACTACACAGACAGAAGACTAGGGCTTACAGTTCATGAAACAAGTGCAACTTCTAGGGGTGCAAAGGTCACCAATATTGAAAAACTGTCTTTTTGTATACTCAATTAAACCATTTCTCCACATCTAGTGCTACAAAACAGGCCAAGTTTGGATGATTAAAGCTTTCATAGCAATTTCTAACTTGGTCAAACTGTAAAGTAAAAAACCTTGGCGCTGTCCACAAAGTAACCCTAGTGGAAAAGTGGAGAACGGCTTTTGATCTAGTGAGCATAGTTTCAGCTATGAGGAGGACGTGTGCTGAGGGACAACTGTGTAGCCAGTGACTCTGTCGCACAGTTCAGCTCCCCCCTGCAGCAAGTCCATAGTGCAAAGGCAGCTTTTCTGCTCAAGTGTCTGTCAGCCTCAATTATGCAAGCAAGCGCATAGATACACAACCTTTGCTTTCCTCCCGAGCCTGTCGGTTTAAGAGCGGTCAGTGTCATATCTGAGAAAAGACATCTGTAGCAGGCAGCATGTTCGGCAGCACATTGAGGAGAGGCCACATCCACACATTCCTACAGTTCAACTTCATTTATTTTTAAAATACTGCTATCTCACATCACGTGCATCTAAACTGTAGTTCTGCTAAATGGAAGAAAAAAGGACAGACTGAGTTATGACATATGCGACTTTTGACAAGGAAGGGGCAGACTTGGAAGGACCATCCCATCAACCATATATTACTTTCAAGTACAGATGTTTGGTTACAACATCTAACAGCGCCCAATCCATTTACTGCAAAATAACAAGGGCTGGTCGCGCTGCTGTAAGGCGCTCATAACAGTTATTGTTTGGGTCTTAGTCAGTATTTCGGCATCTACGAGTAATCGCACTTTGTTCACAGAATGGGACTAGCAGACAGCCTTGGATGCCCCTGTGGAGCAGCAAAAAACTGCAAAACATTTGCTGGATCACTGCCCCATGTACACGCCTACACCATTGGATTTGACAAACATCGACAATACAGATGTTAAACTTTGGCTACATGAAGCCAATTTTACAGCTTAAAGCTTGCCCCATGCCGTTAAAGATATGTTTTTTGATCATACGATAAACAAGTTACAGAATTTGTGATTCCCTTCAAGTTATTTTTTTATTGAAAATACCTAGCAATACAAAACACGATGTTCCGGTGTTCAAAAGAGACATTTAAAAATGGAAGGGAAAATAAAAGAGCGTGAAAATATACCATACTGTAATTATATTACAAATTGTTTCTCTTCTGTCTTTACTGTTCTACTTTGTTTTTTGCATTAAAGGTTGAACACTGAGTATTGGATTTAGAAATGAAGCATAAAAATACTATATTACATTTGTATTTTAACATGAATTGAGTGAAATAAGTCAAAAATATAAATATTTTAAAAATAGATTATATAGCATGGCATTTGTGTGTTTATTCTTATGATTAATCCCCAATATACAGGGATTTTAGACTAAAAACAAAGTCATCTTAAAATGGGGTCATCGGAAAGGAACCCTGTTCTAATTTAAGGAGAACCCGAAGTAAACCAGGCATCTAAAAAGATGCCCAAGAACGGTACATAAGAAATTCACTCACTACCCCTTATCACTTATCCCAAGGGTAACATACAGCAGTTCTACCCTGGAAGCATAGGGCATTAGGCTAATCGGAGTATACCCTGGACAAGATACCAGTCACTCATACAAAGGTTTGACATTGTTTTCCAACCCTTATTTTTTGCAGTTTCACTGAGTGCTAAAGTCCAGGGTGAAAAATCTGTCTTGTTAAAATGCTGGAGTCTCAAATCCCACCCCATTTTCCTTAGGGGCTCTGTGTCCAGTGACTTACTTGCCTTCCTCACACCATCACTGTCTGTACTATGATCTCCTACTAGCTCAGTCCTGCTGGGATATCTGCCTGTGGTCTACAATTTCAGATAAATAACAGCTGCCTTCAGAACTACAGAAATAGTCAAGCATTGAGACACTGTCCAAATACCTCCAGGAGATACGGCATGGTATCTTTCCTTAGAGACCCATAAAACAAAAACACTCAAGAGCGCTCCACACTTATCCATGCCAAAACACCTAAATTTGCCAAGCCATATTTCAGCACTAGTTCTCAGGTGCCAACCGAATAACGTCATTTCACTTTCTATTCCACAAGCCACAAACTGTCCTGATTCCTCAAGACCACACCCTGCTTCCCTTAAAAGTTTAAGATTTTTCACAACTTCGCATCACAAAGGTCTCAGTGAACCCAAGAGCTCAGAGTGATAGGAAGGGAAAGCAGCATTGGATGGCTGCTCACTGCCACAAGGGACAGGTCACTGTAGTGGTGTTATTTCAGGCTTGTAATTTCACCATCATTAATTGACATGTGCCTCTTAATCTGCCCTCTGGCCTTGGCACTCAAGTGAACACCCATGGTCTACCATGGAAAACCAACTCGAGTGTCAACAGCTACGTCTCGGTCTGATCGCTAGCATATTTACGAGCAGCAGTGGCGTCCTTGAGGCACAGGCTGGGCCTTATGCTCAGGAGACCCTCCAGCCATATCTCTTTATTAAACTGCCAAATTATAAGCATAACCAGTGGACAAAGATGTGCCTAAAACAAACACTGGATATAGAGGGCCCATTTAGGTGGGTCTCAAACTTGATCATTTACAAAAATAAAGTGTCATTCTTGAAAGATGGGGCTGATGCAGACTTGTCTTGCTTGTACTCATATCAAATCTCCTTGGCACAAGGGTGCTGAAAGGTAAGGATGTTTGAGAGGTACGTTCTACTGTAAAAGAGGTGAAGCCAGAACTGCCAGGGAAAAAAAAAATCTGAATTTTCTAAGATTCTAAACATATTTATGGGAGAAATCAAAACAGGCTTCTCTTCCTCTATCCCCTGGTAAATGCGTACACCGTAAGTTGATCTGCAGCGGCCTTGCTGAAGTCGCCATGACAACCCAAGAATTCGTCAGCACGGGAAGACTGTACACTTTGGGACTTGTCATCACTGGACGCCACATATTTATTCCACTGCGCGGGGGACAGGCCTGCCGGAGATTACTCAGACACACATTTCTCAGAAACCACAGTCAAATCTCAACTCTGGTAATGTCTGCCAGAAACAGTGACGCACTTTAAAGAAAAGCGACAGTCTACCAGATAATAATAATTATCTGTACATGCTCACCACTGCATGTCTCCCCCTATAATTTTACAATCAGTAATGCATTTTTTTTTCTTAAAGTTTATTCAAGACAAAAAAAAAAAATACTATCAATCATGACTGGCACACATTGTCTCAACAGGTTTTCTACCTGACCATCTCACACAGCTGGAATGCAGTCTGGAAGTAATAATGCCTACAGTGTAATCACTTCAGTATTGCATGCCTTCAGAAAAACACACAGCTCTACTTCATATATACAGCACACACAGATACAATTTATAAGATACTATATATAAAATGATAATTTCTAAACTATTTGCACTCTGACACATTCAGTCCAACATGGCCAAGAGCAACAGTGGGTTGCGATCATTTCAGATGGACTTCTGAGATGAGGCAGTATTTTCACTGGTATTTTCATTTTCATTGCATTTCTCTTCTTTATCCATAGCATGAGACATCAAGACATTGAGGATCTTTGGTTCTTAAAGGTTTGCTGTTTTCTTTGCAATGAGAGTAGTGGAATTCAGAAGGAATGAGAAGAGGGTGGAAACCCAGAGACTGACTGTGTGTCAAATGAATACAATGAACGTCTTTTCTCAGACACAGGTCTTGAATTCAAGGGTCACGACAAAAACATGTCACTCCAGGAAGAGAACAAAATGTGCGCAGCCAGTCTGTCCTCAACTTGGGACAATCAAGTTATTCTTGGCCAAAAAGTCAGCCGGCAAAGGATCTCATCCTGAAAAACATTAACAGTCTTTGCTGAGGCCTGGAACACCATGCTTTCTGCAGCATCCAGAGGCATTAAGACAACATTTAAACAGGCACCCTTCCTATCTTCTGTACTACAATGAATTTATGTCATGCTAATTGGTAGCACATGTATATTCAAGGCTTGTGTTGTTACTAAGGGAATAGTAGCTGGATTCATTATGATGGTGTTTTAAAAGTTTGAATTATGACTTCATACACCATAATTTCATGCTTAAGTTACTCCTCAGAGTTACTATTCATTGAATGAAACCTGTCATTATGCAAGATAAACACAGTCAAACAATTAAAACAGAGGTGCCACTAAACATGTCCCTGGTATTAAATCACCATATCTGAAGAAATACAAGGCAGAAAGAAGTCATAGCAAAACAACTTGGTCTTTTGCACTGAAATAAGACCCCAAAAAAAAAAAAAAAAAAAAAAAAAAAAAAAGGATCCAAGACATTTTCATCCACTACCGTTCCAACAAAGCCATCTCAGTCAATGAAAAATCTTGAGAAGTCTTCTTCCTGGCTGACATGAGTAGTGTGAGCCTGCCAAGTGTCACCGGTGCTGGATCCATGACAGAGGCCCAAGCTTGGGCCGTGCCAACTATCAGCATCCTCCCATCCTCCCTCCTCACAACGTGTGCCCTGAGAAATGCCAAACAGTGCTCATTTAGAAAGACTGCTACAGCTTTAGATGCAGCTTTCATAATGGAAGGCCAGAAATCATTCACAAGGTGTCAAACTGTAAGATAAAAGCTGAGAAACCAGCACATAATAGCTCAATTTTTAATCCATCAGTCTCATTAAGAAAGACAGACAGAATAAAGGGCATGCCTTCCTTGTGTAATTTATTACCGCACCATGAGAAACACTGAGCGGAAGACCAATGGACCAGGACCGGGACAACTCTGCTCTCATTTCCTCACCTCCCGCTAGCTCTGTCACTTCCACCTCTAAACCCCACATTAAACAGCTTTCAAGTTTGCAATTCATTACTGGCAGATTAAGGAGTGTGTCCTCGAAGAATGGGTGGTGGACAAGATGCCAAGCAACAGAATGATGCTTATTGGTAGCCGTTCAGAAGCAGTGTGGACACATGGCGAGCAACTGAAGTTTTGTTCATTTCTGGCCCAGCAGACACCTGCTTGTATCTGAGGATGGCCAGGACTGCCATCTTCCTCACAGCTTCTCCATCCGAATGGCAGTAAACATCAGACACATACAGTGAAAGGGTACAGACTTAACTGTGCGTGAATTCTGCTTTTCAACCTTGGAAGATCACAGTACCATCTTTCTCTACCCCCTTCGGAAGTCATCTTCTCCAACACACTTGTTTTCACCACTGAAGCAGGAGACAGACACATTGATAGAGCCAGTTTAATTGCTATCAGTTTATTGCAGGCACAGATTACTCAGGTAGCTCCCTTAGTACTGTACTGTATACTTGGAGGTATAAAACACTTTCCTCTCTGCAGTTAAACAGCATTATAATCATACAAAAAGACAATGGAATGGAGATGTGCACCAGTTGAACAGCAAGAAGCTCTGCAACAATGAAGACAAGAACAAAACCTCTGTAGAACAAACGTTTTCTCTTCAGCACTGTTTTGACATGTAATTAGTTGTCATTACCACACACACACACACACACACACACACACACACTCCCCATCTTTGACTACAGCACAAACTTCCTGAGCTGTTGTGCTCCACAGCAGCATTGTATTATATGGATTACAGATTCTTTCCCCTTGTGTTAAAAGTAAGACTTTGCTAAATAAACTTTGAATTCTTAAGCAGAAAAGCCTGCCATGCAGACAAGCAGGTTTAAAGTCTGAGGCATGCAGCTGCCTGTATAGTGATCCACAGATCTCCATTTGCTGCACCAGTCACAAGTTTGAGTACAGGTGCTGGCAATTCACCCCACATCCCCCGTTTGGTCAACAAGTTCCAGCAGGAATCCAACTGACATCTTCACAGCTTTTCTGTAGCAGTTCCCAGAGCTGTAGGACATGTGTTGCTTTGCTCTTACTCTTCAGTTCATGCCATACAAGTATTGCACAGGTTGTTCCCATGTACTGTAAATCACACAAATCTTCCTTTGTTGTGCAATGGAGGGGTCAGGGGCTGCTTGAGTTTTTTTTTCCACAATGTGTATAATACATGGCCCACAAAGCCAGGTACTAAACAAGGAGATAACAGCAGAAGAGACAAGATGATTCAAAGACAGACCTGTTGAGAAGAATCCTGGGCCGAAAGTTGGCAGTAAAGCAGCAGTGCAAAGCAAAGGCCGGCAATGTTGCCATGGTCCTAAATCAGCCTTCCGAGCACCTCCCTGGTGCTGCAGAGCCATTTAGCAAACCACAGGGCACCAACCTGACTTCTTCCACCCCTCAGCTCACCGGCAACCCTGCCAACCTGCAGCAGCTGTTCTCACAGAACAGTCTATAATTACCGCTTCCCCAAAAGAATCCCTGAGCATTACATGTCTGAACACTTCAACTGCACCGATATTAAGACAAGAGAGGCGAGGTGCTTCTGTCAGGGCGGCTGCATTTTTGCAGGTCTGCTGCTGTTTACATAATGAGAAAGCTGCACTGCATTATGCTTGGTACACAGTCAATAAAACTCAGCAGCAACAAAGAAAACTAAGCAGAACTATTCTTACTTTATGTCCTATGAAACTTAAGAAATTAAAATGTAAACAGAATGGACCCAATTTAAATCACAATAAAATTACATGTACTGGCACTAGGATGCTTGGCATTGTCTTATTTAACAGGATTTATTCCAACTTACAGATCACACCACAAAGGCAGCTGGCTCTGCTGCTGCTTTGATGGACATGAGTCACACTCATTTAAAAGATTACTAAATGAACTCAGCTGTATTGAACGGTTACCGAATCAGGGAGCAAGCAAGGGTGATCGTGAGAGAGAGAGAGAGAGAGAGAGAGAGAGAGAGAGAGAGAGAGAGAGAGAGAGAGAGAGAGAGAGGCGAGCGTGTTTATGTTGTGTTAATCAGGCACCGGGTCAGAGCTCACATTCGTGTTCCAGCACTAACAGGAAGAACTGCTTATCTCATACTGTAGGTAGTTGAAAACAGGCCTGGTTCTGGTTTATGGAACACACTGTGTGTGTAAGCATACTCTGCGTGTGGCACATGTGACAGCAGACCCCATACTTTATCCTGAAAACAACTGAGTCCCCACTTCCGCGGGCGGATCACGCACATGCAATGAGCTGTGCCGTGCCCATCGGCTCAAAGCCAGCCTTTTGTAGAAACACACACACGTAGGGCACTCTACAGTTGGGACCAATTTAAAAATGTTTGCAAAGTCATAATCCACTTGATTATCTCTTCTTTTAGTTGAAACTTTTACACCACAGAGGAAACTGAAAAGGTGAAAACACAATCCACTCCCCGGTCATTTGTGTAATGGTAACCAAACAGCCTCCTGCAGTCCCTAGTGAGCCCTTTACTTAACACAACAGTTAAAACTATTCACTTTGTGGACAATTCAGTCCCCCTATAATGCCTCACTATCATTGATATAATCACTGCTTACAATAGAATGACAAAATTGTTTAGACTAATTTTTTCCCCCTCAATGGATTTCACAAAATCTTAATTTGTTAAACTGTGGCCGCAGCCATTTTATAATCAAATTGTTGCTTTGTTTTCATGACTACATATAGGCAGTTCTGCTGATATGAATGTGTAAAACACATCAAAACAGTGATTTTTATGAAGCCAGCAGGATAAGAACCTCATGAGGGAAAAACTCAACTGCAAACCCTCCCTACAATCTCCAAATCCAAAGCAGCATATCAATCCAATAGAGATTCTGCTTGAAATGAACATTCAGTCCTTCAAAAACAAGCTGATAAGAGTCCATATTAAAAGAGATTTGGCCAGTAGACATACATCACTCAGAAAACCTAACGTAACATGCCCACACAGCATCTACTGAGCAGAGCAGCTGGAAATTGCTGTCAGTCCAAAACATTCTTACACCTCCTCATGCCAGCAAAGCAAAAAACACTTTCCTTACAGAGGAAAAATTTTTTTGCTATGCAAATTATATTCGGTAATCACATGCAGGTTGTCAATCAAGATGTATGTTTAATTTCTGATAAAAATTTTGGAACACAGAAACACGAACACAATGTCCCTCAGAGAGAATTCAACGTAAAAGCAAAACAAGCATAAATCTCTGAAAACAGCACATTTCAGCCCACACAGGCTACGCCATTTAATACTGTGGAGCTCTGTGTCCCTTAGTGGCCTTCGGAGAGCATTTAAGCTCATGAACGTAATATTTTCCATATCAAACAGGAAAGTACATTTTTAATGATCTCCCATGTTTAATAAGCTCAGTTGACTGATTATTCATGCGCGCATATAGTCAATAGTCCGGGCAGCAGGACTCGAGAAAACATGGGAAGGCAGCAGGAGCACAGGTGACGCTAAGCACAAAGCGAGCCCACAAAAGCAGCTGCTGAAACCCTGAGCCGCCGAGGTCCACAAAACTGGAAGCAGGGGAACTGGAGGCACTTTTTAAAAGCAAGCCTTTATTCTAAAAGCACGACAAAGAGTTCACAAAATAAACTTCTTGGAAGGAAAGTATCCTTAAAAATGACAGCTGCTGTCCAGCTCAGATGTGAGATACGTGAAGAGGAGAAAATGTCTGCAGGAACAGCTGAAGGCACCATGCTCCTGACCACAGAACATGAAGGGTATTGATGCGTCCACAGGGGTGGATACAATACTAACCGACTGACGCTGCCAAAGATAGTACATGAAAACACAGGTCTGAAAACGATGTCCCCTACTGTTCAATGGCAGAGTCTGGCATGTGAATTGGATCTTCTCTTAAAACAACCAGGACCAGAAATCTGTTCGCCAAACTCACTTTCACTACGTTACAAATCAGTAAAATCTACATACTAAATTCATTTATATATAATATATACACACACAAAATAAATAAAAAAAGACAATTAGCAAAGAAATACTTCAACACATCCATCCATTCATCATCAATAACAGCTTTTCCAGTGCAGGGTCACGCTGACCTGAAGCCTGTCCAGGAAGCATAAAGAAGAAGGCAGGGAACACAATGGACATTATGCCATTACGTTGCAGCATAACAATTTAACAACCTGAAATTACATCAAAGCTTTGCATTAACATAAGTGAAACCTAAAATCATCTCCACAACATACTGTGCAATGCTAATTGCTGACTACTTCGTCACACAAGTTTATACAGCGTTCGTCAGCTTCCAGCCCCTTTCATTATGTACACAACCAATAAAAACTTAATACAGATGCCCCCTGACTTATCGGTTATGTTCTGCAGAAGCCTTAGACAGAGGTATGATTGCATATACTTTAAGACTTAACATTAACATGGAAAAGCAGGTGGTTTTCGTACCATCAGAGAAAAGTTTTAAAAAAAAAAACAAAGGAGGAAAATGTAAATAAACTGGAAAACATTTGTACCTGTGAAAATTTGTAACACAAATTATCACACTCAGAACCAACAAATACCAGTGTCACGCTGCTGGCAGCAGAGGCTGCAATAGGACACTGCTGGAGAACACCTGACATGTGGAACAGCTCATTAAAAAGGTGCACTTTTTGGATATAATGATGCAAAAAATGGTGATACTTGCTCCCTAATACAAGGTGCCGTTCTCTCAATGTCAAACTCAGTGACTCAACAGCTCTAAAAAAAGTAATAAAATTTTTTTTAAAAAAAAAAAGGCACAAGACATCACTATACTCATTTTGTGCAATCCCACATTTCAGCTTTATCATTCCTCACAAGCAGTCTTCAGTCTCGTAGGTCCTGGTGTACCCATGCATCATCTATCCAAGTGTTTACCCATCTGTATTACTGTCTATATAAACCTCATCTTCCAGATATACTCGATCTCCTCAACTACAAGGATCAGGGAATAATGTTGTTCCCCCACACATTGCAAATTTCCTCTACTTTTCATTTCCTCTCTAAGAAAGCTTTATGCTTTTTGACATCCACTACAGCACAGAACATGAAATTGTACAGTACACTAATAAATGGTGAGAGGCGCAGTTATGAACAATAAGAAAGTAGTCATGCTTGTCTTCCGACAATACATGAGCCACAGTGTTTTAGTGACTTGGTGCAATGCCAAATGTAGTGCCAGTCCAGTGGATATACACAACTCTGCCAGCAGATTACACATAGCCACAACATCAAGAATTAAAGTAGGGAAAATCCCCAAAGTTCTTCAACCTCAACCATAGTAAATTTTTGCTGAACTGTTACTAACCTGCAGAGCTATAAATTCTGAAAAAAGGTTTATCATCACTTTAAAATGAAAGAATTAATCTGTTCATCTCAAACTAGACAGCTAAATTTAAACAGAGTGAAAAGATTTGTGAAACTGTAACGGAGTACCAGTCTCCATGGATACAAAACTGCTATGGCAAGTGAATACTAATGCGAGAGCTAAACTGAGGACAGCTACATATTTAAATAAAAGTAAAGCATGACATGATCTTAGTGTTTGTATAAAGGTATGCAACATGACATACTCAGAATTCATCTCTAAAATCCATAGCCTATAAATTAATTTATTCTGAATTGGAATGCAAATGAAGCAAACAATTCAGAGTCATGAGGGGGCCCTCCTACAGTACCACACTGCTCCTTTCCTACATAAACTCTACATAAATCTTTCAGAAAATTGGCCAAAAATCAAAATACCCAAAATCAATACAAAACTTTAAAATGTTTTGATAAAATATGGTTTGGTTAGAAAATGTATGCACAGCTGCTCAGATGTTAAACCTATTTCCAAAATACTACAGTCCAACACACATCAGGACTCAGAATCAATATGTTGCTTGAAATTATGAACAAAATGTGAAAATACTCCATCTACTCATTTTACTAAGGAAAACATGCAATTCAGCAAAAGCCCAAAGTAAATAAAAGCTTATGGTTTATTGTTTGTGCAATACATACGCAGTTAATTCAGTGCCAGTGATGTTTTTCCTTTTATATTCTAACAAGATTTAAAAATCCATACAATACTCCTTTACTTCCTTCTCTGGAAATGTCTGTCATGCTGTTCAGTTCTGGACATTGTTCTCATGTTAAATATTCATGTTTTGGCTTAACAAAAGGAACAAAAACAACAAACTGCCAAAAATAATTTAAAAACATTTTGCATTCAGCACAATGCAGAAAAGTCTTAATAAAGAATTAATGTACATGAACAGGACATCTAGATCAGCTTCCCTTCCAATGTTTCCTGGAAAAGCAGAAGGCAATGAAGCACTGTCAAACATAATATAGCAAGACATCCATTTGAACAATGAACCAATTAACACAAACATACATGAGATTAAGGCATCCCAGACAAGGGAGGGTACAGAGATCCCAGGGATGTTCTTCTAAACCACAGCTTTTGTTCAGGACAAAAACATTTAGCGTCCAAAATTGTTTTCCTTTGATGCAGGAAGACCTCGATGCCCCACAGTCAAATCATTGAAGTCCTCACTATTTTTAGTTATTTAGCCATTAATTAATTTAGCTAAAATTGTAAGTTGCTGTGGAAAAGTGTTAAATACTTAGTGAGTCACCAAATTATAAAGCTGGGCAGTTTTCACTAGCACAATTTAGGGTAAGTACTTTGCTTGGGAGTACTGCAGCAGGAGATTGGATTAGAACATTGTTCCTTCAAGAGCATGATCGCAGCTCTAACTGTTATGCTACCTGCTGCTCTATTTAAGAAGAGACATTCTTAGAAAACTAGATATACTGACTATCAGTTAAGCATGTGATAAAGTGGCTGTTACACAAGGTTGTATTTTGTATTAACTCTGCTGTACTCAGAGGTCAAAGTCCAGGAATAATTCTCTTACTGTTATAAATTGCCTCAAAGCTGATATGGAAAGACACAAATATCAGGCAAGCACTTTCAAGGACTACTGTATGAGAGAGCTTGCAAGAAAAGGAAGGACAGGTTTATCTTGAGCTGGGGGTGGAGGGTCCAAAGTCCCAGCAGCAGAACAGACCTCCAGCAGGCAGCGGAGCCGGAGCCCCAGAGCGACGTCCAGGCCGAGCCCTGCACAGTGTCACTGCCTGTCTGGGAAAGCCGAGCCCACTTGGTGCCCAGACCTTTCATGTGCAGCAGCCCTCGGGGCCAGTTATCTTACAGTAAACATCCTCCTGTCTCCTCATCGTTTGATGGGACTCATACACTGCATGAAGAACAGCTTCTAAGGGCTTTAAAGAAAATCTCACACACACACACACACAAAAAGGGCACAGAAGAGTGCAACATTCTCTCCCACCAGCAGGCTTTTGCAATGCTGACTGGCCTCAGTATTTGTTTCAGACTTCCAATACTCATGATGGATGAGGAATATTTAAAGAAATAAGAACAAAACAAACAGTCCTTAAACAGTAATCTGATTAAGTAGTGTCTGGAGTGTGTCCAGGGCCAAAGCAGATGGCACCGTTTACACTGGGTTCGATTCTAAGGAGGCTCTTGTGGTTGACCGTGATTACAGTGCGATTATTGGGAAACGGCAGAGAACCACCAACAGCGAAGATGACATAAGCGCCAATGACAGGGGTTCACAGCTGAAAATTACAGACTCATTTAAGGACAAAGAACATGAACTTTAGCTGTCCAAAAAGCTTCATCGTGCCATGTCTGGAATAACACATTTTGTAATGATTCTCTGAATAATGTTCAGTAATTTTCTCTGAGATGTATGACGCTTAGGAGAAAAGCATCTGCTGAATGAATAAATGTAAATATAATGGATCCATGCATTCTTTCAGAAACATGTCACGAACAGCCTAAAAAGAGTGAAAATGAATTTCTACTGAAAGATAACAGATCTTATACAAGGAATGTTCATACAATACCCCAGCTGGAGCAAAGGCCACTAAACCTGCTACTTTAAATGTTTGATGACTTGTTACAGTTGATGCAAAACATGCATACTGTCCTAACCAACTTCGAATGTAACACAGTAGTTAAAATCTGGCACTACAATTGAAGAACCCAGGTTCAAATCCACCTTCCCCATTGCACCCTTGACCATGGTATTCACCATGAACTGATACAGTAGAAATCAAATTTGTACATATGGGTAAATCATACAAAGTAGCTTACTAGATGAAACCTAACAATAAGTTGTCTTGGACACGTAAATAAATCATAGCACTGAAGCAGCGACAGGGTCATGGCTAGCACTATACTTTTCTCTCAAATGAGACCCATGTGCATATTTTCAACCCTACTCTGAGCAACCGGATGACTTGAGCAACCCTGTGAACTCTGCTCAGGTAAAATACCAGCACCTATTGAGTCGTAAGAGAACCGAGAAAAGGCCACTAGCTGACACCTTGGTGACTCGCGCAAATACCTCACGAGCAGCGTTCACAATACCACAGATCACTGGAGAAGGGTTAAGCTTCATTGTGGCAACATGCACATGAAACATAAAAGGAAATTTAATTTTAAAGAAGTTTCAATCATTGCATTACAACCTGAGTAAAAGTAGTCAAACGATTAAAAAGTGTGCCATGAAAATAGTGTTCTCTATTGTGCAAAATGACGTTAGCTTACACTAGTAACAGTGTGCAGTCTGTACTCTGTACAAGAGTTACAAGACAATGTTAGCGGAAGATTCTGAAAACATTTTGTTCAAAGACAAAGGATGAGTAAAGAAACATCTGAGGAACCTCAAAACAAAGAGCAACAAGCTGGAATAAGTCACAGATGACAAACAACTCCAGGCTCTGATGTAACCTACAGTCTCCTGGAGGAGTAAGTGTCCTTTTCAACAAGTCCAGTTTTCTGGCAGTTAAAGCAGTCCATTTCTTCTAAAATAGATCAAACTGTCCTTTATGTACTTTGCACTTAGACGTGGACAGAGAGAATGGCCTGTGAAGCAGCTTTTCAGGGGCCCAACAATGCTGACTCTGCTGCAGGATGACAGATTTATGGGCAAAGCAGTGAGACATTTCTTGTGAAACAGTAAAATTAAGATGGGACGAGCGTAAATTCATTTAGCCAAGACTCCCAAAGACATCCATTCACTTCTGAATGAATGGTTGGAAACCCCTGAAAGTAAAGAGGAAAAAAACTATGAAAAGGGGGCATGGTTTTGTATGAGGACCCGTTGTAAATTTCTCACCATGTAGCAACACCGGAAAAGCACCAGGAATCAGATTTTACTTTACTTCCTCAGAAAACCAAATCTGCAGACCTTGAGATATTCAACAAAAGTACAAAAAAGAGAAAGTTTAAGTAGATTTGTGAACAGGACAAGCTTCATTCAGCCTAAAGAACAGCTAAGAGCATTTCCTCCTCTTCTCTCCCTCCAAAAAGCAGGGATGGAACACTGTTGGCACTGAAGCAAACATGCACCATGCGTGCAACGCAGCTGTCCATCAGCTGTGGACAACCACTGAGACGTCCTACAAATTATGGAACAACTCTCACAAAAAGGCTTCTCCTACACTTCGGGAAGAGGTCTAGCTTCCATATAGCAGACAGTACTTTCCTCAGGAGCACAGTGGATGAAAGCATATCATTAAAAATCATTTTTGAAAATCTAAATCAACTTCAAAATAGTTGCAGCTTCTAGCCCTGTTGTCCCCTGCACAAAGCCTCAGGGCTAAGTCCATCTCTCCATGTTGCCTTGGACAGAGACAGCAGCTGAAAGACATCAATAACCAGAAATAACAACCTTCACTGCAGTTTTTAACAGGGCCTCAAACACCCCCCCTTTCTATTACTGGCTTAATGTGAGCCAGTAATTCTTAGTGTCTCTGAAACCAGGGTAAGGATCTACAGTGGTAATGTCACAACTGTTGAGGACATGGACTCTCACTGACTTACCAGTTTATGCCCTGCCCTTGAGCAAGATAAGGTGTGAAACACCCTTTCATATCCTGTATTGCTCTGGTATATCTACCACACTCTACAAAAAGAGTCAGATTTGCAAGTCACTTTACATAAAATCATCAATACAGTAGTAAAGCAGTAGTAACAATCACACTTTGCAGAAGGTCACAAAAAATATAAACACTGGTACATAGTCTGAAAACGAGTTACTACAGACAGTGACTGATATTAGTTTCATGTCAAGTCTGATGTTGCTCCTGTCCTGTATGAGGAGCTCTGGAACGAGAGCAAAGGCCTCACTGACGAGCAGGTGACTCACAAGCCTGTCCCTGGTGCAAATTTTCCTGAACATTAAGACTGTACATATGTTATGTAGAACATGGGAACGTGTGGGCGGCTGTGCAGGGCCGCACACGGTTAAAGGGATAGCTTGGCAAGCTGGGATTTTGCTGCCTGCTCCAGTTACTGCTGCTTGACTAGCAAAGGATAATGGGACATAGTGGTCTCTCATTCCCAGGGTTCTCTGGCCCTGACAGAAACCTCAGGATGTAAACCTTTCCATTTTGAGATCAGACCTCTGGGATACTGTAGGATCAACGTTCCTCACGCCCCCCTACCCCCACCACAAAGAGAAAACAAGGAAAAAGTACTGATTCAGACGCCTCCCCATGCAGTTTCAAGGGGAATAACTAATTCAGACCCCTCCCCCCTTCCCATGCAGCTTCAAGGGAATAAATAAAATGTCAATTAGGCAGTCATCCAGGACACCAGAAAGAGTACAACAGAAATGGAAGGGTGGAAAGCAATGTCTAAATTTGGGAAGGGTGAGAGACTGAGGGTCCTGTACACACAGCATTTCCACAAAGGCCTGGGAGCACATTTCCATTCCCATGGAGAGCAGCAGAAAGACAAAAATAACATACCGCAGCTTCAGAACCTGTGACAACATCGAACATGGGTCCTAATGTGAGGACCCAGGCGGACAAGGACATCGACCGCAAAATCTTCCAGAGACGTGATCGTCACTTTGGCACACTGAAGTGCAGGTTTTGCTGTATTTTAAGACTTGTCACAGTGCAAGACAGTTATGAAAGCTCTTCTGAGGAAAAGGGCCTCTAGGTTTGCCAAATATCTTTAAAACATGAAAAAAACTTCTTTAATGTTTTCATGATACATATTTTTGGAAAGTGAACCAGTTATTAATAATAGCTCCACTACAGGGCAGGGCTATATTTGGAGCAGAGGCAGAGATCACTGGGGGGGGGGGGGGGGGGACCCTTTGACAATATCTTGCAGCTCTCATAATTGCAGGCAATTTTCAGCAGCAGAACATAGTCAGGCATGTGACTCAGGACGGGCTGTTAATCACTCCAGGTTTCACAACATGTGGCACATAAAATTGTAAACATCAAACCACAGAGTCAGATAACATCCCAGCAAGTTACCAACACCCATCCCAATACAGAACTGAGATGCACACACACGCTCACACACACAGATTGGACCGCTGCGAGCCTGCATTGGACAGAGTCTATCCTGGAAACAGAGGTTTACACCCTGGATGAAATGAAGTCACATACCAGGCCACTCAGGGCCACCAATTCACCCAAAACATGTTTTGGGACAGTGGGTGAAACCAAAGCATCCAGAGGAAACCCACATTCACACAAGGAGAACATGCCAACTCTACACAGCCACATTCAAACCCAGGAATGGAGACACCAATGTTATTGCTGTGCCACCATGCACCGCAAAACAAATGAAACTATCTTATATTTTTATGCCAAATATTTATTCAGAGCATGTCGTGTTTACTGCACAGAATGAATGTAGCAGTATGCTTGGCAATGAGAGCAGGATAACAGCATTCTACAACTGAATCTGTAGAAAATGCTTAAGTCAACTTGCCCATATGCTGAAACTGTTCCCCCAATACACAATAGCGCTATTTAGCTCTTTGTGCATGTATACGCAAATGTTAAGACACTGACGATTCTAATATCGGTTCTGTGAAAGTTAAACTGATCTCCGTGTCCCCAACCGCTTGACATGCACCTCAAATGACTGTGCCCTTTGACTCTCGCAGTAAAAACACAAACAGGTGGTGTCTGGAATGTCTGAGGAATCGGAATTTGCCTTGTTCATCTTCGTTACACTTGGTAACGACTGTGTGCTGGACTGCTATCTTCAGGCTGCTGTGGTGAATGTGAAGACTGCTTCCTGAACAGCAGCCAGTACAGTCACTGTCAAATCAGACAGGACGTCACCAAATGCCCGCCACCACACCCACACCTTCGCTGGCTCCTCATCAACCTGGATTAATGATCAGAAATATACCCCACAGTAGTGTGTAGGCTGTTTCCCACAGCAACACTGCCAACACCAAAGGACAGAACCTGCAATGTTAAGTGGAAACAGGCAAACTGGGATAGCCTGCCATCTGACAGGCAAATGGAGGAAGGGCTTCTTTCAGCACTACTTTTAATGAGAAAAAGGAGCACCCTAAAGCTCTGAGGATTACTTTACTTTCTCTCAAGGTTCTACATCTCTTTTAGGAGGGAGAAACATTCTTGTCTCCCATCTGTACACAGTACCATCATACTTGGAAACATTTAGAATGAGAGGTGACATTGACAAAGAGGAAAGAGAAAAGACCAAGACAAAAGACCCATGAGAGGAAAAAGTGACTGAACATAAAGGACAAATGATCGTGGTGAAATAGGCTTTGCCTTTATCAAAAAAAACCTTTACAATGACAATGACACTGCAGGAAGCACAGCAGTTGGAGCCCTGCTCCTGCAGTAGAACCTGTGAAAGCAGCTTAATATTGTAAATTGCTTTGAAGAAAAGCATCAGCTAAACAAATGTAAATGCAGGTTGCATATAATTACCCATTTATAGAGCAAGATCGAGCTGTACTCTTTCAAAGTAAGTACCTTTCTCAAAGGTAGCTGAGTGGGAGCATGCATTTGAACCTGGATCTTTCAAATGGAAGGTGGCAGCTTTAACCACCATGCCACCTGCTGCCAAAGGAGCAGCATTTACATTTATTCATTTAGCAAACATTTTTATCCAAAGCAACATACATCTCATAGAAAATAGAATTTATGCATTACATTAGGAGAAAGAGGCACAGTTGCAGACATGTGATTAAGTACAGTTTGTTTCCACCATATGCATCAATGTTCATCACACAAGTACGAGGGCAGCACAGCAAATAGCGCTGCTGTCTCACAGCACCTGGGTGGTGCGAGAAGACGTGGGTTCAATCCCCGCTCAGTCTGTGTAGAGTTTGCATGTTCTCCCCATGTCTGTGTGGGTTTCATTTAGGTGCTCTGGTTTCCTTCCACACTCCAAAGACATGCTGTTCAGGTTCCCCCACAGCATGTGAGTGACAGAGTGTGTTCCACTGATGTATGGATGAGTGACCCATTGTTAGTTGTGTATCTAGCAGTATAAGTCACCTTGGTGAATAAGGTGTGTGGGCTGATAATACTACATAGTATCCATTGTAAGTCACTCTGAAGAAAAGCATCTGCTAAATAAATAAATGTAAATAAGTAGCTGCATAAAACTCAGAATATCAATTCCTGATCACCTTCCTACTATATTTTGTACAGTGTTTTACAGAACACCACATTTCCCACTGATAAAAAGAGATTGCAGGGTAACAAACCACTCAGCACAGGCTACTGGAGAATAACCTTGGCAAGCACACGCACGTTAAGGCCCTACTGTGCTACCACAGTAAGTACACAGGCAAGGGCCCCGCAGACTACGGAGATTAGGGGGCCAGTTAATGTGTGAACTCAGCTGGCCAGCGCAAGTGGATTACCGCATGCGACAGGAGCCATGATCCACTCATGTGCTACTGTTTACACTCCCCACAACAGCTGCTACGGAGACGGGGCAGAAAAACAAGGGTTAACAACAGATCCAAACTCCTCTGCCTGCTGCATTTTTTTTTTTTAATGCTCTGGAAGATCACCGAGAGGACTCAGTGTTCTGCTCTCCCATGGCCCGACAGAGCCTGTGTGCGGCCGCCTGGAGCAGATTTAATTGAAGGGGAGCAGGCTGCCAGCCCGTCGTGTCACACGCCGGCCCGAGGCAAACCAACACAGTGCTGCAGTATTCCTTGCCTGCCCAACCAGGAACAAAAGCCACACTGTGGGAGGGGTAAAAAATAACCCCAGTTCGATGGACGGATTTTAGCATGTGGTGATGCATAATCCCTAGATACTCAAAGTGCAGCATGCGTTACACGACTGGACCAAACAGACCCCACTTCCCACCACAGGGCACCTGGTGAATTTTCAAATGCATTCATTCTCACCAATTCCATGATTACGTCATGAAGAGACATGTCAAGTCAGTGAGCCGTTTGGCCTCCAGGTAACAGTTGCCGTGCAAGCGTCGCCAAATGATTTGAGAAAGAAACCCGGACATGTTCTATACAGCTTCGTTCAGGTTCAGACTCACTTTTATGACTATTCCACCTTCACCCATGCCGCAGGCACAGAGACTAATTCACACACGTCATGTGCTAAACGGTGGGGGGGAATCCTATTCTCATGAATTCAACTTTGAGTTTATAGTTACATAAGTTTACACAAAATAGGAATTTCAGTTGTAAACAGTACCCAAGAAAACAATTGTGATAATAGGAGAAGCATATTTGAAAGGCCTGTTTGTTCAAGAGGACAATGAGCCAAATCGCATGCTTGTTTCAGCCCTGAGGTTAGCACTAGGATCCTCTCGAAGACGAGATGCAACGAGTAGCCGTAAATCAGCTGGAGGGAACAAATGGGGACAACTTAATTTAGACAGCATTATTACACATATTTGTGTTGAGTCCAACAAAAATCAATGCAAGCATGGAAATGAAAGAAGCCCTACCCATGTGCACAACTTTCACAGGTTCAAAGAACGAAATCAGTTACTGGGGTAGTACAAGATTACTGTAGTTATCGAAAGACAGAAATCCAGGTTGAGGCCCCTTGTTTGGTTCTGCAAAGCATCCAGTGTTCATCCTTTTTTACAGCTGAACTTCAATGGTGGGGGGTTACTGCTACCCTTTCAGGTCTCTGTTCTGTTCACACGTGCAAGCATTTCGGCAATGCAATGGTCCTACGTTAATTATATAAATGCCACAAAAACACCGTCATGGTAAGTATTCGATAGCTGAGCGCTATGTGATGCTACGCTTGCCCTAACTGAGAAATGGAAAGATTTTTTGTCTACCAAAGAGTTAAACACTGAAAGACAGAGCCAATAGTAACCTAGTGGAAAAAACCAGGGGAATACAAAGAAGGGATTTATCAGCCTCAATGAGAGCCAAAAATGTTCTAATGAGTGACTTCTTGTTTGTATGGAAGTTGATTCTTCACTATGCTTTTAGAAGAAGATGCATCTTTGAACACAATGAGTAAACAGACAGTGGTAAACTCATAGGACTGCAGAAAACCAAACCTTTTAAATATCAAACACAAAGAAGCCATAGATATTCAAAGCTAAAATTTCAAATGAAAACAAAAACAGGGCTTTAAATTCAATTGAAAGAAAAAAAAAAAAAGAAACCTCCATGAAGCAAGGTTTGCTGTTATACTGAGTCAGTCCCGAAGTAGGAAAGTCAGTGACAAGCAGTTCATATTTAACCAGGTTACCCATGGGTCAGTGAGAAGCTGCCATTGCACTTTGCCCACTATTCAGGAAACCTCATTAGGTCATCCACAGGTCATCACATGTGGAGTGGACACCTCACACCCAATTCAGACCTTTCCCTCCTCTATGTCAAACACTGCATTAGTGCACACATCCAAGTGTGAGAAACCCAATATCAGCCTGACACCTGGGGGTTGTTGGGGGGGTGCAGACCTGAGGCTTTAACTGCTGAATTCTCAGTCATGAAGGATTTAAGAAAGAGGAGCAAAACTGAGGTGACATGGAATAAGGAAGAGGGAGAAAAAAAATTCACACAGAACACAGCCCTCTGAAGGCCAGTTGCTGCAGCTCAGGAGACAGAAACATTACCCACAGCTAACACACTCTCCCTGTTAGATATTTTCTGGAAACAAAGCACTGGTCAAGGCTCTTATTCCCCAATCTCTTCACACTCACTCATAAAATTTGTAGCCTATTAAAATGGAACTTGATCCCATATCCGCAGCCCCTCGTCTTGCCGATGAGGGGGATGGGTGGCAAGCCTCGCTGCTTTGCTCAGACACTGATAGCACGTCTGACAGTCAAACAACAGCTGAAACTAAAAACAG